>NC_137773.1:93440539-94807004 GCF_963455305.1 Plecotus auritus
GCCAGGCACTATTCTAGGCACTAAAGATACTGCAGTGAACAACACAGACCAAATCCTGCCCCCAGGGCTCTACCTTCTAGTGAAAGAGACAGAAAATAAACAAAGACGGATAATGTTGGGTGCTGCCAAATGCTAAGAAGAAAAATAAAGCAGGGCAGGAGGCAGAGAATGGTCAGAGGAGGCAAGTGATCAGAGAGGGTCTCTCTGAGGAGGTGACATCTGAGCAGAGACCTGAAGGAAATGAAGAAGGAAGCATGTGGCTGTCTAAAGAGGGGTGTTCCAGGCAGCGGGAACAGCAAGTGCACAGGCCCTGAGTGAGCCACAGAGTGGAGTCAAAGCAAGGAAGCCAGTGTGGCTGGAGCCAAGGGAAGGGGAGAGTGGGAGGAGAGGAAGACAGGGAGGTGACGGGGCCGATCAGGCAAAGTCTGTGAGCTACAGGAAGAAAGTTGGTTTTTGTTTTGAGGAAGGTGGGGATAATTTGGCGATTGCTACTTTTGCTGAAGTGAGGCTGGGAGTCAGAAATAACTGAGTAGCACATTTCCGGCTGATGGCGCTGTCGCCATGGGCAAGGGAAAGTGGTTGGGCAGACCCTTCTCCTTTCTGTCTGAGGGAACCCATCCCCGAAGAGCCCTCCGGACACTGGAGCTTAACTGTGTGCTCTTCCTCCTCAGAAGAGGTGATCCTCGCCGAGGATGAAACTGACGGGGAGCAGAGGCACCCCTTTGATGGTAACTCTTCTGAACCTGGCTCGGGTGGGTCTCAGGGGAGAGGGGGGAACAGGCCCCGTGGTCCTAAGGGGCCTCCAGGGCATGGATGTTCAGGGTCCGGGTGATGCCAAGAACAAACATGAGATTGGGTCAGGGTTAGGGTCAGGAAGATACAGGGAATGGCAGAAATCTGCTTCCTCGAGGGATTTCAGAACCTCGGCAGAGTCTGCACCTTCTAGCCTACCCTTTCTGCCTTAACCATGTCCCGACCTCGTCTGCTTTGTGCCTCCTTTTTTTCTCATCTACACAACGGGCATGACCACAGTAACACGTACGGCACAGGGTTGTTTATAAGGGCTACCTCGATTCTTCCAAATAGAAGGCCTGGAACAGTGCCCGGCTCAGGGTCAGCACCCTTTGTGTTTGCTAAATTAAAAAAAAGTTTAATAATCATTTCACCAAGAATCCAGCTTACTGTTAAGGACAGTTGTCTCCTGTGTTAGAAGTTCGGCTAGATGGAACACGTTTTTATTGGAAATACCAGGAGTAAGAAGGAAGTAAAGAAGCTGGGACTCCATCCCATAAGTTACAAACTGGATTTTACTATTTGGGGGGAAGGGAGGAGATTACCCACGGGGTTGACTAAGTCACTGTATTAGAAATTAATGCCTCAACTCATTGTCCTCTGGAGAGCTCTGGGCAATGAAGACTAAATACTGAGGGAGGGCGTCCACAGTCCCAGCCTGTTACTTCCCACCAAACTGGATTGCCACGAGGGTTAGCTCCAATGCCACCTAGAATGTCCCTGGCAGAGTGCCTGGCCCCGAGGAAACACTCGGTCGATATCGTTGCTATCGCAAAAAGGGTCACGTCTTTTTCTCTTGCCATGTTTCCATTGTTGGAGCTCTGCGGAGAGCCACCATAAAGAAGAGCAAGACAGACCTGCTCAACCCCGAGGAGGCTGAGGATCAGCTGGCCGATATCGCCTCTGTGGGTGAGTCCCTCCTGTTTATCGCCGATCACCCGGGAGGTGCGAGCTGAAGGCTTGGGCCCAGGTTGCTTGGGTTTGGGTCTGGACTCTGCCCCTTCGTACCTGTGTGTCCTGGGCAGATATGATGATGATGGGAATAACGGCAGTGCCTGTCTTCTAATATTGTTGGGAGGATTAGACTAAATGATCCACCGTAAGCATTTAGAACAGCACTGAGCAAAAAATAAGCTCCCGGTAATGTTGCCTGACATTATTCACTCATTTTCATGACAATATTATTATTCATTCATTATTCATTATGATAATCTTATTCATTAGTACCCATTAAGTGGCTGCTCTTATTAGGTGCCCAGTTGTGAACAAGACAGAGACCACACCCCTCGCACATGGAGCTTGCCATTTAGTGCAAGAAACAGATATTAAACAGATTATTATACAAATAAACCTGTCATGATAATGGCACTGCAGAGGAGATGCCCTGGGCTTGGCCTGCCTTGGGAGAGTAGGTGTGATCAGGGAAGCCTTCGTGGAGGAGGTGACATTGAATTGAGAACTGGAGGCTGGATAGGGGTTCACCATGGCAGTGAAAGCAAAGAGAAGCATGTAGAAGGCTGCACTTAGACGGTTGTCATTGGTTATCTCAAAGGGCAGAGTTTGGAGTGGGAGGGGACACTTACCCTTTTCCTGCTTATCCCTCTTGATCGAGACTCTGTTGCTTTTGACCTTTGCCAAGAATATCTTAGTTTTTGAAATGGGTTTTTAAAATTCCAAGGGTGAACGAGGTGGTGGGAGAGCATTGAGGCAGAGGAAATAACACAAGATGCAGAAGGAAGAAAGCATATAGGCCGATGGGGGAACTGTGTGGCGGGAACAGAGAGGAAGAAAGGATGGGAGAAGGAGGGAGTGAAGAAGGAAAGGAGAGAACTTAATATACACACGTTTCTAATCCATTGGCACCAACTACTTTATACTCTGCTTTTTTCAATTATCCCTAGTTTATCACCTTCCTGTTGAGCTTTGACGTAATTTCCATTGCGGTCTCATACTCCATAAGGGTGGTTACCCCAGAGTTGCTTAGCCATGGCTCTATTGTATGGTATTTGAGCTGTTTCCAATGTTTGCCCTTATGAGGAGCACTGCTGTGAACATTTATGTACAATTACTGCCCCCACCCTTGGGCGTGTTTCCTTGGGGATAATTATAGGATCAAAGATATTAACAGCTTTTCAACTCATTATTCACAGAGCGCTTCTGAGTTTCAAAAATACAGTGAACCCATTTATAAACTTGCCGAGTACCCATGCATTCACGGATTCCCCGCCCCAGCCATTGCGCATTCCCCGCGCATTCCCCATTTCATTTCCTTCCCCGGTAAAGTCAGTTTATAATGATACCTTAAAGCTTGTTTCCATTTGCATTTGTAACCTCTAGCCACAACACCCTTCCCCTTAATGATGAACTAGTTCTCTTCACTTGTGGATGCATCTCTCCCTCCTTCCAGCGAGTTCAAGGACTAGAGCTTCATCAGTGCTCATTGCATTTGGTTGGTTATGTCTGTCCTGTGTGTTTTCCCAATTAGGTTGCCTCCATTTTTAAAAAATATGATTGGTTTTTTTAAAATAGGTAATCTTTTTTGTTCATACCACATTTATCAAATGCCAAGCACTGAAAAAATGGGGTCCCCAAGTCAGGATCTCCTCTATGAGCAAGATTAGCTACCTGGGCTTAAGTAACAGGGAGATGTTATTTTTCATCAGTCATTTGAAAAAAAGATGAAAAATGGTACTACCTAATGTCAGCAAGGATGTGAGGAGGTGGCATTGTCATATGCCGTTGGCAAGACTATAATTTGCAGTGTATGGTTTGGCATTATTTAAATAATTAATTCTAGATGTTTATGTCCTTTGACCTAGCATTTCCACTTCTAAGTATATCTTCATGTATGCAAAAGATCTATGTACAGGCCTGGCTGGTGTGGCTCAGTGGTTAAGCGTTGACCTATGAACCAAGAGGTCACAGTTTGATTCCCAGTCAGGCCATATGCCCATGTCATGGGCTCGATCCCCAGTAGGGGGCATGCAGGAGGCAGCCTATCAATGATTCTCTGTCATCATTGATATTTCTATCTCCCTCTCCCTTCCTCTCTGAAATCAATAAAAATATGTTTAAAAAATTAAAAAATATCTATGCACGATTTCTTCTCAGCAACATTGTTTCTGGTGTTCAAAAAGTAAAAACCAGAAAGAGCACATGTGCCCCCAAAATGGGAAGATAGTTAAAGATATTATAATGTTTACATGCAGTGGAATACAATACAGCCAAGAAAAAGAATGAGGTTGATACTGGCATGGAAAGGTTTTGAAATATATTTATCAGTGTAAAAAGCAGGTTACACAACATTATGTATAATGTATGTTCCCATTTTAAAGACAGTAGTAAGGAGTGTATTCATGTAAGAAACGTCCAAAGTTGTGGAGAATTTTTATGAGTTTAGTTGAGACAAATTGATGACATTGCCAGGAAGCAAGCCCTCCAATGCTCTGAAGAATGGCAGTTTACAGCTTCTTTTATATATCTGAGATTAAGGAGGGAAAATAAGGAAGATGACGTGAAGGTGAGAGAAAGCAAGGCAGGGCCCAGCCAGTGACGCTCAGTGTTTGAGTGTCAACCCATGAACCCAGAGATCATGGTTCGATTCCCAGTCAGAGCACCTGCCCAGGTTGTGGGCTCGATCCCCAGTGTGGGGCCTGCAGGAGGCAGCCAATCAGTGATTCTCTCTTATCATTGATGTTTCTCTCTCTCTCTCCCTCTCCCTTCCTCTCTCTGAAATCAACTTTAAGGAAACTTTTTTTAAAAAATTTTTTTTAAAAGAAAAGAAAGCAAGGCAGGCATTTGGATTACAGGATAGTTAACAAGATCATATGCTCCTTTGAGGGTGGTTGTGCCTCTGAGGGGTCTGAGAAAGATGTATTTCAAAGGTCTGTTAACCTAGATGCACAGGAACAATGGGCAGGGCTTGCTTAAGGCAGATAACCCTTTTCCTAAAGCTAAATGCCTGGGCATGACTGCCTTCTATGATCTGTCCAGGTAGGAATTTATGGTCAGATCACCCTGGGAGGTGGCTTTAGGTTAGAATTATTTCAGCACCCTTTCTCATCCACAAGAGTAAGGTGTTGAACTTGGAGGACTAGGAGGGATTTTCATCATTTATGTGATATTTTTCTGGAATATACGAATTCATGACATGCATTGCTTTTGAAATCAGAAAAGTAATTAGGTAAGCTTCAAGTTACGTAAAAGCAATGAAGACTAATTATAAGGGATCTCATGGCTATCCAGGGCAGGGAGGAATTTGGTGGAAAAGCAAAGAAAGTTTTCTGAAGGAGGTATTTCTAAACTGGGCTTTATGTGGAACGGGGAGAGTTTATTCGTTCTCTAGGGCCACCATAATAAAATAACACAAGCTGGGCGGTTCAAACAACAGATACTTAACTGTCTCACAGTGTTGGAGGCTGGAGGTTTGAGACCAAGGCATCAGCAGGGTTGGTTTCTTCTGAGGCCGCTCTCCTGGGCTTGAAGATGGTCCTTTTCTCCCTGTGTCTTCACATCATCATCCCTCTGTGTGTGTGTGTGTGTGTGTGTGTGTGTGTGTGTGTGTGTGTGTCCTAACCTCCTCTTATAAGAGCACCAGTCATACTGGATTAGGGCCCAGCCTCATAACCTCGTTTTAATATAATTACCTCTTTAACAGCCTTGTCTCCAAATACAGTCACATGGTGAGGGCCTGAGGGTTAGGACTTCCACATGTGGATTTGGTGGGACACAGTTCAGCTCAAAGAAGGGGGCGATGCAGGAAACTGTGGGAGATATTCACAGGGGGGTTGTCTGTGGGAGAGCCTGCTCTTGAATGTGTGGCTGACATAAGAAAACTTGCTCCTTGGAGAACCCAGAGTTCAGGCTGGCATTTGATGAACGTGTGATAAAGGGACGGCGAGACACTGAAGTACGAGCTGTCAGACTGAATAAGACCTGACGGTGTCCTACGGCACCTATTAAGAAAGCAGGTGACGTTCAGCTTTCTAAACAGATTCAAAATGCAGGCCAGTGACTTGGTCTCCTGGGACCAAGCTTGCTGCCAGCAAACCCACCAAATTCCAGTTTCTTTGTCTGGTAGCTCAAAAACCACTGTGGTCTCCTAAACCACCCGAAAGAGACCTCTAGAATTCCAGGGTTCTGACAAAGAGATCTCTTCACCTTTATTTATCTCTGTAAAAAATAAAATGATAATAACAGTGGTTCTAATGAAATGTTGGATGCCCTGGCTGGTTTGGCTCAGTGGTTGGAGCGTTGGCCCGCAGATGGAAGGTTCTCGGGTTCGATTCCCAGACAAGGGCACGTACCTCAGTTGTGGGTTTGATCCCCAGCCCTGGTCAGGGTATATGCAGGAGGCAGCCAGTAGATATCTCTCTCTCTCTCTCTCTCTCTCTCTCTCTCTCTCTCTCTCTCTCTCTCACCACTCCCAGGCCTCATTTATAGTTGATGAACTTGTAGAACTTGAGTCACCTGTAGGAAAAATTGAGCCATGAATGGAAGCTGCCATCACAGCACCATCTCTTTAGAAAAATCCAACTTTAATGATACAAGTTCCACGTGGGCTGAATTCGTTTCTTGGGGCTGCCAGTACAAAGCATCATAAACTGGGCAGCTTAGAACAACAGAAATTTATTATCTCACAGTTCTGGAGGCCAGAGTTCACACTGAAATCCAGGTGTTGGCAGGCCTGAGCTGGCTCTGAAGGCTCCAGGGGAGAATCTGGCCCATGCTTTTCTCTTAGCTTCTTGTGTTGTCAGCAATTCTTGGCAACCTTTGGTTTGTCCATGCATCACTCCAGTCTCTGCCTCTTTTGCCACGAGGTCTTCTCCTGTGAGTCCCTGTGTCTCTTCTCCTCTTACAAGAGGCCCGGTGCATGGATTCATGCACATTGAAAGGAAATTAATTAGAAGGTGGCCAGCAGGGCGGGACTGGGCGAAACGGGCCAGGCACACCCTGGAGCCAACCTCCCGCGGTCCCTCCCTGGCCGGCTGCACCTGGGGTGGCACCAGGACTCAAAAGGCATCTGTGGAGTGAGCAGGGTCCCTCCGGCAGGTGGAGTCCCTTGGCCTGGCCCGTGGGGATAGGGCTGAAACCAGCTCTTTGACATCCCCCAAGGGGTCCCAGAGTGCAAGAGGGCACTCTGCAAAGTTGCTGTCGCTTGGCAGTTCCTGTGTGAATAGAGCGTCAGCCTGGTGGTCATTGCACATCATAGCTACCGGCCAGTCGGCCAGTCACTTAGCCTTTTATATATATAGGTAAGGACCCTGGTCATTGGATTTAGGGCCCACTCTAATCGAGTCTGACCTCATCTTAACATGATGGCATCTGCAAAAACTAGCAGATAAGGTCACATTCACAGGTGCCAGGGCTTGGGACTTCAGCACCTTTCTTTGAGGGACAGTTCAACCCATGACTTGGGCAGCACTGTTTCAATTTACAGAATTTTTCAGGGCATCGAAATGGCCAAAAATCCCCAGATCAAACCTTGATGGTGACATACTGCTGTCCTCGCCACAGAACTTTCCAGACTGGTACTGGCCTCCCCTGGCTCTTGACTTGTCTGAACTGAGATGTGTTTCATAATAACATACCAGATTTTGGAAAACTTAACACCCAAAAGAAAGAGTGTAAAGTCTCTCTTTAATATATTTCTATATTGATTCCATATTGAAATGATATTTTGGAAATATTTGGTTTCAGAAAATAACTTATTAAAATTTTTTTAAAAAACCTAAGTCTTGCCTACAATTATAATTCCAGACCACAGAGAAAAAGTAGAGACAAGTAGGTATAGAAAAACAGAGCATGGATCAAAGTGAATATGAAATGAAATAAATGTAGGTGACAGAACGCAGCTAGTATGGGGCCTGGCCCGTAGTCGGTGTTCAGTTAATATTCACTTCCCTCTCCCTTCCTGATGACTGGTATGCCTGTTGTGGGATATGTCTGCAGGCCTGGGCATCAGGAAAGACTTCCTCAGTGAATTGGCATGGGGGCTGTCTTGATTTCAGCTCTTGCAGTTCAATAGGAGATTTTAGGCCTAATAATCATTATATGCCAGCATCACACTAAGGTGTATTAACCCATTGATTCCTCCCAATGGCCCTATGAGGTGGGTAATGTGGCTGTGCCCAATTTACAGATGGAGGCACTAGAGTCCCAAGATGTAGGGTGACTTGACTTGCCCACGGTCACTCACCTTGGTGATGGAGCCAGGTTTTCAATGTGGCTCCAACAGGAGTAGAAGTCGGAAGACGCCTGCCCACTGTGAGATATCTCTCTCGCCCCTCCCCCCACACATGACTATCCCTCCCTGACCCCTGACACTTTCAAGAATCTCATTTCCCTTTGCCATGCCTTGTGGATGCCTGTGAGTCTGAGCCCATCTTCGGGAGCAGCAGGGACCAGAAATACCCCAGCTGGGCAGGGCCACGTGGAGCTTCCCTGGGCTCTCAGGTCCTATGGAGTGAGGCAGGTGAGGGCACGAGAGGAGGAGAGTCAGCCCCGGGTCTGGCCAACGGCTGTCAGGTGGGAATGCGGCCCCACTCCATGGTCATGTGTTCTAGGAGTGAGTGCAGTGTGGTGGCCGAGAAGCCAATCAGTGCTTCTTAACAGCCAACCAGACCCCTCTCAGCCTCCGTTTCCTTGGCTATAAAGTGGGTTAATGATAGTCCCTACTTCCTGTGGTTGCAATGAGGAGCGAGCCGGCTCATGTAAAATGTGTCCCGCCTGCCTGGTGCCTACTAAATGTACAATAAAGGTCAGCTATTATCTCCTTTCATGAGAAGCTGAAGTTTTTAAATGTGGATCAATAATTTCAACTTTCACAAACTCAGGATAAACCAGTATGGATGGCCCCTGGGGTGCCAACTCGCAGCCTCTGTTTAGAATTTTGCTAATAGGAGGCGGCATCCGACAAGATGTTAGCTGTATCCATGCCTGGCTGGTGGGATGGGGTTGATGAACATGCTGGGTGGATGGACAGGTGAATGGACAAATGAAGGGATGTATGGATGAACAAATAATAATGGATGGCTAGATGAGTAAATAAATGAGTGAATGAATGAACAGATGGGTGAATGAATGAGCAGAGGTGCACACTAATGAAGGAATAAATAAATGCACTGATAAATGAACTAAGGCATGAATAAATGAACAAATAAGTGCACTAATGAATGAAAAAAACTGATGAATAAATGAAAGAATGAATGAACCAGTGAAGAACAAATAAACAAATGAATGCGATTGAAGGTTTTCAAGAAGGGGCATTTTAGAAGATAAAACCAACATCCAAAACTGATCTCCGACCCCCACACACACACACCGCAAACCTACCTCTCTCAGTAGATGGTCGCTCTTCCTCTGGGTGCTCAAGTCAAAACCTGGCTCCTCCCTCTCTCACACCCACACTGATCCACAATCCGTTGAAATCTACCTTAAATAATATATCACAAATCTACCCACTCTTCTTTCTTCTCAGTCATGACAGAGTCCAACCCCCATCATCATTTCCTTGGACTAGAGTGTAGCCTCCCCTGGTCCTATCCATGCTCTCCACAGTCTGTTCCTCCCACGGCCGCCAGAGGGCGCCTGTGAGCACCTGTGTCAGGGCACGTTCCTCCTCTGCTCAGAACCCTCCATGGCTCTCACCTCAGAGCAAAAGCCAAAGTCCTCCCTCAGCACACAGGCCCTTCACAAGCTGCCTTGTCACCTACCTGCCCTCACCTCTCCTTCTTTCCTCCACTGCAGCCATTCTGGCCTACTTATGCTGTTTTCTAAATATGATAGGCAGGTACATTGCTGCCTCAGGACCTTTGCACTTGCTTTTAACTCAGCCTAAGATACTAAAGTGATTTAGGTCAATACTTTCACTTTGACCACTTGATTTAATATTGAAGCCTGCCCTCTGGTCCCTCCTGGGGCCCCCAATCCCCTTTTTCTACTCTACTGTTTACTTTTCCAAAAAGACTTTTCACCTTCCATTACACTGTTAACTATTTTATTATGTTATCTTCACCGTATATCTTCCCACTGGAGCGACAGTCCCAGGAAGGTAAGGCTCTGTCTGTTAACTAGAGTATTCGGAGCATCTGGAACAGAGCCTGGCATACAGTAGGCGCTTCGTAAGTGCTTAAGAGCAAAAACATGTGCAGGCAGAGGCACAGCTGGTTCATGACTCAGCGATCATTTCTAAAATGAAATGTCCATGGAAAACCAGGGTCCTATTCAGGCCTCCTCCTGGAGGCTTTCCAAGCATGCTCCCTGCAGCTCCGCTTTCTACCCCTGCACTGGCGGATCCGGAGCCGAGGCTCCTGCCTCATCCTGCCCCATGGCATGGCGCCCAGAGTCATCAGACCTCACCAAGATGGAGAGACGCAGAGGGTTAGCTCTGGCAGCGAGACCCGTCAGCCTCCTCATTGATACCCTGAGTCTTCATTGGTCATTTCCAATACCATGACTTTCAGGGACATCTCCTTGTAAGCTCCATCTCTGGAAAGCTCAGGCCTTGGGTCATGACGGTTCCCCCAGGCCAGGGCGCTTGTGGGGGAGGCTAATGGATCCCTTGGCCACAATCGGTGCCTGAGCCACACAGTTAATTTCCTCCACAGGAACGCCCTGACATTCTTCATCCTTTCCCTGGCAGGGTCTCCCTTTGCCCGAGCCAGCATTAAAAGTGCCAAGCTGGAGAACTCGACTTTTTTTCACAAAAAGGAGAGGAGGGTGCGTTTCTACATCCGCCGCATGGTCAAAACTCAGGCCTTCTACTGGACTGTGCTCAGTCTGGTAGCCCTCAACACGCTGTGTGTTGCTATCGTTCACTACAACCAGCCCGAGTGGCTCTCCGACTTCCTCTGTGAGTACCGCCTGGCCCTGGCCCTGCCCGCTCCCTGACCCCTGCCTCACACTTTTTCTTTCCAGTTCTCTTTCTCTAGCGGTATGTGTTCCTTCTTTGGTCCTTGGTGAATCTGCCTTTTCATTTGGCCACGTCTACAATTGGGATTGATGCTGACGTTGCTGCTGCCACAATGACAGGCCCCAACTTCTTTGGGCCTGAGAGCTGGAAGCTCGAATTCAGGCCACCACACACTTCTGTGACCCCTTTCTAAGAGAGAAACATAGGGGAGCTAGTGCAGAAGGTATTGGAAGGGAGACAGAGAGGCAGAGATGGCAAGAAAGGCAGATTGAGATAAAAACATACATGCATCTCTGGGAATGTTAAAATAAATAATTTGTGGTTGAGAGATGGGGGTGCCTTAGGGCCAAAAAGTGGTCCCATTTTATCTGCTTATCTCTGACTTCTGCTTCTCCCCTCTTCTATCAAACCTTCTGCTTCTTTCCCCTTTCCTCTCCTGCTCTGTTTGACTCCTTGTATTTGGGGTTCATCCCTAGAGGATCCCCTCCAGCAAATGTAAGAGCATCTTGCTCCCCCAGTGGGTACCAGAATCCCCAAGGCTTTGACCTTCTGGACTTATTCCCATATTCTAGGAATTAGCATGAAATAATAACAAAGTTGATGGCCAGGTAGAGTTGAGGAGGAGCAGTGAAAGGTAGACCTCTGACCAAGATATAAAAAGTAAAGAGCCTGACCAGTGTGGCTCAGTGGTTGAGCATCGACCTATGAACCAAGAGCTCAGGTTTGATTCCCGGTCAGGGCACATGCCCAGGTTGTGCTCAGTCCCATGTAGGGGATGTGCAGGAGGCAGCTGATCAGTGATTCTCTCCCATCATGGATGTTTCTATCTCTCCCTCTCCCTTCCTCTCTGAAAACAATAAAAAATATTTTTTAAAAGTAAAGAGCTTTGAGGAATCAACAAGAATAGTGGCTGGGCAGTGAGGAAGGCAAGTGGATGCCATGGATCTGGCTGTGGCCCCTGAGTGAGGACTTAACCAAAATCATTTTGCCTGCTGACTGTCCTCCTCCTACATTTACTGGCTTGTCTGACTTAGGTCTGTGGATTCTCTGCCCTTCTAACATATTTCAGAATTGACCCAGACAGCCACTGGAGAGAGCCGAATCTTCAGCCTAGAGAGGCCTGGGAGCCTGGTCCAGGTCACTGTCTCCTTGTAACCCTCATTGTTTCCAGTCACATTGGCTGACCCTCCCAGGACACCCCCCCAGGGGCCAGGTCTCCTTCCAAGAGCCCTGACCTAGTTCCAACCTTAGTAATTGCATTTGGTCCCCCTGGAGTCTCTTACAAATGAGGACTCTCTACTTCTAGTCTTAACCTCCTCTGATAATCTATTTTTAATCTCCCATATTCTCCCCACTAATCACCTTGCTCTGCCTGTCCTGGTTCAAGAAAAGAAGGTTGGAACTTTCTGCCCTGGGCCTCTGTGTCTGTAAAGGCTCTTTAATTATCCCCAGGTGAGAAAACTGAGACACAGAGAAGTTAAGTAATTTTCTCAGGGTCACACAGCTAGTTGACGATGAAGTTGAGATTTGAACTCAGACTCCAAGCTGTGTCTGATAGCAGATCCCTGTCCTGGCCACCAGGTGACCTTGGTCCTCAATGCCTACCCCTACTTTGCCCTGTGACCTTGAACGAGCCATTAACATATCCATTAATTGAAGACATCTTCCATTAGAAGGCACTCTTATTTTATGTGCCACTAAAAAAGAAAACAAAACTGCTGTTTAAACTAGGACATGCCGATTTTAATATACACTCCAATTCCAGAAATGTCAAAATGTGAACAAAAAATGTATGTCTTAGAATCAATGAAGTATAGGAGTTTCTATGAGTCTCAAATTCCTCATCTGTACTTGGTGGAAGAAGTTTCTTCCAGACCCACCAATGCCATGGACAATTCTCTCAGGTTTTGTGCATCACTGGCTATCATGTTTCCATGGTAACTGGGGAACAAGCTTCTTGGAAACTCTGGTGGTTCTTGGAATGCACCAGATGTTATAGACAGATTTCCCTCCCTGACATTTCAGTCCTGGAGGTACTGGAGACCCTAAAATGCCCCTCAGACACTGGGAGCTCTCTAGAGTCCTAGAAACTAAGGGAATGCTTTGATAGGAATGAGTGGGCAGGACCTTGACGACAGTCAGTTCAGGCCATCTCTTCAAAGAATAATATAACAAGCATCCTTGACCTTCAAACAGCATTAGCTATGTGACCCAAATTGAAATTCTTGGAAGTGTGAGTCCTCTGTCTTCCCTTTCTGGATGCTTTCTTCCCCTCAGAAGTCCTCCTTGCCTCTCTCTTCCATCCATTAGGTGAATACCTGTGCCCTTCCTGCCCCACTAGCAAGCCCTCTCAGAAAAAGACCTCGTGTTAGACATTTCTTTGCCAGTGCAAAAAAATACCCATGTGTTATCTCTCCCAGAGGCATTTGCACTGCTATGCTTTCTCATGCAAGAACAAAAGGCTTTCTCTTGCTCAAGACCGGACTTCTAGGGGGCATCAGAGAGGTTTTCCAAGTTGGCAGAAAAACTGTGCCTTCGATTGGTTCCCTTGATGTTCCAACTAAATCTCTAACACAAGGTACTTACAAATAGGACACCATTATGATTTCTATTTCTATTTTTCCTTTGGAACTCAAGCATATAAAAGTGGATTCATCAGCCCTGAGTTAAGCAAGGCCACTCAGAACATTCTTGTATGTGTCTTACAAGAATGTACCAGTGGTTAGAGCATTGGCCTGAGCACCAAAGGGGCACTGGCTTGATTCCCAGTCAAGGGCACATACCTGGGTTGCAGGTTCCATCCCTGGCCCTGGTTGGGGCATGTGTGCGAGGCAACCGATGGGTGTGTCTCTCACATCAATCTTCCTCTCTCTCCCTTCCCCCTCCGTCCTTCCCTCCCTTACACTCTCTCTAAAAATCAGTGGAAAAAATATCCTCACATGAGCATTAACAAAAAGGGAAAAAGTAGATTAATCATAATGTTTAGATTCTGACACACTGGCATCATAGGGCCGGCCATTGTTATTTAGTTAGTTAGTTAGTTAGTTAGTTAGTTCACTCATTGATTTGTTCGTTAGTTTTTAAAATGTAGTAAGCTCCCAGGAACCCACCACTCAACACAAAACCTAAGGTCTCGGCAATAATCTACATCCAACCCTTCTCATCGAACCAAAGTAACAATTGAAAGATGAAGACCCCTTGAAGTTTATCTCACTCCTTTTAAGATTGGTCTGGGATTGGTTGGAGGATGGGGGGAATAATTGTCATTCCTCCCCGTTAACAGAGGGGAAACTGAGTTTTGTGGAAGTGAAGCCTCGAATAATCTTTAGCCAAGGCCACTAAAGACCATCCTCTCTCTCCCTTTCTGCCAGGAAGGGACAGGATTGGGATTAACAGGAAAGTCAGACTTTGTAACCCCCTCAACAACACTGACCTTCTCTCTGTTTCCCCCCTCGCCCTTGTAGACTATGCAGAATTCATTTTCTTAGGACTCTTTATGTCCGAAATGTTTATAAAAATGTACGGGCTTGGAACACGGCCTTATTTCCACTCTTCCTTCAACTGCTTTGACTGTGGGGTAAGTACCCTGGTTTCTATGGAATTTATTTCTGCAACTCTTACCCAGCATGATGCTGATAGTTGGGGACACCGGAAAGGGAGAGCAGGGTCACCCAGGGTAGGAGAGGCTCAGCTGAATGCAATAGGAATGCGAGGACCATCTCAAACATTGGATGTAGGCACCCAGAACTGTCAGCCACTGCCTGTGGGAGGGGCAGTATGTGGACCCTCTTGGGAAAGTGGGGGTGACCTGGTCATGTCAGGGCTAGGGATTCACCCTCAAGCAACTCATCCCCAGGAGACACATACAAGAATGTTCTGAGTGGCCTTGCTTGCAGTAGTCCCAAACCAAATGACCCAAATGTCTCTTTGCAGTAGAATAGATAAGTGGCGACGTAGCCATGTCATGGGATTCTCTGCAGCAATGAAAGGCCGCCCACCACAGCCACACCATCGGCTTTACAATACTGCACAAGAGAAGGCAGACAGTGACAAAAGCAGACAATACCGCATGTGCCGTTCTGCTCATCAAAGTTCAGGGGGACAAAACTGAGCTGTGTTGGTTAGGGGTGATACTCGAATACTTTAGAAAGGCACAACCTCAGAAACATTACGAAGAGCGAAAGAAGCTGGTCACAAAAGGTCACATATGGCACCCTTCCATCCACATGAAATGTGCAGAAGAGAAGCAAATCCTCAGACAGGAAGCAGATCAGTGGCCGCCAGCGGCTGGGGGAGGGGATGGAGAGTGACTGCCCGTAGGGACATGGTCTGCTTTGGGGGTGACAGAAATGTTCTGGAACTAGATGGAGATGATAATCGTACAACATTGCAAATGAATGTTGCCACTGAATTGTGCACTTAAAACAGTTAATTTTATGTTATGTGAATTTCACCTCAATCTTTTTTATTTTTTTTATTTTTTTTATTAAGGTATTATATGTGTACATATCTTACCATTGCCCCCCCACCCCACTCCCATACATGCCCTCACCCCCCAATGTTTTGCATCCGTTGGTTATTCTTATATGCATGCATGTAGGTCCTTCAGTTCACCTCAACCTTTTTTAAATCTCGGAAATAGTTGTTACAAAATTCAGGACAGTGGTTAAGTCTGAGGGGTCCCCAGAGGCTCCCAGGGTGCTGACATGTCCTGTTTCTTACACGGGTGGTGGCTACACAGGCACTCGCTCTGTAATTATGTGTTTCTGGAATTCTGTGCTCTCATCAGCTCTTAAAAAATAAAAATAGAGAAGGGATGAGAGGGGTCTGAGCGCCGCACCCTGCTTGGGTTTGAAGGTGGGAGTTGGGTTGGGTTCCTGCAAGATTCGGGCCCAGGCTGTGTTTGCAAGGACTCTGGGCACCAGAGCAGATCCTGTGTTCTAGGTTATCATCGGGAGCATCTTTGAGGTCATCTGGGCCGTCATAAAACCTGGTACATCCTTTGGAATCAGCGTGTTACGAGCCCTCAGGTTATTGCGTATTTTCAAAGTCACAAAGTAAGTCTTTGGGGGGGTGAGCATTGGGGCCAGGAGGGATGGGGCACCGCCAGCATGTTGGGAAGGTGGGCTCAGCAGCCACCACCAGGCCCAGCCTAACCCCCACCCCCACCCCCGGCCTCTGTCGGCAGGTACTGGGCGTCTCTCAGGAATCTGGTCGTCTCTCTTCTCAACTCCATGAAATCCATCATCAGCCTGTTGTTCCTCCTTTTCCTGTTCATCGTCGTCTTTGCACTTTTAGGAATGCAGCTCTTTGGTGGCCAGTAAGTGCTCAGCAACTTCTCCGACTTCTGCTTCTCTGGGGTCTGACCCAGCGACCCCTTCAGCCCCCACATGCCAAACTCGGTGCCTCCAGAGATGCAGGCCCACCGTCATCATGCCAACTGCCCGTCCCGTGGCCCGGACGCCCTGTGCACGCACCCAGACAGGCAGGCCCTGGGTACCACTCAGATGTCCCTCTGGGGGACGGAGACGTGAAGATGTTGCCCTGGAAACAAGATGCTAAACTACGCCCTCACAGCACCTGGGGCAGGGCCAATGGGAAATGTCTGCGTTTTCCCCTCAGGTTTAATTTCGATGAAGGGACTCCTCCTACCAACTTCGACACTTTTCCAGCAGCAATAATGACGGTGTTTCAGGTACGACCCTAACCCAGCCCCACACCATGCAGGGCCACAAGAAAGCACCAGAATCCAGAGGCAGAGGGAGGAGGAACGTGGGCAGGAGCCTTTATTGGGATTTCCCCAGGAAGGAGTAGGGGAGATGTACAGGTTGAGGATTGGCTAGTGTGAATAATTTCAGCAGGCTCTGGTGCGTAGATGCTGACGAGCTGTCTGGTACCTGGCCCTGGAGTGATTCGGGCAGAGAATGCTGGCCTTGGGTCTAAAAGCCTGATGGAAGCGGTGGTTGAAGTGTGGGCCCTGGTTTGTATTTGAAAACTACGTTTGCAGGCTAATTGTTCACTATCTCTAGGATTTAGCCAGCCTGGCTTCCTCCAGGGTCAGCAAGGCCCCAGACGTCAAAGCATCAAAACACAGAAAAGACACAGCTACTACACACATCCTCTCCCAGAATTGCAAGACACCCCCGCCCCTATTCCAGAGCAAAGATATTGACCCTGAGTGGTCTCCCCAAACTGGCGTCTGTACCCATGTGGGCGCATGATCTGAGGATTGGGACGGGCCCCACTGCGACCTCCGGAGCCTTTCCAGTGGGTTCTGTCTCTTTGGAGGACAGACGGTTATGGAAAACGGGACTTTGCTCCCCCCTTCTGGGGGGATGCTTTCTAAATAAGACCCCGAGATGGGGGTTGGAAAGAGGACCTCCCCATGAAGCAGAGCTCTGACCCCTCACATTAATGATTCAATAGTAGTCACCACCACCCTCAGGTCCTCAGCACAGGGGTCCTGGCCCAGGAGCAGTTCTGGCCCCCATGCCACTTGGAAGTGTCTGGAAACAGTTTGGGTTGTAACCCCAAATGGGGGAGTGGGTGTTACTGGCACCTGGTGGGAGGAGCCTGGGGCTGCTGCTCAACACCCCACCCCAGAGAATGACCCGGTCCCGAACGTCAGCAGTGCCGAGGCTGAGAAACCCTGTGTGAACAGGTTAGCCTTTCTGGAGTTCTTTGACATTTACTTGATCCTCGTAGAAATATTATGAACGAGGAGAGTGGCATTGTTTTAACAGGTATGTGGGCACCACACACCTGTCCTCTCAGTCATGCCATAAGCATCAGCCCAGTTTCTGTTGCCAGCACCTCCTGGCAAAGCCTGCTCTGTCCACCAGCACCCGCCTGCCCAGGCACAGCAGCCAGGACCAGTGAAGATGTTACTCAAACAACAGAAATGTATTTCTCACACTTCTGGAGATTGAAAGTCATGGTCAGGGCGTCCACAGGGGTGCTTCCGGGTGAGGACTCTCTCCTGGCCAGCAGGCAGGCCTTCTCGATGTGTCCTCACATGTGGGGGGAGAGCGAGTGAGACAGAGCGAGAGAATGCCGGAGCTCTGCGGTGTCTCTTCTTACAAAGGCACTAATCTCATCATGAGGGCCCCATCCTCATGGCCTCATCTAACCTTAATTCCCTACCTTTTCAAAATATCATCTCATGAAGGCTTAGAGCTTCAACGTATTAATTTAGGGGACACGGCTCAGTCCCTATCAAACCCCCTTATTACATCAGGGAAGACAGAGTTAGGTTGGTGACTTCCCCAGGGTCCCCTTCTCCTAGAAGCTGGGCTGAGAGCCCTTCACTGCAGGGACAGGCAGGTTTGGGCCCCACAGCTGCGTCTCCGAGGGGCCCGTGGCTGAGAGGGGTTGGCTGTGTGTTTCTCCCTCCCTTTCAGATCCTGACAGGCGAGGACTGGAACGAGGTCATGTACGATGGCATCAAATCTCAGGGCGGTGTGCAAGGCGGCATGGTGTTCTCCATCTACTTCATCGTGCTGACACTCTTCGGGAACTGTATCCTCCTGGGGACACGTGGGGACACGCCTGGATGGGGGCGCGAGGGAGGGGACCGGGAGGCCCAGATGCCCAGGGCCCCAGTGGCGTTGCTTTCCCTGACTCTGGTGCCCACAGACACCCTCCTGAATGTGTTCTTGGCCATCGCGGTGGATAATTTGGCCAACGCCCAGGAGCTCACCAAGGTGCCATTGGTGGGAGAATGATTCTCTGGCAAAGTTGCCACCCGTTCATGGCAGATCAGGACCGTGCTGGGCATGTGGGGACGGGGACAGGGTCAGAGCTTTTGCCCTGGATGCACCGTGCCAGGGAGAAGGCACCTCCTCCCAACTCAAGCAGACTGCCCCTTTAGTTAAGTGGATTCTACAGCAAAGGAGGTGGGAGGGCGGGAAACAGATGGCAGACTCCACCGAGTAACCATAGACAGGCAGTGGGCAGTGTCAAGGGACCTCCAAAGGATGATGCAGCCCCAGGCCTGAGGGCATTATCATTCTAGACTTGAAAGGATGGGTCAGATGGAGAATAACCTATACAGGGTCTCGGGGCTTGATGTCCATCCCCGTGAACTTGGGAACTGGCCGGACCTCACCGCTGATTGGTAACAATAGAGAATTCTGGCCCTGGATGATGTGGCTCAGTTGGTTGGGCGTTGTCCCAGGCCCTACCAGGTTACTGGTTCGGTTCCTGGTCAGGGCACATGCCCAGGTTGCAGGTTTAATCCCCAGTAGGGGGCGTGTTCCTCCCATCGATGTTTCTCTCTCTGACAGTCATGGTGCCAGGCATTGCTGTTACCGCCTTTTTGCAGAGGGAGAAACTGAGGCTCAGAAAGACGAAGTCCCTGGCCCCAGCTGGCATGAAAATAGCACCTACTGTTCCTAGCATCACACTGTGCATCAGGTGCTCGGCACGGTTTTGGGTACAACCAAGTGCTCCCTCTCGGAGCCTTTGGCAGTCACTGGGCAGGAGCCAGGCCCTGGGCCTCGAGCTCTCATTGTATAGACCCAGTAAGGGAAGGCTGAGATCGAACCCAGACCTGGCAAGCTCCAGAACCCAAGTTCTCGATTCACATACCCTGCTCCTTTCATTTGAGTCCAACTGGGCAGGTAATGATCAAAGTAATAACCACAGAAAAGTATAATTGCCTTTTAATGCAAACATAACAGATGGGGAGTTGCTGTGATCCCCATTTCACAGGGGAGGAAAATGGGACCCAGAAAGGTTAAGTGACATTGCCACATAGTTAGGAACTGAACAAGTAGAGAAGTGACCCCTCAAAGAGCAGAAGATAAGAGGTCAAAAGAGAATCTGGGAGGTTGGGAGTGAGAGCCATCCAGTGAGGAGAAGCCCAGTTTATTTGTGGTCAGGGATCATGAATTATCTGGGCCACACCTGGTGCCGGGTGACCCCTTTGGGCAGCCTTGGACTCCCAGGGAGTCAGGCCCACCTCGCACAGGCCAGAGGAGGCAACGTGGCTCTCCGTGACGCTGCTCACACCCCTAGGAATGCCCACGGCAGGGCCCCTGGGGATGGCTGTGCACTGGGCGAGGTAAGCTGGATACCTTTTGGCAGTTTGAGAGGGGGCGAGTCAGGAACAAAGGCTTGTTAGGAGCTACAGTGTCCGCCCTAACGTCTCACCAGCAGCCCCATCGTATTAAGAGAACGGGTACAGAGTCTTCCTCCCAGCCCAGGAGGGCCAGGCCTGGGGCGTCCCGCAGCTTTGTGGCCCCCGTGCCTCGAGGTGTTCTGGACGTGTTCATGGAACGGAACCGAACTGAGCAGACGTTGCCAACCCTCCATCTGCCGACCCTGGCAGGAGGGAGAGAGAGTTTCCCAGGCCCAGCTCCGACTGGCGGGGAAACGGAAGTCTCCACCACCCGAAACACACGGCCATGGGCCTGGCCACCATGGAGCCGGCTGGCATGGCTGCTCTGGGGACCGATCCAGCCGTGAGCTCATCCAAGTCATTGCGGAGAGGGGACGCCAGGAGGGTGGGCAGAGGGGAGGGAGAAAGGCAAGCGCCTCGCCTGTGAGGTGTGGACATTCTCCTCCAGACCCACATTCTTCATTTATTCCATAAGCATATCTTAGCATTTAACATGTGGCAGGCACCCCACAGGCCCCTGATAGTTTTTAGCTCATTTAATCCACACAGAAACCCCGGAGGCACCTTCTTACATCCCCGTTTTACAGCTTTTGTCACTCATTCAACAGTATTTATTGAAAACCTACTGTGAGCAAGGCCTGGTCCAAGAACCAGGGACACAGCCATAAACAAAATACACAGAAATCCCTGCCCTCATGGCGCTGATATTTGAGTGAGAGAAGCAGACAAGAAATAAAATAGTCAGATGGTGCTAAGTGCCAAGGAAAAAAATGAAGTAGAGAAAGAGAGGTGAAATTTTAGATGAGGATTATGAGGCATAGAGAGGTTAAGTGACTTGCCCAAGGTCACACAGCAGTAAGTAGTGGAACTGGGATGTGAGTCCACGTAGGTCTAGCATTTGTGCTCATAACCACATGCACTGGTGCTTAAACATGAGCATGTTTCATACTCAACTGGAAGCTTGTTGAGAATGCAGGTTCTAGACCCAGCCCAGGTTCTTGGGGGGCCTGGGAAACTGTATTTGCAGTGTTTCTAAGGTTGATGGTCCACGGTCCTGGCTCTGAGAAATGCTGCATGTGGTGCCAGGAGGCAGGAGGCTTTGTGAGAGCCGGGGGTCTGGCTGGGTCCCTCCTCTGTGTTATGCCTGACGGAGTGTCCTGACCTGGCATTTCTGAGGTGGTAAGGTTGCTTCTTGCTCCAGAGATCCCAGCCCAGGGATCACATGACTTTTCTTACTGGGGGGTTCATCTCTGGCCACTTTCTTTCTTGTTGCTTTTTCTTCGTTGGCTTTTCTGTTTTATGACTGAAGCCCTGCATGAAGGCTGAAGATGGATTTAAGTCCCCAAAACATATTTTTCTTATGTATTTTTAAAACATCTTCCCCCAGCCCTTGCCAGCTTGGCTCAGTGGATAGAGCGTGGGCCTGCAAACTGAAGGGTCCCAGGTTTGAGTCTGGTCAAGGGCATGGACCTGGGTTGGTTGCAGGCTCCTCCCCAGCCCAGGCCCTGGTTGGGGCGTGTACAAGAGGCAACCAATCAATGTGTTTCTCTCACATCGATATTTCTCTGTCTTTCCCTCTCTCTTTTATTCTCTAAAAATCAATGGAAAATATCCTCGGGTGAAGATTTAAAAAAATACAAAACATAAAAACAATCTTCCCCCATTCTCCTCCTTTTTGAACGTAACCAGCTGAGCATATAAGCTCCTCCCCTGATTTCCCTCCGGAGGCTGTTGGCAGCGTATGCGATGGGCCCTGGGATGCCAGATTTTTCTGCACGTGGGGACTAGTCAGTGTTGTTATCTGTGTTTTTCCAGTCTCGGTTCAGAAAGCTTAAATGGCCTAAAAATTAGAGTGAGAGGAAAATCTTTGCATTAATTTCCGGCTCCTTGAGACAGGGTGCAGAAAACTCTCCATTGTGAAAAGGGCAGGGAGTCTTTGTTTTTTTCTTCTGGCTGTGTGCTAACGGAGGGTTAATAATGGCTGGGTACCTGGCGTGTTCCTGTAGGGGACAGCAGTACATTTAACCGGCCCTAGGCATCTGTTCCTATCTCAGGCCTTGGCTCTGATTTGGTGGAAAGCAAGGCCAAACCTGTTTGTAAATATTTCCAAAGTTGCTGGTGATTAACAATAGGATCAGAGAGGAGGCCCCAAGGCCCTGTTCATGTTTTGTAAACAGGGATCTCTGTGCCTTTTAGGATGAACAAGAAGAAGAAGAGGCAGCCAACCAGAAACTCGCCCTCCAGAAAGCCAAGGAGGTGGCAGAAGTGAGTCCTCTGTCCGCAGCCAACTTGTCCATAGCTATGTAAGTGCCCCCAGCTCTGGCTGGCATGCTTTCCAGGCTCCTTGGCCTCTGCACCCTCCCAGTCAAGGGTTTGGGGGCAGGAATTGGTCCTTGACAGGGTTGAGCTTTAGGAAGTTGTATTTCTGCCCTCCTACTCATTTTTGCACAATATATATTAACTAGAGGCCTGGTGCATGAAATTCGGGCATTTGGGGGTGGGGGGTCCCTCAGCTCAGATTGCGAGAGGGCGCAGGCCAGGTGAGGGACCCCACTGGTGCACGATCGGGGCTGGAGAGGGACGCGGGAGGTTGGCCAGCCGGGGAGGGACCGCGGGAGGGCTCCAGGGTGTGTCCAACCCATCTCGCTCAGTCCCGATCAGACGGACCCCCAGCAGCAAGCTAACCTACCCATCAAAGCGTCTGCCCCTGGTAGTCAGTGCACATCATAGTGACTGGTCAACCGGTCAACTGTCTGCCCCCTGGTGGTCAGTGCACCTCACAGCAAGCATGGTTGAGCGGCCTTAGCATATCATTAGCATATTACGCTTTGGTTGAACGGACGACCGGACACTTAGCACATTAGGTTTTTATTATATCGGATAAGCACCTACTTACTATGTGCCAGGAACTGTTCTAGCTGCCGGAGATAGAGCATTAACAAGGCATTAACTGTATGGCGAATGCTAGGAGTGGAGAGAGTTGGGATTTTTAAATATAGTTGTCAGGAAAGGCTTCACAGAGAAGGTGACAAGGGCCAGAGGAGGGAGGAGTCATGGGGGATCTGAGGGAAGAGCATCCAGGCAGTGGGGACAGCATATACAAAGGTTCTGAAGCAGGAACATGTCCGGCATATTTAGGAGACCAGTGTGACTGGAGGAGAGTGCACAAGGGAGAGGAGTGGGAGGCGAGGAGGTGACAGGGGCAGATCATCAGGCCCCTGTGAACCGTGGGGAGGAGTTGAACTTTTGTTGGGAGTTAGGTGGGAGCCATGGAAGGTTCTTGAGCAGAAGGACAGGATCTGACTCAGGAGCTCACAGGCGCCATCTGGCTGCTGTCAGGGGAACAGACGGGGTGAAGGCAGGAACCAGGAAACCAGGTTGGAGATGACTGCACTCACTGGTCCATGCAGGAGATACTGGTGGCTGGACCCGAGAGGTGGCTGAGGAGGCGATGGACAGCTGAATTCTGGACAGATCATGACAGTAGAGAGAGTGGACAGAGTTTACTGGTGGATCACAGGTGGTGAGAATTAAGGTGTCTTGATGGAAGGGAGATTTGTTGACACCAATATTCTTAATTGTGCCTTTGTGGGGTGTCCTGGGGATTCTGCACACTACGGGGCAATGCATCATGGGACCATGGGAAGGAGACTTTCTTTCCCAGAGTAGAAGGAAGTGGCTTGGAATGGGGAGCCGGGAAGATTCATGCTCAGGCAGCCTATGGAAGGCCATGGTCCGTATAAAGCTATCCTGCTGGTTGCTTTGCCCCCGTGCGTAAATAGGTATTTCCCATAGACTCCTAAGTGCCCACTCTGGCTCTCCTGGGATTCCTAGACCTCCTACGACCCAGAACTGAAGGGTGGCAGGCAGTACGGGGGCCTCCAGATCTGCTCCAGGCCAGTGTCCATTATGATTGGCTGTGTCAGAGGTTAAAATATTTGGAACATCCAGGCTGCCTCCAGGGAGTCATGTGCTATAATATAAAGAAGACTGTGGGGGCACCCACCTGGGCTGAGACCCTCATCAACCAGAATGCCCAGCTAGGTGGAGATTTCCACTGTGCAATGCCCACCTAGGCCAAGATACCCGTAAAGCCAAGATGTCCAGCCAGGTTGAATTTTCCACACAGTTGAGACACCTACTTGGGCCAAGATGCCCACCTGGGCTGGAGATGCCCACCTGAGACGAGATACCCGCCTTGGTCAAGTCTGCCATAAGCCCAATGTTCCATGCAGGTACAGTGGTCTAATCCACACACCCTTCCCTTGCAGGAAAGAGCAGCAGAAGAACCAGAAGCCGGTCAAGTCCGTGTGGGAGCAGCGGACCAGCGAGATGCGCAAACAGAACCTGCTGGCCAGCCGGGAGGCCCTGTACAATGAGATGGACCCCGACGAGCGCTGGAAAGCGACCTTTGCCCGGCACCTGCGGCCCGATATGAAGACCCACCTGGACCGGCCGCTGGTGGTGGACCCCCAGGAGAACCGCAACAATAACACCAACAAGAGCCGGGCCGCCGAGCCCACGGTAGACCAGCGCCTGGGCCAGCAGCGGGCCGAGGACTTCCTTCGGAAACAGGCGCGCTACCATGACCGGGCCCGGGACCCCAGCGGCTCCATGGGCCTGGACGGCCGGCGGCCCTGGGCTGGCAGCCAGGAGGCCGAGCTGAGCCGGGAGGGTCCTTATGGTAGAGAGTCGGACCCCCACACCCGGGAGGGCAGCCTGGAGCCACCGGGGTTCTGGGAGGGTGAGGCCGAGCGGGCCAAGCCCGGGGACCCCCACCGGAGGCACACGCACCGGCCGGGGGCCAGCCGAGAGAGCCGCAGTGGGTCCCCACGCACCGGAGCTGACGGGGAGCCCCGCAGGCACCGGGCCCATCGCAGGCCCGGCGAGGAGGCCCCCGAGGACAAGGCTGAGCGGAGATCCCGGCACCGGGAGGGCAGCCGGCCCGCCCGGGGCGGTGAGGGCGAGGGCGAGGCTCCTGATGGCGGTGAGCGGAGGCGGCGGCACCGGCATGGCCCTCCAGCCGCATATGACATGGACACGCGGAGGGAGGACAAGGAGCGCAGGCACCGGAGGAGGAAGTAAGTGGAAACCACGTAAAAATGGTCAGTGACAACAGTAGTAATAATAACAGTCTGCTATGTGCCTGGCACTCTTCTGAGCAACTCAGTCTTCTCAGCCATCCCCTGAGATCGATCCCATTGTCATCACCCCAACTCACAGAGGGGGAAACAGAGGTGGAGCGACTTGCCCAAGGTCACACATCTAATAAATGGCTTGAAGCCAGGCCACCTGACGCCAGAGGCTGCAGGCAGATCATCATGCCCTCAGGCGTCTCAAGGAAACGACAAAAACTCTCCCTCAGGGCTCTTCCATGTGCTTGCTGTGTGACCTTGGATAAGTGACTTCACAACTCGGGGCCTCAGTTGTCCCAATCTGTAAAATGGCACAGTGAGATCTACAGTGGCACAGTGGGTCACTGCTGGAATCAAATGAGGTAATACGTGCACAGGGCTGAACGTGCAGCTGGTGCCGTGCTTGGTCCATTTTAGCCGTTACTGAGTCGGCCGTATTTTGCCTGGCGCTATTCCTGGGGGGATTTGAAAAGCCACTCTGGGCCCTCATCACTGAAGGGCGAGTAGGGCTCAAGGCTTTTGAAACCATCTTCCAGGCCAGCACTTGACCCAGTCAGAAACACCAACCTCTTTTTCATAACAGTGTTTTGTAACACTCCTTAGAAGGTCCTATGGGGATTCTACACCTAGCAGCCCAACAACTTACATGTTGAAACAGACATTGTTCTTTTATTAATTAATGTCCTGTAAATCTTCTTTCATGTCACCATTGCAGCATCATATTGATTTTTTAAAGTTGTGTTGAAGCAGGTCTGTTATAAGACGTACACAGCAGGCCAACACTTCTCCAAATTGGGTGTGTGCACGAATCCCCAAGGATCTTGCTAAAACACAGGTCCTAATTCGATAGGTTTCAAGTGCAACCTAGAAGTCTGCATTTCCAAAGAGCTCCCAGGCCCGGGGACCACACTTGAAGTAAGAGAGTCTAGAACAGTGGTTGGACCTCACGGGCCACCCCTGTCCGCGGACCACCAGTTGGCGACCGCTGGTCTAGAGGACAGAGTGACGTGACTCGGAGGCAGGCAACTGTGCAAAGTCACCAGGAATGTTACAGGCACAAATGCCGGCCGACTGTGCGGTGCGGACAACTTACATAACACAGAGCGTTGCCATCGGTGTGGGGGTGTTCCAAACTGGGGGCCTCCGGGCCAGTGTCTGCTACGGTTGGCAGCTCAGAGTGAAGCTCCTTAGAGTCTAGCCTTCCCTAATGTGTCCAGTAGTTGCATTCAGGGAAAATGTGATGTATAAAACACGCAAAAGTACTTCATGCTCATATAGAAACGGAGTCCAGCTAAAACTGAAGGCACAGGTCGTGGAGAGCAGCGTTTTCACCTGTGTGAGGGACCTATGAAAGTCGTGAAGGAGATGGCCTAATGCTTCCCCAGGTGGGACTGCCCTGTACATAGTAAGATGTTAGTGTACCTGCTTCCCGCTTCCTAAATGTCCACAGCCCTCCCCGCCCCCCCCCCCCCCATTAGTAAATCATTAGGTCTCCACATATCTCCACCACAGCCCCCTGGACTTGTTCCAAGTCTTTCCTGCTGAATTTAAGGTTTTCTCTTATGGGTTTATTCATTCTTCCTTCAGTGTTTACTAAGTGCCTACTATAGACTAAGCTGGGGCTGTGGGTTCAGTCAGGTCATTGCAGGTGACGGGCATGCAGGAGAAGGAAGGAAAGTGTTCCAAACCGAAGGACCAGAAGGAGGCCAGTTTGCAGTTTGCCGTTTGGAGGGTGAGGAGAGACAAAGAATCTGAAGAAACAGTGGTGGGTGGGTCAGCAGGGCCTTGAGTCCTCTCGGGCAATGGGAGGCCGCTCAAGTAATTTTAGGCGGAATCAAGTATTTAGCACAGGACTGCATAATTAAGGACCAATGCATTGCTGTTTCTGTTATTGTTATTACTACTAATATTACTGTAAATATCCTTAGTATTACACCTGCTCCCATTATTGAAGGAGGCGGAATGACAGGGACAGAAGGACAGCACAGACCGGTGGCAGAAAGGGCCAGGACTCTGGAGCCGGAGGCCACTCTCCTGCCCCATCACTTCCTGGCTGTGATTTGCAGTATGTCACCTCCCCTCTCTGGGTTTCTGTTTCCCCATCTGCACAGGGGATAAGTACAGTACCTACCTCCTAGACATACGGTTCAAATGAGTTAGTGCATGTAAAATGCTTCAAATACTGCCTGGCTTATACCAAGTGTTCCGTAAGTGTTAACTATTATTAATATGATTATTTTAATCACTCAATAGATGTTAACTTTGTTGTTGTTAATCCTTAACCCAAGGATATTTTTTCCATTGATTTTTAGAAAAAGTAGAAGAGAGAGAGGGAGGGAAAACAGGAGGCAGGGAGGGAGAAAAGTGGGGGAGAGAGAGAGAGAAGCATCAATGCAAGAGAGAGACACATCGATTGGTCGCCTGCTACACTCACCTGGACGGGGCCGGAGACTGAACCTGCAACCCAGGCCTCACAACCTTGACTGGGAATCAAACCTGAGACCTTTTGGTGCTCCAGCCAACACTCCAACCACTGAGCCACACCGGCCAGGGCTAGATGTTAACTATTTTTATTAGTAGTAGCAAATACTCGATAAGTTTTAGCTATTACTATTATTATTAAGACGCGCAGACATTAAAAAACAACTTTAGCCAAAACCGGTTTGGCTCAGTGGATAGAGCGTCAGCCTGTGGACTGAAAGGTCCCAGGTTCGATTCCGGTCAAGGGCATATACCTTGGTTGCGGGCACGTCCCCAGTAGGGGGTGTGCAGGAGGCAGCTGATCGATGTTTCTCTCTCATCGATGTTTCTAACTCTCTATCCCTCTCCCTTCCTCTCTGTGAAAAATCAATAAAATATATTTAAAAAAAACAAAAAAATCATAAAAAAAAAAAAAAAAAACAACTTTAGCCCTAGCAGGTTTGGCTCAGTGGGCCCGCGGACTGAGGGTCTTGGGTTTGATTCCGGTCAAGGGCACATACCTCAGTTTCAAGCTCAGTCCCCATCCCCAGTCCAGGCTCCTGTGGGAAACAACCAATCCATGTGTCTCTCTTATACAGATGTCTCTCTCTCTTTCTCTCTCTCTTCCCCTGCTTTCCACTCTCTCTAAAAAAAAAAAAAAAATGACTGGAAAAATATCCTCGGGTAATGATTAACAAACAAAAACACTTTAGGTCCATAGTCTTTAGATTTTTCACTCAGACTCTTTTTGCAGGTGGGGAAACTGAGACCCAGAGAGAAAAGGGGCTTCCCTTAGGGCCGTGGTCGGCAAACTGCGGCTTGCGAGCTACATGCGGCTCTTTGGCCCCTTGAGTGTGGCTCTTCCACAAAATACCACGGCCTGGCCAAGTCTATTTTGAAGAAGTGGCATTAGAAGAAGTTTAAGTTTAAAAAATTGGGCTCTCAAAAGAAATTTCAGTCGTTGTACAACTGATATTTGGCTCTGTTGACTAATGAGTTTGCCGACCACTGGCCTAGGGCAACCAGCCAGCAGCACAAGTATGATATCCCAGCCTTCTTGAATTCCACCGCTGGCCCCATTCCCCCTCCTCTCCAGAGGAAGGAAGTGCCTCCCCACTCCCACACACAAATGCTCAGCTGGGCTCATCTCCTAAACCCGCAGGGCACTGCTCGCTGCCTTATCAATAGAGGTGGCAGACGCCCTGGCCACGAGAGGCGTTTTTCATTCGGCTTGTAAAAAGGTTCTAATGCTCGTGGGAAATAAAACGTTAGGAAGATCCAGGCACTTTTAGAGAGACTGAGCCATTCAGCTGCTGTAAGAAAAATAAGAATGACAAAGTTAAAACTTTATTCAAGAATAGCATACAGTAAGAAGACGTTTGGGTTCTATATTCCAGCAAAGCCGGTGGCCCTGCCTAAGAGGTCTGCCTCCTGCATTTTTCCTCTTGTTTCTTGGGCCTTTTCCCAGACACTGTTTTTCATTCTCCGGAATACTGATTATATATATGATTTTTTTCTTTCTGTTCCCTCTGCTTCCCCCCCATTTCTACTTCACTTCCTCTGCAGTTTCCCCAACTTTAAATGCCCCTCTCCCCTGAAGCTTTCACTGGTTCACCCCAGTGAAAAGTGTGTGGGAGCACATCCTACTTCACATCATTCAATCGTTGCCGGCCACACAGGTCCCCCACACCGGGCAGCTGAGCCCAGTGGCACCCAGGTGGCCAAAGTGAGGATGGAGCTTACCCTGACTCCAGTAAAAACCTGGATCACAGATCATCTACCACTACTCCCCGACCCAGTAGTGGGGCGATTCTGCTAGATCTGACTGAGCACAGGGGACTCTGCCAAGACCTGCGCCCTCCCCACTGTGCCCCCCCCACACCTCCTGAATTAACATCTCAGATCTTTGCTCTCATCACTGTGATAACCCACTGTCCAAAAGGAGCAGGAAGTGAGATACTGGACTTCTGAGCCTCACAGCTTATCCTGCGTGGGGAAGTAGCGAGTACTTCATCCTCTAATACCCTGATTCTTACAGCACCCCCGCTGGGCCTTAAACATTCCCTTCAGCAGCCCCATTCCATGAACCCCGAGTTATCTATTGCCCCCATTTTCTTCACTGAGTAGCATTGTACCTTAAGATCTCTAGGAGTAGAGTCCAGCTCAATCCTTTCCAGCTGGATGATACTGGGCAAATACCTTTGCCTCTCTAGGCCTCAGTTTCCTCATCTCTGAAATGGGCCTGATCCTGATACCACCTCCAATGGTGGTGGTTGTGAGGATTAAATAAGTTAATGCACGTAGGTCCTTAGGAGAGTGGGGTCACAAGGAAGCAGGACCAACCTCTAGGTCCGGGGCTGAGCATGCCCTGGGCACGGTGCCCATAGCCCTCGGCAGAAGGATGCTGAAGTGATTTGCTGGCAAAGGGATGCGGTGCAGGACAGTCATTATGCAACCAGCTGCCTGTTCAGATGATGGCAAATCCCCAAGAGGGGAAAGGAAAGGGGCCTGACTTGAGAGTTTTCTAGCCCTTTTAGGTTCTCCTTGGAGACATTCAGAAATGAAGCCTCTTGGAGGCTGATACTAGGCTGCTGCCAGCTGAGCTTGTTAAAACTCCACGACACACAGAGCCAACAGAGGCAGCAAAAACAAGACAGCAAGGCCTGCTGGTTCCCTTTCCATCCGAATGGGGGCTCGTGGTCCCGTGCATGAGGCTGTCCCTCTACCTGCTGTGTTATTTAGGACAGTTTCACTGGGTAGTGGCCAAAGCTTCTCTTTGAAAGGATACTTTAGCTCAGCCTGCTTTTTCACAGGGATATGTATTTTAACATATCTATATATATAAAAGGCTAATATGCTAAGTGTCCATCCAGGTAATGATGTCATGTAGCAACGCCCGGCTTCCTCTCCCTAGCGATGACTAGCCTCCTTGCATTTTCTTCAGCCCAGGAACACAACTTGCTTTATAGCCAGGTGGAAACATTTTACACCGTAACCAAATGTCTGTGAAGCATTTTCCCGTCCCTCATCTCATTTGATCCTCACAGAAGTCCTGGAGTGGGTAGATAGGAGACTCGGTGGAATCCTATTTTCTTTTCATTAGCCAGAAAATGGAGATTTAGAAAGCTTAGAAACTTGACCCAACTGAAAAGAAGTAAGAAATGGTGGACCTTGAAAATGACTTCAGGTTTTCTCAATGCACAGAATATAGTCAAACACTGCTGCAGTTAAATATTTTACCCTTTGTTCTCCCTGCGTGACCTACAATAATAATCTGCTTCATGTTGATATTTACTGCTGTGTTGCTGACAATTACCTGAAAGAGAGGTTGGGGTGCTTCACTGGACTGGGAAAAGTTTAGCTACAGCAGAAAGCAGGTCTAATTAAGCAAGTTTATTCTATATCTATAAAAGGCTAAGTTGACTCGCGCATGCATGATACATATAAAGCTCTTGCTGGCGCCAATCGCACACATGTGTTTCGATCAGTCATTGTCGATCGTGAATTTGGTTGGCACTTCTATTATAGAGAAAGGGTGAATAGCAGTATTAAAATATTTCTTCTAATTAATTTCCTTCCAGTGTGCACGAATTCATGCACCAGGCCACTAGTATATATATAAATGAGGGAATATTCCCAGCCAAGTTTTCATGGACAACTTCTACAAGAGCACCAGCCGTGGGTTGGAATTAGAAACCCATTTGTGGGCTGTGCAAGACGTTGGAGAAATACTGGTTTAAAATTTATTTCACTTAACCCGCATATTACAGCTGACGCCACCATCCAGGTGCAGGGTTCGTGTCCCGGGGCTGCTGGCAGTCCTGGGGTCCCGCGTCCCGTGGCTGTTGACACAACCCTCCAATCCCTGCCCCGTCTTCACAGGGCCTTCTCTGCATGCCTTCTCCCTTCTCTTCTCAGGACACTTGTCATTGGATTTAGGGCCCACCCTAATCCAGGACAATCTCATCTCATGATCCTAACTTAATTACATCTGCAAAGACCTTTTTTCCAATTAAGGTCACATTCTCAGGTTCCAGATGGACATAAGTTGTTATTTTATTTTATTTTATTTTATTTTATTTTATTTTATTGTTGACAGTATTACGGATGTCTCCCATGTTCTCCCTTTTTGTTCCCCTCCACCCAATCCCCCACCCCCACCCCCACCCCCATCCCACCCTAGGCCTTCAACACCCTATTATCTGTGTCCATGGGTTATGCATATATGCATATATGTTCTTTGGTCACTCTCTTCCCCATTCAACCCACTGTAGCCCAGCCTCTAACTCCACCCCAAAATTCACGCCAATCCCATGTACAAAATATATTCTCCCCATCCCACTATCCCCAAAAGTCTTAATCTATTACAGCATCAGCTTGAAAATCCCAAATCTAGTCATCTAAGCCGGGAATGAGTGAGGCTCTGAATATGACCCATTTGGAGCAAAATTCCCCTCCGTTTGTGAACCTGGAAACCAGAAAACAAGTTGTCTGCTTCCAAAATATAATGTTGAGACAGGCACGGCGTAGACATTCTTAGACCAAAGGGGAGAAATTGGCAGGAATAAAGGGTCACTGGTCCCAAGCAAGTTCTAAACCCATCGGGGCAAATTCCACTGGATGTCAAGGCCTGGGAGGAATACCTCAGCTCACTCACATTTGTTTCTCACAGTAACTCAGTGAGTTTCCCAAGCCCATATTATGAGTGAGAAACAGGCTAACTCACCCGTGGTTACAGAACAAATCAGCACCAGGACCTTCGCTTTCATCTCCAAGTTATAGGGAAGGTCCTGCTACCACTATTCCCAGTTCAAAGATGAGGGACCTGAGGCTGAGAGAGGCTAATCAAACTACAGAGGCTCACATGGCTGGTAAGCGGCATCGCTGAGACTTAAACCAGGTCAGTCTGTCTTCTAAGCTGTCAATTCATGACCTACTCACGTGCTGGAGAAGTGAGAAATTCTCCGGGGCCTGCCTTCTTCCTGTGTGCCCTCAGAAAGACAAATCTAAAAATAAAACACCTTGTCTCTCCTCTGCCTACGGAACACCACCAAGGCCTTTCGCAAGTAAAAATACAAAAACAACACGAGGAAGATGGTGTCAGCGGCTTAGCCAGTGGGAGGCCCCCAGGAAGCCAGCTTCTTTTATTTTTAAGTGCTGGGTAGATTCGGGCTTCTGGCCTGAGCTAGGACTGTGCTGTCCGGGGGGCTTCGGTTCCTGCATCTGCATCGAATCTGGCGTTAAATGGACGGGGCAACCTGAGTGCTGTCTTTTGCCCCCTCTGGTCTCTTGAGTGAGTATGTGATGGCAACAGCCTGACAGAACCATTTGCTGGTATGACGGCTTCCCCAGGCCTCTGTTTCCTCATCTGTATAATGGGTGCAGTCATGATCCCAGCCTGACAAGATTGTTCAAGAAGTGAACGAGTTGAGATGTTGAGATAGAACAGAGGTTGGCCCACACTCTTGGCCATTACAGTGAGCACGAGGATTCCCATACCCACCAGCTGTGGGCTAAGCCTTGGGAGACCTCAGACTGCTTTGTAAGAGCGGTACAGTGTCGGGTGGGGGTCAGGAGTATGGACGCGGGAGCCATGTTGTCTGGGCTCCAAGCTGCTCTGCCACCAACTGGCTGTGTGGCCTTGGGCGAGGCCCTTCTGTCTCTGGGCCTTGGTATCCTCATCTGCAAGATAGAAATAACAATACTGCCCGTTCCCCATGGCTAGTCTAAGGATTAGATGAGCTGATAATGTGTAAAATCTGGCACACAGCAAGGACTCAATAAGTGTGAGCTGTTATGAGGACATGTGGAAGGCACAGGTTGCAGAATCAAGGGTTGCCTCTAAGAAGAGCCAGAGTAGCCGCTGTGGCTCGGTTGGAGCATCGAACCATAGACCAGAGGTGGCACGTTTGATTCCCGGTCAGGGCACATGCCTGGGTTGCAGGTTCAACCCCCATTCGGGATGTGTGTGAGAGCAACTGATCCATGTTTCTCTCTCATATCAATGTTTTTCCCTCTCTCCCTTCCTCTCTCTGGAATCAATGAAAATCTGTATATATAAAAGCCTAAGCAACCGTTACCGTGGAACGACTGGTCCACCAGTTGCTATGAGAGGGAAGGGGGGCGCGGGGAACCGTGCAGTGGTGGGGCGCTGACGCGGCATCAGCGTCCAGCATTCATTCCTTCCGTGCCCAGCCCAGCGACTGTCACCTCCTCTCCCGACCCCGCTGGGGCCTTTGGGCCCTGGGCTGGGACGGGGAACCAGGAGTGGGTGGCAGCGGACATGGCCCTTCCTAGGGGGGCTGAGGGCCGGCTCCTTCCTCAGGGACCAGCGGCCAACCTCCTACGCCCCGTCCCCTCCCCGCTCTGTTTCCCCCCGCCCCGCCCGGGCCACAGGCCCCGATCAGCCTGGCCCCAGATCGCCAGCCAGGCCTAGGGACCCCACCCATGCACAAATGCATGTACTGGGCCTCTAGTTTAAAATAAAATCAAAAGAGCCAGAGAGAGAAGTCTTGGACTGCAGAGCCCTCTGGAGAGAGGTGTCACTGAGATTATAAGCGACAGAGGTCCTTTGTTTCCGGGGAAACAGACGTTGCCAGGGCCAGTGCCCAGGGATTGGGGGACGATGAGGCCCCTTATCTGAGGATCGAGGGTTCAGAAGAGGTGTGTGAAGGCAAGCAGATCACACTCAGGAGCCAAGACCTCAGGGAGGTGGCTGGGAACCAGGTCCACCTGGATCCATGGGCAGGCGAGCAGAGCAGGGGCCAGCGACGATAGACATTCAATGAGAGGGTCTGGGTCCTGGGAGGCACCAGATGGGCCCCTGACCTGAGCCGCCCTCCCTGGGGCCTTTGCCAAGGTGGGTGTGAGTGTGCAGATGGGAGGACACTGGGACTGAAGGGAGGTTTGGACCTGAAGGACCTCTGGGCCTCAGTGTCCTCCTTTGAGAAATGGGGACATTCATTTATCATTTGACAGGAAGTCGCCAAACGTTTGCCTGGCGCTCATCTCATTCCCCCATTCTCCACCTCCAGCTACACCCTCCTCCTGAAACTCCCCCAGCGCGTCCCCACCGCAGGGCCTCTGCACGGCTGTTCCCTCTGCCTCGGATGTCATCCCATTCATTCCCCAGCTCTGCTGCCTTGGGCAAGAAACTTAACCTCTCTGAGCTTCCGTTTTCTCGTCTGTAAAATAGTGCTGGTCATTATCCCTCTGAGGGCTGAGGATGAGGGGTTATTACCGGTCTGTGTTACTGAAGTGCCTGCTGTTATTATTTCTACTGTTGTTTTGTAATATGTGTATGCGCGTATACTGCCTGCTCCTCCCAAGTGGGATATTGGGAGGGGACATACATCCTACAGGCATTCAAGGCCATGAGTCAACCCCACCCCGAAAGAGATGGTGTCCCCCGTCCTGCCTGGGAGCTAATGGCACGAAGGCAGGTCTGGAAGTTTCGGGTTGGGTGGTGCAAGCTCCGGCAGAAAGTTGTTTTCCCTCTGACTCTCATCCCCGGGAAACAGCCGTTCTGGGAGGAGCAGCACGTTGGAAGGTGGGCAGTTACACGTACGAGGGGACCAAGAACCTCCGTGCCGGGCGCTGGAGAGCTCTGGCATCGCCTCTCGACGTCCGGGTTGTACCCTTGAATGATGGCATCTTAGGCAGGATCCAGAAATGTTCCCTCTGTTATTCTGACTCAGTCATGGGTTCTTTCTCATTGGCCTGCCTTCCACAGAGACACCCAGGGCTCCGGGGTCCCCGTGTCGGGCCCCAACCTGTCGACCACCCGGCCGATCCAGCAGGACCTGGGCCGCCAAGACCCGCCGCTGGCCGAGGACATCGACAACATGAAGAACAACAAGCTGGCCACCGCAGAGTCGGCCAGTCCCCGCGACAGCCTCGGCCACGCCGGCCTGCCCCAGAGCCCAGCCAAGATGGGGAACAGCACCAACCCCGGCCCAACAACGGCCCCGTCGGCCATGGCCACCAACCCCCAGAGCGCCGCCAGTCGCCAGATGCCCAACAATCCGGGGAACCCCTCCAACCCCGGCCCCCCCAAGACCCCCGAGAACAGCCTTATTGTCACCAACCCCAGCAGCACCCAGACCAACTCAGCTAAGACTGCCAGGAAACCCGACCACACTGCGGTGGACATCCCCCCAGCCTGCCCGCCCCTCAACCACACCGTCGTCCAAGGTGAGACTCCACCCTCCGGTGTCACTGGTGGGGACCAGTGTCCCTGGGCTCAGTCCCCAGAGGCTCAGCTGTGTGACCCTATGATCCCACCTCCCTGGCCTCAGTTTCTTCCTCTGGAAAATGGGTATCTATGTAGTTTCTGCCCCGCAGGGCTGCTGGGAGCATTAAATGAGATAATAAGCATGGAGTGGCTGGCCTGTACATGCTCAGTAGGGTTAATAATATTTCCCACATCCCGAATCCCCACAAGAGAGCCAGGAAGCCACCATATTTAGGAGCAATGGATTCTTCTGGTGGAAATTTGGGAAAGTCGTACGATTCTCTAAGCCAGCGCTATCCAAAAGAAATGTGACACAGACCACATATGTAATTTTATTTTTTTAAATATATTTTTATTGATTTCCAAGAGGAAGGGAGATGGAGAGAGAGATACAAACATCAATGATGAGAGAGAATCATTGATCAGCTGCCTCCTGCACTCCCCCTACTGTGGATCGAGCCCGTAACCCCTGCATGTGCCCTGACCGGGAATCGAACCTTGATCTCCTGGTTCATGGGTCAGTGCTCAACCACTGAGCCACACCAGCCAGGCCACATATAATTTTAAACTTTCTGGCAGCCATATTAAAAGACAGAAAGGAGGAAAGGAGGGACAGAAAGAGGGAGGTAAAGAAGGAAATGAATGAAAAATATAAAGGAAATACAAGTAGGTAAAATAAACTAATAAGTTGTATTTAACCCAAAATGTTAATTATGTCCAAAATGTTACCATTTCAACATAAAATCAATATTTTAAAAATTATTAACGAGCTACTTGACATTCTCTTTCTCACATTCAGACTTCGACCTCTGTGTGTTTTGTGCTTACAGCACTTCACCGTTGGGACTAGCACGTTTCCATGTTGGACAGTCAGTGCAGGTCTAGGCTCTTGAGGGACTGGTAGTTCTTACCCCTCACTCCATCCCCCACTTAAGATTGGGACTTGAGAAGCACTAGGAATTTGGAGATGACCCAGTGAGCTTTTTATTTGCTAAGATGATAATAGTAGCCCAATTCTTCCAGTGTCAGTTCTGTGCAAGAGAGTCATGAGTTTGTTCTGTAAATGCTCAGCACAGTCCTACACGGTGGGTCTTGTCATTGTGTACATTTTACAGATGGAAAAACTGAGGCTCAGAGAGGCTCAGCCTGCTCATGGACATAGAATGAGGTGAAGCCACAGAATCAATGTTGGGAGGGTGGTGGCGCCTGGCCCTGGTCAAGAGACGTGTGTTAATGGGCAGAAACCCTGCATTTTGATGGTGGATGCGCTCAGTATCGCCACCTGTAAAGTGGGGATATTTGGACCTACCCTGCCTGCCTTCAAGGGACAGTATGAAGATCATCATGAGATGGGGACAGGTCTGTGTTAATACCCTGTGAGGGTCCCAGCAGAATCAAGGCTGTAGAGTAGTTGAGAGCAGACGCTCTGGGGCCAGGCTGCCCAGGTTCAAATCCCAGCTCTGCCAAGTCCCATCTTTGTGACCTTAGGCAAGTCACTTCACCTCTCTGTGCCTCTGTTTCTCGTCTGTGAAATGGGGATCATAAAGTACCAATCTCATAGGGTTATGTGAGGATCAAACGACATAATATGTATGGTGCCTGGCACATAGTATCAGTGTCAGCAGCTTACTGCCTACTCTGGGGAGTGAACAGGACCCCAGAGGCTTGTGGGAAATTGTGGCAGGAGCCCTGTGTTGGATCTTGTCCCAACAGTGAACAAAAACGCCAACCCAGACCCACTGCCAAAAAAGGAGGAAGAGAAGAAGGAGGAGGAGGAAGACCCCGGGGAAGACGGTCCCAAGCCCATGCCCCCCTACAGCTCCATGTTTATCCTCTCCACGACCAACCCGTGAGTACGACCTGCAGCTGGGACCGTGCAAGTCGGGCCCGAGAGCAGACCCAACGGGGTGGTGGGGGAGAGGGACCTCCAAGACCGTAAGGGACCACTGAGCACATTTGTAAATGACACCCTTTACTTGAGTCACAGAAGATAGAAGTTTGTCATAAAGCACTGATTTCATTGGGAAAGACCGACTCCTGCCATCAGTGGGAAATCATTGTCAGGAACACCCAAGTCTACTCTGTCTGTAAAGAGGGGTGCCCCTCAGACATGGCCCTGTGCAGCGCACCCCTAACCCCGGCTCCTCTCGAGTTGGCATTGTGGGCGGGTGTTCTCTGCCTGAGCCCCCCGGCCCTCGTCTCGGGCATCCTCAAGGAGGACTGGTTTCTTAGGAGAGAAATCCATCGCATGTACTAGTATGTCATGTGGTTCAGCGTCATTTTAGGGTTACGTTTTTCCAAAGGGTATTTCTTGAAACTCTGGTCCCTCAACATGTTCTGGACAAAGAAAACTCACGTCACATAAGCTGGGTGGGGTTGCGGGGAGACTGCCTTCTGTAACCTGCCTCTTGGGGACTCACCCTGTGCGTTCACTTTGCTATTTAGTTGGCATTACCTATTTTACTAGAGAAATACTTACGGGATCCTTACTCTGTGCCTGGCATGGGTCTGAGTGCTTTACAATTGCATTTTATTTTAATTCTCCTAATAGTCCTGTGGAATTGGTACTGCACTTAGTCCTGTTTGACAAATGAAGAAACTGAGACCCAGAGAAGTGAAGCCACCTGCCCAAAGTCAGACAGGAAGCAACGGGGGCGGGAGCCCAGACAAGACTGACTCCAGCACCCTGTTCTTAACCACTCATTCCCGCTGCCATTCATACAGCCCATGTGTATTATTTTTAGCTCCATGTAAAAAGTTTAGTTCTTAAGTATCATTCCATTAGCATATTAAAGGCTCTAATGAGGCTTGTGATTCATAATTTAAGTAAGTTAATTTTTTGGAGCCCCTACCACTAACTCTTTGATCCCCACCTTCTTGTGAGTTGGGCCCAATGGTTATAGCCACTTCACAGATGAGGGCACAGAGGGCCGGAGTAACTTGCCTGTGGTCACTCGACTCTTTTTAAGAAATCTACTTAACCCAGAGTTCCCCAGTTTCATTTAACCATAGGACATTTTATGCATGAAAAACCTTTTCATCTCCTACAAAATCAAAGACAACCCAGCCTGGGAATCAGTTGTTCCAAGAGGGTTGTTTGGGAGTGAAAAAAAACTTACAAACAGGGCATGTGAAGATCCTCCCTAGCTGAGGGCCCCCCTGCCTTCTTGGGGGCTTAGGATCCTTGTACACCCCTAGATGTAGGAGCTTGATAGTTGTTTGTGGAACTTTGGGAGTGAGCCAGTCTCGGGTAGTGTTAGATGACATAAGGAGATGACAGAAGGAAAGGGCTTGCGAGCCCATGGTCTGAGTGGACCTCTGCACGCCCATCTGTTCCCCACAGCCTTCGCCGCCTGTGCCATTACATTCTGAACCTGCGCTACTTTGAGATGTGCATCCTCATGGTCATCGCCATGAGCAGCATTGCCCTGGCGGCTGAGGATCCCGTGCAGCCCAACGCGCCACGGAACAACGTGAGTCCTACCCGCATCCCCGTCCCAGCCCAGCTCCTGTCTCAGGCACGTTCTCCTGCATCCAAAAGCTCTCAGCCAAGTGGAAGGCATGCTGCTCAGGAGGGGACGCTCCGGTTCTTTGGGGATGCTCTGGAGAGCAGGGTCCTCGAGGAGGCAGTGTCTGTGTGCACCTGGTGAAGAAGTGATGGCCCAGAGTGGCTGGGGCTGAAATGGCTAGTCCCCGGTGGGGGAGTGAGGCTGAGAGAATGTGGAGTTGTACTTTCTCTGTGTGGAATGTGGCAGGGGTTCGGGGGGCGGGGGGGCGGGGGTGTACTCCGGCAGGGGATGCTCCAGAGGCAATCTCCTAGGCAGCCAGGTCTCACCAAGCAGACTTCCGTTTTGACACGAAGTTTTAAAAGAGGATTATTTTCACTCAGAAACACAGCCTAAACTTTTATCCGTGTGTGTGTGTGTGTGTGTGTGTGTGTGTGTGTGTGTGTTCTGTTTTTTAATCCTCACCCAAGAATATTTTTCCATTGATTTTAGAGAGAGGGAAAGACAGAGAGAAACATCGACATGAGAGAAACGCATCGATTGGTTGCCTCCTGCATGAGCCCTGACCAGGGCCCGGGCTGGAGAGGAGCCTACAACCAAGTACATGCCCTTGACCAGAATCGAACCCAGGACCCTTTAGTCTGCAGGCCAACACTATCCACTGAGCCAAACTGGCAAGGGCAACTTTTAGCCTTTTTGGAGAACTAAAAAGCTCTCTGGTCAGTCTGCGAACAGCCCCTATTAATTGAGCACTTGCTGTGTTCCAGGCATCACCCCGGGGCATTTGACATACAAGCCCTCCCAATATCCACATTGAATAAGATAGTTGGGGAAACTAATGCTCAATGAGGTTAAGTGACTGGTCCAAGGTCACAGAGCAGAATTCCAACTTGACCTCCCCTAGATGCCAAATTGCTGTTCGTTTTTTTCAACCATCTCCATTCATTGAGCACCTACTCTGCGTCTGGCCCTCCTGGCAGCCTGCCAATTAGGAATGAGTATGTGCCAGTGGTTGAGAGGGGAAACTGAGGTAGCGGCAGGCAAGGGTGTGGCAGAGGCGGGGCTGGCAGGGCTGCCTCCTTCCCCAGCTCCCGTCCCATGGCTCCCCCTGCCCAGCACCAGAGGTACATTTCCCACAGGGAGTGCGGCCCTGCCATCCTCACTAAATAGGTTAGGAGCCTGGCGAGCTGGAAGGCCCCATAAATCAAGGCCTCCTGTTGGCAGCTTACCTTGCACTTTCCCTTCCTTTGCAGGCGGGGCAGGCCTCCTGGGGACCCTACTGCAGGGGCTAGGGTGGGGGAGCAAAATGGGAGGAAATAATTAGAACACGGCTCCAAGGAAACCAGCTCCAGGGCAGGGCTGAGGCCACACTTAGTTATCTGCCCAGCTCCCCCGGGGCCTCGGGCCCAGGCCACAGGAGAGGACTCCAGAGGGCTCAGCAAAGGCCCTGCCTACTCCAGGAGACCAGAGAAGGTATTCTCCTGCAGGCAGGGGAAGGGGCCACAGCTCCCAGCACTGTGGGAACCCAGGCAGGGCTCCAACCAGCCCCCAGGGGGTTGCAAAGTGTCTGTTCCCCACTCCATCTCACAGTTGAAACTCCCCCCCTCAAAGCCCTCCTCCCCTCGTCAAGAACACAGTGCCATCTGATGCCCAGGGACCCCTCCCAGAGTTCTTCCTATTAGCCCAACTAGAACAGGCCTCAGAAAAGTGCATAGAACATGTGGAATCCATTTAGCAAGGACTTAAAGGGCACCACACCCATGTAACCACCACCCAGGGCAGGAAGTAGAACAGAACCGCCCCTAACCTCTGGCGCCAACTCGATCACCCCTCTTCTTCCCTCTGGAAGGGGAGTCACAATCAGGGACACCGTGTGGAGACATGTTTGATTCTCATTACTTGGGGCGCATTGGGGGTGCCACTGACATCTAGAAGGTGGAGGCCTGGGGTGCTGCTCATTGCCCTACAGCGCCCAGGGCAGCTCCCTAGCGAATGATCCCAGCCCAGATGTCGGCAGTGTCAAGCTTGAAAAGCCCTGCCCTGGAGGTAACCGTGAGCCCGCTTCTGGAAGGCACGTTTCTTAGTTTCTCACCCACACACGTGTCCTGAGACGCCAGGATTCCTTTTTGCCCGTCTCTAACACCACACAGATGGAATCGCTCTGTGCCTTGCCTCTGTCATCCAGCGTTGCATCTGCTGTGAGACGGCAGCGCAGTCACGTTTTCGTTGCTGTTGAACGTTCCACCGTGCGGCGTGATTCGCTTATTCATCTTCCTGTTGATGAGCATTTGGGGTGTCTCCGCTTCAGAATCACCACACTCCCCACACCTGGGCATGACTGTCCCCAGGGTGTAAAGCCAGAAACAGAGTGTTTGGGTCATAGACTCTGCCCTGGTTGGGCCCACTGGGTGTGACCGATGGTTACCGGATGATGCTCTGATGCTTGTACTGGCAGCAGGTGGGGGTCCTCCTGCTCCATGGTCTCGTCAACACTTGATGCTGGCGGCTCTTTCGTTTGGCCGACCCGTTGGGTGTGGAATGGAATCCCGTGGAGACTTCGCTTTACATTACTCCTGTGATGAATGAAACTGAGAACTTTTTGGGATTAGACTGAGCCATAGAAAGTTGTCATTTATGTAAGTCAGAAGGATCTAAATATTAGATACCAGAGGCCCGATGCACAAAGATTCGTGCAAGAATGGGCCTGCCTTCCCCTGGCTGCCAGCACTGCCTTCGCTCAGGCCAGAGCCACCTTTCCACCTTCCCATGCTGCCCAGAGGCCCATAGAGGCCAGGGGCGCTCAGCGCCTGTGTATGCAAATTAACCTGCCATCTTGACCACTCCTGATTGGCTGGTGGGCGTCGTGAAGGTACAGTCAATTTGCATCTTATTCTTTTATTAGTGTAGATGGTTGAATCTGACTTACTGGACTGTTGATTTCTTCTTATTCAACTTCCTCAGCTCTCGAGAATTTGATTCACCTGATCATCTGGCCTGCTTTTCCCCCATTTCCTTTCCTTCTTTTCTCCCTTCCTTCCATTCATTGCTTTACTTAGTTGTCATTTAATGAGCAATATTATGTGCCAGGCACAGAGTAAACATCAAGGCTTGATGTAGTGAACCCCTTTCATATCCCACGTGGTTCAGGGTTCAGGTTCAGGGTTTGGGCTCTGGAGGAGGCCACATGCAAATGAAAGAGACTAGAAAATATTAATTTGGAAATATTGGGGTCCAGGCAGGAGCCCAACTCAAGGGGAAGGACTCCGCCTTGCTCTGGGCTTGCAATCCCTTTTATTAAGACTTTGGGATCCACCCATAGCTCTAGGCAGGCAATTCCAGTAATAGCCAATCAGCAAGGATTTACATAAGATTGAAAGGTGGAGGTTGCTTTAGCTATCATTGTCTCAACTAGACAGTGGGTGGTTGGCTCTGACCTTTCAGAGCTTCAAGGTTGACCAGCCTTCCGGGTTCCTTGTCCACACCTCTCTGCTAGTGAAGGCAATGGGCGGCTTCCAACATATCCCCCATTTTTTTTCCTTAAAAATTCTTGCATCTGGCCAAAACCGGTTTGGCTCAGTGGATAGAGCGTCAGCCTGCGGACTGAAGGGTCCCGGGTTCGATTCCGGTCGGGGGCATGTACCTTGGTTGCGGGCACATCCCCAGTGGGAGGTGTGCAGGAGGCAGCTGATTGATGTTTCTCTCTCATCGATGTTTCTAGCTCTCTATCCCTCTCCCTTCCTCTCTGTAAAATATCAATAAAATATATTTTAAAAAAAATTCTTGCATCTGCAGACTAGAAATAAACATACAAGAACAAAAATGAGACAAGCAATAGTGGTTATGCTGAGAGGCAAATGAATCAGTCTGTAGTAAGTTTTTTTCTGGGCCAACAGTTTTTTTGAGTCCCAATTTCAATGTCCAACAGTTCTGAGTCCCAGTTTCAATGTCAAACAGTTCCTTATGTGTACATGTCAGCAATGATATTTCAGTCCTGGATGGTGGACAAATGGTGGTAATGCAGGTCCAACCCTCTCTGGTTTGGTCCTGGGCAACCTGCAGCGACGCACAGCTGCTGACTGCTAGCATAGCAAGGCATCATCAGCGTCTTCCATCTCTGGACTGTTTCTCCTCTTGTCTTCATGGCTGGCGCAATCCGGTCAGTTTCTTTTGGGATCCATTGTTGCAGGAATCCACATGGTCTTGGAGTTGTTTTCTGGAAATATACAAACATATTCTCGGCCAAAGGTTAATAAAGAATTCTTTTCTATAAATTAGACTTGGGATCCATTTTCATTTTTGCCCAAACAATTTTCCTTTGGCTTATTTTGACACCATGTGTGTTTTCATGGGTGTCTTACTATTAGCATTTACAAATGAAAATTAATTTTCCAAAGTAAAAAATTTCTTGATATAATTTACTTACAGGGAATTATTCTTACGGGATATTTTTCCACTATCCCCCCTTTTTTGATTTAAATATTAGGAGGCTTTTAGAAATTTCACAATGCAGTCTTGATAACTTTTAATTTAATTTTTTGCATAGCAATATGACTGCTTTGGATTCATAGCATGTTAAGCAATTTTACTATAAGATGAACTATCAATAAAAATTTTAGTTAATACTTCAGGAAGTTTTTTGTCTAGTACAATTAAGTTTTCTTAAATATTCACTTATTTCAATTAGCCAATTCAAATAATTTGAAATAAAGTTTATTTATTAACTTCACTTGTCCTTAGTTATGGACAATAATGACATTAATTAAACTTTTACAATTAGTCTTTGAGTAACTTTACATTAGCTTTGTCAGAGAGGCAAAAACACAATTTATTTATTTCAGTCTGAGGCCAAATTTATTGACTTTTAATTACAGTTCTTCAGGTGTTTGAAGAAAACCTCTTTATTTCTTTCCAAAATAATTCTCAGGCTACAGAGAGTTTCATTTAAAACTCTTTGTCTTCCTTAGAATATTATTTTTAAAGAGTATCCCCTTTGGCTAATTAGCATATACAGAGGGATCATGGGAGCTCTCAGTAACTTTATTCAAAGAGAGGGGTTGGCCTTTGCTGTTTCAAGATGGCGGCCCCCAGGGGAGCGGCAAGCCATGAGGCCAACATGGCGGCTGCCAAAGGCAGGCAGTCCTCATGGTGACTATAAACTGTTAACACTGCAGACAAACAGAAATCTCACTAGCTGTTTCTGGTCTTTTGATATAACTTAATTTATATGAGACTTGATTATATTTTAAAAAGCTAATTCATAAAGTAATTTAAGTAGGTATCTTTTATTAAAAAGCAAAGCAAATTTAGTAAATGTTTATGTCTGATTCACAAGGCGCAAAAGCGGCCCCACCATCAGCCTAATTAAAAATGCAGGCGGCTATGGGCTTTTTGTCATTTTAACTTTCCGCCTTAAAATTTTGCAGTTATATTTTAAGAAATATTTAGTTACTTCATCTTGCCCTTTTGAGAGGCCAAAACCTTCATAACATTTATAAGTAAAATATAGTTATTAAATTTTTATTTGATAAAGCTTTCCATGCAATTTCAAGTATATTAGATCAGTTAAATTCAAAATACTTCCTTTAAGAAGAGAGAATAACTTCTTGAATTACTCCAGGCGCCCTTGGAGCTCTCCAAGAATCATCTCTCCGTTAAAGCCTTGAAATTTTAACATGGAAAAAACATCAAATATATATCTATATATGATTTAAAGATTATAATACCTTTTTATAATTATCTTAAGATATCAATTAAATTTTAAACTGGTTATTGCATTAAAAATTTGGTTGGGATCACAGAATTAATCCTTCTTATTTAATTAGACCAATAAGCAACATATTTTGAATTCCTAATTATTAGAGAAAACACATTTTAAATTTCTATACTTTAGGCATTTAATTACCACAACTATATAATTTCTCCCAATTTAATTTGAATCTTGAAATTTTAAAGTTGGCAAGTCAAATATTTAGCAGTTCCTAGATTAATAACACTTTTATTTTTAAGAATAAATTTCAAAAATACAAGACATAATCAATCAATAGCTTCAATTCTGTCCTCTAGATTTTTCTCATAAGGAAGCAAACTTCCAAAATTTTAAGCTGCCATAACCCACATTTCTGGATGGCAAAATAGGTTCAGCAAGGGCTTAACCAATTGATTTTAAAACAACCATGATTTTTTCTGCTCAGGGGAAGTTTGAGTAGCAAACTTGCAGGTATTCAAATGCAAAAATTGTAACATTCTTTAAAGATGGCTGCTGGCGGGGAAACTGGATTACCTGTTCTTCTGGGGAAGGGCGTCTACCCCTTCCTCCATTAACAAAGGGCGTAGCCTGCCGAAACCGGTTTGGCTCAGTGGATAGAGCGTCGGCCTGCAGACTGAAGGGTCCCGGGTTCGATTCCGGTCAAGGGCATGTACCTTGGTTGCAGGCACATCCCCAGTGGGGGGTGTGCAGGAGGCAGCTGATTGATGTTTCTCTCTCATCGATGTTTCTAGCTCTCTATCCCTCTCCCTTCCTCTCTGTAAAAAATCAATAAAATATATTTAAAAAAAAAAAAAAAAAAAAAACAAAGGGCGTAGCCAGTTACCTGGGCTACTTAGATCTTTATAACTAATATTTTTCAACAATTTTTGAGATTTAAATCCAATTCCAATTATTTTAAGGCAGGTGTCCTCAAACTGCGGCCCGCGGGCCACATGCGGCCCGCCGAGGACATTTATCCAGCCCACCGGGTGCTGCTGCCTGTCCTGCTTAGCAGCCGACTCATCCCGGGCCCACAGTGTGCATAGGAATTTGTTCATAGTTGTTTTTTTAAACTATAGTCTGGCCCTCCAATGGTCTGAGGGACAGTGAACTGGCCCCCTGTTTAAAAAGTTTGAGGACCCCTGTTTTAAGGCATTTACTTTGGATAAATTCTTTTGTAACACAATTCATTGATTTTCTTGAAGGCCTTAAAAGTTAGCTTTTTAACACCCTTCATTAGCATTTTAAAAACTACTCTTTATTATGGGAATGCCAATCCTGTTGCTGGAACTAGCTTGAATTTCTTTCCTTTTGGTCAAATCCGCCATTTTTTTTAGAAAAAAAAACCAGTCTTGGGTTTTTCATTTCTGTAGCCCTTGCAAAGAGTCAAGTCCAATATCTAATATCCTAAATCGGACCGTGTGCACATTTTGTCCCAAACTAGCTTTTCCCTTTACCAAGTGCACAGATATCCCAGACGCATTTCTAAATTTTTAAAACTTTTTCATGGCGAGAAAGGAGACTTTAAATTAGCATACTGGGAGAGTGGCCTTCCATATTGGATTGCCAGGTGTCTCCCTTCCCCCACATCCTGCTTGCTCTAGGGGAAGTTTTCAGTAACAAATCTGGCTGCGTATCTTTTCATGCTTAATAGATAAAGACAGATCTTAAACTTTTTCTTTCTTTTTCGCTTTCCAAAGTAATTACTAGCACCCAATTTGGCCAAATTTTGCATTTCCCTGTGAGTTCTTCTATAATTTTTAAACAAAACTTTAAGTAATCTCATTGCGGGAGAGCGGATAGCCCTGCCCTCTCCTGCCACTTTTGAATTTCTCTGCACCAGAGGTGGTTTCAGCAGCAGAGTTTCATTTCTTATTACAGATTATAGATTCCAAATACAAATTAAGATTTTAATTTGAACAAGAAACCACATTCCTTAAGCATGCAAACCAAAAGTCTATAATAAAGTTTACTTTATAAACTAATTCTTCCCCATTAGCCTGGCTGAAAAAGACGTTCCCACCCTACTTACAGATTGCGACTTCTGCAGCTGATCGTGGGCTTTGCGTGCAGTGAATTTCCCTCACCTATATGGTGATCTTTTCCCCACCTTTTCGGTGTATTTTTTTCCCCACCTTTCCAGTGAAATCTTTTCTTTGCTCTAGGCGAAATATCCAGAGGTCCCACGTCAAAGGCGCCAGTTTGTAGTGTCCCACGTTTGGGCTCCAGTTTATAGTGAACCCCTTTCATATCCCACGTGGTTCAGGGTTCCGGCTCTAGAGGAGGCCACATGCAAATGAAAGAGACTAGAAAATATTAATTTGGAAATATTGGGGTCCAGGCAGGAGCCCAACTCAAGGGGAAGGACTCCGCCTTGCTTCTGGGCTTGCAATCCCTTTTATTAAGACTTTGGGATCCACCCATAGCTCTAGGCAGGCAATTCCAGTAATAATTAAAGGTGGAGGTTGCTTTAGCTATCATTGTCTCAACTAGACAGTGGGTGGTTGGCTCTGACCTTTCAGAGCTTCAAGGTTGACCAGCCTTCCGGGTTCCTTGTCCACACCTCTCTGCTAGTGAGGACAATGGGCGGCTTCCAACAGCTTGACAGTGAGCTGCCTTTCCAGAGCTCACAGAGCACCAGACCCTTGGCCATGCTGTGCCCTCTGCTTGGCACACCTGAAATGCTCTCCCTCCACCATCTCCTCTGCCTGCCCAGCTCCTTCCAGCCCCTTGTGCCTGTGCCCACTCCAGGAAGTCAGTGCCTGGACACTCTGGTCCCTGATGGCCCTTCGAAAGCCACACATAATGAGAATGGGAACTGTGACCACACAGATCACAGAGGCCAGCTCCCGCAGGACCCAGTGCAGCAGCAGCTACTCACGCCTTCATTCAGCAAACACTTCTTGAGACCCACTGTATGCCTAGCCCCGTATTGGGAGTTGGAAATGCCACAGGGACAAATGTTCCTGTCCTCAAGGGGCTAACATGGATGTGGGGAACATGGACAGTGAGATTATTAATAACTGAAACCAGGGGTTTGTCAAGTAGTGATAAGTGTGGGGGGGGAGGGGGGGAGGGGGGGAGGGAAAGATGGGGGGAGGAGAAACTGGGTAAGGGCCATCACAGGTACCAGGAAGGGGCATTTCAAACAGACGGTCAGAAAGGGCACCAAGAAAGTGATATATGGACCAAGCCACAACGGAGAAGAGAGAGGGAATCAGGTGGGACATGGGGAAGAGCATTTCAGACAGAGGGAACAGCCTGTGCAAAGGCCCTGAGGTGAGGACATCCAAGGTGGCAGGATGCACGCAAGTGAGGGGGAGAGTAAGAGAAGGTGAGGACAGGGAGGGTGACTAGGCAGATCGTGCAGGGCTTTGGGGGCTATGGGGTGGACTTCAGTTTCTACCTGGAGTGAGGTGGGAGCCACAGAGGATTCTGAGCAGAGAAGGTCCCTGACCTGACTCCAGTACTCACAGTCGCCCTCTGGTGGTGGTCCTCTGTAATTATCAGTCCTTCAACAAGAATCTGATGGGAGTTCCCCCTGCACTTAACTGTGCCTACACAGTCACAATCCTCACAACAGCGTCACATCAGAGACATGCTGACATGTGGCCTGAAGAGGACCCAGGCTACAGGACATTGTTCGTCCAGGCAGGCGCCACCTGGCCTTGGCAAATTAAAACGGTGCCCTTCCCATTGGTCAGCAAACCAGCCTAATCAGTGATTTTGTTAGGACTTTGCTGCCATCTGCTGGACTGTTTCTTCCACAACATACACATCTACACTGAGACAAGGTGGGAGGGGCCTTTGTGTGATACACACCTTGTCCAGCTGCACACGGCACCTGGGTTACTGCCTCTGGGTGGAGACTCTTCTCCTTGAGGACTTTGCTGGAGCAAGCCATGACCCACGGCCCCTTGCTTTTATCCCCTGCAGGTGCTGCGATATTTTGACTACGTTTTTACAGGCGTCTTTACCTTTGAGATGGTGATCAAGGTGAGTGCCAAGGGATTCTGCTCCCTCCAGAATAGCATCCTGGCACAGGCGGGGTTAGAAATGCCTGTGTGTTTGAGGAGCAGCAAGGCCGGTGTGATTGGAAAGACTGAACAAGCAGAATAGAGAAATCAGGGCAGGGAGGTGACAGGGACAGGTCATGCAGGGGTTTGGGGGCAAAGGGAGGACTTTGGCGTTTACCCCACGTGAGTGGAAGACATAGATGGTTCAAAGCAGAGGGTCATGACTGGACTCGGGTGCTCACAGGTGCCCTCTGCTCTCTGTGGGAAGGACAGGCTTGGAGGGAACGTGTAGGGTGGATGGGAGCCATAGAGGGTTCAGAGCAGAGGAGGGAGGTTGGGAGGGAGCCAAGAGAACTAGGAACAGATGATTGCGCTGGCCCAGACAATGATGATGGGGGCCAGGTAAGGGTGAAGGCAGATGAGGTGACAAGACGTGGGCAGATTTTGGGGAGAACCCACAAGGATTGTGGTGGGTCCAATGTGTGGTGTAAAACAAAGAGAAGTCCAGGAGGACCCCGAGATTTGGGCCTAAGAATCAGCAAGTGAACGCTATCTTTCATGAGGGGCCAGCTCTCATTGGATGGGGGCTTCTCACTCCTCCCCGAGGTCCTCTGGCCTCTGCCCCATCCCTCCAGGAGGAAGTGATCCCACTGGCGGCCACGCCCCTGGAAGGGTGGGGGTCGCTCCCCACGGTGGGGATGAGGGGCCTGAGCACTGTCTCTTCTGCCCCATAGATGATTGACCTGGGGCTCGTCCTGCACCAGGGTGCCTACTTCCGCGACCTCTGGAACATTCTGGACTTCATAGTGGTCAGTGGGGCCCTGGTGGCCTTTGCCTTCACGTAAGTCTCTTCTCGAGGCCTCCACCTGCCTCTTCGGTCCCCTCCCCCGGCCTGGGGCCACCCGTTGGGTCAGAGGACGTGGTCTCATGGTGTAGAGATGGGGAGCGTGGGCTCTGGGTCGTGGGAGGCATCGCATGCCACTGGGAAGAGCTTCGGTTGGCTTTTGCATGACGTCCACCGTGGAGGAAGAAGGAGAAGGGACCCCCCTGCACACCTTCTGCCTCCTCAGTCACAGCCCCTCGCTCCACTGCTTTCCGTAGACTAGCCCTGCCAGGACATTTCATCTTCCTTCTGCTCCGTGAACTCCTCCCAAACCACTGTCTCTGCGGGGAGCCCCGGAAAGACAATCAAGAAGCAGATGTGCATGAGGGTTCAGACCCCACCCTGTCCGAAGGCCCCCAGAGCTGTAGACATGGTGACTCCCCTTGTGTGTCTTTCGCGTCTCCTGGGGATCCTAGGACACGTGGCCCACGTAAAGGGCCATGCTTCATCCGGCAGCTCCACGACAGCACCCACGGGCTGAGCCGCCGCTGGCTCCTGGGGCCCTGGCAGCAGTCTTAGCAGTACATTCCTCAAGCTGTAGGCCTGTGGGTCGTGGTGAAAAGGCCTCACCGCCCCTAGTCCAGAAGCGAATCTTCTTGGGGTCCCTGTCTGTGCCCATCACAGCGGATCGTGCCCAGGAAGGAGAGGCTCGGGGGCCTGCCTCCCCCACAGTGGCCAATCGGGGGCTGCCTCTGCACCCCTGCCTCCTGGCTCCCTTCTCAGCAGATCTGCAGAGGGATCTCGAATGGCCCCTGAACAGACTGAGGGCTTGGTTTGTCGTGAGGCCCATTTCCAACTTAAGGACTGCAGTGTCCGCTCTCAGGTTCTTCCCTGGGAGTGCAGGAAGGTCACGTGTCGAAGAGCAAGAAGGCTCCAGAGTTGCAGAGCTGGTGTAGGTGTACCCTGAGGGTCAGGAGGCTGATTATACTTCTGACTCTGGCCAGGCCTCCCCATTCCCTTTTTTATCTTCTACTTTCTCCTCATCTTTCTATCTCTGCTCTCTTTATTTCCACACTCGTTCCTTTTTTCCCTCTTTCTTTCTCTCCCCCCTCCCTCCTTCTCTTCTTCCCTCTTTTTTAAGTAACTCTTTATTTGAGTATTAGAGCAATGGAAGAGATTATTTTAAAAATCAAGAAGTTTGGCCACACTATTAAGATGTTCTATAGGTAATGATAATAATGATGGTGATGACGATGATGATGAAAAAGTAAAATGCACAGCAAATGGGGGAATTAGCGCAAATAAGACAAGTCAATGGCCTTAATATACAAAAAGCAATTGCAAATCAATAAGAAACACTGACCCTTGATAGATAAATGGGCAAAGGATTCAAACGGGAATTAATACAAATCAGATACAATTTGTTTCCCATCAAGTTAGTACCAATTTCTTGGGGGTTGGGGGGGGAGATTTTTAAAGATAATACACAGGATATGTGAGAGTGCAATGAAATACACTCCTCCCTCCCTCCATCAGCTATTCGAGTGGCTCCTATGAGGTGTCAGGCAGGCACCCTGAAAACATTTAAATTCTGAAGAATTTAAGCCTAGCCATTTGACTGCCCTCAACCTGGAGTGAATCCTTCTCAAGTCCCCTTCCCCCTTTTCCTCTCTCTGGCTCCCTCTCTTGCTTCCTCTCTCTCTGTTTCTTTCCCTCCCGCTCTCTGTCTCTTTTTCTGTCTCTTCTCTCTCTCTCTCTCTCTCTCTCTCTCTCTCTCTCTCTCTCTCTCTCTCCCCTTTGTACTCCTTTTTCTCCATTCCTCCCATTTTCTATCTTTTCTCTCTGTTTATTGTTCTCTCAATCTGTCTCTCCCCGCCCCCGTCCATCCCTTCTCCCTCTCCTCCCCCCACCTCTCTTCCTCTGTCTCTTCCTCCTTTTTCTCCCCCCCCCCCCCCCCCGCCCATATCTTTCGGGGATGGGAGCCTAACCACCTGCCTAGCCTGGGTGTGGCCTGGAGAAGGCATACTCCCACCATATGCTCTGACCTCGGGAGACCCCGTCCCCTCCTTGTCCTGACGGGGAAGTGGTCTTCGTGGCAGGGGAGGGCCCGCTCAGGCAGGCACCCGTCCCCCTTCCTCAAGCCCTCCAGGGTGTCCTCTGCCCAGCAGCTCCAGGGTCCATCTGGTGGCAGGAAGGGGCGGGGGGACCCTGTCAGTCACACCCATCTGTTCACACACAACCCTGGGTTGCCAGCTGTGCCCTGGGTAGTGGGCTTTGCCCTCCGGGCCACCCCTGAGTGTGGCAGAGCAGAAGTGATGTCTGGTCAGCGCACCCTGGCACTTCCTCCCTGGCCTCTGGTGAAGCTGACGTGCTTCCGCTCTGAGGAGGAGCCCCCGCTGTCCACCTCCATCCCTGAATTGGATCCTCACAGTTCGGGGCAGGGGAGGCCTTCCACAGACCCAGAAACAAACCTTTCGGCCATAGAGCCTGTGCCGTGACGGACTGTAGTTTGCAATATGCTGTTTGTGGGTCCCTGGGCCCATACAGAGGCTCCCCTCTAAGCCAACCTCATCTGCAAAAACCAAGTTATTTTTCCACCAAAAGTCCATCCGCGGAATGATTCTTCGTGCTGCAAAAGACTCTGCCCCGGGGAGCGGGCTTCTTTAGGGTCTGAGTTTTCTTTCCCAGCGTAGTCACACAAAGGCATTCTAAATGAGCCTGCACACAGTTTGGCAACATATCTGTAGAGTCAGTCTGCTAGCTTATGACCTTGAAAATACCTATTTTTTTTTTTTTTAATCCCTCTGCAAGGAAGGGGTCCAGACAGAGACCTGAGGCCCTCCTGTGAGCCTCGGTGGGTGGGCTCGTTGCTTCACAAGAACTGGGATGCGGGCAAGATTTTGCCAGTGGAATTCTGACAGATGCCAGGGACTCTCGGGGGTATTGGGAGAGCTGACCGTTACGGAAGTGCCTATATGCGATGGGCGTAGGGATGGGAGAGCTAGACCCTGAGACCCCGACCCAGACATGCCCGCCCACCTCACTGCCAAAAATCCCTCTGGTGCTGCCACTCCTCCTCCACATCAGGGCTGCAGGCCTGACACAGCTGTCCCAGCACCTTGATCAAGCCACTCCTGCATGCCCATGGGGCGGATTGTCAGGAAGCTAGCGAAGGAGCCCTCGGGTGGCTCCTTTTTACCCCAGAAAAGCTTTAGAATCCTCCCACTGGCTACAGGTTTCTGACATGTCTTGCCCAAGAAGGTCTCTTGCTCTACGAGGACTTAGTTTACTGTCTTTCTTCTTACCAGATAGATGTCCTCTTGGCGGGAGTAGAGTCTACTCTGAGGACCTCAGCCCGAGTACCCAACCCCAGAGTCCTTTGCTTCTTTTCTTCCTGGTCTTTTGACTTGCTTTCTTTGTCCCTGTGCCTCCCTCCTCAGAGACAAGGCTGAGACCCGCCCTCCCCCCAACCCCACCCCCCACCAGTATTAGATTAACCTTATTGTTTTAGGAAAGGGTTCCTGCAGATGTCTGATTTCTCTCTAGGTGTTCAAGTCCATTAGCCTCTTTGTGCCTCAGTTCCCCCATAAAATCAAGAATCTCGACTTGGTAACAATGATACTAAACAGCCTCCATGTATGTAATCTTCATAACCAGCCCCTGTGGAAGCTCTTGGTGCTCCCATTTTGTAGATGAGGAAACTGAGACCCAGAAGGAAATGAGTCTCGCAAGATCACTAATCGAGGTTCACTGTCAGATTCAGGGTTGCTGCCCGTCTCCCAACCCCGATCGCGGAGGCTTTCAGAAGTTGGCACGATCCGTTGGTAGCCCAGCCGCCTGGGTTCCGGAGGCCCCGACAGGCCCTGGAAATCCAGGGGAAGAGGCACGAGGCTGTTCCCTTCCTTGTGGAAAGGAACCTTGCTGTTCTGGCCTTTTGGGGTGGAAGCAAGGATTCCGCTGCGGTGCTGTGATTGTGGCCCCGTCTCAATATGAAAACAGTCCCCGTGGTCCTCCAAGGGATGTGTCGAAGCTCTCCTGACAGTCTCCACCCTCCTGCACCTTGCCCAAACATCTCTGTGTGCGTCCTGCTCCATCCACTGACCGTGTGCCATGTCCATGCGACCACATTAATGCACCATCTCATGAACCATCACGCATAATATCATGCTCTGTGCCCATGCATCGAGGCGGGCAACTGACATTTCTCAGCAGCTGGCAGATCATGATCCTGCCCTCACTGCCAAGAGTCCATCTGGTGCTGCCACCACTCCCTCAGGGCAGCCCGGCACAACTGGTGGAGCACCTCGATCAAGCTGCTCCTGCATGCCGAGGAGCTGAACTGAAGCCAAAGAAGGAGCGCTCAGACTGCCACTTTTTTAATCCTCATTCTCCAAACAGCCCCTCCCCCTTGAAGGCGTTATTTTTCTTGCATATGATGAAACAGAAAGAAGATTAGAGTGCAAGATTTACACACCTGGGTTTAAATCTCAGTCTGCTGCTTCCCACCTAGAGGACCTGGGGCAAGTCACTCTCCCTCCCTGGGCCTCAGCTTCCTCATCTGGAAAATGGGCATAAAGGTGTCATCTCCCTGCAGGTAGATGCAGAGACATTTAGAAGAGTCACATGTTACACTTACAGTCAACATGTTTAGTAAAAATCACTGCCAGTGAATGACTCTTTCCTAATCTGTAAAGGAGAGACTACAGGATTCTGAGTGCGCAGTAATTCCTAGATACTTTGAGATTTGAGAACCACTGAGCTCATGGGAAAGGGTGGGGGGGGAGAAGAAACCCAATGGGAGCCATCACGCATAATATCATGCTCTGTGCCCATGCATCAAGGTGGGCAACTGACCCGCCTTGTTTAAATGCTTGTAGGCATTTAAGCCTTTTTTTTTTTTTAATAGCACTCACTTCCAAAGGAGTTATGGGTGGGAAATTCTGTAGAGGATCTGCTTGGCAGTGGGGTTCCCCACTCCCCCGTTCTGCTGGTGGCCGAGTCTCTCAGCCTGCTCTGCAGTCCCAGTGGGAGGGCTGCAGGAGACAAGGCCTGCTGAGTTGTACCAGGGGCTCAACTCCAGGTCCGCGTTTTCTCAGAGGGCTGAGTTGCCCTTCATTTCATCCCATGACTTAGGGGATAAAGTCACGAGCGTAGCTCCTCCCCGCTGAGCACCAGGGTCCCCGATGCCTGTTTTACAGACGAGGATGCTAATGAGAGCAGAGCTGGGATCTAAGCCCAGGACCCCCCCCAAAAGCTCGTGACCTGGAAGGCATTCTGAGGCCTCCCGGCACCAGAACCTCTGGAGAAAGGGTGTTTCTCCAGCTCTTGGCAGTGACCTTCGGTGGCAAACTCGCCTTCAGTCATCGACGACCTCCTGGCTGTCCTGCTACTTGGAAATGTGGCTTCTTGGTGCCCTCGGGCAGTGCCAGGGGCCTGCCAAGCGCAGGGGGGCCGAGCGGGGGGCTCCCTGATGGAAGGATGGACATCAGCCAGAGCCGCGAGCCTGAGGCTGCCCTCTGGTGCTCGGGCGGGGCAGGGGGTTCTCAGGTGTGTGTGCGCGTGTATGTGCGTGTTCTGTGTTCTCTCTTCTGAGGCCGCTTACAATCTGTCTCTCCCTCCGATGCCACCTCACCAGGAGCAGTACACGGTAAAGTCTCTCTCTCTCGCTCTCTCTCTCTCTCTCCCTCTCCCTCTCGCTCTCTCTCGTCTGCCTCTCGTTCTCCGTGCTCTGGTGCAGCCGCGTTGGTTCTGGGCCTGTTTCCATGGCCTGTGTCCGTGCTGCTGTCCTGTCGCTTGCAGTGACCAGAGACCCCCTCAGCCTGCTCCCGGAGAGGAGGAACCCTGAGGGGTCTTGGCCGCTGCCTCCCACCATGACCACTGTTAGCCCCGTTCTTGGTGGAGAACAGGAAGGGGGTGGGGGACCTCCCCGGGGTCTGATTGCAATACGGCATTTGGCCTGGGTGGGAGTTCCCAGAGGGCAGAGTGTCCGGCCCCCAGGTGAGAAGGGCGAGCAGTCCAAACAGCTGGGCTTGGGCTCTGAGAGGAGCCAGCCCCTCCCCCAGGTGTGTCTACACGTCCAGCAAAGTGGTTCCAAAGCCTGGTCGTTCTCTGTAAGAACGCCTTGGTCAGCCTGCCCCGGTCCCCGCTGCCAAGGACACTCCACTCAGCCCCTCGGCCACAGGATGGTTGCTCAGCCTTACCAGGGGCGGAGTGTCTCCTGGAAGAGGGGCCCCCACGAGGGCCATGGCGTGACTTTCAGATGAGCGGATGCACTCCAGGAAGCGTGTCCCCAGTCTCAACCATTCAGCACATACTATGGGCCACAGCCTTGAGACAGTAATGGTGACTTTGGTTTATGAGAGAGAACACGTGGTCCGGCCGATGTGGCTCAGTGGTTGAGTGTGGACCCATGAACCAGGAGGTCACTGGTTTGATTCCGTCAAGGACACATGCCCAGGTGACGGGCTCAATCCCCAGTAGGGGGCGTGCAGGAGGCAGCCAATCAATGAGATTCTCTCTCATCATTAATGTTTCTGTCTCTCTCCCCCTCTCCTTCTTCTCTGTAAAATCAATAAAATAAAAAAAATTTAAAAAGAGAGAGAGAGAAACACATGTTCAGGCTGCTGAATTCTGGGGCATAAGAGATGTCCAGTTCTCTTTATTCCCTGAAAAATGAGACAGGGAGCTCTAAAAACGCAAATGGTGTGAAGAACGACGTTTTTGCACCTGGATACTCAGACACACCGTGTTGGGGGTCTTTGGGAAAGCTCTGTGGTAGGGAGATGGTTGCTAGGAGACTGACACCCCCTCCCAAGGAACTCTGATCTGAATCCATATGTGTCCTGAAAACACAGGCCAGATGTATGCTGGGCGCGGAGACAAAAAACAAGACTAAAGGGGAAATGAACACAGAGAAGGATAAGTCACAGCTTAAGCCTTTGAGACGTGTTCGTCTAAAGCCAAAAGCAGAGACAGAAAGATGGTTCTGAAACAGCACTGGGGTCTGGCAAAACCCAGAGGCAGTCGGGAGGCTGTGGGGGAGGGGCGTTGACCCTGACCTTCACGGCTTCGTGGTCCTGTGACGAGAAGTGCAGGGAGGGCGTTCCCAGCAGTGGGAACAGTGTGTGCAAAAGCAAACAGGCAAGAGTGTGGCAGGGGGTGGGACGTGCAACATTGGGAATGCAAAGGTTAAGGTAAGTTGGACTAGATTTCAAAGAGCCTTGAACGCCACACTTCTAGGAATTCAGATGCTCCAGGAGGATTCTGAGCAGGAGAGGGAGGGAGGTGGTAAATGGCTTTGACCACTGAGTGCAGAAAAGATGGCAGAAGAGAGAGACAGGGAGTGGGGGGAGTTGGGAGATGGGTAATGGGGATCCAACCTAAGCCGGGGGCCAGGGACAGATGGTGGGGATGTGTAGGAGGGCGGCCCACTGGGGGTGGGGATGGAGGGCAGGAAGTTGGACGTGACCCGCAGGTTTCTGGCTTGGAGGACTGGGTGGGTGGTGTGTACCATTCACAAGCCTTTGATGGCTGCACCCAGCGTCCTCCTTGGGGGCCCAAGTCCTGGCTGGCTGAGGGTGTCCTGGCGTCCCCAGAGTCTACGCTGCTAAGACTCACACCCAGTGGACCAAACTCGACTCGGGGGATATTGGGGGTAGGGGTGTTGGTTTAAGGGCCGCCTTAAGCATTTCCTAATCCTGTTGGAAGGGTGAAAAGAATCTTATTTTCTGAGAGCTTGCCAAGGCCACCTCCAAAGAGAACCCGGGCAGCCAGCTCCCCTGTGCGGGGTCTGAGGGCCCAGCTGCTCAGGCCCGGACAGATGGTGAAGGGACTTCAACAAGCCTGACCCAGAACCACAAAAGGCCATCTGCTCACCGGCCCTCCAGCCCCACCGCAGCAGGCAGCTGGGCCACTCTTCCCCAGCAAGGGCAGGGCTGTGCCAGGCTCAGCCGGGCGCCAGGGTGGGCTCGTGTGGAGCTGTGGGCCACCCACCACCCAGCCTGACCTCCGCCCCCTCTCTTCCCTTCTCCCACCCTCACATCCCTCCACAGTGGCAATAGCAAAGGAAAGGACATCAACACAATCAAATCTCTCCGAGTCCTCCGGGTGCTACGACCTCTTAAAACCATCAAGCGGTTGCCAAAGCTCAAGGTGAGACTGGGGCGGTGGGAGGCCGGGCAGGGTTGCCCCGTGCAGGTGGGCAGGCTGCACACTGCTCAAGGATGCGACACTGAAAGGAAGGGTGCTGATAACATAGCCCAGTGGTCGGCAAACTCACTAGTCAACAGAGCCAAATACCAACAGTACAACGATTGAAATTTCTTTTGAGAGCCGAAAACTGACTTCTGCGCATGGGCCACGAAATTTCAATCGCACTGTACGTGCGCGCCCGCACGTGGTATTTTGTGGAAGAGCCACACTCAAGGGGCCAAAGAGCCGCATGTGGCTCGCGAGCCGTAGTTTGCCGTCCACTGACATAGGGTCATTGTAGATGGATACTTTTATTACCACAACTTCCCAGCAGGTGGCAGTAGAGTGGATTGATCTAACACAATCTATGAACAGTATCATGATAATTTCCCATTGGATGAAACGTCTCCCTGTGGGAGGGTCGGAACCCCTTTTTTCTAATTCACATGAAGGCATCCTGTGGATAAAACGGGGTGTAACCCATACACTGGGGGTCTGGTCCCTCATAACCTTTGACTTGGCACCTACCTGTCCTAGGCTCCAGTATCTCTTGTTCCAAAATCTCGTGACCCAGCATTCCCCAAAAGCTTATGGTTCCAAAAAGAAGAAAAGAAACGAAACGAAACCTAGTCACTTGAGCACATCTTTGCAATGTTAGGCTCCACCTGAGGTCATTATCTCTTAAAGTATCTGTTCAACGAACAGTCAGATGCTGCTATGAAAATGTAGCCGAACACTGTTGCCTGACCAAGGCTTTAAACGCGGATGCTGCTCTTTCTTGCTTAAAAGGAAAAGTAGCAACGTTAGGAGCTAACATAGTAGCAACTAAGGAAGACTCTCTCCTCCTCCTCCTCCCTCCCACCCCCAAGGATGGGAGCAGGAATAACTGTGTTGCCATGCAATTCAGTGGTACTTAGTGTTGGGCTCCTAAGGGGTGTCTGATATCACCAGGGGGTGCCCCTCGTTGACTTTGATATGAATACCAATATGTTGAGGAATCTTACCAGTGATGACACGTGGCTGCCCTTTGAATGTGAACGTGTGCTTGCATTGAAATGCGGGGAATCCCAGCAGCATTCGGTTCAGCGGTTCTTGGCCATTTTCCGAGTCCCGTGAAAGCCATGCCCTGTCTGCCCTGGGGGAGAGCTGGCCACACCAGCCTGTAATTCAGCAGGTTCAGCCACCCTTGGTGCCCACTCACGGTTAGGACCCAATGTGAGAGGAAGCAGAGCGGGTGGGGGACACCCCAGACCAGGACCCGCACCTTGTCCGGGGGTTGATGGGAGGGTTCCATGGTGCTCAGGGCAGAGTCTCTGGGACACATGAAGTCCTCTCTCCGATCCAGACTGCAGCTGATGAGGACAGGAAGCAGCGTGAGGCAGGGACACAAAATTGACAGGAAATTACCTCTCCATTGAGGATTCCCCCTTGCCCTGAAGGCCGTGCATGTAACTCGGAGGGGCTCAGAGGAGCGTTTCCCGTCCCAGGAGTTGAGGTGGGGCGTTGTAGGAACATAGAAACTCAGGATTGGGTCCAGCCCCGCACGTACTTCTCAGAACTGTGTGGCCTTCGCTTGGCTAGTGTCCTGGTCTGTAAAATGGGAGCAATGACAATACTCTGGGGTCGTGGGCCGCTGGAGGCGGAGGCAGAGGCGGAAGCGAGGCAGGCCCCGGCCCCTCACACCCTCTCTCCACCCCACCCCGCAGGCCGTGTTTGACTGTGTGGTGAATTCTCTCAAGAACGTCTTCAACATCCTCATTGTCTACATGCTGTTCATGTTCATCTTTGCCGTGGTGGCCGTGCAGCTGTTCAAGGGCAAGTTCTTCCACTGCACCGATGAGTCCAAGGAGTTCGAGAAAGACTGTCGGTGGGTCTCCGCTCTCCGAGGCGGGGGGGGGGGGGGGGGGGCGGGCGGGGAGGGGGCAACGCTCTCAGTCTCGGGCCTGGAAGCTGCAGTGCTGGGCGTGGGGAGTGACCTGATTGAAGCCGCTGGACTCTGGTTAGAGAAAAACAGTTCTGGAATTTAAGTCTCTGTCTGTCCCTCTGGGATGCGCCTTAAACCAGTTGCTTAACTTTTTAGTCCCTGGCTTTGTCAGGTGGGGGATATTAATACACATCCACGTTCCCTTATTTGAAGGCAGATGTGCTTCAAATCAGAATATTTTGATTTGAGGTTTCAGGAAGGTTGTCTGGCATGTCCGCACAGGGCCTAACACCCTCATGTGGGCCCAGAGCAGCCCTGTTCTCACACAGTATTTCTGTCCGGAAACATGTGCCTATTTGCACCAAATGGGATAAATAACAAGTACCAAGAGCCTCGCATCTGGTTGAGTCAAAAAAGTGAGATCCGAGGTGGACCGCCTTTGTCAGGGGCCAGACAGGAGAGGCTGTTGGGGTCCCAGTCTCTGTCTCGACTGCTCCGTGCCGGCCAGAAGCAGCCGGAGACAGCAGGTCAACGAATGGGTGTGGCTGTGTTCTGATAAAACTTTATCTCTGGAAACTAACATTTGAATTCTTTTTTTAAATAATTTTCTTTTATTTTTCTTTTTATTGATTTCAGAGAGGAAGGGAGAGGGAGAGAGAAATAGAAACATCAATGATGAGAGAGAATCATTGACCAGCTGCCTCCTGCGTGCCCCCCACTGGGGATCAAGCTGGCAATCTGGGCATGTGCCCTTGACCAGAATCAAACCCGGGACCCTTCAGTCTGCAGGCCGATACTCTATCCACTGAGCCATACCGGCTAGGGCACAAAAATTTGAATTTTGTGTAATTTTTACGTGTTAGGAATGATTTGTTTTCAACCATTTAAAGATTTAAAAAACTAACAACAACAACAAAAAAAAACACTGTCCTTAGCTTGTGGGCCGTGCAGAAACTGATCCAGATTTGGTCTTGGGGCCATAACATGCCCACCCCTGAGTTAGGAGCAGAGGGTTTGGTTTCCAGAACTTCCTGGATGAGGGACTGTGGATGAGGGGTGTGGGCCTCACGGTGGGAAGGGGTGCTCAGGAAAGCGCTGCGCCTCTCGTTTAGCAAGCACCCCTGAGCGCTGCCGCTGTTGCTGGCGCGGCAGACGCCAGCTGCTGTTATTTTGGTGGCTGTTTCCCGGAGCTGAAAGGGTCCCTGGCCTGTAGCTAGGAGTCTGGAGCTCAGCCCTGACTCCTGCCCTGAAAAGGAGCAGCCACCACCCCCACTGGCCTGATGGACCCAGAAACGTGCCTGTCTCTCTCCCTGCTCTTAAACCCCACCCCACCCCACCCCCCCAATCTGAGACTAGAGTTTTCACGTTGGAAGAGAGCACTGGACTCAGTCGGCTCTCCCGCAGGTCGCAGGGTCACGGCATCGGCATCACCGTGGGCACACACACCCCAGGGAGCACGAGGGAGAGGCAGTGTGGGCAGGGGGCCCCTCTCCCCCTCCTCCTGTCTCCAGGAGCCAAAGACAAGTGTCCGAGCCCCCTTCCTCTCGCTAACGGCCCGTTTTCTGTGTCAGTGGCAAGTACCTCCTGTATGAGAAGAACGAGGTGAAGGCCCGGGACCGAGAGTGGAAGAAGTATGAGTTCCATTACGACAACGTGCTGTGGGCTCTGCTGACCCTCTTCACCGTGTCCACGGGAGAAGGCTGGCCACAGTAAGCGGCCTGGCCCGGGAGCCCGCAGGCAGAGCTCAGGCCAGGGGACAGGCGGGGAGAGGGGCTGAGAAAGACCTGGGAGGGGGCGGTTTGCTCCTGACTCCCCAAGATGGGGACCCTGCTAGATGCCAGGGTGGCGGGGGGGGGCGGGGCGCTGTCACCAGCACATTGACCTCCACGTGTGGTTGGGCTTCTAGGGGCAGAAGTCCAGCCCTCACTTAGCTCGCCAGGCCCTGAGCGTAGAAACCCAAAAACCTCCCGGAGCGGCACTGTTTCTAATTTACAGAAAGGCTCCTGTACGCAGGCAGTCACGTCCCCTTCACCCTTTCTGTCTGGTGAACACGAATCTCCGAGACGGGCTGTGGACCGGGCACGGTCCAGGCCTGACCGCGGGCCCTTCTCTCTGAGGGGCCAGGCCTGGGCGCCGAACCACACACGTGCGGGCCAGAGCCTGTCTTTGTGTGCAATTTGGATGTTGTTCATTGTGGGCTTTGGAGCGTTCATTAGGATGTATTAAAATATCGGAGTAAAATAGCACTTGCCTTGGTTATTGAGGATGTTGGCACTCCCTTATTTGTGCCCAAGGCAAGCGCTTCGCTGTCCTCGCCCTCATCCAGCTTCTCCCCCGAGATCTCGGAAGCGCCAGGTGGAGGCCGTAGGTGCCAGCGTGTGCCCTCAGCATCCTCACCTACCTCCTCTCAGCAGCCTGCTCCCCCACGCACACACTCGGCACCCACACACGTGGGCCAGTGCTAGCCCAGGAGGCACCTTGGGGTGAAATATTTAAAGATACCCCTTCCTCCACAGACTGCACTTCCATCTGCCAGAAAACCGTTTGCAGTGTGTTTAGTGACTTCGCTCAATAAGGCCGTTTATGGCTTCCTGCCCAAGGGCTGTCATCGCGAATGCACAGATCTCTCACGTCTGCAGCGCGAGCTGCACCCGATACAGGGCCCTGAGCCGTGTGCAGCCTCTGCACCGTGCGGAGCAGCTGTGCACACGCTCTCCCGCGCATCCCCATTGCACCTCCACAGCTCCTCACCTCCTGTGCTTCACACGCGTGCACACACACACACACACACACACACACACCACACACCTGCCTCCATGGCCCCTACTCACTCCTGGTTTCAAATCCCACTCGGCCACGTCCGAGTGGGTGGTCTTCAGCAGGTCACTTTACATTGCTGGGCCTTCGTTTCCTTGTATGCAAAATGGAGCCAGTAAGAACCTCCCTGAGAGGGTTGCTGGGAAAGTAAATAAACCGTTGAACATCTCTCTGGCACATAACAGGCTCGAAATTCATGGTTGTTAACGCTCCCCACAAAGGAGGTGGGGAGCCTACGGCTTCATAAAGTAACCATGGTAACTGGAGTCGGAAAACAGTGATTATTTTTCTTTCTTGTCCACTTTCTCTTAATATTTCTCTCCATTCCTGTTCCCTTGTCCCACTCGCCCCCGCCCCCTCCCCCCGCAAGGGTTCTCAAGCACTCCGTGGATGCTACCTTCGAGAACCAGGGTCCCAGCCCCGGGTACCGCATGGAGATGTCCATCTTCTACGTCGTCTACTTTGTTGTATTCCCCTTCTTCTTCGTCAATATCTTTGTGGCCTTGATCATCATCACCTTTCAGGAGCAGGGAGACAAGATGATGGAGGAATACAGCCTGGAGAAAAATGAGGTGCCACTTTCCAGTTGCATCCCCCATTTAAAAATGGACACTCCCCACCCCAATCTTCCCACATGCATATGTACACACAGAAACCAGCTTCTGGGGGCATGTGGGGAGGGAACTGCAGCATTCTTCCAGCAGAACCCCGTCTGCAGAGCAGCCCTTCCTGTGGTTTTCAGAGGAAAATACATCAGACAGAAGGTGTTTGTATCAGTCAGTTCAGTAACAAGCATCCCTGAGATCTCAGTGCCAGATAGCCATAACGGGGGTGATTTCCTGTTTACCTTTCATGTCCAAATGTCTCTGCTCTATGTCACCATTATTCACATTCCCTCCGAGATGCTTCAGATCGTCCAACTCTTGAGGCTTGGGCCCAAAAGTGGCACAAGTCACCTCTGTTCACATTTCATTAGCCCGAGTGAGTCACACATCCACGTGTGATGTCAGTGGGGCCAGGAATGTCCCCCGGGGAGAGGTGGTGAATATTTAGGAATGGAAGTCCAGCACACCAGAGAGGTTAGACATGGTCCTTTGTCCTCCTCGCATCATCCACGTGAAGTGGAGGATTTAGAATGCACCCTTCCTCCACTCTGTTGATACCTAAGACGTCATGACCATGATTCCTCTTGCCACACCTCCCTCCGAGAGGAGGAGGAGCAAAGTGTTCAGTAGGAAATAACGGTTGAGCTTCAAAGTGAAACTTTAGCTTAAATTTGGGTTTGGCCCAGTTTACAGCTGTGCCACCTCAGGCAAGTGGCTTAACCTCTCTGAGCCTCCATTTTCCTTGTCTGCAAAGTGAGGCGATTAATAGTACCCACTTCCTATGTCCGCTTAGGGGAGTCCATGAGATAACAGGGGGCAGATATGTCAGTGCCAATTCTGGCAGACGGTGACTTCTCAGGGAGCCATGGCTGGTGGGAGAAGAGAGCCATCGTGGGAGCTGATGGGAGTCCAGGGGTGCTAGCTGGGGGGCAGGTGTACCCGAGAGCCGTGCTGAGTTACATGGAGGGTGTTCGGTGTCCGGTGCTGTCCTCCGCCTGCTCTCACGCCACTGGCCTCTCTCCCGCAGAGGGCCTGCATCGACTTCGCCATCAGCGCCAAGCCTCTGACCCGACACATGCCCCAGAACAAGCAGAGCTTCCAGTACCGCATGTGGCAGTTCGTGGTGTCTCCGCCTTTCGAGTACACCATCATGGCCATGATCGCCCTCAACACCATCGTGCTCATGATGAAGGTGAGCCCCCTGGCACTGTTAAACCCGCGGCATCCCTGCCCCTCAGACCTGCCCTCCTCCAGCAAAATGGAACCCTCTGCTGTGAGTCCCCCAGGCCGACCGCGCTATTACCACTCAGCCTGTGCCCCAGCTGTTCCCTCCGCCTGACACACACTTCCCACCGTCTATCTGGTCAGCTCCTTCCAGGGGCACCTGCACAGCCCTTCCTCCAGGAAGCCTTCCCGGATCTCCCAAGACTGCACCAGGTGCCCATCTTTGCAAGCACCCTACCGTTACCTCCCATGCCCTAATATCAGTGTGGGTTGCCCGACAATCTCCCTCCCCAGCCTCTGAGCTCTGAGAGGCCAGACAAGTCCTGGTCACCCCTGAATTCCTAGGGTGCAGTGAGGTCTGGCTCAGAGGGAACAAGAGGCCCTTGCTAAATGTTTGATGAATGGCATGAGGAAGGAGGGACAGGTGAGGACCTTGCCACTCTCAGGGCCATGGAGCCTCTTTAGGGTGAAGAGTCAGAATCTTTCTGTGTGTGCTTTGGAGACCAAAGGCCTGGATTCGAGTCCAGTGCTGCCATTTAACTCATTGTTTAACCTAGCACAGTGACCCATGACACCTCAGGGGGTGTTAATAATAGCGCCTTCCTCTCCCCCCGCCTGCCCCCGGCCCCGCCCCAGGAGAGGAGGAGTGAATGAGAAAGTTCAGGCAAAGACATTAGCACATTTCTCGACACTTCAAAAACACGCAATAAACTGAGCTGCAAGTTATTGAACCGGTGAAAAATCAGTGCCTGTTTTCACTCAAAAACCCTCTCAGTAAGCAGCTCCTTTTGTTTTTCCATTGTTATGAGGATGAACACTTTTTTTAAAAAAATATATTTTATTGATTTTTTGCAGAGAGGAAGGGAGAGGGATAGAGAGTTAGAAACATTGATGAGAGAGAAACATCGATCAGCTGCCTCCTGCACACCTCCTACTGGGGATGTGCCCGCAACCAAGGTACATGCCCTTGACCAGAATCGAACCTGGGACCCTTGAGTCCGCAGGCCGACGCTCTATCCACTGAGCCAAACCGGTTAGGGCTGGGGGCCTTGTTAATGGCAGGTGCTGGTTCGGCAGGTCTGTGGTGGGCCTGGGGCTCTGCATTTCCACCCGCACCCCTGGGCCACGCCCTGAGCGTCCAGGCCCTCATGGACACCCAGTCTCCATCACCCATCGTTCCCCGTCTGAAACACTTGACTATGTCATCTTCATCTATTTTTTTCCTAATTTTTTTGATTGAGGTGATATACACATAACATAATGTTCACCATGTCAAAGTGTACAATCCAGTGACATTTAGTATATTCACTATGTTGTTCAGCTGCTACCTCCATCAACTTCCAAAACATTTCCATCCCCCTAAAGAAAACCCATCTCCATTGGCAGTCACTCCCCATGCCCCTCCCCCAGCGCCTGGCAACCACCAATCTACTTTCTGTCTCTGTGGATTTGCCTGTTCTGGACACTTCTATTTTTTTTTAATATTTTAAATTATAAACACCACACCCGCTGGCATTGCTCAGTGGTTGAGCAGCGACCTATGAACCAGGAGGTCCCAGTTCAATTCCCAGTCAGGGCACACGCTTGAATTGTGGGCTACCATCAATGATTCTGTTTCTCACTTTTTCTCCCTTCCTCTCTGAAATCAATAAGAAATTTTTTTTTATTATAAACACCACACTATTTCACCCTTAAGTTCTTCAATATGCATTTCTTTAAAAAGAAGATTTTCCGACATATTCTTATGCTTGAGAAGATGAGTGATAATTCTCTGAGAATCATATTAAATTGTCCCCAAAATGTCTTTTACAAAAAAAAGAAAAACAAAACGTCTTTTACGGTGAGTTGTTTTTTGAGCCAAGATCTAAATGACTACACATGGCCTCCGTTTTTGTCTTTTAAACCTCTGTGCTCACCATCCACACCTTTTCCCCCCACACTCTGGACTTTTTGGAAAAACAGATGAGCTGAATGAAGAGGGTTCCAGCTCTAGATGCATTGGTTTCCTGGAGGGGGGCGGCGGGGCAGGCTATAACTTCTCCCTCCATCTGTGGTATGTCCTGAAAGCTGGTAGTTAGGTCTAAAGGTTATAGATTCAAGTCTGATTAAATAGTTGGTCCAAGAATATTTCCCAAGGAGTCAGAAGAACCGTTACCTCTAGGGCTATGATCGACTGGGAGGGGATGCAGGGAAACTCTTTGGGGCCGGAAATGTTGTAAAACTTGGTGTGGGAGTGGTCTCATGGGAGCATGCAGGTAGGAATTAAAAGGGGTTCTGGGAAAACAAAGGTTCCTGCAGAGAGCCTGCTTTAGACATCCTCTCCAGCCCCACCCGGCCAGGCTGTCCCAGGATCGAAGGAGTTTTTATTTTGATGTGAAGAGCTTGCCTGGAGTTGGCTCCACAGTGGTCAACAGGGACACCAAGTGTGAGTCCTGTCTGGCCCCGGTTAGGACAGCCACAGAGCCGCCTCCCCAGACCCTGCCACCCACTGACCCCGACACCCTTCCCTCTTCCTACTCTAGTTCTACGGGGCCTCGGTTGCTTATGAAAATGCTCTGAGGGTATTCAACATCGTCTTCACCTCTCTCTTCTCTCTGGAATGTCTGCTCAAAGTCATGGCTTTTGGGATTCTGGTAAGTACAGCTTTAGGGCTAGAGTTGTGTGTTGAGGGGAAGCCCCAAGGGGCACTGGGTGCTGGGTGGTGGTCCACCCACCTGGCACCAAGAACCCACCCCAGGGGTGGCTTGAGCATCCTTCCAATGCCCACAGACTCTACTTAGACGTTCTTGCGCTTGACAAGTAACACCCATGACGCCTGGCACATGTTGACTTACTATGTGCAAGGCGTGCACTTATTCAGTCATTCCTGGAAATGACCCATTTTAGAGTAAGGAAACTGATCTCCAGACAGGCGTTCAAACTGTTGAAGCTGCGACCCACGGTGAGAAATGCATTTGACAGTGGAGCCCAGCACTCAGACATGCATATGGACAACCGAAAGGAAATGAGTGTCAGCCCTCATCACATGCCCTGTCATTCTCCTGGGCTCCATTTCCTTTTTTTTTTTTTTTTTTTTCTTTTCTTTTCCAAATGCAGTTTAGAACCCACTCACTGGACTTCATCTCCCAGTAATGCAAGTGATTGCATCGTTACCTTTTACCAGCTACTGACTGGACTTGAGCATTTCCTTCTTCCATCTGGCAAGCAGACAACAAACCCCTGCAGCATTAGCAATACAAATCACATACTTTCCTCATGCATTGTAGAGTGGCAGGGACCTTACAGTTTAGTTTGCACTCATCGTTGCTTCAGAATGCTGGTGGTTATTAAACCTTCAACTAAACCGTGTTTAATATGTTAATGAGGAAGTGCATTCATCATTAGATCACCATTTTGAAAATATTTTGATCACCATATTTCAATATAACGGGTGTTCTTGCCACCCCGGGTATTTTAGCTTATGCATTTAGAAAGCTTCCTCTGAGAAGGTCTTCCCAGGTGGCCAAGGAGGGTCACAGCACACAGAAACACTGAAGAAGGTCCCCATGAGTGACCAAGGAGACTTAAAACAGATGTCTTCCCTCTTGATCACCCCGTTAGCCTGTTTCTCTACAGAGAATGACCTACAGCACCTGGTGTCAGCCTGGGTCTCACCTGGCCTTCTTGAAGTGGCACAGGGCAGTGGTCGCCAACCGGTGGTCCGCGGACCACTAGTGGTCCGTGAGGTCCAAAAAGTTGGCGACCGCTGGTACAGGGTATCAGCTTTAACACCAGAGAGACCTCCATTGACATGGTTCCCAGGCTGTCACCTCACCTCTCCCCCGTCACTGCCTCTCTCTCAGAAGAACTCTTGCAAACCCTAAACACAAATAATGTGTGTCTGGAGACTGAGAGGGAAGCCTGGCAGTGAAGGGTTACAATCAAGCTCACTGGCCCGCCTCTCGCCTCCAACACCGCGTGGCTGCCAACTCTGCTCCCTCTCAGAAGTACTTTGGGAGATTTTTTTTTTAAATGGGATCCTGCCCCAGACCCATCCCCAGAGATTCTGATCCACTTGGTCAGGTAGAGGCTCCAAATCTGGTTTTTTTTTCTTTCTTTTTAATTTTTTAAATATATATATATATTTTTTATTTCAGGGAGGAAGGGAGGGGGAGAGAGAAATAGAAACATCAATGAGAGAGGATCATCGATCGGCTGCCTCCTACACACCCCACACAGGATGGAACCCACAACCTGCGCATGTGCCCTGACTGGGAATTGAACCCTGACCTCCTAGTTCATAGGTTGACCATACTGAGCCACGCCGACTGGGCAAATCTGTATTTTTTTAAGATTTCATTTTATTTCTTTTTATTGCTGTATTTATTTATTTATTTATTTATTTATTTATTTATTTATTTATAGAGAGAGGAAGGGAGGGAGGGAGAGAAACAGTGCACGGGACGATGGTCCAACCAGCTGAGCCAAACCAGCCAGGGCCTGAATCTGTGTTTCTAATGAATCCCCCGGGGTGTCCAGGATGCTGCCCAGGCTGTCAGACCCCAAGCTGAGCACCAGCCAGGCAGGGGAAGCACCTTGCAGCCAGGCAGTGGCACCAGCTCAGCATTCTCGCCCTGGGAATGCCACCAGGACAAGTCACAGCCTGTGTATGGGGAAGGGCGTGGGCTCCGATGTTCCCATACCTGGGTGCGAATCCTGCCTCAGCCCCTCTAGCTGTGTGGCCACAGGCAGGGCACTGGCCTCTCGGCTCCTGTGTCCACACCTACAAAATGGAGAGTCCTGGGGGCCCCGCCCAATGCAGCTGTCAGGCCATTCTTCACTCCTAACCAGTCTCCTGGTGATGATTTCCCTCCGGGCGCTGGGCTCCATCTCCCAGCCCATGGCAGTCCCTGCACCAACCCTCTCTCTACAGTTTAGATGAAGCCCCAGGATCCCCAGGTTAAATTTAGGCCGGAGAGGAGAGCCTTGTAGTCCAGGGGCTGGAGGCCTGTCACTGCGCACCTAGGAAGCTGTCTTCCTTTGGGCTCTCCGAGAAGCAGAACCTGAGACAAGGATTGAGTGAAAAGAATTTATCAGAGAGGCGACCCCAAGAAACACATGATGGGGGAAACAGACTGGGAGTGAAGGGGAGGGGTATCCAGCACAGGTTGCAATTCTGCTGAGGCCCTCCAGGGGGCAGCAGAGGGTCATCAGCATCATTCCATTGACAGGGAAGGGAGCTGGAGTATTTATCCTCCAGTGCCCATCAGCCATAGTGAAGGGCTGCCCCCAGGGGACCTGTTAATTCCCCAGCAAATACACAGCCTGAAAAAGCCCCTGGGAAGAGTAACCAAGGTGCGCAGTCTTGTAATATGAAGGAAGATGAGCAGGGCCCCAGCAGCACCTGCTAAAATACTGTAAGTGCCATCAGAACCCACATTGCTTTTCGATAACTAAAATAACAACGTCCATCTATTGAGCGCCTACTGTATATCAAATCCCACTCAGACTCCATTATATGATTGCTGTTACACCCTATCATCCAGAAGAGGGAGCCAAGACCCACAGAGTCCAACTCGGGACATTTAACTCAACCTTGCTGAAAGAATTGATCCTGGGAAGCACAGCTCTAAAGCCTGGGCCCTTCTCTGGGAGGCAGAGGGGCTGCTGCAGGCTCAGACACTCAGGAGGAGCTGAGCACTTAGAACGCCCTGGCCTCTGCCTTGTGAGGACGCTGGGAAGGCCTGTGTTTGGCATGAGTCTCAACGAGCCTTGGGGGGCGGGGGTGGGGCGTCTCAGCCAGACCTGTAGATCCAGGCAGGGGTACTGCTTGGTGTGGGCTCAAATCACGTGGAATATTTCAGTATTTTAACAACAATGCACTGTACCTGTGTGTCCCAGATGAGCCAGCACCCAACCCAGGGATGTACCAATCAGGACCTATCAAGTCAGCTACAGTAACAAACAGCCCTCACATCTCAGTTGCTTAAATCAACAAAGGTTTTGTTGACACTCAGTGGGGGGCAGGGAGGAGGGACTCTCTTTGCCTATAGATACTCAGGGACCCAGGCTCCTGGAGCAGCCCCATCTGGCATGTCACAGGTTGCCAGGGTTAAGAGAGTTCTGACAGTCCTGACTGGCCAGGATGTGACTCGCATGGCCTCTGCTCACAGCCCATCGCCTAGAACTAGACACCGGGCCCCATCTAACGACTAAGGAGCCAGGACAAGCAGCCTGGCAGGTGCCCAGATGGCCTCTGTACCCTTGTTACTGTTTCCCTTCTCCAGATAAAGAAGTGGAGGCCCAGAGGTTAAGTCACTAGCCCACAGACACACAGCTGGGAGGTGAACCCAGTGACCGCTCTCTTTGGGAGTGTGCTATGTATACAGTCCTGATTCCGTAAGATCCTCAACATAGACTCCAGACTCAAAGTCCCAGCCTGGGGTCAAATCCTGGCCCTTCACTTCCATGCTGCTCACGGACCAGGCCAGTGATGACTTTACTCTCTGAGCTTGTCACCTCGTGTAAAATGAGTGATAATCCTTGTTTTTGAGGTCTTCTCCCTAGCAGAGCTGACGAGGGCCCTGGAGGCCCCCTCTGGGGTCAGGCAAGCCAATGGCAGGCCTGGGTTCTGCCGAAGGGCAACTCAGAGGAGCCCGCTTAGTAGCATTGTGCTACTTAAATGGCCAAGACTGTCCCAGGCACTTGGGCTGATTGGAGCTGTGCCCCCGGCTGGCCTTGGGGGACCCAGCATGAGCCCTGAGTTGGCATCTCTGTCTTGTGGATCCCCATTCTAGAATTATTTCCGCGATGCCTGGAACATCTTCGATTTTGTGACTGTTCTGGGCAGCATCACCGACATCCTCGTGACTGAGTTTGGGGTAAGTTTCCCGCCGACTTCTTTCTGGGCAACTCCTGGCTGGGAGGGGGCGGGGGGACGGGGAAGAGGTAACCCAGAAGCAGCAGGTCCCGACAGCCACAGCTGGCTCTTGCCAGCACTCGGCTGTGAGCAGAGAGGGTAAAGCAGGGCCCCCAGAGGCAAGGTGCCCGCTGAGGAGGGCAACTCAAGAAGACAGGGGTTCCCAAAGCCACAGCCATGGGGCCAATGCTGCAGCGCAGACTCCCCTGCCCCAGTGACTTATGAATAAACGTGGGCTGAGTGCACTGAGAGAACTGAGACCCTTAAAAGATCCAAGGCTGAGCCCCACCCCAAACTCCACACAGTGTTGGGGGCCCAGAGGGAACCAGCTTCAAATCCATTCTGCCTGAACTAACACCTCCTGGTTCATGGGCAGGAGGGAGCCGTGGCCCTTGGGCCAACCAAGGGACACCACTCCCAGAACCTTGGGAGGGTCCCAGGACATCCACCCTGCTCGACCCCCAGACCTGGGGGATTCCCCACGTGGGGGTCTCTGGACTGGCCCCACATTGTCCTTCTATCTTGTCTAGAAGACTCGGGGCCCCAGATCTTCTGTTCAAGATCCCTCCTTGGCCATTTGCTAGTGAGCCCAGGCTTGAGGGACCTCAGGAGGTTGTGGGGAGAGCAGGATCCTCAAAGTGGGGGAGGGGCAAAAGCAGAATGTGTCAGAGCCAAGGGCCGGGGTGGTATCCACCTCATAATAACAGCAATAAAAATAACAATGGCTGACAAGAATGGACCATTTGTCTGCCAGGTATTGTGCCAAGCATTTTACATGGATTCGCTCATGGTATAGGTGTAGGGCTCAGCATATAAGTGAATTCCCTTGGAGAGTTAAACTAAGAATTGGAAAGCAAAGACCATTCATGGAGGAGGGAAGGCATCCAAAACCCAGCCACTGTGAGGAGCTGTCACCTGCCCAGGTGCTGAAGTGGGGGTGGGGGCTGGGGAGAGAGACCTGGCCTGGATTGGTGAGGGGCTGTGGACTAGGAGGAGCAGAACCCCTAACAGAGACGAAGGGCCAACGCAGGAAGGAAGCATCTGGGGAGAAGTACCCAGCCTTTCTCTCCTAGTGCTGACTCCTGCCAGCACCTCCCATTGGCCAAGCCCAGCCAGGAGGGAGCAAGAAGACCCGGGAGCCAGAGCGATGCTCACAATAGGCAGAGAAGAGCAGAGGATAGATCTGAGTGGGGTGCTGCCCAAGAAAGAGGGTGTTGTACCATTTCACAGATGAGGAAACTGAGGCCCGGTGTTCAGGAAAGAGAGACACCTGCCTAAGTTGACACAGCCGGGCCTGGTGACTCCTGAGGGGACATTGGTGTTTCCTGGGGTGTCCCCACATGTGCCCCCAGCAGAAGGAGATCAATTGGCCCACTCTCCGTCCTGGAAGACTGGCAGGGCTGGGGAGCTACACAGAAGAGAGGGCCGTTCATCTCCCAGCACTCGCACCCAAGTGGTATCTTGGCCACAACTCTTTGCCTTCAGCTCCAGTGATCCAGAAGTTCCCCTTCCCCACATCCCACCCATTACTTTCCTCAAGAGAGGCCGTGCCCACCTGGGGTCTGTCCCTATTGGGTTGCCCCCACCTGGCCGCTGTCCCGTGGCAGAGAGCCAGAGCCTAGACCTAAGTTTCTAAGAAGTCTGAGCTCCAACTGGCTTCTTGCCCTCCGACTGAGCTCTAGACCGCCTTGAACCAATGTCCCTCTGGGGCAGGAGGTTGGAAAGTGTGGCCCACCACCTCAGTAAGGCAGGTGGAGAAAGTTGGTTATCACCTCCAGTTACCAATAAGAGATCCATAGGGCTGAACCCCAACAGTTCGTCCTCCTGGCTGCAAGACATGGGGGGGGGTTCAGGAGGATGGGGCACAGGATCCAATTCAAGGGCATCGAGACCATCACAGTAGTCAAACAGCCCTCCCTCTGAGTTGTTTGACGTTGAGCAATGGTCTTACGTCTTCTCAGCCTGTACATAGGGGTCACCCTAACTAAGCCCATCAGATCTCCCATTCGTTCATGCACTCGGTAAGCATGCATTAAGCACCTGCCGTGTGCCAGGCATTGTTATAGGTGCTGGAGACAGAGCAGTGAACAAATCAAAATACATAAGAATGCTGCCTCGCCCTAGCTGGTTTGGCTCAATGGATAGAGCATCCACCTGCGGACTGAAGGGTCCTGGGTTCGATAAGCATCAAGGGCACATGCCTGGGTTGCGGGCTCGATCCCCAGTAGGGGGCATGCAGGAGGCAGCCGATCAATGATTCTTATTGTGGATGTTTCTATCTCTCTCCCCCTCCCTTTCTCTCTGAAATCAATCAATAAAAAGAATGCTGCCCCCATAGGGCTGACATTCATAGGAGAAAGATGGCAACTTTTAATAAGTCAGAGCCATCAATGCGAAGTGCTTGGCACAGAACCTACCAGAAAATATAGTTCACAAATGGTGGCTTTGTTATTGCCATTATTACCGTGGATGTACTTGAGTTTTAGTTTGTTCGCCGGCCCCTGGCTCTCAGTTAGAATCATTTGGAGGGAAAGCTAGAGGGTGGGTGTTTGGACCCTTTAAGAATGATAAACTCCCAACCTGGAGTCGGGGAGGCCTGCCCTGCCAGGCAAGGAGCCATAGTCACCCCTTCCTGCCCCCCAGGTAAGCCCGCTAGGTCTGAGGCAGGAGGAACCAGACCCTCGGGGGCAGGTCCCAGGGTTGGGGGGAGAGGGCATGAGACCCAGTGGGCCTCAGCTGCTGCCCCTAAGTGGCCGGGGTGACGTGGGTTTGCTCTGCGTGCGATGGATAATGACTGTGTTTCTTGTCTTGTCTCTTTTCATGCCTGCTCTTTAAACTGTATATTGGCACAACGCCGTCTGAAAAACTCATCCAATCAAAATGCACTATGAAATTCATTTGTTCATCCATGACGTGGTCTGTGTATTCATACACCAATGACTATCTCCCAACCCACCACCACCACCCCCACTCCCCGCCCGGGAACCGAAACCCATTGGTTTTTTGGCACTGGTTACAAATCAACCTAAAAAACGCTGAACACGCCTCCCCAACTGTCCCCGCCCGCCCGCTCCCCCTCCATCTTCAACATCTGCATCTAGAATCCGGTTGGTGTTACTTCTTTCTGAAGTCTAAATGCCTTACATTAACTGTGAACGCATCTTCTCGCATCAGCGCTGCATGTCACGCCCTGGGCTTTCTGACTGGGAGTGCCTGATACCCCCTCTTACTTTCCGCCCCCCACCCCGTCTGTCTGTCCCTCGCCCCCCATCTGTCTGTCCCTCTCTCCAAACCCCCAGCCCCTCCCTCCTCTCCCTCTTCATTCCTAGAGTTTATCTCTCTCTCTCTCTCTCTCTCTCTCTCTCTCTCTCTCTCTCTCTCTCTCTCTTCTCTCTCTCTCCTCTCTCTCTCTCTCTCTTCCCCCCCCCCTCTCTCTCCTTGTTTTCATTGGGTTCTGAATTGGGGTTTTCTGTTTGGCTTGATTTGCATATTTTGCAGAGAAAAGGATGGGTTTGCCAGGACAAGTCGGCTGGCTGGGCCTCCAACCCCATTGCTTACACACATCTGACACTCGGAACCCTCAGCTACCCTCAAATCACTCCAGTTCCCTGTTCAGGTCCATGGAGCCTGAGCCCCAGGAAAGGTCCTCCCATCCCTGCCCCATTCTCAGCCCTTGCACTCTTTGGGCTTGATCACCAGAGATGAATCTCCAAGCCTGATTGGGGTTGGGGGGGGCGGTCTGAGGGGTGGGCAGCGTGCAGGCAAAGACTCTCAGGCGAGGGAGACTCAGAACTGCTAAGGCTGGGGTCCTAGCTGCTTCCAGATGGGCCGGCCCGCCAAGGCCATAAGCCACCGGGGGTGGGTCCCTCTGGGCTGTGGGTGAGAGGGGTACCTGGAGGGACGCGAGTCTGGCTTGACCCGGAGGTGATTAGGGAACGCCAGGAGGCCGGGTTGGGGAAGAGCATGAGTGTGTGAGGCGCCTTTAAGGACACCCTGGAAGGAGTCGGTAGGCAGGTGGTTTTGGGGCTGGAGCTCAGAGGCGGGTTCTGGGCTGGAGGGGGCAGGATTTCTCCAGAGCCATCGGGTGGGTGGTTCCCCGGTCCTGAGCGCTCGCACCCCTGAGCACGCCAGCCTTCGGGGCCTGCACCCCGCCCAGGTACCCTAGAACCTGGATGCACAGGGCAGGGTTGGAGGAGAGGACAGCTGCTCCTTGTGGCCTGTGGACGGGAAGATGGAAGCTAGAAAAAGGGAAGTTGCCGGAAGTTCTGTGAGCACTTGAAGGACTGGATGCAGACGTGGGAAGAGGGGGAGGGGTGGATGAGGGCAGACTAGCACCTTCCCTGCCCCATCACTTGAGCCTCTCTCATCTCCACCCCTACCTCCCATGTGTCTCCCTCCCCCTAGGTTCCGCATGTCTCCGCACGCATCTCCCCGCGAGGCCCCTCGCTTCTCCCGCATGGTGGCAGGCTCCCCGCTCACCCCAAGCCCCCGAGGCTGCTTCCAGGGCCCGCCTGCCTCTGCATGCTGAGCGAGTCCACATGCGTGTCCCACCCCACAAAGGGATGGCTTGTCCTGTGGGGATGGATAGGAGAAGGCTGGGGACACCTGGTTGAGCTGGGCGGCCAGGCAAGGCCAGGAGTCAAGTCAGTGGGGCACAGAGTGTGATTCTCAGCCCAGCTGGGTGTGGGGCTCATTCAGGGAGCTTGGGACATTGTCAGTGCTTAGCCCATTGGGTTCAGAGTAGGATCTCCCAGTCCCCACTCCCATCCTAGAGACATAGGGGCTAACTAGTGTCCTAGACTTTGCCAGCAAATCCAGAGGCATCTTGTCCGCCCCATAAATTCCTTGAGCCCCATCACTGCCTCGGCCCCAGGCCAGAGCAAGTGGGTACAGATTTGGGGCTGGGAAGCCCTGGGGAACCCACCACGTAAGATGCCCATATAATTTATCATCCAAGCTTTTGAGACCTAAAGGGGTGCTGTGACTGTCAGGGCAACCTGTGTGGTCACCCCTGTGCCACTTGGGGGTGAGGGCTGAGCTCCACGGGGTCTCCCAAGTCCGGGTTAAGGCCTCTCTATCGCAGCCCACCGGCTGAGTGCACAGCAGGGGTGGCCATGTCTGCGGAGACAGGGCTGAAACGCAAAGTGCTTCTGGTGGCCAACAAGGCGCCATAAGCCGGCAAGCAGGTGCCACTTCTAGAACAGGGGCCTTTGGCAAACCGGAGGACACGGTCCTGCTTCGAGGTGGGCAGCCACACCTGAGCCCCAATTAACTGCTGTCAGGCCGGAAGCAGGTCCAGGGTTGCCAGAAAGCCAGATTTGGGGGGTTCTGATTTTTAAACAGTGCCAACTACTTTTCAGTACAAAACTGCTCAGGCCTAACAAAATAACACTGTCAACCAGGTGCTTAGATTTGGTCCATTTGTGACTTCTAGGGCCTTGTCCCCCACCAGTGCCCCCTGAGGCCCCAGATGACAAGTCCCAGGACAGTTACATAATGACCAGGGCCCCAACCCACCAACCTGGCCGGCTGCCTCCCACCTCCCCCGCCCCCTGTTGTCTGGCCCCAGGTTCTGGCTTGGGTGGGAGGAGGTGAAGGCAGTAACTAGGTAGGGGTCTTTGAGCAGAGGCAGGGGCCACCCAGGGAGGTCCTGGGGGCAGGGACGGCCCACCTCCCCGCCCCCAGCACCGCCCCTGGTGGGCCTGGGCTGATGGCCAGCTCACCCACCCACGGGCGCTGCGTACTTCCTGCTTCCCGCAGGCCTGGTCCCGTGCTACTCCACCCAGCCCCAGAAGCTGAGAAGCCATCCCTGAGAGGGGGGAAAAGGGCCCCAAATGCATCTTCTCCGACTCAGCGGGCAGCGAGGACTCGCCCTGCAGCCGAACAACCCCAGCTCCCTCCTGTCCTCCCCATGCCCGCTCGCCAAGGGGGTAAGAAAAGATGCTCTTCCACTTCTCCAATTGGCTCGAGTCCTCTTGGCCGTGGGGTGAGGTGAGGGCGGGCAGGAGTGGGTGGGCAGCTCGGCAGGGCAGGGCAGGGTGCCCGGTGAGTCCCACGACAGATGCATTTCTGGCCTAGAGCGTAACATGCCCTGGAACCCGCACCCGTCCACCAGGCCTGAGTGCGCTGGCCCCCCACCCTGCCCGGTGTTTGTGCATCGTATGTGTGATGGATTTGGCAACTTGACCCGCTTGTGTCCTATCGTCTCAGTGCATTTGGTTGTTGGGAGAAACAAAAACCATCTCGATTTTTTTCCTGATTGGATGATTCGGATATATTTTCTTTTCCTTGTTCTTTTGTTATTTCTTCCCCACCCACCCCCTACCCCTTTCCTTTCTATCCTTTTTTTCCTTTCCTTTCCCCTTTGCGGATGGGCTGGCAGGGAGGGCTTATGCTTTCTGAGTTGATGCCTTTTCCTCCTTCCCCCCACCCCACCCCACTTTGTCCCTTTTTCAAGTTTTTTCCTCTGCACCATTGCATTAATAGTGCTTTCTCTCCTCTCCCTCCTTATTTGGGGTCTGGCTTGCTTTTTCCTGTTGGTTGGCTTCATGTAGGGTCCTCTGTGAGTGGTGATGGCTCTAAGCCCCTGGGGGTGGGTGGATGGTCACCCCTCTTTCTCCATTTCCCCAGAATAACTTCATCAACCTGAGCTTCCTCCGCCTCTTCCGAGCAGCCCGGCTCATCAAACTCCTCCGGCAGGGTTACACCATCCGCATTCTTCTCTGGACCTTCGTGCAGTCGTTCAAGGTGAGTCATGGCCCCTGCTCAGGGCTGAGAGGGAAAGCAGCCCCCACCCCCACCCCACCACCCCCACCGCTGTACGCTGTAGCTGAATCTAGAATGGAGGTTGGCGATGCTCACATGGTGCCTCTTGCTGAGAATGTTGTCTGCAGGGCTCTTGTCTGACTTCCTTCCTACCAGGCCCTGCCTTATGTCTGTCTGCTGATTGCCATGCTTTTCTTCATCTATGCCATCATCGGGATGCAGGTGAGTGCTGGTCCCCACTGATGTTCCCAGGGCCACCCAAGGAGGGCCACTGCCCTTACACAGAGGGGGGGCGGGGGCCCAGTTCAGAGAGGCAGACATGGGCATTGAGTTGGGGTTCCCTGGAGCCACTGAGGGGCACATCCGCCCCTGGTCATCGCCCGCCGACCCCCCAGGTGTTTGGCAACATTGGCATCGACGTGGAGGAAGAGGACAGTGATGAGGAGGACTTCCAGATCACTGAGCACAACAACTTCCGGACCTTCTTCCAGGCCCTTATGCTTCTCTTCCGGTGAGAGGCGGGCACTTTCATTCTTCATTTCCGGTGGGGGAGTGTCCTTTTCCTTCTCTTCCAGTGGGAGAGGCGTGCCCTCTGTCTTCTGTGCCCGTGAAGCTTGGGATGGGCATGGGGGACCCAGGATCCCTGGTGGGGTAGTAGCTGAAGGCCCTGGGGCTCAAACATGAAAGGCGTTTTCAGGCATTGTCTCATTGACTCCTCCTGACCATCCTGAGGTGGCTGTTCTTGGCAGCCCCAAGTGACAGATGAGGAAACTGAGGCTTATAGACTCTGAGGCCTGGTTCTTCATCCTGGCTACATGTTAGAGTTCCTTCTTTCATCCATGGGAGCTTTATTGAGCACCTACTGTGTGCCAGGCACTGCTGTAGGTACTGGGAACAAGCAGAAAGGGACAACATTCTCTGCCTTCTGGAAACTTATATTCCTGTGGGGGAGACAATCAGTAATAAACGGTAGAGGATACTAGAAGGAGATAAAATTTAAAATTAAGAGGGAAATGAAGGTACAAAAGAACAAATAATGTATGATTGTACTTAAATGGGCAAACTCAGAGAGAGAGAAAGAAAAGTGGAGTAGAGATTGTCAGGGACTGGGAGAAAGGAGAATGGGGAGTTGTTATTTAATGAGCACACATTTTCAGATTGGGAAGATAAAAAGGTATTGGAGGTGGATCGTGATGATGGTTACACGGCATTGTGAATGTGCTTAATGCCATTGAATTATACATTTTTAAATGCTTAAAACGATCAGTGTTATGTTATATACATTTTGGCACAATAAAAAAAATTTTTTTCTCATTTGACAACAAAAAAAGGAATGGAGGGCTGGTATGTCATGCCTCCCTGAGTGGGGTGATATTTGAGAGAAATAGGCAAGGAAGGGAGCCATATGGATATCCCAGGAAGGGCAGTCCATGAGAGGGTATGGCACGTGCAAAGGTCCTGAGGCCGAAGCATGGCTGGCATCTTGGAGAACCAGGAGGAGCCCAGTGTGCCTGGAGCAGTTACCCAGGGAGAAAGTAGTAAAAGATAACAATCACCTGGACAGAGGGAAGTCTTTTAAACGAACCTATGTCCTCAGGCCCCAACGAGACCAGTTGAATCCAAGTCTGTGATAGTGAGGCATTGGCATCAGCATTTTTACTCCCCACCCCACTCCCCATGGGCTTTACTGCACAACCAAGAATGAGAGTCCCCTCCCTGAGCTCCCAGAGAAAAGAGGTGCTTACCCGGGGCTCACACCCGTGCTGGTCCAGCTCCAGAGCCCAAGTGCTTAACCACGGTGCTCTGCCTCCCTGGGAGGCAGTTGTGTCCAGGGCTGGGTGCCCAGGTCCCTGATGCCCCTCTCTGTCCTTAGGAGTGCCACCGGGGAGGCTTGGCACAACATCATGCTTTCCTGCCTCAGTGGGAAGCCGTGTGATAAAAACTCTGGCATCCTGACTCCCGAGTGTGGCAATGAATTTGCTTATTTTTACTTCGTTTCCTTCATCTTCCTCTGCTCCTTTCTGGTGAGTCTGTGGACATGTGGGGGTGGGCTCCCCAGAACTGGCTCCCTCCTAGGGGTGTGGATCTCTCTAGAATGTGACTGTGTTGCAGACTTGCTCCCTCCAAGGCTTCTGAGCCAGCCAGGGTTTCTCACCCTCAGCACGTTGGCAGGTGGGGCTGGGTCACGCTCTGTGGTGGGAGCCGTTCTGTGCATAGCAGGTGGTTTAACAGCATCCCTGGGCTCGACCCACTAGATGCCAGAGGCACATGCCCCACTACCCTTGCAGTTGTGACAACCAAAAATGTCTCCAGACATTGTCAAGCGTCCCCTGGGGAAGGGAGGCACAATCTCCCCCTTTTGAAACTCACTGGGTATCTTGCGGGAAAACCTAGTGGTGCTGAGAGCTTCCCGGGACCCATTTCATTGAAGTGTAGGAGTCTTCCACCTTCTCTCTCAGAGCTGGGTGCCTTCCTGTGTACGATCAGGAGGCAAGAAAGTCAGCCACTTAAACATCCTCTGGGGGCTTGGGGCTTTGCAAAAGATTGCATGGATTCTCACTAGTAAGAGATAAATTTGCTGGAAGGAGGAATCTCATAGGACCCAAGGATAAGAAACACTGCAAGAGACTGAACCCAAGAACCAGTAAAGAAAATAAAATGGATGGATAGATAGATGAAAAAAGATGATAGGTAGGTAGGTAGGTAGATAGATAGATAGATAGATAGATAGATAGATAGATAGATAATAGATAGATCAGGAACCACAGCAGCTGCCTGCTCCATCCTGATTTCTCTTTCTCTCTCACTCTCTCTGGGGCCTCATCACTATACCCCCTTTTGTTTTCTGCTCTCCCTAGAGTAGTCACAGCACAGTCAGAACAGACACTATTCAGGTATTTCAAGCAGAGGGTATTGAATACAGGGATTGGCTACACAGGGTTGGAAAATGAGACCTACAATGTGGAAAGCACCAGGGATTGCTAACTGCAGGAATGCCAGAGGTGGAGTATTAAACAGGAAAGAGCCCTAACTGGTTTGGCTCAGTGGATAGAGCGCTGGCCTATGGACTGAAGGATCCCGGGTTCAATTCCAGTCAAGGGCACGTGCCCGGGTTGCAGGCTCGATCGCCAGGAGCGGGTGTACAGGAGGCAGCTGATCAGTTATTCTCTCTCATCATTGATGTTTCTCTCTCTCCCTTTCCCTTCCTCACTGAAATTAATAAAAATATATAAAAGAAAAATTTAAAAAAGGAAAAGAGGGTGTTACTGACCAACCCAGCTGCCCCTGGCACCTTCAGGAGTACTAACACGCTAGCTGTCCACTGCCCCTGGACCACTGCAGATGGTACTTGTTTCCTGTGACTGCTGTGACAAAGTATCACAAACTTGGTGGCTTAACACAACAGGAATGTATCCTCTCGCAGTTCTGGAAGCTAGAAACCCAATCAAGGTGTTGTCAGGGCTGTGCTCCCTCCAGAGCTTCTAGGAGGGATCCTTCCTGGTCTCCTCCAGCTTCTGGTGGCCCAGGCATCCCTCGGCTTGCGGCAGCATCCCTCCAGTCTCTGCCTTCATCCTCACATGGCCTTCTCCGTGTGTTTGGTGTCCAGATTTCCCTCTAATGAGCACAGTAGTCATGTTGGATTTAGGGCCCACCCTAATTTAGTATGACTTCATCTTAATTTGATGACGTGCACAAAGATCCTTTTTCCAAATTAAGGCCGCATTCACAGGGACCAAGTTTTAGGATTTGAACGTGTCTTTTGGGGGAGATATAATTCAACCCACAACACAGACCCTTGCACGAAGGAGGAGTCTCCTCATTCCTTTCTCTCCTCCCAAGTCTGGTTTCCTGTATGTGGGAGATGTTGTTTGCAGACCTCGGCCCAGGCACCAGCATCTGTCAGCAAAAGCCCAACACACCACCCTCTTTCAGACTAGTAACCTCAACAGAGAGACCTACACCCTCAGGCTCACAGCCGCTGACCCAGGAAGGTCCATTGCCCAGATTCCCAGAAGAGAGAGTCTGCATGGGCCAGCACAGCCCCTGGCCAGAGTCACCATTGTCCAGCAGCTGTGTGTGTGTAAAGGGACAAGATCTCACAACGCAGCCCATCTGGGAAGGGCAGGGACCTAGAAAATATCTACAACACTTGACCCCCGCCCCTGAGGGCAGGAATTTTGTTCACTGCTGTGTAACCAGTACCTAGGATAGTGACTGGCACACAGCAGGTGCTCAATCAATATCATGAAATGATTCATTAAAAATAGAATCACTAAAGTTAGGGGCATCTAGAATTACATGTCATTTATTAAACACCTATTATGTTCCCATCTAAACATATGTGTAATGCCTACTGTGTGCCAGACCTTATGCTAGGCACTGGGGGTAATAGGAGAGAACACAGCTCTCTCACTTTGCAGGGGGGTGATGGGCAGACAATTCAGCACAGATAGCAGCACAATCCGATCTGCGCTTTGATGGGGGAAATTCGGACTGAAGGAAGATTTCAGAGTGGCCCACAAGGATGGTGAGCAGGAGTTAGACTACATATTCATCAAATTGGTTGCAAGTAACATAAACTGACTTAAGTAAAATATGCAGTTCACTAACTTGTGTAACTAAAAAGTCCAGATGAGGCTAGAACCAGGCAAGTGGACCCCATCATCTTTGCTGTTCTCATACTTTCTCCTTATAGAGGCAAGATGGCTGCCAGACTGCCAGCAAAAATCCCAGGGAAGGCTCTCATTGGCCACCTTGGGTCATGTGCCCTTCCCTAACCAATGGCGTCTAAGGAGCCATGAGATGGGGGTCAGCCACACCCAACCACAGCATCCAACTGTAAAGGGGAAGTTACCCAGGTTGCCACTAAAGAAGCAACTTTTGCAAAGGCCTGGAGGCAAAACTGTTGCAAGCCCCCCATGTGTTACGGGCCAGAAGAACACCTGAAAAGGAGCTACCAGATGCAGATGAGAGCAGGAAAATCCATCCATCCATCCATCCATCCCAGAAACACAGGGTGGGACAAAAGTAGGTTTACAGTTGTGTATATGGAAAAGCATACAGTAATTAATAAATGATTACTAATAAATTATAAAACCCACAGATAATCTGTTTCATATACTCACAACTGTAAGTACTTTTGCTCCAACCTGTGTTTGCTGAGTGCTTGCTTTGTGCTGGGCCTGGGAACACGGTTCTTGCCCACGTGCGGCCTTCACTTGGGCCTTGTTGGAGGCCAGGTATGGGAGGGTTTAGGGTGATGGCAGTTCCCTTGCTTTTGGCCACCATTTCACACAGCCTCTCTCCCCTCTCTCTCCAACTTCCTGTCTCCATCTTCCTCTGTCTCCCTCCCACATCTCCATTTCTCCATCTCTCTGTCTGGGCTCCTTGTGAGAGCATGTGCCTTTCCTCCCTATCCCTTACCCCCTTCTCTTTCTCTGTCTCCCTTTCTCCATCTTACCTCTCTCCCTCTGGACCTCTGTGTAAATGTGTTTGGATGGGTTTCGCTCTCCCCCACTCCGTCTTGGCCCCTGGGGTTCCCACAGATGCTGAATCTCTTTGTTGCTGTCATCATGGACAACTTTGAGTACCTCACTCGAGATTCCTCCATCCTGGGTCCTCACCACCTGGATGAGTACGTGCGTGTCTGGGCCGAGTACGACCCCGCAGCGTGGTAAGGAGTCACCCCAAATCCTGCAGCCACACTGCCCACCTTTCTCTGGTTCTGAAGCACAGGCTAGGGCAGGCTCCAGATCTGGGGGCATTGAGTCCCTGAGGAGCCAGCGGGAATCTCAGGAGAATCAGTCTAGAGCAGTGGTCGGCAAACTGGGGCTCGAGAGCCACATGTGGCTCTTTGGCCCCTTGAGTGTGGCTCTTCCACAAAATACCATGGCCTGGGTGAGTCTATTTTGAAGAAGTGGCGTTAGAAGTTTAAGTTTAAAAAATTTGGCTCTCAAAAGAAATTTCAGTCGTTGTGCTGTTGATATTTGGCTCTGTTGACTAATGAGTTTGCCGACCACTGGTCTAGAGGAAGGAAATGAGAATTCGCACCCTCACAGACCCCGGGTTCAAAGCTTCGGGTACCAGCCCTGCCCAAGCCCCAGGCTTTCTGGGAGATGAGGGAGGGAGTCGGCCAGAAGGAGTTGGTCTCCTATGAGTCTCTCCTGCCCCTCACTGTGAGGCCTCCAGATGGTGAGGACAAGTTTGCCAGGCCCCAGGGAGGAAGCCAGAGGCCTCTCAGCCTCAATGCTCCTGGGAGTGTGGGGGTGGGATCTGGCCTCGCTCCCTTGGCACATGAGATTGGCTGCAAGGTCAGAGTGGCAAAATGCAGCTTCTGCTGGGGTCCCAGGACCCTGGAGCAGGTGGTCACACAGCCAGGGAAGAGGACACAGAGCCTCAGGGGCTTTGCATCTTCATGGTCACAAAGTGAGTGAGCTCTCCCATCTCTGTGGGCACCAGAGCGCCTTTCCCGGCTGCCAGGCAGTGGTTTCGGAGGGTGAGTGCCATCCTGCGCATGGGTACTGAGCGCCTGCTCAACACCAAGCACTTGCAGGACACTCAGAGGCACCGTCCTGATGCTCAGAGCCCATTGGCCCCCGACTGGAGATTCTAGTTCAGGCCGAGTGTGGGGCCTGAGAAAGCATGAATGGGCACCTTTCGGGGCCTGAGTGCTGGAGGGGAGGCCTTACAGGGAAGGTGGGAGGAGTCATCCTTGCCATCCCTGCAGCCCCGCAAGTCCTCTGTGACCGAGAGGCTGGGTGAGCCGCGGGTCTGAGACTTGATTTTCAGCTGGTTCCTAACTCTTCCTGTTTTGATTTTAGGTCACAGCAGTTGGATGCTGTCCCCCTGTCCTCTATTCCACGAGCCCCCTCATCCCAGTGTAGCCCATGTAGATTGTGCAGGAGGGAGGTTCAGAGAGAGCCATAGAGAAGGTGCCCTGAGCCCATAGCTCTGGGCACACCCCAACTGAAACCCTCTGCCCCCTGGGGTCTGTGAGTGACTGATCCCAAGCCTCCCCCACCCCTTCAAGCCAGGGGTCCCTAGTCCCTGACATTGTGATCTCACTGCGTGCACAAGAAGTCAGCGTGAAGGCAACTTGACCCCTGTGCCTCCACTAATCCCCTCTCTTCTCCTTTCAGCGGTCGGATTCATTATAAGGATATGTACAGTTTATTGCGCGTAATATCTCCCCCTCTCGGCTTAGGCAAGAAATGTCCTCATAGGGTTGCTTGCAAGGTTTGATTTCCACTAAAACCTGCTAGCATCCATGGAATGAGTGTGGCTTGGGGTTCTTCAATATATATATTTCACATATATATATATATATATATCCAAAAAACAGAGCCATCTCTCTTTCTCTTGCATTAAACTAGAAAATTCTCTTAGCCAACAGAATGCAGTCACTAGACTTGATGAAGCATGGAACATACCTCTCTGTTCCCTTCAGCCATTCTGCTTGCTCTTAGCTGAAGCTGCCCATCCTAGGGTCTCAACGGCACCCCAAATCAGACATCCAGGGGGATCGTAACTTTGCTCTCCTCCCCCCACCATTACCTCCACTCTCTCCCCCTCCACCTTTTGCCTCCCGAAGCCCCCAGCCCTCCCACCACCCCCGGTCCCTCCTCCCCATCTAGGTCCCCTCAGAGACCAGCCTCAGCCAAACCAGAGAACTTAACCCAGTTTTTAAAATAACATCAAACGAAAGCATTGTTTCAGGCCTTCCAAAATGAGGAACCTCCCCGCCCCCCATTCCCTCCACTTTCCACCAGAACTATAGCTCAGAGTCAAAACTGAATCTGACCTTTCTCTTTTCTCTCTCTCTCTCTCCCTGCTTGGAAGCAGTGAAATAATATTTTTTTAATTACCTTTTCTTCCATTTTTTTTCTCCTCTTTTCCATTTATTTGAAACACCTATTTTATCGTTCTCTGCATCTTTCTATATTTTTTCGGCTCCTGTGGTTTTGGTTTTGGTTTTGGTTTTTTGTTTTTTTTTCTTCTGTTTTCTCCCCTCCCTCTGCCCACCCTTCCTTTGGTTCTCCGTCCCGTCCCCGTTTTTGTTTTCGGTGCTGCCAGGGGCCGCATGCCTTACCCGGACATGTATCAGATGCTGAGACACATGTCTCCGCCCCTGGGTCTGGGGAAGAAGTGTCCGGCCAGAGTGGCTTACAAGGTAGATTACCTTTGCTGACCACCACCGTCCGGGCACCGGGGACTTTTCCGTGCTGGCCAGGAACACCAGCCGAGTCTCTTTTTCCAGCGTTCCTCTTCTTCCTTTTTTTTTTTTTTTTCTTTTTTCTTTCCTTTCCTCCTCGAGTAAATGGACCGTGACCATTCCTTGATCTAAGGAGCACACCGTGTCCGTCCTTCTGATGAGTGTGTTTGGTGTTTTGAGACTCCATTATGGCCGACATGCGGGGGGGAGGGCGGAGCCCCCAGTCCCCTTGTATTTGGTCTCCTGGGAACCAAATTGGACACAAACACACTTCAGGGGGGATCCCCACCGTGCCTCCTTTCTGCCCACCCAGAGCGGCCCCCACTCCCAGGCCGGGGCAGGTACCTTTTGGCAGGGGTCTTTGGCCCCCAAAAAGTCATGACCCTCGCCCCACCTTTTATATCTTGAACTCCCAGGTCCAGCAGCGCCCTCACCCCCACACACACCTGAAGCTGATCTCTGACCTAGGGCCTTGGGGGATACAAGATCCTGAGGAACACCCACAGCCTCTCCCCCCTGCTCCTCCTGCCCCTGGAGTTGTTTCCCCAGCTCCTGTCCCTATGCCACCTACTACCCCCCAAGACCACCCAACATGCCTCTCCATTGTTCCAGAGTGGGCAGGCAGGCCGCAGCTGGACCCCTGGACCGTGGCACCCTGACGCAGGCCATGCACGCTGCCTTGGCGGGAGCCTGGGGCGGGCAGGCACCTTGGCCGACCGGGGTTGGGGTGGGGTGGTGCATGCTGGCTGAAGGAGCGAGGGTCCTGCCACCAGGCGGCTGGGCCAGCCACCCCTCCAGGACCCCATCCCAGAATCTACCTTGGCACCCAAGGACCAATGTTCTGTTTCCTCCAGCTCATCCACGAAAAGTTCAGGGATGACCTTTAAAGTCCTCCCTAAAAATATGAGTACTCCATCATCCCATTCTCCCACCCACCTTGGTCCACCCTGTGTCTGCAAGAGTCTTCCCTCCCATTCTGCCAACACCATTCCTTCCTGCCTCCTGTAGTTGCCTCTCCACAGCCTCGTTCCTCCTCCTCCCTCTATGCTCCCCTCCTTCCCAGCCACGGCCTGGAAGAGGCCACCCACCAGCATCTCAAAGACCCCTGCACCTGTCCCCCATCTCTGTAGTCATCCTCTCATCCTTTCTCTTGGTCTCTGCTTGTCTAAGTGTGTGTGTGTGTGTGTGTGTGTGTGTGTGTGTGTGTGTGCACGCACGCACACACATGCACATGCCCTCCCAAGAGAGAGGGAGGGAGAGCCTTCCCTCTGGCCTCTGTGCCATAAGATACCTTTGTGCAAAATTGAAAAGAGCACCCTTTCCACAGAACACTCTGTCTGCTGGGAAATTGTAACCCAGAGACATGGTGAGAACCAGATGCTTTTCTGCTGGCAGCTGGGAAGCTGTCGTTTCAATGCACGAATCCACGGTTTCTGAGACAGGGGTCCCCTGCGCGATGCGCAGCCCGCACAGCTGTCCCCGTGGCCCGTCTGTGTGCCTCTCCATCTGCCGCCTCCCTCCCCACTCTGCCCCACCCATTTCTTGTGTCTACTCTGGGTTTGTCACCTCTTTCCCCTCGTCCAACTCTGTGTTTCTTGCTGACATGTCTGAGCCCTATGTGAACCCCAAACTCACCCTCGACCCCCACCTCCGTGCCACCCCAGCCTGGGCTGGTGCACCCCAGCCCAGCATTCTCTCCCACATCACCAAGCAAGGGCCCGGAGCCCCTGCCTGGGACAGGGGAGTCTTCTCTTCCCTGGGCCCCGGGAGCACTCCTCAGCCCTCCCCCCTCATCACACAGCCACGACCCAGACTCACCCTGAGATCACTTTCCACGGAGCTATGAATGAGTCTCGAGATTCCGTCTGCACGTGCCCGTCTGCCGTTCTGTGTGTGATGGCCTGGCCTCGCTGCATGTCTGCGAGGGGCCCACCCCATCGGCGGGGGGCCGCCCGCCTGCTGCTTCTCAGAGAAATGATGTGGTCTGTGCCCGTCTGGTCTGGTCTGGGCCGAGTGGGGGATGGGGACGGAGCCAGTGGCCCCCAGACGGTGTGGCCGTGGACCCCTCTGCCTGGCTGTTGCATGTCTGCTCTGATCCAGCTTGTGCACTTCTTCTTTGGGGTGAGACAGAATGGAGCTGTCCGGGAGAACTCTGGGGCAGGGCGAGGATCTGGGCCACCTGGGAAAGCCAGCTCTAGGGTCCAGCCTGCGGGAGAGGAAGGGGCAGGGCTCGGCATAGGAGAGCCCCCAGTGCCCTCCCTACAGGCCACTAAGGGAAATTGGGAAATGGAGCGCTGGGACAGGTAACCTGAGGGTGGGGGGCACCTTAGCTGCTGCCTTCAGAGTTCTTCCTGGGGCTCCCCGGCAGGGTGGGTCTGGCTCATGGGAGACGGAGAACGGAGCTTGGGAATGACTGCCCTCGCCTTTGGTTTTCTGCAGCGGCTCCTGCGAATGGATCTGCCTGTCGCCGATGACAACACCGTCCACTTTAATTCCACCCTCATGGCTCTGATCCGTACAGCCCTGGACATCAAGATTGCCAAGGGTAAGGGGGCAGGGGTGGAGCGGTGGGAGCTGAGGGGTAGGACAGAATGGAGGGGAGTGCAGCGGGCAGCTGAGGACTCCCCCTTCCGGCCTGAAACTGAAAGAGCCACTGCCCGTCCTGATCTTCATTGGCTCGCTCACTTGCTTGCTTGGCAAACATCTGGTCATGCCTCCTGTGCACCAGCCACGGCTTAAAGGTGGGGACACACCAGCTTCCACTTCCTTCAAGGGATGGCCTGCCCAGGAGGCTCTGAAGGAGGAAAGGTGATGAGTTACATGGACACCTGGGTGGACAGTGCCCCAGGCAGCGAGACCATCAGGTGCAAAGGTCCTGGGCTAGGAGGCCACCTGGGGCCGTGTTGAACTAACTTGCCCTCTGAGTCAGGGGGTCGTCACGAAGCTTTTGGAGAAGAGGAGAGATCTGACCCTACTCACATTTGAACAGCGCCCTCGGGGGCAGAGTGGACGGGAAGAGGCCAGAGTGGAGGCCACTGGCCTAACCCAGGTGAACCTAGGAGGGAGGCTCCGACTGAGAGGCTGTGGAGGGTTCAGGTTCTGGATGTTTAATGGGAGCCGAGTCACCCAGATAACCACGGGATTGAATGTGGGGCGTGAGGGAAAGAGAGAAGCAAGGCCCCCCTCAGGGGTTAGGGCCGTTGCCTGAGACAGGGAAGAGGCAAGAGGGACAGGTCAGGGCAAAGGGCGGGCAGGAGGCCGGCATTGGCTGAGGCACATGGAGACACAGAGTAAGTGGGGGCTCTCCCACTTACACTTCTTGGGGGGGTGAGGGGGCTCCTTCTGTGAGGAGGTGCTGAAGGCGGGGAGGTGAAGAGTCTTCAGCTGGCAGTGAAGTCAGGAGGCATCAGATGCTGACAGACTTCAAGCCGGGAGACTGGGCGGGGTCTCCAAGGGGACTGAGAGACCCCAAAGTCCAACCTCGGGGCCACTGCAGCGTTAGAGGGGACTGACGGGGCCAGGGAGGAGGGGGAACAGTGTCAGCGCTGCCCCGCAGCCAGGGAAGAGGACTGAGGGTGACAGTGGGTTTCTCAGACGGGGCGTTTTGTGGAGGGCTCGGGGTCCCCCGCCTGCAGTGCGACTCAGAAGCCTGATAGAGACTGGATGTGACTTGGCAGCCAACGAGACAGCAGGGCAGAGAGAGGACGCAAGCAGCAGAGAGAAGGAAGTTGGGAAGGGAGCCTGCAGAGGACGGGGTGCGTACTTCAGCAGAGTTGGACATTGGGGGGCTGAAGAGAGACGTCAAGACTCCACGCAGCTGAGCCTCTGGGATATCAGAGGAAAGCAGACCAAACTTCAGGGACACGGGGTCCTAAGGGGAAGAGGGGGCGAGGAGCCGAGGCCAGAAGTTGCTGGGGATGGTGGGGGGGTGTGGGGGAAGGGAGGTCAGCAGCTTCCAGGGAGACAGTGCCCAGTGGAGGCGTCAGCACAGTTAAAGCTGGACCAGGTCCCAGCCCAGGGAGGGAGGAAGTGGAAGAGGAGGCAGCAGCTTCCTTGTGATTGGGGGGGGGGGGAGGGGGGGTGTTCTGTGGGCTCATCTCGCCCATTTGCCCTGCCTCCCTGGAACCTTGGCAGACGACACCCTCTCCAAGCTTTAGTTCACGTATCAGCTGGTTAGGCCGCGTAACAAGTAACCACACATTTAGCAGCATAAAGCACACCTATTTATCAGCTCACAGTTCTGTAGGTTGGAAGTCCTGGTGGGTTCAACTAGGCTCTCACAAGGTCGAAATCGAGGCATCGGCCAAGCTGGGATCTTCTCCAGGAGCTCTGGGAATACCAGACATCTCTGCGCCTGCCTGGCATTCCCTGTGCCCATCCCCGGCCCTGGCATGCCACCGGTTGCAGGAAGATTTCAACTTTGGAAAACAGGAATGCCTTTTGCCATCGTCTTAGGGCCAGATCCAGCCAAACCCCTCCCAGGGCCAATCCAGACTCTCATTCAGGACTCCACGTGGTCCTGACCACATTCATCCTTGAATCCCCCAAACACAAGGCTCTGTCTGAAGGTGGGGTCTGCAGGGGCCCGGAAGGTTCTGGGTGGGCATCATGGGAGCGGAAGGGCTTTGACCTGTCTGAACCAAAGAGGGGTGTTCTGGCACGTTGTTATCTCCCTGAAGCTGGTGAACCTCTGACCCTCAGGGGGCTGCAGGGACACAGGCGACAAACAATAAGACCATAAATCTGCCATGTAGCATGTTCCAAGGTGAGAAATACTGTGGAAAAAGAGAGAGCAGGACAGGGGTTTGGGGCGTGAGGTCAGGGGTTAGGCCTTAAGTCAGTATTGCTCAACTAGTGGCCATTTTGCCCCTAGGGACATTGGGCAATGTCTGGGGGCATTTTTGATTGTCACACTGGGAGGGGCTGGTGCTAGTGGCATCTGGTGTGTAGAGGCCAGGATGCTGATGCTTCTGAACGTCCCAGAGTGTGCAGGACAGACCCTGTGATGGAGGCTCTTCACCAAAAGGTCTGCAGAGCCCTAGCTGGTTTGGCTCAGTGGATAGAGCATTGGCCTGTGGACTGAAGGGTCCCGGGTTCAATTCCAGTCAAGGGCACATGCCCCGGTTGCAGGCTTGATCCCCAGTGGGGGCATATAGGAGGCAGCCAATCGGTGATTCTCATCATTAATGTTTCTATCTCTCCCTCTCCCTTCCTCTCTGAAATCAATAAAAATATATTTAAAAAAGGTCCGCAGAATGAGGTCGGGGAAGGGAGGACCCTTGGGCTATAAATTCTGGGACACCGTGAGTTCATGGGCGACTGCTGCCTGTGTACTCGGGGTCCTGGTGCTAATAATTCTGTAACTGGAGGAGGCATAAACCTGGGGTTCAGCCTTGAGGGAACCCTGTGACCCTAGGGGAGGGCCACCGGAAACCCTCTAAGGATCTTCCCTTTGTTTACTTTTTTTTATTTTTTCTCCTGATCAATCCAGTGTATTTTTTAAATCTTTATTGTTGATAGAGTATTACAGATGTTCCCCTATCCCCCCCCCATTGTCCCCCTCCACCAAGTGCCCACCCCAGGCCTTTACCACCATATTGTTTGTGTCCATAGGTAATGCATATATGCATATAATTTTTTGGTTATTTCTCTTCCCACCCACCCCCTTCCCTCTGAGATTCCTCAGTCTGTTCCATGTTTCCCAGCCTCTGGTTCTGTTTTATACACCAGTTTATTTTGTTCATTAGACTCCTTGTTGGTTTATTTTCATTTTTAGATTCAATTATTGATAGATATGTATTTATTCCTATTTTATTGTTCATATTTTTAATATATTTTTATTGACTTCAGAGAGAAAGGGAGAGGAAGATATAGAAACACCAATGATGAGAGAGAACCATCGATCAGCTGCCTCCTGCATGCCCCCTACTGGGGATTAAGCCTGCAACCTGGGCATGTGCCCTTGGCCAAATCTAACCCCGGACCCTTCAGTCCCCAGGCAGACGCTCTATCCACTGAGCCAAACCAGCTAGGGCTTCATATTTTTTACCTTTTTTTACCTTCTTCTTCTCCTCCTCCTCCTCCTCCTCCTCTTAGAAAATACCCTTCAGCACTTCATACAATACTGGTTTGGCAGTGATGAACTCCTTTAGCTTTTTCTTGTCTGTGAAGCTCTTTATCTGACCTTCCATTCTGAATGATAGCTTTGCTGGGTAGAGTAATCTTGGTTGTAGGTTCTTGCTATTCATCACTTTGAATATTTCTAGCCACTCCCTTCTGGCCTGCTAGTTTCTGTTGAGAAATCAGCTGACCATACGACTGTCAGCTGATTTCTCAACAGAAACTAGCAGGCCAGAAGGGAGTGGTTTTAGGTAACCAACTGCTTTTCTCTCGTTGCTTCTAAGATTCTTTCTTTGTCTTTAACCCTTGACATTTGAATTATGATGTGTCTTGGTGTGGGCCTCTTTGGATTACTCTTGTTTAGGGTTCTCTGCGCTTCCTGGACTTGTAAGTCTATTTCTTTCACCAGGTGGGGGAAGTTTTCTGTCATTATTTCTTCAAAGAGGTTTTCAATGTCTTGCTCTCTCTCTTCTCCTTCTGGCCTCCCCCATAATGGGAATGTTGATACACTTGAAGTTGTTCCAGAGGCTCTTTATACTATCTTCATATTTGGGGATTCTTTTTTCTTTTTGCTCTTCTGCTTGCGTGTTTTTTGCTTCCTCATATTCCATATTGTTGATTTGATTCTCAGAATGCTCTACTTTACTGTTGAATCCCTGAAATTATTATTTATTTAGTTAGTGTATGCTTAATTTCTGACTTCCTTTTTCATGTCTTTGATGTTCTCACTAAGATCCTGGAAAGTCTCACTAAGTCCCTTAAAGCTCTCATTAAGACCCTTGAGCAACTTATAAACATTGTTTTGAATGCTGTATCTAGTAGTTGGCTTGTTTTTATTTCATTTAGATTTTTTTTTCTGGAGATTTCCTCTGTTTTTCATTTATGACATGTTTCTTTGTCTCAGCATTTAGGCTGCTTCCCTGTGTTTGTTTCTATGTATTAGGTAGATCTCTTATGTCTCCTGGAGTTGGTAGAGTGGCCTTGTGTAGTAGGTGTCCTTATAGAGCCCAGTGGCTTAGCCTCTCCAGTCACCTGAGCTGGGCACTGTAGGTGTGTCCCTGTGTGGGCTGTGTGCACCATCTTGTTATAGTTGAGCCCTGATTGCTGTTGGCGTCGCTGGGAGGAATTAACCTCCAGGCCAAGCGGCTGTGAGGACCGCCTGTGTCTACAGTGGAAGAGCTGCTGTGCAGGAGACACCCCTTTGGAGCAGGACTGGTTCCAAGGGGGCTTTGGTGCTCACTGAGTCTGCCCCTTGAGTGTGTCGCTCGTGGTGTATAGAGTTGTAACCTGATGTGGTTTGAAGCTGTGCACCGGCTCTGGGGCCTCCTGAGAGGTGCAAAGTCAGCCACTGCCTGAGGAGCTACAGAGGGATCTGCAGATGCTGCTCCTTGAATTGGGCTTGGAAGTGCCCAGGCAAGCTTGGAAGTGCCAAGCTGTGAAGCAAGGCAGGTTGGAGCCTCTTATTGATAGGTTTGGGGCACGCTGACACCAGCTGCAGCTTGTTTGAGAGGTTTTAGGAAAGTCTGAAGCCTGAGCCAGGACAGGCTATCATATGGAAAATTGGATGGGGTGGGGTCTCCAGGGCAGAGGGAACAGTGTAGGCCATGCTGATGGAAACTCAGATATGGCTGCCAGTCAGTTCTGTGGTGGGGGAGGTCTCAGCATAGGAAAAATGACCCCTGTGAGCACCCCTGTCTGGGAGAAAGCCACCCCCCGAGTTTTTGCTCCAACGCCAGACAATTTAGTTCCTCCCCGTATGTCCCTGGATTCAGAGGGATTGAGTCTGAGTAAGTCCATATGCCAACCCTTTAAGAGATACTGCTGGGAATCCAGCAGCCTCCATGTCACTCAGCCACAGTCCCTGCTAGTTTTTACAGCCCGAAGTTATGGGGCCTTCTCTTCCCAGCTCTGGAACCCTGGGCTGGGGGTCTGGTGTGGGGCTGGGACCCCTTGTTCCTCACGGGAGGCCTCTGCAGCCTAGATCTCCCTCCCAATTTAAAAAACGCCACATGTGGGTGTTGGACAAGCCCGTTCCATGCCTCCACCCCTCCTACCAGTCTCGGTGTGCTTTCTTCTTTACTTCCCTAGTTGTAGGACTTCCATTCAGCCAGGTTTCAGGCAGTTCTGAATGATGGTGGTTCGGTATTTTAATTGTAATTTTGATGTTGCTGTGGGAGGCGGCGAGGACCAGCGTTTACCTACACCACCATGTTGGCTCTTATCTGGATTTTCCCTTTCTTTAAATGTGAATGACAATCTGAAGGCCAGGCTTCCCAGCGAATTGAAGCAGAATTCACTGATTCTCAACCGGGGCAATCTTGTCCCCCAGGGGACAACCTGGCAATGTGTGGAGACATGATTGGTTGTCAGGACTTGGGAAAGGAGGTGCTACTGGCATCTAGTGGGTGCTGCTCATCATCCTACAATGCACAGGGCAGCCCCACAATCAGTGACCCACCCCCACGTGTGGACAGTGCTGACTGAGGCCCAGGAACCCTGCCCTGACTTCCTTACCTAATTCAGAAGCCAAGAGCAGGTGTCTTAGGCAGCGCAAGTGGCTATAACAAAATAGCAGAGACTGGGGGGCTTAAGCAGCAGGAATTTATTTTCTCACATTTCTGGAGCCTGAAGGTCCAAGAGCAAGGTGCAGCCAGGGCGGGTTTCTCCTGAGGCCTCTCTCCTCGGCTTGCAGATGGCCAGCCACCGGCTTGCTGTGCCCCTACATGGCCTTTCCTCTGTGTGTGCACATCCCAGCGTCTCCCTCTTATAGGACACCAGTCCCCTGGGGACCTCATGTAACTTTAACTACGTCCTTAAAGGCCCCAGCTCCAAATACATTCACATAGGGGCTGAGGGCTTCAACATGGATGTTGGAAGGACACAATCCCATCCATATAGCAGGCATCTTCTTTCTCTCTTCTAGAAATAGGAGCTATCTACACTGTAAGGAGAGAGTGACTTTTTTTTTTTTTTTTTTCAGAGAGGAAGGGAGAGGGAGAGAGAGAGATAGAAACATCCGTGATGAGAGAGAATCATGGGTTGGCTGCCTCCTGCACGCCCCTTCCTGGGGATCAAGCCCACAGCCCGGGCATGTGCCTTTGACCGGAATCAAACCCGGGACCCTTTGGTCCGCAGGCCGACACTCCATTCACTGAAACAAACTGGCTAGGACAGGGGTGGGCAAAGTTTTTGACTTGAGGGCCACAATGGGTTCTTAAACTGGACCGGAGGGCCGGAACAAAAGCATGGATGGAATGTTTGTGTAAACTAATATAAATTCAAAGTAAAGGAGCGGAGGGGAGAGCAAGAGAACCAGATAGAACAGCCGGATCCGGCCCGCGGGCCGTAGTTTGCCCAAGGCTGGGCTAGGGCGAGAGGGTGACTTTTAACAGGAAACGTCACATTCTCTTCTTTACCTTCCCATGTGTCTGAGAAGGAGCCATAGAGACCCTGGACACCTCACGTAGCTAGAGACAGGAGACATAGCCATGAATTCCAGCTGTTTCCCAGGAGGAAAGAAACCCTGTCATAGGGTGTTGGTGCTGAGGCTCTTGAGAGCCCGGCTACACAGGGTATTTTCCCACGTTTCTCCTACAATAGTCTTGACCTCCCAACTGCTGTAGGGACACAGATTAGCTTCACCACCACCCGCTGCTGCCCCTCCCTGCATTACTGGTGGTAAAGAAAGACCAGACCATGGAGGAGGCCCTCTAGGGGATGAGATATGAAACAACAACATGACACAATAGATACAGAAAAGAGAAAGCAGGAAAAAGGCATAGAAGGTGATGGGGGCATGTCTTACGTAGGAGGATGGCTAGGAAGCTTCCCTGATAAAGGGTTTGAGCAGGGGCCTGAAGGAAGGAGGGAACCATGTTGAAAGAATAATCCTAGCAGAAGGAACAGCCCATGCAGAGGCCCTGAAGGAGACTGCACCTGGCATGTCTGAGGAATAGTGAGAAGGTCAATGTGGCTGAGACAGAGTGAGCGAAGGCAGATCGTGTAGGACCCTGTGAACTTGGACCATCACCCTGACTGAGGTAGAGCTGAGGAGGGCTCTGAGTAGAGGAGTCACCTGACTGACTCAGGCGCTCACAGGGGCCGTCTGGCGGCTGTAGGAGGGAGAGGAAGACCTGGGCAGAGGCAATTGCACTGGTCCAGGCGGTTCATCTTCCCATCACCTCCAGAGTCACGTGGGCAAAGATGAGTGAAAGTTCCGTAGAATGCCTGGCAGATGTCTGTGCTTGGACCCACACCTGCTGAGAGGGACAAGCTGGGCACGTGTCAGAGGCAGTTCTAGGAAAAGGAGGCGTGGGGAAGGCTGGGAGAGGAGAGGCCAATGAGGAGTGCAGGCAAAGCGGAATGTAAGCACTGCCCGCACAGGGCAGCTATTCAGCCTGCATGCCCAGCGGATGGTGGTTAAAACACTGAAGTACTTTTCTCACGGCCGGGAGCCAGCCCCTGCCCTTCCCCCAGATCTCCTAGACCTCCTCCCACAATGCAGCAACTACAAAGTTAAAGTTTGGCCAGGACAGAGGGGGAGGGAAGGAGGAAACACAGGAGGACTAGTGCGTAAAGGGGCCCTGTCCACAGTGAGCAGGGGGCCTTGGGACCCTTGCTCTGTTATCAATGTCCCTTTCACTCCTGCCAGTAAGTGTTTGGAACCCGCCACAGGTGTTGGTGTGTGCCCTCTGGTGGCCATGGGGAGTAAGGGCTGGAGCGGGGAGACCTGAGAGGAGGATACTGCACTGGTTAAGGTGGGAGATTATGGGGCCCGGGTTGAAGGCTCTGAAAGGGAAGTAGGAGCAGAGGCCAAGCTGGTGTATTATTCAGGATGTGCTGCCATAACAAACAGCCCCACAGTCTCACACTGACACAGGTTTGCTTCCCACTCCCATTCATGTGTCTTTCCTGGGTTGGCAAGGGGACTCGGTTCATCAGTCACTTAGGGGCCAGGCCTGAGAAAGCCACTGTCCCTAATGTCACCAGCCATCATGACAGAACAAAAGAGAACCCAGAAGGGTCATTCACTGGCCATTAAATGCCCAGCGTGACACCTCACTCTGCTCACACCTCATTGGCAAGAACTCATCACATAGCCCCAGCCAATCACAGGGTCCAGTACAGGTCACACTACCATGTACTCAGGCAGGAATCACTGGGACCAGGAATCGCTGACAAAGAACCTTAATGACCATCATGACGGGGGAGAGGAGACTTGGTTGAGGGAGAAACCTCTATCAGAACTGCTCTGTGGCTTCCCAGCCTCCCTGGGGCTTCCCCCAGGCCTCGCCACAGACCAGTGCTGCTGTGGTAACAATCCTATGGCCAACACTGTCCTAAGGCTGCACGCATATTAACTACTTTAATCATCAAACAACTCAGTGAGGCCCTGGCCACTGTGCCTCAGCTGGTTGGGCATTGTCCCACGCACCAAAAGGTTGCCAGTTAGAGTCAAGGTTAGGACACATGCCTGAGTTATAGGCTCAATCTCCCATGGGGGGTGGGGCGGTGCAGGAGGCAGCCAATCAGTGTTACTACCTCACATTGTTTCTCTCTCCCTCTCTCCTTTCCTCTCTCTCTAAAAATCAGCAATAATATTTTTTTAAAACTCAGTGAGGCAGGTACAATTGCTGTCATCCCCATTTTGCAAATGGGGAGAATGAGGCACAGAGCAGTGGACTAACCTAATGCAGTTGGAGTCGGGTTTTGACCTGGGCCATCCAGCCCCTGTTGATGCTGAACTATCCCCCCCACGCAGCTTCTCCACAGCCCTGTCCCTGCCAAGGACAGCCCCGTGGTCATTTCTCCTCTGGGCCAGCTGCACTGGGCACTGGGACCCATGGCAACCAGGACTCCAGAGCACTGGGTAGGCAGGAGCTGCTGGCTCGGTGACTGGCCTAGAGGCCAGCAGGTGCTCAGGCGGGCAACCAGGCCTCTCTGTGTCCACGTTGCAGGAGGGGCCGACAAACAGCAGATGGACGCCGAGCTACGGAAAGAAATGATGGCCATCTGGCCCAACCTGTCCCAGAAAACACTGGACCTGCTGGTTACCCCTCATAAGTGTAAGAGCCTAGACTGGCCTGGCCCCAGGCCCAACCCAACAGGACAGAGGGGGAGGCGGGGAGGCACTGAAGGACTGGTGCATGCAGGGGCCCCGTCCACAGTGAGCTTGCTCTGTGCCCCCAGCCACGGACCTGACAGTGGGGAAGATCTACGCGGCCATGATGATCATGGAGTACTACCGGCAGAGCAAAGCCAAGAAGCTGCAGGCCATGCGTGAGGAGCAGGTATGGCTCAGGCCCTGACCACTCTCCCCTCCAACATTCCTCCCTCTGGGATCACGCAGGCCGGGAGTCTGTGCCTTCCTTGTCACCGTGAGGACCATCCAGAACAGTGGGGTGTGGCCAAGCCCCAGGGCAGGTCATTGAAAAGTAAGGCATAACCTGGATTAATTCATCTGCTCCACCAACACTGGTTGTCAGGCACTGTTCTCAGCCCTCAGGGTGCAGCTGTGAGCAAAACAGACCAGAAGCCCAGATGTGGGAATGCCAGTAAGGACAACATGACTAAATGATGCAGCATGGCGAACATAACCAGCACCGTGGGAAAGAGTGCCTGGGGGAGAGGGTAGTCAGGGGAGGCCTCCCTGAGGAGGTGACTTCTGAGCAGAGGCTTAAAGGAAGAGAAAAGAGAGTGAGCCAAGCAGACACCTGGGGGAAGAGCATTCTGGGCAGAGGGAACAGCCACTGCAAAGACCCTGAGGCAGGACTGTGAGTTTGAGTTTTGGAAACAGCAAGGTGTTATGGCACAACTGAACAAGCAAGAGGGGCAGCGGGAAGAGACAAGGTGAAATTATGCAGGACCTTGGGGGCCATGCGGAGAACTTTGGCTTTTGCTCTGAGTAAGGGGGCTCCTAGAGGGGAGTGACCTCTTACAGGTGTTGGTGAGTGCCCTCTGGTGGCCGTGGGGAGTAAGGGCTGGAGCAGGGAGACCTGAGAGGTGGATACTGCACTGGTTAAGGTGGGAGATTATGGGGCCGGACCTGGGTGGTGGCCGTGGAGATGTGAGAAATGACCCCATTCTGGATGGATTTGGAAGAAAGAGGCTAGTAGGCTGCTCGTGGATCAGACCCTCCACAGCCTTCCTCATCCCCACCTATCCCTACCACACACGCGCACACACACGCACGCACACACACACACACACACACACACACACACACGCACATACACTCTGCACACGCTGCTCTCTGCCTCCCCAGAACCGGACACCTCTCATGTTCCAGCGCATGGAGCCCCCGTCACCAACGCAGGAGGGGCAGAACGCCCTCCCCTCCACCCAGCTGGACCCCGGAGGAGGCCTGTGAGTGTCACTCTGGCTAGGAGGAGGGATGGAAGGGCAGGGAGTGCCAGTCCCAAGCACAGAAGCCCCTGGAGTGCCCACTGCCTGTGTCTCCCGTGCAGGATGGCTCATGAAAGTGGCATCAAGGAGAGCCCTTCCTGGGTGACCCAACGAGCCCAGGAGATGTTCCAGAAGACGGGCACATGGAGCCCAGAGCGAGGACCCCCTACCGACATGCCCAACAGCCAGCCCAACTCGCAGGTGCCTCTGTCCTCTCACTGCCCCACTGCTCACGGCCTGGGCAGTACAGGAGGGTGGGGCCCGGGCTGCCGCTCCACGCACACCAGGCTGCCCCTGGGGTACGTGTGCCCAGCCCCAGGGCTCACCCGGCCTTGCCATCTGCCCTGCAGTCTGTGGAGATGCGAGAGATGGGCCGAGATGGCTACTCAGACAGTGAGCGCTACCTCCCCACGGAAGGCCAGGCCCGGGCTGCCTCCATGCCCCGCCTCCCAGCAGAGAACCAGGTGAGCGCTTTCACCCACCCCCCTGAGGGGGGGTTGGGGCCCAGAGGCCCTGCCTCCGGAAGCCCAGGGCACCCCCTTCCTCCTCCAGGACGCAGACCTGTGTGGCTACGCCTAGGCACCTTGAGGCCCTGTCCTCTGAGCTCCTCCTAATGGAGGGCAGAGAGAAAGGGGGCTCCCCTGGACAGGGTGCAGTAGCCACTGCCAAGTGGTTTGTCTCTGCCCTGTTTGGGGGTGCTGAGGCGGGAGGATATGGAGGACACGTGGGGGTGTGGGAGGTGATGCGTGAGACTGCAATTGAGAGTACAAGCATGCACACACATGCCCACACATGCACACATACACATACATATGTGTGTGTTTTCATACACATGCACTCGCTTGCACAAGTAGGTCTGCTTTCAGAAACCTGGCAGGTCCTAGGACCTGGTGGCAGAGTCTGGGGAAGGCCCAGGACAGCTTGGGTTCGTCCTGTCTGGTCTCCGTGGGGGCTGCTGGGCAGGGGCAGGGGCGTGTGCCTGATGTGTGTCTGTGTGGCTGCTTTACCAGCTGCAGGGCCCTGGGAAAGGAGGAGGGTGTGCAGATCCCAATGCCCCGGGCCCATGGGGACTGAAGCCAGAAGCATGGCTGGCTGTCCACCTGGCCCAGGAGGTGGGGCAGCATGTCTGACTGGAGAGCTGCCGTGTGCTGTGCCGGCTCATCTGCACGGGGTGGAAGGCTGCGCTGTGCCTGGCTGGGCCAGGGTCTCCCAGGGGCCTGGCCTCTGGCTATGGGAACTTGGGTGGGAAGCACCCAGCCTGCATGTGGCTGCCCAACCCTATCCTGCCAGCCTCTGCCCCCCAGGACTTAGCTGCTGGGCCCTGGGAGAGGGTTGAGACAAACCCAGCGGATGGCCACCTCCCCAAACTACTCCCCCTCCCCCCTCCCTCAGCTTTGAGTGTCAGCCGGAGCCAGAGCTAGAGGCATTGCATGAGGCAGAGCCGAGGGCCAGGCGCCTGTGGCTACACCATCCCATCTGTCCATCTCTTGCCTCTGCCATCTGTCTGTCTGTGGTGTCTCCTGTCTGTCTCCTTTGTGCCTCTGGGGGGACTGCTGGCTGGGCCAGGGTCATCACTTACCAGGGACTTAACCCCTCTTTCCCTCCCTCCATTCTCCCCCCTCACTCCTCAGGTCTATGTACCACCTCTCACTCCCCCTCTTGGCTTTTATATTTATTTTCTTCTTTCTGTTTTTTCTGTGTGCACCATCCCGTGGGGCTGTGACAGAGGAGAAGGGGCCGGCCACGTGGGAATAACCTCAGTGTATGTACCGCCCGCCCGTCTGCCACCCAGCTGGGCTCTGGCCCCCTCTTCCTGCCCACCCCCCCTCGGGGGAGTCCTGTCATTCCGGACTCCATCCTTTCTTTGCAGACAACACCCCCTCCCTCCTTGTGGAGACCTATCCTCCTGTGTTCTGTTCTCTGTGTGCCCCACATGTGCCCTGTGGAGGTGGCCCTTCTTCATCCCTCTTCCCCCTTCCCCTCCTCCACCCTTTCTCTTCAGAGCCCCGCATTCCAAGAATGCTGAATGATGCCCCTACACCTGGCCCACTCTCTTTCATTTCCCTGCCCACCCCTGACCCTCTGGTCTTGCAGCCCTGTGTCCCTTAAAACTCCTGCCTCGGGCATGTCCCCAGCCACTCACTCAGCTGGGCTGGATCTAGGGGATGTCCCCTGGCTCCTCCTCCTCTCCTCTCCCAGCTGCAGAGAACGGGGGGGGGGGGGGGGGGGGGGGACTTGACCCCGGTGGGGTGGTGCAGCATACACGGTTCCCAGGCTGCAGGCTGAGGATGAGGAGGCAGGTCTCCCAGGACCTGGGGTGTCAGGGCAACCCCTCTGGTGGGCAGACAAGCCCAGACCCCACGGCCAAGGACAGTGATTTGGGGTGCTGGGTGCCTGTCCCTGAACCTGTAGGCCTCACAGCCTCCAAGAGAGCAGGCAGAGGTGAGGGCAGGGCCTGCTGCCCAGTGCCCGGTTCCCAGGTTTGCACTCGGGGTGAGCACAGTTCTTTTCTTCTGCCAGGCTGCATGTCCGTGGCCGGATGCCCAGGGCCTAGAGGTACCCCTGGGAGTGGTCCTGAGAGGCAGCAGGAATGGACCAGACAGAGTCTCTTGGCCAGAAGCAGATGGGCCTGGGAGGGGACAGAGGCACCCCGGGGCCCTAGGTGATCAGGCCCCACCACCCACCACCCACCCCCGCCCAGACCTCAGCCTAAATGGTCACATTCCATCGCTGACGGCTGATAGGGCAGGACAGATGGGGCCAGCCACTGACTCCTGCCTGCTGACCTGTCTTCCCCAGACCATCTCAGACACCAGCCCCATGAAGCGCTCAGCCTCCGTGCTGGGCCCCAAGGCCCGGCGCCTGGACGACTACTCCCTGGAGAGGGTGCCACCAGAAGAAAACCAGCGGCACCACCAGCGACGCCGTGACCGTGACCGTGATCGTGACCGTGGCCACCGAGCCTCCGAGCGCTCCTTGGGCCGCTACACGGATGTGGACACAGGTGGGCCACCCCGCAGGACCCAGGAACTGAAGGCTATGCCAGGGAACAGGGGAGGGGCGAGGAGAAGAGAAAGCGGAGAGAGGGAGACACAGAAGAGAGGAGGGCTGGGTGGCACCCAGCTGGGCTGAGGGAGCCTGGGGACTGGACCCCCAAAGCCCCCAGGCCAGAGGAAAGCACTGCTCTCTGGGACCCACAGATCCTCTCGGTGGCCTCCTGGGTGCATGTCCTGCCCCACCTCATGGCCTGCTGTCTGTCTGACCCCTGCCCGGCCCAGGCTTGGGGACAGACCTGAGCATGACCACCCAGTCGGGGGACCTGCCATCAAAGGAGCGGGACCAGGAGCGCGGCAGGCCCAAGGACCGGAAGCACCGGCAGCACCATCACCACCACCACCACCACCACCCCCCGCCCCCCGACAAGGAGCGCTATACCCAGGAGCGGCCTGACCACCGGGCCCGAGCCCGGGACCAGCGCTGGTCCCGGTCACCTAGTGAGGGCCCCGAGCACATGGCACACCGGCAGGTGGGTGTGGCAGGAGTTGCCCCCAGACCGAGCCATGGGGGACCAGGAGAGGAGGGTGGTCCCCACACCCCACAGCCACTCTGGGCAGGGTCCTCACTCCCCACTGTGACCTCTGACCCTGCCCACCATTGGGCTCCTTCCCAAGCCAAGGGGAGCCTGGGGGAGGGTGGACATCGCCTCCCGCCACTGTGGCCCCCCACTCTGCCCCCAGCCCCTGCCCGCCTGCCGCCCCCCTGCCTGCAGCTGCTTCCTCTTTGGTTGTGGATCACGTTTGCGTTCTGGCCAGCCCAGTCCTTGCGCTGGCTGCCGCTGCCTTGCGCTTTCCTTTAACCCAGCTTTCGTTTTTGTTCCAATTATGATTTCTGTCCTCTGGACGCCTGTGAGTAATTTTTGAAACTTCTGCTATTTTAACCCCGAAACTTACAAAACTCCATTTCTCATTTCTCTTTTCACTTTGTTGTGTTGGTTTTTGACTCCCCCGCCCTCCTTGTCTCTCTCCCTCCTTCCCCTCCTCCCCCACATCCCGCCCCCCTCTTCCTCTCCTCCCCTCCTCCCGGTGGCTGTTGCTTTTTTCCTTTTTTTCCATTCAAACGTCCTGTCCTCCACCTCCTCCTCCCCTCCTGCCCCCGGCCCCTCTCCCGCCCTCCTCCGGTTTCCCTTTGACCCTCCCCGTGTCTCCTCCTGTCTCCTTCTGGTTGATTTTGTTGTATCTTTTGTTTTGATTTCCTTTGTTTCAATTTTCGTGTAGGGCAGTAGTTCCGTAAGTGGAAGCCCAGCCCCCTCAACATCTGGTACCAGCACTCCGCGGCGGGGCCGCCGCCAGCTCCCCCAGACCCCCTCCACCCCCCGGCCACACGTGTCCTATTCCCCCGTGGTCCGCAAGGCTGGCGGCTCGGGGCCCCCGCAGCAGCAGCAGCTGGTGGCGCGGCCGGGCCGGGCGGCCCCCGGCGGCCCGCGGAGGTACCCGGGCCCCGCATCCGAGCCCCTGGCGGGGGAGCGGCCGCAAGGGGGACACCGCTCGCCGGCACCGGAGCGGCGGGGCGCGGCGCAGAGCGAGTCCCCCAGGGCGTGTCGCCACGGCGGGGCGCGGTGGCCGGCGTCTACCGCGCACACCTCCGAGTGGTCCCCGGGCCCCCGGCACCACGGGTACTACCGGGGCTCCGACTACGACGAGGCGGACGGCCCGGGCGGCGGCGGGGGTGATGCGCCCTACGATGCGCCCTACGACGCGCCGCCCCCCACGCGACACACGTGCTCGCCCAGGACTCCCCGGGCCGCGGGCCTGGCGGGCGCGTCGCCCTCTCGGCACGGCCGGCGGCTCCCCAACGGCTATTACCCGGCCCACGGACTGGCCAGGCCCCGGGGGCCGGGCTCCCGGAAAGGCCTGCACGACGCCTACAGCGAGACAGACGACGACGACTGGTGCTAAGCCCGGGCGAGGTGGCACCCGCGCCCGCCCGGCCCCCCCACGCACCCCACGCACACACCCCACGGGGAGGAGCCGCCCGGCCGCGAGGCCACCTCGCTGCCACCTGCCCAGCACACGGGGGAGGCCGGGGAGAGGACCTGCCGGACGCCCCCGGACTCTGGAGGGAGTCCCCAGGGCCGGGACACACCAGAGTGTCCCACAAAGACCCTCGGCGCCCCCCCACCCAGCCCCGACCCCCCACGACGGGGACCCTCGGGGGGACAGACAAACCACACAGCCAAGGGATTCGAATTCACTCAGCCATTTTTGGAGAACCTTGGGGAAAATGGAAATTTAAAAAAAAAAAAACATTTTTAAAAGAAAAACGGGGAGAAAAAAATCGCTTCTATTGATGAGTTTTATCATCTCAATTGAACCTTTCCTTCCCCTGGTGAACGCGAGCTGGTGGCCCGTGTGTGGCAGAGAAACCGAAACCCAGCGTCCCACACAGACCTCTGCCAGACAGCTCAGACCCCACACACGTTCTCAGACACACAGGAGTGCTTGCTGGTTATACCAAACCCTACTATTACTGCCTGCAGAAATCGATTTAAAAAAAAAAAAAAACAATTTTAAAAAGGACAAAAAAATTAATGATTGAGAACAGAAGCATTTTTTCTGACATTTGGTCCTGCTTGAAATAACAAAAGAAAAAAAAAGACCACCACCACCAATTTCCTTTGCTTCTTTTTGCCTTTTTCCTACCTTGTTTGAAAACTGTGGGCTTGGGACTGTGAATTATTGCATGACATTCAAAAAGAAAAAAAAATAAAAAGTTGAATCAAAGGGCTCATGGACTGAGTGGTCTTTAACCCTCTGCAAAGTGTCCCGGGGTTTTGTGGGGAACCATGGAAGGAAGCGCTTTGAAAGCCACTAAGAAGGGGAGCCGGAGCTCCCCAGCATGTGGGTGTGGTGCCACACCCAGCAGAGAGCTCGGCAGAGGAGCACCACTGGGTTCCCAGCTTGGTAGCCAGAGCGCCAGTGATGCCAGCTGCCTCCTTAGCAGGCCCAGGAAAGCCTAGGCCAACGATGCTAAGCAGGTCCTCGCCAGCTGTCCGTTAAGACACTAGCGAGGTGGCGGTGTTTGTTTGTTTTCCTTTTTCAATTACTATTTACATTCGAGAGAGGGTTTTAGCCCTAGCCAGTTTGGCTCAGTGGATAGAGCGTCAGTCTGGGAACTGAAGGGCCCCGGGTTTGATTCTGGTCAAGGGCACATGCCTGGGTTATGGGCTCAGTCCCCAATAGGGGGTGTGCAGGCAGCCGATCAATCTCGTATCATTGATGTTCCTATCTCTCCCACCCTCTCTGACATCAATAAAAATATATTTTAAAAAAATCAAGAGAGGGGGTTTTAACTTACTACCCAGACAACTTAACCAATCATAACCCCCACAGGCTTCCAGGCCAGCTGTCTGCGAAGGCCAACGCTGATCCCTGTCAGAGGTCCCCCTGGAGGTGCAGGGGTGGGGTGGGAGGGATGCATGCAATTCTCTCCAGAGCCAGGAAGCTACAGCCATCTGTTTGCAAGAGAATGAGGCCCACTGTTGGAGCCCCCCACACCACCCCGGGACCCAGAGGCCAAGCTGTAGCTGAGGGCCAGGAGTCTGGACCCCAGGCCTCCACAGCCAACACCTTCAGCTGGAGTGAGTGTAAGTTGTGCAGTAGACCCAGGTGGAGGGAGGAGGGATCAGGGAATGAAGAGGCACAGGAGGACTTGCCTCACACCCTGGTCTCACATCTCAGTACCTGGCCTGAGCCACATGGCCTGGGAACCTGAAGAAGGGGCAGGGAAACAGACTGAGGGCCAGGGAAATGCCCTGGGCAGCTCCCTTTCTGGGGCACAAATATCTAAGAGTTCCAGGCTCCATTTCAGACAGGTCCTTAAGGCTTGAAGGAACTGCTACCCTCTCCCTGCAACCCACCGCCTCCAATTGCTACTTCTCCGAGTCTTAACGTCCTGTCGGTGAAATGGGACCCTCTGCTGTGTCAGGGAGGCAACATTTTCCATCTGCCCTCTTCGGTTCAGTGACTGAGGCCCGTGAATTAAACTAACAAATGGCAGATTAACAGGAGAGAAGGCACACGATTTTTAGTAATACTTACAGAAAAGAAGTGGAATTCAAAGCAGCGTTTTGACTCAGGGACTTCTATATCATTTGAAACAAAGGAAAGGGGATTTGAGCATCAAGGGACTATAAATTGTGGGGAAATGACTAGGAAATAAAGGGGGGAACTAAAGAAATGTAAAGGGGATTATAGTAGGTTTGTTGATGCAGACTCAGCTCAGTACTGGCTCTCCATTTCCAGTTATACCAGTCCCTCTCCTCTTCCTAGTACAGCAGAGACACCACAAAGGAAAATTCATGTCACCTTCTCAGAGGGAAAAGTATTCGCTGCTTGTAGGCAGAAAAGGGGAGGGCAGAGAACTCCCTGCATCTGTTGATTCTCAATTGCCTTCAACTCAAAATGATCCTACGCCAAAGTGATATATTTGGGGGAGCATACCCTGACTCCCATCAGCTGCCAAAGGGCTTGGGGGTCATGGTTGGGTGAGACATCTTGGGAGAGACGGATCTGTGCTAGGTCACCAAATAGCGCTCCCCCACTACCTGAAACGTAGGCAGCACTGAGGTGAAGTCCTGATTTTAGAGAAACAACCAGAAGGGGGCGTATGAGGACAGGACACTGCGGGAAAGCTTCACCAGCTCAGCAAAGCCAGTATCTTACAGTGACCAGTGCTTAGAGAGACAAAACATTTAAGTTTAATAAAAACAAAACTTTTACAAAATTAATGAAATATCCTCAGCCGGTGTGGCTCAGTGGATAGAGCATTGTCCTGCAGACTGAAGAGTCTCGGGTTCAATTCTGGTCAAAGGCATGTACCTCGGTTGCAGGCTCCATCCCTGGCCCCGGTGGGGGTGCAACCAAATTGATGTGTCACTCTCACATAGATGTCTCTCTCTCTCCGTCTCTCCCCCTCTCTTCCACTCTCTAAAAATCAATGGGAAAGTGTCCTCAGGTGAGGATTAACAAAATTAATGAAATAGTAGTAATATTGGTCTAGGACTGCCTTAAAAAATCACCACAGGCTCGGTGGCTTAAAACAACAGAAATGTATTCTCTCACAATTCAGGAGGCAAGAAGTCTGAAATGAAGGTGTGAGCAGGGTTTCAAAGCCACACTGAAGGCTCTGAACGAGAATACACCCACCCCACCACCACCTTCCCGTTTCTGGTGGCGCTGCATTCCTTGGCTTGTGGCTGCCTCACTTCAGTCTCGGCCTCTGTCTTCACTCGCCCTGTTTCCGGTGTCTCTGTGTGTCCTTTTCTGTCTTTTATGAAGACACATTCACTGGATTTAGGACCCCCCTCGATCTAGTATGAGCTCATTTCCATCCTTACCTTCATTACATCTGCAAAGACCCTATTTCCAAATAAGGTCCCTGTAGTTTAATAATATACTTGGTCTTTGTCCCCAGTTCCTGGCACAGAGCTCCTAAAACCCTTGGTATCTTATGTTATTCATAAGGAACCCCTTTAGGGTACAGCTGTGTTTATGCTAATGAGGTAACTTAGGGTGGGGTTCCCTAGGTTGCTTTAGGATGGGGGCTGGTCTCCAGAAAGACCACGTGGTTAGAGGGTGGGAACTTTCTGGCCACTCCAACCTCTGGGAACAATAGGGGGGATAGAGATTGGGTGATAGGAACAAAGATGTAAGGAGAGCTTCCCAAGTGGGACATCCCAACTTCACGGGGACAGGAGCTCTGGCTCTCCGGACCCCTTCCTCTGGCAGTTCAATTTGAATTCTTTATAACAAACCAGTAACATCCAAAGTGCCTTCCTGCCCGGCCCGTGTGGCTCAGTGTTTGAGCATCGACCTATAAACCAGGAGGTCACAGTTCTTATCCTGGTCAGGGCACATCCTCGAGTTGTGGGCTGGATTGGTGTGTGGGGGGGGGGGGGCGGGGCGCGTGCAGGAGACAGATGATCAAGAATTCTCTCTCATCATTGATGTTTCTCTCCCTCTCTCTTCCTCTCTCATGTCAATAAAAATTTTTTAAAAAATTAAAAAGAATGAGTTTATTAGGCCATTGCTAGTACACGCACAAAAAAATGACTGGTCCTGGGGCATAGAGTCTAACTCACCGGCGGTGGCATGGCTGGGTAGGAGTTTTGCAAGCATTTTTATACATCAAGTTGGGGGAAGAAAATGTAAGCTGCTCTGAAAGGACTTACATTAGCTCTAGACACAGAGGGTAGGAGAAGATGAAGCCAGGCCAGCTCTGGGATAGGCCAGCAGAGGCCGCAAAGCTCGTGTGTAAACAAGAACTTGGGGCTCCTGGGGTTCCACTGCACCTGGCTATTCTCTCTCCCTCTTTTTTTTTTTTTTTTTTTGCTATTCTCTTTTTAGATAATCTCAGAAATAACCACCTGGAAGTTGTTTTCTTTTTTAATATGTGCTTTTTTTATTGATTTTATTTTATTTTTTTTAGAGATGAAGGGAGAGGGAGAGAGAGGGAAACATTGATGCGAGAGAGAAGCATACCGGTAGATACATAGGTACACACACACACACACACACACACACACACACACACAACTGGGGTTCGATCGAGCCCGCAACCAGGCATGTACCCTGACCAGGAATCGAACCAGCAACCCCCCAGTGCAAAGGACAACGCCCAACCAACTGAACCATACTGGCCATGGCTGGCAGTTCATTTATTAAGTCCAACAGACGCTAATGGAGTATGAGCAGTTTTTTGCTGGTTTTGCTGCCGTTGTTAACAGATTAACCACTTTGTCTCTTCTCCCTACCCTCTGGCCTGCTGTAATGTAATTTAGGTCATCTCAGAATCTCCTTGTCCGAGTTCCCTTGTCCTCTATGCCTTGTGAGGACACAGCAAGAAGACGCCATCTGTGAACCAGGAAGAGAGCCCTCACCAGACACAGAATTGCTGGACCTTGATCTTGGGCTTCCAGCCTCCAGAACATCAAGAAATAAATGTCTGTTGTGTATAAGCTTCACGCAGAACTATTCTCCTATAGCAGCCCCAACGGACTAAGACAGCTGAGCACCTGCTGAAGGCCAGATGGGGAAGCTGCAGAGGATGAGCAAACGGGGCTGCTGGCCGGGATAGAGTCCGCAAAGGGGATGGACATGGAACCACTGTCATTCCGAGACAGGCCATACGCCAGGACGAGTGGAATCGGGAAACTGAGACAGATGGCTGAACAAGCTGGCCGAGCTATAGCAGAATACCTTTGTGTGAGGCTTATACACAACAGCCAGATTCAGAAGGTCGCCTCCCTAGAGATAACCTCGAGGCCTCAGTTGTATTTCCAGCTCCAGGCCCAGAAAAGCAGCAAAACCAGGTGAGCAACACCAGGACTGGCTGCAGTGATTAAAGACCCTGGCACTGACCAATCAGTAGAGTCCAGGACCCTGAAAATGCACACCTGGAAAGATGATGAATATTCTGCCGAAATCCTCCCCGGAGACCTCCCCCAATCCCCACCTGCAGGAGAGAGAAAAAGCCCTCAAAACATAGGCTGCACCGTGCTCTCCCTCGGGACCACCCCCTGCCACTCCCTTCCCCTCTTTCCTTCCATCTTCATCCCCCCAAGGCATGCATCTCCTCAACCCTAAGGGACCCCACAAGACTTGCAACCAGGGGAGCAGTGGGCAGCAGCTTGCCCCAGGCTCACCCCCTGAACCTGTCTCCAAGGCCCCCTTTCTCTGACTTCCCAGAGAGCTAAGGCAGCCCAGCCTGGGCTCTCCTGCTGCTGCTTCTGTGCTAAGCCCTTCCTTGTTTCATTATCCCCAGCTTTTTTTTTTTTTTTAATCCTCACCCAAGGACATGTGTGGGCTTTGTTTTTTTCATTGATTTTATAGAGAAAGGAAGGGGGAGAGAGAGAGGGGAAGAGAGAAAGATATGAATGTGAGATTGGCTGCCTCCCCTACACGTCCTGACTGGGATCAAACCCATAGCGTAGGTATATGCCCTGACTGGGAATCAAACCCACAACCTTTTGGTGTACAGGACAATGCTCCAACCCACTGAGATACCCGACCAGGGCACTGTCCTCAGCTTTAATAAATGTACCCTCTTAGTCACCTGGACTAGTGTGAAATCTTTCCTACATTTAGTCAAGAACCTACACACTACCAGCTGGCCCTAGGCAGATCCACTCAGGGCCAGGTCCCCTGTCCTGTAACCATCCACCCCTGCCCTGGATCTGCCATGACAGCCCCCTCCGGTAAGTGTGACACCCACGCTCCATCTAGCCTCCTGTCCTTGCCCAGAACAGCGCACCGTGCCCCTCTATTGTCCCCCTCTTACAGCCACCACCTCAGGCCCTGCAAGCTATGGCGCTTCAGCCCCGTCCCAGCTTCCCACACTGTTCTGCCCAGGCCCAGCTCTCCCCCAGCACCTTCTCCCTCACCCACCCTGCTCCAGCTCTTAACTGTGAGAAAGGCCTGGCCATCTGAGCTCCACTGAAAAGGATCTGAAAGGAGAACACACCGCCCCTGCGGGCGGCAGTTACATCCAGAGAGGGCTGGGAAGGCACTGTTAGGTCTCCAAAACACACAATGGCTTTTGTGATTTGTGTTTTTATTTTCAAATATTTTTATTGACTTCAGAAAGAAATGGAAAGGTATAGAGAGATAGAAACACCAATGATGAGAGAGAATCATTAAATGACTGCCTCTTGCATACCCCTACACTGGGGATCGAGCCCGCAACCCAGGCATGTGCCCTGACTGGGAATGGAACCGTGACCTCCTGGTTCGTAGGTCGATGCTCAATCACTGAGTCACACTGGCCAGGCGGCTTTTGTAATTTGGAAACAGTTTTTAAAGGTGTACAGACAGGTCCTGGCTGGGTAGCTAAGTTGGTTATAGCATCATCCCAACACTAATATGCCAAGGTTTCAGGTTTGATCCCTCCACACCAATCAGGACACATACAAGAGTCAACCAATGAAGGCTTAAATAAGTGGAACAACAACTCGTCTCTCTCTCAAAATCAGTAAATAAAAATAATAAAGCAGTTCCTGAGCCCCAGATCGTCCTGGCCTATCAAAGATCACATTATAATAATCGATCAATTGGACAACTAAATTTGACTGGAACCCCTCCCCAAAAACCAAGGTCCGGGCCTCGTTCAAGGTTGTGTCCCCAGCTCCTGGCCCCAAGGAGTACCCAGAGGTACAGCTGGTTGAGCTGAGGTTGCACATTGCACACGCAGGACAGGCAAGATGCACCAGACAGGCAGCGCCACCTAGAGGCCAGAAGGTGAATAGCCAAAGGCATGATCGCTGTAACTAACGGGTCAGGGACCAACCAGCGCAGCGCCAAGGAGAGGAGAGAAGGCAGTGGGGGCGTGAGAGCACCCTTACTCGCTGCTCCAGGGACAGAGAATGATCAGCCTGGACATCACGGATGTAAATGTCCTGCCTATCGAAATACCTTTTTAACGACGACTCTAAAGTAGGTGACCAGCCCTAACTGGTTTGGTTCAGTGGATAGAGTGTCGGCCTGCGGACTGAAGGGCCCCAGGTTCGATTCCGGTCAAGGGCATGTACTAGTAGAAGGTGTGCAGGAGGCAGCTGATGGATATTTCTCTCTTATTGATGTTTCCAACTCTCTATCCCTCTCCCTTCCTCTCTGTAAAAAATCAATAAAATATATCTTTTAAAAATAAAGTAGATGACCCAGGAGGACCCTGTGAGCCTCTACATTTCTGCCTCCGCCTTTTCTCAGGAATTGCCCAGAGGGGAGAGAAGGCCAGCAGAGGGGTTCTGGGAGCACGATGAGATCAGGGTCTGCTAGGAGAAGCAGATGAGGGAGATGCGTTCTCCTATTTGAAAGACTTTTTATTGATTTATTTATATTATTTATTTATTTGAGAGAGAGAGAGAAACATCGATGGGCTGCGCCCTACCTGGGATCATGGGAATCAAACCCCCAACTTTTCTGTGCATGGGACAACACCCAACCAACTGAGCCACACTGGCCCGGGCGAGGGAGATACTCAGATCAGAAAACTAAGGGCCAGAAAGTTTTCATTTGCCCAAGGTCTTGCCCCAGGTCTGTAGGGGTAAAGGACCTTGAATTAGCAGCCCATTGGCTTCCCTTTAGTCAGCCCTGTTGCCTCCAGAAGGGTGAGGGCATGCCCCTCAGGTCTTTGAACTTCAGGTGGTGAAAAGTTCAAGGTGGCCCAAGGTATTGCACAAATCTCCATCCTCCACCCCCCTCTCTCTGGTCAGGGAGAGTGAGGTCATGTTGCCCCGTGACCTGAAAAATGAATCAAAAGCCCCCTGGTGGGCAAGGGTGGCTAATTGGAGCTCTTCTCCCCACAGTAGCCCTCACAATGCCCTGCTCTGGGTCAGCTGGTCCTGAGGGTTTTCACCTGCTGGGCAGAGAACTCTGGCGTGATCGGATTCCCCCTGGAGGCACAGTGGTCTAGTCCAGCCACATTTAACAGACATTTAAAGTGAGTCCTTGTCGAGCCCTGGCCGGTTTGGCTTGGTGGATAGAGTGTCGGCCTGTGGACTAAAGGGTCCCAGGTTCAATTCTGGTCAAGAGCGTGTGCCTTGGTTGCAGGCTCCTCCCCAGCCCAGGCCCTGGTCAGGGCACATGCAGGAGGCAACCACTTGATGATTCTCTCACGTTGATTTTTCTCTTTCTCTCTCTCTTCCACTCTCCCTAAAAATCAATGGAAAAATATCCTCAGGTGAGGATTAACAACAAAAAGTAAATAAATAAAAATAAAGTGAGTTGAGTCATGTTTATTTTATTTTTTTAAAATATATTTTATTGATTTTTTACAGACAGGAAGGGAGAGGGATAGAAAGTTAGAAACATCGATGAGAGAGAAACATCGATCAGCTGCCTCCTACACACCACCTCACTGGGGATGTGCCCGCAACCAAGGCACATGCCCTTGACCGGAATCAAACCTGGGACCCTTCAGTCCACAGACAGATGCTCTATCCACTGAGCCAAATGGGCTAGGGCATCGAGTCATGTTTAAATATTCTGGGCACCACAATAAAGGAAGTAAAAAGGAACAGGTAAAATTTGTTTTTGTGGGTTTTTTTAATATAGATGAAATGCACATAGAATCAACCGCTTAAGTTGTATAATTCCACAGCATTGAGAACATTCACAATGTTGTGCAACCACCACCCTCCTAGTTTCAAAATATTTTCATTACCCCAAGATAAACCCCACTCCCAGTCACTCCCCACCCCCCTCTCTCAGCCTCTGATGGCAACCACCAATCTACTTCTGGTCTCTATAGATTTGCTTGTTCTGGACATTTCACATAAGTGGGATCATACAATAACTGACCTTCTAGACTGGCTTCTTTCATTCAGCATAATGGCTTCTTTCTTTTCTTTCTTTCTTTCTTTCTTTCTTTCTTTCTTTCTTTCTTCCTTCCTTCCTTCCTTCCTTCCTTCCTTCCTTCCTTCCTTCTTTCCTTCCTTCCTTCCTTCCTTCCTTGCTCACCTGAGCATATTTTTTCCATTTTTTTTAGAGAGGGTAGAAGGAAGGAAGGAAGGAAGGAAGGGAGGGAGGGAGGGAGGGAGGGAGGGGGAGAGAGAGAGAGAGAGAGAGAGAGAGAGAGAGAGAAGAGAGAGAGAAACATCAGTTGGTTGCCTCCTGCACACCTTGACCGGGACGGGAATGGAAGCCTAGACCATTCGGTGGGAGGGCCAATGCTCTAACCACCGGCCAGGGCCAGCAAAATGTTTTTTGTTTTTTAATATATTTTTATTGATTTCAGAGAGGAAGGGAGAGGAAGAGAGAGATAGAAACATCAATGATGAGAGGGAATTATTGATTGGCTGCCTCCTGCATGCCCCCTACTGGGGGTCGAACCCACAACCCGGGCATGTGCTCTTGACCGGAATCAAACCCAGGACCGTTCAGTCCACATGCCGACGGTCTATCCACTGAGCCAAACCGGCTAGGGCCAGCATAATGTTTTCATGGTTCATCCACATTGTAACATGTAGCAGGACTTCATTCCTTTTTACAGGTGAATAATATTCCAGTGAGTCGATGGATCGTGTTTTGCCTATTCATTCACCTGTTGATGGACAGCTGGGTTGTTCCCACCTTTCGGTGACTGTGAATAGCACTGCTGTGTATATGCCTGTCCATGTTCTTGTTTGCACACCTGTTCTCCATTCTTTTGGAGTCTAGACCTAGAGGTGGGATTGCCAGGTTCTATGATAACTCGATGTTTAGCTTTTTGAGGATGATAAAATTACGTTGAATAATACATTTGTTTAACACAACACAGCCAACATATAATCATGTCAACATGTAACCAATATGAACATTATTGCAATCCTTTATGTTCTTTTTTCCTTACTAAAGTCTTTGAAACCCAATGTGTATTTTTCACTCAGAGCACATCTCAATTTGGACCAGGTGCGTTTCGAGCGCTTGTGGCTCATGGCAACCATCCTGGGCAGCTCAGGTCAGCCTCGCACCTCCCACTCTCCAGTTCTGTTGCACCTGGGCATCACCCCCACCATTGCCCACGTGTCCAGGTGCAGAACCCACTCATCTGGGGGCCTCGGCGCTGCCGTGACACCTGCATAGCAGGGTCCTCCACCCCTACTCTGCCACCTACAGACACATACATCCTGTTATGGACTGAATGTCTGTACCCCCCCGCAATCATATCTTAACACCCAACCCCCCATGTCATGGTATTTGGAGATAGGGCCTTTGGGAGGTGATTAGGTCATAAGGGTGGAGCCCTCACGAATGGGATTAGTGCCCTGATAAAAGAGACCCAGCCTGCCGGCATGCTCAGTGGTTGAGCATCAACCTATGAACCAGGAGTTCACAGTTCGATTCCTGGTCAGGGTGAATGCTCAGGCTGTGGGCTCGATCCTATGTGGGGCGTGCAGGAGGCAGCCAATCAATGATTCTCTCTCATCATTGATGTTTGTATCTCTCTGTCCCTCTCCCTTCCTCTCTGAAATGAATAAATATATATATATTTTTAAAAAGAGACCCAGCCCTGGCCTGTGTTTCTCAGCAGTCTGAGCATCAGCTGAGCACCAAAGGGTTATACATTCAATTTCCAGGCAAGGGCATGTACCTGGATTGCAGGTTCGATCCCCAGCCCCTATCGGGCCATGTGCAGGAGGCAGCCAATCAATGTGTCTCTCTCACATCGATGTTTCTCTCTCCCTCCCTCCCTCCTTCCCACTCTCTCTAAACATCAATGTAGAAAAGATCCTCATGTGAGAATTAACAGAAAAAAAAAAGGGAGAGAGAGGGAGACCCAGAGAGCTCCTTCATCCCTTCCACCATGCGAGGACACAGAAAGGTGGTCTCACCAGACACCAAACCTGCCAACCGCTTAATATTGGACTTCCAGCCTCCAGACTGTGAGGAATAAATGTCTGTTGTTTATCAGCCACCCAGTCTGTGGTATTCTGTGATATCAGCCTGAATGGACTAACACTTGTCTCAACCAGGGACCTCAGGCTTCTAATCAGTAAACTTGGAGTCAGATAGGGAGAAAGTGTGTACACGGACCCCTGGGGCTACTATAAAAGCAAGAGAAAGTGACCTGACCTTTGCCTCCAGAAGGAGGTGGAAGCTGCAGAGGCCACCACGCATGCCCAGGAGCCATCGCTGGCTCTCAACTGCCTGTGGGCACCCTGGGTCAGGGGTCACCCCTAGCCTGATACAGAGCCCTGGATCGGGGTGGGGGAGGGTGGCCCAGGTCAACAGGGACCCCGATGGAGCTTCCACAGGATTGCTTTTTTGGGGAAATGTTTCCAGCTCCTTGGGGCAGACTGAGGCAGGCATTGGGGCCACACCAGGCATCCCTCTGATTCATTCATCCATGTGAGGACCCCAGAGTGGAGGCGGAGAAAGCGCCTTTAAATAGAGCTCAGCGCCATCTGATGCTGCAGGGCTGCTGGAAGGAAGCCAGCACCGCCCCTGACCCGGCCAGCTCCCTCCAGATTGGGTTCACACACCACCCCCTCCCGCCTCTCTGCTTTCCCCTTCCGCTGCAGCCTCCAGCTGCCTGCCCTGCAAGGCCCAGGCTCAGATGTTTCGGCTTTCTGTAAATGTGAGATATAAAAAGAACCGTAGAGCAGGCGCAGGAGTGGGCAATGGCCACTGGCTTGCTAAAAGATGCCGCCCCCACACTGCCCAGCGCTGCAAACACGCCCCCGCGGAGAGGAGCAGGCGTGCGCTTGCACGCAGACACTGTGACAAGCCGGCATTTCAAATCAGACATAAGGAGGCCAGCCAGTTGGGGGACAGCCAAGTCTGACTTTGTCAAGGCCTCTCTCCTTGGCCGGAGGTAGGCCCTGGAAACTGCAAATTGTGTGGGATGCCCTCAGCTGAGGCGAGTCAAGCTTGCCCCAGACAGTTACCCCCTCATGGGGGCACGGGGCTCCAGCTGGCTGGCCTTCCCGGGCTCTGAGTGCTCCTGCAGGAAGGTTACGGATGCAGTAACATCAAGCACCTGTCCTTTGGCCGTCCCTCACCTGATTCCACTTTCACACCCCCTGTTCCTCCATCAGCCGAACTGCAGCTCCCACTCAGCCAGCCCCGGCTGCCCGCTCAGGCGCCCACCTCCTGCCTCCGTCCACCCACTCTCCCCGGCACTCATTTCACCCTCCAGCGCCAGCACTTCCTGCTGTTCCTTCAAGTGTACACGGAGCAGCTGTTCCAGGCCCAGGCTGGGATGCCCGGCGCTGGCACTGTTCCTATCCTCATGGGCTCCGTCAGGTGGAGGAGACAGAGCACGTCAACAACGACATCAACAGACCAAAAAGAAAACGCACGCAAAGGACGGGTGACAACTGGGACATGTGCTGTGCGGGAGCAGCTCAGAGCACCTGAGAGGCAGACCTTGGAGGTGTCTTCCAGGCCTGAGGATAAGGGGGCAGGTAGGAGAAGGGGGAGGGGTCCAGTTTGCCTCTTGCTTTACTGCAGGTCTTATGTCCGCCTGACCCAGGCTAAGCCACGTAGGGCTGCATGAATGAATGCACCCGAATATGACAGCAGCACGCCGGCTCTGCAGCCAGCCAGGCCAGAAAGCAAACCCTGGCACCTTGGCTTCTCCCCTGAGCAACCTCCCGCTCAGCCTCTCTGGGCCTCAGGTTTTCGGCTGTAAATGATCCTAGTCGTAAAAACATAAATGCATCTGGCACTGGGCAGGGCATGCCTTCCTTCTAGAGCTTTCCCTGGTTCTTCCCACTCTGTCTCCAGCTCCCTGGGCCTCTGGGAAACAGGAGCGCTCTGTCTTTAAGAGGGAGAAGGTAGGAGCCTCCCCCTCTGGCTCAGGGCCTCACTCCTCGGGCTGCCCAGCCAGTGCTGGGGCTGCTCCTCTGAACCACGCACACACTCTCGTCTTGGCCTAAATATATTGCAGCCTCAGTCATTCCAGGGCCTAGACTTCCTGCCCTAGTGAGGGGCCAAGAAAAACAAAAGCCCCTGAAGGGAGAGGGTCAGTGACAGGAGGAGGAGGAAGGAGAATCCCCATGGCAGGTCTGAGATGTGCCTCGAGGGTCCTGGTCCTGATGGGGATGCTGGGAAGGCTGAGGATGAAGGGGGGGGTCTCCCCCACACTGCACCCTGTTTCTCTCCTCAGCTCAGCAGCTCTGAGTCACCATTCTGGCAGCTGCTGGCCCAGAGCCAGGGCTGGGTGGGACCTGAGGGCAGGAGGTGGGTGGGGAGACCTACTTTAGCCTCTAGTTTCTCCTCCCAGCCCACAGGGGCCTTGGGTCTCAGAGCCCACACCCTGATCCACACCCGGTGAATCCCGGAATCCCCACGCCTCCTGGTTCCCAGGGCCCCTGCTGCTGCCACTGCCCACCCCTGGGAACCAGGAAGGAAGAAAAGGACTGCCTGTCTCCACCCACCAGGGCTCTGCTGATGCTACTGCCGGGCAAGCCCCCACCAGGGGCTGAGGAGCCACCACCCCTCCCTCTGGGCAGACAGCATGCTTTGGCCCAGGCTGGTGGTCCTGCTGACCCCACTGGCCCCTCCCCAAAATGCTGGAACCTGCCAATTACCTCTACCACCAGGACTCAAGGCAAATTTGGGGAAACACACAAACATACACAATATTATTTTGCAGCTAAACGTGTGTAGAGGCAGGACAGTCAAGGCAGGTGATGAGTCTGACATCACACACCGGGCGGTGTGTGTGTGTGTGTGTGTGTGTGTGTGTGTGTGTGTGTGTGTGATGTCAGACTCATCACCTGCCTTGACTGTCCTGCCTCTACACACGTTTAGCTGCAAAATAATATTTGGTTGCCATGACAGTAGAAGGAGGCCCTACTGATACTGTTACCAGCGAGACAAGGAAACTTTGGTCCTTGTCTTCTTTTTTTTTTTAATATCTTTTATTGACTTTTTACAGAGAGGAAGGGAGAGGGAGAGAGAGTTAGAAACGTCAATGAGAGAGAAACACCAATCAGCTGCCTCCTGCACATCCCCTACTGGGGATGTGCCCGCAACCAAGGTACATGCCCTTGACTGGAATGGAACCCGGAACCCTTGAGTCCGCAGGCAGACGCTCTATCCACTGAGCCAAACCGGCCAGGGCTTGTCTTCTTTTTTTAATATTTTTATTGATTTCAGAGATCATGGCAGAGGGAGAGAGAGACAGAAACATCAATGACAAGAGAGAATCACTGATGGGCTGCCTCCTGCACGCCCCCCCCCCACCCGCCCCCACCGCTGGGGACTGAGCCAGCAACCCAGGCATGTGCCCTTGACCAGAATCGAGCCTGGGATCCTTCAGTCCACAGGCTGACGCTCTATCCACTGTCAAAGCAGCCAGGGCGGTCCTTGTCTTCTTGAGGGACAAAGTGTAGAAAAGCAAGCAAGAATGTATTGAGCACAGCAAAAATATACATGGCTGGCTGCTCTGGCTCTCTGGGAAGTCAGAGAGAAGGGGCCTTGGAGACAGGTTCAGGGGGTTAGGCCAGGATGAGCTGCTGCATCCACTGCTCCCCTGGGTGCAAGTCTCATGAAGTCCCTTAGAGGTTAGGGCAGTGGTTGACAAACTCATTAGTCAACAGAGCCAAATATCAACAGTACAACAATTGAAATTTCTTTTGAGAGCCAAATTTTTTAAACTTAAACTTCTTCTAACGCCACTTCTTCAAAATAGACTCGCCCAGGCCGTGGTATTTTGTGGAAGAGCCACACTCAAGGGGTCAAAAAGCCGCACGTGGCTCGCGAGCCGCGGTTTGCCGACCACTGGGTTAGGTGATACGTGCCTGTGGGGGAAGGAGAGGAGCAGGGGGAGGGGAATGGCATGGGCTTGCTCCCTGGAGGGAGAATGCACTGGGACCTTCATTTTCAGGGGTTTCAAGGGCTGGGTGTTTAAGGGAGTTCTTAGGGGTGGATCAATAGAATATTCATCAGTTTTATGCTGATATACCAAAATGAGCTTTATTTTCTTAATTTGTCCTTGGGTGTTGTATACAAATGGCACTTAATTGGATTTTTGTTAACTGTCTTCCTAAGATGATTTAAGCCAGTGGTCGGCAAACTTCGGCTCGCAAGCCACATGTGGCTCTTTGGCCCCTTGAGTGTGGCTCTTCCACAAAATACCACGGCCTGGGCGAGTCTATTTTGAAGAAGTGGTGTTAGAAGAAGTTTAAGTTTAAAAAATTTGGCTCTCTCTCGCCCTAGCCGGTTTGGCTCAGTGGATGGAGCGTTGGCCTGCGGACTCGAGGTCCCAGGTTCGATTCTGGTCAAGGGCATGTACCCTGGTTGCGGGCACATCCCCAGAAGGGGGTGTGCAAGAGGCAGCTGATCGATGTTTCTCTCTCATCGATGTTTCTAGCTCTCTGTCCCTCTCCCTTCCTCTCTGTAAAAAAATCAATAAAATATATTTTAAAAAAAATTTTGGCTCTCAAAAGAAATTTCAATCATTGTACTGTTGATATTTGGCTCTGTTGACTAATGAGTTTGCCGACCACTGATTTAAGTTATTTACCCTCTGGTTGGGGAGGTGAAGTTGTAAACCATTTACTCTTTTTTTTAAAAAAAAAAATACTTTTATTGATTTCAGAGAGAAAGGGAGAGGGAGAGAGAGATAAAAACATCAATGATGAGAGAGAATCCTTGATTGGCTGCCTCCTGTACATCCCACACTGGGGATCAAGCCTGCAACATGGGCATGTGCCCTTGACTGGAATTGAACCCGGGACCCTTTCGACACTGTACCCACTGAGCCAAACCAGCTAGGGCCAAACCATTTACTCTTCATTAAGTGTTCTTGGTTTAGGGAAGATAGGATTTACTAGGTGGCTATAAACTGCCGTTTTACTATTTGTCTCAGTTTCCCCATTTGGCTTGTCCTGGAGTTCTCTTATCTTCTTACTGTGCGATACAGTACCCAGTGACCGGAGTGGGGTGGGGCCGGGGCAGAGATGCTGCTCAACAGCCTCTGATGCCTGGGGCGGCCCCACCACAGAAAGTGATCCAGCCCCCAATGTTAATAGTGAGGAATGCTGGCATCGGCCTGGGTTCAAATCCGGACTCTGGCACTGTTTAGCCATAAAGCCTCTATATAGCAGGCAGGCTATGTAATCTCACTGTGCCTCAGTTTCCTCAATGTGAAATGAGAATAATACCACATTTTTTTTTTACTTGTGGACATTTTAATGAACTTCCCTCCATGTAGCTTCAAGCTGCCAGGACACAGGCCCCACCAATGCCTTTACTCTTCTCCTCTGCTCTTCTGCTGGAGCACTTGGCCTTCACAATGACAGGCTGCTTTGGAGCTTTCCCTTCCCCAGAACTTTGTAGTAGCCGATCGAACCACATCAACGAAGGAGCAGCTCCAGTCTTGCTTTTGGCAGCACTTACCCGTGTCTGCTCACTGACCGAGGGCCATAGTTTATCAAGGTGGACAGTTGGGCAGAAGCTCTGGTTCCTCGTTACATGGTGATGCCTCACACCAACTTTCCCAGTTCACCTGGGTGATATTTGTAGAAGCTGATCCTGTGACGATGCAAGCCACCAGCATTACCACCCCCACCCCCGCTTCCTGTGCTTGCCGATGCGGCTGTGGCAGTGGCTCACGTGGAGGCCGAGATGCAAGAGCCACAATAAATCTTTGTTGCAGGGACTCCGTGAGTTCATACAAGTGAAATGCTTAAACCAGTAAGCAATAGCTGTCATGATGATTGTCATCCTTACGCTCTGAGACTCCAAGTCTCACTTATCAGGTAAACTTGGACAAGGTCTGTGGCTGCCTGTCTTGAAGGTGAGGCACAGCCTCAGCGTGTGCTGGGGACATAGGGGTGCTGAGTAAATGCTTGCTGGCTCCGAGGTGCCTGAGCCTGGAAGAAGCATTAGGGGGCATAAGACCTTCTGGGTACCATGGATGCCATGGCAATGGGACTGGATGGGCTAAAGTTGCAATAGGAGTTAAAGGAGGAGGATCGGGAAGATTCAGGCTGACCTTGAGTGGGAAGCGGTGGGGGCCATCCGGCAGGGAGACGGCAGGAGTAGCTAGTAGAGGGTCTTCTCCCCATTTTCGAGAGTATACAGGCTAACTGCAAGGAGGGGAATCACCAGGCACCAAGAGCAGGGGCCAGGTACACCATGGAACTATTCCAGGACGATCCGAGCGTGTGTGCCTGGCTGTGTGTGACCCTCTGGGCCTAGATGCAGTTTAGGGTGTTGGGGTCAAGCCCACTCGCCACCTGTTGGGTCTCACCAGAAGCCATGTCCATGGGTGGGGAACGTGGCCCTGGGGCTGGACCCTGGCTCCAGCTTTCAGGAACAGGGCTGGCTTTCACCTCATTGGGACCACTGTGAGGGTAGAGAGAGTCATGAGAAAGAGGGACAAGCCTGGCATAAGGAAGGAGGCCAGGGAACTGGCGACACAGAGGTGGTGCTGACTGCAGAGTCCCCAAGGCCCTCCCTCACAGGCTCCCTCTTCCGTGGCCTCATCCCCAGGCGGGAGAGGGAAGCGCCCCACCCCGACGGAAAGGAAAGCTTTGGTGGGCCAAGGGCATGCCCCTCCTCCAAGCCTCCGTTTCTGACCAGCTTCACACCCACCCCTCTTGGAAAGCAATGCCTTATCCCAAACAACGTGACGGCACTTTGAAAATTCCAGCATCTGTTTATAAGACGGCATCTGTGGGGAGTCGGAGGGTAGCTGGGGAATCCGAGGAACTCGGTGCTGCAGACTTGAGCCCAAGGGGGAGAGGGTCCCAGGAGCCCCATCCCACCCCACCCCACTCTGAGTGAATGCTGTAGCCTCCAGGGAGGCAGCAGTGAGTAATTGCAGGCTTGTTTTGGCTTTCCTCCGGGCAAGAAGCCAAAATAAGGTTAATTCCGGACAGGTGGGTCAAAACAGAGGCGAGAAGGGAGGGAGGGGGCCTCAGGTGGAGGCCGGTTGGCAGTGGGCTGGCCTGCAGTCCAGGTCCAGGCCTCTCCCGGCCTCAAAAAGGACCCTGATTGGGAGGGTGGTGTCCGGTCAGCCCGCCCTGACTGCCCTGGGGTCTAAAGGGCAAAGCACTGAGCAACTTCCTGTTCCAGACACCAGCCAGGGGGCCAGGCAGCAGCCTTCCCAGTCTAGCAGTTTGATTTTGCTCAGTAAATAATGATCTCTCTCTCTCTCTCTCTCTCTCTCTCTCTCTCTCACACACACACACACACACACTGACACACAAACCACCTTTGTCCTTTTCAATCCCCTGGGGGAGTGTGCACAAATTGGCCACTAGGGATGTTTTCATCTTTGAAAGGAGAAAAGATGTCAGAGTGTCAGAGTCACCTAGCAAGTGGGCAGACCTGGTGGGTGCTCAGATGTGGACTCAAGGAGAGAGAGACAGAGAGACAGAGAGACAGAGAGAAACCCGGGCGCGCTCTCCTTATTTGTGAACTGGAGGTTGGTTGCTGGGTTTATAGAAGCAAAGGTCCCTACCCACCCCGCTCTCCCACCCAAATCTAGGAGAGAAAGAAACACCAATGGACTTTGTTTTATTAGATGTACATTTGCTCTGTGCCTCAAGCCCTTCATCTGTAAAAGGGGGCTAGTGAAAGTGCTTGCTTTCATTCTGACCCAGGCTTGCAGGAGGGTTGACTAAGTGAATACAAGCCGCACACAGCACCCAGCTGGCAGTCAGCATCAATACAAGTCTCTTCTTAGAACAGGGTGTGTCATCTGCTCTGTAGCGAACCGGAAGCCCCCCGGGGGCGGATGCTGCCTCTCCAGAGGCCCTTGAACACTCCCAGAACCTTCTGGGGGTGCTTCTCCGGCTGGCTCGGCCAACAGAAGGGACTTTGCATGAAGCCTCAGTTAACACAGCGAATTCCCCCAACTTGTCTTCCCAGGGCTCCAAGGTGGAGCTGAGGTTTCCAAGACTTCAACTCGGCTCCCTCCAGCCCCTTAGGACGGCCCTGTGCTCCTGTCAGGCCCTTGGGAGAACTTCCCAAACTATAGGAAACTGAGGCCCAGACCAGTGAGGTAACTGGGGGCGGGGGCGGGGCGGGGGGCGGGGGCGGGGCATGACCCCTGGGCAACAGGGCAGGCAGGCAGCTAGGACAGTGATGGCGGAATTAGCTGTGCCTTGCATTTACCTGGGACACTTGGGTCCCGCAGCCCAGCCCCAGAGACCCTGGGATTTCTCAGAGCTCGGAGTTGGAGGCTTCCGGGTGAGCCACGCCCGGTCCCCTGGCTGCACACTCCTCAGCCTCGGAGGGGAAAGGACCTGGTCCTGGGAGGCCAAAGCGGAGGGCAAGGTCCGCATCCACATCACCGTTTCCAGTCACTTGTGCAAACAACGCCTGGGACAGACAAGGCACTGCGTATTGGCTTGCTTTGTCCATCCCCTCACTCCCCCTCCCCCACCCCCCACCAGGCCAGGCCTCAGAGGTGCTCCCCACTACTGCCCCTCCAGGAAAGGGTTAACAGGAAGCGCCTGGCGCCCGGCAGCCACAGAAGCCCATTGTTCTCCAGCAGTCGCCTCCCCCTCCCTCATCCAGGAAGACCCTGTGGGGAGCCCCTTCCAAAGGTCCAGGCGGGTGTCTTGCGGTGTCTCCGGGCTGCAGGCCAGCGTTTCGGGAGGGCCGGGAGTGCGAGCTCTGGAAAAGGAAACACCTCGCAAGAGGGCTAGGGCACAGCTGTCACCACCAAGTCTCAGGGGCTTTCCGAGTAAGGGGGGCTGAGCCCGGCCGCCCCCGGAGGAGAAGCCCTCCCCCACAGTGCCCATCTGGAAGCCAGAGGGCTTTGATCTTGAGCCTTTAGCATAGACGAAAGCTCCTGTCTCCTTCCACCCGACTCCCCTCTTTTTATCCCCCAGCAGCATCTCGGGGCCAGAAAGTTTCACACTCCACCCCTCCTCCATCCGACTTAAGATCTCTCCGCCACGTCCTGTCAGCTTCTGACTAGCCCACGCTGCTGGCAGGGGCTGTGTGCTCTGGCGGGGCGGCCTATATTTGGGGGGCACAGGAAAGAGGAGAGCTGTTAGCAATTCCCTGGGAGACCCCGGCGGGGGGGGGGGGGCAGGCAGGGCGAAGCCGAGCAGCTGGCAACCAGATGTGGGTGGAGAGGCTGAGGAGGAAATTAATTGGTGCCAGTCGGGTGGCAGGCCGGGAAGGCAGGAACCTAGGGGGCCCAAGAGCTGTCTAGGGGCGGGAGGGAGGGGGAAACGGTGAACGCTGAGATGATTTCTTAACTGACAGTTAACCATGTGCTGGTGTGGGGCGGTTTAATCTGGGGAGGATGGGCCAGGAGGCTGGAAGGCGTCGAGATTTCTGCTGAGAGGGGCTCCATCCAAAACGGTCAGATCAGGCCGGGAGCTGAGGCTGGGGAGGCCTCCGGCCTGAGTGTGCAGGCGGAGGGCCTTAGCCCCTGGCCTCAGCTTTCCTGAACACAAATTTGGGGAGACCTAAACTCATTTTAACACAGAATGAGTGGAATAACCCCTGAGGCTGAACCTCAGTAAACAGATATAAAGTGCCCTCCTAAGAGCAACCCTGGACACAGGAGGGGGCGGTCTGGGTTCCCCTGGACTCCGATGTGGGGTTCTGGGCTCCCCTGGACACATGTGGAGGGTTTCAGCATCCTCCATGGCTAGGGCAAGTAGCATGAGTCTCAAACTCCAGCAACCTCCATTTTCCTTCCGCTGTTTTCGCCTTTATCCTGATTCTCAGCCACCCCCAGCCCCGGGACTCCCAGCGTGGTCTCTGGCTCCCCGCGTGGCCCCTGAGTTCCGCCCTCGTATTTGTAATGGTAGGGGCGCTGCCAATGTCTGAAGGTCTGGGCAGAATCCGGAAGGGACCGGTTTGGGGGTGAGGAGCGTGGCCGGGCCCACCCACTGCACCGGGAATTCTTGCAAATTGCTCCGCGAAGTGCACAGAGTGGGGTGGGGGTGGGGGCGGGGCCGGAGGGGGCGTAGAGCGCGAGGCGGGGTAAATTTGCATGCCCCGCCCTCCTGTAATTGACACCTAGGTCGCTCCATCCCCCATCCGGGCCAGTGACTCACTCACCTCGAGCTCCCTGCCTGAGACTTAAATTTCCTGGTGGAGATCAAGTTCCCGCCCCACTGGGCTGACAGCTAGGCCCATGCAGGTCTTCCCCCCTCCCGCGGGCACCTCGCCCAGGCTCCTGGAACCGGGCAAACCGGTCTGGGTGCTGTTTCTGGGGTGGTCCGACCTGTGGCCCGGCCCTTTCCCAAGGCTGAACTGGGAGGCTCTCTCTCCCCTCTCCCCCTCCCCCATTCCAGCACAGCGAAGGGGGGTAAGTGAATCTCAGGATGGGGAACACAACTAGAACGGTCTCCTATCTGCTCTCCTTCAGGGCCTTCGTCTCTGGTCCTCAATTTTCAGATCTATAAAAAAAATGGACGGCCCTAGCCGGGTTTGCTCAGTGCATAGAGCGTTGGCCTCCAGACTGAAGGGTTCCGGGTTCGATTCCGGTCAAGGGCATTATGCCCAGGTTTCGGGCTCGGTCCTCAGTAGCGGGTGTGCAGGAGGCAGCCAATCAATGATTCTCTCTCATCATTGATGTTTTTATCTCTTTCTCTCTCCCTGCCTCTCTGAAATCAATAAAATAATATTTTTTTAAAAAATGGACATTAGAAGGACCAGGACCAACCTCAAAGGAAAGTTTCAAAGGCCTCATTCATTCACAAAACTAAGTAGTAAGCATCTGCTAGATTTGTCTCCACCCTCTTGGAGTCCACAAGCTAGGAGACAAACCCAGAAACAAATGTAAAACTAATTGTGATATATACTACAACAAAAAAGTAACTCTTGATCTAAGTGTCATATATAGGGATCTTGGATCAAAATGGGGGGCACACAGCAAACACTTCCCTAGGTGAATAGGGAAGGAAAAAGCACTCCAGGAGAGAGCATATACAAAGGCCCAGTGGCTGGGAAGACTGGAAGTGTGAGGAACAAAAAGCAGGTCAGTATAGCTGGAGGGTGATGCAAGATTAGGCCAGAGATGCACTGGGCCCAGGTCCAGCAGGACAGTCATAGGGTTGTTGTCCCTCTTCCAGAAGCAGAATTTTCCTAACTCTGGGACAGTGGACAAAGTGATTCATTGTTATTTAAATAACAGAATACATCTCTCAGTTTCTTTTCAGTTTTCAGTCCCAGCTAGTTCTCTGACTTAAAGGATAGTCTTCCTCCTTTGGCAACAATGTGTCTTTAACGTTGCTAATCTTCCTTTGTAACTAAGAAAGCTGTCTGGAACCTCACACTGGCTACTGTTTCAGCAGGATCTTATGACAGTATTTCGTTTTCATTGTAACTTTTATGAACTGTTTGTTACCTTCTAAGTATGGTGAGTGATTAATTTACCATTAAGTTTAAAAATTAGATAAATAATACTTGTACAGTTGTTACACAGATCTGATAAAAATCCTGTCAACTGTCTGAAGTTTGAGAACTTCTAAGAGCCATCGGAAGCCATAGATTAAATGAGATAATAAATATTAAGCACTTAGCATCTGCTTACCCCAGACAACATCATTTACTCGTTTTGGCCTGGGCTGGGCATTTATTCATGAAACATTTGAATGGGGGTGCAGATGCTAAATAAAACATAAATATATCTTCTCAAATGGTGAGCAGTGCTCTAAAGGAGGCTGAGTAGAGTGGGGTGCTATTTTAGTCAGGTAGCCAAAGAAAGCCTCCCTAAGGAGGTGACATTTCAGCAAAAACCTGAAGAAAATGAAGATGGACGTGTGGGTATCTGGGAGAAAGGCACTGCAGGCAGAAGGAACAGCAAGTGCAAAGGCCCTGGGGCTAGAACGTGTTTGGCCCATTCTGCAAGCAGAAAGGAGGCTAGTGTGTTAGAAGCAGGGGAGATCTGGGAGAGTGAAAAGATCTAGTTTGTGTTTTATAAAATCAGTGCAGCTGCTGTGTAAAATAGATTGTAGGGGTCAAGGGCAAGGAGGAAGCCAGGAAGATGGGGAAAGGCTTGGAGGAGTCCTGAATTGGAAGACCGGTAGGAAATAGCAAGAATTCCCTTTGGCTACTGTTCTATTTGGAATACCTTAGACCCCCACAAGGAGACTGGGATGGATAGCTAAATTTAGTAGTACACATAGAGGTGGCATTTAGAGCCCTAAAACTGAATGAGGCTGCCAGAAGTGAGTGTAGACAGAGAGGTCCAAGGCCTGATACCAGGAATCACTGGTAACATAGTAAGAAACCATGAGCATGGAGCCTGCAGGAGAAAAAAAAAATCAACCCTACCCTAACCAGTTTGGCTCAGTGGATAGAGTGTCGGCCTGCGGACTCAAGGGTCCCAGGTTTGATTCTGGTCAAGGGCATGTACCTTGGTTGCGGGCACATACCCAGTAGGGAGTGTGCAGGAGGCAGCTGATCGATGTTTCTCTCTCATCGATGTTTCTAGCTCTCTATCCCTCTCCCTTCCGCTCTGTAAAAAATCAATAATTAAAAAAAAAAAAAAATCAACCCTGCCAACTCACTAGGTATGGCCAAACCCTGGAGCTGGGAGGGGACGCAGATTCTTGTTCATATTGAGCTACTGGAGAAGGAGGGAACGATTTTTCAAACTCTCTGGGTTTAACACAGCATCTACACACACTTTTCCATACATATATATTTGTACTGTTGTCGTCCTGGCCTCTTAACAATAAAAAATAACACTGTGCCAGGCATTTTACTAAGCACTTCCTGTGTACTGTCTTGATTAATCTTTACAATGAATCTAAGAGGTAAATTCCAAAATTTGCAGCCAGTGAAACTGAGGCCCAGAGAGGTGAAGTAACTTACTCAAAATTGCACAGGAAGCAAGTAGAACTGACTGACTGGGCGCAGAAATCTGTGCTCCTCACCCCACAGCTTCTGCAGCTGGCTCTTGTCACCAGCAGCGTGGTTGCCTGAGCGGGTAGATCTGTCAGGCTCAGGCCTTTTACCTTTGGGGTGGGGACGTAGGTTGTTTCAAATCTGTGCCCATTTCAGACAGCACTGTGGTGAACACCCTTCTGGAAACTCCTTGGGGAATCAGAGGGTCTCAGGGTATGGGCATTTGTCGGTTTTGCAGCCATTGTCCAATCAACTATTCCCCAGAGGGCCTGTCCCAATAACCTAGTGCCAAGTCATGGACTGACAGCTCCAGGCCCTATAGATGTCGGTTATTGTGACAAGTTCTCTATGTAGCTTATTCTGACTGGTGACGTGTGTGTGAGGTGCCAGCCTGTCTCCCACCGTGTCCCCTCCAGCCCCTCCCCGGGGCCGGCTCGGAAATGCCCGCGGCCGGGGCGGGAATCGCCCCACCGCTTCCCGCGGAAGGAAGGGCCGGCGGTTCCTGCGACAGGATGCGCAGTGGGGCCCCCTCCCGCAGCCGGGGACTTCCTGGGGCCCGGCCAGTTCTCAGGGGAGTTGCGCCTACGCGGAGGCTGCCATTGGAGGTGCGGGGCTGCCCCTCCACTCCCCCCACGTCCCACTGGGGAGTTCTAGGTGGCGCGGTCTCCCACCTTCCCCATGAAGGAATCAGGGGGCTGTGGAGGACAGCTGCGGGTTGGGGGGGAGGTTAAGAGGCTTGTGTGGTGAGGGCTCCTCCATGCATCCTCCTCCTCCCACCCTCCCACCTCAGGGTCAGATCCGGGGACCTAGCCTTTCGGAGGTGGGGCGGGTGCTTTCCCGCGCCTCTCCCCACACCTGCGGCTCCTTTGTCCTCCCAACGGCCCCTCTCCGGGCCAGTACTGGGTGAATTATGAGGACTTTCTCCCCTGGGGTGGAGCCAAGCCAAATAACAAAGGCTCCCAGGAGCACTTCTAAACCTGCAGCCTCCTCCTGGGAAGCTGTTTCAAGTTTGACTCCACAGATGAGGAAACTGAGGCTGGGTGCTTACCTCCCTGTCTGAGCCAAACAAACCCCACAGCCAGAGACTGGAACATGGTATCCAGAGGGATCCCAAGTTTACCTGCTCAGCTTCCTGCCCCTCCACCCCCAAGGGTCCCCCGCCAGAACGGAATCTGTTGGTCAAGTGCAGCCGGGTGGGGGGAATCTGCGTGGCTCCCCAACTGCGCATGGGGCACGGTCCCCAGCAGTATCCTCCCGAACTAGGAACTGTGAAAGCCCTCGCTCTCCCAGACTTGCAGGGGAAACTTATTTTTTAATTTCACTCACCGATTTTACAGAGAGGGAGAGACGGAGAAACACGACCCTGCTGTGACACCCATTCATTGGTTGCCTCTTGGCTGAGTCCTGACCTGGGATGGACCCCAAAACTTAGGCGTGTAGTGATGACGCTCTACCCAACTGAGCCAGGGCTGTAGGGGAACTTCTAAGGAGTAAGAGCGCCAGGGTGCCCAGAACGGAAGTGTACTGGCTGAGAAAAGGGGGCCCAGCCCCTCCCGCCCACGTGGGAGCCGGTCGGGCCGGTTCCTGCGGCCCCAGCTCCTTGCCCTTAATCCCGCCCCTCCCCCACCAGGGAAGAAAACCAGACAGTCGACTTTTTAGTTAAATGGTCTTTATTTTCGTATCTGGTCTCTCTAGCAAAAGGCCAGACAGACAGAGTTAAACAGAACCCACCAGAGTAAATAGGCCCTCAAATGCACTGGCTAGATTGAATCTCCCCTCCCCAAACCGATCCAGTCTCACCCGACTGGGCCTAGCTCAGCCTTACAGAGCTAGGAGCACCCCTCCCCCACTTCTGTGATTCAGACCAAAATCTTCTGGGTTGATTGTGCCTGAGGGAGGGTCACGCTTGAGACTGTGCGCATATCCCCACCTCGAAAGCACCAAACGAGAAAAAAAATTAACCTGAAATGAGATCCGTTCCCCCTGACCTGAAGGCACAAGGGTGCGGGGAGAAGCGCGGGGGCTGTGCCTCAGGCAGCCCCCCTCCCAGGCCCCACACCCACGCAAGGCAGCAGGAAGCGCCCCACGCCTGCCCATGACGCAACGATGACCGCTTGCATAAGCATGTCACCCGAGGGGAAAGGGTGCCTGTAATGCCGCGCTGGGAACGAGGACACCAACTATCGAAAAACCTCGAAAGGGCAGCACAGCCCCCAGTGAAAATTAAAGTCCGACCCTGAGGAATGTCAGGAACCAGACCCCCCTCACCCAGTCCCAGAAGGAGACGGAAAGGCCACGTCCCCGTCGTTTAAGACAGCACCTGTGGGCGCGGCCGGTCTCGGAGGAGGGCGCCCCAGCCCCGGCTCAGGTTCCTTGGCGCCGCCACTGCACACGGTGGCGACAGCTTCCCGGGCCGCGGCTCCTCTCCACCGTTTCCGCGGGCCTTCCCGCGGGGGTGGCCTGGCTTCGGGTGTGTGTACTCGGGCCGACGGTTCGGCCCGCGCTCTGGACTCCGGCAGCGGCGCTCGGGGGCCCTCAGAAAGCCACCACGGCTCGTACGAGCACGTTCAGCATGCTATCCGCCGAGCGGCAGGCCGGCTTCGCCTCGCAAGCCGGCGGCGGAGGCGCTGTCGGGGGGGCGGAGGGGCTGCAGTTCAGGAGGCCAGAGAAGCGCCTCTGGAGGACCCGCGCCAGATTGGGGAAGGCACCTTCCGCTTGCGCGGGAGGGACCTGCAGGCGATCGGAGACCTCCGAAGACTCCTCTTCCTCCGCGTCCTCCTTTTCTAGACGGGCTTTCTTGCTCGGGACCAGTCCGGCATCCCCGCCGTCGCTGAGGCTGCTGCTCCGCCGCTTGCGGCTGACTTTGGCGGGTCTCGGGGCACAGCGGGCAGGGGTCTCCTCGGCTTTCGGCGCCTCCTGAGTGTCCATGGGCTCTGGGCAGGGCTGCTCACCGTCGGTGGACGCTGCTTCCGCTGCGGTTTGTGCTTGCCGCGGTGTGTGCAGGCGAGGGTCAGGGGAGCGGGCGACTGGCGAGGGCACTTCGGGCTGCTCGTGGGCTTCCACCTTGGCCGAGAGGTAAAGCTCCCGGGCGCTACGCATGACCAGAGACAGTTGCAGACTCCGGTGCAGCCGCAGCCCTCCGCGCTGCATGCGCGAGTGGTACATTTTCCACACCGACAGGGTCATAATGCGTTGCGCCTCCTTTTGCACCTCCATGGCGACTCGACGGTGGGGACTTCCCTGCTGAGCAGATGCACTTCGGACTGCGCGCTTGCTCACGCTTTTTCTCCTCACGCAGAGAGACGCCGTAACACCCCTAGGACGCTCTGCCCGGGCGCCCGCCACCGGGGCCCATTTGTACCCGGAGTAACGTCACCATGATGCCCCGCCCAATCAGAGCACTGCATCGGGCTTTCCACCGCGTTGGGGCCAGAGACTTAAGCCTTAAAGCGACAGGGTGAAATTTACTGGACAGACAAAAGGGACACTAGCCCGGACGAGGGGGAGCATTCCCCAGTACCCTCTGAACACTTGGGGTGGTCTTCTTTATCAGCTCTCACCACCTCAATGCTCCCGCGCGCAGGCCCAGGGGAGCGGAGCCTAGGGTGAGGCTCAGGGCTCACCCACGTGCTGGAGTTCGCTGGCCCCAGCAGGTCGTAGGCGGCTAGTTTTCCTTAGCACAGGGGAATACCCGGGTTTGAGCCCGTACAACCCCCGTGGGCACAGTTCCAGGCGTCTCATTAGAGTTTCTTGAACCAATAACAATGCTAACACTAATTGGTTACTACGTGCCAGACCATGTTAAAGGCTTTCCTTTCATAAATATCTCATTGATCCCTCACGGACGGTACTGCTGTTATACTTGATTTCTTCACGTGGGGAAACCGAGGCTGACTGACTAGTCCAATATTTGCTAAACGAATAAATGGGCCAATTGCAGGGAAAGGAGGCCATCACCTCTATAGTATCTAACCTACGCCAGCCCTCCTCACTCCCCTTGTCTGTAAGCAGAACAGGGTAAGCTGGCTGGTCCAGGGCTAAGTTGCCAGCTGCACTGGCGGCGGAAGTCTGCAGATATGAGCGCATCCCAGGCTGCCATCTCTGCTCTCCGCACTGAACATCCTCCCAGTTTCCTTCGGCACCAGCTCCACGCAAGGTGGAGGACCTGGCCACACGACATCCGGTTGAACCCATGGCTGAGGCCCCTAAACGACCGGGCCGCGCTCTGCCTCTGCACCTGAAGAGGCGCGGTTGGGGTAGGAGCTGAAAACCGAGCAACGCAGAGAGCAGATAGAGAACATCGAACCTACCCTCCGCCACGCGCTACCTCTCCTAGAAAACCTAGTCCCAGTTCCTCCCCCCCAAAAAGCTGCAAATTTGAATGGCTCCATTCATTCGCGGTACGGGCACTTTAAGGGGAGGCTCCGCCCACTCGACTGGAGCGCAGAGCCTTCCCGCCACACGGTCCGGGCGACATCCAGACTAAATTTGGAAGTAATGACGTAGGGCAGGTGGCCGAGCCACTTCCGGCTGCCCATATAAGGACAGGGGCCGGGCTCTCCATACTGGGCAATAGCCGGCTTTTTCCGGCCGGGCGGGCGTGGGTGGGGCCTAGCCCCCAAACACGCCCTCTTCCTTTCCCCTCTCCGGGCTAAGGCTGTCTGGAGCCCCCGGCTTCCGGACCTGTGTCCAGTGGGGCCGAAGAGGAAGGTTTCGCTTCCTTCCCGGGAGGCCAGGATGGCGTGACGCCCCTCCGGGAATGCCCCCCGCGGGCGGGTTGGGGTGATCTCTGGGCTCCCACTGACGCCATCTCCCAGACAAAGACCTTGCCTGCACTAGGGGCGGCCCGGTGAGGGCCCCATTATCCCCGTCTTCCCAGTTATTTCTCCCTACAAGGCCCCCTCCCAGGTATTACTGCTCCCCTCCCCCCCAATTAGTTATCTCATGCACCCTTGGAGGACGCTCAGGTCCCGCTCCATGCACCTGGGGACTCAAAATCCCTAAAAGACCCCGTACAACAACTGTCCCCATTCAGCGACCTTTCCTGCCACACACTGCGGGGACCGGCTGAGAATGTCCCCACACCCCCAACCCCAACCGCCACCCCGGCACCTCAGAGACTCCACTATGACATCGCCAACCCAGGTACTAACTCTAAAACCCCACACAGCGACTCTGACACACACAGGGGCGACCCTCTGAAGACTTCTTCAGAGATCCCGCCCACCCTCCAGAGGGAGATCAGGACCTCATTCAGGCGATGGCTTCCCCACACCCCCCCCCAAAAAGTGCTTTCCCTAGCCCCACAAGGAACGCCCCTGTGTGACAGAGACGTTGAATTCCTCCCCAAGCATTCCTGGTCTCTCCCCAGACAGGAGACCCCACACGCAGAGGGCTCCTCTGCTCTGGAAACAATCCTCAGAGCCACCACCCACACCTTCCCGCAACTCCTAGGCTCACACCCAGTAAGACCCTATCCCCCCAGGAGCATCTCCGGGGCGTCCACTAGCGGCCATTCCGCCCGATGGGGACCTCGATGTGCCCCTCCTCAGCAGGAAAAATGAGAGTTCAGTAGAACTACCCACAGAATGCCCGCACATCACCCTGCCCGCAGGAAGGTGGGGACGATCACCTTTCCCCCCAGCCCTTCCCAAACCTGCCACTCCCGACCCTGGGCTGGGACAGATCTCCCTGGATAGGATCCGGGTGCAGGCTCAAGGAGTCCGTTAAAAGGATCTACGAAACGAATGAGCCCCTTCCCCAGCCACAATCTCGTCTGATTTCTGGGAGGTTATTATTATTTACATTGCCGGGAAGGGAAACTGAGGTTGCGCAGCAACCATTCCAGGGGCTGGGTCTCGAACCCAGAGATCCCGAGTTCAGACTCCAGCCTGGTCAGGCAGAACTAGGGGAAGGCGGGGAACAGCGAGATAAGCGGACGCGAAGGGCGGAGGCATGCGCACAGAAAGCCGCCTCTGCCCACAGCCAAGATGGCCGCGGAGGCGGCGGGAGTTCTGCACTTCCGGCTTTTGAGGCCTCTCTTTCTCTCCTCGTGGTCCGGCTCTCTATGGTGGCCTGGGTCACGTGACGGGGGCGGGGGTGGTGGCGTGCTCTCCCCCGCTGCGAGGAAACCAGCTATCCAGGCCCAGAAAGCAGGGGGCTCGGTCTCCGACGGGGGGCGGTGACATGTCTCTCGAAGACCCGTTCTTTGTAGTCCGAGGGTGAGTGACAGTGATGGGGGAGGGTAGAGGGTGCTCGGGCCCCTGCCAGCCAGTGCCCGGATGCGGGCCGCAGCGTGCCAAGCGGTCTTGGGGTGCGCGGGTCGGGATCACCCAGTGGCCGAGTGGGAGAGGTACGCAAAATAATGTAGGGGTCCTCTGAGCTCCCCCACTCATTTGGGGGCGCAGCGGCGGGCGGAAGGCCCGCCTGCCCCCAGACGCGCCCGCTGTGTCCCTGCCTGCAGCGAGGTGCAGAAGGCGGTGAACACAGCCCGCGGGCTGTACCAGCGCTGGTGTGAGCTCCTGCAGGAGGGCGCCGCGGTCGGACGCGAGGAGCTGGACTGGACGACCAATGAACTGCGGAATGGCCTGCGCAGCATCGAGTGGGACCTCGAAGACTTGGAGGAGACCATCGATATCCTGGACGGTTGGAGGGTTAGAGGGCGGCCTGGGAAAGCCCATTTCGGTGGCAGGGGGATCTGGGAGGCTGGACACCAGGGAGGAGTTGAAGGCTTTGAGGCAGATGAGGGGGTTGTGTCTAGCTGTGGCCTTGACTCTTGACTCGGGACCTACGCATAGTGGAAGCCAACCCAGGCAAATTCAAGCTTCCAGCTGGGGACCTGCAGGAGAGAAAGGTATTCGTGGAGCGGATGCGGGAAGCTGTCCAGGTGAGAGAGAGGAGGTTATGATGGGTAAGGGTGGAGGTTGGGGCGTCTTTACTCTCTGATGCTGTCCTCACCCCCAGGAAATGAAGGACCATATGGTCAGCCCAGCAGCCATAGCCTTCATGGAGAGAAATAATAGAGAGGTAAGGCATCTTGACCTGACCCAAAACATTTTTCAGGGTGAGCCTCTCCTCGGTGTGTGTTTGCTTGTTCCCTGGGAAAGTGTATGTCTGTCCCTCATATGTCAGTGCCCATCCTTTTTGTGTGCAGTCCTCTTGGCTGTCTACCTGCCTGCTTTCTGTATGTGTATACCTGAGCCCTCACTGATTGTATAATACTCCCTACTGCCTTGTCCTGGAGGTCTATACTGGTTTCCCAGGGCGGGGTGAGTGGTGTCTGTATACCTATCCTCTTTGTTTTCTGTGTTTACTGTTTCCAGCATATATGCCTACATTTTTCCTCTGTGTATGCACTTGACCTATCTGAGTGTGTGAACTTGGCCTCTGAGTGTATCTTATCTGCCTTGTGCATGCACACCTTCTCCCCACCCCCACCACCCCCGGTGGGAGTGCTTGCTTTGTGTGTGTGCCTGCTCATGCCTTTTGTTCGAATGCGCCCTGCTGCCTGTCTGTACACCTTTCCCCTCTATGTTGTATGCCCATTCTTTGTATGTTGTGACACCACCAGCCTCTCCCCATCCCATCATAAGCCCACATGAGATCTAGGAGGGTGGGGGAGCTGAGGCCCACACCAGCTTGGAGTCCTGTAGCAGTGCCTATGTGCTTTCCTGGTGTGCTACCTTGGGGATTAAAGTCCATATTCTCACACTTGTTTATATGGTAACTAGCGGCCCAGTGCACAAATTCATGCACATTGAAAGGAAATTAATTAGAAATATTTTAATATCACTATTTGCCCTTTCTCTATAATAGAAGTGTCAACCAAATTCACGATTTACAATGACAGATCAAAACACATGCATGTGATTGGTGCTAGTGAGAGTTTTATATGTATCGCGCATGGGCGAGTCAACTTAGCCTTTTATATATATAGAATAAACTTGCTTAATTTGACCTGCTTTCTGATTTAGCTAAACTTTTTCCAGCCCAGTGAAGCACCCCAATTTCTCTTTCAGGTAATTGTCAGCAACACAGTAAATATCAACACAAACAGATTATTGTTGTAGATCATGCAGGGAGAACAAAGGGTGAAATATTTAACTGCAGCAGTGTTTGACTATATTCTGTGCAGTGAGGAAACCTGAAGTCACTTTCAAGGTTCATCATTTCTTCTTTTCAGTTTCTAAATATCCATTTTCCGGCTAATGAAAAGAAAATAGGATTCTACTGAGTCTCCTACCTACCTACTCCAGGACTTTTGTGAGGATCAAATGAGATGAGGCATGGGAAAACTGCTTCACAGACATTTGGTTACAGTGTAAAATGTTTCCACCTGGCTATAAAGCAAATTGTGTTTCTGGGCAGAAGAAACTCCAAGGAGGCTAATTGCTAGGGAGAGGGAGCTGGGTGTTGCTATGTGACATCATTACCCAGCACCCACAGCCACCCTTTCCGGGCTGGGCTGTGGGCCACATTTTGCATCATGGGGTCTTGGCAGCGTTGGCTGCGATTTAGTGGGGTGTCACTCCAGGGTTGCTTAGTGCGTGCCAGGTCCGAGGTGCCGTTTCTCTGTAAATGGCCAGTGTGCATCACTGCAGCTCCTGCATTGAGCGTCTGCCCCCTGGTGGTCATTGTGCATCATAGCTACTGGTCAGATGGATACTTAGCATATTAGCCTTTTCTATATATAGATAAGTGTTTTCCATGGATTAATTTTCTCATTCCAACCTCAGCAAACAGGGATTGTAGTTTTCCCCATTTTACAGCTGAGGAAACTGATACACAGGGAGGTCAAGTGGTATGGCCTTGGGGTCTGTCACCTTGCTGTTAAGTGGGTCTGAGGAACCCAGGCCATTGCACTTTAAACACTGCCTTACTGACTAACCACCATCTAAATTTGTCTGTGTCTGGCTCTCTGGTGAGTGGGTGTTCTTCCTTGAGCTTGTGTTCTGTGCCCCACCAGATGCTAACGGGCAAGCCAACTGCCCAGAAGCCATCCAGTGACCTGCTGGATGCCAGCGTGGTCTCTGTCACCTCTCGCTACATTGAGGAGCAGCAGGCCACACAGCAGGTTTGTGTGGCTGGTCAGTCATGGGCTGGAGGAACTCGGGTCTCCCTGATGACAGCAGTTCCCACCTCTCCAATCTGCAGCTGATCATGGACCAACAGGATCAACAGCTGGAATTGGTGTCTGGGAGCATCCGGGTTCTGAAACACATGTCCGGCCGTGTTGGGGAGGAGCTGGATGAGCAGGGCATGTGAGGCCAGGACCCCCAGGGTGGGCCGGGAGCCTGAGGCCGGCTCCCCTTTGAAGGCTTACACCATCTTGGTCTTGGCAGCATGCTGGACACCTTTGCTCATGAGATGGACCACACCCAGTCCCGGATGGATGGGGTCCTCAGGAAGATGGCCAAAGTGTCCCATATGACAAGTGGTGAGTTCTCTGGGGGAGGCAATTTGGGGGGGCGGTGGAGGCATGGGGTGGTGCTGCCTCCCTCATGACTTCTGACCCTCTTACCCCTAGACCGCCGACAGTGGTGTGCAATTGTGGTGCTGTTGGGGGTGCTTCTCCTGGTTCTCATCCTGCTCTTCTCTCTCTGATCCTGGCTCTCCCAGGGGGCTGATCCCTCAAGCTGGGGGAGCTGGTAGGGCCCTGCCCCCTGGGAGGAGGGTGTCATGTCTGGGGAGCTGTCCCAAGGCTCTCATCGAGAGCCAGTGGGACCCTCAGGGTCCCTGGTTGGAGCCCCCACCACTGGTTCTTTCTCAAGTGCACTTAGGGGGTGGTGGAGGTAGGGGGACCTCAGACACATCCTGTCCCATTTTTATTTCCAGTGTCCCAAAGCCATTTATTCACCCCTGTGCCTTCTACATGTGCCAACTTGGAAATAAAATCCCAGCCTTTTTTGTACATATTTAGATCATATGGTATGTTGACTCTAAACCTGTGGCTGCTTCCTGAATGGGAACTCTAAACCTCGTTTGCACGCACAGGTGTGTGCGTGTGTGTACCCGTGTGTGCATGTTAGGGATTTCAGTGGCCAGTATTAGGTGCAGAAAAGACTATTCTGGTTAATTTCTTGGTTTTCATGATGGATAATTTTATTGCCACTGAAAATTTTAAACCATGAATCTTTCTTGAGTGTTTGAAGTTCAACCTAAACATCTTTTGCCTGTTCTGTACCCAAAGTAGGTAAATGCCTTAGCCATGGAGCTGAGTGGTCACTTCTGAGGTGCCTCCGAGTAACGCTGGGCTCCACTGCACACCTGGCTTCTAGTTCCCTCTGTGAAGCCACTCTAACAAGGCAGCGTTTGTAAATTTAAGGGCTTTGCATGGAGCCTTCCTTCCCGAGTATGAAATGATTCCTGTATAAGCTGGGCAAACTTGTAAGTGCTGTGAACTTTAGATTATCATCAGATGTTTCCATCCCCCACATTATTCAGGCATGGGAACCACGAATCTCACTCACTCATATACACGTTCTAGAGTGCTCTATGTTATGAGGATGTTATTCTATCAGGCCAATTTGTCAAAAAAGAACCAAGCATGTACAGACTCCTTTCTTATGTGATGGTTTGGGTTCTCTTAGCCCATTCTGTACTCAGTTCTAAGTCTTTCTGGTATTAAAAGATGTGCTTCTGGGAGTCAGGTGGGGCAGCATCACCTCTGAATTTTTGTTGGCAATGCTGTTGGTCCTCAAAACCCCTTGACAGCTGATGCTGGAGTTCAGGACTCCAAATGGGCTGGTCTTACTGAGACATACCCAAGCCATCCTGTGAATTGTAGTATAGTTGACCTCTGAACAACACAGGTTTAAACTGTGCAGGGCCCATTTATATGCTGATTTTAAAAATAAATACTATAAATGTATATTCTTTATAATTTTCTTAACCCTTTTTGTTGCCTATTGTAAGAATACATTATATGGTACATATACAAAATATGTGCTCATTGACTGTATTATCAGTAAGGCTTCTGGTCAACAGTAGGCTTAGTAAAATTTTGGGGGTGTCAAACATTACACATGGATTTTTGACTGCAAAGGTCAACCTGAACCATATTAGTCATCATCCCCATGGATATCATTCCCTTGCATCATGGGTGGAAGGAGCTGGCCTGGGCAGGGATGTAGCCTCCTTGTCCACCTCCCAGCAGATTTTTTGTTGACCAATGGGATCCCTCAGATAGGTAACTAACCTTCCCAGGCTGCTTGAAATGACAATAAATGGGATCCTAAGGCACTTACATGTCTTTATTTGGCTCCATAGAACATTTGTCATTTCATATTCTCAGGACTCTACAGCTAGGTTTGCCATCTCAACTTTTGTGTTGACTCAGAATGGAGGGAGAGGTGTCTGGGATGTGCTCCTGGGGTGGGGGATGTCAGACCACAGGGCAGCTAGTGGGTCAGTAGCCCATTCAAGGGAGCCTCTATCCTAGCTTTGGAGGGACTCCCATGGGGTGCCCATGCAGGGGCCATGTGTGCAGGACAGCCTTGGGCAGTGTTGTGAGTCTACACATGGGGTGGTCTGAAGGGTGTTATAAGTGGAACCTGTTGGTGGCCTGGGTCTGTACCGTGTTACCATCTGAAAAGAACATGCTGCCCCTCCCCCTCACATGATGGATGTTCTGTCACGTGACATTTGGCACGGCCACTCCCAAGTGCACCCTGAGTGTGACCCTGTTGCATTTGTCAATGTGAGCCCTGGGCAGTGGGGGTGTTGCTCTGCAGAATGGAGACCCCCAGTGTGCAGCATCTAGTCCCAGCCACTACAACCCCTCTGCCCCCCAGTGAGTAGCATGCTGCAGGGCTGTTACAAAGGCGTTTAGTTTATTCTCATCAGTGTTACTGATGTTCTCATGTTCACATTTCCCAGTGCGCTCCTCTCCTTACAGTAGTTAATGTGCAATCTCACTTACAGGCTGGGGTGGGGGTGGGGGGGCTCAGCCCAGAGAAGGGCAGGTGTTGGCACTCCACGTGGACACAGCAGCTGGCCTGTCCTACGGGAACAGGGGCGGCCAGAGGCCTCCAGTCTTTTTTGCGTTGGTGAGTCTCCATTCATGCTCCTTCCTGGCTGCCCAGGTGGGGGTGGGAACCATGCAGCTCAGAGCAGGGCTGGGCAGGGAGGGGAGGGGAGGAAAAGCAGCAGGCCACCTGAAAGGGCAGGGTGGATGGGCACAGGGGCGGCTCCTGGGGTAAGGCACAACCCTGTCTTTGGCTCTCCTGGTGAGGAATTCCCCCCCCTGCCCCTCCCCCCCCTCCCCCCCCCCACCAACGCACAGTCCCATGGAGCCAGGGGCACCTCCTGGGGTCCCTGAAACAAGGGGTTCTGCCACCCAACCCAGTGCTGCAGGGTTATGGAGAAAGGACAGGGGTAAGCCCTGCCTGAGTACAAAGCAGGGAGGGGGCTAGGCAGGGATCTGCCCAGAAAAAAGGGTGGGGAGGGAGAGGACACCAGTCCCAGGAGCTGGCCCCCAGCTAAGGCCTGGAAGGGGGGGAGTACCTGGAGACTCCTGCTTCCTTTGGGGGCTGGCTGGAACCCCAGCCCACCCCTCTGTGGCCCCTGGAGCCCACCAAGTGACTGGGATATTGTGCTTTGGGATGACGCTGGGGTAGAGTGTCAAGGCCAGGATGAGGGGCAGGGGAGGTGCGACTAAGGTGCTTGTGCTTTAGCTGGGGGTGTCAACTCCCCCCTCATACACTTGCCTCCACCCCCCACACACATACTCGGGCCAGAAAGGAGTGCCAGGATCACAGCCAGACCGGACACCTCCAACTCCACAAACAGATGCTGGAGGGACCCCCTTCCCACAGGCTGGTGGGGGCTACAGGGTGGGGTTGGGGCCTCCAAATCAGATTCCAAGGATTCATTGGGATAGTCCCACCCATCTCTAGCAAGCTCCTGCCTCTGGAAGCCATGGGCTGTCAGACTAAGAGAGGTGAGGCAAAAGGCGAGGAAAAGGCTAGACAACAAATGTCAAATGACACCCAGCAGCACAGGAGGATGGGGAGCAAAAAAGAAAAAAAAAAAAAAAAGAACCCTCTGGTTCACATGTAAAACTCAAAAAAAAAAAAAAAAAAAATCACTCACACTGGATGATACTAAGAGAGGAATGGTTAGAGAAAATTCAGCAAACAACTGCTAATAAATGCAGTGGGTCCTGCCCTGTCCCCAGGAGCTGGGCTCTGCCAACAGGCCAAGACCAGGATATCCTTCAAATGTAGTCCAGGTGATAGCTGGCCTGGGGTCCCACCTTGGAAACGTGCACCCATACTCTACATGCATGCACACATTCAGCCTACTCCCGCACCCCTCACCCCATCCTACCTTCCACGGCACCCCAGGGACCAAAGGGCACATCAGACACAGTCCCATTGGTTTGAAAAATAAAAGGAATCTTATACTTCAATATTTCATTAGCTAAAAAAATGTTTTAAAAAGTATGTACAGGGGATGGGAGCTGGGAGCCCTGCCGTGGGATGGGGTGGGGAGGGAGGGAAGGGCAGCAGCCTCCAGCATGCTCCCCTGGTTCCACTGCCTCTCTTATCTTCATTTATTTTAAAGCAAAACTTCTCCACATTCACACGCACACGCACCTGTGAGCCTCCAAAACCTCTCCTCAGAAACTCTGGGTCTGTATCCCTCACTCAGGACCTGCCCCACTCAGGTCTGACGGGCCTGATGGGGCAAGAGAGGCTGAGTACAGGGTGGGGGAGAGAGAAGGGCGCTGGGCGCACTACCGCCTGCCACCTTAGGTCGGTTTAGGTCAGTCGTGGAATTTCTCTGAGCCTCAGGTTTCCTCAGCTGTCACAAGAGCAGTCCCCACAGCCTTGCCTACCCCAGCCCCAGCTGCAGGGACAGACGAAGGAAACAGGAAGGCGCTTTTGGAAACGTGGAAGCACTGGGAGGTGGTGGCAGGAGGGGTCCTGAGCACCCCGGGGCCCCTGCAAGTCCCATGGGGCTGCAGCGAAGGGTGGAGCAGAGGACTGCCCCTCCCCTGCCTGGCCTGGTTGAGTGGAATGGGAAAACAATTGCTAGGGGTTAGAAGAGGGGGGAGAGAGTACTCCCTGACTGTGCACGAGTGTGTGCGAGAGAGAGAGAAGGCCACGCAGAGCTCGCACCACTGCCACCCTCTCCCAGCCCACTCGGAATGGGGTCAGGGGTGGGATGGGAGGCCGAAGCATGCAGCACACCCTGCGGGTCCTGGGTAGGGACAGACAGTAGCTCGTGACCAAGATGGTAGGTGGGTGGGTGACGGGAGGGGGAGTGTGACGGCCTCATGGAGGGCTTGGTGGGGGTTACTGGAGGGCCTCGGCTGAGGGGCCAGCCTCGCCATCATGGCTGGCTGTTTCAAAGCTGTGCTCCACGCCCATCATGTCCGGCTCCAGCTTGCCCGTGTCACTGATGAAGGTGGTGTAGGTATCACCCTCAGGCGGCTTCCCCTTGGGAATCCAGCTCTTCCGCACGACACGGCGGGCATTGGTGCACATGTCAGCCGCAATGGCATTCATTTCACTCTCCTTGAAGTTCGGAGCAAAGTTCTGGCAGTAGTCTGTGCGGGGAGAGCGGACAGCTCAGGCCTAGGTGGCCCTGCCTCCCACACCGCCAAAAGGCCCTCGGCCATGCCTGTCCTGACTCCCCCACCCCCACTCCCAGGACACCGTGGAACCCCTCTTGGAGGTGAGAGAACAGAGGTCTTGCAGAGAGCATGCTAGATCACATTAGCTGGCTCGGTGCTTGACTAAGTTCTGCCACATGTAGGACATATATGGTTTGACAGGGTGGCCCAGTGCTCTTGAAAAATGTGGATTATTTGCAGAATTTAGGAATTGGGAGATTCCTTCCCCCTGCAAACTTAGAGTTCTCTCCTGACAATTGGCTGGGGCTTGGCTGCTTCATAACTACCTTGAGTATGAAGATCCTTCCCACCCTCCCATCGGACACAGGCTTCCCTTCAGTGCCCTGTCCCCGCCTGCGCCCCCCAAAGAAATCTCTAAGCAGCATAGCCCTCCTCCCAACAAGCCTAGATTAAACCTCAGATCCTTAACCATACCCACCTATCAAGGCCAACACCAGAGAAAAGGACCATCTGCTCACCCCAGGGCCTACACCAACCCGCCTCCAGAAAGCCAGACACTCACACTTGACAGCATGGAGGACGCGACTGTCCAACGGTTTGCGTCTGGGGTCATTGGTGGAAGAGCGGATGCCAGTGCCACAGCTGTTAGCCAGTGTGTTCCTGGGGGGGAGGTCATGGGGAAGGAGTCAGATCCCCTGTGGTTGTGGGGGTCATGGGACAGCTCCCTACTCCCCGGGCTTTGGCAAGGGCCTCACCGGTCAAAGAAGGAGGCCAGGAGGCGCCGCAGCAGGACCTTGTGCCGTGTGCCTGCACTGACATGGCAGTTCATGAGCTGTGCCCTTGTGATGTACACATTGGTACCTAGAGGGAGGAGATGGAGGGTGGTCAGGCCCTAAACTGCCACATTCCCCATGTGGCCAGGCCCACTTCTCGGATCTCCAGAGACCCTCTCCAACAACTCACCCCAGGGCAGCCTCATCAGCGCCCAGAAAAGGACAGATGGTGGTACCACTGCCCATGGGGCACCTACAATGTGCCAGGCCCACCTAGTACATGTGTAGCTTTTATCAGCACAACCAGCTAGGAGTTAGAACAGGCAGCAGAGGCTTGCACCCAGGCACACTGATTCCGTGCCAAATTCTTAACCATTCAGTAGTTAACCCTCACACCACCCTAAGAAGCCACTCATCCACTGCCTTATGGCCATGATGTCCCCTAATGCTTACATCTGCCTCCAGGGCAAAATCCTAGAGGCCAATATTTGATGTGTATCAACACAGAGGGGTGTCAGCTGCCCTAGGACAAAGCCAGGGGCTATGCTACAGGCCAGTAGCCCAGAGGGCACCGAGGCCAAGGGTGAGGGGAGAGGGGGACTTAGGGAGCAAGTGAGGCCAGCCTACCTGTCACCAGCTCTAGCTTCTCAGAGGGGTCGCCTTCATCATAGAGCTTGGGGTGGCAGCGGTTACCGATCTGGTTGATGAGCTCGGCTGGGAGAGACGCCAAGTCTTGCCGCACCCGGATGCGATTCCGGGATTCAGGGGTCACCTGCTCAGGGAGGGCCTCCACCTTCTCGGCTGTGGGGGGAGAGAGTGGTATGTGTTGGGGATGGGGGTCATGGGTAGGTAGGGGTGGCGAGGGGGGCAGGGGGGAAGGAGTGGGTGCCTCACCACTTTGGCCGACATTCATCATGCTATACATGGTGTACATGTTGCAGATCTGCCGGTATTGCTCGTCTGTGCCCTCCTCGCCCGCATCCTCCTCCTCGTCCTCCTCATTGTGATAGGAGCCTGGGCTGTCGCTAGTATAGGCGCTTGAGGTACCAGGGCTGGTCCGCTCAGACATGTTGGGCCCACTCACCACGCCCCCTGCTGCGGCTGCTGCTGCAGCAGCCAAAGCCTGCTGAGGTGGCCGGTTGGCGGCCAGGTCCAATGTGGAGAACCTGGCCATTTTTCGGCTACCATTGCCACCACTGCTGCCGCCAACCCCGGCCTCTTTCTGGCTGCTGTCCCACAGCCGCTTAGCCACAGGCGTGCACTGCACAGAGTCCGACTCCTGCTGCTCTGTCTTGACACGGGACACCAGGGGCAACGGGGTGCTGCAGGCCGTCCAGCTCGATGTCTGAGCCACAGGGCTCTGGGGCTCGGATGACGGAGCCTCCTCGGCATGTAGGCCCTGGGAGTCGCAGCTGGGAGAGCTCACCTTCAGGAAGAATTCAGTGCCCTTCTCCATGATCTCCTGGATCTGCAGGAAGCCAGCCGTGTACATGAGCAAGAACTGGTCCCCCATATTCATGCTCAGCCGGCCCGTGTAGCAGAAGCTGAGGATTTGTTGGAAGGACTGAGGCTGCACAGCCGCCGGCAGCTCTACCACAGCGCTCCGGCTGCTGTTGAACAGGTCCCGGAAGTAGGAGCTGCTAGCAGCCAGTACGGCCCGGTGGGCCTTGAAGGCATGGCCTTTGACCACCACCGACACATCACAGTACAGGCCCTGAAGCCGCTGCTCATTCAGGCACTCCAGAATGCTGTTGCCGAAGTTCGGGATCTCCATCTGCAGGGTCTGGGCCATGGTGGCAGCTGTGCAGGGGACAGGGGAAGACAGAGAGATGGGTCAGGTGACATGCTCAGGCCTGTTCTCAGCGGCATCCACATGGTAGGTTTGCTGGGGCCTTAGGAATCACAGTTGCCTGGCTGGTGTGGCTCAGAGGTTGTGCGTCAACCTATGAACCAGGAGGTCACATGCCAGGTTCCAAGCTCAATCCCCAGTAGGGGGCATGCAGGAGACAGCCAATCAATGATTTTCCTCTCATCATTGATGTTTCTATCTCTCTCCCTCCCTCGCTGAAATCAATCAACATTAAAAAAAAAAAAAAAAAAAAAAAGGAATCGCAGGAGCCACTCCTTCCATCCCTTTAGGGCAGACTGTCAAATCAGCCAAGTCAGCTACAGGACAGGGTGGCCACATGCTGTTTCTTGCAGACAAGGGGGAAAGGCAAACTTACACACAGGTGCTTAAATATGAAATGAGTTAACACAGTGAGCATAACGCATCACTAGTACCCCATGCATAGGGTAACTCTGAAGGGCACTGACATGGAAACTCCCAGAGGGTCGAGTCACCCCATTTCCCCCCGAGTATTTACAGTGCTGAGCACATGACACTCAACCACCATTTGTTGAATGACTAAATGACAAGAACCCCTGAAATTGCGTAAGAATACCACCAGTCATCAGGGAAATGCAAATCCAAATCACAAGTCACTGTTTCATACCCACTAGGTCAGGTAGAAGAAAAAAGACATGTGCTGTCAAGGATGAGAAATTGGAACCCTCCTATACTGCTGGTGGAGATGCAAAGATGTGCAGCTGCCGTGGAAAACCGTCTGGCAGGTCCTCAAATGGGTTAAGCATGTAGGTGCCATATTGCCCAGGAATTCCATTCCTCACAATTATACCAAGAGAAGTGAAAACATATCCACAGAAAAAACTGCACATGAATATTCACAGCAGCACAACCCACAATTGCCCAAAGGTGCAAAACAATCCAAACGTCCATTAAGTGATGAATGGATAAACAAAATGTGGTACATCCATACAGTGGAATATTATTCAGCCATAAAAAGGAATGAACCAGTACATGTCATAACTTAGACCAGCAGTCGCCAACCAGTAGTCCGTGAGGTCTGAAAGGTTGGCAACCACTGACTTAGACGAAACTGAAAATATTATGCTAAATGCAAGAAGCCAGACAAAAGGACCACATATTATATCCCATTTATATGAAATGTCCACAACAGGTAAATTCATAAAGACAGAAAGCAGTTCTAGCCAGTTTGGCTCAGTGGATAGTCTTGGCCTGTGGACCAAAAGGTCCCAGGTTTGATTCCAATCAAGGGCACATACCTTGGTTGCAGGTTCCTCCCTAGCCTGGGCCCTGGTTGGAGCGCAGAGGCAACCAATTGATGTGTTTCTCTCACATCGATATTTCCGTCTTTCCCTCTCTCTTCACTCTGGAAAAAGATCCTCAAGTGAGGATTAACAACAAAAAAAGACTGAAAGCAGATTAGTGATTGTCAGGGGCCGATGGGAGGTTTGGGGAATGAGCAAAGAATACAGGGTGCCATATTGTGATATATAAGAAATACATATTTGGTCATTCAGATGACCAAAATATGTTATCTCGTACACTGGATCTTCATCCATAATTCCTGACTCACAGCTCTAGCAACACTTGGAATTTCCTAAGTGCTGAGTGGCCTTCTGTTATATTAAGGAGGTGACTTTTGGAAGCACCTTCGAATGGAAGCTGGTTGCTAAAGGACTCACACATGTGATTAGAGGGGTGGAACTTACAGTCCCCCCGCCCCTGGGAGGGGAGAGAGATGAAACCAATCACCAGCAGCCAGTGATGCAATTGGTCAGTCTATTTATGGAGATCTGGAGAGTCGCTTGTTGGGAGAGGGCATGGAAGCATGGGATCCCTTCCCACTTACCTAGCCCTATGCAGCTCTTCCATCTGGCTGTTCCTGAGTTATATCCTTTTTACCATAAACCAGTGATCTAGTTAAGTGACATGTTTCTCTGAGTTCTGTGAGCAGCTCTAAGAAATTAATTGAGCAAAAAGTTTCTGTGGCCGGTCAGCAGAAGCATGGTAACCCTGGCTTGGGACTGCTGTCAGAAGTGTGTTGGCGGGGCAGTCTTGTAGAACTGAGCCTGTGGACTCTGAAGCAATCTCCAGGTAATGTCAGAATAGAACTGAATTCTCCGACACTTTTTTGGTGTCTGAGAATTGTTTGTTGGTGTGGAAAAGCCCAACCTCTATACCCCAAGTGGAATTATTTGAGTCCAAGAATCCAATTTACAGGGTTTCTTCTTGAACTAATGGAAAATGTTCTAAAATTATGATGGATGCATAACTCTGTGACTATGCTAAAAAGCATGGAATTGTACACTTTAAATGGGCAAACTACATGGTATATGCACCTCTATAAAACTGAAACCATATTCTGGGCAGACTGGGGATGAGACTTGCCAGGTACATTCTACGGGTCTTTTGAATTTTTAACCTGGTGAATGTATTGCCTATTTGCAAAATTAATATTTTTAAATAAAATGTGTAAAATCAGCCTTAGCTGGTTTGGCTCAGTGGATAGAGTGTCTGCCTTTGGACTGAAGGGTCCCAGGTTCGATTCCGGTCAAGGGCACATGCCCAGGTTGTGGGCTCCATCCCAAATAGGGGGCGTGCAGGAGGCAGCCAGTCAATGATTCTCTCATCATTGATGTTTCTCTCTCCCTCCTCTCTGAAATCAATAAAAAAAATATTTAAAAAAATGTGTAAAATCATACCACACATTTAATTTATGCAAATTAACCCTAAAGTGTTGGGGTAGGAAAGAAAAGCAAATTTAAGGATCTGCCTATGATCTTGCTCATGGAGTTCAACCCCTATCCTGATCGGTGGGGAGACCACTGGGGTTGGGGGCCAGGGACCTCTAAAAAGTATGCACTTCTGAGCCAGAGCCTATTCTGTCAGTGCATATTCCAACCCAGGAGAACTGGTCACATGGGAAGGGCATGTCCGATACTCTAGGACAGGTGTGGAGAAATTTTTTCCTGCCCAGGGCCACTTGGATATGTATGGAACATCATTCGCAGGCCATACAAAATTGTCAACTTAAAAATTAGCCCACTATATTTGGTCAAACATTTAATTAACTCAACCCTAATGCCTTGGCAGGGCCAGACCAAATGATTTAGTGGGTCTTACCTGGCCTGGTTGGATGTTCCCCACCCCTGCTCTAGGGGCAATCATAAAAGCCACTGAAGGATGACGTTGCTTTAAAAGTGCCTCCAGGAGTAAGAGTATCCCTTCTATAGTGGTCCTGAATAAGCAGGTAGAGAAAAGAAGCGAGGCCCTGAGCAGAGAGGCTGGTGAGAAGGATGAAGAGAAATGACAGAAAAGGAGTGTGCAAAGGCCCCGGGGCAGGAGCTAACGAGAGCCCCCAGCTAGTGTTCCCTCATTCCCCAGTTAGCTTTCACAGCTAACATTCATTAGCAAGTCCATTCTGACCTGCCTCTATGGGCTGAGCACTGGGACACTGTGGCTCTATCTTTTAACACTGAGTTCATTCTGAAAAGGCTGCCTAGAGAATAAAAGCAGCCACAAACCCATGGGCTCAGAGGTGCACTTTGGGGCCAGGTTGAGTACTGGTTCCAGAACTGACTCACTCCTGGGATCAGGAGCTCCCAACCTCTACTTCTCCATTTGTAAATAGATGCTGATTTGGCCAACGTGGTTCTATAAACTCAATCTGAACTCACTGAGTTGCTTCATCTGGCAGAACTGGAGGGAGATACAGGTGACCGGCATGAGCTCCCCGAATCCTGTTAGTAAACCTCTGGAGAGGATTTTATACTCCCAATACTCAGCTTGGAAAACTGAGGTCATGTGGCAGTTCAGGACTGTTTTGTAGTCATTGGTGAGTAAGTGGTAGGGACAAGATTCAAACCAGGTCTGCCTGGGCACTGCAACCTGTGATTTCCCTAGGCCAGTGGTTGGCAAACTGCGGCTTGTGAGCCACGGTTTGCTGCTCTGCTGACTAATGAATTTGCCGACCACTGCGTAAGGCATTACCCTTACCCTTACCCAGAAGTTTTGACTTCAGGTTAAAGACATTAGTACATTATTAAAATGTTTTTTAAGTGTTTTTCCCTAAGGCAGTGCCCTCCCTCTCATTGTCATAAAAAATCACTTAGGGCAATCAGAGGAGGGAGGCAGAGACAGGAAATACCATGAGAAAGAAATGCACCTTCCTGAGCTCAAACAGTGCTCGATGGGCCAGTAGCTGGCCCTGTGTGAGGAGGTAGGGAAAACTGAGGCGCCAATGAAGGTAAAGGAGAGCCCCATTCAGATGAGCCCTGACCCACCTTCTCAGGATGCCAAACGGAAACTGCTCTGAGTACTGGGGCTCAAGTGACCAAGGCCAAGGTGTCCAAGGGAGAGAGTGGCACCCGGCCCCTGGAAAGGTGCTTCAGACCCCCCAGCTTGGAAGGCTCACACCCCAAGAGGGAGGACCAAGGCAGGACAGACAAGCCATGAAGTCAGAGGCCCCAGACTTGGGTTCTGATGCCAACCACACTACTCTCTAGCTGTGTGGCCTCAGGCCAGTTCCTCACCTCTCTGTGCCTCAGTTTGTTCACCTGTAAAATGGGGATGCATGCATCTAACCCACCCTGGTGGGCTGCAAGGAGGGTTCTCACAGAGTTCACTTTCTAGTGGGGAGATATAGGGAGAGATTTAATTATAGTTGGGGTGAATATTACCTAGTAGTCACCCTCAGTGGCCAGGCAAAGGGGTAGGGGAATGACGCATATAGAGCCACAACAGTCTTGGGCAGGAAGGAGGCCAGTGTGGCGGGAGGGCGGCAAAGGGGGACAGGAGGAGCCTTGGCCTAGTGAGGACGAATGTCTTTTGAGAGTGAGTAGTGGGAAGCTCGGAGCAAGGGAGACTAAGGGCCAGACCAACTCTGGAGAATTCCCAGCAGCAATATGGAGACCAGAACACAGGACAAAATACAGAGGTGGTGGTGGCAGTGAAGGAGAGAGGATGGTCAGACTCAGGAGTGAACAGCTGTGGGGAGGGAAGGAGGGGAGGTAAAGATGGGGCCTGCCTTCTCTTTGTGAACCCCCAGTCCCCATGCCAACCTTGGGGTGGGGGTGGGGGTGGGGGTGGGGTCACAGGAGTCCTCTCATTCCACACTGCAGCAGTCATTGGCTCTGGACAGAGAGCCACCCACGATGTCATCCAATGCCCTGGAATCAGGGGACAGAGTTTTAAGAGCTGTATGTATAGTTCCTTATCCAAGGAGACTGCCCCATGAGGGCAGGCATTCTGGCCAGATTAGTTCATGATCAGCAAATCAGAACAGAGGAAGAGGCTCAATAAATATTTATAAATGTGTTAAATATGGAGAGGGAGATAGACACAGAGCACCGAGGCAGGAATAGATGAGTCCAGTTTGCGACAGGGCTGCTGATGGGGATTATAGGCAGGGGAAGGGAGGGCTGAAGGGATGCGGCTGTGGATGCTTCTGGGGCTGCACGGGCCATTTTGAGGGATCCCCCTAACTGTACCTAGTGGGCCAGGCACCACTGCAAGCAGTCTCAAAGGGCTCCCCTCTGAGGTGAGTGCTAGGACTGCCCCCTTTATGGGTGGAGACCATATCTCAGCCTGGCACCAGCCCAAGCAGCCAGACTTTAGGCCCAGACTCCTCCCTGGGAATTGGTGCAGCTCAGCAACAGGAGTGCAGACAGAACAGAAATGCAGGGAGGAATCTCCCAATATTCTGGCTGAACCCCAACATCAGAGTGCAGCACCCACAGCTTCGAAGCTTTAGATTAGCCATTGGGGGAGAGGGCACAACATGGCAATTAGTGCAAATGGATCAACGAATCAGTGCATAGGTCTTGGCAGGTCTGTGGGCTGCAGAGACCTGGTGTGACCTTGCTGCCCTTGCAAGGAACAGGTGGGGGAAGGCCTTAAAGGGCTTTGAGATCAGTGAGGGGCCAGAGGGGACCCCAGAGACCTACCCCAGGGCTCCCTTCCCAATTCAGTCTGCTGGGCTCAAAAGAAACCACCACCTACGTGTGTTCCTGCACGAAGTCCCTCACTCACACTGGCTCTGTGAGGGAAGGGCCATAGAGCCATGATGCGCTCCCAGAAGAAACAGGTCTAAAGCAGCTGGTGCCTGGCCCAGGTCACCTGCTGGCTGGAAAGTGGTGGGATGGAGCCAGGGATCATGGTCTCCAAACCACCCAATAATTTTGTCCCCACCAAGCTGAGCCCCTCACCCCAACCTATCTTAGGCCTCAGGCCCACTGCATTGTTCCCTCCACTGGTCAAGCTGTGCATCCTGCCTGGAGTGCCCTTCTCCTGCTACTGCCCACATTTCCGCCTCCACCTCAGCTATACCCGCCCGCCCCCCACTCTGGGGGGCGGGGGGGAAGGGTGGTTCTAGAGAGGAAAACCCTCCTCTTTATACTTCCCACCCCAAGCTCCTATGCTCACCTCTGAGAACAAAATCCCACTCAACTATAAACTCCCCAAGGGCAGAAAACTATATTCGAATCCTCTCTCCTCACAACTTGGCATGTGTTAAATAGTGGAGAGGGAGATGGGACACACAGAACCAAGGATATTATTTTCCCCAAGCAAGCACACAGAGGAAAGGCCATGTGAGCAGACCAGAACCTGACCGTGCAGCCATCTTGGACTTCCAGCCCCCAGAACTGTGAGAAAGTGTGTGTTGTTTAAATCTCCTCAATCTACGGTATTTTGTTATGGCTGCCTGAGCTGAGACAGACTCGAAACACCATCTACTCACCCACAACGCGGCCAATGCAACCCCTGGCTTGGACCTCCCATGGGTGCTGGATTTGCTCATGGCTCAGAAGCCAATTCAATGTGCCTATAACTGAGCTCCTGTCCCCTCGAGCCTGCTCTGATTGTAGCTCACCAGAAAGTCCTCCACTCAGGTCAACATCCTAGACCCCAGGGAGGGGAGGGGCAACTCTCAGCCCCAAACAAAGAGCCGAGAATCCTCCCAGCATGGCTAGTCCTGGTCCCAGACTTGAGCAGGTCTCCCAGAGAGATGTGAGGCCATAGCAGGTCTCACTGGGATGTGAGGCTATGACCTCCCACGAGTTACTCAACAAATATTTGCCTAGCACCTGCCCCGGTCGGGAAGTGTCCAGGAGCCTGGCATGGCGGGGGACATGGTCATTCATGCAGAATCACACAGTCAATGTGCTTGCATGCAGGGGACTCTTATCTTGCCCAGAAGAGCTGAGATCTGGGGGCAGGGAGTGGCAATCTAATGAGGCAGTGGTGGGCTGGGGTCTTACCCTCAAGGTACAGGAAAGGCATGCAGAGCCTTGAGGGAGAAGCAGATGTGGTTCTTCCAGAAAGTGAAGGAAGGTGAAGGTTGGCACTAGGCTCAGTCCTCTGCTATGGGCAGAACTGGTGTCCCCCCACCCTAACCCCCAATGTGCCTATACTTGGAGTCAGGATCTGTAGGAGAAAATTAAACAAGGTCACAGAAGTGGGGTCCTAACTCAATAGGACTGGTGTCCGTATAAGAAAAGAGATATTTTTCTCTCCAAGCACACACACAGAGGAAAGGCCATGGTGAGCACACCAGAACCCAACCAAACCCGACCTTGTGGCCATCTTGGACTTCCAGTCCCCAGAACTGTGAGAAAATAAGTGTCTGTTTAAGCCTCCCCATGTATGGTTACTTTGTTATGGCTGCCTGAAACAGGCTTCAAACACAGCTCTACTCACCCACAACTCTGCCATGGAGCCCCTGGCCTGGACCTTCCGTGGGTGCAGGATTTGCACATACCTCAGATGCCAACTCAATGTGCCTTCAACTGAGCTCCCATCCCCCCAAGCCTGCTCTGGCCGTAGCTCTCACCGGAAAAGTTCCCCACTCAGGCCAAGACCCTTAGATTCACCTTGGACTCCTGCAAAACCAGTTTTCACCATCTGGGTCCAGAGTAACACCACTAGGGCCCCTACAATGCATATTGGGGCCCTACCTGCTTTTGAGCCTTCTAGAATGGCCACAGCTCTTCATACCCTCCCAGTCACCAATCTCAAATTTCCAAAGACAGACACTGTTCCAAACCCAATTCCTTCAGTCGCTTTTCCTGTTTGGTTTTTCTTCCTTGACACTTCCCACCATCTAGCAAATGTGTTCTTGCTTTTGTGTCAGCTCCACTGGGGCAGGGCGTTGGCCTGTTTCCGGTTGCTTTGTCCTCTGCCCCTAGAACCTGCTGGGCACACAGTGGGTGTTCAATAGTTGTTTGAGGAACAAATGGGATAAATTATTCGCATTAATTCCAACCTGGTTCCCCTTTCCCGGTTCACAATAATGGGACTAAAACAGGAGTGGGACTCGAAAGGGGTCTCTGAGGCTGGGCTCAATGTAACTGAATGTGAACAACAGCTCACACTGCTGCCGGATGAAAACCATGATTCGGGTCAGCCTGGGGTGCACTAGGCTTCAAATGGAACCACCTGTGTGGCTGGTGATTCTCGGGAGTGTGAACTGCCATCTCTTTGGGAAGGGAGCTCTGAGTTCTCCAGCCAGCAGAGGCTGGGGGGACTGATCTGTGCTTTACCAGGGAAGCTCTAGTCGCCCACTGACATGTGGGCGACTCAATTAAGGGAAACCAACTCCAAGTGTAAGAAAGAACTTAAGGCTCCTGGAAAGCCCCATAATCCTTTACCCAGCTCAGCAGGAGGTGGCCAGACCCAGCCATAGCCAAGGGTGAACCCAGAGCCATTGGGACCAAATTATCTCAGGCAAATGTGTTAGGGAAGCACAACATGCTATCTAACTGCACAGATCCTACCGTGTGGCATCTGTATTTTTTAATGTGCATACAGTGCACATTTAACTCACTTCTTTTTCGCTGAAAAAACAGCCACTAAATCCATGGTGGGGGATAGGATTTGCAATAGTAGCTGGCATTCACATTTGTCCCTACTGTGTACCAGTACCCAGAGAGGGTCCAGAGCGGGTGCTTCAATTATTCCTCTCGCTAGTTCTGGGGGAGGAAACAGATCTTTCTGTCATTTAAAGATTAGATCAGGAGCCAGAATCACACCGAGGCAGTCTGACTCCTGTCCGAGAATCAGGAGGCTTCTTGACTCTGGCTGGCTAGGCTCATCCTCTGCATGGTCCTGTTGTTCCCCACAGCAGGCAGCTGTGACTAGACTGATTTCAGGGATAGGAAAACTGGGGCTCAGAGAAGCCAGAGTGGGGGAAGGGAAGCAAGGGCAAGCCAAGGCCAGAGCCAGGCTCTTTACCCTTGCTGGGCATGTCCTCTGCAGAAATGGGATCTGTTGCCCATCTGGGGATTCCCCATTCAGGGTCCAGGTGCCCTCTGAGGGCCAGGTGGGGTGCTGTTCTTTCTGTTTCCCCAGCTCTTCTCCACTCTTCCTTCACTGCCACCTCCGGGGATCAGCAGTCTAGCCTGCAGCCTCTCCAACTTCCCACTTTCTTCTGGCAGCCCTGGGCAATCTAGCCTCCGCCTGCAGCAGCTCCAGAACCCAGCAGCAGCCCAGCCCCCTTCCACTCTGACCACAAGCCCTCCTTTCTGAGCTACAGCCTACTCCCAGTGTATAGTCACACCCAAAGGACAGAAGAGCAGAGGCCAGGCAAAAGCCCTGAGGTGTTATTGCTCCAACACAAAGGAGGCTGGTGGGGCTGAGGGCGGGTGGTTACTGGGATGGGGCTTATTGAAATGCACTTGGACACCACACAGGGCTTGGCAGGGCCTAAGAATGGAGTCTTATTATTATTTTACTAGGCTCAAATATCCCTTACAAAGCTTCCTGCTTAGCATTACACTTCCCTTTCTCTTCACTTCCAGGAACATTTATCTATCTTAGTGCTTGCCCCAACATCAGTCTTCCCAACTATAAAAGGGGCCAATAGCAGCAGCAGCAACCTTACAAGGCTGTTTCAAGGATTAAACCAACAAAATAACCCACCATGCAGTCAGTGTCCAGTAATGCCAGCTGTTATTATTAGCTGTGTCCCCTTCTGTCCATCCACCTAGCCCTTGCCAGACTATAAACTCCCTGACAGCAACAGAGACATCTTATGCCTTTCACCATCTCCCAAACCTTATGTGATTTCATGCCTTCACAGCATCACTTGATCACACCCAGACAGTAACTTCTCATGTAACCCTCACCAGGTGGCCACAGCACTGCTGCTCTTGAGGAGAACAGTTCCATGGTGGGGCTGCCCTGTGCATTATAAGATGTCGAGCAGCATCCTCTGCAACCACTAGAGGCTAGTAGCACTGCCAGACCAGCTGTGACAACAAAAAATGTCATCAGATATTTCCCAAGTATCCCCTGAGGGGGCAGAATTGCCCCTGGTGGAGAACCACTGAGATATAGGTATGCCCGCTTGTCCCCACTTTATCAGATGAGGAAACAAAGGGCGTTGAGGTCAAGACTTTTGCCCAAGGGTTTCAAGGCCAAGACAGGTGGTGCAGGGTAGTGCTAACTCTCTCCACTACAGTATGTTAGTTCTTCCTAATCCACCCTGTGCATAAGTCATGACAGTCATGGTCCTCATAGAAGACCTGTGGGTCTCTGAGGACGCTGAGACCTTCCCCGAGGAGGCAGCAGGGGAGAAGAGACAATGACCACAACAAAGCACTGGACACAAGACAACCACCTGCTCAGTTCCACTTCATGGCCTCTGTGGTTCAAAGGGCTGGGAGGGGGGGCGCGGGAGGGGGGTGGCAGAGGATGCCATTCTCAGGCAACGGGACCCAGGATCAGAGGCAGGAAGTGGGTCTGCTTGCTCATGGCAGGCATGAGCAAATTCAAAATGTGCAAAAGTGCTTAGAGCAGCTGGGCACCCACGAAAGTGGTCAGGGGTAAAGAGGATGAGAGAGGACCCCACAGAGGCTCCTGGAAAGCCCCACAGTCCTTTACCCATCTCACCTCCATGCCTTCAAGACCGGACAGCTTACCACTATCTCAAATGTAGTAATCCCCACTTCAGCTGGCATGCCACCTTCTCCATCATGAGCTTTGGCAATGACACCAATGCATTTCCAGTCAGACCTCACCACACCAAACCCCAATCCTCCATGTTGACCCCAACAATGAGTCCAGCAAAGCCAATCAAAGCTCTCATCTTCTCACAGCCTTGCTCAAGAACCTACTGGGGTTACCCAATGCCTGGCCAAGGCCCTGGATGCAGGCCAAGGGGGTCTGGACTTGCAGATGGTGTGACGGGGAGACCCAGAAGACCCTGAGGCTGGGTGCTTCCTTTCTGTAAATGGGACTAAGGGTCTATCTGTACATTAGGGTCACCCCTTGCTCCTTCCTTCATGAAGATATTCAGAGCACTTGGCAGGAGCCTAGCACATGCTTAATAAAGACTCTCAATGGGCTGTCTGTCTGCCTAGAACATTTGTCCCTCCTTGCCCCAGCCCCCCCCCCCCACGCTGATGATTCTTATTATTCAAGGCTCAGATCTCCCGAAAGTCTTCCCTGACCATCCTCCTATCTAAAGCTCTTCATCCCTACTCTCCCAGCACTCACTCATTTCCTCTTGTCTCACTACGTTCATGAATGTAGGAATAGCAGGAATGCTCTTGATTATTTGTTTGTTGGGTCACCTTCACTAGAATGAAAGTTGCTGAGAGGCTCTAGGATCTGTTACTCAGGGCTGCTCCCCTAGTCCCTAGCAGGGGGTTGGCATCCTAGTGAAATAAAACTGCCCCATGGCCGCCTTTCACCACCCCCACCCCTGATTATGGCCTCCTCTGGTGCCCTAGGTCTGTGCTCCCTAAGTCCTCACAGAAAAGCAGTTAGTTACTAAACGTGATTTCTACAGCTCCAGGTGCAGGCTCAAACCCACCACCCTCTTCTCTGCCACCCACACACCAAGGCCAACTGAGACCAATCTCTGCCCCTGTTCCAGCTGTGTGAGTCAAGGTAACCACCGGTCCTCAGTACCCAGCCCAACCAGGCAGGGGAAAGGCCTCTTTACGTGGGGCTGCTGGCCCAGTTCCCACCCCTCCTAGAACCAGGAGGCTAGCCACAAGATGGGAGGAGGCCAGGGCCCAAATAGAAGGCAGTTCTAGGAATTATGGGGATACTGGGGGAAGGGAAGGAATGAGGGTGACAACCCATCATTAAACCCAGATCTGGCTGATACCAATCGACCCAGCAGTCTGTAGCTTCTTCTTCAGGTGCTAGCTCCCAAGTCAATGTTCTCAGGACACACCGGTAACAGCTTTGCAATTAGCACCAAGAAAAGAAACAAAAGCTGGGGTGGTCTGACCCGGGACCAAAGTGGGAAAAAGACAAACCAGGAAAGCAAAGCAAAATTCAGCTCTACAGCACAGCCCCATCCTCATAACCGCCTCCCCCTGGCAGTCCACAACTCCATCACCTCTAACTTCTTGGCTCCCACATGGGGCATGGGGGATGAGAAAGACTTGGTGTCTGAGAAAGCTTTCACTTTCCCAACCTCCTGGGACACCATGAAAACTGTACAAAAGGGTATTGACCCATCCCTTGCGATGGCAAGAGGAAAGAGAATTTTTGAGGAGAAATCTGGAAGATTGGGGAGCTCCTCCAGTCATGACCCTCAAAGGCCAGCTTAGGGGATTATGGGTTTGGGCTCTAGTCATGTGACCTGGGATAAGCCACCCCAAGGCCTAAGCTGACCTGGTGGTGGTGAGCAATTAATGAGCTCATCCTACCAGCACGGGCCTGGTCAGGACATCACCCTAGCAGAGCCCCTGGGTCAGTAACCCCAAGGGCCTGGGCTAGGGTGCCTGATTTGATTCCCTTCTTGGTGACGTGACCTGCCCATTACCCCATCATAAACCTCTAAGACACAATGAACAAAACTTTATATACTCACCTCCCAGTTCACCTTCAGGGAGCTAGTGCCTGGGAAGCCACCGTATAAGATGGTGGTTGAGGGCCCATCCTCTAGGTTTGAGCCTCAAGGCTCCAGTCACAATTAGGTGGGGAAAGATTTTAGGAACCTCAGATACTCAGGTAAGGGCAGCTAGGCTGTCTCTCTGCAGGTATATGGGGTGGGGGTGTGCAAGGGCCACCCCATAGTAAACAAGATGCCCGAGCTAGGTGTTCCCAAGCTGCCCACACAAACACCCACCTGGCGGGCTAGCACCTTGGAACAGCCGGCAGAGGCTTGCCCAAAGGGTAGGTCGGGGACCCAGAGCCTAATGGGAATGAGGTGTGGGAAAAAAGGGCACCCCCCACCCCCGCCTTTGGCCCAGAGCTAACTTCTGGCCGGGAAAGGGGGTACATCTCGCACGTGCCTTTCGATCATCACTAGTTTCTCGGACCTGCCTCCACATCCCCATTAGTCTACCCCAAAAGCTCCGCCTCCTCCCCCCACTCCCCAAACTCCTACAATAGTTCCACAACTTACCTGATCTCCCTGGGATCTGGCCTTTCCCCTTCAACATCTTTCCAACCCTCACCTCAGGTGACTCCCGCAAGCACCTCCGGGATCTCCTATCCACCCGCTCCCCCCAACCCCCATTCCGAACTAACTCCGCCCACGCCCACCATGCCCCACTTCCTGGGCTTCTCCTCAGCCGCCCCCAAGCCTGTAACCTGACCCACCCACCCCCTCCAGCGACTGTACCTGCAAGCCCGGCCACGCCCCGACCCCCTCCGGGCCATTTCCCTCCGGCAGCGCCGCCCGCCCCTCCTCCCCGCACTCGGCCGGCCCCCAAGCCCGACTCCTTCTTCCCCTCCCCCTCCGGGCTCCCGGGAGCCTCCTCACTTTATCCCTTGGGCCCTCCAACTTCCCTGCCTCCTCCCCCCGCACCTGCCCGGCCCGGCTTTGCTCCCCATCCCCCGCCGGGAATGAGGGGAGGAGGTCTGGGCCCAATTCCGCCGTCCCCCAAGCCCCGCGGCCCGGCCTGGGGCTGGACACTCAAGGCCGCTGGCGAGGGCCAGGTCACCCAACCATAAGTGCGGGCTGCGGGCCTGGTTCCTCCTCTCTCAGAGGAGGCCGCCCCAAGCCCTCCCCCTTCACCCCTTAGCCGGACCTCGGATGCCCTCAGGCCGCCCCGGCGAGAGGAGGCCGGAACCGGGCCTGGAGCGGGTCCCCTCACCTGCGCCGTGGCCGCGCTCCGGGGGCTCCTGGCAGGCTCCGCAGCGGCAGCTGGGGCCGGACCTGGGCCCGGGGCGCACCCCCCTGCGCCGGGGCCTCGGCCTCCGCCTCCGCGGCCTCCGCGGCCTCCGCCTCAGCAGCAGCGGCAGCCGCGGCGGCCATTCATTGTGGGCCAGGCCGCCCCAGCCGAGCGCCGAACCAGCGCAAGCCGCGCCGCCGCCGCAGCCGGGCTAGGGAGGAGCCGCCGCGGCCCCGCCCCCGTCGCAGCCCCGCCCCCTAGGCGAGGTCAGCCGAGCACCGAAGGCGCCCCTTCCCGTCTCCGCCTCCTGCTTCAGCCCCTCAGAGTCGCCTCCAGTACCTCGGCTTTGCTTGAGAGTTCGAATCCCGACCCTGCCACCTTCTAGTCCCGCGACCTGAGGCAAGTCGCTCTGCCTTTTAGATCTTTAGTTTCCTGTAAAAGGCAAATAATAATAATGTCTGCTGTTTGTGTCAGGCACTGTTTTAGGGTCTTTATGTGAATGATCTCATTCCAATTTTGGTATATACTAGTATGCTGCTGAAGAGAGCACAAGTGAATGATCTCGTTTAAACGTCACAGTAACATTTTTACGTAGGAATTATTTTACACACACACACACACACTCACACACACTTTATAGAAAAGGGAGGCACAGAGAGATAAAGAAAATTGCTAAAGGAAGTGATGGCGGGTGTCAGGATTCAAACCCAGGGTCAAGAAGCCACAATAAAAACACGCTATGTCAGATTACGTTATAAGCATTTTACCTGCACTAACTTGTTTAATTCTCATCACAAACCAATAATGAACTTTAAAAAATTCTGCCCATTTTGCAAATGGGGAAACTTAAGCACAGAGAGGGGTTAAGAACAGGTAGCAAAGTGAGCTGGGGACTAGGAACCCAGACAGCCCAAACCACTACCCTGTCCTCCTTTCCTATTGAGGGTTACGTGAAAGAGACTTCTTTGCATACTTTCCGGGTGTTGTCTTTTAATCTTTGCTCTATCTTGGAAGCTAGGACTCTCTTTTTTTTTAAATATATATTTTATTGATATTTTACAGAGAGGAAGGGAGAGGGATAGAGAGCCAGAAACATCTATGAGAGAGAAACATCGATCAGCTGCCTCCTGCACACCTCCCACTGGGGATGTGCCCGCAACCAAGGTACATGCCCTTGACCGGAATCGAACCCGGGACCCTTCTGTCCGCAGGCCAACGCTCTATCCACTGAGCCAAACCGGTTTCGGCTGGAAGCTAGGACTCATATTTAACATGTAAGGAGAGTGAAGTCCAGTGAGTTTAAGTAACTTGCCAAGAGCATGTGGTAGGGCTAGGATTCAAACTCAGTAAATCTGATTTCAAAGCCTGAGCTATTCCTGCAGATGCCCTGAAGTAATGTGTTTATGGCACCCAGCATCCAGGAGACGATCAATAGGTGTTGGATTTCTTCGCTTACCACCCTTTTTCTCAGCCTCAACTTCCTCATCCGTGAAGTGGGCTGGTGAGGTGTCGCCTTAATTACACTATGATCAAGGCCGCGGATACCACACGTTCTGCGTTTTCCATGGTGCATTTTGATCCCGGGCGTCCACTGTAGGTAGCATCACTGATTGGCTAAATTCTGCCACATGACCCGCCCCCAACAGTGCCAACATGGCGGCGCCCAGGTCTTAATCCGGAAAATGTGACCAAGATTAATTCGGTTCTCCGTTTCGCGAGAGCAGGTGAGGAGGGCCCGGGCAGCGAGGGGAGGGATCTGGTGCAGGGGCGGGCCCACTTAAGGGCTTCAGGCTTCGCTGGGGCGGATCTTCAGAAGATAGGGGATGGCGTTAGCTTACGGAGGCCACAGGGTCTCCTGAGCCGCTATTTTACAGATGTGTAGGCCACCCGGCCCAGGAAAGGAGCTCTCTCATCCTCTCTATGCCCTCCTGATGCAGGCTTGGCGGGCACAGGCTACTGTGGATGTTCCATACGAGCATCGTTCTGCGGCAAACCCTGAGTCTCCGCTCCGCCGGCGGTCTCTGTAGGGCTCGGTTTATGGAGGGGCAGCCCCGAGGGCCGGCAAATCCATTCGCAATGGAGAACGGCACGGTGCCCTGTGGTGAAAAGCGCCCACCTGAAAACCAGGAGACGACGGTCACCGAGGGGTCCGCCAAGATCGCCTTCCCCAGCGCCAACGAAGTCTTCTACAACCCAGTACAGGAGTTCAACCGGGATCTGACGTGAGCAGGGGTCCGGGGTCAGTTTGGCAGAGGGCAATGGGTCTGTGTAGTGAAGGGGTGTGAACCAAGCCTTCGTCTCTCGCAGATGTGCTGTGATCACTGAGTTTGCTCGCATTCATCTTGGGGCCAAAGGAATCCAGAGTAAGTGGAGGTCCAATCTCCTGGTGGGTGGTGGTCACACAGAGGACTCCTCCTCTTCCCTAAAGTCTGGAAAGGCTCCAACCACGTAGCAGGCCCTGGGCTCTGCTCCTTCAGCCTTTTCCTAGGGACTTTGGGGAAGATTTTCTTTCATGAGTCTTCTGTATTTTGAAGAGTAGAGGTTTCTCAAAGAGAGCCTTGATAGTCCCTGACTTGTGTTTCTGGGTGGCTACAGTCAAGGTGCCAGGTGAAAAGGAGGTGCAAAAGGTGGTGGTGGACTTGTCGGAGCAAGAGGAGGACAAGGCTGTATTGAAAGAGGGGGCAGACCCGGCCCCTGGAAACCAGCCTCGAACAGCCACTGTGGGGGAGATCTGTGAGGTGAGGCCTGGGCATAAAATAGGTGGCAGCCCCGGAGTCCAGTGGGTGATGGAGGAAGAAGGCTCCTGAAAGGGGAGAGCTGGGGGCGGGGGGCTTAGCAGAGAATGGAGATATTGATGTGAGTGGGGCTCCCTGCTTACTCCAACAGGAAGGCCTGCGAGTGCTGGAGGGCCTGGCAGCCTCGGGTCTTCGTTCCATTCGCTTTGCCCGAGAGGTGCCTGGGCTCCGATCTGTGGTTGCCAATGATGCCTCTGCTCGAGCTGTGGATCTCATCCGCCATAATGTGCAGCTCAACGAAGTGGCCCACCTGGTACAGCCCAGCCAGGCAGATGCCCGGTAGGTCCTAGGCCGCAGAGCCAGGCAGCTGGAAGGTGCCTTCTATAGCCAGGCTGCCTGGGGTCAAATCCTAGCTGTGTCATAATCTTGCTCTCTGATCTTGGGAGAGTGCCTTAGTCTCTCTGAGCCTCAGTTTCCTTGCGTATAAAATGATAGTTTTACAGGGGTTGCTGTACGGATTAAACGAGAGGTAATACTTGTATAGCTCATGCTCAGTGCCAGAAATTAGTACCATGATGGTTTCCATTTTAAACTTCTCATACTTTTATTTTTTCAAATGAACCAGCTTATATCCACTGTCCAATATGTGCCAGACACTGTTTGCAGTGCAGGGAATGCATCAGTAAACATTACAGACAAAATCCCTGACCTTGTGGAATTCACATTCAAATGCAGGGATCAGCAAACTATAGCCTGTGAAGCCCCACAGTCTGGGTTTTTGTGGCCTGTGATGTAAGAATGTTTGTTTTTTTAATCCTCACCTGAGGATATTGTCTCCCCGCATTGATTTTGAGAGAGAGTGGAAAGGAGGGGGAGAGACACAGAGAGAGAAACATAGATGTGAGAGAGACACATCAATTGGTTGCCTCCTGTGGGGATCGAGCCTGCAACCAAAGTACGTGCCCTTGATCAGAATCGAACCCCAGACCCTTCAGTCCTCTGGCTGATGCTCTAACCCAGGGGTCCTCAAACTACAGCCTGCGGGCCACATGCGGCCCGCCGAGGACATTTATCCGGCCCGCCGGGTGCCACTGCCTGTCCTGCTTAGCAGCCAACTCGTCCCGGGCCCGCAGTGCGCATAGGAATTTGTTCATAGTTTTTTTTTTTTTTTTTTTTTTTAACTATAGTCCGGCCCTCCAACGGTCTGAGGGACAGTGAACTGGCTCCCTGTTTAAAAAGTTTGAGGACCCCCTGCTCTAACCACTGAGCTAAGGATATGTTTTTATATTTTTAAAGGTTAAAAAAAATGTATGCAGCCGAAACCGGTTTGGCTCAGTGGATAGAGCGTCGGCCTGCGGACTGAAGGGTCCCGGGTTCGATTCCGGTCAAGGGCATGTACCTTGGTTGCGGGCACATCCCCAGTGGGAGGTGTGCAGGAGGCAGCTGATCGATGTTTCTCTCTCATCGATGTTTCTAGCTCTCTATCCCTCTCCCTTCCTCTCTGTAAAATATCAATAAAATATATTTAAAAAATAAATAAATAAAAAAAATGTATGCAATAGTGACTGTATGTGGCCTATAAAACCTAAAATATTTACTATCTAATCTTTATAGAAAGTTAATAAGTAAAAAAATACTTGCTTTCCTGGCCATAGTAAAATCTAATAGGAAACAGAGAAGATAACAAATAATTACATAGTAAAGTAGAGGTGAAAAGTGCTCTGGAAAATAATTGAGGGGGTAGGGGATAGAGGAAGATGGTGGGGGGGGGATTGCTATTTTGAAAAATGTGGTCAGGGTGGGCTGTGTTGAGAAGATAGAATTTGCTTTTCCTCATCTGCAAAGGGAACAATATAGGTCCAAATCCACGGAGTTGTTCTGGAAGGCACCTTTCACCCCCATTGGAAGATTATGTGATTAAATGAGTTAATGTATCTAAATTGCTTGAAACAGTGTCAGGCATGTATGTGCTACATTAGTACAGTAGGTCCCGGGATAATGTTGTTGTTAAAATGTTGATGAGAAAAAGAAAAATCCTGGCCAGGGCTACTGTCTCTGTGGATTTGGCACATTCTATCCATGTCTATGTGGCTTTTCTATGGGGACTTAGGTTTCCTCCTACAACCTAAAATACTCACGTGAGGCCCGGTTGATGTTGCTCATTGGTTGAGCGCCAACCCATGAACCAGTCAGGAGGTTGGGGCTCAATTCCTGGTCAGAGCACATGCCTGGGTTTCAGGCTTGATCCCCAAAGGGGGCCTGCAGGAGGCAGTCAAACGGTGATTTCATCATTGGTGTTTCTCTCCCTTCCTCTCTCAAGTCAATTAAATAAATAAATTATATATATATGTGTGTGTATATATATATATATATATATATATATATATATATTCAAATGAGGTAAACTGGCATGCCTGCATTATCCCAGTCTGAGTGAGTGTGCATGGGTGTGAGTGGCCCTGCAGTGGAAGGGTGTCCTGTCCAGGGTGGATCCCCTGAGCTGCCTGGATAGACTCCAGCCATCTATGACCCTGAACTGGAATAACTGGGTGGAAAATAATGATCTGACTTGTTTTTATTAATTTTTCTTAAATGTATGTACAGCTCACATTTACTTCATTGTTTAATATTAGAAGTGTTTTGAGTCTTTATTTAGAATTTGAACAATGTTTTTGTGCCCAGAAATGCTGTAGGAATTTAACTCTTGTTTGGATCACTTAGTCTGTGAAAAAATTGGTTTCATTACATGTTTTTCCGCTTAAAGTCACAGTTTTCAATAACTGTGATGATGTTAAGTGAGGACTTACTGTATTGGCTATTGTCATGCCATTGTCAGAGATGGGTAGACAGAGGCCTAAGGGGAAAAGCCATGAAGTTATTAGCAAATGGATGCCAGGATCTAAGCCCAGGCAGCTGGCCCGAGTCCAGGTCCAAATTATCACGCTGCATGATTGAACATGTGTAAGGAACAGAGAGGTCCCTGGTACAGGGCGCTGAGGAATTGGCCCTCTCACTCCTAGGATGCTGATGTACCAGCACCAGCGGGTGTCGGATCGGTTTGATGTCATCGACCTGGACCCCTATGGCAGCCCTGCCACTTTTCTGGATGCAGCTGTGCAGGCTGTGAGTGAAGGAGGTGAGGCCATGCTGACCCAGGAGTATAGAGCAGGGCTTGGAGTGTTTGAAGGATCCTCACCCCTTCCTTACTTGCAGGGTTGCTGTGCGTTACCTGCACCGACATGGCAGTGCTGGCAGGGAACAGCGGGGAGACATGCTACAGCAAGTACGGGGCCATGGCCCTCAAGAGCCGGGCCTGTCACGAGATGGTGAGGACCCTCCCCCAGCACCTCTTCCCACCCCTCAGACTTGTTCAGCTTCCTCCAGGCAGCATATTAACGACAAGCACACCTTTAACTAGCATAGTTCCCAGCAGCCTGGGCTGCCAGTCATGGTCCTTTGGGGGGCAATGGCTTTGTCCAGGGTAGGAGCAATGATTACACCCTTCTTTCTAGTAGTCTCTGTTTTAACAACTTTCCAAAATTGTCTCTTTAGGCAATTTTTCCAGGTCTGGGTTCAAGTCCTAACTTTGCTGGTACCTTTGAGCAAGCAACTTCCCCTTTCTGGGCCTCAGTTTTGGCATTTGTGAAATGGGCATGCTGCTGATGGCCTGGACACCACTGGGTTGCTGTGGGAATTCAAGAAGGCGGGCAGGCTACGTCAATGGGCCAGGAAAGGAGAGGCTCCGTCCTTGTTCCTTATGGGCCCTGTCATAGAGTCTGGGAAACGCTGCCTCTTTTTCTGGGTAGAGTGTCATGGCAGCTCCCTAGCATGGGGAGGTCCCCAGCCATGCTGCAGCACCCAGTGTCCCCACTTCCTGCTGACAAAGCCCGTGGTGGCCGGACTAAGGTCTTTGTGGCCACATCACACAGCACAGGGCATGCTGATGATGCTAATCGGAATAGATTCCACTTACTGGGCCTGAATGTTCCTAAGTCACTTAGTGCTCCCAGCAGGGCCATAGAGATAGAGACTGGTGCAATTTCACAGGTGAGGGAACTGAGCAGTCGCCAAGGGCCACAAGTGAGGATACTCAGGGCTGGTCTTGGAACCCACGGAACCTGCCTGGACCCTGTGCTGTGAACACCTTGTTCAGAGGCAGGGCTGATGGCAAACGCCCACCCCCCATCCTCCCCCACAGGCCCTGAGGATCGTCCTACACAGCCTGGACCTCCGTGCTAACTGCTATCAGCGCTTCGTGGTGCCCCTGCTCAGCATCAGCGCTGATTTCTATATACGTGTTTTTGTTCGTGTCTTTACTGGCCAGGCCAAGGTCAAGGCTTCAGCCAGGTTAGCAGGGGTGGGGTAGGCACTGGAGCAGGCAACAGAGCCTTCCCCTGAGGAAATGAGGTCCTATAGGGGACCAAGTCACCCTGAGGGAAGAGTTGGGGTGTGGTAGCCAGCCCTGTTTCCCCACAGCAAGCAGGCACTGGTGTTCCAGTGTGTGGGCTGCGGAGCCTTCCACCTTCAGCGCCTTGGCAAAGCATCGGGGGCCTCTGGTGGCCGGTGAGCAACAGTGAGCCAGGAGGGAGGTGAGGGGTTCCCAAGGGGTGTTGTTGCCCCCTAAACACCTCTCTCTGTGCAGGGTCAAGTTCTCTGCAGCCTGTGGTCCCCCTGTGGCCCCTGAGTGTGAGCACTGTGGGCAGCGGCACCAGGTGGGACCATGGCGGGTTTAGGCATGGGGTCTCAAGGGTCCTTGTGTCTCACTCCTTGTCCATCTGGCCCCTGTGTGTCTGCAGCTCGGTGGACCCCTATGGGTGGAGCCAATCCATGACCTGGATTTTGTGGGCCGTGTCCTAGAGGCGGTGAGCACCAACCCCGGCCGATTCCATACTTCGGAGCGGATCCGAGGAGTCCTGAGTGTCGTCACCGAGGTAGGGGGTGGGCCGAAACAGGATGGGGCTCACCCCTGTGCCCAGCTTCCTCCATCTGCCCCATGCATATCCTGTTGTCCCCCATGGCAGGAGCTGCCAGATGTGCCTCTGTACTATACGCTGGACCAGCTAAGCAGCACCATCCACTGTAGCACACCCAGCCTCCTGCAGCTACGGTGAGGGCTGGGTAGGGGAGGAGCAGAGCCTGAGTGCTGGGTGCCCTGGGCAACTTGGGCTCCTTTTGGGCCAGAATCCCCCATAAAATGGAGATCAAACTTCACTCACGTCCAGAGAGTCTCATGTACAAGTACTCGGAGGCCAAGAGCCCTGGCCAGGGGGAGAGTCTGACTTAGGATCATTGGCATTATACCAGCTACATAGTCACCCTGAGACATGCAGCCAGCCTCACAACCACCCCATGACTCACACCCACTCGTGTCATCACTGGCTTTGGGATCTAGCTTGCCCCTCACAACCCCTCTTGGTCCCAGGTCAGCCCTCCTCCACGCTGGCTTCCGGGTCTCGCTCTCCCACGCCTGTAAGAATGCTGTGAAGACGGACGCCCCCGCCTCAGCCCTCTGGGACATCATGCGCTGCTGGGTAAGAGCTGGCCTGACTAGATAGGGATAAGAGGGCAAGGCATGGGCAGGCTTGGCATCCCCTGGCTCTGACCTTTGCCTCCCAGGAGAAGGAGTGCCCGGTGAAACGAGAGCGGCTGTCTGAGACCAGCCCGGCCTTCCGCATTCTCAGCGTGGAGCCCAGGTAGGGACACCTCTGCCACAGGCATGGCTGCTTATATGCTTGCAGATGACACAGACACTTCCCTAACAGATACATGTTCATTCTTCAAGTGAGATCCAGAATCTACCTACTCCCACCACTTCTACTGCTTCTCCTATGCCCCCTTCCTAGTCTGGCCCATCACTGCTCACATAGACCAGTGTGGTCACCTCAGCCCTGGTTCCCCAGCTCTCACCCTTGCCCCCCCCCCCAGACTATTCCCCCCACAGCTACCAGAGGGCGCCTATGAGCACCTGAGTCAGATCATGTTCCCCCTCTGCTTAGAACCCTCCGTGGCTTCCACTGAGCAGAAACAAAGTTCCACCTGCAAGCCCTGCCCCATTTCCATGTCACTTTCCAGCCCTCATTTATCCCCCCCTTCCCCCTGGCTCACTCCACACTCAAGCTCATGAGGCACAGCCCCATCTCAGGGCCTTTGCACAGGCTGTTCCCTCTACCTGGAGTGCCTGTCCCTGGGTGCCCCCCAGGACTGTTCCCTCACATCCTTCAGGTGTCCCTGACTCTGTCCTGTCCTGCATTGAACCCCTCCCCCAGTCTCCCCAGAACCTCTGCCCTGCTCTTTTCAAAACTCGTATCTCATGCCCTAACAAAACATAACTTGCTGATTTCTGATTTGTCCCGTTGCTTGTTTGTCTTGTACACTAGAATGTCAGCTTTACCAGCGGCAGATTTCAGGCACACCGTAGGCAACAATAAATGTTTATTAAATGAATGAGAGAATCCTGACCCAGGTAGATGCCTTCCTAAGTCACCGAGGTGGGCAGGCCCCGTGGGCAGTTTTGTTGTGCATGTCTGAGTGGTGGCTGCCCCTCAGCTGCACCACCCCCTTCTCCAGGCTGCAGGCCAACTTCACCATCCGGGATGATGCCAACCCCAGCTCCCGCCAGCGAGGACTCAAGCGCTTCCAGGCCAACCCCGAGGCCAACTGGGGCCCCCGGCCCCGTGCCCGGCCAGGGTGAGTGAGAGTGATGGCAGTGGGATTTGACCAGGGCCTGGGGTGCAGAGGCCTGATGGGGTCCCAGCTGCTCATCTCCCTGCACAGGGGAAAGGCAGTGGGCGAAGCTATGGAGGACAGACGCAAATTGCTCCAGAATAAGAGAAAGCAACCAGCTGAGGACCTGGCCCAGCGGGCTGCCCGGCTTAAGACATTTCCTTGCAAGAGGTTTAAGAAGGTGAGGCACCCCCCACCTCCAAGTGCAGTACATATGGGTCCCCCTTGTGGCAATAGGGCAAGGCTAAGGGGCAGGCAGGGATGGGAAGTGATGAATGTGGATGAGCTCCCCATCCAGGAAAGGAACCCAGCAGAGGCTGCTGGGCTTCATACCCATCATCTTTCCACCAGGGCACCTGTCAACGGGGGGACCAGTGCTGTTACTCCCACAGACCCCTGACACCCGAGGCCACTGCTGAAGCTGCTCCCACTGACTGTCCACAGACCCCCAACCAGAAGGCCCCTGGGTCTGGGGCCACCACTGGTCCTGGTGTAGATTGAGCCAATAAAGAGATTTCACTTTGCCCTGTCATTTGTCTGAGTGCAGAAGCTGCCTGTGGTCTGTCTATCATGTCTGGGGCCTTTTCCTCTGTCCATCTGAATTAACTCCCTGGGGGAGCTCTGCATCTAGAGGTTGGTGTGTCCCTGCCTGACTGAGGGAGGTGTTGTCAATATTTCTGTCTAGTCGTTCTGTCTCTGTGAGGAGCGGTCTGTTCCTCTGCAGTAAGAAGCACTTAGGCACCCGGTTGCTGGCGCCTGCAGTTCCCCAAGCGACCACGGGTTGGCAGCCGTGCGCTCGTACCTACGGGCCTTCTCCCACACCCCCCTCCATTGGCGTGCTCCGGAACACAGGCGCGTGCACGCAAGCTGGTGCCACCGAGCTCCCACGTGGCCTCTCGCCGCCAGCCCTGGCGGCCTGGTTTCTCTGGCCCAGCTCCCTGCAGCGCCGTAGTGGCGGAAGCCAGACCGGAACCAGGCTCTTTGTGCATCCGCTCCAGACCAGGTGTTTCCTGCCCTGTGGCCCCTCGAGGGAAGGGGTGCACATAGAGGTACTGGGCAGGCTGCTGCATCCTCTCCATTAGGGCAGGCTTTAGCAACGTTAACAGCGAGGCCTGGGACAGAGCCCCCACCCCGCCACACGGTAGCTGTGGGACCCGCAGGCACCCTTCACCTTGCTCTATCTCAAGGGTTAAATGAACCTGATCCCAGAACTGGCCTTGTGGGCACATCAAAGTTCACTAGGAGCTTAGAAGTGGATTCCTGCTTCCCTGGGAAAGTGGGATGGTTTGTGGTGGGGTCCTGGCATCACCTGGTTCCTGGAAGGTGACAGCTGAGGGCCTGCCTGGGGGCTCACGCAGCCACCTAGATAGACACGGGGCAAAGCACAACTGACCCAGGTGAGAGGGTGCTGGGGATCAGGAACAGCCTTGTCACTGCTACCCTTCGTGAGGCTCCATCTGGGTCTTGAGTTTCACCACCACCCAGGACATTCACCCAACACCTCTTTATCACCATTCACCCTGAAGTGGCCTGGCTCAGGGATGAGGGCCAGGGACCACCGAGTTGGGGCTATGCTATCCTATGATCTAGAGGACTAGGATTGGGGGGACTTGCTGGGGCACCTATTGGAAGGTCCTGGCAATATAGGAAATCTCCCCCAGCTGTAGTCCTTCCTGTCACCTTCCTGGGCCTGGAAATGTGGAGTGGATAGCACAGGGGGACCAGGACAACAACCCAGGCTGGACACCCAAGATCAGAGTGTCGGAACTGCCTTCTGCCATGCCCCGCTCCAGGGTGGGGGTGGCAGAAAGGCTGGGAGGGGCTCTGTAAAAAGAGGAACCAGGCAGGGGGAGGAGAGAAGAAGAAGGGGGCCCGCGGTCACGAGCCCCAGCAGGGCCGGAAAGGGCTCTCCACCCCCAACAGCACGGACACAGCTGGGGTGTTCAAAGCCACAGGCCAGATCCAAGCAACACTGGAGGCCACTGCTTTCCTGCCTCAGTTTCCCCTCTGTGTGTAGCTGTGCACTGGGGCTGGTCCTCAGAGGGCCAGGGTCCTTCCAGTGACTGAGAGGACGCAAGGTGAAGCCCTGAGGAGGGGTCACTGCCAGTCCTGCCCACTGGCCTGGGGCGGGGCGAGAGGCCGATCTTGGAGATCCCCGCCCGCTGGTTTCCTCCGGGGTCAGCCTGGCTCCTTATCAGTCTCAGCCAGGCGGCCAGGCCCTTATCTGCACTGGCCCAGCATCCTCCAGCCACTGCGCCAGGGGTAAGAGGGAGGAAACCGGCTGGGGTGGGAGGGGGGCAGGGGGGGCGGGGAGAGGGCGGGCCAGCCCCTGAGCCGCTCACTTTTCCTCAAGGGACCCATGCTGCTGCCACCACCAAGGCCCCAAGGCCCTTGAGAGCCCAGAAAGAAGTGAGGTCCAGACAGAGTGGCTGGCTGCCTGGGGTAGAGTGGAGAGGCTGGAGGGAGCAGGGCTGGGGAGCCTGGCCTGAAGCTGGAGCCATATTCTTGCCCTGACCGACAGAGCCAGGGGACTCAGCAGGCAGCAGGACCAGCGCTGGGGTAAGAGCAAGCAGCCTGAAGGTGGGGGAATTCCCAACCCACCTGCATTCATTCATTCGTTCCCACCTTCATTCATTCATCTGTAGGAACCAACTAAGAGTCCAGGCCAGCTTCCCCAGGACCCAGTTGGGGAAGACAGGGAAGAGGAACCAGGTGTCCCCAGTGTTGCTGGGACACTCCAGGCCATGGGTTAAGAGTGAACAGGGATATTTAAATAGGGCGTAAAGAGGTGGATGCTGATGGGTGGGGCAGGTGGGGGGTCACCAGGGCCAGAAGGAAGATTGAGGCATGACTGTATGTACTGGGCAGTGCCAGCATTTGGTGTCATAGTGTCAGCAATGGGGGTTGCAGGATTAGTGAGGGGGACATTTTCAGTGTGTGTGTGGGGTCACGAGACATGGAAGACTTTCAGGGTCCGACAGGGAGGTGATGGGAAGAGCCTCGGGGTCCTAGATGAGGACCACAGAGTGGGCCCGGGCAGGAGGCGGGAGGTCAGTGAAAGGTCATAGTCAATCATGTAGGGATTCCAAGGACATGTTGTGTTAATGAAGGGTGTTAGGGTCAGATCTAAGGGTCTCAGGGTCCATCATGGTTACCCTGCCTTGCCCCTCCCTTCGGACGCCAGGTGAGGGGATTCTGGAGGAAGGGAATTTGCTCATGTCCTCATGGGTCACAAACAGCTCAGAGACAACACTGCTGGGCTCATCACTGCACAGCATCTCAGTGGGCATCTCTTGCGCTTGTATCAGACCCTCCTCCCATGTCTGGTAGTTTCTGGGCCTCCTCCCTCTCCCCCCTCCCACTATCCCTTCCATTTAAGGGCTCTGTTGGGCTAAGGGTGTGAGTGGAATCTAATTCCTCCTCCCACTGGCTTCCTTCCCTTCCACAGGTGAGCACCCCCTCGGGGTCCATGTGCCCGCCCCAAGCCCAGGCGGAGGTGGCGCCCACCATGACTGAGAAGGCTGAGATGGTGTGTGCCCCCAGCCCAGTGCCTGCACCACTCCCCAAGCCTGCCTCACCTGGGCCCCCAAAGGCAGAGGAGGTGGGCCACCAAGGTGTCTCATCCCCCAGGCTGCCCCCTGGTGTCCCAGTGATCAGCTTGGGCCACACCAGGCCCCCAGGGGCAGCCATGGCCACCACAGAGCAGAGTGCCCTTCGGCCCCCACTGCTGCAATTCTCCGCCCTGGGAAGTGCCCCAACCCCTCTGGCCCTGCATTACCATCCTCACCCCTTCCTCAACAGGTTAGTGGGGGGCTGGGCCTGGGGGATCCAGGGCCAGGGTCCTTGCCCACAAGGCATTAGTGACCCATGAACCCTTACAGCCTCTACATTGGGCCGGCAGGACCTTTTAGCATCTTCCCTAGCAGCCGGCTGAAGCGGAGACCGAGCCACTGTGAGCTGGAGCTGGCTGAGGGTGAGTATGAGTTTGTGTCTGCATGAGTCCACATCTGTCCCATACCTTTCCACAGGGAGAAGTGCTGCCAGTGCACAGACACACACAGAACAGCCCACACGGGTTCAGTACTCACGTTATACTCATGTGCAAAACCACAGTCCTATAGCCAGTCCCACACAACGAGTCACCCAAACAAACTACGAAGTCCTGGCAAACACAGCATGGCACAGGGGCCACAAAATGACAGCTCCACTTGGATGCACAGCCACCCAGGAAGCAGCCACATGACAACCATCATGCAAGAGACAGCCATGGGACCACAACCACACACACAGGACACAAGACAACCACAGCCACTTAGGACCATGGCCACACAAGAATCAGCCACACAACCACAGCCATGCATGACACAGCCACATGGCAACAATCACACACAACCACAGCCATTTAGACAGACCACAAGTCACACAACCACCTAAGACACGGACAGGACCACAATCACAATAAGAATACTTCTCAGACCCACGAGCACCCTGGGTCACACACAGGGACACACTCAGAATGAAGACTACAGGGACAGCTCCCCCCACTGGCAGCCACAAGGAAACATTCGCTAGGGAATCTCAGCCACTGACATAAAGGTGCAGTCAGAGGCTTAGAGGCCACAGTTATGTGCAGCCCAGCCTATCCTTGTCTAGATGGTGAAGGTGGGGGGTGGGCAGGGTTGCTAACTAGCAGGGGAGCCACACGTGGTGAATCCTACACGTGCATCCCTTGCGTGGAGAAAGCCCCAGCTCACCTCCTGTGTGGAAGTCCCCACTAGAGTGCTGGGTGCCTGAAGTGAGGGCAGGAGGGGGCGCCACCTCGGTGCCAACCCCTCCCCTCCTGAATGCAGGGCAACAGCCCCAGAAGGTGGCCCGGCGTGTGTTCACCAACAGTCGCGAGCGCTGGCGGCAACAGAACGTGAACGGCGCCTTCGCGGAGCTCAGGAAGCTGCTGCCCACGCACCCTCCCGACCGGAAGCTGAGCAAGAATGAGGTGCTCCGCCTCGCGATGAAGTACATCGGCTTCCTGGTGCGGCTGCTGCGAGACCAGGCAGCCGCTCTGGCAGCAGGCCCTGCCCCGCCTGGGCCCCGAAAACGGCTGGCGCACCGAGGCCCGGACGACGGCGCCCGCCGTGGGCCTTGTCATACAGTCGAGGCGGTGGTGCACCTGCAGCCCGCAACCCCGGCTTGCCCCAACGGCAGCCCCCTTGGGGCGGCCCGCCCAATCAAGACAGAACAAGCGGCTGTGAGCCCAGAGGTGCGGTGACCTCCATCGCCTCTGAGCCCATGAAGGGCATGGGAACTCAGCCCTGGGCCCCTGGGCCTTCGAGGAAGGGGCGGACCACGCACTGCGCTTATTTTGGAGCGAAGTCCCCCCCCTAGAGGGACCTGTGAGGACATACCCTTCAGGGGGAATGGCAGGGGATCTGGAAGGGCGGGCGACCATCGCCCCCAGGAACCCTGCAGACCCTCTTATCACCCACCGCCCGCTGGAAGTTGCCTTGCCCACATCCTCCTCCCGGAGGCGAGGTTCGGGAACATCAACATGGCAGAGCGGCCGTCGGACCTAAGTGGTGCCTCTTTTTTTTTCTGGTTAGGGGTTCACGGAGAGGTAGGGAGCGGCGGGGAGGCTTCCTCTTCTCGCCGGCGCCCCCTCCTGGAAACTCAGGGATACAAGCGCCTTGACGCCTCGACGGCGTCGGCAGCGCGCCTGGTGCGGGGACAGAGGCGCAGAGTCCACGCGGGGCCCCACCGCACTAACCCGACCAGGACCCGCACGATCGCGTTAGCGAAGGCTCAGGCGCTCTTGCTTTTGTTTTTCTTTATTTCTTTATTTCACATACACATTAGCCATTCAATGGAGAAGCCGGAGAGAGTCAGGCAAAGATGGTATAACAGAAGCGCAGTGACGGGGGGTGGGGCGGGGCGGGGCGGAGAGGGGACAGACGGGCTGGCTGCCTACTTGCATTCCGCTAGGACACTGAAAACCCAGAAAACAAAACAGACAGTAAACTACCCTTGTTTCTTATGTATCTCAGTGCAGAGACGGGGGTGGAGGGCAGAGAGGGGGAGACCAGGCTGAAGGAGGAGGAAAGGGGGGACAGGGGACGCTAAGGGGAAGCACACCAAATCCATTAGTACTATATATAGAGATACTCGTATATACTGCGTTTCTTAGCCTAAGAAGAAACTTGTTTGACGGGACGGGCGGCCTTTGCGGTCCGCAATGCTGGTGCTGGTCGGGCGCACGGATCTCCCGGGAGGGGCCGAAGCGGGGCTGGCCCAGGCTGGCTTGCGGGGGTAGGGGGGCGCCCCAAGGGTGGGTGAGGGGAGCAGAGGCGGGGCTAGGGTGCCCCTCGGGCTCTCGATTGGGGGGCGAAAGTTCTCGTGATTTTTTATTGCTCCTTTTATTTTTTCTCGTGTGTGTGTGTGTGTGTGTGTGTGTGTGTGTGTGTGTCGGGGGGGGGGTCCGTTCAGCACGGTCGGGGTGGGGAAGTGGTGCGTCGTCTGAGCCACCCGGCCCCTCTGGGACCCAGAGCGCGGCGTCCGCTCCGCCAGCACGGGGGTGAGAACAAGGCACTAGGTCGGCCGGCCAGCGCGGGGGCGGGTGTGTAAGGCAGTTGACAGGGCTGGTTGAGGGGTGGGGTGGGCTGTGTGCGGGGCCGTGTGCGTGCGTGCATGCGTGCGTGCGCAGGCCTGGGCGAATCGACCTGTCAGCTTGGCTGGTCCTGTCCTGGAGCGTCGAACCTTTCCCGAGCTCCCCGGAGGGTGACGGGGTGGGGGTGGAGGTGGGAGTAGTGATGTTGAGTTGGGGGCGACGGGGAAGGAACTACCAACTTGCTGAGCGCGCTCCTGATAATGCTGGTGAGGGTCAAGTTGGCATCTGGCTCAAAGAAGGGCGCTCAGGGCGGAGAGGGAGGGAGGGAGGGGACATTTGTTCGTTGGCATTGACCTCTGCGGGGTAGGGACTGGGGACCCCCGCCGCGCCCCAGTACCAGGAGGGGGGAGGGGGCGAGGTGGGGGCGCCGGGCCCCGAGGAGGAGGCGCCGGGAGAGACCCGCGTCCAGAGCAGCCCCGCAGCTGGGCGCACGCCGCTGTCCCGTTCCGTTAAACTCAACAAAGAAGGGATATGCGTGTTCCTAACAAGTGCAGGGTATTTAATTGATCATAAACTTATGTATAATAGTTTGTGGGTCTTTAAAAACGTACTTTATAATGTAAGAAGCACCAGGGTTTTATGTTGAATTATCTTAAAAATATTTTTCTCTCGTCCTTTTCCTTTGAGATCTTGTGATTTTTAAAAATCGGGTGTTTTTATTTTTTTTTAATTCTAAAATGTGAACGTTTCCTTCAGCCCTCCCACCGAAACTGAGAACGAACGACGAAACAAAAACCCCAGATCATCCTTGTCAACGCAGGAAAACGACTTAAAAAAAGAAAACGAAAAAAAAATAATAAAACCTGAAACGAACAAAAAAAAAAAAAAAAAAAAGGAAAAACACTCAGCTTTCGTTATCCCCGCAAAGGGCGGGGCAGGCCCGGTTCTTTTAGCGTCCCCAGAGCCGCGAGGACATTACAACAAAAATAGAATTTTTCTTAACAATCTCTTAACATACAAAGATAGGAAAACTCTCTGATGCATTGCACTTGGTTCAATGAAAAAAAAAAGTTCATTTCCCCCATATATTTTTTTGTGGGTTTTTTTTTTCGTTTGTTTTTCTCTTCTAACACGTCCCCACATCTCCTGTGGCCCTCGTCGCCTCTCGCCTGAGCCTCACAGCGACACTTGGGAACGGAGCGACCCCCACCCCCTGTCTGCCCCGGCAGCCCTGCCGGGAGCGCTCCGTCCCGGCCCAGCTGGCCTGCAGCTTCCGACCTCGCCAGGGCGGGCGCCCCGCAGACCCCTGCTCCCATAGCGCCCGCGGCCCCGATTGTCTTCGAGGGCACGTGCGGCCGGGCAGGGGGTCCCTTCCGCTCCCCTCTCAGCTCTGACCCTGTTTAGCCAACCAAACTGAAAAATCATTGCACTTTGACCGCGCGTCACGCCCGGCCCACCCGGCCCCCCACCCCCGCCCTACTCCCCACGACCCCCGCCCACAGGCTCCCGTGGGATCCCCGGTCCCCAGCTTCTCAGTCCCCGTCCTCCCCTGGGCTGCAAGCGGATGGGGTGGAGGGGAGGGCCTTTGCTCAACTTCCAACAAAAGCTACCCCAAGGGCTAGCTACCTTGTGGCTTCCCGCTGGGGAGGAGGCGCCACCCGCTGGCCCCCTCAGCCCCAGGTGAGGGCCCTCTTCCCCTCCCAGCCAGCTCCCTCGCCTGCTCTGCCGCAGCCTCACACACTAGATTCACAATAAATAAAACCCATAACCCACCCCTGCGTGCAATGTTGGGCTGATTGACTTTCAGAGGATCCTGACCTGTGCTTTGTGTTTTCATACAATTAAGAAAGAGAGAGAGAGGCACAAGGACTTAGAAGGGGTCCAAGGAGGGGAGATGTGGGGAGGAGGGAGTAAGGCACAGAAAGACAAGCCAGAGGGGCCAAGTCACACCCCTGGATCGGGCTGGGCGTGCCCCTGCTCCCCTCCCTCCCAGGGCCGGCTTCAGAAGCCCCTCTGCACAGTCCCCAACCTTCCCTTGGGTGAGGAGGGGACTTGGGGCGGGGGTGGGGTGGGGGGGAGCTACTTCCTGTGGTGTGTTACCAAATTGTTCCCAAGTTGCTTAACTGGAGGAGGAGTTCCCAATTGCAACAGCAGAAGACCCAAACAATGAATGCCCCACCCCGAAATAAAGAGTAAAGACATTACAGCTGAAATCCAGAGAGAAGTGGCCACAAGGGATGGGGTGGTAGGGAAAGTGGGGGGGGGGGGAGAGAAAGCTCCAAAACGCTTTTGAAAAAGGACGACACCCAACACCCTCCAAAGGAATGGAAAGTGGGCCAGCAGGACGCCTACCTAGCGCAGGTGGCGGCTTAGGCGAGGGCGGCTGCCCTTCCTTCTCGCTTCGCTCCTGGTCCCCTTTCTGCTCCACTCTCCGCCCGGCCACAGCAGGGCTGTCTGCGTGAGGGGCAGGGGCAGGGACCGATGGGGTGGCACAAGGGCACCTGCATGCGGGCTGGGGTGTGGGGGCGACTTGGGGCCCATCTCCCCTCACTTGGGCCATGGCAGAAGGGCGACCTCCCCGGCCTGCCTGTGAAGAGAGGGAAGAGGGGGCCTGTCCCACTCTGGGACTGGACCTTGGAGAGCATTTTGACTTTTTACTGTACAGAGGGATCTGGGGTCCTGGGAATACCCCTGTGGCCCAGGGTAGGGTGGTGGAACACCCTCCATTCTGGGAGCATGAAACTAGCTCCAGGAGATGCCCCCTGTCCAGGGGTGGGGGCTTCTAGCCTAAGGGTGGGGCAGGGCGACTCAGAGGCCACCCTGCCTCACCCCATCCAGAACAGGCAGTGAGTGTGGGCTGGGTGGGATCTGGAGGGGAGTGCCCTCTGGATCTGCACCCCTCATCTTTACAAGCTAGTCCTCTGAGCTCCCTAGTGGAGCTCTGACCCCAGCTGAGGGTGGGGTTCCCCCAGGAAGGACAAGGGTGGGGGACAGGCCCCTTCAGAACGGTGCTGGTTGGTTTGTTTGGGGATTAAGTTCCTTCCCCAGAAGGCCAGGATGGGATGGGGGAGGAAGGAAGTTCTGCTGCATCCTTTCTTTCTGTCCTCTGCTGGGCAGAGTCCGTTTTGCATGTTGCTTTCTGCTTGGCTGCTGGTGCACAGCTCCGCCGAGACCTCTTCCGAGGGCTCTCAGAAAACTGGGCTGCTTCGGGGGGCCTGCAGGGGTCCCTGGGCTGGAGGAGAGAAGGGCTGAGTGGCTGACGACGTTTAATTTTTGCTTTTCGGTGGGGCTGGGCTGGGGGATTTTTTCCCGAGTCTCAAAATTTCTTCTCCCCCTGTTTGAGGAACCTCTTCTTTTCATTTTGTCATTTCTTTTGTCGATCTTATCAGAGGAACCAGGACTGGAGTGGGACAAAAAAGAGGCGATATTGAGAACAGCTGGGTCAGGGCCCTGCTTACTTCCACCTGGCCCTGTGACTGCAGGTGGTGGCCGATGCCCCTGGAGGGTCCAGCTCCAGCGGAGCCAAGGACACCAACACCACACAGAGCTACATCCCATTCTGTCGGTCCCTCCTGTGGGAATCCTGCCCCCCCCCCCAGAGACCCTGCCCCCTAGTGCTAGAGTCCAGCTGGCCTTCCCGTGGGCATCGTGCCCAGCGGGTAGGACCCCCGTGGCTGGCGCTGGCACAAGCACAGACCTGGGATCTGGCCATGTTTCCAATTGTTTAAGTTTTTGTGTGGGTCCTGCAGGGTGGAGAGGATGCCAGGCTAGAGCTTTTGTCCCCAGAGGGGTTTGGGGAGGGGGGTGGTTGGTGGCCTAGCTTCTTGCTGAGTTTTCTTTCTGTCTCTTTAGACTTAAAAGCAAAAATTCCCATCTGTACACACGAGCCAAGGTCCCACAGACTGAAAGGCTGGTGAGGGGGATACCACATGGCTTCAGTCCCTAACAGTGGTAGCCCTGGGGGAGGGGCCTGGTAGACACATGCCTCCCCCCCCAATTCTCTAGCCTTAAGGCAGCAATTTTCAACCAGTGTGCCACAAGAATTTTTAGTCAGGGACACTGGCCTTTTTCTTTTTTTTTTCCTTTCTTTTCTTTTATTATAAAATATTTTTAATCTACAAACTATACATTTGTAATAGCTTTCAACTATAACTAATAACAGTGCTTTTTTCTTTATACTGTCCATTTAAAAAATAATAACAGCCAACACAACAATCGTAGTCAGATGGGAATGAACCAAAATTATACCTATATTTTTTGGTCAGATTGGCAAAAATATGTATTTTTTTGGTGTGCCGCAGAATTTTAGTAATGCTTATGTGTGCCATGAGATGATAAAAGGTTGAAAATTGCTGCCTTGCCCTGGCCGGTGTGGCTCAGTTAGTTGAGTGTCGTCCCATACACCAAAAGTCATAGAGGGTTTGACTCCTGGTCAGGGCACATGCCCAGATTGCATGGTGTGTATGGGAGTCAACCAATTGATGTTTCTCTCCCCCCACTTCCCCTCTCTCTAAAATCAATAAAAACATACCCTTGGGTGAGGATTAAAACAACAAAAAACAAACAAAAAGAAAATTGCTGCCTAGGGCAACAGCACTGAGGAAGGACCTCAGGCTCCCTAGGGCAGATGTCCTTTCTCTTAGGATGCCAGCAGGGGGCGCTGCCTTCCCACAAACAGGCCTTGGCGGCCACTTAGCGCATAACATCCCCAGGGTGGACACCCCTTCCCCCTTCCCCATCATGGGCTGCCTCATTTTCCTTCACCAAAGGCTCTGGCCCCACCTCATGGCCAAGAGGTAGGGTCAGGGCATTCTCCTCTATGGTCTACAGTGCCTAGGTATGCCTGGTGGTACCCTTGGTGCAAAATGGAGGTCTCTGAAAATGCATCTCAGGGCCTTTCCCAGGCTCTGGGTCACAGACTCAGATCTACAGGGGCCAAGGAGAACCTACCACAGAGCACACATCGGGACCTCACTCATTCTACCCTTGCTCCAACCCCACACAAAGCCACGTGGAGAGAGGGTGGCTGACCTGCCCAAGGACTCTAAAGCAGGGGGCAGTTCAGAGTTGATGCCCCTAACGGCTACATGTGGCGTGCTCATCCTGCCTAGGGCAAGGCTGCCAATGTCACAGTGAGGGCCTGGGGAAGCTACTCAGCCAACTTTTCAAAAGAAGCCAAAAATCCAGACAGAATTTCATGTGAAAATGCCAATATTTAAAGCACTTGTTTTGGTCACACACTTCCGCCTGCAGGCCAGACCTGCGCCCCCTCCCACCCCCCGCCAGGCTCTGGTTTGGGATTGCAGGCTGTTGTCCACTGTGAGATGGAGACATCGAGTTTTACAGTTAGAAAAGGCCTCAGAGATCACCTAGAACTCCCTTCGACAGTGGAAATGTTCTCTATTTGTGCTATCCATTACAGTAGCCACATGTGACTTCTAAGCACTTGAAATGTGGCTAGTGTAATGGAAGGATTAAATGTTTCTCTGGTTATTTAAATTTAAGCAACCACGGGTGCCCGTGGCTATCTCACCGGATAGGGCAGCGGGAGGGCATTTGGAAAAGTGGGGGTTGGGGTTGTCACAGTGACTGGGATGCTACTGGTGTTTACTGGGTGGGCAGAGATGCTACACTTCCTGCCACATGCTGGACAACACACACAGGGGAGTCCAAGCCTTCTATTGACTGAAGGCCAAATGGAGGCTCACGGTGTGTGTGGTGGGGGCTGGCAAGTTGTGGGGGAAACCCGAAGCATCCCCAGCATGGGCAGCCGGGGGATGGGGGTGGGGTCAGCGGCCAGCTCCTGGGCTTTCTGTCCTGGCCTTCGGAGAAACTGCCTGGGTACCCGCCCCCCACGCCTTGATGCGCTCTGGGACCCTCTTTCCAAAGAGAGGCTACACTGGAACCCTACACCACTGCCCTAGCTGTGAGCCTGCCCCTCCCCCTCCCTGTGAAGGACAAGAGGTTTTGGGGACAACCAGATCCCTTCCAGACCAAGCCAAAGCCCTAAGCTCGACCCTTTAGGGTCTCCTGAGTTGCACAGCAGGGGGACAACCACCAGTGCTCAAACTTGGGGACTCCCTCAGAGGAGGAAGACTCCAGTTCCAGGCCTGGAGTTAAGGACAAAGGCAGCCCCAGCAGGGTCCCCAGCACCTCTTCACCGGTCCCAGGAACAGGGATCTGTTGCCAAGCACAGAGTGGCTTTTCTGCTTACCCCTCCCTGCTTCCTGAGCCAGGTCCAAAATTGATTAAAACTAAGTAAAAAGCGCTGCCCAGGGAATGACAAAATTGCTAAAATTCTCTTTTCTTCCCTCATTCTATTGTTCTCTCTCCATCTGGTGCTCCAGAGATCAGCTAAAGTCACTGGTTACTGTGGAAACCGACCCCCACTGTACCCCTGGTGCCCACCCGCTGCAGCCCGCTTGCCCCCAGGCCCAAGGGCTCCTGGCTAGGCTTGTCCAGCTCTGGTCCCCCCACCACCGCCGCGGCCACCGCCGTGCACACCTGCCTGCTCCCTGCCAAGGCCCAGGCCCCTTTTGGGAACAACGGGGAGGAAAACTTGCCTCATACTCTGACTTGGCCCCACCGTCCAAGCAAAGTGAGCAGAGAAAGTGCAGAAGGGAAAGCACACGGAGGCGGAAATGGGGTGAGCAGGGAGGGCTGGAGGCTGTGGTCCCGGAGAGCAGGAAAGCACGAAAGCAAGCAGGGAACAGCCAGAGCTGCAGGCAGCCGGCTGGCGGCAGGAGGGAGGGAGGGAGGGAGGGAGGGCGGGCGGGTGCGATGGAGTCCTGCAGCCTGGTGCCAGCCCTGAGCTGGGAGGGCGGCCCGCAGAGGTCCCTTCCTCTGGCACCCCCTCCCGCCCTCTGCCAGCAGGGCTCTCCCGGGCTCCCTGGCACAGAGTGGAGGGGGCTGGCTCCAGCCCCTGCTCAGAGCCATTGTTTTTCTTCTCAACACCCCCAAGTTCAAGTTCATCTGGGTGTTACATCATGTCTGGTTGCTCTTGGAAACCAGACGGGTCAGACGTGACTCTGGGGAAAGGGGGTGGGAAGCTGGAGGGGGCTGAAGTTCCCCTCCCCTCCCCTCCTTGCCACTAGGGAGCTCTGAAGTTTGCAGTTTGACAAAGTTTTTGGCTGTTGTGTTTTGTGTTTTTTTTTTTTCTTCCGAGGGAGGGAAAGGAAAAGGGAAAAAACAAAACCTCAAAACCACACATACAAAACTTCTATCCACCAACTTTCTCTGGACTCAGGCCTCAGAGCAGGAGCTGAAAGAGGTGGCCAGGGCTCTGGGTGGAGGTGGACGTACCCAGGGCTGAAGCCTCCTTGGCCCTGGGCTCATAGGGTGGTATTTCTATAAAAAGAAGTGCCACACTCTGCACACGGCCTTTGCCCTGCTCCTGAGGAGGGTGCTCTCTGTGTCCCAAGGGCCCTGGGCGCTGGAGACTATCCCTAGCCTCTTGGGGACAGGCATGGGAAAGGCGGGACACGTGTGTGTGTGTGTGTGTGTGTGTCTGTGTGTGTGTGTGTGTGTGTGCGCGCGCGCGTGCGTGTGCCTGTGCAAAGCAGTGTGGGGTGCCCAGCAGGAGGGTTGGGGAGGCTGGGTGTTTCCTTGTGAGAACTGCAGACAGATGGAAGCAGGGCTGGGGGGCTCCAGAAGCTTGGTCACCCTTCTAACAGGACTCAAGGGGAGTTGGGGGAGGGGCCTCCAGGGCACAACGGGACTTGCCCTGCCCTTGGTGCCAGAGTCTCTGGGCACGTGGCCCACCAGGCCAGCTCTGTCCCTCCTCAGCCCACCCAAAGCCAGGGGAGAGGGGAGGGCTGGGGACCAGGGCTTCCCGCAGAGCAGGAGGAGATCAACAAGGCAGATGCGGTCCCACCCTGACTGGGCCTCGGCTTCCGTCTTTGCTTCTCTCAGGCCTGGCCCAGCGTGCCTCCAGCCTCGGGTCCTTGGCCACCTTCCTCAGGGCCGAGGTTGTCAGAACTAATTATCCAATTAGCTGGTTAGCCAGGGGGCCTGGGAGCTGCCTGGGGAGGCAGGTTCAGCTGGGCGTGCAAAAGCCTGGATCCTTCAGCCCTGCCCCAAGCCCTTCTCCCAGACGAACCCCAAGACCCTGGCCTCTTCCCTGACACCACGATGCCCCACCCCTGCCTGCGCCCCCCCCAGCCCTGCCCCCGCTGCTCGCCTGCCTCCACACTCCTACCTGAGACTGCTGTGGGATGTTCAGAAAGTTGCCGTCCCGGGGTCCGATGCTGACAAACCGGTTGGCAGAGGAGGCGCCTGTCGTTGCGAATGCTGTGGGAGCAGGAGAGAGAGGAAAAAACCCCGTGAGGCCTTGTGGGGCTGCTGAGAGAGGGAGACACTGGGTTAGACCAAGCTGTCCAGCTTTAGGCTGGCAGTGGGAAGGACCGGCCAGAGGGGCCCCTTCATCCTCTTACCAGGAACGCACACTGTCCCCCACCCCCAGCCTCTGCCTGAGCCAGACGTCCTCTTTCCTGGCCAGGGGGTGGGGAGGGGACCTGGAGACTTCAGCTGAGATCCCACGGACCCAGTCCTCTCCTCCAACCAGGCACTGAGCAGGGCCGGGGTAGCCCTCCTCTCCAAGCACCCGAAGCGGGTGACCTTGCTTTCCCACTGGCCCTCTCAGGTCTGGAGACAAGGGAGGTGGGAGGGTGGGACTCTGGTGGACTGGCCCCACCCTGCTTGGGGAAGGCTGTTCTCAGTTGGGCCACCTCTCCAACCAGGGCAGCTAGTTGGGTGCTAGTCCACTTACTACCCTGGACAGTCCCAAGGACTGGGCCGATGGTCCAGGGAACTTGAAGGGGCCCAAGGGAGGGCTGGGCCAGATGGGATGGGCTTGGAGAGGGATGTAGGAGTTGGCTGCCGGCTAGGGCCCAGGGGTGATAAAGCTCAGGCCTGGCAGGCATTCTCTTCCTCTGATGGATGAGCCAGGTGCTATGGTCCTGGGGTTCCCCAGGGTCTGAAACAGGCCAAGGCACAAGAGGAAGAGGAGGCTGGAGGCCCTGGCGGAGCCCCAGGGCTTGGGTGCCCAGGGCAACTGTTCTGGGGTCTGAGGGGCAAATGAGCCCAACACCCTTGAGCTTTCCTCAGGAGAAGCTCGGCAAGCTCCTGGGGGAGGGAAGGGGCCCTGCCACTCCAGGAAGGAGGATACCCCCACAGGGGATTATGAGGGTCACAGGCTACCTGGGAGCCCCCCACCCCCTGCCCTGTACCACATACACCCCAGGGACCCCATGCTCACCAGCTTCTGTCCAGAAGTGCCACCCTGTAGCCTGGTCCCCTCTCCCACCCTGCCCACCTCCAGTGACCATGACCATGACTTGATGTCTTATGGCGGATGCAGATGGGAGATGGCATGAAGAGGATGGAGGAGGGGAAAGAACGCAAACCATGAGAGAGGGTGAGACAGAGAGCCAAGACGGAGAAAGTGGTGAGATGGGCCACCCCGCCCACCCGGAGTCCTGGCCTGCGGCCTGCCAGCCCCCAGAGCGCCCAAAGCGCTGCCCGCCCTGCCCGAAGACGGCACACCGGCCCACCCGCCGCCTCTTCTGTCCCTCACGTCGTCGGGTCTACCTTGGGCCTCCCAACTCAGATTTTTTCTCTTCCCTTGGACAAAAGTTGTCATTGGTTTAAAAAAAGAGAGAGAGAAAGAGAAAGAGATGAAGTAAGCCAAGGTCCAGAGCCCTCCCTGGTCCTGGAATATCCAACCTGGGGAGGAACCGAGGGAGTGGAGAGGGAGGGGGGAGGGGAAAAAAAAGAGGAACAACGAGAAACCAAATGTGAGACTGAAGGGAAGGGCCAGGGGCGGGCCTGCTGCACCTTTTAGAGGCCTGAATGGAGGGGGGTGGGGAAGGCAAAAAGGGAATGTGGTGGCGTCGCCTTGTGGTCACATCACATTTTTTTGGTGTGGGGGGCACGACAAAACAACAAAAAAAATCAAAAAACGAAAAACGAAAAACGGAAAATACAGCAATCAGGCATGAAGATGGCATGGCGGCGCCTCCCGGTCCCTTCCCACCCCGGCCAGCGCCCCGGCCTGCGCCCACTGTGCTCCCCCTCCCGCCCCCCAGGGGCCTGGGCCAGGGGCCGGGGCCGGGAGCAGCGGGCAGGGGGGCTAGCGGTGTGCTGGCTGGTGCGCCTGAGGCCTGGGTGGCCATGGTGGGGGGCTCAGCTTTGCTCTCATCCAAGCGAGCGGTCGGGAGGCTCCGAGGCCTTCTGGGCGGGGGAGGACTTGATGATGGGCAGGGCATGGGGGCTTGTCTGTTTGCAGTGGAGACTGTTTGGATGGGCTGGGGCGTTGTGGTTTCCGTTTCATCGTCCACTTACAAGGTGATGGAGGAGTCAAGGCGGCGCCGTCTGGGGCAGTGCTGGTGGATTTGGAATCAGGCATAGGAAGGGGCACAGGTCTGGCCACTGGAGGCGGCGGCGGTAGCAAAAATGACCCCGGGACTTTGCCCTGGCCGCTACCGTTGGGCTGCGAACAACATAAATAGAGTGACGCATGAAGGCACATCACACACAGACACACGCTCCCCTGCGCGGCCACGCCAGCTCGCTCCTGAGAGCGGGCGCTCCCGGCGGAAGGTGCAGAATAGGGTCCTCTCCTCCGGGGCACAGGGTGGGTGAGGGCGGGAGGCCTTGATTTGGTCTCTCAGGTGTTTCTCTCTCTCTCTGTTTTTTTATTTTTTTATTTTTCGTGGTCCTCTTCTGAGGTTGTGGGAGGAGGAAGGGGGATGTCCGACGGGTGGTTTGTTATTTCTTAGGGAATGTTTTCGGTACCAAAAAGTGCCGCCTAGCCACAGAGCAGCTGCACCTAAACTCTCACACTCCTGAAGACCTTCTACTATGACAGTAAAGATGCACCAGCTTCCCCTCTCCCTTGTGTCCCCCCAAAACACACATGAGTCCCCCTCTGCGGGGCAAACAGTTACCCTGGGGTGGGTCTGGTTGACCCAACTGAGGACTGCCATCCTCCACCCCACATCATGGCCTGGGGGATGCTGGGCACTGGGGGGCTTGCCCTCAGTGCCAGCTGTCAGAGGACGGTGGGGAGCTGATCCTTTTGCTATGGAAGAGCCCAGGAGGAAAATCCATTGCTGCCACTCGTCCCTGCGAGGTTCCTCTAGCGGACTTGCTCGTATAATGCTCTCAGAAACCGGGTGTCAGGTCACTAGATCCGTTCCTTGTCCTTTGTTCCCTCTTGGACCTCAAACTCCTGTGTGTGGCCTTGCGTGCGTCAGCCTTTGAGCTCCCAAGAACCTAGGCGCCACAGGTGAGGCAAAGGTCCCTGTTTCTTACAGGCACAGCTTCCCTGGAGAGACCTCCCTGCGCTCGGGGCACGTACCTCCCCCTGCTCTGGGCAGTGTCCCCGAGGACCACCAGCAGCCTGAGCTCAGGGGAGCTGGGCCAGAACTCTTCATCCTAAACTGGCCTCTTTCTCATGGGGCAAAGCTCTGCCCTCCCAGCCAGCCAGGTGTGAGAACGTGGGAAGTTTCTGTGCTCCTCCTTCAGCACCCCATGGATGTCTTCAGACAGCCTGTTTTTCTGTCATCACTGGTTTTGCCTGGACAATGACAATGAGACTTGCAAGGGGTCTCCCCTACGCTGACTGTGCTCATCAGTTCAGTGCCCTGGGCACCTAGCTCTGTACCAGGCATTTTACTCATATCTGTTCAATCCGCCAAGGGACCTGTAAGGCAGCAGTTCTCGCTTGGGGGCAGTTCTGCTCCCCAGGGGCCACTGGCCAGGTCTGAAGACATTTCGGTGAGCACTTCTGGGGGATGCTACTAGCCGCTGGTGGGTGGAGGCAGGGAGTGCTGCTCAGCACCCTGTAATGACCAGGATGCCCCCCAGGACAAGGGCTCATCAGTCCAAACGTTATCAGTGCTGCAGGTGGGAAACCCTGCTGCAAGGAAGCTCCGCCTCCCCCTTTCACAGCTGGGGAAACAAGGCTCTGTGTAGCTGAGTGGTTGATGCCGTCACTGGGCTGTGACTGGTGAGGCCTGAAGTTCACAGCCGTGTCTGTCTGACTCCGTGGGTCCTGTGGATTTTCTCCAGCAAGCTCAATAACCCTCTTCCCCAGATCCCAAGGTGCTCAGACTTTTCCTGTCTCCTGAAACCGTCCATGGCTCTGACTGCATCGGACATAAAATAGGATCTCCTCAGTTGGGATTCAAGGACACCGGGTGGAGACGCTCCCAGCACTGGTGCCCTTATAACCCCTCCTCTCAAGTACATCCCATTGCAAACCGACTGGGGCTTCCAGGCGCAGCCTAACAGTTGGGCTGCACACCTGCTCACGGCAGGACGCTCTGTCTATAGTGCTTTTTCCTACACCCTTCAAGGCCTGCTCAGAACACACTGTCTCCAACGTGGGGACCAGCCAGATTCCCTGAACCACCATCCATCTCTCTCTGCCCTGTTGCTCCAGGATGCTCTTGACCTCCCCTGGGACCTTTCAAGCAGACTGCCTGCCACCCAGGCTCCCCAGTGAGCCACAGAGGCCATCTCTGTGTGGCTCAAGCCTGCAGCACTCAAGTCCCACTGACTGAGTTGAATCCATAGTCCCCCCTGCTGCACATTAAAACCACAGAGGCCCACGCTGGCTCGGGCAGGCCACGCCCCTCTGAACTCTGGCCGTTCTGCCCACCATCCTTCACCTCCAGTGACCAGCGTAGGTCTGAAATCGTCCCTCCAAGTGGTTCCCTGGACTTGATTCTTCTTGCCCACTCAGAGGACCCTGACAAAAGCAAGCAGTGGCTGCTGGTCCTGGGCTGGAGACCCTCTGTGTCAAGTGTCCTTTCAGAAACGGTCCCTTCAGTTCCAGACATGGGCCAGGGGGCTTTCCAGCTCTGCAGGGTTGATGCTGAGACACGAGCAGCTCTGCCTTCCCTCCTTTCCGCAGCCTGTCTGGTTCCTATCTTGCTTTTCCACCAGGGCAGCAAACGCCACACATCACAGCCTCACTGCTGTTCTCCAGGCCATCCTGAGCCCGGGCCCCTGGGAAATGGGGGCTTTCGAGGCAGCACTTGCTCTCAGGGCAGCCTCTACCTCCTTCTAGTTCCCAGAGCCAGTCTATACCCAGGAGGATCTAAAACACATATTCCACCCAATAAAGCTAATCCCAGCATGATATGGCTGAACATCAAAACCTGCCGATTTACAACATTTGGTTTCTAGAAGCAACTTCCAACCAGGCTAAGATGTCTCTGCTCGGGTTGAGTTATAAGTTGAAGTTTTTAAAATCTCAAGGTCTCGTGACTTGCAGCGGCATCTTATAACCTCATGACTTAAGAGCTATAAGCGCAACCCGGCTGGCGTGGCTCAGCGGTTGAGCGTGAACCTATACACCAGGAGGTCACGGTTCCATTCTCAGTCAAGGCACATGCCCGGGTTGCAGGCTTGATCCCCAGTGTGGGGCGTGCAGGAGGCAGCTAATCAATAATTCTCTCTCATCACTAATGTTTCTATCTCTCTCTCTCTCTTCCCCTCTCCCTTCCTTTCTGAAATCAATAATACATACATACATATATATATATATATATATGTATATTTAAAAAGAGCTAGGAGTGCATGCTAGTGACAGATGAAGATGAGGGCTTGCCTGGCTGCTCCATTGCTGGTGGAAGCTGAGCTAGAACCAGGCCTCCTGCCCCTCACTGAGCCCTGGGACCTCTCCATTGCATTGGTGGTCTCTTCTCTCTGCTAGAAAAACAGCTAACAAGGCACCTTCTTTCTGTTCTGTGCATCTCCTCTGAGTGGTGTCTCCATGTGGCCTTGGCCTTGACTGATGTAGTTCTTCTCAGTCAGGGCCTTACACTTGGGACCGAGGCTAAGCCATAGGGGGCACCTGGCATCCCTTCTGCAGATCATCTGTAAACTTTTTGTATGCACACATTTTTCTGTAAAGATGACCTGTAACTTCAAGCTCTCGCGGAAATTAGGAATGTACTCCTCTGGGCTCTGGATCAGTGGTTCTCAGAGTGGTCCTCTGACCAGAAGCAGCAGCAGCTGAGAACTTGGAGAGAAACGCAGATTCTCAGGCCCACCCAGCCCGGCTGAATCAGAATCAGGTGAGAGCCAGCCACCTGTGTGTCTGCAAGGCCTCCGGGGGACGCCCTGCATGCTGACTTCTCCTCTGGAGGTGGCCAAGGAGCAGGTGCTGCCTGTGTGGCCACCCGCTGCTGCTAAGTCAGCTGCAGAGCCTGAGCCTCTGGTTCTCTCCTCCCCCACAGCATGGTGCTGTCTCTGGCCTCCTCTCAGAGGCTGGGCCACCTGGAGCAGGCTCACTGCAGACACCCCCTCCTCCCTTGGGCACGACAGGCCACAAGAAGAACCCAGAGAGGCCGATCCCTAGCCGAGCTAGCCTCCCTGTCTAACCAGGGAAGCTGTTCACCCGTCTGTAGCGTTTCGTCCATGGTCTATTTGGAGAAAGCACCTGCCTTGAGAAGAGAACCTTCTAGGCCAAATGAGACCTTAATCTTGAACAGTCAAGTCAAGGGAGAGGGTCAGGACCCAGCCGCCAGGATGCCCAGGGGAGGGACTAGCTCTCTGGGCTAAACTGGTCGCCCAGGTTGGTCTCACTGTTTCCTAGCCCCACCTGTCTCTGTAGGTGAGAAGGCAGGCAAGGCAGGTGGAGGGAACACTCCACACCCCAGAAATCCCAAAGGGCCTGGTACATGGGCTGGTAGTTCCCAAAGACTCTGCCGGCATCTCTGGAGAAAGTGCAGTAGCTGTTGGGGATCACATTCACTTTTCCCTAAATGCCCCTAAAGTGAACAGAGCTTGTCCAGAGAGGTGGGCAAGGCTCTGAGTGTGCTAAGGAGCTGCAGAGCCAGGAAGAGAAACCCTTAAAGGGCCCAGGGGGAAAGGAGCTGGAAAGCAGAAGGAGAGAGAGCAGGAGGGAGGGAAGACGGAGTGAGAAGCCCCCCATCAATAATACACCCGCACTTAGCAAACGTCCCTGTGTGGGGCACCTGAAGGGCCGCCCCTGCTCTCCCTGGGTGTGGTCTGGCATGGGTCTGGCAAAGGGCCCCATCGTGGCCCTCTGAATGGCCTCCCCTCCTAACCTCTCAGATGGGGCCTCCAGGCTGGGCCGGCTGGGGGACAGGAGCTGGGCCTTCTTGCAATGCAGCATGCTTCTGGGGCTCCAGAACCTTTCCAAAGGTCGAGAGACCACCATGTCCCAACCCAGCATGGTCTCCCCGGGACTAGGTGAGGACCACTGTCGCACTGAAGGGCTGTCTCTGGACCACCACTGTTTGGAATCATTCCTTTCCTGAGTGACCCCGAATGTCTGCTTGTCAGTGGCCTGGGTCCTAGGGCTCATTGACAGAGAACAGCAGTGCCCCCCAGCCCCCACAGAGCTCCACGGAGAGCCAGTCTCTCCCAGGCTGAGGAGCAGGGCTGCACTACAAAACGAGCAGCAACCTGGAAACCCCGTTAAAAGTCCTGCCAACAGGAGTCTCTGACAGCCCCTGTGGCCACGGATGCTGCTCAGCACCCCACAATGCCCAGGACAGCCTCCTACCTCAGAATGATGAACAACCCCAAATGCCGATAGTGCCACGGTGGGGAAATTTTGATCTAGAAAATCCTTGCAGCCCCGAGGTTCAAGAGGGGTGTTAGGAGTAAGGGGCCTGGTCTGGGTTGAACAGCTCATGGGTGCGGTCCTGGGGGAACAGAGACTGAAGAGAGGGCAAGGAGCCCGAGCAAGGTGGGCCCTGCTGCTGCCCCCACCTCTCTGGACGGTGATGGAGAGGCCCTGGCACGATACACAAACCCCTACCGCCGACCAGAAAACTAAGGTGTCCGCACTGCGGGCTCTCTGCTGCTCCCGTCCCAGGCGGGCTCGGCTCTCGGGCCCTCTCCCTGTGATCCTGACACAGACGGACAGACGTAGAGATGAGCTGTGGTGGGGCTCCCGGGCCTCTGGACTCACCTGTCCGGTGGCCTGGCCCGAGCCATCTGAGCACACAAACTGCACAAACTCCTTCAGCGAGTCCTGCCCATGGTGGTGGTGGTAGCGGATGGTCGGGTGCGTGAAGTACGGGCTCGACTGCTGGATGATGGATGTGGAGGGGAAGTGCAACGCTGACGCTGTGGCCCGAGGGCTCCCTGCATGCACGTGGGCAGGAAGAAAAGGGCATCAGGGTGGAGAAGATGAGGGAGACTGCTGGTCAGGGCACCGAGGAAAAGGGAGAGTGGGCGGGAGCAGGGCAGGGACCAGGGTAAGGAGAGTGAGGGTCTAGCGTGAAAGTTGAGACAGCACAAAAAAAAAAACCACAAACAAAAAAACAACCCTCAGTAATCAAGGTAAATAACATTTTAATGCAATATTTTTAAAAAATCCAACTGGCTGCCAAAACCGGTTTGGCTCAGTGGATAGAGCGTCAGCCTGCGGACTGAAGGGTCCCAGTTTCGATTCCGGTCAAGGGCATGTAACTTGGTTGCGGGCACATCCCCAGTGGGAGGTGTGCAAGAGGCAGCTGATCAATGTTTCTCTCCCATCGATGTTTCTGACTCTCTATCCCTCTCCCTTCCTCTCTGTAAAAAATCAATAAAATATATATATATATAAAAAAATCCAACTGGCAAACGCGGGCTTCCATACCAATCAGCTGCTTGTCTTTACAAATAAAGTTTGATTGGGACCAGGGCCAGGGTTAATGTGAGGCAAATGAGGCAGGGCCATGCAAGTATAGCATCAGGTCCATCTTTTGTTTAAAATGTTTATATTTGCTCTTTGTCTGTTTTTTGTGATAGTTTTATTTTTTAAGAATATTGCATTAGCTCTAGCTGGTTTGGCTCAGTGGATAGAGATTTGGCCCGCAGACTGAAGGGTCCTGGGTTCGATTCCAATCAAGGCACATGCTGGGGTTTCGGGCTCAATCCCCAGTGTGGGGCATGCAGGAGGCAGCTGATCAATGACTCTCTCATCATCGATATACCTATCTCTCTCTCCCTCCACCTTCCTCTCTGAAATCAATAAAAATATATTTTAAGAAAGAACATTGCATTAAAACATCATTTATCCTGATGACTGGATGTTGGGTGCCCCCTTAACAGCTTGCACCAAGGCGAGGTCCAGGGCTAGGATGGGAGCCTGGATGAGGAAGAGGAGACAGACACGACCCCTGCACCTTGCAGGACGCAACGTGCACATTCATCTCCTGCGTGTGAGCAGGTGTGAGCCTGGCCGCTGCTGCCTAGGCCACATTCTTGTGTGCTCAGCCCCATCACCCTTGCACATGCGTCCTCGCACACATAACTTCCATCCCGGTCCAGGCCCCAGCTCTTCCCCAGCCAGTCCTCTCCCTCCCGTCTGTTTCCAATCAGCTCGCTCTTGCTCTTGGTTTCATTAGGGGCTGAGGAAACTTGGCTTCTCTCTGGAGTTCATAAAAGCTGAGTGGAGCTGGGCTCCCTGCCCCCACCCTGAGGCCACCACGCCCTGCCCCAGCGCAGGCTGCCTCTGGGCTCCCAGCCAGGAGGCCCCGAGGAGGAAGCCGGGAGGGTAAACCTTGCCATTCTCTGTGTCCTAGAGAAGGGCCCAGGAGATGGTGGGCGGACACAGGGCTGTGTCCAGAAAAAGTTCAAGCCTCTTTCTGCCAGATGGGTGCCGAGGTGGGGGTAGAAACAAGAGCGGGAAGAAGCAAATGAGGGGGTGGTGAGGACTCGGCTCCCACAACTTCCTGCCTGATTCCATCCCCTAGGGAACATCGAGGTGTCCTCCCTGACAAACACCTTCTCCCGAGACGAGACGGAAGCAAGAGAGCCCCCAAGTCAGCTGCCAGTTCCAGTCCTGGGAGAACAGCCCAAGCGCCACGAGTGATCCCTGGGTTCCCCAGTGCCCTTTCAACCTGCGCCCCGTGCCCACCTGGGTCAGTGCGGGGAGACCAGACCTTTGCCCAGGAGCCGGGAGAGCAGCTGAGAGGAGGGCAGAGGGAGAAGCTGAGCTTTCCCAGCCACAGCTGGCGAGAGGAGAGGAGAACGGGGCAGGCCTGAGGGCCAAGCAGGCCTGTGCACACATCCACGCACACACACATACCCCCAGCACATGTGACACACCCATGTGCATGCATGTATACACACAAACACAGGGAACACACGCAAGCATGTACACACGTGCACATGGGGAGGGAGAAGCAATAGGAGAGTGCTTAGGAATAAGATGAGGAGGCCAATGACTGGCTGGATCTCCAGTCAGTGCTGCTGTGGAAGGAGGGCCCATTCCCTCGGCCACCCACTGTCACACCACAGCCCCTTAGAGAGCTTGGGGCCCTCACTCCGATGGACCTGGCCCCTTCACCTGGCCAGCTGCCCCTCAGGCGCGCACATACTCAGGGGCTCTCCAGGTCTGCCCAGGCCCCTCAGTGCTCAGCCACCTCCCCAAGATAGTCCCCCTCTGGGCCCTCATTTCTCACCTGGTCTGACTCCAGCAAGCACAGGCAGCGGGTGGTGAGTGAAAGCCATGCGCGGGGAGCTGCCCTGAGAGGAGAGGGCACTGCAGAAGTCCAGCTTTCCTGACTTCTTTAGAGAAGCCGGGCCTGGGGGGAGGAATCAGCAACACAGGGCAGGTTTAGCTGGGCCAGGGCGGGAGCGGGGGAAGGCAGGAAGCCAGCAGCTCACTCCTCTCCTCAGCCCCCTCCTGGCTGCCCCTTCCCCCACCATGCTCCCTCCTGCCACCTTTGCCCCATCCGGCTGTTTCTCAGACCCTGTGTGCAGATCAGCCGGCACTGGGTGCTTCTGACAGGAGAGGAAAATGAGGCACTTGGGTGTGCTGGGCAGGGGGTCCATCTTGCCTCCTGATAAGCAGATAATGAGCTCAGGGGGCACAGATGAAAGGGTGGGATACAGGATCAGGGGACCAGGAAGGGCACTGGGGTCAGAGCTGGCCAGGCAAGGATTGCCTCGGCCAGGGAACCCAGAGGTTGGACTGCATTTGGACGGGGCATTTGTTTTGCTGCCAGTGCCAGAGAGGGGGTGGCATTCAGCAGGAGACAGGGGCACAGAGGACACCCCTCTAGGACCCTAATGCTGCCAACCAAGGTCACCTCTGTGCCCAGTGGGCACCACATCCAAATAACACTGTGACAAAGCACGGCCAGCCCCGGGGCCAGGTCCTCTGTGGGAAGTTGATTCTTCTCTGGGCTGAGCCTCAGAGGCTGTGCCCAGGCTGGGAGGGAGGGGTAAGGTAGAGTTGGAGCAGATCTCCAGAGCTGCCATCTTTGATGCACAAATCAAGTCAGCTTGGGTGGGGGGTAGGGGGCTGCAGAACAGAGAAATAAGAGCCACTTTAACCACAGAGGGAAGAGGCGGGGGGGAAGGGCGAACTCCCAGCCGCCAGAAGAGGTGTTATCTGGCAGCAGCTGTGTGCCACCTGATAGCTGGCACAGTGAGGGGGGGGAAGCGCCCCACCAGCTGTGCACAGCTGTCCCCTAGGCCACACAGTGCCTCCCCAGCTGTTCCCTGTCCTGCAGCTGGGCTGCTTAATTGGCGATTTGTCTCAGCACAGGGAAACAACACAGGAAGCAGGGTAAGGAGGAAAAGAGGGGAAAGCAAGGAAGCTGGGGTGCTACAGCAGGACGGTTTGAGAGCCGTGTGTGTCAGGACTGCAGGAAGGAGTAGAAATGGCGGGCTCTGCAGCAGACAGCCAAGAAAGAAGAGAGCGGGAGCCTGGGGAGGAGGGCTCCTGGGGAACTAGGTCTAGGCCGAGGGGAGGGCCCAGGGCCACCGGCCATGGTGGATGTGCCCTTAAGGCACCTGACGCCTTGTGGGAGCAGTCCCTTAACTGAGGCCCTGGCGGGGGTTTCTTCAGGGCCTTCTCAACGGCTTCTCTCTACACCTCCCGAGGTTCCCCAGGGAAGCATCTGGACTGTGCTGGCCCACATTCCCCGCCTGCCTCCAGGAAACCCTGGGAAGAGCACCCAAAGTTATGGGGAGCGACGTCCGCAGAGGCGGGGCTTCATGGTGGCCCAGAGCCTGCTCCCTTAGCCCAGGCCCGGCGGAGCCCTCTTCCCCTCCTCCAGAGGAGCCAAGAGCAGAAGCGGATTCTGTGTCTGGGGCAGCGCCTTCCTGTCCTTTGGCCTTTCTTCTCCCTCATCCCAGGCCCTGCCCATCCACTTGGCCCTTCCCAGTAGGGCCACATCTGGAAAACACCAGAAGAGCACCACTGGAAGCCAGAGTCCCCACCCCCAGGCCTAGGAGAGCAGAAGTACCCGTGCACATCCCATACATGCACGGGCAGTACTCCCCGGCCCCGGGCACACACCTCAAGGACACACACAGGCTGACACCAGTGTGCCAGAAGTATCCCCCAGCCAGCTTCCTCATCTACACCTGCCACAGGCGCGCACACACTCAGGGGCTCCCAGGTGCCCAGGCCTCCCAGCAGGACCGGAAGTGACCGTGGGTGGGTTCACCGGGAATCGGTGGCTAGAGGGGGCTGGGAGGCCTGAAGACAGTTCTGCTCACTCTTTACTAGACTCTGCTCCTTTCTGTGAAGCTGGGCCCTTTAACCCAGCAGTTCTCAGCTCAGTCAGCTGGGGAAGAGTCTGTCCTCCCCCAACCCTAGGGGATATTCAACAATGTTTGGAGACATTTTTGGCCATCACACCCGGTTTGTGTGTGTGTGTGTGTGGGGGGTGCTACTGGCATCTAGTGGGGGGAGGCAGGGCTGCTGCTCAACATCCTTCAGTGCACAGGATGCCGCAGCACAGAGAAGGACCCAGCCCCAGTGACAGCAGGGCCCAGTCTGAGAAACCGCTTCAACCCTTTGTACGCCATAGGCGTCTAGAGACGCAGGGACAGTTTGTTTTAGACGCATGGCAGTTAACTGGTTATACCACCAAGGCTATAGAGCTGGGACAACCTTTCTACAGAAATACCAAGAGAAGGAACCTGAGAAGGCTTTGAGGAGGAAGCCCCAGCCCCACTGCAGGGCATCAGAGGCCTCCGCTTCCCTCCTGCCATGCCCGTGGCTCTGCTGCCCACAGTGGCAGCCACGCCCCTCGCCTCTGCTCCGTTCTTCGGCCAGCCCTGGCCGGCACTGCCTTCCTCTGGAAGATCGGGAGGTGAGAAGCCAGGTGGTGCCACTGACAGTGGGGGAACCGGTGGGAGAGTCGCCAGGTGAACGGAGGGAGGAGACGAGGTTCAGGGCTGCCCTTGCTCCGGGCCAGGCCTCGCGGTGCCCATACCTGCATCCACATCGTTGGGCCACCCGCTGGACTGGCTGCTGCCAGCCGCTGGGGAGCGGCCTGTCCCAGGATAGAAGACATCGTCGACAGGGCTCTCCATCTCGCTGTCATCAATGGACTTGGGACGCTTGGTGGTGCTGGGGAAGGAGGAGAGGGATCAGGTGGGCCAAGGATGGGCCAGGTACTGGCACTCAGGCTGAGGAAGCCTGCATGGATGGCCCTGTGTGCTGGGAGCAGGTGCTCACTGACAGCAGCGTTGCTGGGCACTCATTCGTGTCCACCCCCAGAACAGCCCTAGGGGAGCCCCTTGGGCCCAGCCTGCCTGCTGCTCCTCCTCGATCACCTTCTCAGTTCCTCCTTGATACCATCATCCATTGAGTTGCTCAAGTCAGAGGTGGGCAACACCCTCAAATGCTTCCTTGGCCCCATCAGCCCCCAGAGTCAAGGTGAGACGACTGAGGCACTCACCAGGGGAAAATATGCCAGGGGGTGCCACAAACCCCCCTGAAATATTATAATGTTTTGATGCGATATTTAAACAGATCAAAATGAACACCCCAAACCTCACATGAACCAAAACATCCAGTTGTGTTTTTTTTTAAGGGACAGGATCCCACCCTGCCCTGCACGACTGGCCCTGACCAGGGCCTGCTGTGTCCACACCCAAACATCTCTCAGCTACACCCTACCCCCTCATGCCACTGCCCCGCCTCCAGGACTCGGGCCCTCCTCCAGCCTGGCTGTCGGTCCTGCTGGAGGTGCTTTCTTGAGCACACATCCCCGGCATCTTCTGCTTAAAACACATCAGTGGGTTTTTAGTCTAAACACCTTCCTCTGGTCTCCGAAGCCCTCCAGGGAGTGGTTCCACCAGCCTGTCCCACGTCAGCTGGGACGGAAGCTGCTCTATCTGGAGTATCCACCCCGTGCCCTAACTAGTCCCCTGTAGGTCTGGGCTCAAATGTCACATCCCCAAGAGAGAGACCTTCTCAGATCCCCACTGGGAGCACCTTCCAGGCAGAGCCAGGCCTTGTTTAGGTTTGTGTTCCCAGGGCTGAGTGCCCACAACAGTACAAAGCAGGACGTTCAGGGGAGAGGGCCAGTGCCCTCAACGAGGGGTGACATTCTGAAGCACCCAGGGAACTGTGGTACAGCTGCCCACCACATCCGAGATGGCCCGGTGGTGGTGGGAAGGGAGAGGGAAGAACAGAGGTGCTGGGCTTACCTGGTGGAGGGAGGGGAGGTGATGGACCTCCGCCCCAGGGTCACCTGGTTTATGTTGTAGTAATTGGGACTCTCCAGGTCCGCCAGCGAGAAGTTGGGGCCTGATGCTGTGGCGACAGGAGCTGGGAAGAAGCGAGAGAATGATGGATGAGTGTGCAGGTGCAGGAGGCCCGATGGAGCCTGTCCCCAAGAAGCCCCGGGGCAAGTTCACTGGGAAGCTGCCGAGGAAACCTCCTCCTGGCTGGGCTCGCTGGAGAAGAGCCCTTTGCTGTTTGTTTCCTCTAAAGCGGAGATTAGACATGGGGCTCTCTGGGCACCTCTGCTCCCCTCAGCCTGCTGCCCAGGAGGCAGACAGTGTCCCAGGAAACCCTGTTTGCCACTGGCCCCAGCAAGACCCCCTCCATCCGTAGGGGCCACGCCTCACCCCCATCCCTGCTGACTGGGCCCTGGCCAGGAAGGAAGGACTCACTTACTCTGTGAAACTCTGACCAGCTCTGTCACGTTCCAGACGCCGGAAGTCACAAAACAGTCCTGGAAGCTTAAGTGCCCTGAGGAGGGAACAGAGCCGTGAGTGAGTGGAGGCGAGGCCAGGAGGGGCTGCCTGCACTTCCTCAAAGCTCTCCCCACTCCCCATTGCTCCCTCCCAAGCCCCAGGATGGCCCTCAAGGGTTTTCAGGTCTCCAGGGAAGAGGGGGTGCACTCCAGGTGAGTCCCCTCCCCTCCAGCTGGCAGCCAAAATTCAGCTGAGGGACAGCTGTGTAAAGGGGAAGAACTGGTGGGAGACACGGGAGGGCCTGGGGGCAGGGCAATCAGGGAGGTGTGGGCAGCAGGGCAGGTGGGCAAGGGCACTGACCGTTGGGCAGTGGTTTGATGTCCGCATCTCCTTGCTGGTTTGAACTATCTGATTGTCCGGATTCTGCAGGAGACACAAAGGGGAAGATGGGTCAAGACCAAAGTGCCCCATAAATGGCTCCCTCTCCAGCCCCGTTTCCAGGGACACCCTACTGTGGTGGGGATTCCTGGGCACTGCAAGGTGTTTGGCAGCACCCCTGGCCTCCACCCACTAGATGCCAGTAGCACCCCAGTTGTGACAACCAAAACTGTCTCCAGACACTGCCCGATGTGCCCTGGGGACAAAGTCGCCAGTGGGTGAGCAGCATTGGCCGACAGTCAGGGCCAGGAGGGCTCCTCGGCGGGAAGCCAGCGACCATTCTGCACAGCTGGAATGGACCCAAGGGTTCCCCATCCTCCACCCGGCTCAAGTGCCCAGAGAAGCAGCCCCTTGCTTCCCGCACTTCATTAATTAGAGCCATTCCTGTCTGCCTGAGCCACCCCCACCTCACCTTTATGCTTACAGGCAGTGCCTGGCAACACGGAGGGGGGAGGTCTGCCCTGACGCTGTCGCCCGCTCTGTGCCAGCCTGTCTGGGTTGTCTCATGCCCCAGTGCCACAGCTGCTCAGAGGGAGCCCCGAAACAAGGGCCCATTGTGCAGTGGGAGCTCACAGAGGGCTGGGGGCAGGGTGGAGTGTGTGTGTGAATATTTTGCTGAGCTTGGGAAAGCCCCCCGCCCCGCCCTCCAGGTCCTCAAAGCTTTGTGTGCCAGGGGCACAACAGGGACCTCCAGAATGCCTGCCTGGGCACGACAGCTGGTGAGAGGGTGGCGGAGGGGGGCCAGGGCAGGTTGTGGGGCAGGAGGAAGGCAGGCACTGGGTAAAGAATCAGCTGCTTACTGGGGGACAACATGGGGGTGGCATTGGGAAAACTGGGGACAGGTGTTGGCCAGGGCTTTGCCCCACTCTTTGGAACAATCCTGCCTCTTGGTCTCACCCATCACCCCACGGTCAGCCTACTGGCCGGGAATCTCACTGCTGAGCTGCTCACACTGGGGAGTGACCAGTGAGGAGATTCCTAAGGGCAACGTGGGCCCCCACCGGGGCTGGCAGCAGAATAGCAGCCTTCCCAGAGCAAAGGCCCCTCCGCAGCTCCGTTCCTGGCCACCTGCCTCAATGTGGCCAGTGGGAGAGGACAGGCTGCCTCAGGACGGTCTCAGGCCCACTTCCCCCATCCTTTACCTTATTAGACTTAAAAAATGTTTTTGATTGATTGATTTTAGAGAGCAATAGGAAGGGGGAGAGAGAAGGAGAAACATCTATTTGTTCCACTTACGTATGCATTCATTGGTTGACTTTTGTATGTGTCCTGACCAGGGATGGAACCCGCAACCTTGGCATAGCGGGACGCCGCTCTCACCTACTAAGCTACCCGGCCAAGGCACCTTGTTAGATTTTTTTTTTTAATGACAAAAAATAATAGCCCTAGCCAGCAGCTGCCTCTCAAGGCCGCCCTTTCCCCAGTTCCTAACGCAGGAGGGGGCAGAGCCTCAGACCAGCTTGTGGAACCCAGCTAGGGCCCAGGCTCCAGCCCCCGCTCCCCAGGGCTCCCTGCCACCAACCCCTCCAGACCCGGGTCAGTGGAGGAGACCCTGATGCCCACCCCACGGATTGGCCCGGGTCCCCCACACGCGGAGGTGCTGGCAAGCTTCGCGCATGCGCACACCCAGGCCCGTGACAGAGACCAGAGCGAGCCGGACAAAGAGATGGAGGTGGAGCAGCGACGCAGGCAGACACACGGGCTGCAGGCAGTGAGACAGACAGGAAATCCTTCTACACGGGGACGCGGCCCCAAACGTTGCTGCTGTTATTCCTATTAGCTCCATGTGGAGAGGTGGGCAGGCAGGGAGAGAGGGGCGAGGTGCCGCCACGCGCCTCGGGCGGCGCTGCCCGCTGCTGGCAGCCATGTTAGCCTTGGCAGCCATCTTACGGCTGGCGCCCGCGGCCACCGCCGACCTGGCGCTCGGCTCCGTCCCGGACAAAGGCAGACCCTGGAAATCTGGACCCAGGCTCCAAGGCACAGAAGCCAGCCCTGCGGCCAGGGCCCCGCCGTCCTGCTCAAGCGGCACAAGCTTCTTCCTCCCGACCAGGCCGAGGAGGGGACCGGGAGGGGACCCGGAGGGCCGAGGCCAGGGCCTGGGGACACTCTGCTCCGCTCAAGGTGGCTGACGCCCCCACGGGCAGCCCCCAGGCCCAAGGGCTCCTCTAGTTCAGCAGAGTGGACCCCTGCCCCAAGGGGACAGTGCGCGATGCGATGGCGGCAGGCCCGTGTCCACCCCGTCAGCTGGGAAGTGGGCCTTGGACGAGCCGGGAGGGGCTGGCGGGGACCCAGCCGGCGGCTGCAGGACGCAGACAGGCTGTGGGCCCCTGGTGCACAGGCGACCGGGGAGGGGAGAGACACGCACCCCGCCCGGAGTGGGGCCAGCTCTCTTACCCCAGGGGTGCTGGGGGAGCCATGCCCTGAAGTCAGGGTCTGCACTGGACAGCCCTCGGGGCACAGAGCACCTTGACCCCCTTCCATCCGGGCTCCCGGGGGAGGGGATAACCCAGGCCTCGGGACAGACAGACGGGAGGAAGGCTCCAGGCCCCGCCTCGTGGCTGCTGGGCTTTTATCTGGCAGAAATGGGGCTTATCAGAACCACCAGCTGAACAAACACACAAATCCACGGTTAGTGAGGGAAAACCCTCTGCCTGAACCCTTTATCTCCTGTTCGCAGGCCCCACGCACTGCCCCCTGCCAGCAGCACCGGAGGAGACCTGACTGCTGCCCGGCGGGCTCCTCTCTCCGCTGCCCCCCCCCCCTCGCCCCGACCCAGCGCAGGGTGGCTCTCCTCCGCAGCCCCTGCCAGGCGGGCATGCTTGCGTGAGCGAGCTCCTGCCACAGGGGAGCCCCCTCCAGTGTCTGCTTTCTCACGGGGGACAATGGGCCAGCTGGTGGCCTGCGGACCAGTGGAGGGGCAGGATGGTATTGGCTGGCACAGGGTGGGCAGGTGCCTGGCTCCATCTTTTATTCTCTCCCACCCAGCCCACATCCCAGAGACTGTCAACTCTGATTCCTCAGCCGTTCAGGGTCACGTTCCCTGGCAGTCTTTCCAGCCTCCGCCTTCGCTCTGGCCCGGTCACCGGAGCAATGGGAACTCTAAGCACATACCCCCAGTGCAGGGCCCCCCTGACTGAGGCCGGCACAGAAACCCAGACCCCCTGCCTGAACCTCTTCAGAGACCACAGCTGTCGTAAATTTCTGGAGAGACTGGAGATAGGACGGGGGGCCGTGGGCATGGTTACCTCCCTCAGCCCTGGACAACCCAACACTGTCCCCCTTCCTGTGCTGAGGACCAGAGAGCATGTTCTGTGCTCTAAGCTTCCTCCCATGATGACCATCCCATGAGGCCTCCTCCAAATCAAGTTCAGCCACTATCTGAGGACGGCTGCCCGGGTGGGCAGGCACCAGGGCCCTGACCCAGGGCCAGGTTTGGGGATGGAGAGAATTTTGGAGCCCACAGCTTGTTCCGAACGTTGCCAGGGGGTCAGACTAGCTTGTGTCGCACACAAGAGCAGGCTCTGCTGACCATCCTCCATACGCCCTCCTTGTGGGACCTGAGCTACTTGTGCGTTCCACACCTCCCAGGCAGAGACCTTGCTCGCCAGTGGTGCCTGGGGATCTGGCACCAGGAGGCTCCCAGAAGGGAGGACTGTGCAGGAGAAGGTGACAAGTCTGGACTGCCTCGGCGTGGGCCCAAGTGGGCTCCCCAGAGCAAGGCTCTGTAATTGGAGGGACTGTTCTCCATTCACCTGCATACATGTCATTGGTCACCCTGTCACTGGCTTGTGGACTGGCAGGTGGCCTGGTGCAGCACCCAGACATGGTAGGAAGTGTGGGCCCCTCTCTTCCTCAGGTCCCTCCATATCCCCTGGAACAGCGGCAATGCCCCCCCCCCACTGTACTGTCTTTCCTACCCCCCCACCAGTTCTAGCCTCTCAGCCCTTGAAGCTCCCTACTTCCTTTGTTCAGCTCTTAGCCTTTCTCTCTGAATCAGTTCTGTCTTGACTCGGCACCCCCTCGCTGTCCTTCCTTCTCCTTCACTTCCCGCATGTCCAGCCCTGTTTCCTCTCCTGATCCTGCCTGTTTGCACATGTGTGCGTGTGCATACGTGTGCATGTTTCCAAGAGTTCTGGAGGGGGAAGCTCCAGCTGCCAGGAGGAGCACAGTGCTGCACATGAGCCCCGACTGACAATGTTTTTATATATATTTTCCAGTCACAGGCAGGGAGATATTTATGGCTCCCGCTAGGTGAGGGAGGAATTCCTGCACGCTGCAGCGAGGAACACGCTGCCTCGGCTCTCACCCGAGACAAACTCTCTGACAAAAGGCACATGTAACTCACTGGCTGGCCTCCCCCATGCACATCACGATGCCGGGAGTTTTCAGGGTTAGAGGGGCACACAGACCCGGCTCAACCACACCCACACGTGCATACCCAAGCACATGCAAACACTCAGGCCAGCACAACTTGGAGATGCCTCCAGCCGCTTCCTGCTGTCCTGCAGGGGTGGAGTGCGCCGTGCACCCAGAGCTGTGATCCCACTGTGCCAGCATGCTCTGGCTAAGCACCAGGCCAGCTAGGAAACCCCTCCAGCTCTGCCCTGAACGCTGGCTTTTGGGGGCCAGGGAGGACAGCCCTCAGGGTCCACCTGTCCTTCCCCTGGCTCTCCCCAGGCCTGAGGTTCAAGAAGCAGGTGGGGGTGTGCTGTTCTGGGGTTGCTGTCCTCTGAAGGGCCCATACAATTCAGGAGCTGCTTAGCCCTCTCCAGCGTGGCACAGCCCCTCCCCCACTCCTCTGTGATTCCGGAGCGTCCAGAGCACTGGAAACCCAATCTCAAGGGGAGCCAGAGGCCCGGCCTGCAGCAATCAGAGCCGGAGAATATAACTATTGTGCCTCTTGAAACCTAAGTCCCAGAATCTGAGACACCCTGAGGAGGGGAGCAGGGTGGATGGGGGGCTAGGAGGACGGGTCACAGAGGGGTTCTCCCCATCTCAGCAAACAGGAGACTACGGACCAGGAAGTCCTTGAGAATGAAGGGCAGCCAGAGGGCAGGGGGAGGGGGGGCCCTCAACCTGGGCCAGGTCCAGGGGGCTTCTAGGATCTTCTTCTTCCTGCCACTCCTCGCTCCACCTCCACATGCCAGCTTGCGTAGCACAGGCCCTGGAGCCACCGGGAGGTTTCTCCCTCCTCTGTCATCCCTAGATCCCGACATGGTTGGAGACAGGAGCCTGACCTGAGCACAGTCCTCAAGCTGTGGGTGGGGGTAAGGGCCAGGTAGGGAGACATGTCCCCCATATCACCCTCATCCCTCCTTTTCTCATTCCTCCTCCATTCATAGATCCAAAGGGGGTTTGAGCCTTTGATTTGAGTCACCTGCACAGAGGAAGAGGGGATAAGTGAGAGAAGAGGCCCAGTCACATCCGGGGCACACAGGTGGTCTAGACCTGCTCTGGCTGTCCCTGGGGCCTGGGCTCAAGGAAGGTCATCAAGGGTGGGATGGGGTTGGGACAGAAGATCAGGCCACAGGGACCTGGTAGGACAGGACCAGCATCTGGATGGGACATTCCACTCTTGGTCCCTGACACCAATAGCACTTCCTTCTCCACCTCAACCCAGTCTACCTCCATGGGTGCTGTGTGGGTCCCCAGGGAGCAAGGGATGGAGCTACTGCAGGGCTTATCACCCTGCAGTGAAGCTTCGGGAAGGGAGGAGAAGGCAAGTCCGTGGGTCCATCTGGTGCCCAGGAGACCAGCAGAGTGGGCTCAGATGGCTGGACTCAGGCAAGCAACCCTGGGACCTCCAGGGTGCTCCCGTGGAGTGAGCTGCTCAGCATTCTCTGTACCTTCCGGGAGACCTGCCCCCAGCCCAGGGAGAACTAGAGATGGGACTTGGGCACTGAAGCCTGGGGGAACTGGGTACTCAGTTGCTCTCCCCATGGGATGAAACAGTGGCCAGCAAAGAAGAGAGGAGGGACACACCTCAGCGCTGAGCAAAGTACCCAGTAGCTGGATAGAGCCCAGGCCATAATTAACAAATGAGAACAGCCTTCCCACCCACAGCAGCACTGGGAGATGCAGGTGGATCTGCAGGAGACCCAGTGCTGACCCCCAGCACCTCAGACATCAGTGCTCCATGGTTGTCGGTGGAGTGAACGAGCAGACCCAGGGCCTGGAAGTAACAGCGTCCCGGATGTTCTAGAGGTACCCAGAGGCTAGGAAGTCACCAGAGAGGGACTGAAGGTGAAGCAGCCACTAATGAAGGAGGCAAAGGGAGGGACCTAGAGGGAGATGGAGGAAAGCAGAAGGTCCAGCCATTGGTCCCTCTCCACCTTCGTCCTGAGCTTGCCCTTGGCCTACCCAGGGAGGTGTCCTTGGTCTGGACCCCACATTGTGAGCTCAACCTACCGGCCCAGTGACCTTAGCCAAGTTCTGAACTGTTCCTCACCTGTGAAATAGAGATACCACGCACCCCTAGGGTTCCTGAGCAATGAATAAATGAGAAAACAGGTAGAAGGTGCTTAGCCCAGGGCCTGGCTCATAGTAGGGGTTCCATGAACAACAGCTGTCCTTCCGCCTGGGCCACTATTTCCCTTCACACCTCCATTGGCTGAAACTCTACTCCTCCCCGGGGCTCAGCTCAAATGCTGACCCTCAGCTCCCCTCCCACAGAGCTCATACTCTTCACGACCCATTAAGTTCACCCTAGAGTCTAGTTTTTAGTGTCTCACACCAGAGACCATGGCCAGTGAGCTGAGGGGCTCCCGTGGGGCCTGGCCCATTACCATCAGCCAAGAGGGGCAGAGAGGTTGCTCTGCAAATAAAAGGCAGAGCTGGACACCTTCTACAGGTGTGTCCCTCCACACCAGCAGCAGCTGCAGTACACTGTTTCAGGATGGTCACCATGTTGAAAATGGGGGAACAAGAAAGCCAGAAGGTGGGCCAGGCCATTAGGGAAGGGGAGAAATTCCTTGTGCCTCTGGCTTCTGAAGGTGTTGGGGCCAAGGCCCTGCTCTTCCTAGCCCAGCCCTGAGGCTAGAGAGAGCTGAGGACCATGAGCATAGGCACTGCCCTACCGATGGCCGGGCATCTCTCCTGGCAGCGCCTGCTGGTGCCACGACTCAGCTGGCAATTGGAGCCAGCATTCCCAGGAGGGCCTGGGGCCAGAAGTCATGTGATGGCGGGTCCAGAAAAGTCATGTGATGGCGGGTCCAAGCCCCTTGAAGCTTGTCCCCTCCCCAATCTGATAGATAGAAAATGACATTGGAGGATGCCCCCTACACCCCACATGCCAAGAAAAGATGGGGGCCCTGAGGAACAGGTGCCCACATCCAGCCTGGGGCCTGCAGAGCTGCTCCCCCATCGCCACCCCCTCTCATGCTATTTTTGGTGCTGCCCTTGCTGGCCCTTTGAGCTGCCCAGGCCAGGCCAGGCCAGGCTAGGCAACCACCCCCACCCCCAGCTGATCTTAGGACTATTAATAGTGTCCCTACCTCCCAGGGCCAGGCATTACTCCCCATCCCCTAAATACACTTGCCCTTGGTCTAATGATTTGTAAAGGAGCAGAGGCCTCAGACGCTAATGCCAACCCCGGATGAGAAAGGGGAGGCAGAAGTTCTGGAGACCACTTAAGTGACAAGTCTGGGATGAGCAGGAGTTTGGGGAAAGGAGAGAAGGAGGCATTAAATTCCAGAGCAAGAGACAGACAGAAAGACAAAATTAAAACTATAGGAGAGAGAGGGAAGGGCCAAGCTAGAAAAGCAGAGCCAAAGGAAAGCAGTTCAAAGAGAGAAGGCCGCAACAGAAAGAAGCAGAGAAGAGGAGGGTTCCAAGAGAGGCAAGGAAAGGGGGAGAAAGCCGAGAGAAGGAGAAAGCAAAAGGGAATGTGACTCCTTTAAAAACAACACCCCAAAGGGGGGGAACTTTCCTAAGAATACGCAGGAGAGGCTTCGTGAGCACATTGCTCGGGCTGCACCCAGCTGCCAGCATCTGAAGGGTGCTCAGCAGGGCGAGGGTCTGCCGAGACCCTCTGACAATGTTTTGGGGAAGGGAGGGGAAGCAGAAAACCAGGAGGAGGTGCAGAGAAGGAACAAATAGATAAGAAAAAGAAGGTGGTGCCCTAACCGGTTTGGCTCAGTGGATAGAGCATCGGCCTGCGGACTCAAGGGTCCCAGGTTCGATTCCGGTCAAGGGCATGTACCTTGGTTGCAGGCACGTCCCCAGTAGGGGTTGTGCAGGAGGCAGCTGGTTTATGTTTCTCATCAATGTTTCTAACTCTCTCCCTCTCCCTTCCTCTCTGTAAAAAATCAATAAAAAATATCTTTAAAAAAAGAAAAGAAAAAGAAGGTGGTTCGAGAAGCAAGTCCCCACAGAGAGGAAATTCACTCTCAGGCCCGTGCAAGGGAATGCCCCACACTCAGCAACTCCTCGCCTATGGAAAGGGGGCTGGGTGGGCCAGAGAATGGCAGGGATGAGGGAAGAAAACCCACCTATCTCCATTCACCCCATGGGGAAGCAGGAGCAGGCCAAAGCCACCTGCCTCCCATCCTCAGGTGCTCTAACATCCTCAACCCTCTAAAGGACAGCATCTGACTCCCAGGCCGGCGACCCTAAAGGAGCATCCTCTCTCTGCTAGGGACTTGTCTTGTAGGGGGAGAGACTCTGACTCACAGAAGAGTAACAAACATAAATGCACACCATAATCCAATGTCCAAGTGGAAGCCCAGCAGCCCTTCCATTCAAACCCCACCCATACCGAGAGCCTCCGGCTGGGCCAGGGCTGGGAGAGTGGGAGATGCCACTTCTGGACAGCACAAGAGCCCCAAGGACCTGGCCACCAGGCTTCCCAGGCTGGGACGTCCTGGCCAGGAGCACCCTGCCTGACCATCAGCCCTTTGGGGGTCGAGGTCTGTTGATGTTTTTCACTACTGCATCCCTCACACCTCAAAGCACAGTTGCCATGGATAACAAGACTCCGAAAAGACCCTTCTACATCCTCCTTTCAACCGTGACTACACTAACCATCCGGGGGACAGAAGCACAGGTAGCTGGCACCTTCCCCTCCGAGGAGAGGACATCTTTCCTGCAGACCCAACCCTTAACACTCACACCCAAGGAAGTGGGCCAGTGCACAGGCCTGAGCACACTGGCCCCCACGCCCGAGAGCTGGACTGACCCAAGGAAGGACCCAGCGTGTCCCTGTGAAGGGAAAACACTCCACCCTGGAGGCCTTAAGGCAGCCACTGTCCAAATGAGACATGAGGAATTTGGACCTTTGACTCCAACCCGGAGCTCTGAGAACCCAGGCTGGGCAGAATGGGGGTGGGGTGGGCAGGTGGCCTCCCAAGACACTGAAGAGCTCTGGGTGCTGGAAGGAGCCAGCACCTGGGATCAGGAGCCCAAAGTCCAAATCCTAGACCTGCTGCGATTGGGCGCCCAGCACGTCTCCCGGGACCCCTCTCACTGCCTGTGCCACACAACTCGGGCTTGCCCCCGGCTGCAGGGCAAGATGGTGCGACGTGAGCAGGAATTTTTACAGAGGATGAGAAGTGACGGTTCCATACACTGTAAAGCCAAACATACATATGGAAGGCATGATGGGACCAGGCGGGGCAGCTTCCAGGACCCTATACTCCAGCATTGCCGCGATCCTGAGGAGCAGCCCAGCGGCATCTTCCAGAAGCCTGGATGCTCGGTATACGGAGCCTGGCACCTGGTAGGAGGCAGATGCCCAGAATCAGGACTGGGGCAGTCCAGGCTGCTGAAGGGACAAAAGCGATATCCACGTTGTTAGTGCCAAATTCCGCACTCACAACGCCCTGAAGGACCAAAGGGAGCTTCCCAGGGCAGCCCGGCAGCGGGGCTCAAGGGCCGCACCCCGAGGGAGTCGCGCGCTACACTCCCGGACGCCGTAGCTAGGTGGCGCAGCGAGTTAACACTAGCTGCCCAGGGTCGGCAGCGACGGGCCGGGGGCGACGAACCTGTGCACCGCCCGCTCGGGCCTCCGGGGACCTGGGTTCCCTTTGCGCACCGCGAGGCCAGAGTAGGAAGGAGAAGGACCCGGCCAAGCCCGGGCCACTCGGACCCCGGGCTTGTGCTGCCCGAGCGGCTCCCGTTGCTGCGGCTGCCAAGCACATCCCGTGATGTGATGTGAGGGCCGAGCTTCCCGTTCTCATTGATTAGGAACAGCTTGCGGTGCGGGGGCCGGAGAGAAGGAGGCCGGGGAATGGCAAGCGAGGAGAAGCGGGAGGTGGGGGGCTGCCAGGTGCATGACGGGGGGGGGGGTAATCCACTGAGCCCTGGTCCACTCTGCGCAGCCGCCACCGCGGCTGAGTCCCCCGCCTACCTCCCCCAGAGCGGGGGCTGCCCTGGGTGTGGGCGAGTCTGCGGCAGCGTGACTCCAGGAGTGTTCCCAACACGCCCACAAAGCCCCCACCTTTTGGGGACCTGCCTCTGCGTTTGCTAGACGCTTGAAGAGGAATAGTTCCTTTCCCCTCCACCCCCTACCCTCTCAAAGAGTGAAAAATGGAGATTAAAAGTCAGAGATCAGGAACCAAAGAGAGGGAGAGAAATGTGAAAAGTCAGGAAGGGAAAAAAGAACACCACACCAGCGCTCTGCAGTGGCGGCAGCAGCCGGGCGGGCACACCCTCCCTGGCGGGCATGGAGAAAGGTCCCTTTGTTTAGCGGGGAGGTTAGCTGAGGTGAGGCTGCCCCCCCCCCCCACACACCCCTCTGACCCTGGCCAGTGCAGATTGCTTCTCAGGACTCCGGACTGAGCCTGACCGCTTCTCTGGTCCCCCAAATCCTTCTCTCAATCCTCCTGCCAGCCTGCAGAGCAGCCGGTGAGGACTGCTCCCTACCTCCTGCCTTGCCCAAGCACCAAGGGTCACATATATGGGGCTGGGCTGGGCTCTTCCTAAAGGCCCCCTGGACACCACGCTGCTGGCAATACGCAGTTTGTCCAAACTGCTCTTAAGCTACAGGGTTTGAGGGGCAGGTTCTGCATGCAGCAGGCCCCCCAGCAAAGGCATGGCCTGAGAGGGTGGCACGTGCTAGGAAGTGGTGCCCAGGAGGCACAGGCTGGCCGGCCACGCCCCTCTTGCCCACAGGGAGGCCCTGAGGCGTCTCCTGTACCCATTCCAGAAGGCCCTTTCCAATGCCCTCAGGCTCTGGGCTAGGGGAGGCTTTGCAGGGCTCCCTCAAAGTGAGGGCTGAGCTCTGGTGTTGGGGTCACTCTCAGATGAGAGGTAGGGCCTGATATCACCTCTTGGCTCCCTGAAGAGGGACCAGAGTGGGGTGATAAAGGGGGGCTGAGAAGTCCACCCCCAGAGTCTATCAAAGCCGAGACCAAAGGGGGTGAGCAGAGGTGGGCAGGGGAGAGATACTGAAACACATACCCTTTGCTCTGCAGCACACCCCGCCCCCATGCCCCTCCACTGGCTCAGGTGGGGGAAGGGAACTGAGGGATGGCAGTCCCCCAAGCACTGTCTGCCTTCTGCGGGCACCTCCACCCTATCCACTAGGGCTTCTAGCCACTTCTGCGGGGATGCAGGCTCCCCAGAGCCCTCCAACCTTTCAGGCAGAGCTTGGTGGCGTTACAATGGGTCAAGTGCATCCCATTTCCAACTCCTTCCAGCTCCCTCCCACCCGATGCAAGGGCAGCAGAAAACCTGGAATGGGGGATTGACCTGGGCCCTCTGCTCCAGACAGTTCACTGGCCTCATGCTGGGTGGGTACCTGCTCCTTAGGAGACCCAGCCTCCTATCAGCAGCAATGGAAAGCAAGGTGGTTAGGAAAGGGGGAGGAGGAGTGGGGTGTTGCCAACCTGGCCCTCCCTGGGCCTCTGGCCTAGGAAGTGGGGGAAGGGGAAAAGAGAGGAGCAGCAGCAGCTGGAATCCCAGGGAGCCTGAACTATCCTGCAAGAAGCTGCAGCTCAGATACATAATGTCCTGCCAAACCCCAGGCCTTTTATTGAATTAAGGCAAGACAGACTTCCCAGATTTTTCTGTGTGCGAGTACATGTGAAAACCCTGATGTCTGTAGCTCCTGGGAGCTGTGAGCATGTGTGTATGCGTGCACACATGTGGATGTGTGAATCCTGATGGTGGGGGAGGAAGATAAGAAGAAGCAAATGCTGGAAGGACGACCAAGGTGGGGCAGGAAGATTTAGGAGAGTGGGTACCCAAATATTCTAGAAAAGCCAAACTCCAGACCACGGTTCTCAACCCCCAACCCCGACCATCCTCGGCAGTAGGGCTGTCCTGTGCACGGTAGGGTTTGAGCATCTCTGGTCTCCACCCACTAGATAGATGCCAGTAGCATCATGCCCCCCTCAGTTTCCTCTCAACAATCAAAATGTTCCCACCATTGCCAAATGTCCCCCGGGGGCAGAATCAGTTCTGGTGGCACCCTCTGCTCTGCGGCACCAGATGAAACCGCCTGTGCATTTATCCCTAGTACCTCACCTCCTGTGTTGGGCTTAAATTATATCCCAGTGTGCCTGGCTTCCCAAGTGTCTCACATCTGGGTCTTTTTTTCTGAGATATTCTCCCCACCTGACTCATCTGGCCAGAGGAGACCTAGAGCAACCCCTGTTTGGCGATGGTTTCATACAGCTGCCTTCGACAGGGGAAACGAAGAGAGCTCAGAGCACCTAGAGTCATGAGCCCGAGGTCACGCCTGGGTCCAGACAGAAGCCTGAGCTCTCCATAGCTGGGGCAGAGACCACGGGAGAGGTGGGGACTTCCCTGGTGACAGGTCCCAGGAAAGGTACCCTGCTCTGCTCAGCCCCTGGAGGCCAGCAGAAGCGCCTGCACAGCTCTCTCTCCATCTGACCGCCCCCCCCCCCTCCTCCTGCTTGGGGGCTTCAGGGAAGCAGGAGCTGGGAACAGCTCAGCCCCAGTCCAGGCCTTCTCCCTCCCCGTTCCTAGAGTCACCTGTGATTGTCCTGGCAGGGGTGGGGGAACCCAGTCCCAGCAGCCCTTCTCCCCTCAGGCCCAAGGAGCTCGCCTCTCTCCTGGCCTCCAGGAGCCCTGAACAGCCCCTTTCTGGGAAAAGAGCCAAAAGATGGGAGAAGGATGTTTATAAGCTGCTAAAAGGGAAAAGGAAAAAAGTGGGAGGTGGGGCAAAGAGGCCCAGGCCTCCAGGTAGTGTGGACTGGGGCCTCAATTGGGAGGAAGGCGGCCTTCCCTCAGGAGTCCAACATCCCACTAACCAAGCAGGGGCGCACCCCCTGCCCTGCCCTGCTGCATCACAGCCAGGCCTAGCTATGCACACGCAGGGGTCTCTCGCCCCAGAGTTCTCTGCCAAATAATAGTTTCTTGACATTCTTATCCGGACACACAGGACTGAGACACTCCTGCTGTTAGCTCCGCTCCCCAGGTTGGCCTGGATAGGGCAGAACTGGGAAGGGCACAGGGCCCTGGAGAGCCCAGAGTTGGGGGTGTGGCAACAGGAGCCAGCCTCAGAGGGAGCTAAAGCTGAGTCCCCAGCTCATAGGGCTCAGCACACAGCTAATGGGAGGCTGGCAGCAGCAAATTGTTGTTTACTTTTAATTAAGTAAACAATGTCGGCTTTCCGCCTCCTCCCCTGCCATCCCAGCCAGTAATTTGGGGGATGAGAATGGGGTTGTTTCCTTCTTCCTGCCGTCTTCCCTCTTTCCAAGCACTCCTGCTTGCTCTCTGCTCTGCATTGCCCACTGGTGCAACTTGCAAGTGCAGGATGGGGCCCCACCCCAGGCATAGTGGGGGCAGGAAGGTCCAGGCTGACACACTGCCTGCTGGACCCAGCGTACAGCAGGTTCCACCTCTGGGTTTGCCGGAGGGTGGCAAGGGCCACCTTGCCCTCAGAATCTCTAAGCACTAAAGATGTGACCCATTCTTTCTCTGCCGCTACTCCCTACAGCCATCTCAGAAATCCAGAAAACAGGCCAATGGAGAATCTGAGCAACGCAGCAGCAGAGACCAAAGCCCCAGGTGAGGGAGAGATTTTCCCAGGAGTCAGCTGGGTCTCCCTCACAGGGACCCAGCAGGTGGAACCTTCTGGTCCACTCCAGCAGGCCCGTGACTGGTGGATCTGTGCGCAGGAGCTCACTGAGTCACTGGGCTGTTTGTACCAGTTTTCCTTGGAAGCAAGGCTGACTTCATGGCCGTTATTTCTGCTCTTCCTGTCTTGAAATCTTTAATTTTTGAATGCGGGGGGCCCGTATTTTCAGTCTGCACTGCGCCCCACAAATTCTATAGGTGGTTCTGCTCAAAGGCCTGAGTGAGGAACAGGAAGAAAAGAAAGCTAGTCGGCCTTTCACTGCCTGGGTCCCCTGGCCTGGGGTGTGAGTGCGGGGCTCTCCTGAGTGGAGGGGCAGGCAGGATGGGCTGAACCCTGAGTCTGGGGTGGGGGAGTGCGGGGCGGAGGCTGAATTTCAAGTGACTCCACACAGACAGACAGACAGACTGGGATCTATGTGGAAACAAAGTGCTCCTCATGCCCTTTCTCAGTAAGACTCTAAATGAGCCAAATGCGGCTGAAGTGAGCGGAAGGGAGAAGAGGGAATTCGCTCCATCCCCTCTCTGCTGCCTCTGCCTCCCAAGGATCCAGCAGTGGGGTCCGGAGCCAAGCCTGGCCTTGGCACTTACTTGAGTCCCCTCCTCCCTGAGAGTCTAGGAGTCTCTCCAAGGTGTTGGGGTGGAGGTGGGGGGAGCTGAGTCGTGTGCAAGCCCTGCTCCTCCCTCTGCTTCCCAACCTCCTTCCGAAGGGCGGGGCCTGCAGCCGAGGAGTTGGCTGGGGCTGGATGCAATTTCAGCCTCAGAGCCCGGCTTCCTGGCTGGAAGCAATTTTCTCATTAGGACCCCAGGCCTGCCTGCCTGCCCGTTGGTTCTCAGCCCTCACTCCCCTCCTGTGAAACCGCACCCCACAGGCCTCCCCACAGACCACTCACACGCACAGGGAACCACACGTGTACGAGTTGGATGGGGCGACAGCGGGGTCACTGAAGTGGGGCTGGGTGCAGGAGAGGTGCTGGTTGGTGCACAAGCCCTCACCTGGGAAACTCGGGGCAAGGCCAGTGCTCCTCACCCAGCTCCTAGCCGCCCATTTCAGGTTCCTGCACCCCCCTTGCCTGTCATGAGGAGAGAATCCCAGACCCCAGGATCCAGAAGGGAGCTTGGGGAACCCAGAGCCCGACGGAGCACGACACCCCCACGAGAAAGCCCCGCGCGCTCAGTCGGCTCCGGCCCATCCCCTTCTGGCTCAGCGGGGCCGGGGTGAGCAGATGGGCTCTCGGGAGGCAGGCCCCCTCCCCCAGCCCGGGCTGCTCCGAGTGGAGGGTGGTCTCCAGCAAGGGAGGGAGAACCGAGGCCCTGTGAGGGGCGGCTCCGCGCTCCACAGACACATGTGGTTGGACTTAAAAAGCTATTAGGGAGCGAGGCGCTGGCGGGAGTGCGGCGGCCCTCGCACCAGGGGCGGAGGGAGGGCAGATGCCGAGGCGGTGAGCTCAGCACCTCCCGCTCCCTCCCTGGCGCGCCCCCCCCCCCCCCCACTCCAGAGGACTCGGGGGACCCTCACTCAGCAGGAGAGTAGGGCAAGCCCTCGGGGGAGGGGAGGCAGGCTGCGCAGCCTGGGTCCAGGCACGGAGTTGGGGGAGCGCTGCTATCTGAGGACTCCAGCCCAGTGATGGCGACCGCGGGGTCCAGGGGGCTTGGCTGGGGCCCCGGAGGCACAGACAGGTCCTCGGCCTTCCTTCTGCTTTTTGGGGTGACAGCGGCTGGAGGTCCCATAAAGGGTGTGTGAGTGTGTTTGGCAGGGCTGGGAGTGGGGATTATTAGGAGAGCAGGAGAGGGAAGGGAAAAGTGGGCCCCACCCATCACGAGGCCAGAAAGACCGACAGAAAGTTCCCTAGAGCCGCCAGCTTGTAAAAAGCTCCTTTTCTTTCCAAATTATGAACATTTTTTTAACGAGAGAGAGAGAGAGAGAGAGAGAGAGAGAGAGAAGGGGGGGTAAACCCCAGAGCAGCAATCTAGGGCTTCATCAGGACTGTGTGTGACGGTGAGTGGTTGGTGACTGGAGGTGACAGGACCCATCAGCAGACTTTCCAAAGTGTTCTACTCCAAAAGCCCAGCCTTCCCTCGCTGGGGCTCCCAGCCCTCACCCTCCGCAGGTCCCCTTATTCTCAGAGATCTAACCCCCCCCCCCACGCCTAACCCAACAAGAGCACATCCCTGTTGTTACAGATCAAGGTGGGTGCCAGGAGGGGCGGGGGCATGGGGAGCGGGATTGGCGGGCCACTTGCTAAGAACCTAGCTCCATCCCTTAGGCGGGGAGGGACTCCCTGGGGTGCTAGTAGACCTTAGGCTCTGGGTCCCCATGGGACTTTAGGAAAATGTCCCACCCAAAGCTCTTGAGACCCTCTGAGCTCCTCAGCAATCCAGCCAGGTTACCACCAGCCCCCCAGCCCCCCAGCAAGCAGTGCGGAAGTGGGAACGAGAGTTACACAGTGCCTCCGCTGTGTGGCAGGCAGGAGCTGGGTGTTGGGAGACTTTTAATCTGCCTGACAGCCCCATAGGGTGGCTGTTATTTCCCCCATTTTTATGGATGAGAACATCAAGGCTTGGTGGGACAGACCAGATCAGCCAGAACCCTGATGGATGGACTCCACTCGCCCTTGATGGCTCCGCAGCCCCAGGGGCTGAGCTCCTAGGGCTTTCCTTTCTTGGCCAAGATCCACCCACGGGAGGGATGGGAGCTGTGGGAGGACCCTGGGCAGGGCAGCAAAGCAGGGACAGCTCTGAGCCCCTGGAGTCGGCTGGTGGGGGAGGAGCTGACCACGGAGCCTGAGCCCCCATTGCGCTCAGGAAACACGCAAAGAATGTAGCTGGCAGCGAGCCAGTGGGCCAGGACCACAAAGAGGCCTTTGTTTTAGGAGGTGTCCAGGGAGTGGATGGACAGAACGGCAGAGGTGGGGGCAGTACCCCTTGGGGTGGGACTGGAGGATGGCAGCAGTGCCTGTGCTGTCCCCACACACGGTCCCCCTTCTCTCTCCCCGCTTCCCTGGCTCCCAGAGGGTTCTTGTATCAGGCCCCAGACTTCAGGGGAGGGAGCCCTTGGGGCCAGGTTCCCCCTTCTCACTCCTGACCTCTCTGGGCTTGGAGGGGGTTACTCTCTCCCAGTTCCACCTTTCTGAACCCCGGAAGTCACTTCCCTTATAATGTGATGCTGCAGTTCCTAGGGGCCCCCTGACATTCTCCTCTGGCTCTGCCTTCCCACACTTGCTGGGGGTTTTCAGAGTGATAGTGGGGGCTTGGGGATGGTGAAGGGGCTCTCTGACCCTGCTCCCCGAGATGTCCCTCCATTCCACCAAGGCCAAGGAGGGAAAGGCTTGGAACTCTGTCCCTTCTCCTCCCTGCTCTGCAGTTGCAGGGTTTCTCTGGCCCCTTCTTGGCATCTGGAAAAGTTTGGGAAACTTAAAAAAACACACGTTTTTTGAAGAGTTTGTCTCTTGCTCCCCAGCCTTGCCAGGGAGCCACAGCCAAGAGAAAGAAAGAAAGGAGGGGTCTGGGGAAGTGAGGGACCGAGTGGAAAGTCAGAAGAGAAGAATAGGCGGGAAGGTGGAGAGCACCCTGAGGTGCTCTGCCAGCCAGCCTAACCCCCAACTGGGTTTTCTGGGCCTATTAGTGCCTCCATGGTCCCTAAAGTCCATAAGAAAGACCCCCCCATAAAATGATGGCAAGCCCACTCGAGAATACCAGGTCCTTTGGCAGCCACTCCCTTCAGAGTCCCCCTCAGCACTCTGCTCAGCACCTTCTGAGGGCTACCCCATGCCAGACACTGTGTACCCTTGTGGCTGTGGCCTCCACAGACGGAGGGTGGAGGATGGGCCCTCACGTTTTAGGGTGCACAACAAGAGGCGGTTTCCGTTTCCCTGTGAGCAGGATGAGGGCAACGTGGGACTCCTAAGGGCCAAGCAAGGACAGGCACAGTGATCAATGTCTCTGTGCCCAGCATTCTCCCTCCTCTGGTGTGTGTGTGTGTGTGTGTGTGTGTGTGTGTGTGTGTGTAAATGGATGGGGCAGGGACTGCCCCCAGGAGCACAGAGGAGCCTGGCTGGGCTGAGATGGTCTCCAGTTCTGGTTGCTCAATGGATAGGGGTAAGGGTTTGTTTGTTATAAGCAGAATTCTGGGTTCGTCCCAAGAAAGAGTCACAAGTGACACATGGCTGTTTCTCTAGAGGACCCAGATCATCTTGCCTAAGTCAGGAGGGCGTCCCCCTCACCCTGACATGGCCCCCCGCAGAGTCAGGGCCAAGTGTGAGGCAGGATCCTGCCTTGCATGTCCCCACCTGGCAGCCCCTGAATTGTCACCAGGCTGCCCTCAGGTGACCCAACCCTGTGCTATCAGAATGCAGCGCTCAGGGGGGTTCATGCCCCACCTGGAGGGCTCCCCTCTGAGCTCTCCACCCAGGTAGCCCACAGTGTGCTTCCTCAGCAGCACCTGGGAGCTACTTGGAAATGCAGACACCCTGTGGGGAGGCCCAGGGATCTTTGTTGTAACAAGCCCTCCAGGGGACTCTAATGCAGGCTCTGGCGTGAGAACCTCTGGCTCAGGGGGAGGATCCTGCCTGGGACTGTAAAGGAGAGGAGGAAAGAGAGGCAGAGAGGGTGTGCAGAGAGGGAGGGGTGAGCGCAAGGGGCATTTGGTCCTAAATCCTACAGGCAGAAGGGGAAGCAAAGGAAAGACAGAGAAGGAAGTGGTAGCAGAGAAGAGGGACAGTGGGCAGGAAGGGGTCTGCAGAGGAAGAAGAGAATCCCAGGGAGGACAGGGGGAGTGGGAGGGCTGTCGCAGTGGGGAGGGGGCTGTGCTGTGGAAGCTCCTCCGGCTGCCTGAGCTCCCGGAGCCACCCCGCCCCCTCCAGGCACCTGCTAAGGCAGCAGCAGCGGGTTGTGTTTCTTTAACCCCTGGGGCCTGTTGACACAGATTAGTATCGCTGGTCAGGGGTCAATAGGGAAGGCTCTTGAGGTCAAGACCTGAACAACTGGAGTTGTAATGAGCCACGTGGGGAAGAGGCCCAGGGAGAGGAGAGGGCAAAGTGGGAGGAGGAGGAGGGCCTGGCTGCGCTTAGAAGGCGGCTGTCGGCTGTCGCCAGAAGGGGGGCGGGCCACTGTGCCTCCAGCTCGCCTGGAGAACCTGCCCGCTTGGGGCTTGGAGAAAATGGCTGTGGGAGATATTTGGTGCAGAGAGGATCTAGTAGTTGGAGGAGAAGACGAGAGATGAAGGATGGCCTCACCTGACCACTGACCGGTGCAGATGGCATCCCCCGCCCTGCCTCTCTCTGTCCCCCTTACCCTGAATGGGCATACCCCTGCTCCTCCCTGGGCCTGCAGTGGGGTGGCTGGGCTGGCACTGCACCCACTTGAGCTGCCTGCTTGCCCTGGGCCACCCGGCAGAGCCTGAGCTGGGTGATTCATATAGAGCCTGAGTGGGGCTGGGGTCGGGCATTGTCCCAACACCCGTGGGACTGCTTCAGCCCCACCTTCTGCAAAGGGATCTGAGGCACAGCACCTACCCATGCCCGTGGCAGCTGCTCCCCAGCTCCTCAGCTCGCCCCCACCCTGGCCGCAGGAAGGCCCAGGAGGTGCATGAGGTGCTGAGGCCAACACCCCTGGGCCCTGGAGGCTACAGAGGGGCTGGGCTGGATGGGAGGAAAGAACAACCCCACTGTAGTTGGAGGAGCAAAGGAGAACAGTAAGAAACTAGGTCACATATGACCTGCTGTTCACCTATTTGGCTTCAAGGGGGCTGGATTCTCACAGAATCACCTCTGGAACTCCTGGAGTCCTGTAACATACCCCTCCTTTAATTGCTCCTGGGGAGCCATGGGGAGCCAACGCAAGGACGCTGACACCCCGGGGCCCAGCGGGTGATGGGAGGCACACTGTGCACGTATGTTCATTTGTAGGTCTGCACAGGCACCAGAGTGGGTACACACAGATCTGCGACACTCAGGAAAAGCGAACAGATGCCGTAACATTAATTCCACGCGTTTGTTAAACACCTATTACCTGCTAAATGCCGCAAACACGGAACCAGAGAAGCTGCCCTGCGCAACTCGCCCTGCAGTTGAAAGCTGGGTGTGTAACAGACAAAACGCGAGCCCCACCACCACCAAGACAAGGAGGGCTGGGCTCCAGGGGTGAGAAGTAAGGTGGGAGAAGTCTGCACCAAGGGGGGTGGTGACAGCTGGGCTGCGGTGAGAAAGACGAGGTGTTTGGACAAAGGGGGAAAGAGAAAGGCAGACTGGAGAGAAATGGGAGCAGAAGCCCAGAGTCGCAGAACAGCACGGCACACGCAGGGCCTGCGGAGAGCTGCGCGCTCGAGAATACATAGTACTGAGGGCGTGATGGGAGATGATGCTGGATGGTCAGCAGAGGCCTGGCTGTGAGAGGCCCTGGGTGCCTGCCCAAGCAGACAGCACCTCTGGGAGAGGGTGGGACCAGCTGCCCATGTGAAAGTGGTGACAAAGTGTCGGACAAGGACAATTCCCCTTCTAAGTATATACTCAAGAGAATCGAAGTCATATGTCTGCATGAATACTTGTACACACATGTTCACAGCGGTGCTGTTCACAATTGCCAAAAAGTGGAAAAAACCCACATGTCCATCAACCAAGGATGATGAGCACAACGTGGTCCATCCATACAGTGGCATATTACTCAGTCATAAAGAGGCAGGAAGTTCTGATATGTGCTACAGTGTGGATGAACCCTGAAAGCATTATGCTCAGAGAATGAAGCCAGATACAAAAGACACATTGTGTATGATTCCATTGATATGAAATGTCCAGGACCCGTACATCCACAGAGACAGAAAGCAGATTAGTGGTTGCCAGGAGCTGGGAGGAAGGAGGAATTGCTAATAGGTATGGGTTTGTGTGTTGTTTTTTTTTGGCGGCGGCGGGGGACGACGGTGTAACTGTTCTGGAATTAAACAGTGGTAATGGTTGCACAGCATCGTGAATTCACTACATGCCACTGAATCATACAATTTAAAATAGCGAATTTTATTATGTGAATTATATTCCAATCAAAAACAAATCCGGAAGAGAGGAGAAAAAGCTGGATTCAGAAAATGAGAGTGACGCCAAGAGGCAGGGATGCTTCGGAGCCACCACAGGGCCACATTAGTTGGGCTGTGCGCGCTCATGAGCTTGGGTAGGCGACAACACCCCCAAATGAGACAAGTCACGGAATGGAGAAAAGGGAGGGGAGCTGGGGTGTGGTGAGCTCACTAATGGACACAGGGTGGCGGATGAACCAGATGTCAGCCTGGAAGCTGGAGAGAAGAGTTTGGCGAAACCAGACCTGAGAGAAGCCAGGGCATCAGCAGAGAGGGGGCAGATGTGCACAGAGGGGACAGGCCCCCGGACTGCAGGACCCAGCGCATGGCCCCTGGCAAGATTCCTCTGTCTACCGAGGCTTCCCCACATAACTTGAGGATTAGACTGTCGGAGCTGATGTGAGATGCGCTCCGTGACACTGACAAGCAGTGCCACTGACTGCAGGTGAGAGTGCAGAAAGAAGACGGAGCAAGAGCATGCGGGCAAGGCACATGGGAAGAAAGGTGTTGGCACCAAGGGACAGAGAGAGTGGCCTGTCTGCCGTGGGCCCGGAGACCAACCAAACCACGGGCAATTGCAGATGGGAAGCCAGGCCTGGGAGAGCAGGACCAGTGGCAAGTTCTCGGGTGCTGACCAGGGACAGTGGGATGTGTGGAAAGCAAGCTTCTCATCCTCAGAACCTCCTGAGCCTACACTTCCCCGAGCAGCAGCCCTGCCCATGGTGCTGGGCCCCAGAGCTCAACACATGGCACCACTCAGTGGTTTCTGGCACCGGAGAGGAATTTATTTCCTGGACGAAGCAGCCAAAATTGTTCTGCACCTTTGTTCGCGAGCATGGTGCAGTCGGAGCCGACATTTTCTAACGGGGCCGGGGAAGAGCAACTCAAAATGGATTCAGGGAAGGGTGTTGGCTGAGGAGAGGCTGAGAGGCAGAGCATTCCGTGGTCTTGGAAGGCTGATGGCGGGAAAACGGATGTGGCCCCGTTTAGAAAGTCAAGTACACCAGGGTTTTTAGTGAGTTTGCTATAAGTCAAATCCTAGAATAGGTAAGCCACCTGACACTTAAAAAGGGGCCAATCTAAGGCAATAAGTCTTACTTTAAAAATAAGAAGAGAACAGGGATGTCTTTGCAGACAGTGCTGCTTAAGAGACAGCCTCATATCCGGGGAGAAACGGGCTCCCATTCATGGTGGAAGAGCAAGGTTGCTCCTGAGAATCCAGGCCGATCAGCCCATGCTGGTGGTAGGAATCGTTCGCTCCACACCCCACCTCTCAGGGCCTCCGCTGGGAGGACAGGCCCACCGTCCCTTTTCAGCCTTCTGAACAGCCAACCCTGAGCCACTGTGACCACAGTGGCTTCTTTTCTGATGTTCACCTTGGCCCTTAAAGGGTCTGGGCCTTGGGCCCTCTCCTGATCAGGGCCTCTGACTTAGGCCAAGACAATGTCCCAGAGGAAAGGGCACTGTCCCAGAGCCCCCAGAAGCCATTCCTCGCTGCTCTCCTCCCTCCTTCCTCTCTTCCCTTTCTCTTACTCCTGACATTCACGCGCTGAGACATGCACAGACACAAAAAGACGCCCTCGTGCACAGGGATCCACGGAGAATCACTGCCTCGCAGCCTATTTACAGACATTTTACCAAACAAAACATCAACTCCAGTGTTTGACAGGAGGCCCCTCCCCTCTTGTCAGGAGCGATCTCTCCTTAAAGGGGGTTCCCTGCGATGAGCAGCAAAAATCTCAGGGAGGGGAGACGGAAGAAAAGGAGCACATGGGAGGCTGGAGAAGGTAAAATTATAAGGTTGAAGCTGTCAAGGCAAGAGAAAAAGGAGGGGGGAAGCAAAGTGACTCCACTATTAGGGACTCGGTGTGAAACCCAGAATTCACAACAGCTGAAAATCACTGTACTTTTCAGAAAACAGACACAGTGGCCGAAGGGCTGGGGGGCGGGGGTTCAGAAGCCACCCCATACACAGCCTGCACACAAACAGCGCACATACCCCAAGATACAGGACCGAGCGCCTGCACCCACCTCGCCCAGCCCTAATCAGCCGTCTGGTCCTTTCTCCCAAGGGGCACCTAGGATGGGGTCAAAATTGAAAAGAGAGGTGGGAAAGGGCAGCAGTGCCGGCCCATAGCAGCGCCCCTTTTGCGTTCAGGCGTGGGTGGTGGGGAAAGGCTTCCTGTGCCCATCCAGAGAAGCATACACCGAGGTTTACCCGTGAGGCCTCCATCCTGCTCAGCTCCATGCCTCAGAGGGGAGGCCGGACTAGATGTGTTTTCTGAAGCCAAGGTGTAGCTGGTGCCTTTGCAGATGGGAGTGGGAGGGTGAAAGTCCTTCTCAGCCATGCACCCCTCCTTGTGACTCCTCCCATCCAAAGGGGCCTATGAGGCTGGAGCTGGGGAAGAGGGTCTGCACCCTTAGGCCCGGATGCCAAGGCGGGCAATGAGGATATAGGCGGGTGCGGAGCAAGGGCAAGTAAGTGAAGGGTCTGCCAGAAAAGCAAGGGGAGAGGCCTGCAGCCACTGACACCAACCACGAGATCAACGTGCTGGGGTTGTCGGCCCGGGGTGCCTGTTCTTCTCCCACCTCAGCGACAGCCCTGCTGGGCACCCTGCACTGAGATCTTGAGAACACACAGCACAGGGAGTCAGCGAGCCCTCCTGGGGCCTGCCCTGCCCTTCCCACTCCTTTCCTTCCCCACTGTGACACCCCTGACACTAGGGCAGGATCATTCTCTGCTGTGGGGGGCCGTCTCTTTTATTGTAAGACAGCGGCATCCCTGGCCTCAGCACTAGATGCCAGTAGTGAACACCCCCCACGCCCAGGAGTGACAACCAAAAATGTCTCCAGACATCACCAGAATCGCCTCCACCGAGAGCCCCTGTGCTACAAGATCACCCGTGTCTTCTTCTCCCAGGAGTACGTTGCCCACAGCTCTGGGCTGGTGACGGCACAGACCAGGCGCTTGTTTGTCCACACAAATCAGTGGTGCCGGCGGCTGCAGAGCCCCCTCAGAGGACAGTCACTGCCCCACTCTGACAAGTGCCACCTTGTCTCTGCCATTCGGAGCCTGGGAAGGCCTGTCCCTGCAGCAGCAGCGTGGGGCCTGTGAGTCAGGGGGCCCGGGGCTCCCCTGCCCTCCCTGTCCTCAGCCCTGTTGACCTCCTGTGTCATGTCAGAGCCTGTGTGGAATCCAGCCCCCCTTCAGGGCCTGCCCAGCACCCAGGGAAGGGCCGCTGTCCCTGCACTATATCAAAACACGGGGCTTTTAATAGCAGCTTCCTGTGGGGCTGGACTCCCCCACCCCTTGCCTCTCACTCAACCCTGCTCCTGCCGGTGGAGCCGCAGCGCCCTGTAATTATGGCAATTGTAATCTCTTTTACTAACAGGTAGATTAATAGCGAGGCAGGTTCACAAAGAGCCCCAGAAGGAGCTGCTCAGCGGCTGAGCGGGCGGGAAGGGCCTGACACTCCACAGCAAGTGCGTACACAGCCGACACAGACACTCGCTCGATCACTCGCGGCCCAAGGGACCCAGGGCCTGGAGTCCGTGGCTGTGACCCTGGGCGACCTGAGTACTCCCTGGGTGACCGAGGGCAGGTAACTGCACTCTCCCTGGGCTTGCCTGTCCTCGTGGGAGCAACGAGTTTGACCATCGGTCGTCAGCCTCAACGTTTCCTCTAACATCCTCAGTGTGATTCGCACCGACATTTACACACGCACCCAACCAACACTGGGACACACACAAACACACACACACTCACAGGGTAACACATGTTGAACACCCACAGAGGAAGAGAATAGACCAAGCTTCATAAACACACTTGTCCCACCCATGGCGGCCCTCTAGGAGCGGGATGCCTGGCACTGCTGCCACAAGAAGAGGAGGGAGGAAGCTTCTGTTATCTCTCCTGACCCGCAGAACCCCCTCCTGACCTGCAGAACCCCCTCCCTGCTGCACCCCGCAGGCTTCCTGCTGGGCCTCAGGGGTCAGGGACCGGCTCCCACCTTGCAAGGCCTGAGGACAGTTAAGTTCTGGGAAGATGGAGCATCAAGTAGATGGGGTGAGGGACAAAGGACACCAGAGACCTGAGACACGGCGCCTTCATGGGCCAGGAAGATGTAGAAAGTGAGGGAAGGGCCCTAGCCGGTTTGGCTCAGTGGATAGAGCATCAGCCTGCGAATTGAAAGGTCCCAGGTTCGATTCCGGTCAAGGGCACATGCCCGGGTTGTGGGCTCGATCCCCAGTGAGGGACTTGCAAGAGGCAGCCAATCCATGATTCTCTCTCATCATTGATGTCTCTATCTCTCTCTCTCCCTCTTCCTTCCTCTCTGAAATCAATAAAAATATATTAAAAAAAAAAAAAGAAATTGAGGGAAAGGCCCGTGTTCAAGGTGAAGGACAGCACATGTGCATGTGGGATGTGAGGGTACACAGCAGGAGCCAGGGGGCTGGAGCCGAGAGAGCACACCCACTCACACTGGCATGCCTAGAGGGAGGGTGGGTGGGCGGGAGGCCTTTGCCCTCCCTTAGTCTCCCCTTCAGTCATAGGAGGACGCACACCTCACCAAGCAGGCCCACAGTCCTGGCGGCAGAGACCTCAGGGGTCAGCAGCAGCTGCTTCCTCAGGAGCTCTCTGGACGCATGCTCCCCCGCCAGCTCCTCGGGGCCCTGAGGACCCCTTCCCTTCTAGCAGTGCTAACAGAGAGAGACCTGAGAGGGGGGAACCTCAGACTCATATAAAACTGGGGGCTTGGGGGTACAAGTGTGTGTGGGGGGTGAATCGAAGATTAGCTCTTACCGAGGACGAGAGCACGTGTCCATCAGAGGACATGTGAGCTGATGCAACTGACACCCACCCATTCCATGGATGGGAGTCTGGGCTCCTAGGAAGCGCATCCTGATGTGATATGTACACGACAGGTACGTGACGAGTGCACATGATGGCAGTGTCTTTCTGGGGCTCTGGCATGGACAGGGTGCAGCTGGGGATGTGGCAAGATAGGCCCTGGCGTGCCGTCTGCAGGAATCAAATTTCCAGGCAGCAACTTAACAATATGAAGAGTCTACTGGTACACCCTTGGCCTGGTGGCTTGCTGCTGGGAAGCCTGCGCCTGAAGTTCATGAACAGAGCCCCCAGGCTTAGTGCACAGGATGTCCATGCGGCAGAACTGATGACCTGATGGCCTCCACAGAGGGAGGCTGCAGCTCTGGCGTGCTGAAGTCTCAAGCACGTTTGTTCGCTTTTTAAATAAGCAGGGTTACCTTTAATAATAAAGGGTAATTTATCATTGTCAAAATGAAAAGGGTCTGGGCAAAAATCGTACACCTATGGATGAGGACAGTGCGGGGGGGTGGTAAGGGCAGAGGGTGGGGTGGGAACCGGGTGGAGGGGAGCTATGGGGGACAAAAGAGGAACAATTGTAATAATCTGAACAATAAAGATTTATTAAATTTTTTAAAAAAGATCCCTAAAAAAAAAATAAAACACGAAAAGGGGATAGACGTTATTAGAAATTTCGAGAATTAGGGCCAATGCAGCTAATAGGAAAAGATGTCAAACCACCACAAATTAGTTTTGAATAATGGTGGCATGGTAGAGTACACAATAGTGTTCAATTTTAAAAGCAGCACCCCAAAGTGTTTATATCATAAACTCCAAGTAAGAAAAATAAATATGTACATGAATAGGTATAAAAATGCAACAAAAGGTTAATAGTGGCTCTTTAAGTGGTAGAATTTTGATAAGATTTATGTACCCCTCTAGATTTTGTGCTTATTTTGGTTTTTTATGATAATATAAATATGCACTAATCTTATAATCAGAAAAAATAGCTTTTTAAAAAACAATGGATGGAGGAGAGACTGCATATATGATTCCCCAACTGCAGAAGAACATAATAAGGCGGCGATGGCAAACCACAGCCAAGGATCCAGCCGCATTCCCGTGAGCCAGTCAGATTTCAGCCTCCAGGACTTCATGCTCAAGTGGACTCCAGGCCAAATGCCACAGAGCAGGAAGGAGGGTGACACCCCCAAACCACTGTCACGCTGGGGCACATCACACTCCCGGGACTGGGCACCGGGCCGTCCCTTGACTGGACAAGGGGGACGTTGGAGGAGAAAACAGCTTTCCAAGAAAGTCCAGGACAGGCACGTGGGGCCTGAGGAAAGAGGCTCAGGAGCAGAGAGGAAGTGGCTGGCTGGAGTGTCTTAAGGTGGAGAGGTGCGTGCTGGGAATTCACTCAAAAACTAATAAGACCGACTCTAAGGTCTGAGGCAAGTGAAGGGGCAACAGCAGCAGAAGAGACTTTGGGGTTGGTTCAGAGCCGTGCTGTGTGCTGCAAGTGTGTGAGAAACGCACTGTTTGCATTCCTTTAATAATTCATTGCTAAGAACCAAATCCAGCCGCCAGAGCTGGGAGTACATGTACCAGCTGGGGGACGGCAGCCATCTTCGCCGTGGGAGGCGCAGGCCAGAGGGGTCCCCAGGAGAGCAAGGGCAAGAAGAGCCAGTCACACATCTCTCCGCACCCACAGGAGTCACCCAAGGCTCGGGCTTCTGGGAAAAGGGGAGCCTCAGAGCAAAAGGCAATCCTGATCGCCGGGCTGCTCCCTGCCAACCCATGCCTAGGGCATCTGTGAGGCTAGCGGAGGAGAGGTTCTGACATGGAGGAGATCCCTTGAAGAGTGAACTCCGGGGACACAGGCCGTGTCTGTGGAGGATGTGGGCTGGGGGCCTGTATGCTGCGAGGCAGAAGTGGGGACACCCCTCTGTCCAGCAGGCCCAGCCAAAAGGACAGGAAAGGTCTGGAGGAGGGCAGAGCAGGCTGAGGCATGGCCTGTGGCCCACCCAGCAATGGCCCCTTTAACAAGAGGCCAGGGAGTAGAGGGGGGAGGGGGACCAGGAAGAAGGCTGCTCTTTCCCCATTTTCCTGATAGCTCATTCCCAGAAAGGGGAAAAAAATATTTTTGCAAAACCAAGTCCCTTTCAAACCATTAACCCGTAGCTTCTCACTTGCATGCCACATCCCTCCCAGCCTTCCAGAAGCTTCCACCACTCCTCATCTATCAGGATTTTCCCAGTGTGATTCCCACTCAGAAAGCACACCAGCCACTCTCCCCTGCCCACACTCCCTTTTTTTCCTTAGCCCCATTTCTGATTAGGACATTTCATGCCTTTCCATCCTTTCAGGGATGGGCCCTCCGCTGCTTCCCATCTGAAGATAGTTCAGTATTCAAAATGGGCTTATGGGCTGGTATAAAACCATACACGGGGAGACAGATGCAAAGGCAGGTAAGAGGCAGTCCCAACTCCAAGGTTTCAGCCTAGTGAGAGAAATCTACAAAAGCAAATACCAAGTGTCACAGGGGAACAAGGTTACCCAGCTCCCAGCCAAGGCCCGCAGCCACCTTTTACCCGCTTTCATTCGAACCGGGCTTCCCCCAGCTGACTCCCCATGTCTGCGGCAGACTCTCCAGAGGGGCCTGTCTCAAGACGAGACACATAAAGGCAGGGCTCGCCACCCTGGAAATGCCACTTGGGGGTGTGCACCGAGGAAGCCACACATGCCTCTGCTCTCTGTTTAAAACCAGGGAGTGGGCTCCGGCTCACCAGGGCATCCCTGCAGCCTGAGCTCTTTGTTGGAGGGGAACACAATTCAAGAGGCCTTGCCAAGCCAGGCTGGCATCTGAGTAATTATATTAATGAATCTCTGAGTTACAAAATCTAATATTAGACGGTGGCTTCAGGACCATCATCCTCAGTTACTGTCCCACGTGGCTAGGAACACTCCTGGGCAGCAGCACGGTTTGAACAGACTGTGTGTGTGTGTGTGTGTGTGTGTGTGTGTGTGTGTGCGTGTGCACGTTGTTTAATTTAAAAGAAATGCATGCTTTTGAAACTATGCCCAGAGATCTGTGTGCCGGGCCCACTTTATAAACCACAACACCATAAATAAGTGAGAGAAATCTGGCCCGTCCTCAGGGCAGGGGCCTCTCATTTGGCCCTATCTCTCGCGCTGGCAATCCCCTGAGGATTACTACTTCGTGGAGCAGTGGCCTTTGTGTTCGAAGCCAGCACTGCTCCCCGCTGAATTCCCCTTGGCGCAGCAGCAGGGCCTGGCCTGCAGACCCGCGGGCCTGCCTCCCCATCCGTGCTCATTAGCTGTGTTGATCCCAAGTCCAAATTCAAAAGTTGGGCTTGACACACAAAGGGGCAGCCCGAGGCCCAGCTGATCCTCCTGCTCTGGCCAGCTCCCCAGTGCAGACCAGAGCACCGCACCGCCATCTTGGCCATTGTCTGCCGCCCCGTCCTAGGCAACAGAACGATGACCCAGTTGGCCACACTATGCGTGTCGCTAGGTTTAGAAGGTGCCAAGCAAACTGCAGCCATATAATAAACCAAACAGACCCTAAGCACAGGTAGGTGTTAGCCACAGGCCTGCAATTACATTTCATGTATGTTATGCACAATGTAATGTATTATAAATGACATAAGGTAGCTTATAACCCAGATCCTGCAAACTCCACATGCCAGAATAGGATTCAGCTCATTCGTCTGTACCATTTATGAAGTCTCCTTGGGTGGCAGAGTCCTGCCCTGGTTGCTGGGTCTGGGAAATGGGCTTCCGTGGACTGGTACATTCAGAGGCCCCCATGGGCCTGGTGGCAGAAGTGGCCTGCTCACTACGCAGGGAGAGCTGGCCTGAAAGGTGGGGAAAACGGGTAGGTCTTATCTCTCAGAAACAATAAGGGTCTGTTGTTTAATGATTTTTCCACTGCTATTTTTTTTTTTTTTAAGATAACAGGCAAAAATCCACACCAGTGCCCCGTGCCTGGCAGGGCGCTTGCTCAGCACTGTCTTAGGTTAGAAGGGCTTCCAAGCTTTGAGAAGGAGGAAGACCCTCTCAGAAGCCCCATGATGCCCTAGAAAAGATTCCTCAGCCCCAGAACCCTACATGCAACCAATCAAAGCACAGAAGAAAAAAAAAGAGCAGCAAGAAATTCAGAGACGAGGCCAGGAGACCATTCTGCTAGCAGGGGTGGGGCATGCCGTCCTGAGGAGACACATGCGGGTTCTGCTCACCCTCCCTCCAAGGCCACTAGTGACGTTCGGGGTCAGATGATCCCTGTGGAGGAACTGTCCTGTGCGCTGGCCTCGACTCACCAGATGCCAATAGCACCCTCCACCCGGTTGTGACAACCAAAAGTGTCTACGGACATTGCCAAAGTTTCCTGGGGGGTAAAGAGCTCCCGTTTGAAAACTGCTGTTCTAGGGTGACCAACAATCTGGTCTGCGGGAGACAGAGGGGTTTCCGGGACAAGAGACTTTCGGTGCTGAAATCAGTAAACTCCTGGGCAAATGGGACGAGTTGGTCACCCACCCTGCCTCCTTCCCAATTTCACCTGCCAACAAACCTCATTTCCTCCTCTGCCCTCAGGGATGAGAAGAGTAGCTTTACCATCCTATATGAAACCACCTCTCCCACACCGACTAAGATTACACCCCACCCCATAGCTGCTTCTGTGGCCAACGTATTATCCTTGTTGCCTCCTTCTCCCGGTGCCATTCCCAGCACCACGACTTCCACGAGGCTCTCTCAGCCGCTCACCAAATTGCTCACATATTTCTTAGGTTACTAAGGCCAAAACTGGCCTAAAACCTCTGGCAGGGGAGCGGCCCCGCCCTGGGGAGGACAGACTGGGGTGCAGAGCTTTGGTGTGCCCACCTTCGACCCCCATTTAGCAAGTGGTCCCAGAGCCACGGAGAGGTCACCTGCAAGAGGAAAGGGCAGAGAGAGACCATTTGGCTCCCCTGTCCTCCCTGACACAGGCCTCGCATGACCTGCTACACATGGGGAGGGGACCTGAGACCCTCGAAAGAGAAGAGGAAAGGAACATCTCCTGCCCTGGCCCTAGCAGAACATCTGAGAGTAGATGGTCTGTCTCACCCTCCCTGTCTTCCACCCAGGGGACCCCATCCCACTCACCCCAGCTCAGAACCTCCCACCCAAGCTTTCGATCCATTTGCCTCCCTCCCTTTAAAGGACTCTCTTCCGTTGGTCCCCGGGGGGAGCATTCTTGTTACTATGGAAACGATAACGTCATGTGGCCTGGTGAGGCTGCAAGGCCCTCCTACTACCCCCTAACTAGGTACCATGCCTGCCTACGTCATCACTCAGAAATTTATAGCCCAGCACTGGGTATTTATAAGGTGGCTCTGGTGTGACCACAGATACAATGGAGGGCTGGTGGTTATTTACAGCCAGAGGATATACACTTATTACACACCCCCCTCCTGTAATCTGGGCCCCATGTTATATAACTGCCGTTATGCAATAATGCCCATTATATAATAATTATGCATTAATGGGGATATAATCTGCCGGCATAATAAGGACACACTCCCCAAGGGTTGTGCTCGGTCAGCCTCCTGCAGGCCACCTCCAGGGATCTCCTGATCTCTCTGCACACTGCACCCAGTCCAGAAGAGTCACCAGGTGTCACCCTACTCCCGCCTGTCATCTGTAGCCTCCCCGAGACCAGGAAGCCCAGCCGCAAAGCTCTCTCCGGATTCCTTCTCCCGGCCTGTGCCTGCCCCTGGCCTGCGGGGACTGCTCTTCTCTCTGCCCTATCTTTAAGCCCGCCACAAAGAATTATGATGGGATCAATCCTGGGAGGCGGAGGGACACTTCACCCCAGATCTTTGCAACCACCCCTGGAAGGAACCTGAAAGGCCTATAGTACGACAGGCCAATGGTGGAGGGACGGCCCTATGGAAACAGCTGGGAAACTGGCTCCAGATGTGAGGGGCCAGTGTCAGGCCTAGTGAAGCCAGACAGGCCCCTTATCAGTGGCCCCTTTTTCCCTCAACACCTACCCACCCCCATGCCTTGATGGCTGGGCCTTTGGTGGGATCTCAGCACAGGCTGAGGCCTGAGCCAGGACTTACACGGTCGGAGTGCCCCCATCCCACTGGCAGCGGGAATGCCCCAGAGCAGGATCCTGGCGACTCGGACACCAGCACACGCTGTGCTGGTCACCCTGCTCCCAGGAAGGAAGAGCAGACACTGTCACCTCGGGGCAAAGAGGACAGGAGCACTGGCTCTGCACCTGGGCTGACAGGGACACAGGTGGAATGGGCAGAGGAAAAGTTAAGATCACAGTGGCACTGTATGGAGCCAACTCAATAAGCCCAAACATACCATCTGCTCTTAAACTAGATGATCTTTATATTTAAGTTATTTGTTATATGAACTGATGAACTTACACAGATTAGGGAAGTAAGTTTCTCTCCGGTGCAGTGGGGTGGTTTGGGAAGCTAGCCGGTCTCTTACATTTCTCTATTGTTTGCATTTTTTACAAAGAGTGTGTCTTACTACAGTAATTGAAAAATATGTATATCAATCACCCGGCCGGCATGACTCAGTGGTTGAGCATCGACCAGTGAACCCGGTGGTCACGATCTGATTCCCAGTAGGGGCACATGCCGGGGTTGCAGGCTCGATCCCTAGTGTGGGGCGTGCAGCAGACAGCCGATCCATGATTTCTCTCTCATCGTCGATGTCTCTATCTCTCTCTCCCTTCCTCTCTGAAATCAATAAAAATTCTACTTAAAAATACATCATTCGAACAGGAGAAGTGCTGAGGCTCAGGCGACACTTCTGGTCGCTGCATCCCACTCAGAAACGAATGCCTGCTGCTCTCCGGGGTCCAGGACGGGCTTGGTAAGGTCACTGCCTCGACACACAGGCCCGAGTCCCTGTTCCAGGCCCCAGCTCTGCAGCCCTGGCACACACAGACCATGATGCATGACATCCGGAGGGATGTTCAGTCGAAGACTCGAAGGGGCTCACGATTCCTCCGGTGAAAGAGGAGCCCCAGGGGCTTCGGCCCAGGATCCCGCTGCCCAAAAGGGGAAAACAGTACAGGACATGCAACGGAACAGCCAGGGCTCAGAGGTTCTGTCACCACGTGAAAAAAGGTCAATGAGGTCCTACACTGGAGGAGAGGCCAGGCTGAATACGGGCCACATCCTGTCTGAATCCCTTTGTTTCTTCCGGGCCAGAGGTTCTCCGCCGGGGCAATTCCGTCTGGAAATATTTTGGTTGTCACACTTGGGGTGGAGGGTTGCAACTGGCATCTCGTGGGTGAAGGCCAACGGATGTTGTTAAGCATCCTGCAATGCAGAGGACGGTCCCCATGACACACAATGATCTGGCCCCTGAGTCAACAGTGCCATGATTGGGAAACCCTGCTCTATGGAAGCTGCTATCCCTGGTTTAGAGGTTAAGTCCCTGTCTTATTAGCCACAGAAACGGGAAAATCTCTGGCCACGAGCTAGCCTCTCCACAGCCCAGCCCCTTGACATGTTGGGAGAGGTTTTATGCACACAGCCCCAAAGTTTGCAAACTTTAAGAAAGGGGTAAGGGTGAGAGTCTATGTGGAGGAGCATATAAGGCAACGAAGAGCAGATTACTGCAAAAGTTCCATCGATCGGCTGGTTAATTAGGATAATTACATGCATTGTTATTTCAAACCACAATTCCAACCAGACTCCCAGGAAAAGGGCATGACAGAGCAAGGATGAGGGATCCCAGGATCCAGCTGTGCCCTCCTGGCCCCACGCCTGGACTTCCTGCACACTCTACCTGCCCTCTCCCATGCTCCAGGTTGGGGACCAAGAAGCTGAGCTGGCCGAAGCAGGGCAGGCTTTCAGCCCATACGCCCTGTCTATGGACTTACGCTTCCTCCCAAGTGGGAGGCAGGGGCTGGTGGTGGGGAGGGAGGCCACCATCAAGGCCAGGCCAGGCGCCCTCTCAACTGCTCAGCCGGCTGGGGGAGCCCTTGAGCTGGCTGAGCCCCAGGCTGGGCTCAGCCCCTCCATCACAGCTCTTAGAGAACAACGGAGACCATGGGGACCAGCAGTGAAGGTCAAAGGCAGCAAGGCCCACGGAGGAAAGCCACGGTGCTCACTGACCTGGAACTTGGGGTCCTTCTGCCAGAAACTTGTGGTGTGATCTGAGTACCTCGACCTCTGTGTGCTTGGGTTCCCTTCTCTGTACAGTGGGGTTGATAAGACCTGCCTTGCCTATGACACCTGACCATTGTGAGGAGGGACCCAGCTCCTGGCAGGCTGACCCGCTCAGCCCGCTAACAAAAACAGGCTAATTCTTCCCATCTTTCAGGGTGTGGTTCGAGCAGGTCATCTTCCGGGGAGCCTCCCAGGTCCCCGGGTCTGGTTCACCAACTCCTCACTACACACGGAGACCCCTGTGTGTGCCACCTGGGCATGCACACACTTGGCTGGGAGCATGGGTTTGCAACTAGAATTGGTGTGAGGATCTCAGCGCGTCATGTACGGACAGGACTCAGCACGGAGCCTCCGTCATACGGGGCCTTCGTTGAAAAACTGGAATTAAAGCAGGACACGGAGACCGCGGGTCTGCCCCTCCTCCTTTGACAGGGGACAAAGAATTGCTGGGAGCCTGGACAAATGGGTGCCCCTTAAGTTATTGGATGCCTCCAAATAACAGCAACGCTGGCCCTGACCCGGGCCATGGCATGCTAGGGCGTCATTAAGACATCAAAAGTGAAACTAGAACCCCTACCCCGCCCCCCAGCAAAAGACAGGCCATGGTGGTTGGTGGGGGGGAGGCGGGGGACAAGCCACTTGGGAGACAGGCTCACAAAGGGCAGCCCCAAAATATTACAGAGAAACTCCCCCAAGGGCCAGGAAATCGGACGTTCGCTATCCACGGACAAAGTAAGGGGCCCAGGTACCCAGGGTGGCGCGGTCCAGTCCAGCCAAACCTCCCTCCGTCTCCGGGACCCTCCTGCCATGCCAACAGCCCTGCCGCTCAAACACGCTTAAGATGGCGCCGGCGGCCTGTGGGGCCAGGCGCTTGCCGTGCTATTTTCCACGGTGCCCTCGGTGCCAAGAAAAACCTATCATCAGAAATGCCATCAGCTATATTTATCTATCGCTCAGCCCCCCAGCCTCCTCCTCCCGTCTGCCAGCCAGGCCCTGCGGAGCCCCCCTCACCCAGTGGGCACACTTCCCTGTTGTTGACGCCCGTGACCACCTGCCCAAGCCTCGCTCCCCAGCGCTCTCCCCCCGAACCCCTGCAGTCAGGCCTGCACACGGGCATGACGACCTTCTCCACTGGTACGTCAGGGCACGCCCACGTGTGCTTCCATATGCACCTGACAGGCAGGCCCTGGGCTGGTGTTTCTAGTCCCAAACCACGGGAGGCAGGGGTGGGTGCCTTTGGCCCCCTTTCAGGCATAGCTCCTTCCCTGCCTGTCAGAGCCTCAGCAGTACTGGTCTGTCCCCAGAGTCCTCCACAAGCCATCGGCTGGGTCCTCTGGGAGGGGTGCCCAGCTGAAGTGTCGCACAAACTGGCCATCCTGGGGAGACGCGAGGCACAGGGGGAGAGAGCGAGACTGGGGGGACGGGGCTCGTCCCAGGCCTGTGGGCAGCATGCTGCTGGGCAGACCTTTCACACACACCCCCACATCACTCCCTGAAGGAAAGTGGGGAGCCCCAGTCTGTATTTCAAGGTGCTATGAGTATCAGAGGAGTGTGCATGCTAGAAGGACGCCCACCCCCTGTGCATCCAACCAAGGGGGAAACGACAGAATCTGGGACGAGAAAGAGAAAATGACAAAGCCGAGATTCAGGACGACTCAAATCCTACAGCGTGAGCAGGCCCCTGCGAGGGGACTGTCCCTCGGTGCCAGGCACTTCAGAACTTTCCCTGTCCAGGCAGTGGGACGCCCTCCTGACCCTGCCCACCCTCAGGCCCAGCACAGAACATATGAAGGTGAATCAATGGCTATATCCACCCCCCCACACACACACCTCCTTCCTGTGCTTGCAGGGGCAGCCCTCACTTCCCACTCCAGCCCTCTCCACGGAAGGGTGCCCCCTGCCTCCGAGCCCCCAACTCAGAAAGGAGTTCCAGGGAGCCGACCCCTATGAGAATGAAGCAACCCAAATAAAAATTTTAAAACCCAGCAGCTCTTTCTCTCGGCCCCCTCCCCCTCCATTGGCAAATGAAAACAAACAAGAAATCAAAGAGGCCTTTTGTGCGAGCACCGCTCTGACACGGCTGGGGCCTTTGAAAGGACTTTTGAATCGGACACTGAAGGATAAAATAACTGAAGCGTGGCAGCTCCTGAGACAGGGGGGTGGTGGGACGGATGGGGCAAAGAGAAAAAGGGGTGGGGAGGGAGCCGCCTTCTTCCCTGGGCAGAAAGGGGGACGTTCAGCTGTGCCCCCTCTCCCCAGCTGCCTTGGGACACCAGAACAGAGGGGGACCATGGCACAGCCCTCGGACCTTCCGGCCCACCCTTCCTAGGCACCCCAGATCTCTGCAACCCCAGAAGATTGCCAGATGGGCCCTGCCTCCCTCTTCACGGCCCACTGGGAGCTGCCCCCATGAAGCTCTGCTGGGTCTTCCCTCCCCTCTAGCATGGGTCAATGCACGGTCCTGGTCGGTCGGTCAGTCGGTCGGTCGGTCAGTCGGTCAGTCAGTCGTGCCTGCAGGATGGCTGCAGGATGGTGCCTCCATCACCAGGCCTTCACCCAAACCCTGCCGGCCGCCCGCAGGAAGCTCTCATTCTTAGACGGGCCCTGCTCACAGTAGGTTCACCAAGTGCACATTGCATGAATAAAGGAAATTCCACCATCCTTTGGCGATGCCAAAAAGTAAATCAAACCCTCAGGAAGTCCTTCTGCGCGTCTGGACCCCAGCCCTCCTGCTGCAGAGTGGTCCCTTTTCCTCTGGGGGGGGCGGTGGAGCGCAGCTGGTCACCAGCCTGGGGTTTGTAGATACCCTCCCGCTTATTCGTGGCCCATACGCTGCCGATTCAAGCTCAGACAAGGGTGCTTCTTTTCTTCCTGAGCTACAGCTTCCAACTCAGCCAGCAGAGTGAGCACTCCCCCAAGACCCCTAAGCATCGCAGCCAGCAGGGACCTCTAACTGGTTGGGTGGTGGATATGCAACGGACAAAGGGAGGGGAGCAGATAGTCAAGGGGGTTCCACAACAAGACCAAGCTCAAGGACAGGGTCTGGGCATTTCGGATCTCCTCTCTGAGGTCAGCCTGAGCCCCACCACCTTCCACACCACTCAGAGCCAAGCACCCCATGTCCCATTAACAGAGCAAGGGCAGCCTGGGCCAGCTTCATAGGGGTGTGACGTGGGCAGTTGCACAGGCCCGTGCTCTAACTGTTGTCGCATTGCAATTCCTAATCATTTTGAACTAGGAGCCCCACATTTTCATTTTACACTGGGCCCCGCAAATTACATAGCTGGAAGGCCCTGCAAATCTTGTAGCGGCTGCCATGAGATCGGATCGCGCCTGCAGTTTCTGTGTTCAATGCAGAATGCTCCAGTTTAAGAAGGCCTCCAGGTAAGCAAAAGGCAAGGGCACAAGAGGCTGTGTCAAATGCGGGAGGCATGAGAGAATGGCAGGGTTAGTCTGGAGAAGGAACAGCTTCCGGGGGAGCGAGGTAGAAAGGAACCCCGAGAGCTGCCTTAAGCATTTGAAAGGCTGCCTTGTTACACCTAAGTTGTCCCTTAAGACAGAGAAATGAGACCTACAGGTAAAGGGAAGAAGAAGACAGCCGTGGGCTCATGACATCATGACAGTAATTGCAACAGTAACCCACTGCTTGCCTACTATGTTGCCTCCCCGGATTAGACGAACAGCAGAGTTTTACAACCAAAGCTGAACAATAGCGACATCTCTTCCAGGATGTTCTGGGGGTTAAAAGATAGTCCGTATTTCTTGCACAGTAGGAATCTGGTTCCTGGGCCAGTCTTTGCTGGCCCTGACACCAGATGGCGCTGCCTCGAAGCCGCAGACCAGTGGCATTTCTGGGGCTTGAAAAAGGAGGCACAGTGGCCATGGCTAGAGTTAGCCCCCGCCCCCCGCTCCCCCTCCCCCCCAAAGGGCAGCTGGTGCTCCTGTGGCCCTTCCCATGAATGTACACTAGTGCCACCAGACAGACTGGGCATCCAGCAAAAGCTTGGGGGAGCACTGCTAGCACCAGCCATATCTTGGCACGGCTGACGTGGCCAAGAGATGGCCTCCACTACCGAGGAAAGAAGGAGACCAGGAGCCCTCCCTCGGTCCCCCAAACCGGTGCTTCCTGCAAAGTCCCAAGCCCCGAAGCAGAGTGCAAAAACCAGGGACATGCTATACCTGAGAAGGACGACCCTGCACCTGAAAAAGTTCCCCTGACAGATCCTCAGGTGCTAACGCGTTTCCTCCCACAGGTAAGGCCTGGAGGCGCGGAGGGGGCAGATCTCCTTTCATAGCAATGCACTGACTGACGCAGGGAATCGGAGCCTGCAGAGTCAGACGGGAAACCCTACAGGACAAATGACCTGGTTCCTTCAGCGACAACCCAAAAGCTGCCGGAAAAGAAACCAAGAGAAAGAGCAACAGGAGGAGGATCGCCTAGAGATTATATCTTGAAAGACGGATCCACCCATTGCCATGCATACGAGGAGACCTGATTTGGATCCAGATCCAAACAAACAAAATTAGGAGATAATTAGGGACAAGTGAACACTGACAATCAGATCACACTAAAAAAAATGCTGCTTATTTTTATGTGTTGTGGTGGTACTATGGGTATGTTTTTCAAGATTCCTTATCTTTAGAGCTGATACAGAAATATACTTACAGATGAAAAGCTACAATGCCTGGATTTTCTTCTAAACAACCCGGCGTGGGTGGGCAGTGGGGGTTATGGATAAATAGAGACTGGCCATAAGGCAACAACTGTTGGCACTGGCCATGTGGGTTCCTTCTACCGTACATGTCTCCGCAATGAAAAAGCTGCGATAAAGGAGGAGCCACCACCCAAATGCCTGGACTTCGCGGGTCTCCGCCGCGGGCCTGCTGGAAGGATCTGATGGGAACAAGCTGATATTTCCACTCGGTAAAGCAATTTACTACTTTCAGATTGTTCTTTCCGGGGTGAGGGCCTCAGTTAGGGAAGGTCTGAAGATGCCAGTTCACCTTCAGAACCCTGAAGCCGCTTCGGAGATAGCCTACCAGCACTTCCAGACCAGCTCAGCCATCCTTCCTCACACAAGCGGAGGCCTCCTGGCCCCACGCTCATCTCCACCTCTGGCCCCCTGCCCTGGGACACCCCCTTTGGATGGAAGGACGTCACCAGACACACACCACCTTCTCCTCCCCACGGCAGTGCTCTCTGACCCTGCTCTGCCTCAACCTCCCCTCGTACCTGGGGTAGACACACGGCAAGATTCCTAGAAGGAAGGTTGCCCGCACGGAGGACACAACACACAACCTTTTGGACCCCGTAGGCTGGGAGCAGAGCTCCCGCCATCACACTTGCGTCCTTTATTCCCTCTCAACCATGCCATCTCTTGAAGCTTCATGCGAGGCAGAACAAGGGCTCAAGAGAGCCACAATGACAATGGCGCCCAGAGGCGAAGCCACTCCCCCACACTTTCCACCATGTCAAGGTGGCTTGTCATCAAACCTGGCACCATCTGCTCAGCCCAGATCAGGTTCTTCAGCCCAGTTTTAAGGAACGAAAACACTTCTTTTAGAGTCCAAAGTAATTCTTGTCCGAGCCCTGGCCACCCCGCCCGTTCCCCCAGTTTATACCGGGAGGAAGGAGCATGCCTGTGGGTATGAGCATGGAGAAGGCTGTGCTGCCACACTGATGCCATTTGGGGGCTCGGCCAGAAGACATTTTCTAGCAAGCTGGGGTGACTTGGAGAAGCCGTGCCTGCTTCACACCATTCGAGACCATCTACCCAAGGCCCAATGGTGGCCCATGCCACACCAACTCACCCTCACTCTTTCAGTAAAGCACACTTGAATTAAAGCAGTTCCAGCAAGAAAACCCTTCATTGAAATTCTCTGGAGTTCAGGGACCTGAATTACAGACAAATTATCTTTAAAAATCCTTAGTTCTCCAACTTAGCTTTTGTCAAGGAACTCAGCCACTCAGCCAGGACAGAGGTGCCATGGCTGCATGTGATGGGGCAGCATGAATTCACTCATATTCCTGGGCTAATGACCTCATTACATCTGGGGGCAGACGGGGACACCTCTCTTCTCCTGACATCTGCCTGGTCCGTTCAGGAGAGAGGAGGCTGGCCAGGAAACAGCCTCTTTCCTCGCACAAACTTCACCCTACCTTGGCTCCATCCATGGTGGCAGCAGTCAAGAATTTGGCCTAAAATAAAAGAAGCCAGGAACACAGCTCAGCTCCAGGGACCCGCATAGAGAGCGGGCAGGAGGAAACCAGCACAGGAGGAAGATGGATATTGATTTCTGTCATAGAGACCCTGTTTCTAAAATCAAAAGGTACAGAATCCCCGCGTGGAGGAGTTACCTGACAGACACAAGCTGGAGGCCCCAAGCCTCCCCAAGCCGCCTCCAACACCACTAGGTATAGACAGAGCACGAGGGGGTAACTTTTAAAAATTTCTTTAGTCTCTTTTTCAGAGAGAACAAGGATGAACAAGCAAGAAAACCAGCAGTTGGTCATTCTTCATGAGGATTCATGATAGTCACAGGGACAGGTGCAGGCCTAGAAAGATCCGCAGAGGGAGGTGGAGTTGGGCGGGGGTGGGGGGCCTTCTGCCTCCAACCAACTACTAGAGCCACCTTTCAGAACAAGAGAAAACAAGTAAGAAGAGAGGCCTCAAATACCACCTCTTCCTCCCCTCCCCCTCCCCCGCCACCGAGTTCAACATATAAACTTTTAGTGGAGGTTACATTCCTGACACAATGCTGAAAGCTCCCCAAAATTTCATTTCTGGATTAAGTCATACCACTCCTCCCAACTTCCCAAAGAGGCAAAGGGGTGACCACAGCAGAAAAGTGAGTTGCTTTTCTTTTTTGTGAATGAACAGGAAGGAAGACACACACACACACACACACACACACTTGCGAGGAAAGAACATTCACTAGAGCAGAAGTTAAGCCACATTCTCTTACATTCGCATAAAGAGAGAAAGAAGGAAAAAATACTGGAATGGTGGAAAGGAAAACACACACAGAGAGAGAAAGGCTTGGTAGCCCTCTCATTACAAGTTGGTTGGGCATAATGTAAACACACTTCTGCCTTGCTTAATCACAGAGTGCCGCCCATTTAGGTTTCAAAGGCGGCAGTAAATTGGGCGTAGCTGAGTGGAGGCTAAAAATTAACCAGCCATCTCTGTTTCAATTTGTAAGAAAACAAAAGCGGAAAGAAATTATAAAAAGGGAAAAGGGGGGGAGGCAGGGAACAGAAGGGGAAAATTGAACCACCCTGACCCAAAATGCAGGGTAAAATTGGAAAAGCAAAGAGAACTGGAACTACTTGGAACACAAAAAGAAAAGGAAATTTTACAGTTGTTTTTTTGTTTGTTTGTTTTTACTTTCTTTGCTTCTTTAAGATCTCTTCTGTGCTCCCTGACATGCCTGTGCCCCAAAGCCTCTCTGCCCGCCCGAGTGGAGGTACGGGGAGTGTGGGCATCCATCCTGTTTTCTGGTCACTTCAGCAGAAAAGAAATCAGGTGAAGGGGAAGAGCATAAGAAATCTCCTGCTCCTTTTCACTCTCTATGAAATCAAATGACTTTCTTACTCTCTGACAGTCAAACCCCAGCCCAAAGAGCTCCTGCCTGGGCATCTGGGCCCCAGAATCAGCCCACCTCTGCCTTCGCTCCTCTTTTCTATTCATTCTGTCTCGTACCCAGAGGTTTTACACACCCCTCTCTCCACCGAACTGCTGCCCACCCCGCTTGTGCCAAATCCAGCCTTCCCTGAACTTGAGGGGAAGCGGTAGGAAAGCCAGCAACTGCCCCCAAATACTTATTTTGACTCATGTTAAAGCAGAGCAATGAGTGGATTTTTTTGGGGGGTGGTGGTGGTGGTGTTTATCACAAACTCTCACCATTCCAGATAATTCTGGGACATCATGGCCCCAGTCCTAAGACCTGCAATGTCTTTTGGGTAAGATGGTCCTTCAAAGATGCAGATGCACGAAAATCAAACATCAGAACATGGCAAGGGAGCCAAGGAGAAAGAATAGAGAGGGTGGAGGGAAACAGAAGGAAAAACTGAACATCAAACGCGCTGCAGGCCTCGGCAGGACGGGAGCCCTGGGTAGGTCCTTCGGGTGCATCATTTGGAGAGAAAAGGAACAATAAACAGGACAAATGCCAGCAAGTAAAATAAAATGGGGTTGGGGGGACTGAGAGTGACCTACCCGGAGTGTGGACAAAGTAAGCCAGATAAAGATCCAGTTCTTTGATTGTGACTCCAATGTGATGTGGCTGGACGCACAGGCCGGGGTTCGAGCACTGGGGCGACTTGTAGAGCCGCTCCCCATCAGTACTTTCCAGGGGGATCCCCTTAAACAAAATCACCATGACCAGGTCCAGCCGCCACACCTTGTCGGCCTGGCGCAGGCAGTCAATCCGCCGGATCTTGCCCTTCTGGTCGGGGTTGGAGAGCACGCAGCACGGGGGCTTCTTGCCGGTGATGGTCAGCACGAAGTCCTCTCGGAACTCGGGCCGGATGTCTTTGCGCAGCTTGGCCAGCAGCCGGGATGCCCACTTCTGCTTGATCTCGGGCTTCTCGCCCAGCAGCTCGTCCTTCACCGCTCGCTCCTCGTCCTTCGACATCCGCTTCTCGTGCTTCTTGAAGTACTTGCGTTTCCGCGCCTGCAGGTTGAACCAGGTGTAGGAGAACGCACGGACGTGAGGCAGCAGCGCCTCGATGAAGGGGTGGAACTCATCCTGCAGGCGGCAAGCCGGGAGCATGCGGGGCGAGGGAGGACGGGAGGAGGGGAAGACGGGGTGAGGGGGAAAGAGAACAGGAGAAAAGCGTTAGAAGGGACACAGAAGAAATCCCCTTCTCCTCCTCCTCCTCCTCCCACCCACGGCAATTTCCTCTTGCGATTGTTCTACGAAAGTGTAGTCTGCAGGCACCACCAGCCTAGCCAGCCGCTTGCTCCCATCTCAGCCTCAGCAGCCAGAGAGAGGCACGGGGAGCCTGAGCACACACCTATTCTCTCTCTCTCTCTCCCTCACTCACTCACACACACGCGCGCACAGACAACGTTGCGGTCCACACACACACGCTGCTGGTATCCCCGCCAGGCTCTGTCGCGCCCATGACATCTCCATGTTCTATCGCAGCCTGGAACTCGTGTCAGCTCGCCCCGACACGGTGTCCGGTCTGCACGGACGCCTGTGGACGCACACTCGGGGAGTGTGGATGCCGCCTCGCCCCCAACACCAGTCGGCTTTTGGCCACCCCCAAGAAGAGAGAACATGACATCCACCAGCGAGCGAGTGAGGAGACGGATCTGGCTTCCCCCTCCCCAGCTTGTTTTCATTCTCTCTTCTCCTGCTCCAATTGGAACATCCACCCCAGCATTTTAAAAAATCAGATCTAAATCCTAAATATGTGATCCCAGCTTTGTCATCGACACCAATACTAATGTTAATCACAGTAATAAGGAACAAAACACTTCTTGTTAGCACAAATAAGGTGGTTGTCTCGGCCACATTAGGGTTAAAAGCTACGTGGGGCGTCCTGCGCCCCATCCCTACTGACCCCTTCACCCTCTTTCCCACTCAGTCAGGTGACAGAGGGCCGGGCTCTCGCTTTTGGGTTTTTTTTTCTTTTTTTTTTGCTTGTTTGCTTGTTTGAAGTTTAAATAATAATTGATATCTGTTTACAAAAATAAAACTGGAAAAAATTAAATAATTACCATTGATCTGAAGCACCCGGCAAAGCCCAACGCCCGATTCTGAGCTTCTGGACTCAACAGAGTTGTGAGTTGGGGGCGGGTGGGGGGAGGGGGGAGGAGGAGGAGCAGGGGAGGAAGGTAAATGTTTTAAAGGGGGTTATTATTGGTGTTCTGGGGAATAGGGGCCGGGCTTGGGTGGATTCTCAAACCCTTCCCCCTCCCCCCCCACGCTCCATTGCACAGAAGGGGAAAATTAATATTTTTTTTGAAAAGGAGCAAAAAGAAAGAAAGGTCAGGGATAGCAAGCAGAGAGAGGGAGCAAGCCGGTTGCCACACACAGCAGGTAAACAAAAGCCAACAAAAAAAAAATCTTTTTTCAATTTCACCCCTTATGCATCCCATTCCAGTTTTTTAAAAAAGAGAAAAATATGCAAATTTTAAAAATCAAAACCTACTTCCCACCCCCCCCCCCATCCCCACCAACCCATAACACACCCTACCCCACCCCCGTGCAAAACAAAACAAAAACAAAAACCAGGAGAGGGAAAAGCAGCAGCTGAAGAAAAAGGCTTTCGGCTTTGGCAGCCGCACAGGGTGTAAACTTGGAGCTGCTTCCCTCCGCCTCTGAGCCTGATCGCAGGCGAAGGGGGAGCTGCAGATTCCCCGGGAAGGGGACGAGTTCGGACCGGCTGCAGACCGTGGCTGCTGGCAGACGGAGGCAAAAGAGAGAGGGAGCTAGGGAGGGAGGGAAGAAGAGAGAGAAAGAGGGAGAGAGCAAGGGAAATGGAAATGGGATGGGGCCGTGTGTGTGTGCGTGTGTGTGTGTGTGCGCGCGCGCGCGCGCGCGTGTGTGTGTGTGTGTGTGTGTGTGTATGTGTGTGTGTGTGTGTGTGTGTGTTGGTTGGGTTTTGGATTTTTTTTTTGCTTCCTTTCTCTTTCTCTCTCAAACTCCCTCTCTCTCCCCTTTCATGCTCAATCCCCATCCATTTGCTCTTGCCAAAGCCAGTAAAAGGGGGGGAGGAGGAAGAGAGAGAGAGGGAAAGGGAGAGGGGGAGAGAGAGAGAGAGAGAGAGAGAGAGAGAGAGAGAGAGAGAGGGAGAGAGAGAGAGAAGGATCCACCTATTTGGCAATGAGACACCCTCGAGCAGCCAATGGCTGCGTCCAAGGGGAGGAGGGAACCGAGCGAGCTGGGAGGGTGGGGAGAGCCCCCGGCAGTTGGAGACCAAAAACAATTTGCCCAATCGACAAGTTCACGTCTAATGAACAAGCAAAGTCCAGCAGTTATGAATTTTTCATTCCAGGCTCCCACTCGGGTCCATTTGGCAGTGGCCACCCAGCAAATTTGGAGGGGGTGGGGGTGGGGAGTGGGCTAGGATCAAGGAAGACTCGGATTTTTTTTCTTTTTTTTTTTTTAAGCCAGAAAAATAAATAAATAAAGGCTTGACTCTGAGCAGGCTGGCGGGCAGGCAAGCGGGCGGGCGGGAGCCCCAGAAGGCCTTGGGGAAAGCAGCTGCGCCTTCTCTCTGTGTTTTGGTTTCAGTCTCTCTCAGCCTGCATACTCTCTCTTTTTCTGGTCCTATTTCTTTTTTATTTATGGAGAGCACAGGGGCGAGTGGAAGTTTTCCTCCTTGGCCCTACACATGAGCGGTGCTATGAATAGAAAGAGACGAAGAAAGGGAGCTCGGAAAGTGTCGATGCCAGCAGCACTTCCAGGGCAGGGACCTGACGTCCAGGGTGCCGCCATCCCGGCCACCCCTCCGTCCTGGGGCTGCGGCTCTCAGGAGCACTCCCAGACCAGGCGGCCCCCAGCACCCTGAGCCCCCCCTCCCCAGCCCCCAGCGAAGCGGGCTGCCTCCCTGGGCCCACACCCAGCCACGCAAGCTCCATTAACGGTGGCAAGGGATGCCAACGCAATGCAGCTCGGCTGGAGAAACTGCAACAGTTTATGAAAATAGCCTCCTGTCACAGCGCTCCACTCCGCTGACAAGCACTCCGTGCAGCCACAAACACACAGCCAACCCCAGAGAAGTGACAAAGGCAGGAAGATGGACACTACTTCCCAACACGGTCACCGAGTCCTACTGACACCTCCCCCGCCACCACCACCACCCAGATGCTTAATTCTTTGCTTTCCCAGCTCTGTCCCCTCCACTAGACCCACGTGTAGTGTTTCTTGGTTGGAGGAGGGGGACACTTACCTGTCCCCCAATTCAGTTTACACTAAAGGGCCCGAATCATAGGGAGCAAGGTGCACGAGCATAAAATGAGAAATCCACAAGACAGGGAGAGAGCTAAAAGAGGAAACAACAGCACAATGAGGAAAGGGCTGCGGCAGGAAAAGTGAGACGACGTTGGGGAAACCGAGTCACAGAGAAGAGGCTCCCGGGGAGCTCCTGTCCCTGGGCTTTCCTCCCAGGCAGGGAGGTCAGCACGAGGGAGTCAGAGGCTCCCTGGGAGGGATGGTGGAGCAGCTGCGCCTTGGTAGGCCTTGGAAAAGCAGTCAGGAGACCGTTATTAAGGGAAGAGCAGAGAATGAGAACACAGAGAGGGAGAGGCTGTCCCTGCTCTAAACCATTCCCATGGCTGCCCTCTCCCTCGGCTGGCAACGGAAAAGAAGGGTCACTGCTCACTCGTGCCCCTTTCTTCCCCATCTGAAACACCCGCTGTGTCTGCAGAAAGGTTCTTGGGGAAGAGTGTGGTGTGGGGAGGGGACAAACAAGTAGCCCCTAGACTTACGCTGAACCCTGACAATGGGGAAGGTGCTGCCCAGCACCTGCAACCCCAGTCTGGGCCCTGAATGGTGTGACAGGAGCTCTGCAGTGGCTGACCCCGACAGACAGTAAGAGGTGAGAGGGCAGGAGGCAGGTGTCACTGCCAACAGGCCCCGTGGGTTGGCACTCAATAATTAACGTCCTGTTAATAACCAGCTCTGGTCCAATTAGCCAAAGATGTTAGCTGAGTGACATAAGATACTCTCTGCCTCAAGAGAAGCAATCTTATGTTCTAAAGTCAAGATGAGATGGTAGAAACTACGAGTGAGTTTATGTTTGTCATAGGGGTGTTTTCTGGTATTTTGATTTACACTAAATATTAGGCACTAGACAGAAAATGGCCAACGTGAGCCTCCTGGAGAATTCTGGCATGTTCAGTCTCACAGACCACAGTGCCGGGTGGAAGAGACACGCGGAACATGGTTGTTTCTGAATCTGGTGGTACAACTGGGTAGGTGGTAGGGAGATGGCAGATGGAAGGATCCACATAGAAGTTGGGGAGGAGATCCATGATTCGCTCCTGGATGGAGGGAGGGGTCAAAGGTTGATGGAGAGACTGGACATAGAAGTGGCTCAGGAGGGCCAGCGGAGTGTCCCAGCAGAGCCTCGGGGACCCACACAAAGCCCACGTGCCCCTTCGAGGCTCCTTAACCGGAGCAGCAGCAGGCCCTTCCCAGGGAAGTAACACGGAGGGAGAACAATCGTCAATTGTCCTTCTGCCAGTGGCCTTAACCTTGAAGGTGGGCAGAGAGGATTCCCGGGCCGTGCTCTTCCTTCACCCTGTTCCCCAGTGTGGAAGAGCAGCCAGGGCATTCCGGACGCTTAGTGGGGGAGGACAGAAGGGCTCCCTCTCTCTCCTGTGGGCACACACAGGGAAGGATCTCACTGGGGTTCCATTAGAAGCACTTGGCACACCCCTCCCCCTACCGCTGCAGCCCCCCCACTCCTGCATGCCACTGGTGGCCGCTTTGGGCCCTGGACATGCCCCTTAGGAGCGCCAGACAAAAGGGGACTACCCCCTTTTGTTAAGAGAGTGGAGGCTCCTGTTGGAAGATTACCTGTCCCAGACCCAGACTCCTTCCCTGCTCCCCTCCTGCGGCCCCTTCCCCCAGCATGGAGCTCAGACTCTCAGTACCCCCACCTGAGCCAAGACCAAAAAAAAAAAAAAAAAAAAAAAAAAAAGCCTCCAAAGATTCCAGGCTTCTCCAGGAGTTCAAGGGTTCAGGGGATGGAGGGAGCCAGGGAACAGCCAGGCCTTGGAGGAGGAGAGGGGAAGGGGGAATGGAATGAGAGAAAAACAACCTAAAGCCGAGGGTACAGGAAGCCAGTGATGCTGGTGAGAGTAGTGCACAAAAAAGAAAATTAACCACGGCAAGTGGAGAACAGAAAGGAAAAGCAGGGATATTTGGGGCTATTCTCCCCATTTAAAAGAAAAACCGGGAAGCCAGAGGTGAGACTTTAAACATTCACATGGGCTTTGGTTGCGGAAAGCAATTTTTCTGCCTTTGTGAGAGAAAGGCCTCTCTTGTTATTGTCCAGTATATAGAATTTAATTTTTTAAAAAACCAGCAACGGTCTCAGTAAAACATTTCTCAAATCATACCCATGCTGGTTTCAGCCATCCCTAGGAGAAATGTGCCCCGGAAAGAAAAGGACTGAGCAGGCCAAGGAAACCAAGCCTAGAGAGAGGAGCTGGGCCCAAAACTGCAAAGAGACAGAGGACGAAGATGGAGGGGGAAATGAGCAAGGAGAAAAGACAAGGGCTCTGGGACAAGGGAAGGAAAAAAAAAAAAACCCTCGCTGAGAAAAATGACTGCTTCTGTCTCAAGAAAGTGAAACATGTGGTTTTCCAAAACTCCACAAAACAAATGAGGCCTTGTGGATTATTTAAGGGAAAACAGAAAAAAGACATACAGAACCTCTCTCACATATACAGGATTCAAATGTCTTGGAGGAAACAAAATAATTTTCCCGGTCTGAGATAGGCTTCTTAACTGCCCATCCCCGCCAATGGTGGGTGAGACCTCTAGAAGCACAAGAAATTATATCTTTAAAGGCAGGGCCACTGGTTTAGAGGGCTCTTTAGCTTTAAAAAATACTATGTATCCACATCCTGATTGCCTTAAGGCCTAGATTTATTTTTTTTAGACCCTGGACACATGCTAATTATATATATATATCCATGCTAATTTGGATAACTCTACACAGTTAGTGCAAATAACTGACAAAGCCCACATAGAAATTACCAGATATTTCAGTATCCATTTTACTGCCGCATATCGCATATCGGCAGCCTGGGTGAAAAGGGACGCAGGAAATTTTAAAAGGCCACAAATAGAGCCCCGATTAGTTTTGCCCAATTCCTGGCATTTTATAATTCAGCCTTGGCCCCGACCAAAAAAGCAGACTCTGACTTTGTATCGCTGCGATCTCCCATCTTGTTCCACTGCAGAAGGGACGCAAGAAGGCAGTGGCCAGACTCAGACTTGGGGACAGAGATGAGAAAAAGACAGAAAAAGGAAGCCCCCCTTCCCCCCCCCCCTGCTTGTCCTAGATGTGTGTGGGGCCTCCTCTGGGGTGGGGGTGGGGGTGGGGTGCAGGTTGGAAGGGACTCCTCAGCCAGAGCAAAATCCTCCAAGAGTCTGGAAAAGCCAGGCATGGAAACCAGAAATGCACATTGCGGGGAGGCTCCGAGAATTTGGACAAAGCGGGTTTTTGGCTGCCTTGGGCCTGTTTTTCTCTGCTCGGGAAAGGCGGCCCTAACACGGCTTTTCCAGCGCCCTCACGCTGGCTGAATGGATTTGCCCCACACCCCAGCACTGGGTCTAGGACAGAACTAGGCTGCACACTCCTCTCCTATAAAACCGTCCCCCCCCTTTTCCCTTCCCTTTCTCCTCCTGACTACAAACCGGGAGCGGTGGTCTGGGATCTGGCCAACAGGCAGCCTCGTTCTGGCTCTAAACACTACCCTACTCCAGGCACATCTCCCCTCACCCTCCTGGCACCGAATGAAATAGGGTAGGAACAGGGGGACTGAGGGAGACAGTCTATTCTCTCTAGTGCAACTGGAAATTGTTTACTTTCATCCTCTACAGGGAATAGGAAACAAAAACCCTAGTCTTTAATTCATTATTTAGCTTGAAACTTCCTTGTGTCACCAAATAGAAGTAAAAGCTGGGAAGGCCAGAGCCCTCTCCTGAGTGTGTGTGTGTGTGGGGGGGGGCTACACGGGGATGGGGTCCTCCCAGAGCTAAGAACACACAGGACAGATGACAGCCAAGGGCTGCGAGGGTCAAGGGCCCTGTACAGCCTGAGCCTCGCCCACCTCTTGGACCTGGAAAGACTCAGTCCATGGTGGCCCAAGACTGGGGAAGAGGAAGAACCCCACAGTCTAGCTTTACAAGTTTCTCTAAAAAAACTGAAAACCTGACCAAAGGCCCAGGAAGGGGAGATCAGCACACGAAGGTGAGGTCTGTGCCCAGCACAGAGTGTTAATACCTGCGGCGGCGCAAGAAAGGAGGCCAGAGCAAAAGGCAAAATGTTGAAAACTCCCAGGAGGCCCAGCTGCCAACTGCAGACCCCAGAAAAGGCGTAGGGATTACCCAGGGAAGATGTTCCTCTCCCCCACCCCCACCCCCCAGTCCTGAACCTCTGAAACTCCTCCTGCAACCTTTCCAGGCCCTTGCCAGAGCTCTACCAGGATCTGCTGTGACACCCCAGTTGCTTTGCTGGGTGTATTCCTCCGGCCGCCGCCGAGAGAAGGCCTGGGTGAGAAAGGGGAGTTTCTCTCAGCCCCCTTGCCATCGCCCCGTCTGCACTCCAGTGCCCTTGGCTGAGAGAGCCTCTTTCTTGCAGTTGCTTCGGCAACGTGCAGTGCCCAGAGCCCCCAGGGGGAGTGCTGGGTGGTCGGGATGGGAACCCGGATGGGAACGGCCGGGGGCTGGGCGGGGGGGGGGGGGGGGGGCGGTTTTTACTGCTCCAGGGCTCAGGGGTGCAGGGCGGGCTCTTTCTGGGTAAATGGCTTCCCCAAAACGTACAATTTTAAAAGTTGGAAGGAAGACATTTTTCAACCCCTCAAAATGTATTGCTCCCACAACTATTTTATGATCAGGCTCATTGCCAAGGAAACCGGAGAATCCTCATTCCCCTGGTGTCTGGCCCCTGCGGAGGCTGGCACCCGGGCGCTCTGGACTGTGCCTACCTCTCCCGCCACAATCCGCTGCTCCCCGGCTCCCTTTCTTTCTCACCCTCTCTCCCCCTCTGTGTCCTCCAGCTCCAACACAAACTGTTTGCACGGGAAGTCTCCTTCTATGACCCGATTCAGCACACACAAGAGAAAACTGTGGGCGACAGACCCGACGTCCTAACGAACTTGAGTTAATTAATGCTAAGGAAGAAAAGAGGCGCCCTCGCTCTGTTGAATCACGGTTCACTAGCCCTTTCAGTTTGCTGTGGGTGGAGGGAAAAAAAGAGGCTTTTTGGTTCAAATATTTTTGGGGGGCGAAGGGAAAACAAAAACACCGCAGAAGGGCCGGGGAGGGCGAAGCTGTCAGTACCTGCCGGGAGGAGCAGAGGCAAGGGCGGCAGCAGACGTCCTCCCCCAGCTTCTGAACTGCTGTGTTGGGAAGGCCAAGATGTGGGGAAAGAAAAGGGAAGGGATTATCAATTGATTTGCAGGCCTGTTCAAACGCATTGCTACAAAAACTATAGTCAACTACAAGACACACATATATATTTTTTTAAGTCCAAACCCAACAACTCGATTTGAGTGGAGCCGTGAAAATGTTTTAACAGTGCAGAAAACCGAAGTATGGATGGCACGCATACAAAAAATTTAAGTGTGCAGAAAAAAGGAGGTGGTAATGGGGAGGGGGGAGGCAGGAGAACAGCTGCAATTTTGCTTTCCAGATGTTGACAGCAAAATGTAATTGGCAAGAGATTTCCTCCTTACCACTTTTTATCCTTTGGTTCTGAGATGTTCAAATCCTACCGCTAGACCTGAGTCTGCAGCTAGTCCCCAGGCACTCGGCACACGTGGATGGGTCTGGAAGCCTCGTGGGCCTCACGCGGGCAAGCTTTATTATCAGCCCACTAATTTTTACAAGCCCTTCCACCCATCCCTTAGCAGGGAGGCCTGAGCAAAGCAACCTGGAGGACATTCTTTATTTTCATTACTATTATTGTTTTCTAACACACAGCCTTCACTTTTGAGGCTGGGCCTCCCCCTTTTTTTTCCAAAATAAACTTTTTAACTGAAGTGTGGCCCATGTAAGGGAGTGCACCGGTCTAAGTCGGCTGCACAAGACATTTTCACAAAGTGAACACACCTGTGTCACCCCACCCAGGTTAAAAAATAAAACGTTTTCGGCGCGCCGATTGGGCCTTGAGTTTCTAAGCTATAGAGCTCTCACAATATGAATGCCTTAGAAACAGTTCCTGGCCGCACCAGTGGTTTCCAATTTGAGCACTTACGTCCATCCATGTGTTAGCACCGTGCACTGCTCATAGGATGACAAGGAGGAGTGATAAAAAGAAGCCCCTGGCCTCCTCGCTGCTGCAGAGGGGTTTCCATGCCTCTCTGTGCCTGCCCAACTCTGACCCCATCAACAAGAGAACCACCTGAGCAGCAGCGTTAGCAGATTTGCAGGTCGCGTAGCGGGGGGAGGAACAAACAGGGGCCGTCAAGCTGAAAAACCGAAGTATGGATGGCACACATACACTTGGATGGAGGGGGAAAGGGGCTCTGCAGAGCCAGGGATTCCTGAATGAGAACCCGTCAGGGAAGGCTGCCCTCAGCCCAGTCCGTAAAAGCCTTGCACGGAGAGGAAGGGGTGGCAGTGGTGAGAAGGGGACCTAGGGAGTGAGGGAGTCCTGGGCTGGGGCTGCCAGGAGGGAGGGAGGCCCAGCCCCCGTGGCATCTTCCACCCCCTTCCCTGGCTCCAGCCCCAGCTGGCTCCCCCCCCCTCACTTTCACTGGCACTAAATTTACTTTATAATTTAAAAATTAAGTTTCTTTTAAAAAATAGCAGGAAAGAGAAAGCACTTGAAGGCAAAATACCTCCCACAGTATCTCTTGGTGGGGGGGGTTGCTTATGTAAAAAGACAAATGCAAAGGATCACTAAAAAGTCTAAGCACCGAATAACAAGGAAAAAAGAGAAACACATTTAATTAAAAACACCTGAAGCAAATAAATAACTCCCTCTGCAAGGCCAAGGCATTGCACAGCCCTTACCCCCATCTCTTCCCCACTTTCCCTCTCTCATTGTGCAGCCATGTCTTCCCGCAAGCACTATGGCAGCCCCACACCTGGGGGAAAGCCTAGGGCAGCCTTTTAGCCTCCCAGCAGCCTGCAGCAAAGCTGTGCAACCCTGACAAAGAGTCCCTTCCTCTATTTTCCACTTCTCTCCAGGCGGGCCGTGCCCATGGAAGGCCCTGGACCCTGCTCTCTTCCTCCAAATCTAGACCCTGTGGTGGTGGCACTGTCCTGGGGCTGAACTCGCCAGGCCCATCCCAAGTGCGTAGCTCTCTCCCCTGCCAAGGAGGACTCTTGAGGACCGCATTTTCTTTACCTATGTCATAGGGGGCTGGAAGAAAAAACTGGTCAGCTTAATTAAAAATATGGTGGGCTCAGTGGTTGAGTGTCAACCTATATGACCCAGGAGGTCACAGTTTGATTCCCAGTCAGGGCACATGCCCGGATTTCGGGCTCAATCCCTCGTGTGGGGCGTGCAGGGGCAATGATTCTCTCTCATCATTGATGTTTCTATCTCTCTCCCTCTCCCTTCCTCTTTGAAATTAATGAAAAATATTTTTTAAAAAAATATGTCATAGAATCTGAGTTCTCTGATCTTTAGAAACACTTGATTACTTGATCCTACTGGGGAGGGGGTGAGGTGCAGAATAGCCGTGGAGACTCCCCCCCACACACACCAGTTTGACTCTCCCACCAGCCCACTGCCTGGGAAACATGCCCTCGGCTGGCACGGGGGTACCAGAGCCCGACTCCTTTCTTCCTTTCTTTCTTTTTTAAATCGCTCTAGCGCAAACTAGGCAGTGGGTCAGGGCCCAGAGGCGGGGAGGGAAGCGGAGAGGGTTGTCTCTGAAAGAGGGTAAAAAAAGAAAGCGAGGCTCCAACTCCAGAAGGGAACGGCCGCCCGCCCGCCGCTGCCGCCGCCGCCACCGCTGCTGCTGCAAGTTTCCTGGCTTGTGCCAGTTTGGGGATTTGCGAATCAGACCGGAGCGGAGGGAAAGGCTGGTGAGAAAGAAGCTCGCATTAAAACTAACCAGTGCTGCCTAAAAGCACGCTTCCCCCTCCTAAATAAGACAATGCCGAAGGGAGAGGAAAGACAAGTGATTTCTCACTCTTTAATTATTCCAATGCTTAACATTATTTTTTTAAAAAAAAAACCACACACATTAACTAACCAATGTTATATTCTAACCCTCAACAAAGCTGGTATTTTTCTCTGATTACAGATTTGCCGTGACAAACCCGGGCTCCGAAGAGAGGCAGCGCAGAAACGCACTCCTTAAATGAGACACAATTTTATTAAAATCATAAGAATCCTTGCAATTCTACAGTGCCTTTTTGGTGGCAGAGATCCCAGGTGCCCCACGCCCGCCCGGCTCTCCCGGGGAACCAGCGAAAGAGCTCAGTAGAGAGGCAGGAAACGCTCACCAGCTCCACGGAGTGCCACGGGCACGTATTTTCCTTTCTTTTTTTTTTAAACAGCCTGTTTCCATCATTCAGCCTCTGTCTCACGCCTTTTTGTAAAAATAACAAAACTCCTTTAAAATATTGTTTTGAAGAAGAGGGGAAAGATTACCCTAAATAAAAGAGGGGAGGAGCTAAGTGTGGTCTGGGCATTTGTTGGGGTCAGGGGAGTTGCTGGTGGGCTGGGCTGCCTCTGGGTCCAAGGTGAGAGCCTGCACTGGGGGGTCACCCCCCCACCCAACTGGAGCAGGGTGAGTCATCTGTACGTGGAAAAGGTAAAGGACCTAAAACCACCAACTCGAATTTAAGTAATTCGCATGATGAGAAATCGGTTTATCACTGGCTTCCCAGGGTGCTGGTGGGTGCGCCCCACTCCCCGTGCTTTCTCTGCAAGTCCGGGGGCTGCTTGAGCTGGGGGTGGGGAGGCTCGGAGGACATCAGTGGGACCCTAGCCTCCTCCTCCTCCAACGGGTTAAGTCAGGCCCACTGAGCGAACACACGTTCTTTTTCCACTTTTCCACCCGCTCCCCGGGCCTGCCCAGGAATTGCAGCAAAATGGCTGGTAGCTATGGGTGGGGAGGCCTTAGCGCCTCCAAAAGAAGTCCGCCCTGAGAGGGAAGACCGTGTTGACCAGAGGGGATCTGGGGGAAATTTTTTTTTAAAGTTTCTTGGAAGCGGCGCAACCCCTGCGGCCTGAAGGCAGAAGAGAGGAAAAGGGAAAGCGCATTTTCTGCCACTTAGTCACATTTCTTCCCCATGCTCGATGGAGGCCAAACGCCCCCAAACCCAGCCAACCCTCAAAACAAACAAAAATCTCCCGTGGTAAATTTCCCCGCCCTTATTCCCCAAAACGAGGCTGCTTGGGGATACATGGAGAGAGGCTCCTTCTAGGCCTGCGACCTGGAGGCGAGATGTGCACAATGCCGCGCGGAGGAGGGCCCCTCTCCAGACTGAGACCCCCAGGTTGCCCTCAGGTTCTGGGGCACTTAAAACAGCCACAGAATAACAGGACTCATCAACACCCATTTCGTTTCCAAAGCCCTCTCCTGCCTGATCCCGTCGGAGGTCAGGGTGAGCACAGGAGGAGTGAAACTGAGGCAAAGGCGCCCCGCGCACGACTGAGGACGGAACCGGCCTTAGAGGCCAAAAGCGCACACCTCCATTTGAGCCCTTCCTGGCGGCGGCCTTTGATGTGGCAAAAGGCTAACACCCCACCATTCGAACCAAGCCAGTCCTCAAGGCATACTGGAGTCACTTTTGGGGTCGCTGTAAGGTGTGAGGACCTGGTACAGTGGACAAGAGCGGTGCCTGAACAGTGCGGGAGTTCCCCAGTCTACAGAGCGACTGTATTCTGTGGTACTCATTCCTGAATCGACCCTGGAGCAGCTCGGCTAGAGCGAACCAGCCTCGCGCGCCACACGCACTTCCCAAAGAAGAGGCCTGCAGGCGCCACTTCCCACCTTTTGACCTCTTCCCGCGCACTCCCAACTCTGTGCAGAGCCCACTGGTGGCCGATGGCACTCTAGAGCCCCAGAGCCCCGCTGTCCACACCCTGGAGACTGTGCTATCCCCTCCCACCCTGTGGTACACGGTGCAAGTGACCGACGGTCAGCACCATGTTCTGCAGGGTGGAAAGCACAGTCCTCCCACTGCCTGAGCCCAAGAGAAGTTTCCCCACCGACCCCCACCCACCCGTGTCCCCCCTCCAGGCATGGGTCAATTGCAAAGGGTCTGGGGAAATGCCATGCACACGCAAAAAAACACCGAGGTGATAGAAGCCCATAGGCAGTGGGCACCTGTCGGTGAACACACGCAGGGGGGCGAGCATACAGGGCATGGGTGGCACCTCTCTGCTGGGGTTTGCACAGGGACATAACGTGATGCACAAGTGGATTGGAAAAGCTTGGGGCCGTTAAAGGGGCTGAGAAGGGAAGTGCGGGAAGACCATCTAACTTTCCTCAGCCAGGTTGGGGCATCAAAGCGCTATGGTTGGGCAGTGGGGCCATCTAGGGACTCCTGGAACACCCCCCCGCCCCCTCCCCCACCTCTGCTCAGCAATGTGTTTCTATTTTAAGATATCTCACACCCCTTCAAAACCCACCCACACTCGCTCCTGAGGTCCATGTGTACACAGGGAACCGGCCTCCGCGCCCTGGGCGCACCTGAGGGGAAGGCCAGGAGAGCTGGGAGCCTGAGCTGCTAACCTGGACTCAGGGGGCAAATGGAAGTTTCACCCTAGAAGGGAGGGCATTAAATGGTCTCTTTGTGGAGAGGAATTGAGGCCATCACTCAGGATTAATTTAAGCAACAGCAAACACACACCAAAAAGCGGGTCTGGCCGCCAGCACCCACCCCCGCGATTGTGTTTCGGGGAGGGGTGCAGGACTCAGCCGTGCAGCTCAGCCTTTCACGGGAGAGGGTCCCTGGCCTTAAGGACTTGGAGTGTCCACAGTCAGAGGGGAAAAGCTACGCCCGCCTGGTCCCAAGTCTCTGCGTGGTGAAATGGGTTTTGCAGGTTTGGGAGAAAGCCGAGTAGGGGTGGTAAAAACCCAAGTACAGACGAGAAGCGGGAAGGGGGGTGGTTCTTACATATAAATATATATACATTAAGGTACAAATTTCCAATATAAATATAGCACATGCAGGGGCGCTACCAGGCAGGGGATGGCTCACCTGCACCCAGGGGCATTTGGGAAGACGGGTGCTCTAAGAGAAATGGGGGGCGGGATCAGGCCTTCCCATCCCATTCTCCTCCCCAACAACCTGATGTGGCTTTGGAGCCAGGTGCCCAGGGCGGCCTGGCAGGTGTGCGACTCACGTGAAACACATGCATGCGCAGGCTGGGGAGGTGCGGGCTCACGTGGGCCTGGATCCGCGTGTGTGGGCATCCTGTGGGCTCACCAACCCACCTGAGCCTGGGACCCCCGTGAGGGTCTAGGGCAGAACCTGTATTCTGAACGTGGCATGGGGGTAGAGAGTGCTCTCCTGAGTGTTTGGGACCCCATCTGATGTGGGGCAAGGGAGTGTTTATGGGTGTGTGTGCTCCTCAGCAGTCCCATTGGGCTGTCAGGCCTGGGTGTGCATATAAGCTGGCAGTTCCTGGGATCGCTGTCTGGGGCACTGGCCAAGGGCATGCTCGAGACCCCTGTCGGTGCTGATGTACAAGAGTGTGCTTATGTGTTTGCCCATGCCAGAAGGAGGGCCCGCTGGAGTGTCAGACATGGGCACGAGTGACCCCAGGTGCCCGTGGAGGCCGCCACGCAGAGCTGTGCGTATATGCTTGCAAGTGTCCTAGAGGCGGCCACGTGCACAGAGCCACCATAGTGGCTGGGCCCAGTGTGGATCTAGCCCCTGAGCCGGTCAGGGGGCAGGGCCTGTCGGGGCCTCGGGGCCTCAGGGAGGATATGGTTGGGGAGGATATCGTTGGAGCCCGTGTTGGTTTTGGCCCTGGCAGCTCTACTGGGGGAAGCCCCGAGGAGCAGGAGCAGGCAGGCGGGGGAGGAACAAAGAAGGAAAAAGTGAGGGAAGGCGGACAACAGAGGAGGAGGAGGAGGAGGAGGAGGAGGAGGAGGAAGCACCCTGGAATGCGGAGGGCTGTAGGGAGTAGGGGTGCAGGGCACCAGAGGCTCCAGGCTTGGGACTAAAGACTTGCCTGGGAGCCCATGGCTGCCACTCTCCCTACTCTCACCCTATACCTCCGTGGTACAGAGCTTTTGAAGATCCAGAACTTCTCTGCCTTCTGGGACCCTGGCCCCAGCCAATGGGCTCCAACACACAGTCACTGTGGACTACAAGGAGCCAAGCAGTATTTGGGGTGGAGGGCATGGCTCAGACTTCCTCAGCCTTGAGGCCCCTTCCCACATGTCTTGGCTGGGCTGCTTAGAACCTCAGTCTTCCCATCTGGGGAATGGGACGGGAATGCCCATGGGGAGGACCAGGAGAGGGAACCTCAGGTGGATACGAGTGAGTTGAAAAGCAGGATGACCTGTTTGAGTCTTGCTTGCCCCTGGGGGCCTGGCTAGTAATTCCTGCCACCCCACTTCTAGCCCCATGACCTTGGCACTTGACCCTGAGGCCTCTGTTCCCTCATCTGTAAAACAGATTACTCATACCTGCCTCATATTGGGATGGTTACAGGAGGTCTCGTGCGCCCGCCCGCTGCCCTGGCATAATTGCTCTGGAGTTGGTAGCTGTTATTTTTATTGTGAGGAGTCTATGGCTGTGACAAGCTGTGACGCTTGGTGTGATCGTGTGAGGCTGGCTGTGTGTGCGACTGTGCCGCTGTGTGTGTGTGTGTGTGCGTGTGTGACAGGTTGTGTGTGAGACTGTGCGTGGACGACAGATTGTGCCGGTGTGCAGCAGTGCCTGTGACAGGCTGTCACTGTATGACAGACTGCGGGTGGCGGGGTGTTGCGAGTACCGACTGTGAGTGGAGATGAGGTGGTATGTGGGGCTGGGACGGGGTGCCCCCACAAAACGACCTGGGTGAGGGTCTGGCTGACAGTGAGACAGGGGGTAGTCCAGTGTCCCTGGGGCCTTGGCCTCTCCACTGTGTTCATCAGGACCCCATCTGCTGGCAAACCTCGGGTGGTGACAGGTCAGAGGGACCCTATGATAGAGCCTCACCTACCCCTGCTGCGTCCGCTCAGGTGCCTGGGTTTGTGGGATCCCAGGAGGGTCATCAGTGACCTCTGGGCATCCTGGGCCCCAGGCCTGGCTGGCTTTGGTGAGGGACACACACCCGGAGCCTGTTTCCCACACTTTTCCCTGAGCCTCAGGCCTGGGCAGGGCTGGTGAGACCAGGAAAAGGCGGGATCGGGGGAAAGCAAGAAAAGCTGGGAGAGAAATGGAGAGAGAAGGTGAGAAAAGACATTTCCCTGGTTCTCTGGAGAACCCAGAGCTGGTCAGGGTCAGGGCCTCCAGTCAGGTAGATGCGCATCAGGTTGTAAGGTCAGGACTGGCGGCCATGCAGCACTGCCAGCCCTGCTCTTACAGGCCCCATGCTCAGACCCTGTGCGATTTCAGGGACTCACTCCTCAAGTCAGTCCTGGCAGAGGGATGAGAAAAAGCAGGCATCCTCCTAACCCAGCAATTTTCAGCCGGTGTGCCACACACACTGGTGTGGCACAGGATTTTTAAAACAGTCCATGTCTACTAGGCCAGGGGCACTGACCTCTTTTCCCTTAGGCTGTCATGTAAAAAATGACAACAGCCATCCAGTGTGAATGAGTCAAAATCATACCTTTGTGTGTTTTTTGTCAGATCAGCAAAAAACATATTTTTTGGTGTGCTGCGGAATTTTAGTAATTCGTTTGTGTGGCATGAGATGAGAAAGGTTGAAAATCGCTGTCCTCATCAGTGTGGGATTCCACTTTGCACACCACTCAGGCCCACCACTTCCTTCTACAACTGGAGAAACTGAGACTAGGAGAAGGAGGGGACTCTTCTGAGGACCCACTCATGCCCAGAAGACCTAAGAACATAGGTCTCCAGGCTCTGAGGAACCTCTCCAGCTGGAAAAATCCCAAGGCCCACGGGCCGGGGGCAGCACCCCATGAGCCCCACCCTCCCCGTGCTGTGTCAATACGTGTGTTGTATGTGTTAGGGTGTGTGCTGTGGTCCACAGCTGTCGTGTGCCTGTGTGTGTCCCTCGGTTGGGGCAGCCTGTGTGTGTCTGTGTGCCCATTCAGGGCCAGCCCCTGCCACTGAGGGGGGAGAAGCGTCAAAGCACACCCCCCCCCCCGAAAGTGTGTCTTTGATACTTGCAGCCTCGGCAGCGAAAAGCAAGTTTCCACAGGGCCGTCTTGGGCTGAGGCCAGGCCGTCCTCAAATAACATTTGAAGTTACTTAGCAAACTTTGTTTAGTGCAGAGAGAGGCGCGGGCAGCAGGCTGCGGGGGGGGGGGGGCAATAAACCGGTTCCTCCGAAGTCCCTTGGCCCTCTGGGGGCACGAGTGCCCAACGTGGAGCTTGGTTTCCCACCCTAGCTCTAGGGAAGAGAGCGGGAATCTTGAAGCCTTGGAGGGAACTTGGGCGAGAGGGGATGGGGCATCCCACAGACATAGCCTCCCTTTGGAAAGTCCAGGCTCTGGGCTGGGGCAGAAATGCCCACCCTGGTCTCCTGGTGGCCCAGAGGCTGACACAGCCGGCTGGCCGTGAGAGCCCATCAGAAATGGGGGTCCACATTTTCTCCGCCACCCTTTTCTGCAGCCCCACTCTGCCAACCTCTAGGCAGGCGGCACGAGCTAGCCTGGAGCGTGTGTCCTCTAAACACACACAGAAGCACCCAGAAGCCCTTGGTGCCCCCTGCCTGGCCCCCCAAGCTCTCACTCCCAGGCAGGAGAGAAGGCTGCAGAGCCAGCAATGGCGATGGTGGAAGGTTTGAAAGTGAAATTGGCGCCTATGGGAGGGGGCAGGGGAGGAGATGCCAAAATGGTGAGCCATTACAGGGAAGAAGGAGAGGGGGGAGGAAGCGAGCAGGAAGATGGGAGCCAGGCAGGCGTCGTCACCAAGCTCCAGGCTACAAAAGGGCAACAAGAAAAGCAGCTCAGGCCCTTCCAGGGAGCAGGCATGGGGGACAAGCCCCAGGTGGCACAGGACAGACAAGGGCCAGGAGGCACCCAGCGCTTCCCCACCCCCACCCCAAGCTTCGAAATGGAGACTGGCAGCAGCAGCCGCTCGGCTCTGCCCGGGCATGGGGTGGGGGTTGGCGGGCAGGCAGGGTGCCAAACCAAATGCCACCAGCCTGGGCATGGTGGTTGCCAGCCCACAATGTCAACCCCACCAGCCCCAGTCCAGAGCCCTTATGCCTGGAGCTTTGAGGGTGGAGAAAGATGGGGGCCCAGCGGGAACCGGGGATCCAGCAGACAAAACCAGGTCTCCCCAAGCCCGTGGGCAGATCCCCAAGACCCTACAAAGATGGCGCTGCCTGGCACTGCCAGGGTGACGGGCTTTGGTAAAAATAAACCGGCCCGCCCCGGGGAAGCTAAATCAAGGGGCCCAGGTGGAAGTGCCACTCTGGGCCGCCAGCTGCCCCACCCCACCCCCAAGCGCAGAGTGGCAGGGTTGAGAATGCCCAGTGCCCATCGAGGCCCCGTTTCTGCACAGGAGGGGCCCCGGCCATCTTGTCCCCAAGTCCTGGGCGGGCAGCATAGGTTTTATCCACAGTACGGATAATGGGTGACCTCAGGCTACAGCAAAAACAGGCCATGTGTTCCGGGAAGACGGTGGAGGGACTGTGCTAAGCCCTTCACCTCCAGACTGCCCCTTTGAGAAGGAAAGGGGCCTGCACTTTCCCTCTGTGGCAGAGCAGTGTTGAGTCAAGAGTCAGCCTCACAGACCACCTCTGCTAAAACGCAGCTGCCTAGCACTTCAGCAGGCCCTACCTGTTCTCCTCCCCCTATCGTCACCATCTCCAGTACTGGACACTCTCTCATTGATCGGGTTCATTGTCTGCCCTCCCACCAGAGCTGGCACCTTGGTTGATTTGCTCCCTACTGAGCCCGCGGGGCCCAGAACAGAGCCTGGCACCCAGGAAGTGCTTGGTAAATATTTGCCGAAGGAATGCACAGGCCCCTGCCTGCACCCCCAGCACACAAGCTCCGGCTGGGTGCCCAGCAAGGTGTGAGAGAGGGTGTTGGGCCCCCCTGGGGGTGAGGGCAAGTCTAGCCAGTGGGGGTGAAAAGGAGGTGGACAACCATCCACTTTCATTCTGAGCCCGGGACAGAAGAAGATCTGAAGGTCCGAGTGGTAAGGAGGGTTCAAGGGCTGACAGCGCAGGCAAGTTTCAAATGGGGGAATGGGGACATACAGGATCACTCTGAAATGTGGGAAAGGTCAGAGAATGAGTTGCAATTCTTTCCCATCAGTAGGAATTAGATGATGGTGATCAGAGAAGGGGCCCAGGCTCCACCACCTCCTAACCCTTGTCCCTGGCTCTGGATGCTCTTTTCTGAGTTGTTTTTCATCTATAAAACCAAGCACTTACTTTACAACAAGCATTGTTTTAAAACACGTTCTGTAAACCAACTTCTCTAATCCTTACCACAGCCCTGTGAGAAGAACCTGAGGCCCAGAGAGGTTAAGTGACTTGCCCAAGGTCACACAGCTAGTGAAAGCAAAGCCAGGTTTCAAACCCGGGAAGTTGGCTCAGAGGTCCCACTCTCAAAATAATGTGCAAATGTCCCAAATGTCAACAGTGCTAAAGTGAGAAACCCTGCCCGACTGACTGTCAGACGCGCACATGGGCACAGCTAACCCCTGCCACACCTGCCTCACGTGGAGGGACTCAGGAAGCCAAGCTGGGAAGGCTCTTAGCACAGGGGGCAACACAGTGAGCACGCAGCACACTTTAGCCATCACTCTGATTCTTAGGATAAACACTCATTTCATTGTTATCCTGCAAAAGGCTTTCTCCCGGTATGATTCTGCCAGCTGTCTTTCTTTGCTCTTTCTCCAGAGTCAGAAATAAGGAGTCAGAGGCCAGAGGATTAGTGAGACAGTCCTGTGGAGGACAAGTCTCAGAAGTTAGCCTCGCCTCCACCCCAGACTGTTTTGAAGGATGCCAGAAGCAGGACAGTAAGAGTGCGGCGCTCGGCCACTGGGCCTACCTCTGGCCCCACCGCTGAGCCCAGAACGCTCGGAGTGTCCTGAGCAGGGGTGGCATGTGGCCTCCCAGACTTTGACAAACCAGCGCAGGGATTCAGAGCTTCAAATTCCACCAGAAGAGATTGGGGTGGTTGAATCTGCTGCTCAGAGACAGCCAGGGGGCCAGCAGGCAGAGGGGTGGTATGAGGAAGGCAGGTCTCTCTCAGGCACCATTTCCAAGCAAGACCAGGTGTGACCCAGGTGTGAATGTGTGTGTGGGTGTGACCCTTGTCCCTGTGTGCTGGGGCAATGCAGGTGTCCATGCCACACCATTTGTGCCTGGACCTGGAGAGTGGGGTGGGGAATTGCGTTTGTGACAACACCTAGAGACACTGGTGAGCAAGACTGTGCGAGACACTGTGTCCGCTGGCCTCCTGTGTGTGTGTGTGTGTGTGTGTGTGTGTGTGTGTGTGTGTGTGTTACTATCTGTCTGACAATATATTAGGGCTGACCTTCTCCACTTTGGCACTGTTGACATTTGGGGCTGGATCATTCTCTTTGCTGTGGCATCCTGTGCACTGTAGGGTGTTGGGCAGCATCCCTAGCCTCCACCCACTAGGTGCCAGTGGGCATACCCCCTCCAAGTGTGACGACCAAAAATGTTTCCAGACACTGCCAAGTGTGTGTGTCACACTGAGTGTCTCAGTGTGTTACTGCGTGCATGCGTGCGTGGGCTCATGTGTGTCTGATGGTAGTGGGGGTGGATCGGCGCTCCTGTGTGTGTGTCTGGGGTCTGACAGCATGACTGCATGCTCATGCCGTGTGCTTCTCACTGAGTGTCTTTAGGTCTGTGCACTCCTGTGTGTTTGGCAGTAACAGTGTGTCTGTACTGTGTGTCTCACGGCATGTTATTGTCTAACCATGTGTGCCTGCGGGTCTTCCCCCACAAGTGTGCTCCTGAGCCAATGTGTTCAGGTGTGGCGGGTGTCTCTAGGTGTCTGTGTGGAAACGAGCATCTTTGTGTGGGGACACCAGTGTGTGCCTGATTTAGGGAGGTGTGTTGTGTGAGGGTGTGCTGTGCCTGTGTGTGACAGCATGGTTCTTTGTGCCCGCGTGTGCCAGTGAGAGAGGAGGACTTGGTGTGAGATGGACCTGAAATAAAGCCCCGAGGTGATTTGACTGAAGCCCGTATTTGGACAGACCCTCCTGGATGATTTGGCCCCTACCCCCAGCTCCTGCTGCCTCCTGAAGCCAAGGAGGTGGGGTGTGCTGTCCCTGCCTCTGGCTTGGCTCCCTCCAATTCAGGTGGGGACAGACCCCCGCCCTTTGCCCGATCTGTGCCAGGAAGGCTGGCACCAAACCGTCAGCCAAGGGAGCAGGGTCCTCAGTAGTGGTGGTGGCACTGCCCCCTGCCCACTGCTGGCCATCACCCTGGCTCCCTTCAGGGTGAAGCCCAGTGGGGGGAGAGCTCCCCAGTGCAACCCTGGCTTCTGATTGGCTACGGAGCGCCGCAGTGCCCGCCACCCGCCTCCCCCTCCCCGGCTGGCGCAGCCACATTGGTAGTGGTGGCAAACGCAGCTCAGAGTTCTGGGCACAGCTGCGCCTCACAGAGGCCTGCCAGCCCCACCAGAAGCCAGACACCCCAGCTCTGTGCCCCCGACCCCTCCCCACCCACCCACCCGCCTGCCCAGCCGGGCAGCACAGTCACCCTGGCTGCTGCACCCTCAGGCTGCCAGGCCCAGTCCCCCCTGCCCCCTCACCCCCCAGGCCTATGCCCCCTTGGCCAAACCCACTCAGGGGGGGCTCAGGCCCCTGCACATGGCCATTCCCGCCCTCAGAGGGGCTCTTCAGAAAGGGGGAGGCAGCAGGGGGGGCAGGGAGAGGGGGAGCTAGTCCTTCTTCTTTTAGTGAACGCGCCCAGAGCTGGAGCCAAAAATCGAGGAGGAGAGATATTCAGACGGAGCCAAGACGCGTTTGGCAGGAGCGAGGGAGAGAGGGAGCGGGAGGAGGGGAGAAGAGAGGGAGGAAAGAGAGAGGGGGGGAGGGAAAGAAGGGGCCTCAGTTTCCAAATCCATGCTCTCGGAGCTGTGGAGGGACAGCCCCGGGGTGTGGGACCCAGGGCAGACCTGGCTCTGGGGGTGATGGGCTCAGGCCCACAGAGACAGCCCAACACCCCAACTGGCCAGGCCAGGACAGTCACAGGCAGAAGCCAAGATCAATGCACACTGGGCAGACAGAGGGAGGCCTGTGGGCAGCCCAAACACATACCCGCACCTCACCACACAACGGGCTTCTGTCCATGACAGGCCAGGGGCACGGGCAGGGCCCACAGCGGGGCCACCACGGCTGCCCAACCTCATGGGAAGCAATGGAAAGACCGGCATGCTCCCAGCCGCTGGCCTGACCGCCATAGTGAGCATTTCACACTATGATGAGAGGCGGAGAGAGGCCAGGGAGAGGAACTTATGTGGCGCGACACACATCGATGGTCACAGGGACAAAGCCCAGGATGCACAGTGCCATGGGGGCAAGACTCATAGGCACAGCAATGACACATATGCCATACAGATCGACACAGACAGGTCGACATGCATGGTAAAGCACACGGATACAGCCCTCCCTGTGATGGTCAGACACCCAGAGGATATGAGTGGTACAGGGACACACCACAGTGGTACTGTAACACAAAGACCACATCAGGCACCCGACACACACAGTGACACGCACCCCTGTCACCTAATACATAGAGACGGAGCTTGGGGTGACCCTCAGACAGGCAGCACCCAGTGATGGACACTCAGAGACACGGAGACACTTGCAAAGGGGACCTACACAGACACACGCAGCCAAATGGCTGTCCACGAGAAAATGGTGGCTCTGAGGCCCAAGATGCCGACGAACACGCTCGGATCTGGGAGAACCAGGTAGCCACTCACAGCCTCCACGCGCAGCCTCCACTCACACCCTCTACGCCCACCCAGCTGGAGCCCTGTCCTCCGCACTGAGTTGGAGGGAAGCACAAACATCCCAGACTCCTCTCCTCTCTTGGATCAGCTGGAGGAAAATGCAAGACCCCAAATGCTTCGTGCTTCAAGAGCAGCGGGGCAGGGACCAAGCAGACAAAAGGCTGGGCTCCCAGTGGAGGCCAGCGGTCAGACACTGAGCACCGGGGGGTTTTGCCACAACCACAGCTGCACGCCCACCCTGTACACCCCCAGCATACCCACTGAACCCTGACAAGCGCTCACACGGGGACCCACACGTGCATCCTGAACCCATGGTGTACCCAGATGACAAGGCCCAGGTGCAGATGCAGAAAGGACTCTGGAGCCACAAAGGTGTCCCTGAAGCCACCATCGGACCCACCCTCATCTCCGGGCTCTCTGCCCCATTCATATTTGTGTGCATACACACTCCTGCACACTCCGGCCCAAGGCTCAAGAAACCAGACGTAAAGTGGACCTGATGATGACGAGGGTCAAGATTAGGGAGAGGGCGAAGGCAACCAGAGCCCCCGAGAAAGGCATCTGGTCCCCACAGGCCTTGTCTCTTCTCTCCTGCCCCCTGCTCCCCACCACCCCTGCCTTGGACCCCTGCAGCCCTCTGCTTGGTAAACAAATGACCACAAGTCATCCTGTTCCTTGAGCATATGCTATGTGTCTGAGCCTAATCACAGCCTGAAATGCAGGCACTATTATTGCCCAGTTTATAGACCAGGAAAATCTTGTGCTTCAGGTCACAGCATTAGAAGATAGACTAGAGCTCAAACCCTGTGCTCTTAACAGTACCGCCCAGCTCTCAACCTCTGCTCCATCTTCCATCTGGGAACCCTTGAGTCTACACAAGACATTCCTAGCCGGACCAGGACCCCCGGCTCCAGCTCCCAGGGAGAGGGGAGCACCCTACCCCCTACATTACTCCAGCAGAGCCCTCAGCTCCTAGCTCGGCCCAGCCTCAAAACATCTCATGGAGCCCAACCCAGGTCCAAGAGTGGCTTATCCCATCCCAGTTCGTGCTGCACACACCTCCCACCCCAGCTGAGGGCATTAAGCAGGCAGGGCCACAGCCGAGAGAAAATGTGCATATAAAGGAGGCTTCATGTGGGTTTGGCACGGGGAGCAGTAGCTTCATGGGGACAGAGAGGTGGCCACAGTGACCCAAGGAAAGAGCTGAGGGAAACCCCATCCCATCCCCCTCCCCTGGAATGACTGTGCATGGCTTCATAGAAATAAGGGTACAAAAACATCCCGTTGCTTGTGTGGCCAAGTGGCAGGGAATGTTGGCAAGGGTACATGTCTGAGAGTATGTGCATATCTGTGTACACACCTGGGTGAGCCAATAGCATTGTGGAAAATTGTACCTCTATCCATCCATCCGTCCGTCCTTGAGTCTGTGTGAGCAAGTGTGGGGGTAAAAACATACGTGAGTCAGTTTGTATCCGAGTGTGACTGGGAAGTATTGCCGTGTGTCCGTGAGCCGATATCAATACACACGTCCCATTCTGAGGGATGTGTGTGTGTTTACGTGTGTTGGGCGGGGAGGGAACACAGGTCCACCATCTCCTGTGTCCATAGGTTTACCAATGGCCGTGTGTCTGGACATCAACGTGAGCAGGTCATTTATATCCCCATCTTGGTGGCGGTGGCAGTGAATGTGTGTGTCTACATTCTGGTGTACGTCTGTTTATTTGGAGGGGGAGTCCCATCCATCTGCCCCCCGCCACCGAGGACTCAGGTCTGCAGCTGTAGTGGGCTCAAACAGCTCCAGCAAGCGCCCCGCCCAGCCGCCCTGGATTTCGATGCTTTTTCCAGAAGGAGATTTCCCCCCCCACCACCGCCTTCCCCCTCGCCCACAGTGCCTTTCCCCCCGCCAGGGCCCCGCTGCTCCAAGCTCGTTCCTGCTCAATCATTTATTGACTTTAAAATCGAAGCCAATTCTGGTTTGAAAAAAGAAAAGGGAGAGAGAGAGAGAGGGAGAGATGGAGGCCAGAGAGAGACAGAGAGAGTCCGAGATGTGTGGAGGAGGGAGGAGCAGGGATGGGGCCAGAATCGAGACAGACAGGGAGAGACAGGGATAGTCAAAGATATAGAAGGATAGAGACAGGGACAGAGACAAAGAGGAAGAGAGAATGAGAGAGAGAATGTGTGTGTGGGGGGGCTGTCAGAGCAAACTATGGAAGCAGAAAATTTTGTAAAAACAGACTCTGGATCCAAGAGATGTAGCTCTCAGGAAGGACAGACTGCTGACCCACAGACTGCAGCCACCCGCCCACCTACCCTGGCACACTCACAGCCTGGGCCTGTGGCGGAGCCAAGTCCTTGCTCCCTTCTGGAGTGTCGCAGAGTGAAGCCCTGGCCATCACCCTGAGTCTGGGGGCTGCCCCAGCCCCTTCCTAGTCTTGTCACAGTGGACCTGCTGGCATATTCTTTCCCAGGGTACCTTGAAATCTGAGGGCCTAGAATCTCACCCAGGCCTCAGGGGGCAGGCCAGGAAGCTGGGCTGGCAGCAGGTGGGCAAGGGGCTGCTCCAGTGTGGCGTCTTGGTCCCACCAGGCCCTAAACACCAGCCACGCAAGCCACCCAAGCATAGCCCCATGGCTCAAACCCAGCTAGGTGGACAGGAACGTCGTGTGGAAGCCCAAGATGGGGTGACCAGCCCGTCAGAGGCACAGAGGTGGGGGTCCCCAAGTTGATACAGTGGTCAGAGTGTCTGCTCACACCTGCACTCACACTGTGATACACATGTGTAAACATGCACCTCACTAATACATACTCACACCTGTACAGGAAAACCTGCTCCCTGGGCCCACACACACATCCATGCCACACAGGCCTGCTAATAGCCAACCCACTGGAGCCACACACAGACTCCAAGATCAATTGAGTCTCTCTCTCTCTCTCTCTCTGTCTCTCTCTCTCTCTCTCTCTCTCTCACACACACACACACACACACACACACACTTGCATCTGTTGATACAAGAGAGTGAGGTGGTCATGGCTGACACTCATCCCAGACATACCCTCTTGCCCCTTGCCACACGCCAGGCCCACTAGCAGCCATATTCACGTGGACTCCCACTCCCAGCTGTGGGCACACTTGACACATGGCTGACAAGGCTCAGACTGGCAGAGGGAACATTTGGGACCCCAGGCCTGGCCTCTAGCTAGATTCCCCACATACACAGGTCCTGCTGATAGGCACCGCTAGGCAGCCCCCAGGTGTCCCCTCTGCAGAGTCTGTGTTGCCAGCCTAGGCCTGGCCCTACAGGCAGCGCTGCCAAGGCCGCTGCGGGACTCTGGTCAGCTCCTGTGCCCTCTGCGAGTCTGGGGTGGGGTAGCAGGGCAGGCACCCAGGAGCCTTTGCCTCCGCCAAGCGCTGCTCAGGGAACTTCGCTGGAGGCGGGACGCGCTCTGCAGCGCGCCAAGGTCGGCGCTGTTTTGCTCGGGGTTGGCCCGACGCGTGGTCGCAGCACTGTCGGGGCGTCCACGGCTGCCTCCCGCCCTCCCGCCTCTGGGTGGCGGGACGGTATTCCCCCGGCCCGCCTGGTCCAGCACGCGGCAGCCCGGGAAGCGGGGACCGGAAAGTTTGCGCCGAGGAAAGTTTGGAGGGGGGCCCGCAGCGTCGTCGTCCAGGGTCGGTGGAGAGGCGCGGCCCAGGCTGGCAGCAGGCCCATCCCTCCCTCCCCTCCTCTTCCCTCCTCTGCCCCTCCGAAATTTGGGAGCCCCGCCATTTTCTTAGCCCCGCTCCCATGTGAGGCCTGAACAAAGACTTTGGGGAGACGCCCGGGCCGCTCGGCCCGCCCTGGGCACCCCGGCCGCACACAGGGGCCGCTGCCACGCACGCCGGCCGCTGCCACCCTCGGGAAACGCTGCGCCCGCTCCTGGGAGCAACACCGGACCCAGTCCCCGTTCTGCGCCCTCTGGGTCACCCTCTGCCACTCTTTCACCCCCGCAAACACTGCCAGAGGCCATGCAGTTCGGGTGCAGCCCCAGTGGCCCACAGGTCGGCGGGAGTCCCGTTGCCCACCGCACCCCAGCCGAGCGCGCGCGCACGCACGCACACACATACTCTCACACGCACTCCCGCTCCGGGCACCGCCACGCACGCAGCCGGCCACCTCGGGAGACCCCAATAGGGGTCTGCCAGTGGCCAGGGTTGTATGCTCACGGTGGCGCCAGCACGCGTTCCCGGATTCCCCAAAACACGACTTGCATCCCTCAGCCGCCCGCGGGCTCACTCCCCCGGCTGCCGCGCACCCCCTCCGCCCGCTCGCCCCGCCTGCGCCGCTGGCCAGCCTCCTGCGCCCGCTTCCCTCCCCGGTCGCGCGGGGCGGCGGCCGGTACCTGGGTGAGGCAGTACGGGGAGTACATAGCTGAGCGCCCGGGCGAGAGCGCGGCGGCTGGCCGCGGCGAGGGGAGGCCCGGCAGGCGGCGGCCGCGCTCGGGCTCCGACTCGGCTCCTCCGGCCTCCGCCGCGCGGCGCCCGCCCGGCCCGCGGCCCCGCGCTCGCCGCTCGCAGGCTCGGCCCCGCCGGCTCCGGGGCCGCCGCCGCGTTTGCCGCTGCCTCTCGCGTCCGCCGCCGCTGCTGCTGCCGCGCGTCTACTCCATGCCGCCGCCGCTCGGCCGGTCACCCTCGCCCGCTACCGCCGCCGCCGCTGCCGCCGCCGCGCTGTGAAAGTGAAAGTTTAGACAAAGTTTGGAAGCGGCGCACTCCGGGGAGAGGGAGCAGGCGGGCGGGCGGGAGGAGGGGCGCGGGGAGGGGCAGGCGGGCGGGAGCGGCGGCAGGCGCTCACATACACACACACACACAAGCGCACACATGCACGCATGCACACGCGCGGGGGCGCACACCGTCACGGCCACCCCGACACGTGCTGGCCCGCGTTCCAACGCAGACACACGCTGACACACAGCGGGGCTCGGACCCCACCACACATGTCACGTACAGAACACATTGCCACACGTTTCACGTTGGGACAACAAAGCACACACAGACACCTACGCACACACAGCATGGGCACATACCCGGGCACACATTCCACACTTGCACACACACACACACACACACACCAGTTTAGGAAACCAATCCATGATCCATATGCTGATATGCACACAGGACCTCCATCACATGATGATACCAGCACCCACGCATTCCAACAAGGAACCATGTTTAGACACTGAGATACAGACAGATACACACCAACATGGGCCTCACACAGATACACGCTAAGACATACACACAGCAGGGCCTGCTGACATGTACAGATTCACGCTGACACACCGACACAGGCATGATCACACAACCACACCTTGACATGCTCCAGACATTCAACTCCTACACATGGACACAACACAAACACAAAGCCGCAACAAAATATCTTGGTAATTTTGGTGACACAGAGGACACACCCAGGCGCACAGAATGACACTGATAAAAGGGAGATGCATGAACACACCTCACACAAACATACAGATACCTGGACATACATCCAAACAACACCAGGAGAGCACAGAGATACAAAGTGACACTGGCAGTCACAGCAACACACACACCACACACACCTGGAACCCAGATATACCCTGGGCCTCGGGCATATGGAACAACAGTTTTGATACCCAGTCAACTAGTAATGCCCCTCATAGTATCACCAAGCCATGCACACAGATGCCACACACATGCACCCAGGTCCCTCCCACACACAGCACATGCACTCATCCTTGGCTCTGATCATGGACATACACAGATCTAGCAGAGGCTGCACAGCCCAACCTCCAGGGATAGAAAAAGACATGGAGGCCTCGGGTACATGTGCACACCCCCCATGGTGAGGCTGTAGTCCCTCATGTAGGCCCCGACCCACCATTTCCAAAGTAGAAATGACCTGGGGTGAGATGGTGCTGGGGGCCCTGGTGTGGGTGCATGGGGAGCCCTTGGGTGACCCCCATGGTGGGCGGGGAGGTGATGCCACAGCCCCCAGGCAGCTCCTGCCGAGACAAAGCTCCCTCCTGCTGCCAGGTGCAGCCAGCACCTTCTTGCCCTCCTGGGCCAAGAAGCTGTAGCAATGCTCAGCTATGCATTGTCTGTTGGAGGGGTGTTGGTGCCCAGGTGTGTGGGGGTGCGGGTGTGTGTATGTAAAAATGTCCCTGAGGGGGAGTGCTCCTGGTCACATGAGACCATGGAGGCCGGGTGGCTGTAGTGTCCTCAGGTGTCTGGGTGGGTCTGGGTGTCCTCTGGGGGACAGAGACGCCGGTCAGTGGACGTTTAGGAGTCCCTTTGTGTGGACCAGTGTTGTGTCGTGGTGATGTGGGTCTGGCTGTACACCTGGGAGATGTCTGTGAGTCAGAGAGGGTGAGCATCTGTCAGGCCCTGTGCCAAGCATTGGGGACATAGTGAGGACCAAGACAAAAGACCTGTCCCTGGGAGGCTGACATTCTAGTGAGAGTCAGGTGTCGCCGGGGTCTGGGTTTGACAGGAAGTACTGGTGATGGGGGCACCCGGTGAGCATGTGTATTTCAAGCTGACCACCATGTGTGTCAGCTCTAAGGGTCTTTCTGTCAGAAGGTGTCCGTGTGTGTGACAAGCCTGTGTGTGTGGGTCTCTGTGTGTCCTAGAGTATATGTGGCCAAGGGGGCAAGTAAGTGTGCGAGGGTCGCAGTGTATCTGTCTATGTTCAGGGACTGTGTGGCAGAAAGTGTCTGTGAGTCACTAGAAGTATCTCTTTCTGTGGGGGTGTTCCCTGTGGGTCTGGGGCAGTGATGAGGATCTGTGTGGGCACAGGTTCGTGTGTGTCAGGGCGAGGGGCTCTGTGTCTTTGTCAGGGAGTCACTCTGTGTACAGCTTGTATTGGTGTGTGTGTGCTTGTATGTCAGGAAGGGGTCTCTGTGTGCTGGGGTGGGGGGTGTCTGGGTATGTGTGTATCTGTCATTCCGTGCTTGAGGAGCTCTTTCCTGGATCCCATGGTCCGACTCTGGCCTCCCGTCCTGCGCCACTGATGCAAGGCCTTGGCGGAGGGAATCGATATGTCCTTAAAAATTCAAGGGCTTCTAGTAAACAGAAACTTTTAACACCGTTTAAAGTTTCAGGGCCACCACTGCTGCTGCTGCGGGAGGAGAGCAAGGGGGAGGGGGCACAGGCGGGTTGAGGGGGGCACCGAGGGGAGGGGGCAGGGCTACATGGGAAGCAGGGGAAGGGTGCAGGCAGGGGACTGGAGACTGAGGGGCTGAGGGGAGGGATTTGGGGATTAAGGGGGATGGGGATCTGGATGTCTCCGGAAAGAGGCTGGGTAGGGGATAGGCTAGGGGAGGGGGGAGGGGAAGGGAGCAGGGAAAGGTAGGGGATGGGTATAAAAGGGTCTGGAGCCTTTGAGGAGGCCCAAGAGAAGCTGGGATGTCTGGGGGAAGGTGCTGGGGATATGTGAGCCCAGAAGGGGTTTGGGGACCCAAGGGGGGACTTGGATGGCCAAGGGAAGAGGCAGAGATAGGTTTGGGATGGTTATGGGACCTGTGTGAAAGGGACACTGGAGCAGTGTGGGCTTATTGGGGGCTTGATGGGAGACAGTGTGTGTGTGGGGGAAAATGGAGGCGTTTGGGGTGTCTGGGACTTTAATGTTGTTGGGGGCTTAGGGGTAGACCCCAAGCCAGACCAGCCTTCCTTGGCCCCCTGCAAACAGCCACTAAGCAGGCACAGGGCTCTGAAGACCCCCACCTTGGGCCCAGTCCTTGCCCCACCTGCCTCCCTGTCCTCTCAGCCCTGCCCACCAGCCATGCCAGACCCTGAGGGCTGCCTTCATCACCCTCCCAATCCTGCATCTGGCCTCAAACATGGGCTCTGCTTAAACCCACATCCCATTCCCACTTCACACACTCATACCACACTTCCATTTGCGCGCGCGCACACACACACACACACACACACACACACACACACAATCATTCATTCATTCACACACACACACCACAATATTCAACCCTCTATTCATAGACACACAGGACACCCATCCTTCCACTCAGCACACACAAATACTTACAACATACACACATACACATACACACACAGGATACCCATATTTCCATTCTAACAGACACACACAACACCCATGCTTCCATTTAGACACATACACAATCATACAACATCCAATACACACATAGGACACCCATCCTTCCTTTCATACATACACACACACAGCATCTATACACACACAAGACATTTATCTTCCATTCCAATAGACAGATACACACACACACACACACACACACACACACATAACATCCATTCCTCCTTTAAGAATCTCACACAACATGCACACACACACACAGGCCATCCATCCTTCCATTCATATACAACACCCATCCTTTCTTTCACACACAGCTTCACACCACAAAACCCTCCCTGTGTGCACACACACACTCTTCCTCACACACCACATCCATCCATATAAACACAAACAAAACACTTGTCCATGTTCATTCACATATCTGCACTCAGAATTCTCTCCATACACTCAGACCCCCCCTCTAAACCCACAACACTCCCCACACACACATCTGCTCTGCTCCCCCCTCCACAGCTGCCACTGGGGAGAATTTTTACAAGGAGGCAGAAGGGCTGCTCCGGAGGATACCCATGCCCCTCCATCCCCTTCCCCCCCAGAGCCCAGGTCTTAGAACACACTTGGGTCTTGAGAAATCATGGGGGAGGAGGGCACTGCCATGGGGCTGGGCACGTTGGGATGCCACAGCTGGGATCCCCCACATTCTTCCATGCAGGGCTGCCCACCTGGCTAGGCTGGCAGCAGGTGTGTCTTTCAATGCAGGTGTGTGGGGGGAGGGGGAGGGAGAAGGAGCGAGAATCAGACTATGGCACTCCCTGGCCAGGATGCGGGGATGGGGGGCACTGAAACATCTGGGTTCTGGCAGCCAATGTCCTGGGCCACTGAAAGTGGGGGTCAGGCATTGCTGTGCTCTAGGTCAGCTGGGCAGGCCTCAGGGGTGGTGGCAAACATCTGGGACACAGAATAATTGAAGAGCCAGGCTGTGAGTACTGCCTGGGGAAGGAGGGTGGGAGGGATGATGGGGAGACAGGTGCTCTAGGGCCCTCCTGGCAGGACTGGGATCCCCACTCCCCAAGAGGGCCCCATGCCTCTCCTGACCAAACTGGTAGGCATGGTCTGTGCCCAGGTCTGGTCTGGGGTCCTAGATAGCCTTTGTCTCGCTGCCCCAACCCCGGGCTGGGAGTCCCTAGTGGAATCTGAGCCAGAGGAGTTACAGTCCTCACTCCCAAGGCACACCTAGCCAGGCACCCCGGACAGGACCCCGTCACACACACACAAAATCTCAAAGACCACAGGTGTACGCACACACATACAGATCCTCCTCCTCCTCTGTGGTGGGTGGGTGTCATTTAAAATACCATAATCACACACAGACAGACACAGGATCACCCAAAGATGCTGTCACACGCCCTTCCAAAATAGCACACCGACACACACAAAGCCGCACAGACCTACCCAGAGTCACCCACAGAGTGACACCAATAGCACCCCGGTCACACACTAAGACCCTCACCATCAATAGACCCCCAGAGAGACTCAGATATACACTGACTGGCTGAGATACATGCAGACTACACAGACAGTTACATGGGCTCCCAAAAGCACTAGTTACACAGATACACACAAGACCACACACAGTCACATAGGGACACCAAATCTCACACAGGACAGACCCATTGGGTCACACTCACAGGTGCTCTAAATCATCCTTAGCTGTGGCACACACAAAGTCATGCAAAGTTATACAGATGATACACATACCACTCACAGTTACAGTCGCAACCAGACAGTTGGTCACATGACACCCAAAGACACATGCAAGCATCCCCAAATCACAAATGGGGACCCAGGCTAGCCTGCAGCTGCATGCAAGGTCCCACAAAGGCGCGGCCTGGCCAGGATGGACGACAGGAGGGCAGCAGGGCCTTGTGGCTGGCGCTCATCTGGAGGCAAAGGGAAGGAGTTGGGGAAACCTTTCATTTGCAGCAGGCAGGAGACCCACCCCACCCACCCTGGAAACCTGGCCCTGGCTCCTGAATGGGGCCTCTGTACGCTGCCACCGCCCAGCCATCCCAGGGAGAGAATATGGGGGTTGGGGGTGATCCAGCTGCACCATGTCCCTGGCCACCCAGCCACAGGCCAGGGCTCAGGCTGGAGTCCCCCAGCGCAAAGTAACCCTTCCCCCACCCACCCTCACGGCCTCTGGAGGCCAATCCCCAAACCCAAGCTGCGCAGAGAACACAGAGGGCAAGGCCATGTCCCTGCTGGTGTTGGATATCCAGGTCTCCGTGTCTAAGGCCCAAGTGCATCCCCAAGGTGGGCAGCTGCCCGTCCCATGCCGCCAGGCCTCTCAGTCCGGCACAAACATATGACAGCATGGCTGTATGTGGCTGTGGGGCTGAGGATGAGACAGTGCAGTTGTGTGTAAGAATGTAGCCAGACTCCCTGTGCAGCCTGAGGGTGGGGGTGGGGCACTCATAGCCCCTTGGCTCATGTCAGCACACTGTCACACACACACAGTGTCATTGTCACCTACGGATCACACAGCCACTGTCTCATCTTCAGTCACATTGTCACACACAACCACACAGTCATACATGCTGTTATACACAGCCATGCTGTCACACCTTCAACCAGTGACACTGTCACACCCTCAGCCATGCTGTCATACACAGAAATACTGGCACGCCCTCAACAATTCTGGTCACACACACCTTCGGCCTCATGGTTTCACACGTCTTCACAGTTAGCCTGACATGCTGACCCTTCCACTCTATCAGTGTCACACTGACCAGCAGAGGCACACTGACATACTCTGTCTGGTGCCTCTACAGCTGTCCTAGCCATGTGGCCACACAGAGTCCCTGCCCCACTCAGTCACAAGGAGGGGAAGCAGATCTGATCACTTCATCTCCATGGTGTGGCACACAGCTGTCCCTAGATCAATGTTTGAACCAAACCAGTCACTCCAATAACACAGCACACCCTCACTGTCATGGTGCCACAAAGCAGACAGCCAGCAGGTAAGGCCACTATGTAACTGCTCAAAGATGCCCTGATGACACATGCTCAGGGCATCACTGTTGCATGTGTCAGGCACACATCTCACACTGCCACACAACATCCATAGTCCCTGGACAGAGCTACAAAGAAACAATGGGTGACAGCCACACCACCGTTACAAGTACATCCTGTCACACAACAGGCGCTCTCCCCAGTGCCTGTCACAACATTGAGACAGCCCCTTAGTTGTCCCAACAGGCAGCCAGGCATGCTAAATGGACTCCATGATAGTCACTAGGACACCCCAGCCCCCCAGTTGTAGAAACAGGGATAGGCCCAGGCTGACACCCCTCCCTGCTGCAGTCAGTGCATGGAGAGCAGGGGGGGCTAATGGATGTGCAGCTGTCAGCAGTGGGTGCCAGCCCCCACCTCATGAATATTCATCAGATGAGGCTCTCCTGAACCTGTGGGGAGTTGGAGGTCCCAGGCAGCTGGGCACCCCCTTCTGTGCCAAGTGAGGGGGGGCTCAGCCAGGCCCAAGCAGTCCTCAGAACCCACTCCTAGCCCCACACATAAGCACACACGAGTTTGTGAACACAGACCCCCCCCAGACACAAAAACGACAGTTACCAAAACTCAGAACTACACCCCAAACACAGCCATCCACCATCACACACACACACACACACACACACACACACACACACACGGCATGCAAACACATGCACACAATCAAATAAACTCAAAATCACAAACATATAATCACACCCAAACCACAGACACCCATCATCTCTCTCTCTCTCTCTCTCTCTCTGTCTCTCTCATACCCTCCCTTCAGCAATGCAAACACAGACACAGTCACATGAACTCACAAGCACACAACCACATATACATACACATTTCTAAACACACGGACATACAGTCACCCCCAAACTAGAACCAACTACTTTTCATGAAACACCCACACACGTATGCAAACACTGACCCACAACTTAGTACACAATCCCACTGTCTCTCAAATGTACTCACACATAACCACCTTAAAGAGCACCTTCACCCACCACCACACACACGTACACACACTACGATCTCATTCTGCCCACGCCTGACCGGTTACAGAAGGGGAAACTGAGGCACTGGGTGTCTGCAAGCCCCTTGAAGAAATGCCCCTCCTGACTCAAGGCAGAGGCTGCAGCTGGGCGCCCCCTGCCGGCCTGGGCCTTCCAAGAGCGCGCGGGGAGGCGGGCACGCGGCTGACGTAACCATGGCATCCTCTTGGCACGCGTGGCCGGGGCGGGGAGGGCGGGGCGGGAGCGTTGCCATGGCACCGGAGGCCCGCGTGAATGGGGTATTGTTCACCCCGGCGCCCAGCGCCCTGGCCTGGCTGTCCTGGACCCACCCGGACCCATTCGCCAGCAGAGGAAGGGAGAGACAGAGATGGGGAGGGACAAAGATGGAGAGAGACAGACAGAGCTGTAGATGGGGAAAGACACTTAGGAACCAAGGGGGAGAGACAGAGAGAGAGAGAGAGACAAAGAGATGGAAGAGACCTGGGAGATGGAAAGAAATGCACCAATGAGGAAGGACCCACAGAGGGACAGAGGGACAGAACCTATGAGAGGCAGGGCCAGGGATTGAGATGGAAGACGAAGGTCTGGGGTTGGAGCCAACCAATAACTACGGAGCCCACTGTGCCTTGCGCTATGCCTGGTAGCAGGACTAGGCAGAGGACCAGGTCTCCCAGACAAAGTCAGAGATACTGAGAGGTGGGAGGAGACCCAGCAATAGAGACCCAGCACGATGGAGGGTCAGAGATACCAGGAAGAGAATGGAACTGAGGGTCCTTCCTCCACTCACCTTTGGACAACATGCCTCCTCCAATTTGACACTCTTGGAAGGCACACCTCTGTCCTACACACCTTCACACACCCACTGACAAGACACCATCAACCCAAGGACCTAGTCTTGGGGACACTGCCCCAGACACTCTGAGGTGCGCTCATGGACCCAGTGGCGCCTGCAGATACACCCACAGACACCCAGGGACACAGTTAGGGTCAGTCAGACACACCCATATGACAGGGACTCCTACCCCACACCAGAGTGACAAAGCTATAGATACGGCCCTATAGAAGCACTGTCACATGAGGGCTCTGCCAGACACATGGTCCCAATCACACATGGCCACACACAACACAGGCTCACACTCCACAGAACACTGCCATATGTGGCTAACCCAGGCACATGGTGCACTCTCACACCTGCAGTGTCCCATGACATGTGCGTTCTTTCCTCCCTGCATTTGACCCAGAGACTTGGCACCCTGGCCCCCAGCCCAGATTGAGGGGTCTGGGAAGATGCTGGGTCCAGTTCTCCATGTTTGACAGACATCAGTCACCAGTGCAGATGAGAAGGGGAAGGAAGAGAGGTGAAGCCCCTCTCCCTCCCCTCAAAGGGTTGGGTCCAGCCAGGCCAGGGCGGTCCCCAACTCCTCCATGTCTGGCTCGTCTGGGCCCAAATCTGAACCAAGGGTGTCCCCTGGTGGCCATGTGTGGTCTCCGCACCCATTGGGTAAGGGTGTGGGGGGATGGCAGACAGCCCAGTGGACTAATGTGAATAGAAGGGCAGAGAGACAGCCCCCCACCCCCCGCCCCACCACCACCCCGCTCAGCACCCAGAGCCCAGAGACAGGAAGCCAAGGTCTGGAAGCCAGAATTCAGAGCCTGGAATCCAGATCCCAGAATCCAGAATCTGAGTCTAAATTCTCAGATACCAAGAACTGGGGACCCAGAATCTAAAATCCAGGTCCAGCCCTAACTGGTTTGGCTCAGTGGATAGAGCGTCGGCCTGTGGACTGAAGGGTCTCAGGTTCTATTCCGGTCAAGGGCATGTACCTTGGTTGCAGGCACATCCCCAGGAGGGGGTGTGCAGGAGGCAGCTGATCAATGTTTCTCTCTCATCGATGTTTTTACTATCCTTCTCCCTTCCTCTCTGTAAAAAATCAATAAAATATATTTTTAAAAAAATAAATAAAAATAAAAAAATAGCCGAAACCGGTTTGGGCTCAGTGGATAGAGCGTCGGCCTGCGGAATGAAAGGTCCCGGGTTCGATTCCGGTTAAGGGCATGTACCTTGGTTGCGGGCACATCCTCAGTGGGAGGTGTGCAGGAGGCAGCTGATCGATGTTTCTCTGTCATCGATGTTTCTAGCTCTCTATCCCTCTCCCTTCCTCTCTGTGAAATATCAATAAAATATATTTAAAAAAATAAAATAAATAAAATAAAATTCAGGTCCAAATGCCCAGAATCCAAAATCCAAAAGTAGAGACCCTGTCCTCAGAATCTAGAATCCGAGAACCCTGAATCCAGATACAACAACCAGAAGCCTAGAGCCCTCCCCTGCCTTCCCCGAGCCCCCAGATTAGAGCAGGGCAGCAGGGGTTGGTGAGGACAGGAACAGGTAAATGTGGCAGGAGAGAGGCCCTGCAGTGACCACAGAGCCTCTGCCAGCTGCTGCCCTCACAAGCACACATGCATATACATGCGCGGACATACTTCAACAGAATCTTACGCACAGACCCACATGCCCAAACATATAGCCAGCCTGTGACCATCAGATGTACAGCACCACACACTCAGATGCACACACACAACATCACACATACACCCTGACACACACCATCACCCAAAGACACCTGGACCCACCATTCACTCCTCTCCCAGCCCATGGACACACACTCATCTATGTACCCACATGATCTCAGAGATGCCCCCCATCGCCAGCCATCCCACCAAACTCAGAAGCATAGCCACCACACCCAGAGATGCACAAAACCCAGACTCCCAATCCTACCCCCAGACATGCTCAAAGAATTGTGCAGGCTGGTGCGCATGTACACACACACACACACACACACACACACTCCCCTAAGCAGAGAGAAGCTCCATGCCTTGGCAGCCACACAGCCTCTGGGAACAGGACCCCCGGGACAGGGCTTGCTGTGCACCCCCATGCCCACCCCAGCCCTCCCCCTCCTGGCCGGCTGGCGGGCTTTAATACAGATGCCAAAATCATAATTGTAACTGAGGGTGACAGGGTCACCTTGAGCCCCAGATGCTCGCGCGGTGACAGATGGCGTTGGCAAACCTGATTAGCAGCCCCTGTGCCAGCGCCTGTGGCACCTGCATCCCCGCCCCTCCCCCGCTCCCCCAGCACTCATTACCCACCCATTAATGGTCCTGGGGATGGGGGTGGGGGCCGTTTGGCACTGCCCAGGAGGGGGCAGGGATACTGGGGCCCCCCTGGCACCAAGGTTCCCAGCTGGCTCCCCGGCTGGCAGGAGGTGAGCACAGCTGAAAGGGGATGGAAGCAGGCGCCTCATATGCCTGCCAGAGGGGTGTCCATGGTGCCAAGGCTGAGCTACCCACTCGGACGCTGCCTGAGGTTTGGCACAGAACCCTGGAGGGAGGCGGGAGAGCACACCCCTCCCCCATGGGCCACTCATGACCCTCCCCCATTTCGGGCCCTTGGAGCAGGGCCTTGGGAGCTGCCTGCCTGGCCTGTTCCCATCCCTCTGTGCTGGCCTATGGGGTCAGAGGTCATGGGCTCCCACGCCCCACTGGCCCATCTGTTTCCTCGGGTCCCCTCCTCCTGCTCCCCTCACCTGGGGCCTTCCTTCCTGAGGCAGGAAGAGGGCTGAGGGGGGCCCCGGTTGACCCCCCCACCGCCCTGCGCTCCGGGGAGCATTTGGAGGCAACCCTGACAGCGCCACATGTCCCTGCGTCTGTGCCAGACGGGCCCATCTGCTAGGGCCCTGCTTCCAGACGCCCAAAGCCCGGCCACCCTCATCCGCTGCAGTCCCTGTGCCCAACTGAGGAGGGAGCACCCCTCATGCCCACATTCCACAGGGCCACCCACTTCCAGGGAACTCCAGTTGGAAGAACAAATACACACGTACACACACACTGGGCTCTGTCAACCTTTATGGTCCTGTGGAATGCCACACTGGGCGTGGGGCTGGTGGAGATTGGGAGGGGCAGCTGGAGCTTGTGGGTTCTGCCTCTGACTTGGGGAACCCAGGTTTCCCCTCGTAGCTACCTCTGCTTTCCTGCCTGGGTTTCTTGGGGTCCCTAGGACAGGGTCGTCACTGTGTCTCCTGGGTGGGGTCATCCGTTCTCCCCGCAGTTGGGAGTGTGTCTTTGACTTATTCTGTGAGAGGAGGTCCAGCCTGGTGGTTAAAAGCCGGCACCATGCTGCCTGGGGTTCAAACACTGTCTCTGCCACATACTGTTGTGTGACCCTGAGCAAGTGTCTTTGCCTCTTGGGGCCTCAGTTTCCTTCCCTGTAAAATGATACCCCTATGCTATTGGGCAGCTCTGAGGATGACTCAAGTAAGTACCTGGCAGATGCTTAGAGCTGGGCCTGGCCAACAGTGAGTGCTCAGTAGTGTGTGCTGGGACTGAGGGGCCCGCCACGATGGCTGCAGCTGTCTGGTATTCATGGGAGCAGGGTGAGGACTCGGGAGGCCCATCTGGCTTTCCCTGCATCCCTGGTCTCTTTGACCCAGTGTACATAACCCAGGTCGGCGTCTTTCTGACTCCCACATCTCTCCAAGGTGCGCGCGTCTGTGGGTCAGTCCGTGATGCTCAGCTCATGCCTTCGGGCTGCACTGACACCTCTCGACCAGAACTGTGTATGTCTTCACCCGCCGACGAGAGGCTGGGCTGCCCACCCGACACCAGAGGAACACGGGTATCCAGTGCCTTCGAGCGGGCATACAGCTGTTGCAGAGGACGAACGGGGCAAGGTCCACACCAGGGACGTAGAGCGAGGAGCAGTGGCCAAAGCAGAGGTGATTACGGAGGCGCATAGCCATGCATCCCGGCTGGGAGAGCACCTGGGGTCAGAGGCAGGGAGACACGTCAAGGGTAGTGGAGCCTGAGGCCAGAGTAATGAGAATAATCCCCAACCCACTTCCACCCCACCTTGAGAAGCATGGATGCCTGGGCTCAAATCCTGACTCTGCCATTGCTTGCTGTGTGACTTGAGGTAAGTTACTCAACCTCTCTGGGCCTCAGTTTCTTCACCTATGAAATCATCAAAGTTCAACCAGGAAAAAAAGAAACTACTCTAGGCCTTTCAACAGAGAGGATTAATGGAGAGAAAGGCTGAGGAATAGCAGGAAGAGGTGGCATTACAGAGGCCTGGGGTGGGGGGTTTACACAGAAAGCCTTTAGCCTATAACCTGGCACACAGTCAGTGCTCAATAAATGTTAGTTCTTCCTATGATCCCCTCCAACTATCAATTCACCCCCTGTTCATGGCCCTTCTCTGTTTAAACCCTGCACTCCCGCCTCTGCCCCTCTACCCCCACTTCATCTTCCCACCTTTCCCCTCACTCTGTCCCAGCGACCCCACCCTCTTGCTCAGAGTTACAAAGAAATCATCAGTTAAGGCAGAACTTGGTACACCTGGCTTCAGCCTGAGCCATAAACAACACAGGGCATGAATGCCTACAGCCATTATGGAGCACCAACTGAATGCACTGTGGGAGTGCTGCCCACACCCCTCTCATTCAGGCTGCCCAAAAGTGCTTAGCAGGCAGGTACTACTATTGTTCGTCATTTAACAAACACAGCTGCTGCTGCATGCCTGGCTCTGCTCTAGAGCTTAGGGATGGGAATAGAGCGTAAATAAGGCATAAAAAATCCTGCCCTGGTGGAACAGACATTCTATTGAGGAAGACAGATAATAAATGCAATTACAGAATCAATTTCACTTTTTCGGTGATGATGCGTACTACAGCGAGAAATAAAGCGGAAAAGAGGAAAATGGGGTGGGAGGCACTGCATTTTTTTAAAGTATTTTTTTATTGATTTCAGAGAGAAAGGGATAGAAACATCAATGATGAGAGAGAATCATTGATTGGCTGCCTCCTGCACCCCCTACTGGGGATCAAGCCCACAATCAGGCATGTGCCCTGACTGGGAATCCAACCGTGACTTTCTGGTTCATAGGTCGATGCCCAACCACTGAGCCACACCAGCCTGGCTGCTGCATTTTTAAATAACGTTTGAGTAAAAACCTGAAGGAGGTGAAAGAAGGAGCCATAGAATGTCAGGGTGTGGGGAGGTGCTAGAGGCAAAGGAGCAGCCAGTGGTATATATTGTTGTTGTGTCTGGGGAAAAGGAGGCAGGTGTGGCAGGAGTAAAGTGGGCAAGGGGGAACAGGAGGAGGTGAGGGCAGAGAGAGGACAGGCAAATAGAGCAGGGCCTTGTGGGCTGTGGGGAAAATTTGGGCTTTTGCTCTGGGTGAGGTGGGAGCCAAGAGGGTTCTGAGTGTAGAAGGAACATGACCTGACTCAGAAGCTCACAGGTGCCTCTGGCCATTAAATGGAAAAAGAGACTTGGGGGACAGGGTGGTGATTGTAGAAGCTGGCAGAGGGGCAACCCCCATTTTTTAAGGGAGGAAACTGAGGAGCAGAGACAGGGAAAGGATACAGGGCTTGATTCCTAATCTAGCACCACAATCATGCTCTCTGTCAATGCTGAGACCCAGCCCTCTCCTTCTCCCACCACATACTCACCTGAGTGAAGGGCACAGCCTTACACCTCTCCTGGGCTACTTCCTGCGGGTCCAGTGGGAGAGACATGGTGGTGGCCACTTCCTGCTCATGCTGCAGCCCACCTATCCCCATACGCTTGGTTTTCTGCAGGTCCAAGAAGGCCTTCCAGCTGCTGAGAGCAGAAGATGGCACTGGGGAGGCCTGGGACCCTTGGTCCAGGGATCGGGTCTGATTTGTAGCAGCCCAGGGCTGGTGTGGGGAACCCTGGGGTCCAGGCCTCCCCAAGCCTGTGGGTAGGCAGGCTCCACTGAGCAGGCTCAGAACTGTGGTCAGCTGGCTGAGGAGCATCTGTCTGTCTGTCTGGGACTGGGCTCAGGGTCCCGGCTGCTGACCCTGCTGTCTGATGAGTGAAGTCTGTACCCACCAGATCCACTTTTAATGGCCTGCCCCCCACCTGGGCAGCCTGGGAGGTGCCTCTGCAAACTCCAAAGTAAACCCAGACCTGCTAGGTTCCCACCCTTCCCCCCAGCATGGCAGGGGACTTGGGGGCTGGGACTGCTGGCGTGTGGGCTGGGGGACCAGGAAAGGCAAGTCTAGAGGGGCTTGGGGCACAATGCCAGAGTCCCTGAGGGCTCTGTGCCTGGTTTCGGGCCCCATTCATCCATTTAGCAAAACCAGACTTTGCAGTTAAGCTATTCAGGTTTCAATCACCGCATTGCAACTTCCTAGCTGTGCAACCTTGGTCAAGTCCCTTAACCACTCTGGGCCTCAGCTTCCTCTTCTGAAATACGGAGATAATAACCATCCCTACCTGGTAGGGCTGTTCTAAGGACTGAAGGAGATAATTTATGTAAAAAATTTAAAATAGAAGCTGGTACACAGTAGCACCATGAGTAAGCTATGATTAACATTATTGCTGTTGGTTTTCCTTTAGCACCTGTTAGAGGCCAAGCATAATTCTGAGCCCTGGGGATATAGGTGGACAAAACAGAAAATGGGTCCTCCCTGCCTTATGTTGTAATGCAGAAAACAGACAATACAAATAAGATTATTTCAGAGTCTTAAATATTAAGAAGATATTAAAAAGGGATGTGCCTTGCTCAGCCGGTGTAGCTCAGTGGTTGAGCATGGACCTATGAACCAGGAGGTCAAGGTTCAATTCCCAGTCAGTCAGGGCACATGCCCAGAGGCACCCTATCCATGATTTTCTCTCATCATTGATGTTTCTCTCCCTCCCTCTCCCTTCCTGTCTCTGAAATAATTATATATATTATTATATTATATATATAATGTTCTTAAATTAAAAGGGCTGTCACTTGAAGGGGGAGGGGCTTCTACCACAGGGTGGTCAGGGAAGACCATCTTGAAGAGGTGACATTTTTGCAGAGCCCTGAGATAGTGTCACAGGCAAAACAAACAGCCTGGTGGGGGAGTGGAAGCTGGAGTACTTGAAGCACAGAGGAATGGGAGTCCCAGGCTTTGGGGCGCCGAGAGCTCCAGGGGGTCTCGGCAGGGCCCTGGCACTTCTGAGGCCCACATCTCGCACCCAGGTGAGGCACTGCAGGCTGCGGGGCCGTGGGAAGCAGCAGGGCGGGTCCTTCCCGTGACCCAAGGTGTGCGCAGGAGATGGGGCCGGCTCGCCCTCTGGCGGCAGCTCTTGGGACTGCGGCCCAGCTCTTGGGACTTGCCTCCCTCTACACTCGAGCTCCTGAGCATTCCCCAACCAATCCTACTGCTGTCCTCTAGACCAGCGGTTGCCAATCATGCGACCTCATGGACCACCAGTGGTCGGCAGACCACCGGTTGACGACCGCTGCGTAGACCCAGCTCCATTCTGTTAGGACCTAAGGCCCCAAACTTTGGAGCATCCTTGAACCCTTATTTTCTCTGACCCCACTCCCTCTAATATATGACAGCAAGTCCTGTCTGCTTCAAAATCTACCCAGGATCCACCCACTTCTCACTCCCTCCTTGGTCCCCCATATGGACACAGCCCCTGTCATCTTCCACCTGGCCCATTACAGTCCCTTCACACTGGTCCCCCAGGTCCCACCCCCAAAGCCTGTACCCCCACCACAGCTGCCAGAGGGTGCCCTAAGTCCAGGCAAGTCCCTCTTCTACTTAGAACCCTCCAAGGTTCCCCACCTCATCCGGAGTAACAGCCAAAGTTCTCACTGCAGCCCATCAGAGCTCACACTGTCTGCTCTCATAACCTCCCCACCCTCATCTCTCCCCACTCTCCCCCCTCAATCCACACGGGCCTCCTTGCTGTTTTCATAAATTCATAATATTGCACATCTGTACAGAACTGCACAGGCTCTTATAGTTTCAACATGGAAAGATCCCCGCAAAAAATGAAATTAAAAAATTTTTCAGAAGGGTATATGTTATGCCCTGACCTTTTGGGGAGGAGTGATAAGATTTTACAGCTACAGCCCTAGCCGGTTTGGCTCAGTGGATAGAGCGTCAGCCTGTGGACTCAAGGGTCCCAGGTTCGATTCCGGTCAAGGGCATGTACCTTGGTTGCGGGCACATACCCAGTAGGAAGTGTGCAGGAGGCAGCTGATCGATGTTTCTCTCTCATCATGTTTCTAACTCCCTATCCTTCTCCCTTCCTCTCTGTAAAAAATCAATAAAATATATTTTTAAAAAAAGACTTTACAGCTACAGTTTACTTGTATTTGAATACTGAAAAAAGCAGCAGGATTTTCCTGTTGGAGAAGGACATGAAAATGAGTGGATGAGAAGAGGGGTTGAGGAGGGAAACTTCACTTCATTTTAACCATTAAAATAAACTTTGGCAACCAAGAAACTTTGGCGTGCAGGAGGCAACCAATCGATGTGTTTCTCTCACATCAAGGTTTCTCTCTGTATTTCCCTCTCTCTTCTACTCTCCCTGAAAATCAATGGAAGAATATCCTCGGGTGAGGATTAACAACAACAACAAAAATAAAAACTTTGAAAAAGGGAAAGCCCAGCCAGTGTGGCTCAGTGGTTGAGCATGGACCTATGACCCAGAAGGGATTCCAGGTTAGGGATTCCCACTGGGGCACATGCCTGGGTTGATCCCTGGTAGGGGGCATGCCGGTGGCAACAGATCAATGAATCTCTCATCATTGATGTTTCTCTCTCCCTTCCTCTCTGAAATATATATATTCTTAAAAAAGAGGGGAAAAAAAGCCCTAGCCGGTTGCTCAGTGGTTAGAGCATTAACCCATGTACCAAAGGGTCTTGAGTTCGATTCCCAGTCAAGGAAGGATATGAGTCACATCGATGTTTCTCTGTCCTTGCTCTCTGTGTTCCCTCCCTCCCTCTTCCATTGTCTCTAAAAAGCAATGGGAAAAATATCCTCCAGTGAGGATTAACAAAAAAAAAGGGTGGGCAGGGGCGAAAAGCACAAATGAAAGCAATTCATGCCTTTACTCTGCCCCTTGCTCTTTTTTTTTTTTTTTAATATTTTATTGATTTTTTACAGAGAGGAAGGAAGAGGGATAGAGAGTTAGAAACATCGATGAGAGAGAAACATCGATCAGCTGCCTCCTGCACACCTCCTACTGGGGATGTGCCCGCAACCAAGTTACGTGCCCTTGACCGGAATCGAACCTGGGACCTTTCAGTCCGCAGGCTGACGCTCTATCCACTGAGCCAAACCGGTTTTGGCTGCCCCTTGCTCTTTTTAAAAAATTATTGATTTTTTTGTTATTGATTTTAGAGAGAGAGGAAGAGAGAGGGGAAAAAACCATAAATTTGTTGTTCCACTCATTTATGAATTCATTAGTTGCTTCTTGTATATGCCCTGACCGAATATCGAACCCGCAACCCTGGCGTATGGGAGGACACTCTAACCAACTGAACTACCCGGCCAGAGCTGCCTCTTGCTCTTTAAGTCAAGTATAGTGGGCATTCAAATAAGTGTAGACAAAAATATAACAAGAAACCCTGGCCCGTGTGGCTCAGTTGTTTGGAGTGTCTCCTGGTGCACTGAAGGGTCACGGGTTCCATTCCTGGTCAGGGCACATGCCTAGATTTTGGGTTTGATCTCCAGTTGGGGCACATATGGGAGGTAACTGATTGATGTTTCTCTCTCACATCAATGTTTCTCTCTCTCTCTCCCTTCCTCTTTCTAGAATCAATGAAAAACATATCCTAAGGAAGGACTTTTATATATATAAAATAACAAAACCCACTGTAATTATTAACATAATTAAGAAATAAAGCCCAACCCCTGCAGTGTGGCTCAGTGCTTGAGCATCCAACTATGAACCAGGTTGAGGGTTCTATTCCCGGACAGGGCACATGCCCAGGTTGCAGGCTCAATCCCAGCTGGGGGGCGTGCAGGAGGCGGCCAATTGACGATTCTCTCTCATCATTGATATTTCTGTCTCTCCCTCTCCCTTCCTCTCTGAAGTCAATAAAAATATTTTTTTTAAAAAATAAAAGATTATAGATATGAGCCCTGGCCAGTGTGGTTCAGTTAGTTGAGTGTCGTTCCCTGCATTGAAAAATCGCTGGTTTGATTCCAGGTCAGGGCACATAAACAAGTTTTGGGCTCGAAGAGCATACAGAGGCAGCCAATCAATGTTTCTCTCACATCAATGTTTCTCTCTCTCTCTCCCCCTCTCCCTTCCTCTCTTGTTGAAAATAAAAATCAATAAAAACATACTAATAACATAAAAGATTACAGATGTGAAAGAAACTTGCTCTATACTTATACCTAATTCCTGGATTTGCCCATTGTAATCCCCATGGTTGTATTCATAGTTTTACTACACATATATCCATTCACAAAAGGTACATAAAATTATTTTGTGTATTTTATTTTTTATTTTATTTTTTAAATTTCTTTATTAAGGTATTACATTCGTGTCCTTATTCCCCCATTACCCCCCACCTCCCATTTATGCCTCCACCCCCGTTGTCTGTGTCCATTGATTAGGCTTACATGCATGCATATAAGTCCTTTGGTTGATCTCTCCCCTTTACCCCCACCCTCCCCTACCTTCCCTGAGGTTTGACGTTCTGATTGATGTTTCTCTCTCTCTTGATCTATTTTTGTTCATCAGTTTATGTTGTTCATTATATTCCACAAATGAGTGAGATCATGTGATATTTATCTTTCTCTGCCTGGCTTATTTCACTTAGCATAATGCTCTCCATCTCCATCCATGTTGTTGCAAATGGTAAGAATTCCTTCTTTTTTACCACAGCATAGTATTCCATTGTGTAGATGTACCACAGTTTTTTTGTTTTTTTTTTTAAATATATTTTATTGATTTTTTTACAGAGAGGAAGGGAGAGGGAGAGAGAGTTAGAAACATCGATGAGAGAGAAACATCGATCAGCTGCCTCCTGCACACCCCCTACTGAGGATGTGCCCACAACCAAGGTACATGCCCTTGACCGGAATCGAACCTGGGACCCTTCAGTCCGCAGGCTGACGCTCTATCCACTGAGCCAAACCGGTCAGGGCAGTACCAGTTTTTTAATCCACTCATCTGCTGATGGGCACTTAGGCTGTTTCCAAATCTTAGCTATGGTGAATTGTGCTGCTATGAACATGGGGGTGCATATATCCTTTCTGATTCGTGTTTCTAGTTTCTTGTGATATATTCCTAGAAGTGGGATCACTGGGTCAAATGGGAGTTCCATTTTTAGTTTTTTGAGGAAACTCCATACTGTTTTCCACAGTGGCTGCACCAGTCTGCAATCCCACCAGCAGTGCACGAAGGTTCCTTTTTTTCCGCATCCTTGCCAGCACTTGTTGTTTGTTGATAATAGCCATTCTGAGAGGTGTGAGATGGTACCACATTGTCGTTTTGATTTGCATCTCTCTGATGATTAGTGACTTTGAGCAGGTTTTCATATGTCTCTTGGCCTTCCTTCTGTCTTCTTTCGTAAAGTGTCTATTTAGATCAATTGCCCATTTTTTGATTGGGTTATCTTCTTTTTGTTAAGCTGCATGAGTTCCCTGTTATTTTGTGTTATTTTAAACTTAATATGCAGGGCATCATAATATAGTAACTTTCACCAGTACTCCATTTCATGTTCCACCCTTTTCACTGATAAAGAATATTCTACTGCACATACATACCCGAAATTTATTTCTCCATTATCCAAATTTTAACTATCACATTCCTGCAAAGAACATTTTGAAACATGACTCTTTTTCACCTGGCTTTTCACACTTACTCCATATCAGTGGTTCACATTCCTGGCTGCACATTCAAGTCACTTTTAAGTGGGAAATTGCTGTCCAGACCCTGCTCTGGATCAATTTTGCTGGAATCTTTGGGGATGGGCCCCATACAATAGTGTTTTTAAAAAGCTTTGAACTCCTGGGCTATGTTGTTATATACAGCAATAGGTCTCAGGTTTGAGCCTGCATCAGTGTCAGCTGGAGGGCTCCCACACAGAGGGCCCCCACCCACAGAGTATCTGATTCAGTATTGGAGCCTGAGAACTTGCATTTCTAACAAATTGCCAGGTGATGTTGATGCTACTGGCCTGGGGACCACACTAAGAACCATGACATAAAGAGTGCCCTTATTCTTTTTTAACATCTGCATAGTATTCCATCCTATGATATTCAGTCATTTCTTTAACAAGTCCTCTATTCTTGGACATGTAGGTTCTTTTCCATCTTTGGTTACAAGAAAAACAATTCCCTATAATGGAACACCATTCAGCTATAAAAATCAATGAAGTACTATATTAATTTGCTAGGGCTGCCATAATAAAGTACTGAGGGGGTTCTACCAACAGAAATTTATCGTCTCATGGCCTGGAGGAGGCTCGAGGTGTCAGCAAGGCTGGTTTCCTCTGAGCCTCTCTCCTTGGCTTGTAGATGGCCATCTTCTCCCTGTATCTTTGCACCCTAATGACCTCGTTTTAATTCAATTGCTTCTTTAAAGACCCCATTTCTAAATATGGTCATTTACTGAGGTTAACACTGAGGGTTAGCACTTTAACACATGAATTTTGAGGAGATACAACTCAGTTCATAACAAGTACTGATGTATGTTAGTTACCATATGGATGAACCTCAAAAACATGCTAAGTAAAAAAATCTAGACACAAATAGTCACATATTGTATGACTCCATTTATATGAAACGTCCAAAATAGGCAAATCCATAGAAATGGAAAGTAGATTAGTGGTTGCCAAGGACTAAAGGGAGGGGAGAACTGGAGTGACTGCTAATGGGTATGGAGTTTCCTTTTGGGGTGATGAAAATGTTTCAGAATTAGATAGAAGTGGTGGTGGCACAACATTGTGAATGTACTAAATGCCATTTAAGTTTTCACTTTATTTTTTTTAATATATTTTATTGATTTTTACAAAGAGGAAGGGAGAGGGATAGAGAGTGAGAAACATCGATGAGAGAGAAACATCGATCAGCTGCCTCCTGCACACCTCCTACTGGGGATGTGCCCGCAACCAAGGTACATGCCCTTGACCGGAATCGAACCTGGGACCCTTCAGTCCACAGGCCGAGGCTCTATCCACTGAGCCAAACCGGCTAGGGCTGAAGTTTTCACTTTAAAATGATTAAATTTTAAATATATATTTATTGATTTCAGAGAGGAAGGTGGGGGGGGGAGAGAGAGAGACAGAGAGAGAGAGAGAGAGAGAGAGAGAAAGATCAATGATGAGAATTATTGATCCCACTGGGGATCATGCAGAAGGCAGCCAATCAATGATTCTCATCACGGATGTTACTCTCTCTCTCCCCACCCCCCACCCAGGCATGTGCCCTGACTGGGAATTGAGCCATGACCTCTTGATTCACGAATTGATGCTCAACCACTGAGCAACACTGGCTGGGCTAAAATGATTAATTTTATGTTGTGTGAAGTTTACTTCAATTTAAGGGTTGCCCTCAGAAGCTCCTCTCCCATGACCATTTGGTACCAGCTATGTGCCCATCACTGGCCATAGTGATGGGCACATAGCTGCAGCTGGTTTGACCTCAGAGTGCCTTCTCCTAATCTCTAGGCTGGTGTTTCTCAGTGTGATCCCAAATTTCCTGATCTGGGAGGAATCTGCAGTTCAGAGGTGCCACGCCTGACTGTCCATCGCCCCCATTCCAGGCACTTTCTTCCTTTTTCACCTCCACTATAATTACTTGGGTATCTCACCCAAAGTCTGTGAGCTGTTTGAGGTGAGGGACCATCTCTACCTCATTTCCTGCATCTCCCAAGATCCAAAAATTACAGAAGGTGATCACCTAGTGAAACCGGAATGACAAGAAAAAGCTCAGCAATAAATATCCTGGGAGAAAATTCTAGTCCTGGTAAAAGCAAAGGTAATTAATGCAAAGTCTCTGCAGGTCAGGGACCACATGGTGACATGCCCCTTCTATTTCCCAATGGGTCTTCCTGTTTCTACATGTTGACCCACCCAATGTCTTTTCAGTTCAGCAGCCAGAGGAGAATCATAAATCACATCCATCACTCCTCCTCTCAAAGCCCTCCCATGGCTCCCCACTGTCCTTAGAATAAAAGTAGAAACCCTCATCATGTCCTCCAATGCCTGCATGGCTGGCCCTGCCTGATGCACTTTACCTGTCCTCCACCCTCAATTTGCTTCATTCACTGGACCGCAACCACAGATCTCAGCCACATGTGTCTCTCAGTAAACCCTGGGGAAAGACTTAGATTTGTTGAGAACTCTAGGAAAACTTTCCCATGGGTACTTGGGGACACAGACAGTGAAGCTCACTGCAGCATCATTTCCGCAATCAAAACAAACCATTAGGAAACAAATGTCCATCAAAACATCCTGATGGAATGAATAATTATAGTTTATTCATACCACAGGCAATATCAAGCAGAGGTGGTTGTTTTTTTTTTTTCCCAAACCTTTTTCCGCTACCCCTAAGCACAGTAAGAAATACATTTTAGCCAAAACCGGTTTGGCTCAGTGGATAGAGCGTCGGCCTGCGGACTGGGGGGTCCCGGGTTCGATTCCGGTCAAGGGCATGTGACTTGGTTGCGGGCACATCCCCAGTGGGAGGTGTGCGGGAGGCAACTGATCGATGTTTCTCTCTCATCGATGTTTCTGACTATCTATCCCTCTTCCTTCCTCTCTGTAACAAATCAATAAAAATATATTTAAAAAAAAAAAAGAAATACATTTTATTTACAGGTCTTGACAAAGACCTTGACAATTCTTTGATTGACAAGGTCTCTGACCCCTCCCCTTGAACTGAGACAACCTTTGTGACTGGCTTGACCAATAGAATACAAAAATGATGTCATGTGACTTCTAAAATGCCTGCTTTTCAGCCTTGTTCATTTGGAACTCAGCTGCCATGTTGTGAGGAAGCTCAAACTGGCCCATATGAAGAGACCACTGTATAGATATTCCAGCTGATAGCCCACCTGAGGCTCCAGCCAGCATCAATCATGAGACATGAATGAACGAAGATTCCTTCTGATGATTGTGGAGGACTGGCATCTAGATACGCAACTTTGAATTCTTCCCAGCTGGGGATACAGATAGCATGGAGCAGAAATAAACCATCCCTGCTGTGCCCTGCCTAAATTCCTGATCCACGTAATTCATGAGCATAATAAAAATGGTTATTTAGGGAAGGTTAGCATAAAATTGCAACTGGAATACTATTATATACATCCATGTATATATGACAGAAATAAAAATTTTACCAAACAATACTTACTCTTACTACATGTTATATAATCTGATATTTTTATTCCATTTTTCCATTATATAATCACCATACACCCATGTTCATAGCAGCATTATTCATAATCAAAAGAAATTGGAAGCAGCTCAAATGTACATCAGTGAATGAATGGATAAACAAAATGTAGTAAATACATATAATATTATTCACCCTTAAAAAGAAAGGACATTCTGAAACATACTATAATGTGGATAAACTTGAGGACATTATGCTAAGTGCAGTAAGCCAGTCATAGATGAATGAATATTGTATGATTACACTTATATGAGGTCCCTAGAGGAGTTAAATTCATAGAGACCGAAGTAGAATGGTGGGTGTCAGGGGCTAAGGAAAGGGAGAATGGGGAGTTAGTGTTTAATGGGGACAGAGTTTCTGTTTTGTAAGATGACAAAGTGCTGGTGGGAATGCAGACTAGTGCAGCCACTGTAGAAAACAGTATGGAGTTTCCTCAAAAAATTAAAAACCCACTTCTAGGAATATACCCCAAGAAATCAGAAACACCAATCAGAAATATATGCACCCCTATGTTCATAGCAGCACAATCTATAATAGCTAAGATTTGGAAACAGCCTAAGTGCCCATCAGCAGATGAGTAGATTAAAAAACTGTGGTACAGACCTAGCTGGTTTGGCTCAGTGGATAGAGTGTCCGCCTGCGGACTGAGGGTCCCGGGTTCGATTCCAGTCAAGGGCACATGCCTGGGTTGTGGGCTCGGTCCCCAGTGTGAGGCGTGCAGGAGGTAACCAATCAATGATTCTCTCTCATTGTTGATGTTTCTCTCTCTCCTTCTCCCTTCCTCTCTGAAATCAATAAAAATATATTTAAAAAACTACAACTGTGGTACAGCTACATAATGGAACACTATGCTGCTGTAAAAAAGAAGGAACTCTTACCATTTGAATCAGCACGGATGAACCTGGAGAGCATCATGCTAAGTGAAATAAGCCAGTCAGAGAAAGATAAATATCACATGATCTCACTCATTTGTAGAATATAATGAACAACATAAACTGATGAATAAGAATAGATCCAGAGACATAGAAGCATCGAACAGACCATCAAACCTCAGAAGGAAAGCGGGGTGTAAGAGGGGGTGATAAGAGATCAACTTGTATGCATACATACAAGCATAACCAATGGACACAGATAGTAGGGAGGTGAGGGCATGTACTGGAAGGTGGGAGTGGCCAGGGAGAGGTCAATGGAGACATACTAGTGTGTAATACTTTAAACAATAAAGAATTTAAATTTAAAAAGAAAAAAAGATGACAAAGTCCTGGAGATGGATAGTGGTGGTGATTACACAATGATGTGAATGTGCTTAATGCCACTGAGTAAAGTGGTTACAATGGTAAGTTTTATGTGTATTTTGTCACAATTAAAAATTTTTTTAATTAAAATATGTTTATAAATTATTCTTCCCTTAATTTTAAACCTATAAATAAATAAGTGCTGGTTGTAACCTACCTCATTGATTTCCTGAATCAATAATGGGCCCCATGACTCACAATGTGAAAAACACAGCTACATAACATGTACAATAAGTCTACAGGGATCCACATGGAAACATCTGGAAAGTATAAGAGAGAAAAGTTGCAAATACCTTCAGGGTACCAGTTATGTGCACTGTTTAAAAATATAGACTGTACATTGTTTCCATAGACTCCAGATGAGTAGTGAATGCATAAAGGCTGGTCCTGGAAAAATAAACTAATTTCAAAATAATTGTTAATCCTGAAAAGGGCAGGGAGGGAAACGGGTGGCATTTGTAGATGGAGATAAATTACTGTCATTGGAGGCTTTCATGGGAGGGGTCAAGTTTTATAAAAAAGAATTTTTTTAAATGGTCTAAAGTCGCGACCCACAGGTTGAGAACCGCTAGCAGGGTCGCCTAAGACCATCGGAAAACACAGATATTTACATTACGATTCGTCAACAGTAGCAAAATTACAGTTATGAAGTAGCAACGAATATAATTTTATGGTTGGGGGTCACCACAACATGAGGAACTGTATTAAAGGGTTGTGGCATTAGAAAGGTTGAGAACCACTGATCTAAAGTAATCAAGTCAAAGTGTAAATACAGGGTAGGATAAAAGTAGGTTTACAGTTGGGAGTACATAAAATAGAGTTTTTTCTTGTATTATTATTTATTTATGTATTTATTTATTATTTTTCCATTGCTTTTCAGAGAGAGTGGGAGACAGGGAGGGAGGGAGGGAGACAAAGAGAAAAATGGAGAGACAGAGATCAATGTGAGACACTTCGATTGGTTGCCTCCAGAACCCATCCTGACCAGGGGCAGGGAGCAAACTGCAACCCAGGTACCTGCCCTTGACCAGGAATTGAACCTGCAAACCCTTTGGTGTGGGGGCTGAGGCTCTAACCACTGAACCACTGGCCAGGGCTCTTGCATTATTATTTATTAACTAGAGGCCCGATGCACAAAATTTATGCAAGAGTAGGCCTTCCTTCCCCCGGCTGCCAGAACCAGCTTCCCTCTGGCACCCAGGACCTGGGCTTCCCTAGCAGCCCCAGCTTCGTCCAGAAGAACGTCTGGTCTAATTAGCATATTATGCTTTTATTATTATAGATTCTTGTATTATTCTCCATACAAACAACTGTAAATCTACTTTTGTATTTTGTATCACCCTGTATTTATTAAACCTGAGTAATGACATAAGTCACTGTACTTTTCTGTTCTTATGAAATAATTTATTAACACTGTAAATAATGTATACAGCAACTCTCTAGGATACATAAGAAATTAAAACAAGTTGAGGAGTGCTCAGATGGGAAAGAGGAAGATGGGGAGCAGGTAGGAGCAAGACTACTTGCTGTAATCCTTTTTGTTGCTTGTATTTTCATTTTTAAATTGTGAAATATAGTAAGTCTACAGGAAAGTGGGAAACCCACACATATAGTTATTTACAGCTTAAAGAATAATTATAACTCAGGTATCACTGTAGCCCAGATCAAGAAATAATATGGAATATAGTCCACAGAGAAAAGCAAACAGAACAGGTTCCCCAACTCAATAACCTATTTCAAATCAACCCCCTCCATGTGACCACCACCTAGATGCCCCCTCATCCCCACCACAGGTGTCCCATCCTAACTTCTAGAATGAAAAGGAATTTAGTCCTGCCTTCTTTGTTGCATATGAGGTCTATGAGACATCTACACTGCTGTGAGCAGTTGTAATTTCTGCTCTTGCATTCCTGTATAGTATTCTGTTGGCTGAAACATTTTTAGGTATCCCTTCTACTGCAGATAAAGGGGGGTGAAATGACTGAGAATCCATAGGATGGAATCCAGCTTGGGATATATACAGTACTGCTGTGACCTACAAATATTCTTGTCCAGGCTTCCTGGCTCACTGAGCAAACTGCAATTCTTCCTTCCTTTCTTTTCTTCTTTTTGGTAATAAAATATATATAACATATATTTACCATTTTAACCATTTTTAAGTGGCATTAAGCACATTAATTCACAATGTTTTGCAACCATCACCACCATCCATCTCCAGAACTTTGTCATCTTCCCAAACTAAAACTCTGTTAAACACTAACTCCCCATCCTCCTCCCCAGCCCCTGGCACCCATCATAACTCTAACTCCTCTAGGGACCTCCTATGAATGGAATAATACAACACATGTCCTTTTGAGACTGGCTTATTTCACTTAGCATAAGGTTTTCCAGGTTCATCCATATTGTAGCATGTCAAAATTTCCTTCCTTTTTAAGGCTAAAATCTTCTTTCAAAAATAGTGATTGGGTCCAATCAATATGGCTCAGTAGTTGAGCATCAACCTATGAACCAGGAGGTCAGGTTTGATTCCTCCTCAGGGCACATGACCTGGTTACAGCCTCAATCCCCAATAGGAGGCAGCTTATCAATGATTCTCTCTCATTACTGATGTTTCTATCTCTCTCTCCCTCTCCCTTCCTCTCTGAAATCAATAAAAATATATATTTTTAAAATGAACCTTTACCATGGACATAGACAATAGGGTGGGGAAGGCCTGAGGTGGGGGGTGGGGGGTGGAGGTGGGCTGGAGGGGGTCAATGGGGGAAAAAAGGACATATGTAATACTTTCAACAATAAAGATTTTTTAAAAACAAAACGAGCCTATAAATAAGTAAAAAGAAACAAACCATGGTGCTGGAAGAGGTCACCCATCTTCCATATTCCTTGGTTCCCTGAGCTGTTCCTTGGGATTCACTGAATGCACAGCACTGGGGAGTGCACAGACCACCTCACATCAGTCTTAATTGCTATTACCAAAATGTCTCCAGCCCAACTGGTGTTGCTCAGTATTTGAGCCTTGACCTATGAACCAGGTCATCATTGTATTCCCAGTCAGGGCACATGCCAGGTTGCAGCTCCATCTCCAGTGTGTGGGGAGGGGGAAGGGGGGCATGCAGGAGGCAGTCAATCAATCAGTGATTTTCTCTCTCTCATCATTGATGTTTCTATCTCTCTCTCCCTATCCTTCCTCTGAAATAAAAACATATTTTAAAATATTACACAAATAGTAATAAAAATTACTTCTGTGGAAATAATTTAAGTTCTATTTTAAATATATAAAATTTAAATACCATCTTAATAAGTAATTGCTAAAATAGCATTTAAATTAGACTTGAAGATGTATAAAAAATTTTTACACCTCTTTTCCCACTGTCCTGAACAAACAAGAACACTCCTTCCATCAGGCCCCCTGTGATCTTGTGCTCAGGCAGCACTGTGGCCAGCCCGCCGGCCAGCGAGGACCCCACACAGCCAAGATGGCGGCGCCCGTGCGGCGGTCACGCAGCCTGCTCGGGCTGGCTACAACACTGGGCCCAGGGTTCCGTACCTACCGGGCGCCTCCGCCCCCGCGCCGCTCGCCTGGGCCCTGGTGGCCAGATCCGGATGATCTACTGACTCCGCCATGGCAGCTGGGACCGCGCTACGCGGCCAAGCAGTTCGCGCGGCACGGCGCAGCCTCCGGGGTGGACCCCGGTTCGCTGTGGCCGTCGCAGGAACAGCTGCGCGAGCTGGAGGCTGAGGAGAGCGAGTGGTACCCGAGCCTGGCAGCCATGCAAGAGTCACTGCGGGTGCAGCAGCAGGCCGAGGAGGAGAAGCGTAAGGCCAGGTGCGTACGTGCGTGCGTGCGTGCGTGGCTGCGGGTCGCGCCCTTCACGGCCCAATGCGTGAATTGTACCCCAACGGGCCCTTATCGCGGGCCTTGTGTTGCTGTAGATTTACGTGCTGCAAAGCAGACTTCTGAGTAACTGTTCAAGCGCCTACTGTGTGCAAGGCCTGTCCCAGGTGTGGAGGACGACACAGCAGGGAACAAAACATTTCAGATGGCAACAGAGCTATTAGGAAGATAAAATTTGGTGAAGAGTGCAGTCGGAGGGCGGCTTTGGTTTGGGACTTACACCTGATGTTTAAGCAAAGATCTGAATGACCACACAAGGAAATGTTCTGGGTAGAGGGAACAGCTAAGGCCCTGAGGTAGGAACGTGCGTTCAGGAACAGCCAGGCTGTCATTGGAAAGTAATGAGGTCTGGAATCAAGAGCAAAGGTCGGATTCTTAAGTAGGTCTAAAGGATTAGACAACTAAAGTATGGAGGCAAGACCAGGGGCATGAGGGTTGCGCCACTTTCTGGAGTGAGGAGCCAGCCAAAGCAGGCAAGGTGGAGCAGGCCATTTGTGTTCTCAGTGTTTAATGTTCTTATTTGCACAACAGCTCTAAGAGGAAGGGGGGACCACCCTCGTTTTAGAAATGAGGAAACTGAGGCCTAGGAGATGGAGTCACCAGGCAGTGAACAATGGATATAGGATGGGAACCTCTCTCCTATCTCTGCCCCACCCCAGCTAAATAACCATCATGAGGCTTTAGTTCTTCCTGCCTCACATTTCTAATCCTTAAAATGGGACTATAACTGGCACCTACACACTCAGGATTGGATGGAAAGGTCCAATCCATTTCTTGTCTTTACTCTTTGCCTAGAACTGGGCCTGGTTTACAGTAGGTGGTCAGTGATGTCCCTGGGAATGGCCCGGCATGGTGTGTGACACAGATGGCTCACTAGACAGCTCGGTGAAATGTTAATTTGGGGTCTGCTCCTGGGGGTTATTGGGGCTTGGCCCTCTCATGTTCTGGGTCATAAATTAATCTCTACTGCCTGTTCACTAGATAATGGCCAAGATAAACCTTCCCAGTTTTTCAACTCCATGGAGGAGTTGGGAAGCAAGATGTGGGCAGACTGGAGGGTGGGATATAGGTAGATGTGTGCTTCTCTGGTTCAGTGTCACTTTCCTCACCTCCCACCCTCCTTCCCCTACAGGGAGCAGCTCATTGCAGAGAGCATGGCCAAGATGCCACAGATGATTGAGAACTGGCGGCGGCAGCAGCAGGAGCGCAGGGAGAAGGAGAAGGCAGACAAGGAGCGGCGAGCCCGGCTGCAGGCTGAAGCCCAGGAGCGCCTGGGCTACCACGTGGACCCAAGGAGTACCCGTTTCCAGGAGCTGCTGCAGGACCTGGAGAAGCAGCAGCGCAAACGCCTCAAGGAGGAAAAACAAAGACAGAAGAAGGAGGCAAGAACTGCTGCAATGGCTGCCACTGCAGACCAGGACCCAGCAGCCTCCATGGCACCCAGCTCCTGAGCTTTTCTTTCTCAATAAAACCTGCTGCCCAGCAGCCTCACTCTTGGAGAGCTGTGTCCTCTCTCAATGAACTCCTCCCCAATATCTGAGGCCAGGGAATCCCCCATCCTTCCCTGGCACTGCTCACTGGGGGACTCTAGACCATGTTTCAGGAGGAGAGAACAGGGGATGCAATGAGGAAATAATGTAGGAGCAGATGGCAGAGGAGAAGGCTTCTGTTTACCAACATTAATCTCCAGTAATTACCAGGGGGGGAGTTTAGCCAAAATAGACTGGTGATGATGGGGGGTGGGGGTAGAAAGAAACAAGCCCTTCAAGACCAAGATGGGACTGGGGCCCACAGCAGGGAATGAGACAGCTTCTGAGGGAGGATACACTGGGAGCCCCAATCTGCACAAGCTGACAGGCCTCTCTGTCCCTTCTTGGCATTCCCAAATTGCCTGTGCCCAACTAACCCGCAGAGCCAGACAAGCTGGAGTGGGAAGCCCCAGCAGGCACAGACCACAGATGGGCTTTTAAAACTTTATTCACTTCAAAACCTTTAGCAGACACAGGGTTCTGTTCTGGGGTGGCCTTGACCTCCAGAACAGCTCTGATGTTACCCCTTCCCCAGACAGAAGCCTGGCCGCTTCCTCCCATTGAAGTGATGCAGGCTGGAGGCCAAGGCCAGAATGTGCTCACCCCAGATGGGAAGATTTGGGCCATTCCAACAGCATCAAAGTTTGGGGCTCCAGCTTCCCCTCACCCTTCCAGGGTGAGGTGGTCTTAGGGGCTCTTTGGGGGATGGGGAAGCAAGCAGCCGCTTCTCCATCTGGCTGCAGGGAGCTGGGACAGAGGCCAAGAGGGGCCCATCTGTCACCCCCCGTCCTGCCAGCTCCTTGGAGCAGGAGCAGGCTGAGCTAAGGCAGGGGATGGGGGGACAGCTGTCTAGCCCAGGTCGTCTCAGGCTAAGATGGGAATAGGAGCCATTTCAGGAGGCTGGGAAGTTGGGTGGTTGTGTTTTTTTTTAAAAGATTTTTTTACTTTTTTCCACTTCTTAAATAAACATGAATATATATATATTTTTTTTCTTTTATAAAACGTTTGTAGATTTGGGGGTAGGGTGGGGCAGTAGGCAGCCTGGCTTCCTGGCATCACTCATCATCAAAGTTCTGACTCAGGAGGAAGTTGGCAGCCAAGTTCTCGTTTTTTTCACAGGCGAAGTAGGCCTGGATCACCAGGCTCTCTGGGAAGCCCAAGGCCTTCAACTGTGGGAAGATGGGCAGGTATGAGCAGGGGTTGAGGGGACCTGCCCACCAGTAGGGGAGCCCCTCAGCCAGGCCTCTTACCCTCTCTATAGCTTCCTTCTCCTGTGGCGTCACCTGGATGTAGTTCATCTGTGGGGCCTCCTCGCCTATGGCACCCACCTCACCCTCAATGTCAGAGATGTCCGCCAGCTCCCCAGGGGGCTCGTTCAGCATCTGGATGAACTGCTCCTGGTGCCGGCTGATTTGCTGTGAGTGACAGAGGGCAGGGGATGATGACCCAAGGCCGTTGGCCCACCTCCCCAAGTGTATTATCATAGCCCTTGTTTTTCATTCACTTAGTAAAGTATGTTGAAGGTCCCTATTCTAGCCAAATAGCAACAGTGGTGAACAGACCCTGCCCTGGTGGAGCTGATGTTCCAGGGTGGTGGGATAGGCCATAAACAAGCAAATAAATGGATAATTATTTACAATGTAAATACTGGGCTTGGCATACAGTAGGGCAGACACTGGGCTAGGAAAGACATTTTGGGCCAGGAATGAAGGAAGTTTCCTCCAGGTAGAGCATGTTGCAAGTGCAAAGGCCAAAGGGTGGGGATGCATTTGACAAGTCCCAGAAACAAGATCCATTTGGTTAAACCAAGTAAATAAGAGGAGAGGGAAGAACAGAAAATGAGATTAGAGAGGAAAGCAGGGACCAGACCTGCTTTCTTCTATGGCCTTCTAGTGTAATGGGACACCACAGTGGTGATGGGTAAATCTGTGTACCTTTTAAAAACATTAATTCCTCTGGATGTTGCCTATCTGGCTGGGGGTTCTGATAAAACTGTCAACTTTTATGTACGTATGACAATTTTCATTTGAATGAAGAAAGTGCTTTTTCAAGACTCTGGTTCCTAATGGAGAATGGGCTGTGCAGAAACAGGCCTGGCCACTAGGCAAGAGGTGAAGTATCAGCCACAGAGCTAGAGTAAAAGGCTGGACTGACTGAGATGTTCTGGAAGTAGAGCAGACATGCCAGGTGACAGACAATCCCACCAGGCTGGTCCGTGTGGGGACAGAAAGGGATGGGAAGAGGGTCTGTTCTGAAAACTTAAGACATCTGGAAAGCACTTTCATGGAGGCATTAAGTCAGCCATGGAAAAGCATGGCATCCAGAGGTCTGACCTGATTACACAGATTTGGGGGTCACCACAGACCCAAGGCCCCAGGAGGATGCATGGGGAGGACTGAGTGCAGATAAAGAACAGGTGTGCAGCCTGGGCTCTCCAGCAGCTGGAGGAGGTGAACAGGAGGAATCAGCATAAGAAGACAGAAGTGGGGAGAGAAGCAGCAGACGACTGGTCCTGAACTGGGAGAGGCAGGCATTCATGGAGGACCCAGAGCCAACTAGGGCAGTGGTCCTGGGTGCTGCAATGAAACCCTACTGACATGACATGTATGAAGCACCAGCTGTATGTGCAGCTGAGACATAGTCAGAGTCACAAGACCCAGAAGACAGAGCTCAAGAGCCAGAAGCTGGAGGCAGACACTCCACCAGCTGCCCGCTACTCCAAGCCTCTGGGGTCTTGTTCCATAAGGACAATGATGACAGTACCCACACCCTCACATGGTGATTGGGAGGATTATATAAAACATAGGTCAAAGGGAGCACCAGGGGACTGCTGTTAGTCCAATTTTCCAAGTATAGAGAGGAATGCCTACAAAGGTACTGGACCAGGCTCATTCTTTCGGGCTTTGGTTCCCACCGAGAGGAGAGGTGTTGGCCACACTGGCTCCCTCTGAGCCCCCAGGGCCGCACCTGCAGAAGCTGTGGGTTTTCCTGGCCCAGCTGCTGAAGCAGGGCAGGCAGCAGCGCTGGGTTCTGCTGAATCACCTGCCGCATATTCTGGAACTGGGGCTGGTCCCGCAGGAACTCCAGGGGGTTCTCTCCGGCTGGCAGGAGGGAGGCATGTAGTCAGACCCCAGGCTGGGCTCCCAGAAGCATGGGGGTTGGGGAGGGAGAAGTCTGATGCCTTGACAGCAGACACCCCACATGCACACCTCCCAAGTCACTCACCTGGTTCTGTGGCCGACTGCTCAGACACTTGGCTCTCCTGGACAGAACCATGTTCTGGCTCGGGACTCCCAGGAATTCCCTGTCAGGGGTCCTATTTAGTTCTAAAGCACAGAACACCCGCTGCCTCCCTCCTGCACGCTCAGCCCTGGCAGGAGACAGGTGAGGCCCACCCATCCACTCATGTCCAGCCTTTTGTAGAAAGCCTTTCCTGGCTGGAACCACAACCCAAAGGCTTTTGGGGGCAGGTTTTGCCTCCCTGACCACCCATCAAGGCACTGAAGCCCATGTACTCCATAGAAGCCTCCCCAGGAGGCTGTACCCCCACCTCACCGTGAGTAGATACTCCACGGCTCGGTGGGGGTTGTTGTAGCTGGCTCTCAGGGCGGCCACGACCCGTTCCCGCTCATAGCCCATGGACATGATCTCCGTCAGCATCGTCTCATATTCAGAGCCAGTCACTGTGGAGGGAGCAGTGAGGTCTGGGTCACCAGGGAAAGGGAAGGAGAGCTCCCAGACCCTACTGAACCCACACAAGACCCAACTGATGGCTGGAACACCCAGTCACTTCTGCCCCCAGGGACTGCCCACCCACCTAGCGTGGAGGCTGCGTCTTCCTCTCTCCCGCTGCTACCTGAAGAAGGAACAGAGCTGCAAATTCAAGAGAGAGAAATCGGACCCTGGCTTCTGGAGGTCTGCCCTCCCCCTGTGTGCGTAAGACCACAGATGTGGGCAATGGAATGTGCTGGGAGGACAGGGCCCAAATTGGGGCTGCTGCTCCCTGCCTTACCCTGACACAGACTCCGGGGATGCCGTGGGGACTGATTCCTCCGATGGACTCCTGTCCTCTCTGACGGTAGGTGGGGTATGGGACATGCCTGAGGCAGGGGCCAGCGGGAAGGATGTGGAGGACTCAGGGGCAGCAGTGGATGAGGCCTCTGGGGGTACTGAGGTGCCTGAGCTGTTTTTGGCCTGTCATACCCAGAAAAAGGGAGCAGGCATCAGTATCCCTATCAAGCCTGAACATCCAGCCACATCCAGGCCCCACCCTATTCACAGCTAATCTCTCATGGGCACACAGGCTCTAGCCAGCTCCCCAGCTAATCCATGTAATCCTCACAACTAGCATATTTCACCCACCTTGGTCACCATGACAACCACAAAGTTCTTCTCATCTATGCGATAGTCCCTGATGGGGACATCATCACTCAGGATCTTGCCAGCATAGATGAGTTTCTGTCCAGCCACAGGAAAGGCATCACGACCCTTTTCAGCTTCTATCTTCTCCTTTAGCACCTTCACCTGTAGGAAGGAATGCAGTCATTGCAAATCGCAAGATTCTCTCTTTTCTTCTAGCTTGGGGAGAAGAGGCTGAAAGCCTTGATGACAGAGAAGCTAAGCTTCATAGTCAAGCATGTTAGATTTGAGTTATTAGATCATTCCAACATTCAACAGAGTATTTACAGAACACTTATAATGTGCCAGGTGCTGTTTCAGACACTGAAGACACAGCAGGAAACAAAACACAAGTCCCTGTTCTCATAGAGATGACACTTATGTGGGAAAGAGGAAAAAGTATGTATTTCAGATGATGAAAAGCAAAACAATTTGGGGAGTTAAGAGGGTTCCTCATTCCACACTGCAGACAGTACTCAGTTCTTACTGAGAGCATAAGTTAATAGGGCTATCATAAATGTATATGTGCCACATTTTTAGAGCCTCACAATAATTATACCCTCATTTCATATTTCAGAAAATGGAGGCACAGAGAGATTAAGTAATTTCTCACAAAGTCAAAGAGTTGAGCAGGTAAAAAAACAAAACTGTGTGTTTCCTTTTCTGCAAAAAGTGGATGTCAATGTCTCCTTCATGGGGTAGTTGTGCAAAAAGTGCCAAATACATAAACAGTCCATATGTTTGTTGAGTCCTAAATTCCCTTTTCAGCTAAAAAAGCAGAATAATGCTTAGACTGTGGGCTCTGACATAAGGCAGAACCGAATTTGAATCCTACCTAGCTCTGCCATTACTCGCTGTATGAAACTATGGCCAAGTTCCTTTACTCTAGGTTTCTGGATCTGTAAAGTGAGGAGTCAAGAGTCCCCAAATGACAGGCCTGTTTTGCAGATTTAGTAAGATATTAACAGTAAAAACTCAGCGACTAGCAAAGAACTAACGGCCAACAAATAAGGACCACTGAAACTCAGACCACTTATAATCATTATCATCATAGTTGCCGTCATCAGTGGGCATCTACTGGCCGCTACTCTCAGATTCGGCCACCAACGTCCCGAGGAGACGCCTACAAAGCTGAGAACTCAGAGCCCCCGTCTCGGGGAGCGCAGCCCAGCCGGGCATCCGAGCCAGTCTCCCGCGCCCCGCGAGAGCGCTGACATTGGACCCGGGGCCTGGCAGGCGCCCCGGGGGTGGAGCCTGGTCCGGAGACAGGACTGTGAGCGCCGCCCCAGCCACCAGAGGCTAGGCGGGAGACCATTAGGGGAAGGGGGGCAGAATGGTCCGGGAAAGTCAAGCAGGTTGGGAGGAGTGAACCGGGCCCGGACCGCGCCATCCTCCCTGCCCTCCCGCCGGGATCTATGCCTCCCCGCCCCCATACCACCCTCTGAACCCGTCACTCCCATCCCAGGCTCCAGCCTGGCTCGCACCGTCTCGTCAGGCTCCATGCGGATCTTAAAAGTCTGCTGCTGCAGCGTCTTGAGCGTGATCGTGACGGCCATGGCGGGGCCCGAGCGACGCGGCGTCCCCGGGACCCTCACACAACATGCAACTCACGCCGCCGCCATCTTAGTGCCCAGCCGCACCGCTTGCCGACCGCTTCCGGGGCAGGTGCTGCGCGCGCCGACAATCAGAGCACGTGACCCGCGCGCGCGCGCTCTCTTCCCCTTCTCATCTCCCCAGCCCCCCCCTCCCACCTTGGGCTTTCTTGGGCATGCGTATGAGAGGCCCCCTCGGGCCAGGCATGCGCACATTAATTCTGCGATGCTGGAGAGATGGATGTTCCCGGCTAAGCGAGCAGGCCTGTCACGTGGCTTCGTGCGAGTGACGCCATGACCGTTAGCAGTGACGTCATGCAGCCACAAAATGGCTCCAGCGTCCCTACTTTCACCCTTAGGAGTTTATGACATTGAACAAAAATGTTCATGAACTTGTTATAGATACTTGTATTTCTCCATTGATAAGTCTTCATTTTTGGACTTTCCAATTGAGTTTTATTCTGGTTTGGCCACCCTGACAGGAACCCTGTCAGGCCCTGAAAGTGTAACTTAAGACAGGAAAGGATACTTGAAAGGTCACCAATTAAACAAGTGAAAATAAAAAATAAAAATGCATTTGGCTGTGGAAGCAGAGCCATTTTGTGGCCTCATTCATTCATTCCTGAGAGCTGAATTTTTTGTAATGCCCCTATACTTTCAAGTTTTTGGGTCTCCCACGTCTACTGCTCCTTTCCCAACTACTTTGCTCACCCCACTATCCCCAGTCTGACCCCAAAAGTATTTAAGGAAGATGTTAACTTTCAAAGCCCCCTACATTGAATACAAGTCTCTCCATAAACTTGCCCTGGACATACCAATCCTGGAGGCTTCCCAAAGGACTGGGGCTCAGCCCCAGGACACAGGAAGGAAACTTGGAGGCCAACCCAAAGAGCAAAGATGAAGGGTTGGGTGTTATAGGGACTGGATGGAAGTGAGGCTGCGTTTATCTCCCAGTTTATTACTTCCCTTTGAACCTGCTCTTCTCATGGTTCCCATCCAAGCACTCACCCAAGCCTGGAACCAGGCAGTCACCCAACCTTACTCACTGCCCAACTGTAACCGGGTCCTGCAGCTTCTCCCTTTACTACGCAACCTGAGCCTAGAAGCTTCCACAAAGCAGCCCAGGACTCTTCAAGAAGTTTAAACCCCAACTTGCCCACTGAATACCTCCCTCTGAACTGTGATTGTAACAGGAATAACTTTTATCACTATCCAATTGCTCTATGTAGTCTTGCTCCATGATAGGTAAAAAGTACATAAAGTTGTTAATATAGATGGTGTAAGGTGTGGGTTTAAATCCCTGCCCCACCTCTTATATTCTGTACTGGTCTCCTCATCAAACTGAACTGGTACTAAAATAAAAATTCACCAGTTTGGTGCAAGGACTCAGTGAGTTGTGAGTTAATACCTGCAGTATTTGTAATGGCACTTAGTCCCCCTTCTCCCAGTGCTCCTTTCCCAACTACCTTGTGGGGATAAACAAAGACCCTTGGTAACTTTATGGGACATTCTGCTGTTTTAGTGGCTGAAAAACTAACCTTATTGAAGTCACCCACTAAGAAAAGGCCACCCTTCAGTTCCCTGATGTCTGTCTTCTCCCAGAAGGAGACACAGGAGGAAGACACAAAACTTAATTTAATAGAAATTTTGTTTGTAGTTCTTACATTCTCAGTGTGAGCTGAGCTAGAACCCACTGCCCCACCAAGTGGCCCAGTAATGGAGGCAGGGAAGAAAGGGAGCTGGTGGGGGTATCAGAGCTCAAGCCCTAGGAGCCCAAATCTTCCTCAGTGCTGGGGGGCTGAGGGATCCATCCTCTTCTCCTGCCCCCCTCTGGGCTCCAGGAAGGAGAACAGATGAAATCTTGGGCCTGGGGCTACTCCACACCCCACATGCCCCAAGGTTGGAAGGGGAACTAAGGGATCTAAAGGGGAGAAGGGGACAGAAGAAGGCAAAGATGTCAAAAAAGATGGGGGCCGACAGAGAATCAGACAAAACACCAATAAAAAAAAGGGGGGAGGGCAGGAACAATACCAAAATCTACCCCAAATTGGAACCCGCCTGGAAAAAAGGAAAGTTCTCCAGTCTCATAGAGACATTATTTGGCGTGGCCAGCTCTGTGACGGGAGCGCTCAGGCCTCAGTCCAGCCCTGGAAGCGATGGTGTGGCCCCTACAGCTCATCCTTGGCCTGGCCAGCAGCAGCATCTTCCTCCTCATCCTCATCCTTATCATCCTCGTCCTCCTCATCTTCATCTTTGTCCTCATCGTCGTCTTTGTCTGCCTCCTCCTCCTCCTTGCGCTTCTTGTCCTCCTCCTCCTCCTTCAGTCTCTGCTCCTCATCCTGCTTGTCCTTCATTTGCTTTTCTGCTGCCTGCACGCAGACCACAAACTCAAGGCCTGGCCCCCCACCTGCCTGCCCTGCCCACCCCTCGACCCAGGAGCGGACACTTGTCCCACCTTTGTGACTCCCCACGTCTCATTGCCAAACTCTTCGGCATATGCTTCATCATTGGTGATGAGGAAGTTGTCAAAGATGGTACCAGACTTGACCTGGAGAGATGAATGATGGATGGAAGGATGGTCAGAGTAGGGACACTCCGTGGCCCTGGCCTCAGGTTCCATAACCACTGCACATTGCCACAGCCTAACGTTGTGATTAAAAAAAAAAACAAGCTGACTGGGTTCAAAACCTCTATGACCTTGGACTGGTGAATTCTCCGCATTTTAGTATCTTCATCTATATAATGGGGTCTCACCCCCTTTTGCATATATTTTTCTAGTACCTACCATGTGTCAGGTTCTAGGCACAGAAGGAGTACATCATTGAACAAAAAGAAAAAATGTGGTACCTCTGAAGCTAATTTTTTAATGGGACTATCTAACCACCTTTTAGGTCATTGGGGCAGGTCATTGGGGCAGTTAATGAGATGGTTTAGATAAAGTTTCTTGAAGAAGTGCCTAGCACAAAGTATACAGAACCTCAAAGAGGTTTGTGTGTGAGAGGGTGGATGGGGGAGGTCCTGTGATATAGACCAGGAAATTCTTCAGAAAAAGCACCATTTTAGACTCATACCTGCCTAGGAATGAATCCCACCCTTGTCCCTGTCCTCCTGGGTGATTCTGAGCACTTGAGGTCCCCTAGGGATCCTCCTGTTCCCTCCGTATCGCACCTGCCAAAGGTCTAGGCCCAGAACGGCGAAGTTTTCATAAGCATAGATACTGCTATCAGGAGAATACTCGGGGTTGTCAATCTCTGGATGAATCCAAGTGCCCTTGTAATCTGGGTTGTCAATCTGCCGGGGCTTCCACTCGCCCTGCGGAAGAAGGAAACTGGAAGATGAGTGGAAGTCAGTGTGCTCCCCACTATTTACCCGCTCTGCTTGGAGCCCCAAGACCACCTTGTATTCTGGGTTCTGAATCACTGGTGGTTCCCACTCTCCATCCATCTCTTCATCCCAGTCCTCAGGCTTCTTAGCATCGGGGTCAGGGATGTGCTCGGGCTTGTCCCAGTCCTAAGAGTACATGAGGAGGTCAAAGCCATCCCAGCTCTCCACCACCCCTCTATGGTGGGAAGCCCCTGCCCAAGCACCAACCTCAGGTTTGGAGTCTGTAGGGTCATCAATCTTGGCCCGCTCATCCCAGTCTTCAGGCTTTGAAGCATCAGGATCCTTTATCTTCTTGGGTGGCAGGAAGTCCCAATCATCCTCCAGAGAGCCAGACTCCACCTGGCTATTGTCAATTTTTACCTCGTAGGTGTTATCGGGCCGTACAATCAGTGTATACAGGTGTGTGAATTCATCATCCTGAAGAAGGCAGGAGATGAGTGGCCCTGCCCACTGGACTGGCCTCTGAGCCTACCCCAGGCAGCCATTTGATACCACCCCCAGGCACACCTTGCAACGGATGTCCTTGTTGATGAGCACGTTCTTGCCCTTGTAGTTGAAGATAACATGAACCTTCTTGGTCCCAGGGCCACAGATGTCAGGGCCTAGGTGAGAAGCAGGTCCAGTTAAGGGTCAGAGGTGGCCCACCATTGCCAGGCCTCCCACCCCTCTTTACAAAAGGAAAGCTTGACTCTTAAACTCAGATTTATTAAGACTCAAAATATTCAGACCTTGACTATCTCTAAGGCATAATAAATTGAGTACTGAAAAAAAAAACCCACAAAAAAAAACCACTCTCTAGAACTCAGTATTCTCACTTGTAAAACTGGAAAACACCTACATAAGATCTCACAAATTAACAACCTTAGATCAACAATAACAATGCAACAATTTGCTGCTGTGACTACCCCCTCAGTTTCCTCTTCAAAGGAGAGTCTGACAATGTATTTCCTAGGCTCTCAGGACTACTTTTCATGGGCTACAAGGAACCCATGGATGGGTCTGTCTCCCTCTAATCAGAGGTCAGCAATAGGGCGGGGCCCCTCACCAAACATGATGTTGTATTCAGAGTCTCCGTGCATGTCAGTCTGGTCCAAACTATCTGGAAATAGCTTTACATAGCCGCCCCCGCAGTCGATGTTCTGCTCATGTTTCACAGTAAACTGCACCACCAACGTCTGGTCCTTGTTGCTGAAAGGTTCAAATCTGGCAGACAAGGCGTAAAAGCGGGCATCCTGGCTCGTCTGCAGCCCTAGCAGAGGACAGTAGTGAGGTCACAGCTGGCCCCAATCCCCAGGGACCCTAAGAATCAAAGATACAGACAGCCATTCCCCTTCCTCTGCCTGCCCTGCTCCTGGGGATGCCCTGGCCGTCAGTGACTAGGGCTTCCTCCAGGAGGTCCTCCTGAATCTCAGCACCCAGCTCCAGGCTCTTACCTTTATCCTTGTCCAGGTCACCATAGAACTTGCCGGCACTGAGGACGAATTTGCCAAAATCCGACTTGTGTTTGGATTCGGTCCAGCGGTCGGTCCACCCGTCTACAGTATCAGAGGGGCAGGTCAGTGTGGCTGTGCTGATTCCTCCCCGCCCCCCAACCCCCTCCGTGGCCGCCCAGTCATATCTACCAGAAGCTACAAACTGCTGCAGACAAGGAAGGAAATCCCCCGAGTGCCCGACCCCAACCTCCAGTTTGACACCTCCTGTAGCTTAAAATATCTTCGGACGAACCCTAACTCCCGCCGCGGGCGGCCGCTGCGCCCTCCATGCTCCCCAGGGACGCGGAAAAGAAGTATCGCCTGCGGCTCTGGTCCCCCAGGCCACTGTGTTGGCCCTCTGAGAAGTAATTACAGGCGACAACGCAGATCTGGGCTGGGGGGCCGGTCGCGTCGTCGGAGCGGCCTCGAGGCGGGGCCAGGCGTTACCTCCATCCAAAAACTGCTCCTTGAAGTACACGGCGGGTTCGGCAGCGACCAGGCCGAGAAGGCCGAGCAGCAGCGGGACGGGTAGCAGCATGGCGGGCCGAGGGGGCGGCGGCGCAAAGCGGGCCCTTTAAGTCACCTCTCCAAAAGCAGCTCTGCAGCACGGACAGACGCTGCCGCTGGCCGTGCGTTTTTATACACAACCGCCCTTCAAACCAACATGGCCCTACCTCTTAGCCCGCCCCTCATGCCTTTTCATTGGTTAGAAGCCACGGTTCTGACTTTCCATTGGGCCCTCCTCAGATCAGCATGTTAGGCTGTGCCTCGGAACGCTGGGTTCCCAGATGGCCGATTTCTATTGGCCGCACCACTGGCCAATGAGGGTCGACCACGCGTTGTGGGGGACACCCACCGGTGGGGTAGGGGCCTCCAGCCCCTCAGGCCGGGCCATGTGACCAGACCTTGGTCCAACCCCGCCCTCGCTCGCGCGCTTAGGTCAGGATCCGGACGTTTAAAGAACCGGCGCGAGAGCGCAGGTGTCATCCCGCAGGATTAGGACCCTGCTCCAGCCTTCCCTCCTCCTATCCCCTCTGCTGGGAGGTGTGAGCAAGGTTTTCTGTCCTGTATTGGAGAACACCCAATACGAGTCGCCGTCTCTCTCTGCCTCTGTCCCTCTCCCACCGCACCTATTGCTCCACCCCCAGGATGAAGCAGAGGGCACCAAGGGCTTGGGCTCTGGGTCTTCACTTCAAACTTGACCCCGGCGCCACAGTCATGCAGAGGGAATTCTAGATCTCCCCTCTGTGCGGTCCCTAGTGCCTGGCATCCTGGACGACTGCTGCCGCGTGACCTGGGGCAAGCTACTTAGCCTCTCTAAAGTCACAGGAGCTCCTGAGAGGCCAGAAGAGCGACCCTGAGCAGCGGCTGCCCAGTAGAAATGCTTTTAAAGCTTTTAGGATATCCTGGGACAGGGAAGGAAGCCCAGAAGGCTCGAAGATGTGACTATAGGCTGTGATTGCTAGAGCCCGGTAAGGTTGTTACCCTAATTGCAGCCTGCCTCTCCTTTACTACCCCGCCTCCCCCCATCCCACCTCCACCCCCACCCCATCCCCAGTAAATGAAAGGGGTCGCTGCTTTGTGGTCTTCCACAAACGGCCTGGCTTTTGCAATTAAACGGCCAAAGATGAGAGAGCAGGGGGTTCCGTTGGAGAGGAAGAAAGTAGACCGATGGTAAAGAAGATAAGATCTAAGGGAGAGAGGCAGGACTCCTGTGTTTCTCTCACATCAGAGTCAGATGACTGACAGTGTGGAACACCTTCAGGAAGGAGGAGGGCTAGGGGTTTTCCAAACTCTGAACAAAAAGGCCCTGGATCTGGAAACTTGGGAGTGAACTGAGGACTGGGGGGAGCTGGGGAATCTTGGCAACAGGGCAGGGCTGGGGATCTTTCCCACTAGTGGCGGGGATTCAGAAAAGGGAGAAATTAGGGGTTTTGGAGAAGTTGGGATTCTGCCCTGCCCCCCAGGCCTTATGGCCCAACCTGGCCCCCTTAGAAGGAGTCCCACATCTGGGGTGATCACTCCAGGCCCTCCTGTCTTCCTTCCCTTCCACTAAGTGCCATGGACACGAGTTTGGTGTTTCCTGTCTGAGGGTAGACTCTGTGCTGTCTTGTTCACTTCACCATTCCCTGGTGTCTCCTGCAGCACCTGGCACAGAGCAGGCTTAAAACCCTCTTGATCTGTGGTAGAAGGAAGGACTCTTGAGGAAGTTTTTTTTGTAATGGGAAAAGTGCTTTGAAGGAGAGGAGGGACTTTGAGGAATGTATTCTGATTTTTTAAAAATCAGTACTTCACTGTAGGGTCATGATTGGGGGGGTATTAGTAACCCCATTTTCTAGGTTCAAATAACAATTGTGATGGTTAAGTGAGTAAAGGCATACTGCTTAGAATAGTGCCTGACACACAATCCACACTCAATTTAGTATTAACAAATATGCATACATGTGTAGGCACTATTTCACAATTCTCACAATAAGCTGGGCTCATATTATCTCCATCCAGATGAGGAAACTGAAACAGAAAGATTAAGAGATTTAACTGAGTGACATAAATGGCAGACCTGAGATTACAATGTACTTGTGCTGTCTAGTAGTCTTCACTGACCACATGGGACTGTTGACCATTTGAAATGTGGCTGCTCTGAACTGAAATGGAAATGGAAAATACACATCACATTTTCAAGGCTTAGTATGGAAAAAAGAATGTAAAACATTTCATTAGAAATGTTATAAAGTGTTGCCCTAGTCAGCCGTGGGCAAACTACGGCCCGCGGGCCGGATCCGGCTGTTCTATCTGGTTCTCTTGCTCTCCCCTCCGCTCCTTTACTTTGAATTTATATTAGTTCACACAAACACTCCATTCATGCTTTTGTTCCGGCCCTCCGGTCCAGTTTAAGAACCCATTGTGGCCCTCGAGTCAAAAAGTTTGCCCACCCCTGCCCTAGCTGGTTCGGCTCAATGGATAGGGTCAGCCTGCAGACTGAAGGGTCCCAGGTTCGATTCTGGTCAAGGGCACGGACCTCAGTTGCAGGCTCCTCCCTGGCCTGGGCCCTGGTCAGAGCTCCTGTAGGAGGCAACCAATCGATGTGTTTCTCTCACATCAATATTTCTTACTTTTTTTTCTCACTGTCTTTCCCTCTCTCTCTTTTTTTTTTTTTTTTTTTTTTGTCTTTCCCTCTTTTTTCCACTCTCTCTAAAAATCAATGGAAAAATACCCTCAGGTGATGATTAAAAAATAAATAAAATAAAGAAATGTTATAAAGTATTTAAGTGACAAATGAACATATCAGATTTCATTAGTTCTTCACATTAATTTCACCCATTTTTTAAAAATATATTTTATTGATTTTTTTTATAGAGAGGAAGGGAGAGGAATAGAGAGTTAGAAACATCGATGAGAGAGAAACATCGATCAGTTGCCTCCTGCACACCTCCCACTGGGGATGTGCCCACAACCAAGGTACATGCCCTTGACCGGAATCGAACCTGGGACCCTTCAGTCCGCAGGCCGACGCTCTATCCACTGAGCCAAACCGATCAGGGCGCCCATTTTGTTTATAACGTGGCTACTAGAACATTTTAAATTACATTTGTGCCTTACATTACATATCTAAGGCCAGCACTGATTTAGACCATGCATTATTGCCCTGGCATTGATCTCCTCAGAGCATAGAGTAGGGAGCTGGATGGGACCTGGGGTGATTACAATTTCTTTTATTTTTTAAAAATATATTTTATTGACTTTTTTTTATAGAGAGGAAGGGAGAGGGATAGTTAGAAACATCGATGAGAGAGAAACATCGATCAGCTGCCTCCGCACACCTCCTACTGGGGATGTGCCCACAACCAAGGTACATGCCCTTGACCGGAATCGAACCCGGGACCCTTCAGTCCGCAGGCCGACGCTCTATCCACTGAGCCAAACCGGCTAAGGCTGGGGTGATTACAATTTCTGATTCCATCCCTACCAGCTCCTTATAAACCATGCACAAATCATAGTACTCTCTGAGCCTCAGTTTTCACATCTTCGAAATGGGGATTATATCAATATCTACATCAAAGTTTTGGGGAAAATAAAATAACACACCTGAAGCATTTAACACTGGGCTGGGCACACAGGTGGATGTCCAGGTAGCTGCTATAACTATAACTTGGACTATAACTATTATTAGGTGGGTCCCTCTCCCCTCTTTAAATAGGGATGGTCCCTACCCAGCCTCTCTGAAAATTTTAAAGTAGTTGATATCAGCAGAATGATTAGCTCTGGAGCCCACCACCCACAGTTCTTCTACAGGGTAAGAGAATCCCAGAAGGATTAAGGGCTCCAAGGCCGAGAGAAGGAGGAAGTCCAAGGTCACACAGCCTGCTGCAGGTGGGCTAGATAAAACTTAAAACAACGCTGTGACTCTGTCCTTTAGGTCAATCAATTTGACCTCTCCAGTCAAGCAGACACCACAAGTCCAGCTCGAGCGCAGGTAAAGACTGAGGGCGGGGTTGAGGGGGGAAAGACTGAGTCCACGCTTTGAGGTTCAATTGACACACTCAAGATGGCAACGCCCTAAGCCCTACAGGACTACCAGCCGCCTTCAAGATGGCGGCGCATGCTCTAGCGCCGGTTCCGCTTCCGGTGGTCCCGCTTCCGGTGGTTCCGGCCCTGGAGCCGGGACACGCTTTGCGCGCAGGGAATAATCATGGCGGATAGCCCGGTGGCACAAGGGCTGCTGCGGCGGCTGGAGTTGGTCGATGGCGGCCTGGACAGCGCGGAGCTGGCGGCCGAGCTGGGCGTGGACCACCAAGCCGTGGTGGGTGCCGTGAAGAGCCTGCAGGCGCTGGGCGAGGTGAGCCGGGCCTCTACGCTTTGGCACATGGAGTTCCCTTACCAGGAGGACACTGGTGCCTCCAGGCCAAACGCCCTCAGACCTAGTTAGGGGTAACCCTAAGTGTTCAACTCCGGGCGCGCAGGCAGGGAATCAGGAACGAATAAGGGCCCAGGCGCACCGATGTGCCTCTTGCAGAAAACGTCCTTTGAGGGGATAAGCAGCCTTGGGGCGTGGGACGGGGGGTTACTATGGTGGAGAAGGAAGACGGGATCGCTGCCCTCACGGAGACTGCGATCTCATGGGGGAGGTACTCTCGGGACTAGAGTGCTGGAGGAAGCACAGGGAACCCAGAGACAACAGCTGACCCAGCCTTGGGAGTCAGGGAGAGCATCCCAGAGGAAGTGACCGCAGAGTTGGGTCTCTGTCTTGAGGAATGCCATAGCACCTAGAGGATCAGTTGGGGGGAGGGGGAGGAGAGGATGTGGGGTGAGAGAGACAGCAGATCCAGAATTTGCAAGGTCATGTAGGTCTCTCACAGGGTACTGGAGAGCCATAACACGAGCTGGAGCTAGTCCCCAGTGTGTGTCGCCTTCATCACTCTTGGGAACGACTGGCAGGAGCAAGATCTAAGATGAGGGGATGAGGGCAGAGGCTGGCACATCCCCAAACTAGAGGGCCTGGTGTCTGGCTGTAGGGAGGCAGCTGGAATGAAGAGGTGGTTCGGGAGAGGCAAGGGGAGCACAAATGAAGCCCAATCTTCTGATCTGGATAAGTGAAGGGTAATGGAGTCACAAGGGGAGGATGCTGAAGGGCCCATGGGCCACCCAGGAGGCTGGATCCATGAGGGGAGGACATAGAAGAGAAGTCTGGGCTGTTCATTCATCAAACTTACCTCCTGTGCCCCACTCTGGTCTCAACTTTATTTATCATTCAATCTTTGCCATGATCATAGGATGATGGTAGTGTTATTATCCCCATTTTGCAGATGTGACCACTCCTAAGTACTGAGCAATAACTTGAGCAGTGTCACTAGAAGAGACAGGCAAATCTGTATTTGAAAGTAGGTGGTGTTAACATAAAAAATAAACAAACATTGAAACCTGTAGATAATTTTTGTGAGTTTATTTGAGCCAAACTGTCGACATATGCCGGGAAGCAGGACCTCAACGAATTGAGATAATGCTCCGGAGAATGGTGGGTTATATCTGTACTTATACATTGTAAGCAAAGGAAAGGGACGTAGATGGGTTACATGAAATCCATTGGGCATAGATTATAGGATAAAAAGTGAAATGATGGACATAGGCTTCTTTTACATAGATGGATAGGGGATAGTTTAACATAATTAACAGTTGAGGATTAACTTGATAACAATAACAATGAGGAAATGTTCTGTGCCAGTTGTTGTGCCCTGAGGGGTCTGGAAAAAAAGAGAAGTTACAAGTTACCCAGACATTTCACAGATATGTTATCTTAGTAAAGATCTAAGTTGATCTTTGTCAGGGAAAATACTGCCTAGGACGTGACTACCCACTATAACCTGTTTATAGTTAAATATTTAATTTTCAGACCATCTTTTGTGGTTATTTTAGGTCTCTGAGTTTGCAAGATTGCCATGCAGGCCTCCCCTGAGCTTGTCAGGTTAGCATGTGGCCCCTTTTGTCCACAGTGGTCAGGCTGCAGAGCCCAAGGTTGTCAGTTCCAAGAAGGGATTGAAGCTATGTATGGTGTGTGGGGTCATAGTATCTTGACTGGTGTGAAATTGACAATCCTCTGACATAGAGCCCACCACACCTTGCTCTCATGGATAAGAAAACTTGTTCAGGAAGGTTGAGCATCTTTCCCAAGGTGAGAGCTGGGAATTAGAATAAAGGGGGAACTAGGAGGACCTGTGGGCCCCACCCAGCCTTGCCACTGTGTGACCTGAACCCCACCCTAATCACAGAGCTTCAAGTTCCCCTGTGTGATGTTGACCTCCAGGGCCTTTCTCTGACACTTTAGTCATTGATATGCAAATGTAAAGGCAAATCAGTTCATCTGAGTTCTTTAAAATCTTCCCCAAGTTAAAAAATACATTTTTCTTCCCAGCTTCAAAAGTGACAGAATTTGTCTTCTGCCAGGTAACACCCTTAGTACTTTACCTCACCCTGGGAGGTATGAACAGTATTTATTGTTGTCCCTGTGTCATAGAAGGGAGACTGAGGCTCAGCAAGAGTTAAATCACTTGGCTGGGAAGTGGTGCAATTGAGATGTGAAGCCAGCTTTAGGGGCTGTGCTTTGATCTTGGCTTCAGTGCTTCGGCAAGGGGGTGCCCAGCTCTGAACCTTGTCCCTACCTGTGCCTCCTTTCTCCTGCAGATCATCGATGCTGAGCTACGCTCCACCAAGCACTGGGAGCTTACTGCAGAGGGCCAGGAGATTGACCGGGAGGGCAGCCATGAGGCCCGGGTGTTTCATAGTGTCCCTCCAGAGGGCCTGCCCCAGAGTGAGCTCATGGTAGGGTCCGGGGAGGGGGTGGTAGGGCTTAGGGAGGTGATGGGGTGAAGGTGGCCCTTGTGTCCCCCTCACTGTAGCCTTGCTCCCTCAGCGACTGCCCAGTGGCAAGGTGGGCTTCAGCAAGGCCATGTCCAACAAGTGGATCCGTGTGGACAAGAGTGCTGCTGATGGGCCCCGGGTGTTCCGAGTGGTGAGTCCCTATGGGCAGGCAGGTGGGCCTCTGGCTCTCACAGCCCTTCATAACCATTGTCCCATCATTGTGGCAGGTGGACAGCGTGGAGGATGAGGTGCAACGGCGGCTCCAGCTTGTCCGGAGTGGACAGGCTGAGAAACTGGGCGAGAAAGAAAGGAGTGAACTCAAGAAGAGGAAACTGCTGACCGAAGTGTGAGTGGCTGCTACCTTCAGTCTCAGACTCATGTCACCTGTGTGTCCTGGAGTGGGAGAAGGGAAAGGAGAGCTGTTCTGGACACACTAGGCTAAGGTTCTGTAAGTCCCTCCCAGCCCCTCTTCCACTGTGGTTGTGAAGCAGACAAGCCAGGTTCATGCCACCTAGGGCTATGGCACGTGCTGTGCCTTCTGCCAAGAATGACCTTCCTGCTGATCTTCAAGGCACGTTCCAGCATCCAACTTCTGTTCATGTGTCACCTTATAGGGGCCACCTTTCCTCCCTGCGATTCCCACAAAAGCCACTCACCTAGTCTGTCTCTTTTTCCCTGTTTATTTCTTTCACAGTTCTAAACCCTGCCTGAAATTAATTGAATGCTGGGACCTGGACAGCTGGGTTCTCTGCTCTCCCAGGGCTGCCTTCCCTTTGAGTAGACACTGAATGGAGGTGGACTGCCCAATGCATGTCCTGGCTCTGCCACTTTCTAACTCTGTGACCTTGGCCAAGTCACCTGATCTGTCTAGGACTCCAGTTTTTTCATCTGTAAAATGGCCCCTTTTCACAAGATTGTGAGGTGACGTCAATGGAACAGAGCTGGCATAGGATAACTTTATTAACCTAAACTTTACCTATTATTATTACTCACAGCTGTATGCTTAGTGCCTTGAATGGGCTCTGGTACACAGTGTGTTCCCAATAAGTGTTTGGTGAATGAACTCAGGATGTAGGTAGGGGCCAAATAAAAGGATTTTAGGTGACAGTAAATATCAGGAAGAAAATAAAGCAGAGTGACTTGGTGGGTTGTGTTGGGGTCAGCATCATATGGGAGATCAACGGAAGCTTCTTAGAACTTGACAGTGGTATCATATCCCTTCCCTCCTTTGGCCATAGGACGCTGAAGAACTACTGGGTGAGCAAAGGCAGTGCCTTCAGCACCAGCATCTCTAAGCAGGAAGCAGAGCTGAACCCAGAGATGATCTCCAAGTAGGGGCAGCCCCAGGGTCGGGGGTCAGTGGGGTGTAGGGGTGGGCAGTATCCACCAGGCCCATGTACCCTGCATCCCCACCCACAGTGGCTCCTGGCGGGACCGGCCCTTCAAGTCCTACAACTTCTCAGCCCATGGCATCCTCCCAGACAGTGGCCACCTGCACCCTTTGCTGAAAGTTCGCACCCAGTTCCGGCAGATCTTCCTGGAGATGGGGTGAGCAAGGGGCCAGAGGTGGGGCCGGGCCAGCCACCTCAGGGCAGGGTAGTCAGGCCACATCTCCCGCCAGGTTCACTGAGATGCCGACCGACAACTTCATCGAGAGCTCCTTCTGGAACTTTGATGCACTCTTCCAGCCCCAGCAGCACCCAGCACGAGACCAGCATGACACCTTCTTCCTGAAAGGTGAATGGGCCCCGGTGTGCCATCAGAGGTGCTGGGCCTGGGTAGAGCCTTTTGGGGTGGTATACCATTTTACAAAATAAATTCCATCCTCCTCAGCATGGCCAGCAAGGCTTGTGTGAGCCAGTCATGTCAACTTCTGTGGTCTCCTCCTCCCACTGGCCCTCTTGACCACCTCTGGGCATTTGCCTGTGCTGTGCCTTCTGCTGAGAACTGTTTTCTCCTGGATCTTTATGGTGGGCTCCAGCATCAAACGTCCATTCACATATCATCACCTCAGAGTCCATCCTGACGTGCCTTTTTCCCCCGTGTTCTAAAAATCCTTCCCCTTAACTTTCAACCTTGGTTCCCATTCATTTCTTTTCCTTCACAATTCTTAGTACTATATGAAATTGAATGACTTCCACAATGGTTGTTGTCTTCCCCATTAGGAGGACGTTAAGAATTTACACATTCCCAAAACAAATGGTTACTGAGCTCCGCCTCTGTGCCAAGGTCTCTTATAAACACCTGGGTCACAGCCATGAATGGAACAGAAGTCCTTGCCCTGGTAATCTGCATCCTGGTGGGGAGACATGTATTAAATCCTGAATAAGCTATAAGTTCAGTAATGCAAGATGGCAGTAAATGCAAAGGGAGGAAATGGCATGGGGCAGGGGCTGTCAATTTTTTAAAAAGTCTTTGCTGCCCTAGCCCAGTGGCTCAGTTGTTTAGAGTGATGTCCCATTACACCAAGGTTGCAGGTTCAATCCCTGGTCAGGGCACATCCATAAAGCAACCAATGAATGCATAAATAAGTAGAACAACAAATCGATGTTCCTTCCTCTCTGAAATGAATTTTTTTTTTAATCCTCACCTGAGGATATTTTTCCATTGATTTTAGAGAAAGTGGAAGAGAGAGGTAAAGACAGAGAGAAACATTGATGTGAGAGAGACACATTGACTGGTTGACTCCTGCATGCACCCTGACTAGGGCCTGGGCTGGGGAGGAGCCTGCAACTGAAGTATGTGCCCTTGACCGGAATTGAGCCCAGGACCCTTCAGTCCACAAGCCAATGCTCTATCCACTGAGCCAAACCAGCTAGGGCTGAAATAAATTTTTAAAAAATATGTAGCTCTGGCCAATGTTTCTCAGTGGTTAGAGTGTTGACTGGTGCACCAAAGGGTTGCAGATATGATCCCTGGTCATGGTCAGGGTCAGGCACAAGTGGGAGGCCACCAATCAATGTGTCTATCTCTATCTCTCTCCCACCCGCCCCTCTTTAAAAATCAATAGAAACATTTCCTCAGGTCAGGTCAGAATTTAATATAAATAAATACATATATATATACTAGAGGCCCGGTGCACGAATTTCGTGCAGGGGCGGGGGGCGGGGCATGTCCCTCAGCCTGGCCTGTGTCCTCGGGGGATGTCTAACTGGCCTAAACCGGCAATCAGACATCCCTCTCGCAATCCAGGATGCTGCATGCACCAGTGACCATACTTTTCATACAGGTGAAAGGCATCTTGCTGTTGTATGGGCAGCTGTATTTTTTTGCCCTGATTATAAAAAGTAGTACATAACATGATCCTTCTGAGGCAGTAGTACCATTTTCCCCATCTTATGCATGGAAAAACTGAAGCAGAGAGAAGTTAAGTAATAGGCTTTGTCGCACAGTTATAAGTATCAGAATCAGGGCTGACCACAAAATGTGCAAGCCAGAGTCCATGCATGTCATCGCTGCATCATCCTGTTTTTTCAGTGTTAGAGTAGCCTTGCCAGGTTTTAATTTTTAAATCTAAGAGACTTTCCAATATATAGGGTAGGGTCCCTAGGCCTGGCCAGCAATCAGGGCTGATCTGTGGAGCGATTGGCCTCCCGTCACCCCGCCCCCCACCCTGCTGGCTGGCCCTGCCCCCACTGGTAGCCTCCCTATCGGGGGCAGACGCTGAACACAGGAGCTGCGCCCCCCTCCGCTCCCCGCAACTGGTGGTCAGTGCGCATCATAGCAGTAACCAGTTGTTCTGCCATTTGGTTGATTTGCATATTAGGGTTTTATTATATAGGATGTCTTTGCTTAAGCAAAGACCAACCGAGGTGAGGGAGGGAATTATATCTGGAGAAGGGACATTCCAGGCAGAGGGAATAGCCAGTACAAAGGCCCTGAGGTTCAAACGAGCCTGGTGTGCTTACAGATCAGCTGGTAGGCTCTGTGACTAAAGGAAGTGATGAATTAGGAATGGGTGGATGAGAACAGGGAGTTGATTGGGGACCACAGAGAGGACTTTGACTTTTTCTCCCATTGAAATGGGAACTGTGGAAGTTTCTGGGCAGAGAAGGATGTGACTGGCTTAGGTGTTCCCAGATGCTCTCTGGCTGCAATGACAGGTGAGGGCGGAAGCTGCACTGTCACTGTCTGTCCTCTGTGCAGTGGCTGTTTGAGAAATGCTTTTTGACTGACCAGACGATGCTCTGTCCTCCCCAGATCCAGCCGATTCCCTGCAGCTCCCTATGGACTACGTCCGTCGGGTCAAGCGGATCCACTCCCATGGTGGCTATGGCTCACAAGGGTGAGGCAGGACCAGGACTTTGGGGTGTTCGGGGAAAGGAAGTTGGGAGCCCAAGGGCATCAGTATGGACTTCGGATTTCCTCTTGAAGGTACAAGTACAATTGGAAGCTGGACGAGGCCCGGAAAAATCTGCTGCGTACACACACCACGGCAGCCAGTGCTCGTGCCCTCTACCGCCTGGCCCAAAAGGTGCAGCTGGGCCTGAGTAGCATGGGGACAGAGAGGGGACTGTCATACTGACCTTCTGACACATGACTTGGCCTGCCTGTCATCTCCAGAAACCCTTCACACCAGCCAAGTACTTTTCCATCGACCGTGTGTTCCGGAATGAAACCCTGGATGCCACTCACCTGGCCGAGTTCCACCAGATCGAGGGTGTTGTGGCTGACCATGGCCTCACCTTGGGCCACCTCATGGGTGTCCTTCGGGAGTTTTTCACCAAGCTAGGTGAGCAGGCAGACCAGGGCAGGTGGTGGTGGTGTGGCCACAGGAGGATGTCTGGGTCACCAGCCTTGTCTTCCACCCAGGTATCACCCAGTTGCGCTTTAAGCCAGCCTACAACCCCTACACTGAACCCAGCATGGAGGTGTTCAGCTACCACCAAGGTCAGAGTGGGACCTGGTGCTATGGCAGGGAGGGAGGTCTGAGGCTTCCCCCTCTTAGCCCCGGTCCCCTCACTGCCAAGCCCACATCCTGCCTCCCAAGCTCACTGCCAGGCCCAACATCACCCACATGAGTTGCTCATCCTTCTCCTGCCCTCACAGGCTTGAAGAAGTGGGTGGAGGTCGGGAACTCTGGGCTCTTCCGTCCTGAAATGCTGCTGCCAATGGGGCTCCCCGAGAATGTGTCAGTCATTGCCTGGGGCCTCTCCTTGGAGCGGTGAGTGCCCAAACCACTTAACATGCGTTTGGCTGCTTTGTTTAGGGGACTTGCCAGGTGTGGAGTCCTGTAGATCTTCAGCACCATCCATTCATTCATGGATAAACTTTAGTGAGCACCTGCTGTGTGCTCTGTTCTGTGCACACACCCCTGCTTCTGTGAAGTTAAGGTCCTAGAGAAGTGAGAAGAATGACAAGTAAATTTAATAAATAATGCCTAGAGTGTGCCTGCAGGAAGGGCTAAGGAGAGGAGGTTGTCAGGGAAGGGCTCACAGAGGAGGTGGCATCTAGCAGACTGGTGGTGGATGACCTGGGAGGATATCTGGGGAGGGGTGTTCCAGGCAGAGGGAATTGCCAGTGCAAAGGCCATGAGGCTGGAGTGTGCCTGCTGTGTTTGGAGGGAGAAAGGGGTGGAGAAGTGGGTGATAGGGCAGATTGTGCAGGGCCTTATGGGCTATGGGAGGACTTGGGCTTCCATTCTGAGGAAGGTGGGAGCCCTCAGAGGAGTTCTGATCAGAGAACAGGACCTGACCTAGTGTTAAAGCATGTCCCCTCTTTCCCTCAAGCCCAACGATGATCAAATACAACATCAACAATATCCGTGAGCTGGTAGGCCACAAGGTGAACCTGCAGATGGTGTACAACAGCCCCTTATGCCGCCTGGATGCCGAACGAGGGTCCCCACAGACACAGGAGACAACATGACATGGGCCGCCCTGGACAGGCCACCCTCCTGAGCCCCTGCTGCCCAGCCCTTGTATCCCTGGCCAGTGGACCCCTTTGTATTTATGAGGCCTCTGTGAGGCTGTCTCCCTGTTCCTGGTATCTCCTCTTCCTCACCCGCCCCAGGGTTCCAGGGGCAGGGGAGCAGGTAACCCATTTGTTCTGATAGGTGGGCCCTAGTGAGCCCTGCAGGTGGCTGCTAGCTAATAAAGTGGGCAGTTACCTTCATCTGGTGCCTTTCCTTAGGAGTGGTGGGGTCCTGTTGGCTCTCCCCAGTTTAGAGTGTGGTTGATGGGAGGAAACTTGGGTGCTAGTGTGAGAGGTGTTGGATTGGGGGCCATGGATCCTCAGGGTCTCCTGGTCAGCTTCAGCCAGTTTTCCCTGGAAAAGATAAGCTCTTTCAAACACTTACTGATCACTTACTGGTGCTAGGCCCTCTTCTAGGTGAAAGGAACAGACCCCTTATCCCTTGGGACAGACATTTGGGAGGGCAAGCAAGCTAAGCTTTTAAAAGCTGCCCCCACCCCCCCTTTACTTTTTTCCCAAAAAAATATAAAAAGATTTACTACTACAATATTTTATAACAATAGAAGGTAGCTGGAAATCCTACATGGTAACATAGACAATATGATACACAACCCCAGGGGGAGGAGGCAAGAGAGAATGTGGCAGAGGCTATCGGTCTAGACTAAGAGCCTTTCAATGGACTGGATCTGCTGCTTCAGCTGGGAGCCTTCTTTCATGGTGACAGAACAGGTGATGACGGGCCTGGAGACCCCGCAGGCCTACCCCAGTGCCTGCTTGGAGCGCACAAACAGGTAGGGCACATTCTTCACAGCAGCGGGAGGTGCAAGATGATCTCCAGGGGCTCTGCGTCTGCAGCCATGACAATGAACTCAGAGATACCTCTCTTAAGGGTTTTGGTGGCCTCATTGACTCCTTTTCGAAGCTGCTTGTAGTTACATGACTGCTGGTTGAGGTCCAATAGATTTTTTGGTGAGGTGGGCATCTGCGTGAGGGTAGGCCTTCAGATTTACATCGGCCTCAGTCATAGCTGTGGTTCCGCGGTCTCGCCTCTCAAGATGCGCCGCTGACATACTTCAGAGAAGGAGTGCTCCACTCGCCCCCCTTACTTTTAAATACTTTTTTTTTTTTTTAAGAATAGTTTATTGACTTTCAGAAAGAGAAACATTGATGCAAGAATGCAACATACATCAGCACACCCCTACTGGGGATTGAGCATGCAACCTGGGCATGTGCCATTGACCAGGAATTAACCTGGCAACTTCCTGGTGCATGGGCCAATGTCGAACCAACTGAGCCACATTGGTCAGGGCTTAAAGATTTTTTAGACCAATTTTAGGTTCATAGCAACATTGAGTGGAAGGTACAGAGATTTCCCATGTACCTCCTGCCCCCACAACCTACACAGCCTCCCTCACTATCAACACCCCCACTACAGTGGTGCTTTTGTTAAAACTGATGAACCTGCATTGACACATCATGTGAATAAACAACGGTGCATTCTGTGTTGTACATTGTATGGGTTTGGACAAATGGATGATGATATGTAACCATCCTTATGGTATTTTCACTATCCTGAAAGTTGTCTGCTCCCCACCTGTTCATCCCTCCAGCACTGCCCTCCCCCCACAAAATAAACACCCTGCTTTTAAATTCTCATAAGAATGTCAAATGAGCCTAAAATAGATGAATAGGATACAGCTTTGTGAGCCCATTGCTCCCATTGATGAGTGTTTGAGATCTCACACTTCATCTTCATCTGCATGTTTCTATAGAAAATTTTAAAAGCAAATCCCAGCTGCCATGCTGTTCACCCCATGTCTTGTGCACTTTTGAAAATGTGGACAAGCCCTGGCCAGGTAATTTTGTTGGTTAGAGTGTCTTCCCAATCCACCAAGGTTGCACGTTCCATCTTTGGTCAGGATCAACCCATGAATGCATAAGTAAGTGGAGCAACAAGCCCATGTCTCTTCCCCCTTCCTCTCTAAAATCAATTAATAAAAAAAGGTGTGGACAGTTTCTTGGGTGATCACAAGCCCATTGGCACACCCAGTGAAATGGACAAGTCTGGGGCCATAGACATCACTGGTCTCAGGGCACTGTGGGTACCAATCTCCTGAGGGCTCCTCAATCAAATCTTTTTCTCTATTTCAAATAATTTAGTCATACAGAAAAGTACTAACTCATGCAATAAATCCATACTTCCTACGTGCCAGCACTGTTCATGAGCCTTGGCAGTATAGGCAAGTGGACTCAAGCCCCTGCCCTCGGGAGCTGACGTGGGGGGAGGGTGCGCTGGAGACATGATAAACAAGGCATAACACCCAAGGGTCACCCACCCCAGCCCTGCTTTGGTCAAATCTGAACATTGACTATAATGTTTGCTTTGGAACTTTCAGTTTTAGACCTATGTGACCCATGGTTTGAAGACAGGGGCTTGTCCTAGTTCCATCCCCACCCTGCTAAGGTTATTACCAACTCGTGAATTCGATGTCTGTCTTTCTCATATATTTAAACATTTTTTACTACATGTATATATTACATTCCAAGTCATGGCTTATTTTTGCATGTTTTTGAAAGTCATACAAATGATGGGTGCACCATAAAAATCCTCCTGCATCTTGCCTTAACCGGTTTGGCTCAGTGGATGGAGCGTCGGCCTGCGGATTGAAGGGTCCCAGGTTCAATTCCGGTCAAGGGCATGTACCTGGGTTGCGGGCACATCCCCAGTGGGAGGTGTGCAGGAGGCGGCTGATTGATGTTTCTATCTCTCTATTCCTCTCCCTTCCTCTCTGTAAAAAATCAATAAAATATATATATTTTTTCAAATCCTCCTGCATCTTGTGAGTTGCTTTTGAGTTCCGAGTGTTTGTGTTTGTGTGTGCATGCTTAACAGCAAGCCTTTGAGATTTTTCTCAGTAGATAGTCCTTCAGTTTTCAAATCTAATGGTGTAGGAAGATGTATTTTGTTTAACTTGTAGCTTTACCACAAAATATTGTTAGCTATTGTTTATTAAACTCTTGGTATGTTCCAGAAGTTTTATCCCTGAAACCCCTACAATAGCCAGATATTTTAGATTGTATCACCTTGGTAGTAGATGAAGATGGGATTTGAGTGTGAGTAGCAGTTTTATGGTCATTATCGTGGTAAGAGACAGGACCCAGATTCAAATCCATGTTTTCCAGAATGTAGGTGTCAAGATGAGTGCCCTCGCCCAGCCGGCGTGGCTCAGTGGTTGAGCTTCAACCTATGAAGGAGGTCACAGTTCGACTCCTGGTCAGGGCACACGCCGCGTTGTGGGCTCGATCCCCAGTGTGGGCGTGCAGGAGGCAGACAATCAGTGATGCTCATCATTGATGTTTCTATCCCTCCTCCCTTCCTCTCTGAAATCAATAAAAATATATATTTTTTAAAAGATGTGTGCTCAGTGTGTGTGGCTCAGGACAGAGCCTCCCGCGGGAGGGCTGAGCAATATGGAGGAATGCCCACTGCCTCCACGTGGACGCTGTGACAGGTGTCCCAGGGAGGCCGCACCTCCTTCCCAATCAATTGACACAAAATCCCAACCCTTCACCTTGCCCCCCAACTCCTTCCTCTGCCCAACCACAGCCCGCCAACCCCGCTTCCTCCCCAACAGGCCATGGGGCTGTTCTTCACACTGAGCTTGCTCCCCCTCAGGGCTGTGAGTACACCTATCCAGATCTTTTGCCCACTTTTCCTTTGGGTTTGTCTTATTATTGAAAGAGTTATTTGTAGATGCCAGTACAAGTTCTTACATTTACATATTGCAAATATTTTCTCCCAGGCTGTGGCTCCTCAGTGCCAACAATAATATTGTTACTACTAAGGCATTATTGTTATTACTATTACTATTAAATGACGGATTGGTGCACCAGTGGGTTCCCTCAGCCCGGCCTGTGCCCTCTTGCCATCTGGGACCCCGGGGGATGTCGCAGTGCCACAGCAGCAGGCGGCCAGGGATGAGCCCAAGCCGGCGCACCCCATTGCTCCCGCTCATCCGGGTCCCACTGCGCCTGCTGCCGCCGCCTTCGCCTTCGGTAGCGCTGCTGTGCCAGCCATGAGCCCGGCTTCTGGCTGAGCAGTGCTCCCCCTGTGGGAGCGCACTAACCACCAGGGGGCAGCTCCTGCGTTGAACATCTGCCCCCGGTGGTCAGTGGGTGTCATAGCAACTGGTCATTCAGGTTATTCTGGTTGACGGGTCTGAATGGTCACTTAGGCTTTTATCCTATCTAATAAAGAGGGAATATGCTAATTGACCATCACTCCGTCACAAAGGTGGCTGCACCCACAGCTGAGGCCAAGTGCCGGGCCGGGGGACCTGAGGCTGCATCCCCCTACCGGTGGGGCTTGACAGGGACCTGAGGCTGTGCCCCCCTCCCAGTGCCGGGCCGGGGGACCTGAGCCTGTGTCCCCCTGCCTGGTGGGGCTTGACGGGGGACCTCAAGGCACACCCCCCGCCCCGGTCTGGGCTGGGGGACTTCAGGCCATGCCCCCGTCCTGGCATCGGGCCAGGGGGCCTGAGGCTACATGCCCTGCCCAGCAGGGCTTGACAAGGGTGGGACTGGCCAGATCTGGGTCTAGCCCAATGGGGGCGGGGGCCAGCCGGGTCTGGGTCTCATGTGATTTTGAGGCGCATGTGGGTGGACGGGGACTTGACTCTGGGTCCCATGGTGTGCCCCAGACTCTGACAGGAGGAAGGTTTTCATATACATTTTACTAATTTTCTTTCATCTCTGACACTTCTTTTATAGAGAAAGGGCAAATAGCAATATTAAATTATTTCCTCTAACTAATCCCCTTTTAATGTGCACGAATTTCATGCACCGGGCCACTAGTATATTTATATATAGATAGATAGATATGGGTCCAACTCTAAGGGCCAGGCCCACCCTGCTTTCAAGGAGCTTCTGGTTTTGGAGTGTACAGGTAAGTGGTTCAAGGTGGTAACTGAATGAACTTTTTTAAAAAATAAATATTTTATTGATTTTTTATAGAGAGGAAGGGAGAGGGATAGAGAATTAGAAACATCGATGTGAGAGAAACATCGATCAGCTGCCTCCTGCACACCTCCTATTGGGGATGTGCCCGCAACCAAGGTACATGCCCTTGACCGGAATCGAACCCGGGACCCTTCAGTCCGCAGGCCGACGCTCTATCCACTGAGCCACACCGGTCAGGGCACGTCAGCCCTTTTACCAAGGGTTCCATTCCGGGTCAGGGCACATACCCAGGTTGCAGGTTCCAGGAGCAACCCATGGATCTCTCTCTCTCTTTCTCTCTCTCTCTCCCTCTCTCTCTCTCTCTCATATCAATAAAATATAATTTTTTTAAATTTTTATTGAAAAGATCCTTCGACCCACGTTGGATACGGAACCTCAAAAGTGCGCATGCGCGCGCAGAGACCACCTCCCCACAAGCTTTCAGCAGAGCCTGCTGCGCGCGCAGCCCCAAGAGGGCCCAACGGTCATTAACGGTCGACTCGCCCCGTTGCGCGCGCATGTTCCCAGATAGAATTGAGGCCAGGAGAGCGCGCCCCAGCAGGTCCGTGGGCCAGCGCGTGCGCAGAGGGCGCGTGCGAGAAGGCGGGAAAAGACAAGATGGAACGACAGGGAGTATGCGATGCTTGTTTTCTTCGCGGGAGATGGGCAGGGGACGGCGGCGATCTCGGGCTTCCGCGCGGACCTTCGCCCGACAACAGGGGCGGGGTCACCCTCGCCCGGCCGGCCCGATTTCCTGACTGACTGACGGGGCCTGACTGATAGACGAATAGTGTGACTGACGCTCTGACAGCGGGGCCTGAAGGACAGACTTCCACGCATGGCGCGTGGCAGAAGCAGTTTAGAGAGTGGCTCAGACGCCCATGTGCCGCACCCGTTTTTTTCCTTCTTTTCTCCTCCCTTTTCTCCCTCCTCGAAGGACTCGACTCAACGCAAATACCAGTTAGGAGCCCAGGCACCCCAGAGCCTCTGCCCTCACCCCGGCCCCTCCAGTGTCCCCGCCTCTGTCCTCCAGGCACAGTTTTTCCCCACCTCGTGGTGCCTGCCCTGGCTCAGCCGTCTCTTCTGCGGGTCCCCACTACGTCACAAAGAGGAGCCCAGGGCCAAAGGGCGGGAGGAGGGGATCTGACCACTTGTCGCCTTCCGCCTTCCTTCGGCCTCTCAAGCGCTGACTGTGCTCACAGGTGGACATGCCCCACGCAGAATGCAAGGACCAGGAGCCACTGCCGCTGGGGGAGAGCACGGAGCAGCAGCAGGGCGAGGAGAGCCACGAAAAGGAAGCTGGTTGGGAGCCAGCTAGGTGAGGAAGCCCTGGCCCAACGGGTCCAAACAGTCCCCTGGGGCCTTCTTCGTCCATTTCTTTCCCAAGACCCTACCAATGTGTACTCCCGGCGCATTTGTTCCGCGTGCTAGTTGAGCATCTCTCATGGGCCTGGCGTGTGTTAAGTGCTGGGGACACAGCAGTGACCTGACACTCTCTAGAGGGGGAGACAGATTGTAAACTCAGGAAAAAAACAGGGAGAAAATGACAGGTGGCTTGTTTACATCAGGAGAGGGTCAGGGAAGGCTTCCTGGAGGAAGTGACGAGTGAGCTGAGGGGAGAGAAGCAGTAGCTGCAAGGATGGGGAGGAGGACTGCCTGGAGCCATGTGAGGGGGAGACAGAGACAGACTGGTAATGGGGCTTTGGGTGTAATTACCCATGAAAATATTTGGGATAGAGGAGTGAGGTGAATGACTATAACAGGGTGGGGACTATTGTGAATAAAGTTGTGTTGGAACACAGCCATACTTGTCTGTGGACTCTAAGGGCACAGAGCTAAAAAGATGTACTGTCTGGACCTTTATAGAAGTTTGCAGTCTTCTGGACTAAAGTATTAAAAGTGTCCCTCTGGCTGTCGTGTAGCGCATGGATTGTTAGGTCAAGAGTGGAAGCTGGGAGACCAGTGAGTAGGTATTTAGAATAATCTAGGTGCAAGATGACTCTGGCTTGAATCTATTGGGGGTGATGAAAGTGGTCAAATTCTGGATATTTTTAAGAAGTTAGAACTGGCCCTAGCTGGTTTGACTCAGGGGATAGAGCATCGGCCTGTGGACTGAAGGGTCCCAGGTTCCATTCCAGTCAGGGCACATGCCTGGTTGCAGGCTCGATCCCCAGTGTGGGGTGTGCAGGAGGCAGCCAATCAATGATTCTCTCTCATCATTGATGTTTCTATCTCCCTCTCCCTTCCTCTCTGAAATCAATAAAAATATATTTTTAAAAAAGGAAATTAGAATTGAAAGAAAATGCTAATGGATTAGATGTTGGAGTAAAAGAAAGAGCAGTGTCAGTGATGGCAAAAAAAAAAGTTTTGTCTTGCACATTATTTAATATTTTTTTTGTTATTAATCCTCACCCAAGGATATTTTTCCCATTAGTTTTTAGAGAGGGTGGAAAGGAGGGATGGTGGGAGGGTCGATAGAATGAGAGAGAGAGAGAGAAATTTTGATATGAGAGAGAGAGATCGGTTGGTTGCCTCCTGCACTCACCCCAACTGGGACAGGGATCGAACCTCCAACCAAGGTATGTGCCCCTGACCAGGAATAGAAGCTGGGACCCTTTGGTGCATGGGCCAACACTCTAACCACTGAGAACACTGGCCAGGGCATCTTACACATTTATTTATTTTATTTTTTATTATATTTTTATTGATTTTAGAATGGAAGGAGAGGGAGAAAGAGATAGAAATATCAATGATGATAGAATCATCGATCAGCTGCCTCCTGCACGCCCCCTACTGGGGGTCAAGCCCACAACCCACGCATGTGCCGTTGACCAGAATCAAACCAGGGACCCTTCAGTCCACAAGCTGACGCTCTATCCACTGAGCCAAACTGGGTAGGGCATTAATTCAGATATTTATTGAGGGTTGCCTTTGGCAAGACCAGAATAGGGTTATACAAATCAGAACAAATCAAAATCCCTGCTATCGTGGAGCTAACTTTCACTTAGTAATATGTATGTGCTTAACTTTCCTCCATGTATTTTCATTTCTTTTAAAGAAAACAAATTTTAGTCCGGCCTGCATGGCTCAGTAGTTGAGCATCGACCTATGAACCAGGAGATCACAGTTCGATTCCTGGTCAGGGCACATGCCTGGGTTGCAGGCTCACTCCCCAGTATGGGTCGTGTAGGAGGCAGCCTATCACTGATTCTCTCTCATCGTTGATGTTTCTAACTCTATCTCCCTCTCCCTTCCTCTCTGAAGTCAATAAAAATATATTTTTTAAAAAAAGAAAGAAAAAATAATGAATTGATTTTAGAAGAGAGAAAGAGAAACAAAAAACTTATATTTGTTATTGCAGTTATTTTTGCATTTGTTGGTTGCTTCTTGTATGTGCCCTGACCAGGGATTGAACTTGCAAGCTTGGCCTATCAGACAATGCTCTAACCAACTGATCTACTTGACTAGGGCTCATTTTTTAAAATATATATATATTTTTAATATATTTTATTGATATTTTTACAGAGAGGAAGGGAGAGGGATAGAGAGCTAGAAACATCGATCAGCTGCCTCCTGCACACCTCCCACTGGGGATGTGCCCGCAACCAAAGTACATGCCCTTGACCGGAATCGAACCCGGGACCCTTCAGTCCGCAGGCCGACGCTCTATCCACTGAGCCAAACCGGTTTCAGCTTTTTAAAATATTTTTATTGATTTTTCTAGAGTGAGAGAGAAACATCAATCAGTTGCCTCCTGCTCTCACCCAACCAGGAACCGATCTGGCAACCAGAGACCATGTGCCCTAACCAGTAATCAAACTGGTGACCCTTTGGTGCATAGGGGGACACTCAACCAACTGAGCCAAACCGGCTAGGGCAGGGCTCATTTTTTAAATATATATATTTTTATTGATTTCAGAGAGGAAGGGAGAGAGAGAGAGAGACATCAATGATGAGAGAGAATCATTGATTGGCCGCCCCCTACTGGGGATCAAGCCCACAACATGTGCCCTTGACCAACATCTGGAATCAAACCGCGGACCCTTCAGTCCTCAGGCCAATGCTCTATCCACCGAGCCAAACCAGCTAGGGCAGGGCTCGTTTCTTGATAGCTCATTTCTTTTTAACACTGAATGGTATTGCACTGTGTAGATGTACCACAGTTTATTCATCCATTCACCATTTGGAGGATATCTTGGTTGCTACCAACTTTTGGCACTTATGAATAAAGCTGCTATAAACATTCATGTGAACCTAAGTTTTCAACTCCTTTGGATAAATACCAGGAAGCACAATTGATAGATCAAATGGTAAGAGGATGCTTGTTTTGTAAAAAACTGCCAAACTGTCTTCCAAAGTGGCTGTAACATTTTACATTCCCATCATCAATGAATGAGAGAGAGTCCCTATTGCACCACATCATTGCACTTGGTGTTGTCATTGTTTTGAACTTTCACCATTCTAATAGACTAGAGGCCTGGTGCACGACATTCGTGCACTGGGTGCAGGGGAGGGTCCCTCAGCCCAGCTTGTGCCCTTTTGAACTCCGGGAACCCTCAGGGGATGTCTGAGTGACTGGTCATTCCACCATTTGGTTGATTTGCATATTACCCTTTTATTATATAGGATGTGTAGTGGGATCTCATTGTTGTGTTTATTTGCATTTTCCTGATGAGGTATGAAGTTGAACATCTTTTCATATGCTTTTTTTGCCATCTATATATCTTTTTTGGTGGAGTGTCTCTTCATGTCTTCTGCCCATTTTTAATTTTATTGATTGATTTGAGAACGAGAGAGGACAGGAGAGAAAACCATCAATTTGTCATTCCACTTATTTACGCATTCTTTGGTTGATTCTTGTATGGGCACTGACTGCATATCGAACCCACAACCTTGGCATATCGGGAGGGATGTTCTAACTGAGCTACTCGGCCATTTTTAGTGGTGTTCTGTTATTGTTGAATTTTAATAGATCTATCTTTCTCTCTCCCTCTCTGTCTTTTATCAGATATGTTTTACAAAGATTTGTTCCATTCTATGTCTTGTATTTTCATTCTCTTAAAAGTGTCTTTTATAGAACAGAAATGATTAATTTTAACCAAGTACAATTAATTTTTTTAAATCTAAGAAATTATCATCAAACCCAAGGCCATCTAGATTTTCTTCTATCTCCTAGGAGTCTTATAGTTTTGTTTTTACATTTAGATCTATGATCCATTAAAAAAAATTTTATCTTCACCTGAGGGTTTTTAAAAAATTGGTTTTTAAAGAGAGAGGAAGGGAGAAACATCATGTGAGAGAGAAACATCAATCGGTTGTCTCCTGTATGCACCCCAACCAGGGATTGAATCTGAAACCTTTTGGTGTACAGGACACACTCCAACTAACTCAGCCACCCAGCCAGGACTGTGATCCATTTTGAGTTAATTTTTGTGAAAGGTGAAAGTTCTATATTTAGCTTCAGTTTTTTGCATGTTGCTGGCTTTCCAGTTGTTCCAGCACCATTTATTGAAGACTCTCCTTTATCCATTGAATTTTCTTTGCAAAAATCATCCTATCTAATAAAGAGGGGATATGCTAATTGACCATCACTCTGTCACAAAGATGGCTACACCCACAGCTGAGGCCAAGTTCCCATAAGGAGCCTTAACAAGCAATCAGCAGGGACCTGAGGCTACACCCTCCCCCGCACACCTGGGGCTTGAGACCTCAGGCCGCGCCCCCCACCAGGCAGGGCTTGACAGGGGACCTCAGGCCGCGCCCGCCGCCCTGGTGTCAGGCTGAGGGACCTCAGGCCGCACCCCCCGCCCCAGTGCCAGGCCGGGAGACCTCAGACTGCATCCCCCGCCCGGTGGGGCTTGACAGGGGACCTCAGGCCATGCCCCCTGCCCCAGCACCGGGACAGGGGACCTGAGGCTGTGCCCCCCTGTCTGTCTGGGCTTGACAGGGGACCTCAGGTCATGCACCCCACCCAGCGGGGCTTAACAGAGAACCTCAAGGTACACCCCCAGTGCTGGGTCGGGGGAACTCAGGCTGTGCCCCTGCCCAGCGGGGCTTGACTGGCGACCTGAGGCTGCGTCCCCCACCCGATGCTGGGCCAGGGGACCCGAGGCTGCGCCCCCCTGCCTGGCGGGGCTTGACAGGGGACCTCAGGCCATGCCCCCCACCCAGCGGGGCTTGACAGGGGATCTCAGGCCGTGTCCCCCACTTGGCAGGGCTTGACAGAGGACCTCAAGGCACGCCCCCACCCCGGTCTGGGCTGGGGGACCTCAGGCTAAGCCCCCCGGCCTGGTGCGGGGCCAGGGGGCCTGAGGCTACGCCCCCCTGCCCAGCAGGGCTTGACAAGGGTGGGACTGGCCGGGTCTGGATCTAGCCCAATGGGGGTGGGCCGGCCGGGTCTGGGTCTCATGCGATTTTGAGATGCATGTGGGTGGGTGGGGACTTGACTCTGGGTCCCGTGGTGTGCCCCAGACTCTGACAGGAGGAAGGTTTTCATATACATTTTACTAATTTTCTTTCATCTCTGACACTTCTATTATAAAGGGCAAATAGCAATATTAAATTATTTCCTCTAATCCCCTTTTAATGTGCACTAATTTCTTGCACCGGGTCACTAGTTTTACTATATATGTGTGAGTCTATTTCTGGGCTCTCTATTCTGTTCCATTGATCTATAGCCTATTCTTTGACCAGTACCACACTATCTGGATCACTATAACTTTATGTTAAATCTTTAAGTTGGGTAGTGTCAGTCCTCTAACTTTGTTCTTCAATATTGTGTTAGCTATTTTTTTTTAATATATTTTATTGATTTTTCAGAGAGGAAGGGAGAGGGATAGAGAGTTAGAAACATCGATGAGAGAGAAACATCGACCAGCTGCCTCCTGCACACCTCCCACTGGGGATGTGCCCGCAACCAAGGTACATGCCCTTGACCGGAATCAAACCCGGGACCCCCCAGTCCGCAGGCCGATGCTCTATCCACTGAGCCAAACCAGTTTTGGCTGTGTTAGCTATTCTGAGTCTATTGTCAAGCTGACTTTTTAAAAAATATATATATTTTATTTTTTACAGAGAAGAAGGGAGAGGGATAGAGAGTTAGAAACATCGATGAGAGAGAAACATTGATCAGCTGCCTCCTGCACACTCTCCACTGGGGATGTGCCTGCAACCAAGGTACATGCCCTTGACCGGAATCAAACCTGGGACCTTTCAGTCCGCAGGCCGACGCTCTATCCACTGAGCCAAACCAGTTAGGGCCAAGCTGACTTTCTAAAAGTGAGATAGTCCTGGCTGATGTGGCTCAGTTGGTTGGAATGTCATCCTGTACACCAAAAGGTTTCAGGTTTGATTCCTGGTCAGAGCACATGCCTAGGTTGTAGGTTTGATACCCATTCAGGGTGTATATAGGAGGCAGTCGATTGATGTTTCTCTCTGTCTCATCTTTCCCCTCTCTCTAAAATCAATAAGCATGTCCTCAACTGAGGATTTAAAAATAATCTCCTATATAATAAAAGGCTAATATGGCGAAATGACGGGTCGCTATGATGTGCACTGACCACCAGGGGGCAGATGCTCAAATCAGGAGCTGTCCCCTGGTGGTCAGTGGGCTCCCACAGGGGGATTGCTGCTCAGGCAGAAGCCGGGCTCACGGCTGGTGAGCACAGCGGTAGTGGCAGGAGCCTCTCCTGCCTCTGCAGCAGCGCTAAGGACCCATTGGGGGATGTCTGCCTGTCAGGCCTAAGCCAGCAGGCGGACATCCTCTGAGGGGTCCTGTACTGCAAGAGGGCACAGACCAGGCTGAGGGAACCCCTCAATGCACGATGTGGTGCACCGGGCCTCTAGTAGTAATAATAAAAGAGAGATAGACAATTTTTTAAAAAAAGAATGTGATTTCAACTGGTGGCAAATGCTGTGAAGAAACAAAGCAGAATAAAAAGAGCCCTGGCCAGTGTGGTTCAGTGGCTGGAACACTGCCCACTCATGGAGGAGTTGAGGTTCAATTCCAGTCAAGGGCACATACCTGTGTTGCAGGTTCGATCCCTGGCCTTGGTCGGGGCGTGTGTGGAAGGCAACTGATGGATGTGTCTCACTTGCATCGATCTTTCACTTCCTCCCTCCCATTCTCTAAAAATCAATGGAAAAAATATACTCAGGTAAAGATTAACAAAAAGAAAAGAAAGGAAAAGAAAAAAGAAAAGAAAAGAAAAGAAACAAAGCAGAGTAAGGAGTGACTAAAGTGACAAGGAGTTAATAGTTGGAAAAGATCTATAAGGAGGTCACATAAGAAGGAGCCAGCCAGGAGACATCTGGGGGGCCCAAACATGCTGGCAGAGTACAAAGTCCCTGATGTAGGAATAAGCTGGGTGTGCTCATAAAGCAGTGAGGAGGCAAGAGTGTCAGGCATTGTGATCGACAGGGATACCCGGGTTCCACCAGACAGATGCTCTTATACTCTTCCATTGCTTCCAACTGACGGGAAGACATTGAACAAGTAAGTACTGACTGACACGAAACAGATTGGGGTGATGGAAAAACACCCTTGAATGGGGAACCAGGGACAGCAACCTTGAAAAAGCAATGCTGAATCACAAGGTGAGGATGAGTGGGTGCTGAGTGGGCATGGGGATGAAAGGAGTTAAGAGAAGAGTTTATGCAAAGCCTCTGCACATGGTAGCCAAAGACAGCTAGTATGCCTGAGTGGGGGTTATGAGTGTCAGAGGAGGGCTGGAGGGTTCAGCAAGGGCCAGGTCACAGGGCATTTTGTCAGCTATGGACTTTATCCTCAGGATTCTTTTGGTAACAGCTTTATTGAGATAGAATTCAGATACCATACAATTTACCTACTTAAAATGTACAATTCAGTTGTGTTTAGTATATTCACAGAGCTGTGCATCTATCACCACAGTTAACTTTACAATATTTTCATTGCCCTGAAAAGAAACCTTGTACCCATTAATCATCATCTCCCAGTCCCTGCATCCTCCCTAGGCCCTGGCAACACTACTCTATTTTCTGACTCTGGATTTGTTTCTGCTGGACATTTCATTTTAATGAAATCATACAGGTATGTGGTCCTTTGTGACTGGCTTCTTTCACTGAGCACAATGTCTTCAGGGTTCATCCATATTATAATACTAGTGACCTGGTGCATGAAATTCATGCACATAAAAAGGGGATTAATTAGAGGAAATATTTAATATTGCTATTTGCCCTTTCTCTATAATAGAAGTGTCAGAGATGAAAGAAAATTAGTAAAATGTATATGAAAACCTTCCTCCTGTCAGAGTCTGGGGCACACCATGGAACCCAGAGTCAAGTCCCCGCCCACATACATACACCTCAAAATCGCATGAGACCCAGACCCTGCCACCCCCCCGCCATTGGGCTAGATCCAGACCCGGCCAGTTCCACCCTTGTCAAGCCCTGCGGGCAGGGGGCATAGCCTCAGGTCCCCTGGCCCTGTGCCAGGCCAGGGGGAATGGCCTGAGGTCCCCCATCCCAGACCGGGGTGGGGGGCATGCCTTGAGGTCCTCCATCAAGCCCCACCAGGTGGGGGACACAGCCTGAGATCCCCTGTCAAGCCCTGCCAGGCGGGGGGGCATGGCCTCAGGTCCCCTGTCAAGCCCAGCTGGGCAGGGGTGCGGCCTGAGGTCTCCTGTCAAGCCCCACCAGGCTGGGGGTGCTGTCTGAGGTCCCCCGGCCTGGTGCCAGGGTTGGGGGCGTGGCCTGAAGTCCCCTGTCAAGCCCCACCTGGTGGGGGGCGCAGCCTGAGGTCCCCCAGCCTGGCGTTGGGGCAGGGGAAGCAGCCTGAGGTCCCCTAGCCCAGCACCAGGACGGGAAGCGCACCTTGAGGTCCCCTGTCAAGCCCTGCCAGGTGGGGGCGTGGCCTGAGGTCCCCTGTCAAGCCCCATGGGGGCAGGGGAGGGCGTAGCCTCAGGTCCCTCCTGATGGCTTGTTAAGGCTCCTTATGGGAACTTGGCCTAGACTGTGGGTGCAGCCATATTTGCGACAGAGTGATGGTCAATTAGCATATTTCCTCTTTATTAGATAGGATGTGTCAGAACTTCATTCCTTTATATGGCTGAATAATATTCCATATTTTGGATCTACCACATATTATTTATTCATTTGTCAGTTGATGGACATTTGGGTTGTTTCTACTTTTTGGTTCTTGTGAGTAATGCTGCTATGAACATCCATGTACAAGTTTTGGTGTGGACATATGTTTTCACTTCTCTTGGGTAGATTCCTAGAAGGGGAATTGCTGGGTCAGAGAAGAAACATGCTCAGGTTCTTGTTATAAAAAGACACTGGCTGCTTTGTGGGAAATGGGTTGGAGGAGGCATGAGTGGATGTAGAGAGATCAGGTGGGAGGCTCCTACTAAATTGGCAATAGTACGAGTCTTTGTACCATGGAAATTGTCAAACACTATAAATCAGGGCTTTCTTCTCCCCTCCATCCACCCAGAGAGATAGCTGCTAAATGCTTAGCAGCACACCACTGGCTCCCCACTTTCTGGCTTGGAGTGGTTTCCATTAGGTGGTGGTTTTACAGCAGAGGCAAAAGCATGGGTTCCATTTTGCCCTTGTTGAGTTTGATGTAGCCATGGACATGCACATGAATGTGTCCAGATATATTTGTGCTTTTTTTTTTAATTTAATAAATCTTTATTGTTCAGATTACAATTGTTTCTCCTTTTTCCCCCCATAGCTCCCCTCCACCCGGTTCCCACCCCACCTTTTGCCCTTACCTCCCCCCACACTGTCCTCATCCATAGGTGTACGATTTTTGTCCAGTCTTTTCCTGCACCCCCCATACCCCTTTCCCCCTGAGAATTATCAGTCCACTCCCTTTCTATGCCCCTGATTCTATTATATTCACCAGTTTATTCTGTTCCTCAGATTTTTAATTCACTTGATTTTTAGGTTCACTTGTTGATAGATATGTATTTGTTGTTCATAATTTTTATCTTTACTTTTTTCTTCTTCCTCTTCTTAAAGAATACCTTTCAGCATTTCATATAATACTGGTTTGGTGGTGATGAACTCCTTTAGCTTTTTCTTATCTGTGAAGCTCTTTATCTGCCCTTCAATTCTGAATGATAGCTTTGCTGGGTAGAGTAATCTTGGTTGTAGGTTCTTGCTATTCATCACATTGAAAATTTCTTGCCACTCCCGTCTGGCCTGCATAGTTTCTGTTGAGAAATCAGCTGATAATCGTATGGGTGCTCCCTTATAGGTAATTAACTGTTTTTCTCTTGCTGCTTTTAATATTCTCTCTTTGTCTTTTGCTCTTGGCATTTTAATTATAATGTGTCTTGGTGTGGTCCTCTTTGGATTCCTTTTGTTTGGGGTTCTGTGCGCTTCCTGGACTTGTAAGTCTATTTCTTTCACCAGGTGGGGGAAGTTTTCTGTCATTATTTCTTCCAATAGGTTTTCAGTATCTTGCTCTCTGTCTTCTTCTGGCACCCCCATAATTCTGATGTTGGTACGCTTGAAGTTGTCCCAGAGGCTTCTTACACTATCTTCAACTTTTTGGATTCTTTTTTCTTTTTTTTTTTTTGCTTTTCCGGTTGAATGTTTTTTGCTTCTTTGTATTTCAAATCTTTGACTTGATTCTTGCATTCCTCTAGTCTGCTGTTGGGTCTCTGTATAATATTTTTTATTTCAGTCAGTGTATGTTTAATTTCTAGTTGGTCCTTTTTCATATCTTTGAGAGTCTCGTTATATTTATCAGCCTTTTCTAAGATATTCTTGAAAAGCCTTATAACCGTGGTTTTGAATTCTATATCCAGTCGTTTGTTTTCCTCCATTTCTTTCGTTTGTGATCTGTTTCTTCGTCTCCCCATTTTTCACTGCTTCCCTGAGTTGGTAGGGTAGCTTTGTGTGCTAGGTTTCCTATATGGCCCAGTGGGTCGGCCTCCCCAGTTAACCTGAGGTGGACACTCTTGGTGCACCCCTTTGTGGACTGTGTGTACAGCCTTGTTGTAGTTAAGTCTTGATTGTTGTTGGTATCACTGGGAGGAATTGACCCGCAGGCCAGTTGGCTGTGAGGATCAGCTGTGTCTACACTGGGAGTTTTTCGGTGCTGGAGACAGCCTTATAGGATTAGCCTTGCCAGATTGCAAAGGCCTCTGTGCTCAGCTTGGAAGGGGCGGAGTTTCAGGGCGGAGCAGACAGTCTTGACTTCCCGTCAGCCCTGCCCTTGCTCGCCAGTCTCCAGACCTCTGCCTTCCGTGGTTCCCGAGTTTCCGCCTTACAGTCCAGATTTCTCCCGTAAGAGCGTGGGTCCCCAGGGGCTCGCCCGGAACTGCGGTTCAGTGCAGTCAGAAGCCTCTGACTCCCCTCCACCAGGGACAGCCTGTGGTAACCTCCGCAGTCAGTCCTTGTGCGCACTCGCGCCTCCAGACCCCTGCCGCTGCGGCTCCCCTGAGTCTCCGAGTTTCTGAGTCTCTGTGTGCCTTTCTCTCCACCCGACAGTCCAAACTCCCTCTGTATGAGCCTGGGTCCACAGGGTTTCGCCCAGAACTGAGGTTCAGTGCAGTCAGAACTGGGGTTCAGTTGTCGGGGGCTTCTTTCCCCCTCCCACCAGAGAAAGCCAGCCAGGCACTCCGCCGCCCTTCCTCTTTGCGTGCACGAGTCTCCGTACCTCAGCTCTTTGCCGCTCCTTCTCGTGAGCTTTCCTCTTTCCTTCTAGTTGTAGAGTTTCCACTCAGCCAGCTTTCCTGTGGTTCTGGATGGTGTCCGTTCTGTCTTTTAGTTGTAGTTTTGAAATTGTTGTGCGGGGCAGCAGTTTAGGTGCTTACCTATGCCGCCATCTTGGTTTCTCCCCTATTTGTGCTTTCTAACCCATAATTCAGGAGGGCCGGGGGCTGGAGATGGCGCTGTGGGACTCACTGTTTCAGTGGCTGTGGGGTGAATGAACTCATCACCTGGGGAGAAAGTGAGAGGAGGCCAGGCTCAGGAAAGGGCCCTGAGGACTCTAGGCCTAAAGCCAACTTCCCCCTACCTCCCAGATTCCTCTGTTGTAAAGCAGGCTACAGAGTGGGATGGTTTCCAGGTGTGTGTTGTCACGTGGAGACCAGAAAAAAGAAGGAAATGACTGAAGTCGTTTGTTTTATTACATCTTCCTGCAAATAACATGTTTAGACCCTATTTAAGTGGTGAAGAGACACAGATAATTGCAAATCATTATGAAACTTCAAGGAGTTCCACAAGAGCTTTGAGCCTAAAAACAGATGGATTAGAACCATTGCAAGAGCCAGTTAATAGATCCAGCAGCAGACACTCAGCAACATTATTAAAATGTGAACACATTTCAGGAGAGAAAAAGCAGGGGATGAGGAATGGACTCAGCAACTTCCATTCAGACCTTACTCCTTCCTGGCTATACTTCAGCAAAACCTGGCTTTGCCTAAGCGCCAGAGATTCTGTTGTGTTCCTACTTGAATATTTGATTAGGTTACCTCTCCTCCCGGGACTGCTGCCTGTGGTGGTCATAAGTGGCTGGCGGATTTGTTTACTTGTATATCTGTCATAGGCCATGGAGGGAGCACCCCACCAGCAGACGGCTCTGGCTCACATGCCTGCCAATCACAGCTTTACCTGGAGGGAACAGATGGTCTCTTCTCTCAGACCCACTTCTCTGCAGTACCGGGCCCCCTGCCAGCATGGGCCCTGTTCAGAACTTTGTACTACTAATCCTCCCAGTCGAATTAGGGACTCCTCAGAAGCACAGACCATAATAGATGAGTGTGGCAATGTGTTCACAGCCCCCACTCTGATCCCCCACCGCCAGACCTGCTGTGTTGGGCCCACTTCCATTCCCTGGCCTCCATCCAGGGTTCGGCAACAGAAGCAGGCCCGGAACAGGGAAAGCCAGTGGCGAGGACACCACACATTTTGTTTATTAAAGTTAATTGGTGAATGCAGGCCCAGGGAAGCCTCTGATTTATTAGCATTCTAATTAATATGCAGCTGTTGAGTATCAAGAAAAATGAAATGGAAAGGAGTAAATCCCCAAAGGAGAAGTTGAAAAAATCAAGAGGCTTTCTGCAGACATCTGATGCAGACTTTTGTCCCACAATGAAATTTAAATGAGCTGAATTCAAGAGATTTCTCACCATTTGCATAGTGCCACAAAGACAGATTCCAGCTTCAACACTGGAGCCTGAGAAAGGAGTGACTTTGAACCTTTAGCAACTCAAACAGGTTGTGAGCAATTACGCAAAAAGAGGCACCTGGTTTTATTATTGATTTTAATGTCAGGATTCTTACAATGCTGAGTCAACGAGGCAACCAGGGGTACAAGAAGGCTTTCCAGCAGGAATGTTACACCAGGCTTTGTTCATTCATTTCGGTATTCATCAATCCCTTTTCCTCAGCCTCACAGCATTCTGGAGAGAACCTCTGAATTAACTGGGAGTGTTGTGATCTGTACTTCTGCTAGTGCACCCACACACTTAAGGTGCTTTGTGGGTGCACTAGCAGAAGCTCTGAGTGTTACCTCCTAAAGTTGCAGAAAGGGAAAGTCATTTCAAGTAAAGGCTGATGGGTTTGGTGAAATTGTGGAAAGTTCCAAATTACTGGGAGTGGAGGGTAGAAAGAGTCAGGCTGAAAAGAGAGGCCCAGGGTCCTGGAAGGCCTTGGTGCTGTGTTAGGGAATTTAGACTTGATCCTGTGGCTGATGGGGATTCTCTAGATCGATTTGAGAGAGGTTAATGAGGTGGAAATGAGAGGGTTTCATGACAGGGATGTGAGAATGATGGTTTGGTATGGCTGATGGGAGGAATGACCAGAGCACAGACAGGATACCCAGTGGCCCTGAGGAGCCCCCTAAGGCTGGAGAGCAGGACTCTGTAGTGACCTTGTTTTTTGAGTTATCATTTTCTCAGTGTGGCTCAGGTTCCTGAGTGTGAGAAAAGAGACCGGGCTTGGCTGGCCCAGCATGGCTCAATGGTTGAGCATCGACTTATGAACTAGGAAGTCACAGTTTGATTCCTGGTCAGGGCACATGCCCAGGTTGTGGGCTCGATCCCCAGTAGGGGGCGTACAGGAGGCAGCCAATCACTGACTCTCTCTCATCATTGATGTTTCTATCTCTCCCTCTCTGAAATCAATAAAAATATTTTTTAAATATATTTTATTGATTTTTTACAGAGAGGAAGGGAGAGGGATAGAGAGTTAGAAACATCGATGAGAGAGAAACATTGATCAGCTGCCTCCTGCACACTCCCTACTGGGGATGTGCCCGCAACCAAGGTACATGCCCTTGACCGGAATCGAACCTGGGACCTTTCAGTCCGCAGGCTGATGCTCTATCCACTGAGCCAAACCAGTCAGGGCAATAAAAATATTTTTAAAGAGAGAGAGAGAAAACAGCGGTTGGTTGTAGAAAGCCAGGGTGGGGTTTTGGCAGGTGGGTGTGGCACGGAATAGAAGGGAAGAGGGGCTGAGACCATCAGCCAGAGAGTGAAGTGATTGAGCCCTGGGTTTAGAACAGAAGGGTAGTTAGTGTTTGAGATCTTAGCGAAGTTAAAGCCAGGTGTTGGAGCCCATGACCCCAGCTCCATCACCATTGTGCAAAGCATGGCTGTCCTTTTAGAAGCATTCTGTGTTCTCCACGTGCATCCAGATAATACAAAAGTCTGAATGTTAAAATGTCATTGTGTCACAGGTCTGAACTTGTATCCTTTTGCCTCACCTCCCCTTAACAAAGAAGAGTAATTGCATGCTCGAGGTTGTAAATTGCTTAGCAAACAAGACAAGAATGCTCACAGAGCCTTTAGTTGGTCTGTTGCTTTCTAGCTGATATAAATGTTTGCTGTAGAAATATCAGTATTCCCATCTTAAAATGCATTGGACACAGCGTCTTGTCTTGGAGGCTGATGAACTTGCATGCTTTGTGGGAATCCAAAGGAAGGAGGAATGAAGGTGTCCTTCATTCATTCAGCAAACAGTGGAGGATTTACTATGTGCTGGATGCTAGGAATGCAAAGATAAATGGGACCCATCTCTCTGGGGAGATAGGGCTGTGAGTAGTGACAAGCTAACATAGTGATAGGTACGTGGATCCTGGACAGCTTCTGAAAGGAGGCAGTGGTCTAGTTAGGTCTCATGGGTTGAGTCAGAGAGTAGGCGCAAAGACACAGAGGCAAGAAGCAATCTAGCAAGGGATGCATGAGGACCAGGACACAGTTGGATCCATGGGCCTCAATTTCACTGTATTTCTCTTCTCAGCCAAAATGCAGAGCTCAGGCTGTCAGGAATAAGGCAAGAAAAATAGTTTTATGAAGAAAGCATCAGAAAATCAAGATGTAGCCCTAGCTGGTTTGGCTCAGTGGATAGAGTGTCGGCCTGTGGACTGAAGGGTCCCGGGTTCAATTTTGGCCAAGGGCACATGCCCAAGTTGTGGGCTCAATCCCCAGTAGGGGGCGTGCAAGAGGCAGCCAATCAATGATTCTCATCATTGATTCTATCTCTCTCTACCACCCCCTTCCTCTCTGAAATCAATAAAAATATTTTTTTTTAAAAAAATCAAGATGTATTTTTCCAAGTAAGCAGTGACTGGCTTCCAGTCAGGGCAGACTTTATAGTTGTGTGTGAACTGGCATGTTCAGGAATCCTGTGGTGGCTGGCACCTCCAAGTCTCAGAATTGGGAGGACCTCAAAGGATAAAAGAGAAACTGAGGACCCAGGAGGAAGCAGGACATGGGCTGTGAGTTGGGCCAGCTGGGTGCCACACCCAGCTCTGCCATAGACTAGCTGTTAATCCTGAGAAAGTGAACAGGTTGAGCCTGTGTCCTCAGTTATGAGGTAAAGATGATGAGCAGACCCCAAAGCAGTGACAAGGTGCCTGGCAGATAGAAAGTGCTGACAGATAAAGCAGAAAAAAAGCAAAATAAATAAAAAAATAAATAAAGCTTACCTTATACATTTCACCTTTTTTTTTTTTTTTTTTTTTTTTTTTTTTTTTAAATATATTTTATTGATTTTTTACAGAGAGGAAGGGAGAGGGATAGAGAGTTAGAAACATCGATGAGAGAGAAACATCGATCAGCCGCCTCCTGCACACCTCCCACTGGGGATGTGCCCGCAACCAAGGTACGTGCCCTTGACCGGAATCGAACCTGGGACCCTTCAGTCCGCAGGCCGACGCTCTATCCACTGAGCTAAACCGGTTTTGGCAACATTTCACCTTTTTTAAAAAAGATTTTAAAATTATTTTTAGAGAGAGAGGAAGTGGAGGGAGACAAAAAGAGAAACATCGATGTGAGAATGAAACATAGATCTGCTGCCTCTCGGCTGCCTCCTATACGCCCCCTACCAGAGATGGAGTCTGCAAACCAGGTGTGAGCCCTGACAGGGAAATGGAACCCGAAACCTTTCAGTGCATGGGAGGACCCGCAACCAACTGAGCCATACTGGCCAGGGCTTAAACACTTTATCTTAATTTAAAACATTAATAAGTCTGCTGACCAGATTGCAACTTTTTTCCCCATACACCTCATTAATAATGTATTACCTGCAATTTCCAATTTTGTTTTTAAAGAAGAGTGGCCCGGCCAGTTTTGCTCAGTGGTTGAGCGTTGACCTATGAACCAAGAGGTCAAGGTTTGAATTCTTGTCAGGGCACAGGCCTGGGTTGGAGGCTCGATCCCAAGTGGGTGGTGTGCAGGAGGCAGCTAGCTAATCAATGGTTCTCTCTCATCACTGATGTTTCTGTCTCTCTCTCCCTCTCCTTTCCTTTCTGAAATCAATAAAATATATATTTTTAAAAGAAGAATGAAAACTTACAAGCCATGACAAAGTGATCTGTAAACAGAGTCCTTCTAAATTTAAAAAAAAAAATTATTTTTAAATATATTTTTATAGCTTTCAGAGAGGAAGGGAGAGATAGAGAGGGATAGAAACATCAGTGATGAGAGAGAATCATTGATCCGCTGCCTCTTGCACGCCCCATACTAGGGATCAGGCCCACAACCCAGATCAGGGTTTGATCTGGAATTGAACCTTGACCTCCTGGTTCATAGGTCAACACTCAACCACTGAGCCACATTGGCCAGACCCTTCTAGATTTTTATGATCTTTGTTCCAATCTATAGTTGTCTCCCCATACCTGACTTAATATTTTTTAAAAAATTAGACTCACTTTTATTCATTCAATTTAGCTTTATTAAGACAGCCGTCACTTTTTTATCATTTTACTGACTAACATGGTATTTAATTGAATTCGTTTACTATAGTCATGTGTACAGTGTCAGGACAAACACAACTTTTTTTGTGCATTTAAAAAATCTTTTAACATAATTCTTTTTTTTTTAATATATTTTATTGATTTTTTACAGAGAGGAAGAGAGGAAGGGAGAGGGATAGAGAGCTAGAAACATCAATGAGAGAGAAACATCGATCAGCTGCCTCCCGCACGCCCCCCACTGGGGATGTGCCCGCAACCAAGGCACATGCCCTTGACCGGAATCGAACCCGGGACCCTTGAGTCCACAGGCCGACGCTCTATCCACTGAGCCAAACCGGTTTTGGCTAACATAATTCTTGACTGGCTGCCTCATCTAGTGGGAGCAGAGTCCTGCAGGTACACTAGACCCCAGGTGGACTGCAGACTGCATACATCACCCAAAAGATATAGAAAGGGATACAGCAGGTTGGTGACAGGAAGGTCCATCTAAGAAAGCATCTATACTATTTATAAATAGAATTATTGATGCTCATTTCAAAACAGCAAGTTGATGTTATAAAATGACTATGTGTTTTGGGTGCGGGCAGATTTTCTTGTTCTGGAAATTTGGGCAGGCTTTGTGTGTGCCTTCGGGTCTGTTTTCTTAATTATAAAAATAGGGATGTCATCCCTGCCTCTCAGGGCAGGAGTGGTGCATGAAATAACCAAGCGTCACTCACAGGAGATACACAACCCTGTTTCTTCTCCCACCATGGAGCTAATTCATGTCAGCCACTCTGGGGAGAATTGGGGCTGACCTCGGTTTCCTATACTTTCAGAAGTCAGGTTTCTAGCCCTTCTATCGCCACCTCCAGTGCCAATCGCCAGCTGATGATGCTGGAAGGGAAGTCAGGACCCTACTTTTCCTCTCTGGACTCGAGCATTGAGATCCTGAAGAAGAGGGCCCAGGAGCTGATCGAAAATATCAATGAGAGCAGGCAGAAGGACCATGCACTCATGACCAACTTCAGGGACAGCCTCAAGATCAAGGTGACAAGATTTCCACAGACACACTGCAAAACCCCAGTGGGTGGGACAGGGAAAGCCCTTATGTAAAGGGTGAAGGGTAGGGCTGAGCATCTGTTACGTTCCCAGCAAGGTGCCAGGCAATTTGCATTTGGTACCCCACTTTACCCTTCCAACAGCCCTGCAAAAAATGTACCCATTTTATAGATGGGAAAAGTAAGGTTTAGAAATAATTTTTCAGAATGAGAGACGGAGGTCTAGCTGCACCCATAGCCCAGCCACCTTATTACACACCAGGACTAATGGCTATTGGGAGTAGAGGACTGAGGCATAGCCTGTGTTAACACAGCCGTTTTTCCCCCCAGAAGTAAAGCTTGTGGTGGCAGAGTAGAGATCCCTCAACATGACCAGGGCTTATGTCTAACAACGCCTGTTATGTTCAGGTACAGTGTTAATGATTATCCCTGATGCTTCTTCAGAATGCACAAGGGATCTCAGGAGTAGGACATCTCTTTTTTTTTTTTTTTTTTAATATATTTTATTGATATTTTACAGAGAAGAAGGGAGAGGGACAGAGAGTCAGAAACATCGATGAGAGAGAAACATCGATCAGCTGCCTCCTGCACACCTCATACTGGGGATGTGCCCGCAACCAAGGTACATGCCCCCGACCGGAATCGAACCCGGGACCCCTCAGTCTGCAGGCCGACGCTCCATCCACTGAGCCAAACCGGTTTCGGCATCAGGAGTAGGACATCTCTTGACAACAGGCTGACTTTTCCCCACCTTTGTTTGCTCCCTCCCATCTCTACCAGTACACAGAGTAAATTAAATAAAGCATAACATAGCAGAAAAAAATATAAAAACATTCCTATGATCCCACCACCCAGAGGCTATTTTGTTGCATATTTTCTTCTAGTCTCTGTTATGTACTTTCTTTTTAACCTGGTGGAGCCTATACTGTATACATCATTTTGCAATCTTGCTTTAAATTTTTTTTTCTTAATATAGGCAATTTTTACTCCTACTCACTGGAGTTGTTTTTTACCATTTTTAAAAACTGTGTTTTTATTGATTTTAGAGAGAAAGGGAGAGGGATAAATAGAAACATTGGCCCTAGCTGGTTTTGCTCAGTGGTTAGAGTGTCAGCCTGCAGACTGAAGGGTCCCAGCTTCAGTTCTGGTCAAAGGCATATGCCCACACTGCAGGCTCGATCCCCAGTAGGGGGCATGCAGGAGGCAGCTCATCGATGATTCTCTCATCATTGATATTTCTATCTTTCCCTCTCCCTTCCTCTCTGAAGTCAATAAAAAAATATTTTTTAAAAAGAAACACTGATGAAAGAGAAATATCATTGATTGAGCCCGCAACTAGGGCATGTGCCCTGACTGGAATTGAACCGGTGACCTCTTGGTTCATGGGTAGATGCTCAACCGCAGAGCCACACAGGCCGGCCCTTTGTTTTTTCTTTCTTTTTTAATCATTTTTAATGATAAACTGCAGAAATCTTAGGGAGCCACTTAAAACACATGTCTTGTGATGCCCCTGGTTTGATTTTTTCAAAAACATGTCATATTGTTTAAAAGGTTTCAGATCTGACAGAGAAGCTAGAGGAGAGGATGTATCAACTTTATAATCACCACAACAAGATCATTCAGGAAAAGCTCCAAGAGTTCACCCAGAAAATGGCAAAGATCAGCCATTTGGAAACAGAGCTCAAACAAGTGTGCCACACTGTGGAGACCGTGTACAAAGACTTCCAAGACCTGTGTGTCCAGCCAGAGGTATGACTAAACCCTATAGGAGGCTCTGCCTGAGAAGTCGTAGGGGCTAAGATGAAAGTAAATGTCAACAGAAACGGTGCTCCTGCCATCTTGCTTGTGGCGCCATACTCTCCTGTAAACATGGTGTGTTGGAGCTGAGAAGCCAGCCCCCTGTTATTTCCCACTCCTGTGTGGCCAGCTCTGTGGTGATAGAAAGGACAAAGTCTCCTCCACCCACAGCCCTGAGCAATGCCTAACCAGGTTTACTTATTACAGCAGAGGCAAAGATGCAGACAAGGGCCAGATCACTGTGGGGGGCACAGGAAATTCCTACCACATGGGTACCTCCCAGCCCCCACTCATGTTCATTTCCCTGTGACTGAAAGGACTACTCATGTAGTGGTTACAAGTAAATGTGACCCAACACCGAGGATCAGACATGCAGACTTTTTTTTATAGTATTACAGATGTCCCCAATTTTCACTCCCATTGCCCCCCTCCCAGACTATTATTCTCTCCCCCACATTCTGCCCCAACGTCAGCATAAGGCACTTATCCCCCAGATGGGTGGGTCAGAGGGTACACAGGGAACTCAAAGGGAGGGTGGTTGCTCAGTCAGACACCAGGTCAGGTCTCATAGAGGTTGCTTCTGTGTCACTCTCTTTTCCCTGCTTCCTGTCAAGAGAAGCTTCTGTTCCAAGCTAAGTGGAGTCCACTGAATTGAGAAACTTGGTACAGAGTCCGTCTTCTTTATAAAGAGCACATATGAGTGACTTCAAAAGGGAAATTTTGTAATTTAAAAATCAGTCTCTCACCTCCCAACATAAAAATTGGCTCCATCTGCCACCTCCCTGAGTAAGCTCAGAGCACAGCGGCTCCCTGGGAAGGGGTTTGGTACCATCCAGGCTCCTGGGTGAAGTATATTCACTTGCTGGCTGTGAATGCCTGGATCCCTGTTATTGCCCTTCCGAGGATCAAAGCGTGAATGTCATGAGTACCTGGACAAGATAAATACAAAGTCAGTTTGGTGTCTTAACAGCTTACAACTTCCCTTTAAAGTCAATCTTCATTTCCCCTCCCCAGGCTACTACTTTGGAAGAAGAGCAAACCCATAAAGATGGAGAATGCTGACAGCGTCTGAGAGAGTTGCCTCTTAGTGACAGCCACCAAGAGAAAGTTCAGAGGCCACCATTCTGGCCACCTTGAGAAAATGGTTTTTCACAGTTCTATAATGCATCTTGACAAAAACAAAACAAAAAGCTTGTGCCAGACCCAAAGGCAGGGAGTCCAGCCACCATCATGGGTCCAGATTTGGTGTCCCAAACATGTGGCAAATTTACCCCACCCCAGCCCTGCACAGTTCATTAAACATTTGATTTTCAACCCAGCCATGCTTCCTTCCCATGGAGGTGGAGAGCTCTGATGGGTTCTGGAAGCACATCAGGCCCTTTCTCATCCACAGGAGGGATGTGAAAGCAAACATCACTTAATGGTTTGCCCAGCTGAGCTACTCTGTCCTGAGGCCACCTGCCCTTGAGTTTGGGTAACACTTTACATGCCTCAGTGCTCTCATTTGCTCTTCAGCTTCCAGGGTCAGAAGGCAAAGATTACTGTCTCCCTTATATGGAGCAAAATGATTATTTACTTTCTAAAGTGCACACCTAACCCTTCCCTTCCCCTTCATAAAATCATCTGAAGACCCTTTCTTCTTACCCTAAGGGTCATTCCCACCTGTAGGATCCCCCCACCTCTCCCTCTTTTAGTCTGTGGAATATCCCATCCAGAAAAGCACACGGAAGCTATTTCACCATCTCTGCCTAGGAAGCTCCTACACTTCCAAGGACTCAGTCCCACTTTTTTTACATCTGTTTTCCCATGAGGCAATGGGTTCTAGGCAATGCATCACATCCCATGAGGCAATGGGTTCTAGGCAATGCATCACATCCAACTGCCAGCTGCAAACACCACAGTGCAAATGGTTCTCTTTCTCTCTTAACATAACATGGAGTGGCCTGTGTGTATTCTCCTTTGCATCACCAGCTCACTGGGCATCATGCCCCTCTCTGGAGCTGCCTGAGAGAGCCATCAGCACTCCTGGGAACACCTCCAACATCATGAAAGACAGGTCAGAGAGCACCTCACATCCTAGGTCCCAATGTGAGCCACTCAGATGAGGGATATAGGGTGGGAGCTGCCTCATGTCATGCTGCCAATGGTGACAGCTGGGAGTAGGACTCAGGCCTGCTGTCCCTGCCCTCTTCCCCAGATAGTGAGGCCACTGCAATCGTCCCATTCCCTGAAGGATCCAGCCCCACCTTCATAGGTGTTCACGGCCTCCAGGTTCATGGCATGCCGGATCACATGATACTCATCAGAAATCCCATTTCCCCCCAGCATGTCTCGGGCCTGGCGGGCGATGTCCAGGGCCTTCCCACAGTTATTCCTCTTCAGCAGGGAGACCATTTCGGGAGTGGCCCTGGAAGCAGCACAGACATGTAACAAGTGTTGATTACAAAGAGCTGATCCTGCTCCAGGCATCCTATACCCTAGACAAACCAGCCAGGGGGAGGATTCACCATGTTACAGTTAAAGCAGCAGACACCAGGCTCCCCATGAGGGACAAAAAGGGTGGGCCCTGGACTATCAAGACCAAGAGAAAAGGGATCAGGACCCCAAGGGCCACCAGGTAGGAAGGACTTCTTCTTGGGATCAGCAACCACCATGCCCAGGAGAAGCACAGGGTCCTGTGGCAGCTGTCCCACTCTGCCTCCCACTACAAGTGGCCCCTACTTGTCTTGATCCTTCAAGCGGCCAAGCTGCAGGCAGGCATGAAGGCCCAGTGTGATCTCGGTGAGCATGTCCGCCAGCTTCTTCTGAATCAGCTGGTTCCTGGCCAGTGGGACGCCAAACTGTATCCTAGGCAGGCAAGATCAGGGTAAGTTAAAGAGGGGACCCACTCTCCAGTCCTCTCCTAGGGCTCCACTGGCCCAGGTAGCCTTTCCAGGCTGCCTCAGTCCCTGCCTAGCTTGTCCTGGCCATCATTGACTCAACCCATTACTGTTCAGAGGGACTTTCCCCAGCTATTTCACAGAGCAGGGAGCCTAGGTCTGGTGGGCTGGGGCTGGGGAGTCACCAGTGGGGTAAAGGATGGAACCTGAAGCTCTCAGGTCAGCTCCCACTCACCTGTCCAGGGTGTACTGCCGGGCTGTGTGCAAACAGAACTCAGCAGCTCCAAGTGAACCCCAGGCAATGCCATACCGGGCATTGTTTAGGCAGCCGAAGGGACCCTATAGGATTGAGAGGGGACCTTTTCTCCACCAGGAAAGAGCTGAGAGGTTGTGTGCAAAACCAACTCTGAAGAGGGGGACACTCTCTCCTCAGATCCCCAGACACATAGTCAGTGTAAATGGGATTTAGGGAGGCCACTTAAATCACATACAGCCCTGGCATCAAAGCTCATGCATGGCAGGCCTTGCTCAATTCGTACTCATTCTTTTTTTTTTACTTTTAAAAAATATTTTTATTGATTTTTTACAGAGAGGAAGGGAGAAGAATAGAGAGAAACATCGGCCAGCGGGATGTGCCCACAACCAAGGTACATGCCCTTGACCGGAATCAAACCTGGGACCTTTCAGTCGCAGGCCAACGCTCTATCCACTGAGCCAAACCGGTTAGGGCAGGGGTGGGCAAACTTTTTGACTCGAGGGCCACAATGGGTTCTTAAACTGGACCGGAGGGCCGGAACAAAAGCATGGATGGAGTGTTTGTGTGAACTAATATAAATTCAAAGTAAAGGAGCGGAGGGGAGAGCAAGAGAACCGGATAGAACAGCCGGATCCGGCCCGCGGGCCATAGTTCGCCCACGGCTGGGGTAGGGTGTGCCTACTCATTCTTGATTTTCACACAGTTCTACCCAGCCCAGGATCTGGATTGGCTGCTCAGATATAGGAGCTGACATAAGGAGACAGGAAGATGTGCATGCATCAAAGGATTAAGCTGATCCCGGTCCAATGTGTTCTAGGCAGAGCCAGTATGAGTGAGATAGTCACCAGAAAGGGACAGTGCACAGGGACCATGTCTGTCTGGTCCCCAGCTGGGTTCCAGCACAGGGCCTGCCCAAGAAAGGTGAATCATCATGTGACCCAATACCAGTTCCCAAGGTGGCTTCTGCTCACCGCCAACCCAGAGGCATTGGGCAGCACGTTCTCCTCTGGTACCTCCACACCGTCCATGATAATCATACCCGTGGCTGAGGCCCGCAGGGAGAACTTGCCCTCGATCTTAGGGGCTGAGAGGCCCTGCATCCCCTTCTCCAGCAGGAAGCCCCGAATGCAATTATCTTCGCACCGAGCCCACACTACAAACAGGTCGGCCACAGGTGAGTTGGTGATCCTGGGGGGTGGGACAGACAGTGAGGATCTGGCTGCACCCCTCTGCCTCTGCCTACCCACCTGAGGTACCCAGGCTCCTCACCACGTCTTGGCCCCATTGAGGGTGTAGCTCCTGCTGGATGGGTTGTGGCTGGCTCTGGTCTCCATGCTGCCAGGGTCACTCCCGTGGTTGGGTTCCGTGAGCCCGAAACAGCCCAAGAGCTCCCCTTTGGCTGTAGGTATGAGGGTGTCCCTCATTTACACCCTCAACTGAAAAGTGTCACCCTCTCCACTGAGCCAGGCTAAGGCAGATCTGGCCCTGCCTTCACAGCACTTCCAGGTGGTGAAGGGACAGGTCTCCTCCTCCCCCTGCCATAGTCACAATGCCATGATGGGGGCCTACAGGAGTCACCTAAATTATCTTGAAGGGCCATGAAAGCTAAACAGGAGAAGGTATGGAGAAAGCAGTCCTGGATGTGGGAAAAGAATGTGCAAAGGCCCAGTGGTACATTTAGAGTTCCAAGTAACAATCTGACTAGGGCAGTGCATCAAGAGAGTGACCACAGATGAGACCACCAGAGGCCTCTTGGACCCACCCAGTCAGGAAGTTAAGACTTTAAAATTTGGGCTGGGATGGGGAAAACAAAGCAAATCAAGAGGGAGATTGGGAGATGATGGTTGTGAGCAGGGGCCCGAGTCAAGAGAGACCTAGGAGGGGATAATCAGGATTAGATGGGATGAAGCCCAGGCTCTAGCAGAGGGTCCAGGTGGCCCTTGGTGCTATCCCTGAAGTGGGAACAGAAGGTAGGCTCAGGGGACAGCCCCATCCCTGAGTTCCAGACCACTGGGACTGTCTTCCACTGGACTCCACAGGAAGCCACTCACCCAGCCGGGGCAGGTACTTCTGCTGCTGCTCTTTGCTGCCATATGCGTAGATGGGGTGCATGACAAGGGAGGACTGGACACTCATTGCTGACCTGTAGCCACTATCCACCCGTTCCAGTTCCCGGGCCAGGAGCCCATAAGCCACAGATGAGGCTCCAGCACAGCCATAACCTGGTGGGGAAGTGGGGAGAGGAGACAGGGCAATGGGGGACAAAGCCTGCCAACTGGGACCAGTGACTCCTGAGGCCCAAGAGACAGATACATAGGGGCACCCAAGAAGGGAGCACTAAGCTGGCCCTAGCTTGAGGGTTTATTCATTTCATCCCTACAGTTGGACAGCCTCGCTTTGCAGCCTGGGAAACAGGCTCAGGGAAAGTAAGGGGCTTTCCAGCACACAGTTGAGGCTGCTGAATGTGGAGAGAAACTTATCCCTACCTTTGATAGTGGGGCCCAGCACACCAAGCTCCCCCATCTCTGAGATGATCTCCCGGTGAAAAACTGCAAATGGACAGATGACCAAGTTTAGGCCTACCTCTGGCCCACTGGAGACCCCACTCCACAGACAGAGGTGCCCAGAAGCCTAGAGTAGGCAGAGGTGGTGTGTATGGTGGACAGGGTGCCCACTAGCCCGCCTGGGCACCTTCGTTGCGATTGGCCAGAAGAATGCGGGGCATCAGGCGCTCCTGGCAGTAGGTGCGAAAAGTGTCCCGGATGAGAATCTCATCAGCTGTCAGCTGCTCCTCCAGCACCAGCGGGTCCCTCCAGTCAAACTCAGAACGCAAGGCTGGGACAGGGAACAGGGGCTCAACTAAGCCCAGCCCACATCTCCCTCAGCCCATCGTGCCCGCCTCTCCCAGAATCCTCCACCCCCATCTGGCTCGAGGTTGGATGTGGGCTGCAAACAGGACTGGCAAGGGGGCCTTTCTCCCGGAAACTCACTGTTGACTCAGTGCCTCCGGCCCTAGCCATGGCCCTGTCTCCCTGCCCGGGCAGCCCTCGGACTCTGGGACAGAGGGGCAGACAGACAGTAGGACAAGGGCCTCAGACGCACGCGCGACGAGGGGTCCTTACATTTGTCCGGTCGGTTCTGAGTCTTCCCGCCCTTCTCTGAAAACACAGGACAAGAAATCACCCCGGAAAACTCTTCGAGTCTCCAGTTCCACCCTCCCCACTCCACCCCCTACCCGGCACTGACCGGTCAGCGCCGCGGCCGAGCCCCACCCGCGTAGCAAGCGCAGGAGGGGTCCGCGGCTCAGCAGCCGCTGGGAGACGCTTCTCAGGGCCATGTGGGCCGCGGGCGGGCGGGCGCAGCAACCACGGCGGACCTGGAGGAGCGGGGACGTCAGAGCGGAGTGGCTCCCACCCGCAGGCCTGGTCCCTTGCGCCCCTCGCCCCTCTCGCCAGTCCCCAGTAAGCGCCTTCCAGCTCCCTTTACGGGCCAAGGAGCAACTGACGGAGGCTTTTGACCTCCGGCGGGGGTGGGGTGGGAGGGGCGGAGGCCGAATGGGACTGCTCATTGGTTCGTCCCGAGACGGGCTCCTTCACGGGCCTGCTTTTTAAAAGAGCAATGGCAGGCTTGTCCCAGGAAGCCGGCGGACAGACAGAGGAACGTGAGCTCCTTTAAGGAGCAAAACAGGAAAAGAGGTGGAGGGGAGGGAAAGGTGGCGGGGGGGGGGGGGGAGAGGGGAGAGAGAAGGGAAGGAAAGAGAGAGAAAAGGAGAGAAGGGGAGGGAGAGGGACACACACACACACACACACACACACACACACACACACACACACACTCACGCACACGAGTCTGCCAACCCGATTGGCCACCTATATTCCTGCTCTAATTGGCCCTAGGAGGGGGCTCGGCCCCCTCTTGGTTGGTCAGTTGCAGGAGGCGTGTGCGAAGCGATTTAGGAGTTAAACAAGGAAACTGAGGCAGAAGAAAAATAAGTCCAGACCTCGAGGTCTCCTCTAATGGGGTGCGGTGTATGTGAGCAGGAGGTGGGCTCTGATGGGCCATCTCAGCCCAACCTGTCTGCTAGTCTGTCCTGGAAGCACAAGTAGCCGCAGGTGACTGTGTGTGACTCTTTGTGCTCTGATTCCGTGCATCTGTGTGTGTCAATGTGCTTGAGTGACTGTGTATCTGTATGTGGGTGGGACTGACTATGCCTGTGACGTTGGGGACTGTTGACTGTGAGTGGTTGTGTTACTGTCTGTGACTGTGTCCTAAGTGTGGCTGAATGTCTTTGTAGCTTCTTGTCTGTGTAATTATAAGCTTGTATTTGTGTGACCGTGTGACTAGATATTTGTGTTTACTAGTATGTCTGTGATTGTGTATATCTATATATGTCAGTGTATTTTAGTCTATGTGCAGTTGTATGTAATTATGTGCCTGACTGTGACATATGCCTGAATGAGTGGCTTTACTTACCTAGGTCACTTTTAAGAACATTTATGGCCCAGCTGGTGTAGTGTCGACCTATGAACCAGGTCACTGGTTCGATTCACGGTCAGGGAACATACCTGGGTTGCCAGCTCGATTCCCAGGAGGGGACGTGCAGGAAACAACCAATCAATGATTCTCTCTCATCATTGATGTTTCTATCTCTCCCTCTTCTGTCTTCTCTGAAACCAATAAAAACACATTTTTTAAAAAGAGCATTTATGCAGTTTCCATATGTCTGGGTGCATCATGCTTGAACATACCTATATATGAAAGACACACATCTACCTTATCCTGCCCATTCCCATTTGGGAAAAATAAGGTCCAGATTGCAAAATAGACTTGGTCAAGGTCACAGTGCAGAGCAGGGACCAGGACTGGGATCCAGGCCTCCCAATTCCCAGAACAGGCCTTTGCCCACCCAGGAACACTTCTTCCCACATAGATACTCTGGGAAGTGTAGTGTGTGTAGCATGCTCTGCCTCACACACTGTGACTGGGTGTGATGGGAGTAACTGTGGGATTGTGTCTGAATATTATCTCTGGCCTGCAAGTCCCCAAGTGCCTGAGATCTGGTGTTCCTGAATTCTCTCACTTTCTGGGCCGTATTTTCCTTAATATAAAAATAAAATTATTTGAATCTTCTTCCTCACACAATAGGCAGTTCAACACCATCCTGAAATATCTGGGATTCTGCATAGCTCTTATTTTTCTGGACACCCCCCCCCTCCTCCTGGAACCAGTGACCTCTCTCTTTCTACTTCCTTTCTTCCAAAGCTCCCTGCCCTGAAGCTGTTGTGGGTGCTGGAGTTCTTTATGCCCAGGGGGAAACCAAAATCAAGGCTCAGGCCTTGCTATCCTTCAAAGTCCAGTATTCCTACAGGCCACATCATCCCAGAAGCCTTATCTCCCAGCCAAATGCCTCTTTTTCTCTGGATCCTTACCCTGTTGCCTCATCTTTCAGAGCCAGCATGCCTGTTTAGTGCCTTGTCCTAAACCAAGATCTCTCCTTAAAAGAGACTCTGTTTTGCCCAGCCAGTGTGGCTCAGTGGTTGAGTGTCGGTCTATGAACCAGGAGGTCACAGTGCGATTCCGATTCCGTGGTCAGGGCACATGCCCAGGGTTGCGTTCTCAATTCCCCAGTAGGGGGCGTGCAGGAGGCAGCTGATCAATTATTCTCTCATCACTGATGTTTCTCTCTCACTTCCTCTATGAAATAAAAAAAATTTTCCCTAACCGGTTTGGCTCAGTGGATAGAGCATCGGCTTGTGGACTGAAGGGTCCCGGGTTCAATCCCAGTCAAGGGCAAGTACCCTGGTTACCGGCACATCCCCAGTAGGGGGTGTGCAGGAGGCAGCTGGTCGATGTTTCTGGCTCTCTATTCTTCTCCCTTCCTCTCTGTAAAAAATCAATAAAATATATTAAAAAAAAAAAAAAGAAACCTCAAAAAAATTTTTTTAAAGAGATGGTTTTTCTCTTCATAAAACCACTATAACTCCAGCCATTTTGTTTTACTTAAGTAAAAGTCACATAAAATTAGCCATTTAAAGTGTACAAGCCCTCGTTGGTTTGGAGAGTGTCGGCCTGAGGACTAAAGAGTACCGGGTTCAATTCTGGTCAAGGGCACATGCCCCCGCTTCTCCAGAAGCGGGAATGCAGGAGGCAGCCAATCAATATTTCTTTTTTTTTTTTTTTTTTTTTTTTTTTTTTTTTTTAAGAAAAAATGTTAATTCAGTTTATTAGGGTTACATTTGTTTTTTTTGTTTTTTTTTTTTTAAATAAATCTTTATTCAGATTATTACAATTATTTCTCCTTTTTTCCCCCATAGCTCCCCTCCAGCCATTTCCCACCCCACCTTCTGCCCTTATCTACCCCCCACTGTCCTCATCCATAGGTGTATGATTTTTGTCCAGTCTCTTCATGAACCCCCCCATACCCCTTTCCCCCTGAGAATTATCAGTCCACTCCCCTTCTATGCCCCCGATTCTACTGTATTCACCAGATTATTCTGTTCCTCAGGTTTTTAATTCACTTGATTTTTAGGTTCACTTGTTGATAGATATGTATTTGTTGTTCACAATTTTTATCTTTCCTTTTTTCTTCTTCCTCTTCTTTAAGAATACCTTTCAGCATTTCATATAATACTGGTTTGGTGGTGATGAACTCCTTTAGCTTTTTCTTGTCTGTGAAACTCTTTATCTGCCCTTCAATTCTGAATGATAGCTTTGCTGGGTAGAGTAATCTTGGTTGTAGGTTCTTGCTATTCATCACATTGAAAATTTCTTGCCACTCCCGTCTGGCCTGCATAGTTTCTGTTGAAAAGTCAGCTGACAGTCGTATGGGTGCTCCCTTGTAGGTAACTAACTGTTTTTCTCTTGCTGCTTTTAATATTCTCTCTTTGTCTTTTGCTCTTGGCATTTTAATTATGATGTGTCTTGGTGTAGTCCTCTTTGGGTTCCTTTTGTTTGGGGTTCTGTGGGCTTCCTGGACTTGTAAGTCCATTTCTTTCACCAGGTGGGGGAAGTTTTCGGTCATTATTTCTTCAAATAGGTTTTCAGTATTTTGCTCTCTCTCTTCTTCTGGCACCCCCATAATTCTGATGTTGGTACGCTTGAAGTTGTCCCAGAGTCTTCTTACATTATCTTCAACTTTTTGGATTTTTTTTTTTGCTTTTTGCTTTTTCGGTTGAGTGTTTTTTGCTTCTTTGTATTTCAATTCTTTGACTTGATTTTTGTGTTCTTCTTGTCTGTTTTTGGGTCTCTGTATAATATTTTTTATTTCAGTCAGTGTATGTTTAATTTCTAGTTGGTCCTTTTTCATCTCTTTGAGGGTCTCGTTATATTTATCGGCCTTTTCTAGGATATTCTTAAAAAGCCTTATAACCGTGGTTTTGAATTCTATATCCAGTCGTTTGTTTTCCTCCATTTCTTTCGTTTGTGATCTGATTCTTAGACGCCGCATTTTCACTGCTTCCCTGAGTTGGTAGATTTGTGTGCTAGGTTTCCAATTTGGCCCAGTGGGTCTGCCTCCCCAGTTAACCTGAGGTGGACACTCTTGGTGCACACCTTTGTGGACTGTGTGTACAGCCTTGTTGTAGTTAAGTCTTTATTGTTGTTGGTATCACTGGGAAGAATTGACCTCCAGGCCAGTTGGCTGTAAGGATCAGCTGTGTCTATGCTGGGAGAAGTCCGGTGCTGGAGACAGCCTTATAGGATTAGACTTGCCAAATTGCAATAGCCTCTGTGCTCAGCTTGGATGGGGTGGAGTCTCAGTCTTGGCTTCCCATCAGCCTTGCCCTTGCTAGCACGTGTGTGCCTTCAGTCCTCTGCCTTCCCGGCTCCCGATTCTCCGCCCGAGAGTCCAGACTCCCCCCACAAGAGCGTGGGTCTCCGGTGGCTCGCCTGGAACTGGGGTTCACTGCAGTCAGAACTGGGGCTCACTTCAGTCAGAACCGGCGTTCAGTGCCGTCAGGAGCCTCTGACTCCCTTCTGCTAGGGAAAGCCTGTGGCAGCCCCCGCAGCCTTTGTGCGCACTGGCGCGAGCGGACTTTCAGTCTTCCGCCTTCCCCGGCTCCCGAGTCTCCGCCCGAGAGTCCAGACTCCCCCCACAAGAGCGTGGGTCCCCAGGGGCTCTCCCGGAACTGGGGTTCACTGCAGTCAGAACTGGGGCTCACCTCAGTCAGAACTGGTGTTCGGTGCCGTCAGGAGCCTCTCACTCCCTTCCGCCAGGGAAAGCCTGTGGCAGCCCCCGCAGCCTTTGTGCGCACTGGCGCGAGCGGACTTTCAGTCTTCCGCCTTCCCCGGCTCCCGAGTCTCCGCCCGAGAGTCCAGACTCCCCCCACAAGAGCGTGGGTCCCCGGGGGCTCGCCTGGAACTGGGGTTCACTGCAGTCAGAACTGGGGTTCAATGCGGTCGGGGGCTCCCTTCCCCCTTCCGCCAGAGAAAGCCAGCCAGGCACTCCGCCGCCCTTCCTCTCTGCGCGCACAAAGACCCTTTGCCGTACCTCCAATTCTCTGTGAGCTTTTCTCCTTCCTTCTAGTTGTAGAATTTTCACTCAGTCAGCTTTCCTGCGGTTCTGGATGGTGTCCGTTCTGTCTTTTAGTTGTAGTTTTGAAATTGTTGTGCGAGGCAGCAGTTTAGGTGTTTACCTATGCCGCCATCTTGGTTTCCCGCCAATCAATATTTCTCATAATTGATGTTTCTGTCTCTCCCTCTCTGAAATCAATAAAAATATATTAAAATAAATAAATAAGGTGTACAATTCAGTGGCATTTAGTACATTCACAATGTTGCACAACCACTACCTCTATCCAGTTCCAGAACATTTCCATCGCCCCAAAAGGAAACCTTGTACCCATTAGCGGTCAATTCCAATTCCCTCCTCCCTCTAACTCCCAGCAACCACTAATCTTTCTGTCTCTATAGGTTTGCCTATCCTGGATATTTCATATAAATATAACAATATGTAGCTTTTTGTGACTGGCTTCTTTCATTTGTCTTAGGGGTTCATCCACATTGTAACATGTGTTATAATTTCAACCCTTTCATGGCTGAATAATATCCTATTGTATGAATGGGCCACATTTTGTTTACCCACTCATTTGATAATGGACATTTGGGTTGTTTCCACCTTTTAGCGATTGTGAATAATGCTGTTGTGTTTGAGTCCCTGTTTTCAGTTCTTGGGTGTATACGTAGGAGCGGAATTGCTGGTTCATATGGTAACACTAAGCTTAATTTTTTGAAGAATCATCAAACTGTTTTCCACAGTAGTTGCACCATTTAATATTCTAACCAGCAGTATACTAGGATTCAAATCTCCACACCTTTGCTAAAAATTGGTATATTCCTTTTTTTCTTCTTCTTATAGTCATTCTAGTTAGTGTGAAGAGCTGGCTTTTACATTACTTTTTGCCCTCACCCCCCAAAAAAATATTAGCACATGATAATTTTTTGTCTTCTTGTGTGATGCAACTCTGTGTGTCTGTGGTGGTGTCTATGTCTGGGCAAGGTCCTGTGTCTTTCCCTATTAGGGTGTTTAATTCCACGTTGGTCTAGTTGCCTGTGTTTGAATGAGTGTGCCCCTATGGCTAGACATTGGTATCTGTATAATTGGGTGACCAGTAATAGGTGGCATGATTGCAAAAGGTTGTAGATTTTGTACGGTACTGTGTGTGTCTGTGTCTGTGTCTAATGTTAGCTGTGTGTATAACTACATCATTGTGTGTTTGTAAAGGGTTGTAAGCTACTGGGTTATATACCTTTGTGTCTGAGGCTGCATCTGTGTTTGACAGGATTGTGTAACTGCGTCTTCTATAGTTTTGTGACAGCATATCCAAGAATGCTCTTATGTCTGCTTAGTTGTAGCTAAACCATGCCACTATAATTGTACAATTGTATGTGATTGGGTAATTCTGTGTGATTATGAATTCTATGTCTGAGGGATTATGTGACTACACCATTGTGTAACTAAACAGCTTATGGTCGTATCTTCCTGACTACATGGTTTATGTGATGCACAGACAAGTATATGGCAGGGTCTACATGGTCAGTGTGGCTGAGGTGACCAGGAATTTGTGTCATTATGTAATTGCACATTACATATGTCACATATGTAAATTTATGTGTGAACTATATGTCTGTGACGTGTGTTCACGTTGCCCACCCCGGGATCCCAGGGCATCACAGTGGAGGTCCCTGGTGTAGCACCTTGGATCCTGCCCCCTTGTGGGACAGAAATCAGGCAGTTGCAGGACCAGGGCAAGTGTTGGAATGGGTCTCCAGCAAGTCAGGTGCTTCCTGTGGTCCAATCCAATGCTTTCATCCCATCCAAGTGAGGTGGCCGACTTCTCCCCAGACCTAGCTGTAGTGGCACCAGCTTCAACCTCCACACAGCCCCACTCCCCGCAGTGCTCCCTGGGAGTCCGTGGCAGGCAGCGGAGGCTGATTAGCAGGGGCCCCTCCTGCCACTGGGCTCAGACCCTGGAAATTCATAACCCAGCCAATTTCAAGGCAAGCTAATGTGAAGCCCCAGCTTCTAGCCCTGCCACTCACCAGGGACAGAGCTTTGGCTGTTCTGGGCCCCCACCTGATAGCAGCCTCCACCGTCTGGGGTGTCTGATAATGCTTGGCTTGGCAGGGAGCTTGTGCCAAGTCCCGCCATCAGCACGGCTGTTTCTGTTTTGGGGGAGGGGGAGAGGGAGGGGTTTGCAGGGCCCCAGTTGAGGGAGAGAGGGATCTGGAAGCCCCTTCCCAGAATCCCCATTCCATCTGTCACCCCCTCTCCAGGTAGGTAAATGAGAGGGCTCCAAGTCTTTCCTTCTTTGGGGGAGCCAGTACCTCACTTTACGTAACACCTGAACCCCCAAACCTCTGGACCCCTAGCCCCTGAACATCTGACTGAGCTTTGGATGCAGGGTCAGTCTTTAAGGCGCCGTGCCAAACAGGCCAAGGCAAGGTCTGTTCCCCAGAAATGGTGACACCCCCCGCCTTGCCTGACCCTTATCAGGGGTTGCAGCCAATCAGCTGAGAGCAGAGAAGAGCCTTCCAAGGGGCCATCAGAGCCTCAGAGCCCACGAGGCCACAAAGGGAGAGGAGACCTGAGGCCCTTGGGTGGGCACCAGCCAGCCATGGCCACAGCTGACACCACCTTGCCTTCCATCAGTACGCTGACTACCCTAGGCCCCTTTCCAGACACACAGGAAGACTTCCTCAAGGTGAGGCCAGGCAGGGTCTAGGTGGCTGGCTGGGGTCCGGGTCTGCAGTCACAGAGCTTGGGGGTCAGGTCTGCATCTAGCCCTGGAATCCAGAGACCCGGCCAGGGCTGCGGGTTCTCAGTCCCGTCCAGGGATCTGAATGTGGTCTAAGGGCCTATTTCTGTCTTGGAAAAGGAAGGCTTGGAGCTGAACACCATGGTGGTCTAAGCTCCTTGAGACGCCAGGTAACAGGAGGAAAGAACAAAGGTGTCCAGGGGACATCCAAGAATTAATCTTGGGAATTAATCTTATAGGGGGACTGGAAAGGAGTGGGAGATTCTGGGGGGAAATTGAGGCAAGGCTGCCCCCCTCCCATTCTTGGCTCTGCCACCCCTTCCCCCATGCCTAAGTGCAACTCCAGATAATGTAAGTCTTATCTCCAGTCGCCAGCCAGACCCTATCGACCTCTGTCCCTGAAGCTGGGGGGGACGGGGACAGTGTGAGGGAGTGGGACAGACAACAGACAAGCAAGCAAGACCCCCTCTGGAGCCTCAGGCCAGCCTGCCCCCTCAGGGCATCAGGCCCCCTCCATCGGGGAAGGGTGCCCTGGTGACCGCAGAAGTCTCACGCTATCGGCTCCCTCCCGCAGTGGTGGCGCTTTGAGGAGGTGCAGGACTTGGGCCCAGGCCCCCCGGACCAGGCTCGGCCGCTCCTCCACGTGAGGCCCAAGTTGGAGGACGCGCCTGGGGAGAAAGAAGACGACGATAGGGATCCGGCCACTGCCTGGGACCTGGATCTCTTCTTCACCAACCTGTCGGGCCCGGAGCCCAGCGGCGTGCCTCAGACCTGCGCTCTGGCGCCGGGTGAAGGTCCCGGAACGCAATTCCCACCGCAGCCCGAGACCCTGGAAGCGTATGCGGGCGGCCTGGGGCTGGTGGCTGGGCTCTTGGGTCCCGAGGAGCACCCGGGCTGGGCGCGCCCAGTCCCACAAGCTCCAGCCCCCGACGCCTTCGTGAGCCCAGCCCTGGTCCCGGCTCCCGAGCCCAAGGCACTGCCGCTGCAGCCAGTGTACCCGGGGCCGGGAGCGGGCTCCTCCGGCAGCTATTTTCCGCGGACCGGGATTTCGGTGCCTGCGGCGCCCGGCGCCCCCTATGGGTTGCTGTCCGGGTACCCAGCATTGTACCCGGCTCCGCAGTACCAAGGGCACTTCCAGCTCTTCCGCGGGCTTCCAGCGCCCGCACCCGGCTCTGCCGCGCCCCCCTCCTTCTTGAATTGTCTGGGACCAGGAACCGCGGGTGCGGGACTCGGGGGAACCGCAGGAGACCCAAGAGGGACCGCGGAGACCGTGCCATCCAAGCGCAGCCGGCGCTCATGGGCGCGCAAGAGGCAGGCGGCGCACACGTGCACATACCCGGGCTGCGGCAAGAGCTACACCAAGAGCTCGCACCTGAAGGCGCACCTCCGGACCCACACAGGTGAGGCAGCGGGGCTCCAGCTCAGACTCGGAGGCTGGGCTGGAGGCGGAACCTCGGGAGCAGACTGGCCGGGGGCGTGAGACGAGGAGCAAGGGAAGGGGAGAGGCCCGGCCCAGGAGGCGGAACCGTAATGACAGGAGGGGCTAAGCGGAGTCTCAGAGCAAGGAACCGGACCGAGGCAGCTGGAAGCGGACCTGGACCCTCAGAAGCAGGGCAGGGGGACAGGTAGCGGGTGCGGGAGGCGGGTGGGGGCAGAGAGAGGACCTAGAAAATCTGAGCAACGTTTCAGGGAACTGACGGGTAAGATCTGGGCCCGGGCCCTAGCCGGTTTGGCTCAGCGGATAGAGCGTCACGGCCTGCGGACTGAAGGATCCTGGGTTCGATTCCGGTCAAGGGCACATGCCCGGGTTGCGGGCTCAATCCCCAGTAGGGGACGTGCAGGAGGCAGCCAATCAATGATTCTCTCTCATCATTGATATTTCTATCTCTCCCTTCCTCTCTGAGATAAATATATATATGATCTGGACCCCGGCTGAGGAGCAGAAAGTCTAACAAGTGGAGTAGGGGGCGGGGCTGGAGGAGGGACGGCGGGGAGGCGCCAAGTTTGGCAAGCCGGGGACCTGGCCAAAGACGCAGGGTTCAGGTTTGTGGCAAGCGAGGAGCGGAGTCAGGGGTTCAGGGAACGGAGACAGGAGTATATAGAGTAGGTTGTTTGCATGGCGGCGGGTCCCTGGTTGGAGCTCAGGAGGGGAGATACAGGGCAGAGTCAGTTTCATGTGCTCAGATGCAGAGTGGTTCCAGGAAGATAAGGAGAAATAGCTGGAAAACAGAGGAGGAGGGTGGGCCCAAGAGAAGCGGGTCTCGGGTCTCGAGGAGCCAAAGACCGAGCGAGGCTGTGGAATAAAGGTGGGGAGGAGGAAGAGTGAGACCTATGCTTTAGGGCAGCGATTTTCAAACATTTTCATCTCCTGGCACACATAAACTAATTACTAAAATTCTGCAGCACACCAAAAAAAAGTTGTATTTTTTGCCGACCTGACAAAAAATAGGTAAAATGACGATTTACCAAAAAAAAAAAAAAAGTTATTACCTACCCTTTTTGCTCCAAAGTGACTTTAAAAAAAAAAATCAGATGCCTATGCTTGCATATAAGGATTTCTGGTACCAAGAATTAACCAACCAGATGTAACCTTTTTTTAAAAAAATGTATTTTATTGATTTTTTTTACAGAGAGGAAGGGAGAGGGAGAGAGAGTTAGAAACATCGATGAGAGAGAAACATCAATCAGCCGCCTCCTGCACACTCCCACTGGGGATGTGCCCACAACCAGGGTACATGCCCTTGACTGGCATTGAACCTGGGACCCTTGAGTCCACAGGCCAATGCTCTATCCACTGAGCCAAACCAGTTAGGGCTCAGATGTAACCTTCTTATGTGACTTGACCAATAAGATACAACTCTATTATATGACCTAAATATTTATGGTTCAAGACAGGGCACTCACAATGGGTGACTATTGTTTTGTTAGCTGTTGTCATTTTATTTAACAACTGAAGGGAAAAGAAGTCAGTGCCCCTGACTAAATAGTCAGGTATTTCACACTGGTTGAAAACCGCTGCTTTAGGGGTCCACATAGATGGTGGGGCCAGGTGTAGTGTGTGTGTGTGTGTGTGTGTGTTGGGGGGAGCTAATCACCACAGACAGGGCCTGGAACACCAGGTGATTCTAAGGGTCAAGCCAGGGGCAGGGTTGGGCAGCAGCTGGAGGGTCCCCTGAAGCAAGGAGGGGGCTGGACCATAGGGGACAGGCCTAAGGATGAGGGTAGAATGACTTTAGGACACAGGGACAGGTAACAGGGCCTGGGAAATGGGCCAGTAGTGTAGGGGATGTGACTTGGGCCCGGGAAATGAAAACAGGCTTGGCGCCAGATGCAGGTACTGAACAAGAAGGGTCGGGGTCGCAGAGGGCCAGACCTGGGTGCACGCCCCTGAAAGCGAGTGCCTCCTTAAATTTTGCACCCTAAGCCCCTCGCTTGCCTCACCCTAGTCCTGGTCAAGGCTGAGCAAAGGAGTGTGGCCGGATGCAGTGGCAGACCTGAGGGAGGAGTGGGGCAGACAATGGCACTCATGATCTCCTCGCCTTCCAGGGGAGAAGCCATATGCCTGCACGTGGGATGGCTGCGGCTGGCGGTTCGCACGCTCAGACGAGCTGACTCGCCACTACAGGAAACATACAGGACAGCGCCCCTTCCGCTGCCAGCTCTGCCCTCGGGCTTTTTCTCGCTCAGATCACCTGGCCTTGCACATGAAGCGTCACCTTTGAGCCAACCTCCCCCTCCACCACCACTACCCCCAGCACTTGGACCTTCCTGGGGACTGGGGATGGAACAGGAGCGGATCCACGCAGGGCGGTTTCCCTTGGATGGACCCTTGCCGGGACTCTCGACCCACAGATCCCCAGGAAGAACAAGGACTGGCCCATAGACAGACCTGGGGGAGCCTCCAACGGAAGCTCCCACATGTCCTCAGCTACAGGGAGCCACACAGAGACTTCCTAGGGTCACGTAGACCCAACGAGACAGACTTCCAAATAAATGGACTCAGATGGACACTCAAACACTTGAGACAGACAGACAGACCCTCGGAGAGCTGGACCCTCAGACCAGCTCACAGGCGGCCCTGGACAGCGGAAGGGGTTATGGGGTGAGGCTTCTCAGAGACCCTGGCTCTAGAAGGGATCTTTCCACTGTAACGTCCCAGCTCCGCATGTGGCTGGCATCTGTTGTGAATGGTTATGGGTCTGTACCAATGCTCCTCCTAGATAAAGCTTCAGCTGTGGCCTGCATTTGTGAGTTTTGGGTGCTGGAAGATGGGAGGAAACTGTAACCCCAGCGGTGATTTTGGGGGGCATACTCTCACACTCATCTCCTAACCTCAGCGATACCACTCAGGATCCTGCACGCCTTGCCTCCCCTTTCCCCCAAGATCAGGCTACATCCTCCTTGTCTCCTGCCTTGAACCCCAGGGGCATTTACAGGGACCATCTCCCTCTAAGAGGCCCCAGTCCGGCCCCAGAATCACAGCACCCTTCACCATGCCATGATTCAAAGGGACTCCTTGGCTAGCTCAGGAAAATATGTACAATGAAGGGGAGAAGACAAGGAGCACAAACTCCCCTTTTAAAAAATATATAGCCCTAGCTGGTTTGGCTCAGTGGATAGTGTTGGCCTGCGGACTGAAGGGTCCCAGGTTCGATCCCAGCCAAGGGCACATGCCCGGGTTTCAGGCTCGATCCCTCCCCCCCAGTAGGGGGCGTGCGGGAGGCAGCTAATCAATGATTCTCTCTCATTGATGTTTCTATCTCTACCTCTCCCTTCCTCTCTGAAATCAATAAAAAATTAATAAAATAAAATAAGACTTTTAAAATAAAAATCCTAGTCTTAATATATATATATATATATATATATATACACTTTTTAAAAAATATATATTTTATTGATATTTTACAGAGAGGAAGGGAGAGGGACTGAGAGCTAGAAACATCGATCAGCTGCCTCCTGCACACTCCCTACTGGGGATGTGCCCGCAACCAAGGTACATGCCCTTGACCGGAATCGAACCCGGGACCCTTCAGTCCGCAGGCCGACGCTCTATCCACTGAGCCAAACCGGTTTCGGCTATATATACTTTTTTATTATTGATTTCGGAGAGGAAAGGAGAGGGAGAGATAGAAACATCCATAAGAGAGAAACATGGATCAGTCGCCTCCTGCACGCCCCCTACTGGGGCTTGAGCCCGCAACCCGGGCATGTGCCCTGACCGGGAATCGAACCTGTGACCTCCTGGTTCATAGGTCGATGCTCAACCACTGAGCCACGTCGGCGGGGCACAAACTCCCCTTAAGAGAGCAAAAGTCCAAGAGTTGGACCTCAAGCTGTAAAGCTGGAAAGGAAAAAAAAAACAAATTTGGCTGAAACCGGTTTGGCTCAGTGGATAGAGCGTCGGCCTGCGGACTGAAGGGTCCCGGGTTCGATTCCGGTCAAGGGCATGTACCTTGGTTGCGGGCACATCCCCAGTGGGGGGTGTGCAGGAGGCAGCTGATCGATGTTTCTCTCTCATCGATGTTTCTAGCTCTCTATCCCTCTGCCTTCCTCTCTGTAAAATATCAATAAAATATATAAAAAAAACAAAACAAAACAAATTTGTGTCTCACCCATAAGCCGAGGGGGGAGCAGGGTCTGGCGGGAGAGTGGATTGGGATAAACAAGAATCAGAAGAGCCCTAACCCGTTTGGCTCAGTGGATAGAGCGTCGGCCTGTGGACTGAAGGGTCCCGGGTTCGATTCCGGTCAAGGGCATGTACCTTGGTTGCGGGCACATCCCCAGTGGGAGGTATGCAGGAGGCAGCTGATCGATGTTTCTAACTCTCTATCCCTCTCCCTTCCTCTCAGTAAAAAAATCAATAAAATATGGTTTAAAAAAAAAAAAAAAAGAATCAGAAGAGACAGAAGCGGGGCCTAGCGGAAGAACGTGAGCGGTGATTGGCCAGGAGTAGAGTCCGGGCCCCGACACGCTAAACCACTTGGCCATCAAAGGGCGTGGTCTGGGCCAAGTCAGAGGGTGGAGCCTCCAAGGGTCGCATCCAATGGAAATAGGAGGCGACCGTAGGCTGGATGGATGAGGACCGGATCTTAGCGGAGTGACCGCCCAAAAGGAAGCCCCGCCCCCAGGGAACAAGGCCTGCCTCTTCAAATCTCTGCTTCTCATCTCAGGGGCGGAGTTTCATCCTGTGAGGTTCCGCCCTGGGTTCTCTGGAGGGTTTGGGGAAATGAAAGTCACCTAGGACCGGGCCTGGTCCAACTCGTGATCCGGCGCCTCGGGGTCCCAACACAGATTTCCCGACTCCAGCCCCATGGCCACGCTGAGCCTGCTGCTCCTGGGCGCGCTGCTATGGGTCCCAGCAGGGACCCTGACCTGCTACGGGGACTCGGGGCAGCCTGTGGATTGGTGAGTGCGGGGCTCCGACCGTACCCCCCCGGGCCGGACTGCAGATTGCTAAACCTGGGTGAAGCCTGGGGCTTGTTTTCTTCCCCTTCCTCCGTTTCTGTCCTTTTCCCAACCTCCAGGTTCGTCGTCTACAAGCTGCCGGCCAATAACAGGTATAAGTACTTGGATGCGGACTCAGGGGGCTGGCGCGACGGTACGGGGTCCATCGACAACCTCAAGGGAGCCGTAGGCCGCAGCTTGCTGCCGCTGTACCGGAACACCAGCCAGGTGAAGGGGCGGGGTGCCAGCAGAACCTAGGTGGGACTCTAGCGGGGCCGGCCTGGAGGAAAACTTCATGTCGTCCCATCCATCTCCCCCAGCTTGCCTTCCTACTTTACAATGACCAGCCACCTAATAACTACGGGACTCAGAACTCTTCCAACCGGGGGCACACGAAGGGTGAGGCCCAGATTGGGGGCTGGAGAAGGGCTCTGGCTTCCTTATGCATTTTCCCCAGCTAACTCCTGACCTGCAGGGGCAGGAGGGGGCTCCTTTAGGACACAGGGGCAGGGTAACAGCTTATCTTAGGTAAATGCTGTCTTTCTCTGGACTGTGACAACAGTGGGCTGCGGAAAGAGTTCAGCAGTGGTCCAGAGACTGACCATACCCCCTCCAGGCTCCCTGCAAACTGAGGCTGTTCCTGGCTGCACATGTGCTTGTTGGGAGACCTTGAGCAGTTCCCCCGATCCTGTCTTTTGGTTCAGGTGCGTTGCTTCTGGACAAAGAAGAGGGCTTCTGGCTGATCCACAGCGTTCCAGGGTTCCCTCCACATGCTGCATACAGCTGGCCTCCTAAAGCCCACAGATATGGGCAGACCCTCCTCTGTGTGTCTTTTCCGTTCGACCAATTCTCAAAGATTGGTGAGTGGGGCAAGGAAGCAGGGCGAGTGCTTGGTTTCCAGACCAGAATGTGGAACGGTCCCTAATTTTCTCCTCCCCTTGCCTTCCAGGCAGACAGCTGAGCTACACCTACCCCAATGTGTATGCCTACCAGCTGGAAGGGATCTTCCTCCAGAAATTACCTGGCCTGGAGGAGGTGGCCAAGGGCCACCATGTTCTCAACAGACCCTGGAACAGCAGTGTGACACTCACATCAAAGGCAGGGGCCACCTTCCAGAGCTTTGCCAAGTTTGGAAAATTTGGAGATGGTGAGCCCTGAGGTTGTGGGTTGAAGAACTCTTTCTCTGCAGAGGTGGTGTCAGGTGTGCCCATGGCTGAGAGCAAGTTGGAGGTGGGAACTAGAACTCTTTGGGAGCCATAAACACATGAGAGGTACACAACCAACAGGCCTGGGCTCAGCCATTGGTTTCTGGTTGTGGGGTACATTATTTAACCGGACTCTCATTTTACCCATCTGGAAAAATGGGGGTACTAATATCTACTGTAAAGGGTTGTTGTGAATGAAGTAATGAATATAGTGTTTAGTAAGAGCTATTAGCCAGGAATTGACAACCAAGGAAACTGAGCTCAGAGAGGGCCAGTAGCCTAGGGATTCCCTAGCAGTGACCCTGACCCTGTCCATGCCCTCTTTCCATCCTCTGCAGACCTATACTCTGGCTGGTTGGCAGAAGCTCTTGGAAGCAATCTACAGGTCCAGTTCTGGCAACACTCTCCTGGCATCCTGCCCTCCAACTGCTCCGGGGCCCAGCAAGTGCTGGATGTGAGCCAGATAGCCTTCCCTGGACCAGCTGGGCCCACATTCAATACCACAGAGGACCACTCCAAGTGGTGTGTAGCCCCAGAAGGGCCCTGGGCCTGTGTGGGTGACATGAATCGGAACTGTGGAGAGGAGCACCGAGGTGGGGGCACACTGTGTACCCAGCTGCCTGCCTTCTGGAAAGCCTTCCAGCCTCTGGTGAAGGCCTGGAAACCCTGTGAGGGAAGAGCAGCACCTTGTCTCCAGAAAGCCCAGCAGAGCATATAGGGGCCAGTTTGGACTTCAGTTTAAACCCCAGCTCAGTCCCTTATTGTGTGACCTTAACTGTGTGCCTTAACCTGTGACTCAGTCTACTCATCTGCAAAATGGGAACCATAACACTTGACTCAAAAGTTGTGAGGAGCCCTAACCGGTTTGGCTCAGTGGACATAGCATCGGCCTGTGGACTGCAGGGTCCCAGGTTCAATTCCGGTCAAGGGCATGTACCTTGGTTGCGGGAACATCCCCAGTAGGGGGTGTGCAGGAGGCAGCTGATAGATGTTTCTCTCTCATCCATTGATGTTTCTAACTCTCTATCCCTCTCCCTTCCACTCTGTAAAAAAAAAAAAAAAAAAAATCAATAAAATATATTTTTTAAAAAAAAGTTGGAGGAATAAAAGGAAAGTGGTAGATGGGGCTGTTAACGTTTTCTTCGGGTGGGCACTGGGACTCCGAACAGCGTTGCACCTTCCTGGGGTCTGGGGGCAGCTGGCTCATAGGTGAGACCACAAGGAAAGAGCCACACAAGACTCACCTCCCCTCTCTATAGTAACCAGGACTGGAGTTCCTCCCCTTAATAAGAACACAGGCAAGAGGGCTAAAACCTTGCCTTGCCAGGGAGGTGGGGCAAGCCTCAGAAAGCTCACGAAGCACAGACACACTTTATTTATATGTGTACATATGTATACAGGTGGCTGTACAGTGCAGGGCCAGTGGCCCCCTCAGCTAGGGGCCAGGGGGCATGGGGCAGGGGGCCCTTTTGGTCAGGCCTGATGGAGGCACAGCTTCAGCAGGGTACCTGGAAGTCAGCCCCACCTCGGGCTTGGTGGCCTGGAGAAGGGGAGTGGGTGGGGCTGGGGGCCCTGTGCTGCTTGCTGCATTTTTCATAGGGGCTACAGAAGGGGTCTGGGCCTCTGGGGAGAGCTTGGGGGAGGTGGGCTTGGAGCGAGGCCCGCTCTGCGTGGTCCGCTCCTCCACCTTCTCCAGCCCCCAGCGTTCAGGGCCTCGGAGGACCTCTGGTGCAGGAGGCACCAGGGGTATGGATCCCTGCAACCCCTTAGAGTCCGAGCCCAGAGACCGGGACACCTCGATCCTGGCCCCAGGCCGCTCGGGCTCTACAACAATGGGCACTAGGGTCGTGCCCACCTCACCGGAGCTGCTGCGCCGGCCTGTCTCATGTTCTTGTACCGGGCTCAGTGCGGCCTTGGCGACCGTCCTAGCCGCCCCACCCAAGCCATCCTCAGTCTGCACGGTCTGCACACTCTGGTGCCGCGTGCCGCTGGCATCCCGTTCCAGGGTCCGGCCTCCGGGAGTCGTCACGCGGGGCTGGGTGCAGGCCTCCCCACTGCCGGGGGACTCCTCTTTACTCGATGCCCCCGTAGGCCTGGGGGTGCCCTGGGGCAGCTGCGGGTCCACTCCCAGGCTGAGGGGCGACTCCTGGCGGCCCAGGCGGCGGACAGCAACCTGCAGGGGCACACCAGGCCCCTCGACAGGGGGCGTCTCCCCATCAGACTCAGCCAGGCTATGCAGCGCCAGCTCACCGTGGAAGTCTTTGCGGAAATCTGGGTGGCCCACCTCGAGGCTGTGTTTGCGCAGCGCTCCCTTCTTGTCAGCGCCAAGCGAGGTGCCCAGCTTCTCCGCTGACTGCACGCGTTTGAGAAGCGGCGAGCGCGGGGGCTCCGCACTCTTGGGGCGTGGGCGCACAACCGGCGGCGAGGAGTGCAGCTTGGCCGGGAAGCTCTGTGTCGTGTGTGAGCTTCCCACCGTGTGGCCAGGAAGCGGTGGCGGCGATGCCTGCGTGGGGGACGGCGTGTGCGCCAGCGGTGACAGCGGAATGTTGCCGGCCGACTTGCAGCGCGCAGAGCGGTACTGGCGGTGCAGCTTCGGCGACAGGCCATGCAGCGTGCTGGGCCGGATGTGGTGCGACGCTGAGGATGCCGGGGAGTTGGGGGTGCTCGAGGCAGGGGAACTGCTTTGGGACGAAGCACCTGAGGGTGGGCAAAAGGGGGTGTTCCGCTGGCAGGCACCGCCAGGGAACCCGCCTCTCCCACACTCCCCCGCCAGCGCTTGGCCCAGCGCAGGCCCAGAGCTTACCTAGGTAGGCGGAGTCGGGTGTGGAGCGGTAGCTGTGCGTGGGTGAGCGAGCTGGGAGCCCGTGGGTGGGCGAGCCCGGGAGGCTGTCGCTGGACGACAGTGAGCGGTTTAGAGACGACAGGGAGCGGCTAGTGTGAAGCAAGTTCGATTGCTTCGTGATCTTGCGGAAGAGCGAGCTGCGCTTCTTGCTGGGGAATAAGGAGAGGGCCATTTACCCTCTTAGACCAAATTCACAACTCCTGGCTCCACTTCAGCCCCTGGACCGCCCACTCCTCTGGCCCCTCCTTCTCCAGCTACAATCCACTTATCAAAACCACAAGAACTTCCCACATGGGTCCGCTTGGCTCCTCCCACCTATTTTTTGCTGGGCACTACCAAGCTAGAGTCACCTATCAAAGCAGGACCAACCTCTTCTGGCTCCTCCCACCTCTCTAGTCCCTCCCTCTCCTGCTGCAACTCACCTATCAGGGAGGGAAGAAGTTCACCTGCCTCAGTTCAGTCTGGCTCCTCACTTAAATCCCCACTCACGACTTGTCCAGGCCAAACCCACTAATCAAAATATAACACTCTCCTGGCCCCACCTTCCTCTCATAGCTCCTCCTGCCTATAAGGGAGGAAATTATTTCAGTTGGCCCAGTCTTGCCTGGCTTGCTCATTCCAGATAGAAATCCCTTCTCCTAGCCCTCCCAGTGGACTAAACACACTCAAAAGGACAAGACCACCTCCTGAACTGTGCCCTCGCTCATTTATATCTACTGGCCCCGCCCACCTGCCCAGGACACTACCGCAATGCTCTTCTTCCAGCCCAGGAACCTGGCACTGTCCCAGCCCGTGCTTCCCCCACCCACCCACCCATCCCCCATCCTCTCGTTTTTGCTGTTTTTGCTCTTTACTCGGTGACCCCACCCTTCTTTCTCCTGTCCACAGCTGTGGCCCTCCCATCTTAGCCCTGCCCACTGTTCAAACACTGGAGTGTTCCCCTATGCCTGCTGTGTATAGCCCCGCCTCCACACTTGGCCCCACCCACCTCTCCTGGCCCTCCTTAGCCGAGGGTCTCCTGTTCCTCCGTGCCATTTTGGCCTTGTAGCTGCTGCGCCTTGCAGGGCCAATGCGAATGGAGGTATTTTCAAAGGGTGTTGTGGTCACTGCCACCTTGTTGCCACTCTGGGGGAAGAAGGGAGACAAATGCTCTGCTGGAGCTGTTCAGGCAGCTCCAGCTCCCAGGACCTCCGCTCCCCTCTCCCCAGTGTGCTACCTCCCTTGCACTCACCTTAAGGATCAGCTCCACGACCTCAGGATGCACCATGCCATGCACAGGCTCCCCATTCACGTGGGTAATGAGGTCCCCCGCACAGAGCCCTGCCTCCTGGGCTGGGCCCCCCTCTTCCACGTGCTGGGGACAGGGCACCACACAGTGCAGGGTTAACAGGATCAGTAACAAGGAAGCTCCCTAAGCTTATGTGCCCCACACCTAGCTCTGCATTTACTTTAATCCTTGTAACACCTTATGAAATAGTAATTATTCTTCCCAGTTTACAACTGAAGCAACTGAAGCTCAGAGGGGGAAGGACACTGAAGGTCATAGGAGTCTCATCCAGGCTGCCTGGATCCAGAGACTGAACTGTCCCTCATTTCTGGGGGTTAAAGGGGAGCTTCTCTACCCCACTCCCATCTTGGAACACAGACCCCACCATGAGTGCTCACCCAGACAATGTGATGGACACTGTAGACGTCCGAGTCACCCATGTAGACACGGATGGCTCGCAGTGTGAAACCGTACTTCTTGCCAGAGCGTTGGATGGTAATAGGGGAGCGGAGCCCACTGACAGCCGGTGAGTAGTCCCGGCTGGGTGAGGAGTCCCTCGAGGATGGGTTGGAGGAGAGAGATCGTGGAGACATGGGGCTGGCCAGGGGTGAGCTTCCATGAGGGTCCACTGCAGGCAGACACAGAACCATGGTCAGAGGTCAAGGCCAGCAATTAACAGCTCTCCCAGTATTTGCTCCTCCCACCTCCTTAAAGTCCCAGAGTTCTCATTGGTCCACCCCAGTACCCATCACTGTGGACAGGAAAAATGCAGCGTCATCATTGGCCTATCCTGGCACAAATGGGGGCAGACCCTCCCTTCCAGGTGGGGCCCAGCATCACCTGCAGGAATCATGACAGACAAGGCAGTGGCAGAGGCTGACTTGATGACTTTGCCCCCGGTTCGAGAAGGCCGCTTCTCTACTGCTGGGTCCCCTGACAGCTGCTGATGCCGAGCCCGGCGCAGAACCAGGTCATTGGTGGCCCTCGGGCCTGATGGGTCCCCGTCCTTTGAAGGTGGGCAGAGGTCACCTGGGCGTGGTTGGTCAGCTGCAACAGAGCAGGTGGGTTAGGAGGCAGTCCAAGGTCCGAGCATCTTGCATGTGTTCACTCTGCCTGGAATGCTTTTCCCACTTCTCACCCTGTGGGAATGTCAGTTTCCTGGGAACAAGTAACATGCACCTGGGACAACTCCTGGCACACAGAAGCGCTCAAATGCATGAGAGAGCATGCAATGCGGGGTGCTCCTCACCTTGATGAGAACCCAGATTGGAGTGTGTAGAGTACATGAGATCTTGCATAAACAGTACCAGGCTTATTGAATGCTCAATGTATGGCCACTGGGGAACTAGGGAAGGCGGCAGGAGGGGGCACTCACTGGCTTCGGAGTCCCCGCTACTGGCAGTGCCATCCCCTTGAGCTGCCTCTTTGGGGACCCGTGCATCCAGTGAGCCTGGGGGATCAGAGGTGGGCCTGGCAGACCTGCGCAGCTGGGTCTCATCCTCATCCTCTTGGGGGGCGCTGAAGCGGCTGGGCTCCAGCAGCGCCGAGAACCGGCGGCGTGCACCCAAGGGTGGACTGGCCTCCCCCTCCAGGAAGCTGGCCTCAGACGCCGAGAAGCGCTTGCTGCTAAAAGGGGGCGTGGTCAGAGGCGACACGCCTCTTCATTCCCGCTCCCCAAACCTAGTCCTGCCCCTGCTCACATCTCTGGGGAGCCCCCTCTCCAGGTCTTCTCGCGCAGGGTCAGGCTACCCAGGCCCTCCCGCTTGCCGGCCACCTTCTCCTCTAGACCCTTAGCACTCGGCTCCCGCTTGCTGCCCCCCGCTGCCGCCACCGGGGTCTTGGGCTCATGCTGCGACAGCTGCTCCATACTGCTATACACCTGCAAGGGAGAGTGAGCGGTGGTGAGAGGCACGCTCCCGAACCAATGGGCTTCCTGCTACTGGACACGCTACGCCCTCCCAAGGCTGGGCCCCGCCCACCTCTGAATTGTCCCCCAACCACCTACAAATCTGCAGCTCAGACCCCACCAAACATATTTAACCTTAGACCCTGCCAATAATCTTTTTTAAAATATGTTTTTATTGATTTCAGAGAGTAAGGTAAAGTGATAGAGAGATAGAAACATCAATGATGAAAGAGAATCATCCATTGGCCACCTCCTGCATGCCCCACACTGTGGGGGATCGAGCCCACAACCCAGGCATGTGCCCTTGGCCGGAATCGAACATGGGACCCTTTATTCCGCAGGCCGACGCTCTATCCACTGAGCCAAACCAGCTAGGGCAACCCTGCCCATATCTTGACGAATTTGCCCTCTTTCGTGCCCCACCTTCCCAGTTCTCACCCAATCATATGTACCCCAAGCTGGGCTCTACACACCACTACATGCTGCTCCTCAAAGTGAGACCTTGTTCACCTTTGCCCCGCCCCCACTGCTCATCCTCTCCACCCCAAGGTCCTGACCCCGCCTCATCTAGACCTAGCTCCGCCCCACTGTGAGTCCTCAGTACCACAGCTGTCCAGATTCCTGTTCGATTCCACCCAATGCCAAAGGCCCTCCCATACACCCCCAGGCCCTATCACTTTCAGAATCCCGTCCCCTCAGCAACTTCCCCAGACGGAGACCTCGGGCCTACCAGGATTCCCTCAGCTTCCGCAACCCCGCCCCACTCAGGCCCACCTCCAATTCCGTCCTCATCCCGCTAAGAGAAAAAGATCCTGCCCTAGCCGGTTTGGCTCAGTGGATAGAGCGTCGGCCTGCGGACTGAAGGGTCCCGGGTTCGATGTACCTTGGTTGCGGGCACATCCCCAGTGGGGAGTGTGCAGGAAGCAGCTGATCGATGTTTCTCTCTCATTGATGTTTCTAACTCTCTATCCCTCTCCCTTCCTCTCTGTAAAAAAATCAATAAAATATATTAAAAAAAAAAAAAAAAAAGATCCTCGCCCACCCCCAACCCCCGCCAAGCCCCGCCTCCCGACCTCGCCCCACCCTCCCCGGGTCTGGCCCCACCCCTAACCCAGCCGCCCAGCCTTGGCTCACCTTGCTGAAGCGCGGGGAGCAGGAGGAAAACTGGCGGATTTCCACAGGCTCCTCCTCCGTCGTGTCATCCTCATCATAGGAGTTCACGTGGTGATACCTATCGGAGCGGGCTGGGAATGGGGGGTGGACTGTGACCTACGTCATGGATCCACTCCTCAGGGCTGCAGGCCCCGCCATGTCCCTGTCCCAGTCTAGAATCTGATTCTGGCCCTACTTCCAGGCTGGGTTTCTGCCCAACTCTCAGAGGCTCCATTAGCCCAGCGTCCAGAGGCCACACCCACAGACCCCACCTATGGCCCAGCCCCCCTCCCCTCCAGCCAGCCCCTGTCCCTGCCTCTTCTAGGTCCTAGCACTGCCCAGTAGCACAGGCCCAGGCCCAACTCCAGGCCCCACCCACCTTTCCTACTAACTGCTCAGACCGAGCCCCACCCCTATGCCAGGCCATCCCTCTCCTCTGTCTGGGTGGCTGGTCTCCTACCCACCTGGGCTCCAGCCCAGGCCTTGCCCAATGGTCCCACCCCCTTTCCCAGCTCACTGTCGAAGTAGCTGGTGTCATCCTCGGATTCCAGGTGGGGGATGAACTCTGCCTTCTGCCTCAGCAGTCCTGTCCAGTCCAGGTCTCGAAAAAAACTGTGCTGCTTTACCTCAAAGGCACCCCCTGGAAAGGAAGGAGTGGATGGGGTCTGGGAGAGAATTCCTGCGACAGCTTATGGCCAGCTCAAGAGCCCAGCCACCCACCCCTGTCTTCTACCCCAGGGCCACAGCACTTGGAGCCCAGCCCTTAGCTTCTCTGCACAGCAGACCCCTTACCTGCCCCAAGCCGGACAAGGGGGTTGGTCTGCAGAAGGCTGGATATCAGGAGCTGGGCATCTGTCGGCAGGGCTTCATCTCCCTCGGGCCACAGGATGTCATCTGCAGAGCAAGGTTGGGGGAGTTACTTTGGGTCCAAAAGGCCCTGGGTCTGCCCATGTCCCCATGCCCCCCACCTGCCACCAAGGAGGCACGCACCACTGATGACCTGTCCAAATAGCTCCTCGGGCGTGTCTCCGAAGAAGGGCACACAGCCCACCAGGAACTCGTAGAGAATGATGCCCATGGCCCACCAGTCCACCGGTTTGCCATAGCCCTGGCGCAGGATGACCTCAGGCGCGATGTACTCTGGGGTTCCGCACACCTAGGGGCAGGCGGTCAGCCTGCACTCTGGCCACAGGAGGGGCCTCGAAGAGGAGCGGCACTCCCCACCACACCCTGAGCCCTGAAGCCCTGCTGGATAATCCCCCCGCCCCCCAGTGATCCCCACAGCCACACACACACCTGTTTGTCCAGAAACTCCCGAGCATCCTTCTCGATATGGCCTTCATACAGGTTGGTGGTGAGGCTCATGAGCCCCATTTTGGAGAGGCCAAAATCCGTGAGTTTGATGTGGCCCATGGAGGTGATGAGGAGGCTGCAAACACAAGCAGGGGTCTCAGAGGGGAGGCTTGCCCACTTCCCTCCTGGCCCTTCCATACCAGCACCTACAGAGGGGCTAGGAGGGGGTGATGGGAAAAGTCAAGGCTCACTTGTCAGGCTTGAGGTCACGGTGCACAATGCCATAGTTGTGTAAATACTCAAGTGCCAGCACTGTTTCGGCAAAGTACATGCGGGCCATCTCCACGGGCAGCGCCCCGATGTTCTTCAGCAGGGTAGCACAGTCCCCCCCTGTGTGTGAAGGAGGCACGTGTAAAGAGGGAAGCACCCTTGCCCCAGTTGTTCACTCCACATGCACGAGAGCACCAAGTCCCCATCTCACGTTGCCCCTATTTTACAGCGAAGGAAAACTGAAGTGCAGAGGGGCCGCACTCTCCCAGGTCGTACAGGGAGTGCCCTCTACCATGCTCCTCCTGTCTTCTTTTTAAATTTTTTATATATTTTTAAATCTTCACCTGAGAAGAGACTCATTGACCTTTTCAGAGAGAGATAGGGAGGGAGGGAGGGAGGGAGGGAGGGAGGGAGGGAGGGAGGGAGGGAGGGAGAGAAACATGGATGGGGCTGGGGAACGAGCCTGCAACGCAGATTATGTGCCCTGACTAGGAACCAAATCCGCAGCCTTTCAGTGCACAGGACAAGGCTCCAACCAACTTGAGCCACACCAGCCAGGGCTCCTCTTGTGTTCTTAACCATCTTCCAAAGTTGGCTTGATCTGAGACTCAGACAGAGGTTGGATCATGAAGGGAGTTGGTGGAAATGAGGTTTGGTGGGTATCAAACACTGCCTGCTTATCAACTGAGTATGGGAACACTGCCCTTAATCTCCTGGAGTTTGAATCTTGAATGTCTTGTGCCTTAAAATGTAGATTCCTGGTTCCCACCAGATTTACTGTGATCAGTATTCATATTTTAGGCTCCCCCAATATGCATTCCTCCTTTTTCTTACAAGGACCAGATTTCTTTCCAAGTGCAGCAGCAAACCCAAGGTGCTCAGCCCTCCAACTTTTCACTCTCCCCTCTCCCCAAAGATTGCTAAACTAGCAGGATGTAAGTGGGATCTGCTGGATGGCACCTCACTGTATCAAGGCCTGTCTAAAGGGAAGCCCACACATGGGAGAGCAGAGCCAAGAAATGGAGAGATTCCTGATGATGGTTTGAGCATCTGGATACAGCCATTTCTGAAGGCAACATGAGTGTTTTGATCACAAGTCATTAAATCAATCTTTCTTTCTTTCTTTCTTTCTTTCTTTCTTTCTTTCTTTCTTTCTTTCTTTCTTTCTTCCATCTTTCTTTCTTTTTTTTTGTGCCAGAAAACTGATGATCAGACCTAGGAATGAAGCCTAGGAATCTGCATCTGGCCACAACCCAGGTAATATTGACACATACTTACAGAGAACAAAGCTGGCTTGACTTCCAAATGAGACTTTGAGGCTGGGCCTTGTTCAGGAGGCCCGAGAATGCACACTTACTGTGTGCTCAACTCATCAAAGAGATCCCGATTCCACCCACTTCTCTCCTCTGCATGACCTTGGACCCATGCAGTTGCCTCCATCTTGGTCTCCCTCTTCTGCCCTCCACACAGCAGCTAAATAAATAGCCTTAAACGTAAGTCAGACCATGTCAACTTTGCTTAAAACCCTCCAGTGGCTGCCTGTTGCAATTTGGCATGAAACCCAATGCATTACAGGCTCTGCAGGCCCTGCATGCTTAACCCCCTACCTCTCCATCTTTATCTACCCCTACCCTCCCTCTCACCTGCTCACTTGATTCCAGTTCCATTGCTGCTCCTCAAAACAGCGATTTTCAACCTTTTTCATCTCATGGCACATATAAACTAATAACTAAAATTCTTCAGCACACCAAAAAATGTCTATTTTTGCCAACCTGACAAATACAAATAGGTATAATTTTGCTTCATTCATACCAAACAGCCATTGTTGTTCTGGCTGTAGTCACCTTTTTATTTGACAATCTAACAGAAAAAAAAGAGGTCAGTGCCACCTTACAGTTATGCCACTCCTACACCTTAGTCAACCATCCATTCATTCAACAGATAACCCCTCATTGTCTCCCTTATGCCATGTGCTGTGCTAGATGCTGGTGGCACAGTGGGGGCCAGACAGGCCCAGAATATAACCTCCATGAGAGAGAGGTGCACCTGTCTGGCCCCCACTGTGCCACCAGCACCTAGCACAGCACATGGCATAAGGGAGACAATGAGGGGTTATCTGTTGAATGAATGGATGGTTGACTAAAGTGTAGGAGTGGCATAACTGTAGCTCCATGACATCATGTGTGTATCCTAATAACCATAGTATGTGTGGGTTTGGGCAATGATATAATAATATTTGGATAACTCTAAGAATAAGTGGTTGGATAAACATGAAAAATATATACATTGGTGGTTGGGTGAATGGCTAGATGGCTGGATAAACTGATGGATGAATTGTAGATGAATGTGTGGATAGAGATAGCTAGATGAGATGGCTGCTAGGATGAATAATAAAAATACAGATAGTAGCCCTAACCGGTTTGGCTCAGTGGATAGAGCGTCGGCCTGCGGACTGAAGGGTCCCAGGTTCGATTCCGGTCAAGGGCACGTACCTTGGTTGCGGGCACATCCCCAGTAGGAGGTGTGCAGGAGGCAGCTGATCGATGTTTCTCTCTCATCGATGTTTCTAACTCTCTCTCCCTCTCCCTTCCTCTCTGTAAAAATTCAATAAAATATATTTTAAAAAATACAGATAGTAAATGGATGGATGGATGGGTGGATGGTGGATTAATAAATAGATAAATAGGTATTGGTAGATGGATGGATGGTGTGTAAGTGGGTGAATAAATTGATGAATGAATAAATGGCCAGACATATAAAAAGATGGGTGAATGAAAAATAGATGTGCAACATAGAGTGCATCTAAAATAAAACTATGGACTTCAGTTAATAATGTATCAATATTGGTTCATAAATTATAACAAATGTACCACACGAATGCAAGTTGTAAATAATAGGGAGACTGGAGGAAAGGGGTATGCGGGAACTCGATGTACTTTCTAATTACTTAGTCTGGAAACCTAAAACTGCTCTAAAAAATGAAGTCTATTACTTTTTTTAAAAAAATAGATGTATAATAGCCCTAGCCAGTTTGGCTCAGTGGGTAGAGCATCAGCCTGAGGACCGAAGGGTCCAGGATTTGATTCCGGTCAAGGGCATGTGTCTCATATCTCGGTTGCAGGCTCCTCCCTGGCCCGGGCCCTGGTCAGTGCCCGTGCAGGAGGCAACCAACCAATGTGTTTCTCTCACATCGGTATTTCTCTCTGTCTTCCCCTCTCTCTAAAAAACCAATGGAAAAATATCCACGGGTGAGGATTAAAAAAAAAAAAAAAAGATGTATAATGGATAAACAGATGTATGGGTGGAAAAACAGATGGATTAGCAAATGAATAGATGGAAGAATGGATGGATAAATGGATAATTGGATGGATGTTTCTATATTGAATAAAATGAAAACAGATAAACTAAATAGATGGCTGGATAGAAATAAACAGATGGAATGGATGGTCAATGACTGGATGGATAAATAGGTGGAGAGTCAATATGGTGACTGGGGCTCAGGCAGGCCACTCAGCAGCCCTGACCAGCGTGAACCTCCCTGCTCCCTACAGCTCTGCAGGCAGCCACACCTTCCACGTACTCCATGACCATGCAGAGGTGGCGCCGGGTCTCAAAGGAGCAGAACATGCTGACCACAAAGGGGTTCTCAGCAAAGGTGAGGATGTCGCGCTCCACAAACGCCTGCTGGATCTGGTTGCGCAGGATCAGGTTCTGCTTGTTGATCTTTTTCATTGCGAAGCGCTGCCTCGTGTCCCGGTGCCGCACCAGGTAGACAGCGCTGCAGGGGGAGAGAGCGAGGACCGGCCATCACCTCGAGACACCCGGCCTCCGCTACCCTCCCCCTGCCAGAGCCCCAGGTGGCTCACCCGTAAGCACCATTGCTAATGAGTTTGATGGTGTCAAAGTCATTCTCTCCAGGCGGTTTCTTAACCTTGGTGGAGCTGCTGCGGCCCTGAAGGGGAAAGGTGAGACCACCACCATCATCATGGTAAGAGGGAGACTCTTGTTATCCCATTATCCATGGGGAAACCGAGGCAGGGTGGGGATGCATCCTTCATCCCAGTGCCACAGTGAGGAAGCAACAAAATCAGGACTTGAACCCAAGACTGTCTGACTTTGAAGCTATATTCCCAACTTTTTTCCATTAGGAAAGACGCCTACAAAATAATCACCCTAATATAGAAAGAACTCCCAGAAATCCATAACTAGAAGCCTAACAATTGAAGAGAAAAAATAGGCAAGATCTGTGAACTAGAATTTAGAGCTCTTAACCATATGAAAAGATGCTCAACCACACATATAATGTCAGAGGGCAAATTAAAACTACCCAAGATACCATTTTTCATCTAGCTGATTGGCAAAAGGATAAAAAAGAAAAAAATCCAAAAGGCTGACACACTCTGTAGGTAAAGTTGTGAAGAAACAGGTATTTTTATACCTTGCTTTTGAAAGAATACATTGGTATAACCCCCACAGAAGGTACTTTTGTGTATATAGAATTATAAATGTACATTCCCTTTGATCCAGCAATTTCACTTTTGAAATAATTCTACATAGGCTTGCATATGTGAAAATGACATATGTACTACCTTGCTCATTGCAAATATTAGAAACAATTGACATGTTCATCGATAGGAAATTGGTTATATAAACACATGGGCATTTGAATAAAGGAATATTGTGACCCAATTAAAAAGAATGGGAAATTGCCCAGCCAGCATGGCTCAGTGGTTGAGCATTGACCTATGAACTAGGAGGTCAAGGTTCGATTCCCGGTCAAGGCTTGGGATTGAGGACTCATTTCCCAGTAGGGGGTGTGCAGGAGGCAGCCGATCAATAATTCTCTCTCATCATGGATGTTTTTATCTCTCTCTCCCTCTCCTTTCCTCTCTGAAATCAATAAAAATATTTTTTAAGCCGAAACCGGTTTGGCTCAGTGGATAGAGCGTCGGCCTGCGGACTGGGGGGTCCCGGGTTTGATTCCGGTCAAGGGCATGTACCTTGGTTGCGGGCACATCCCCAGTGGGGGGTGTGCAGGAGGCAGCTGATGGATGTTTCTCTCTCATCGATGTTTCTGGCTCTCTATCCCTCTCTCTTCCTCTCTGTAAAATATCAATAAAATATATTTAAAAAAATATATTTTTTAAAAAATCAGAATTCTATCAGCATATTGATTCAGAAACTTCTCCCAAGTATTTTATTAGGTGGCGGGGGAAAGCAAATAATAATATGTACTGTATGCTTTTGTATTAAAAAAGTGGCAAAATAGCCAAAACCGGTTTGGCTCAGTGGATAGAGCATCGGCTTGCGGACTCAAGGGTCCCAGGTTCGATTCCGGTCAAGGGCATGTATCTTGGTTGCGGGCACATCCCCAGTAGGGGGCGTGCAAGAGGCAGCTGATCGATGTTTCTCTCTCATCGATGTTTCTAACTCTATCCCTCCTCTCCCTTCCGCTCTGTAAAAAATCAATAAAATATATTTTAAAAAAAAAAGAGTTATAAAAAAGTGGCAAAATAGAACTATGTAATCATATTTGGGAAGTACTCAGCAACACATATACTAATAATATCTGAGGGACACATAGGGCAGTAAAGGACAAGGGTGGATCTAAGATTTTTCACTGTCTACCTTTTTAGAAAATTATTTTTATTTTTCTTGGGGACAAAGAGATTATGAACATAAATATTACACAAAAAGGTCTATGAGATTAAAAAAATAATGAGCCCTGGCCAGTGTGGCTCAGTTGGTTAGCATAGTCCTGTGCACTGAAAGGTCAACAGCTCGATCCCTGGTCAGGGCAAATACCCAGTTGTGGGTTTGATCCTGGTGGAGGTGCAGGCTCAAGGCAACTGATTGATGTTTCTCTCTCACATCAGTGTTTCTCTCTCCCCCCCTTCTCTCTCTCAATCAATAAAAACATATTTTTTAAAAATATTGAACTGATATGTTCCTAAGAATGTAGCCTAAACCTTCCTTGGGGCAGTCTCACAGGCAACAGCTGTGAATAGCCAAACACAGGGCATCATCTATATATATATATATATATATATATATATATATATATATATATATATATATATATAATTATATATATATATGCCCAGCAACCGGAATGGCAGAACAACCGGAACGATCGGTGGCTATGACATGTACTGTGGCAGCCAACTGGCCTGATCTGGGCCTCAATCGCTCCCCGCCCCACACCCGCATCTGCCCTCCCCACATTGGCCCAGCCCCCATTGGGCCCCCAACACCCTGATTATGGGCAGGGCCAGCCAGCCAACCTACCACGGCCCCTCCCCCCCGCTGGCCCGGCCCAATGGGGCCCCCATTGGGGTGGGCCAGCTAGACCCTACCTGTGAACAAATTCATGCACCGGGCCTCTAGTGTACTATAAGTTTAGTGGCTTCACGCAGAAATTGGTGGGAGCATAGGCTTCTGATGCCTATAACCGGAAGGGATTAAAGTCTGTGGTTTCCACAGAAGCACTGCCACATCATATTCGCCACACCAACTTCTGATCTTACTGCATATGATTATGCCTGGAAAAACAAAGTTCCAGGACTGCAGAAAATTTTCCAGAACTCTATGGTGTGCCCATCCACCTAAAATGATGCCTGCCTGAACAAATGTTCACCAGACCACCAAGGCATGACAGTGGTAGGCCTCATCTCCCTCTTCACAGCCCAGAAACAAATGAGTTAGGCTGCAAAGAACTGGTTCCTTTTTGGCATAAAACCTTTGAATTTTTATGGTTTCTGTAAAAAATTTTTTTTTTACTTGAATGGCTTGCTTAACATTTTGCAAGAAAAAATGAAGATAATAAGACAATATTTTGGTTTGTTTATGAAAAGAACCTGGCCTGAAAGAGCTAATTGGACAGTTAAAACTAATGTTCAAAGAAATGCTGCGGTTCTTCGAGTTGATGCAGCTGATTTCCCTGGAGACTGCATATAGGCTTATTTATTTATTTATTTATTTTTTTGTTAATCCTCGCCTGAGGATATTTTTCCATTGATTTTTAGAGAGAGTGGAAGGAAGGGGGAGAGACACACAGAGAGAAATATCAATTGGTGGCCTCCCGAATGCATCCCAACCCGGGGCAGGGATCAAACCTGCAACAAAGGTATGTGCCCTTGACCGGAATCGAACCTGGGACCCTTCAGTCCACAGGCCAAGGCTCTATCCACTGAGCCAAACTAGCTAGGGCTGCATATGGGCTTATTAACAGCAGTTTGTGCTGAGGTCCTTGGGGACTAATGGTGGCGTTTTTGAGCATGGGGTGCAGAAGCCTTTCTGGATTTGGATATGTCTGAGGAAGGAAGACAAAAGCCAAGGCCAGGTGCATGAGACAAGGGGTTTGAGTTTGTAGTTACCTTGGGGAGTTTTCCATCTTGTAGTAAAATGTTCATAGAAATTATGGGCAGCATACCTCTATCCACTGGATAGTTTGTTTCAAAGGGATATTGCCTCATCTCAGACCTTTAGTGAAATTTCATGTGTAATTATTATGTATTTATTCCACCATGGGAACAGAACACCTGTTTCATGTTGTATTTTAGGCCAATGCCTATTTTATTAATGCAGCTGTGATACAAACTCTCCTTTATCTTTTAAAAATGTTATGACTTTTAAGTTATAACTTTGGTTGTGGAATACATGAATGAAAAAAAAAAAAGGTAGCCTAAAAATATCTGACAGAATTATAGGGAGAAATAGCTCAAAACAAGGATTTAACACATATCTCAGAAACTATGAGATCAATCAGGAGAAAGGAAAAAAAGAATAGGGAGATGGAAGATTTGATTCACTCAATTAGCAAGTTTGATTAAATGGATATGTAGAATCCTACAAACAACAATTAAAGATAAATACCTTTTTAGAGTTTTAGACTTTTGAGTGATGTCATTCCATTACCTATTCAAAAAATTAAACAAATGGCATGTATAGTGAGATTCTTTTAAATATATATATATTTACATATATATAGGAAAGGGGTGTGTGTGTGTGTGTGTGTGTGTGTGTGTGTATGTATGTTAATAGATACAATCTGAAACAAATGCCTAAATGCCTTCAGGGGCGAGGCAGGCCAGGTGGAGGCCATGGGTGACTGGGGGCAGGTACCCCATATCATAGGGCAGCCCAAACTCAGTGCCAGCTGGTCCCACCATAGTGTTGTTAGAACTTCTGATTTTTTTTTTTTTCAAAAGAAGGCCCAACCCCAGATTTGAGGCAAAAATCTTCTGATTTCTATGTTTTGCTTCAAAGTTTTGAAAAACACTAGATAGTTTAGACGAAGCGCACGCATGGCCTATGGCAGATAGTTTCTACTAGACATTTGAAACATCTGCCAAAGTGTGGCTGGCCTGGCAGTGGGATTGTGGCATATTTTACTACACTGAGCTCTTAGCACAGAAAGACGCTCAACTCACTCAAAACCCCATGTATGGTTCCTCCATAAATTAAACAAATAATTACCCTATTGCCCAGCAATTCCACTGCTAGGTATATACCAAAAGAATTGAAACAGTTGTTCAAGACAAATACTTGTACACAAATGTTCACAGCAGCACTATTTACACAACAGCCAAAAAATGGAAGCAACCCCCATGTCCACCAGTGGACAATGGATAAACAAATATGGTATATCCATACAATGAAATAGTATCTACCTAATAAAAGAGTAACATGCTAATTGACTGTACCTTTGTGACACCCACCAGCCAATCAGGAGTGAGTATGCAAATTAACCCAACAAAGATGGTGGGTTAATTTGCATACGCAGGCACCAAGTGGCCGGGGGTGGGGCAGGACGCTTGCATCGTCGCCATGGCAACGACGCAGGCATTCTGCACCACCCCAGCTGCTCCAGGCCTCTGGGCAGTATGGGAAGGCAGGAAGGCGGCTCCAGGCCAGAGCTGAAAGGCTGCTCCGGCCAGAGCGAAGGCGATGCCGGCAGCCAGGGGAAGAAAGGCCCATTCTTGCACGAATCGTCGTGCATCGGGCCTCTAGTTCAGTCATAAAAAGGAATGAAGCACTGATTCATGCTACAACATGAATGAAACTTGAGAACACTTTGCCGACACAAAGGCCCACAGAGTGAATAATTCCATGTGTATGAGATGTTCAGAACAAGCGTATCCATGAAGACAGAAAGCAGGTCAGTGATTGCCATGAGCCAGGGGAGGGGAGATGGAGGATAACTGTTAATGGGTATATTTCCTTTCAGCGTGATGAAAATCCTCCAGGACTAGATAGAGGTGATGGCTGCACAAGTTGTAAATGTACTAAAAACACGAAATTGTTCGTTTTAAAATGGTTAAAGTGATAAATTTTATGTTATGTGTAATTTACCATAAAAAGAAAAAGGCCCATGGAGGAAGACCTATTATTAACCCATTTGACAAATGGGGAAACTGAGGCTCGGAGCAGAGATCAAAATATCTACCCGGCCTGGCCTTACCTCAGACAGGTCGTCCTGCTCTGGCGTGTTGGAGCCGCCACTGTCCTGTTCCTCCAGATGCACCACATCTAGGAAGGGACTGAGAGTGAGTGGAGGCTGGGGTCCCCGTGGATTCACCTCCAGTCCCCTGTGTCCCCAGCTGTCACCTGGAAAAGGGTCCCGGGTGAGGCCCAGCTGGCGGATGATATAACGAGGGATATCTGTCTTGACCAGGTGCCCCTCCTTGGCGTGGCCCTCGGCTGCTTCTAGCAAGTGGTAGAACTCCTCGGGGTTGAATTCCTGAGGCAGGGCAGGGGCGGGCTCGCGGTGGGCTCGGAGGGGCCCCCGCCAGCCCCCTCCCCTCTCCCAGCCCCCTCACCAGGCATTCCAGCAGCCTTGCAGGGCGAGAGATGATAATGAGCAGTTTCTTCACCAACTGGGTGACGAAGGCCACCTCCAAGCTCTCAGAACGTTCATAAGCCTGGGAAGGGGAGCACAAATGTGGTTGGCCTGGGGGTGGGATTGTGGCAAATTTTACACAAGCCCTGCCTCAGCCAATCCCACTGGCTACACACTGCTACTGTTGTCCCATTTTATAGGTGAGAAAACCGAGGCGCAAGCCTCACAGTAAAAAGAATGATCACTATTATTATAGTAGGCACTGTCCAAACACCTTCACTCATTCAATTCATGTTCAGAGCAGCCCTATCATGTGAGCTGAGTTAGAATCCCTCTGACTGACTGGCTCTCCCCTCAGATCCCCGAGTGGCTCTCTACTTCTCCTTCAGGTTGCCACATGGTTGTCACCTCCATGCAACGGAATGGCACTGGGAACACAGAGAAAGATTCCTGCCTTCCTGGGGTTCATACCCTAGGATGGGAGATGGACAGGAACATAAAACAAACCAATCAAGGAAGTCAATGATTTCCGCTGATGCTTAAGGCTATGAAGCAAACAGAACAGGGCAAGCGGATGGAGTTCATCTCCCCACCCCAATCTACAATTGCACCCCACTTCCTGGCAGCACCTCAATCACCATTACCCTATTCCTTTTTCTATCACATGAAGACCCTTCCAACAGGTCACATACTAGCTTTTCTATCATGCTCATCAGGGTGAGGGGGAAGAGGCACGCACCTTGGCACCAAAAACCTTACTCTTCAAGATCACTAACACTTAGCCCTAACTGGTTTGGCTCAGTGGATAGAGCGTCGGCCTGCGGACTGAAAGGTCCCGGGTTCGATTCCGGTCAAGGGCATGTACCTTGGTTGCGGGCACATCCCCAGTGGGAGGTGTGCAGGAGGCAGCTGATCGATGTTTCTCTCTCATCGATGTTTCTAGCTCTCTATCCCTCTCCCTTCCTCTCTGTGAAATATCAATAAAATATATTAAAAAAAAAAAAGATCACTAACACTTTAATGCGATATTTGAAAAATCGAAATAAATGCAAAAAACGCGTGACAAGCAAAAGAGCAAAATTTAAATATGGACAGGATGCAATGAGTGCTGTGCACAGGCATATTGGAGCTTGAAGCAAAAGGGAAAGTAAGTGACACTCTATGTGGGCTTTTAAAATCTTTAATGGTTTTTATAAAAATGTTATTATTGATAAGTTTGTTTCCACTAAAACCAGGAAAGTAAAAGTATAACAAATTCTGGTTTAATTATAAATAAAATATTTAACCTAAAACAATGTTAAGGGATGCGGGCTTGATCCCCAGTAGCGGGAGTGCAGGAGACAGCCGATCAATGATTCTCTCTCATCATTGATGTTTCTTTTTTTAAATATATTTATATTAATGTCAGAGAGGAAGGGAGAGGGAGAGAGGGAGAGAAACATCAATGAGGAGAATCACTGATCGGCTGCCTCCTGCATGCCCCCCACTGGGGATCGAACCCACAACCAGGGTATGTGCCCTTGACTGGAATCGAACCTGGGACCCTTCAGTCTGCAGGCCAACGCTCTATCCACTGAGCCAAACCAGCTAGGGCAAATCATATTGATGTTTCTATCTCTCTCTCCCTCTCCCTTCCTCTCTGAAATAAATAAAAATAGATTAAAAACAAATAAATAAATACCTACTAGATTGTTTTAATATACCTACTTTGCAGCTTCTTCAGTAATTACTTTAATGTTCTGGGGGCTGGGGGGAATTAATCACATGCCTCATCCTAGTCCCAGCCCTGATGCCTATTGTTTATCTTCTGTTTCTTCCTGCTAGAATGTCAGCTCCCCTAGGGCAGGGACTCTTCAGCTTCTAGGTCAGTGCTGGCCTCAGACTAGGTTCTTCTTTTTTTTTTTTTTTTAAATATATTTTATTGATATTTCACAGAGAGGAAGGGAGAGGGAGAGAGAGATAGAAACATCGATCAGCTGCCTCCTGCACACCTCCCACTGGGGATGTGCCCGCAACCAAGGTACATGCCCTTGACCGGAATCGAACCTGGGACCCTTCAGTCCGCAGGCTGACGCTCTATCCACTGAGCCAAATCGGTTTCGGCCAGACTAGGTTCTTAATAAATATTTGTAGCATTAAAGAATGAGTGAATCCCCTTTTTATAGCAGAAGGCACAGAGAGGTTACGTGACTTCGCAAAGGCTGCAGAGTAAATAAGCAATGAGCTGGGTGTGAACATATGCTGTTTGAAGTCTGTGCTCTTGACTCCTATGGACCTAGTGGCAAAATCCAAACTCAAATCAGATTTGATGCCAAAGTATGTAATTATACCAACATGTTGTCCTTCAGCAGAGGGCTAGGAGCCCAGAGCCCTATATTCTGGTCCTTATAACCTTATCCAACCTCATCTTCTCAAAATAGTACAGTCACTTGGCTTCTGCACTCCTGGAATTTCCCAAACTGCCTCCTCACCTCAGGGCCTTTGTATGTGCTGCACAACCTGCTCAACACACATTCCTCCCAGCTTTTTTTTTTATAGCTGCCACTTCCTCATTATTCTTCTTCCAATTTCAAAGCCACCTCCTCCAGGGAGGCCTCCTGGACCTTACAAGGAAAGCCCTAACACTCCATCTGGTTGCCCTATTCTTTTTTTTTTTTTTTTAATATATTTTATTGATTTTTCACAGAGAGGAAGGGAGAGGGATAGAGAGCAAGAAACATCAATGAGAGAGAAACATCGATCAGCTTCCTCCTGCACACCCCCTACTGGGAATGTGCCCGCAACCGAGGTACATGCCCTTGACTGACATCGAACCTGGGACCCTTCAGTCCACAGACCGACGCTCTATCCACTGAGCCAAACCAGTCAGGGCTGATTGCCCTATTCTATTTGCTTCATAGCCTTAAACATCAGCTAAAATCATTGACTCCCTTGATTTGTCTGTTTTCCTATTCCTGCCCATCTCCCATACTAGGATATCAACCCCAGCAAAGCAGGAATCTTTCTCTGGTTTGTTCACTGTTGTGTTCCCAGTGCCCTAGCACAGTGTCCAGCACACACTAGATGTTCAAAAAATGCTATGCATTATCATTGAATGGGGGCATCACCTTGTTTACTTTCATTTATTCATCCATTTATTTAATCAACATTTATTGACCGCGTACTACGTGCAGGGCAATCAGGATACAACCGTGAACAAACAGGCAATTTCATCACCCACCTGTGGGACTGATATTGGAGTAGGTAAGACAAGAAATAAGATAAGAAAAAACAGACATTATGACGGATGGTGCTAAGTGCTAAGGTAAAATCTTAAAGAGACAGTGGGTGGTGAGTGTGAGCAGAGTTTGACATTTTATTTTATTTATTTATTTATTTATTTTACTGGTTTCAGAGAATAGGGTAGAGGGAGAGAGAGAGAGAAACATCAATGATAAGAATCATTGATCGGCTGCCTCCTGCTGAATCAAACCTGGGACTTCAGCCTGCAGGCCAGCCCTCTATCCACTGAGCCAAATTGGCTAGGGCCAGAGTTTGACATTTTAACTAGACGGGTCTAAAAAGCCAACCTGAGCCCAGCCAGCTTGGCTCAGTGGTGAGCATTGACCTATGAACCAGGAGGTCATGGTTTGAATCCTGGCACATGCCTGGGTTTCTGGGTCCTTCTCCAGTAGGGCGTGCAGGAGGCAGCCAATCAATGATTCTCTCTCATCATTGATGGTTCCATTCTTCTCTCCCTCTCCCTCTCTGAAATCAATAAAAATATATCTAAAATATTAAAAATAAAAAGCCGACATGAGAAGGTGACAGTAAAGACCTAAAGGAGGTTAAATACCTACTTTCCTCACCAGGACCATGTCCTTCTTTTCCACCCCTGAATCCTCAGCTCCCCACCAGCACCTAGAACGTGTTAGGAGCCCCGCGAGCGGGTGTGGGGTAAAGGATGGCATTGGCCTGATTTTGGGGTGCAGAGTCTGGGATGGGGCTGGCCTCCCCGAGCACTCACATCCTGCAGTAGCTTCTCTAGGTTCTCCTGCAATTCGTAGAAGTAGACGGTGGTGATGAGGCCATCGCGGGACTTGGTCAAGCAGTCCCGGGCCAGCTCGATGATCTGGTGGTGGATAAAGCTGAGCACGCCATCGGCCAGCGGCAGCACGCTGTCAGGTTCATAGGCGCGGGTGAAGTCACGCAGCTTCTCCTCCATCTGCGCGGTGGCCTGCGGGAGGAGGGAGGCCAGGCAGCGTGAGCGCGCGGGGCTGGGCTTAGCCCAAGGGTGGCCGCAGGAGCCTGCGCTGAGCGCGCCGGCCACCAGGGGACGCGCGGAGCTAAGGCGAGCAGTGCTGCGGCCGCCCAGCCTCCCCACAGCTGCCTCCGACCCCGCCTCACCTTCGGGAACCTCTCCTTGTAGACGTGGTTCATCATCACGATCTCGTTGTCATAAGAGGAGGGGGAGCGCCCGGGGCTGTAGGAGAGAAGCCCATCCTGTCCAGTCCTCTGCCTGTTCACGGGGACTGGGGTCTCACAGTGCACAAGCCCCCAGACTCGCTTGGAGTTGGGGGATGCCGGCCCACCTGAGGCTCCTCGAGCGGGGCCGCACAGCTGGGGAGCGGCGGCCGCCATCCTCATCCGTGATGCTCTCGGTGCTGCCGAAGTGTTTGGAGAGGAAGTGGAGCTCGTCCACGGTGGGCTGGTAGGGCAGCTGGTGGAGGCGCTCCTGGGAGGAGCAGGAAGACTGGGGGAGGGGCAGAACAAGGGTCAGAGCTACTGCGGGGCCCCTAAGATCTTGGGACCCTGGACTCGGATTCCTGGGGTGGATGGACTACTGGCAAGGTTGGTATTAGGACCTGATTAGGACTATGATCCGGGATGTCCCAGGGCCCAGGTTGGGACTCCAGGCAACAGAGGGATGAGGACAGACACGGATAACAGTAACACAGACATAGATATGACTAGAGAGAGCCTGTGAAAACCGGAGAGTCAAGTCACATTCCTTCTCTGTTCAGAACCCTCCATGGCTCCCACTTGACTCAGAATGAACACTAAAGTCCCTCCCACACCCCACAAGGTTCTGCACTAACATCTGGCCCTGTCTCTCGGTCTTCACCTCTGCCCACTCTCCCCCCTTACTTGCTCTATTCCAGCCACAGAGCTATGGCTTCCTGTTTCTTTTCTTTTTTTCAGAGAGGAAGGGAGAGCGAGCGAGCGAGCGAGCGAGAGAGAGAGAGAGAGAGAGAGAGAGATCAATGATGAGAGAGAATCACTGATCAGCTGCCTCCTGCACACCTCACATTGGGGATTGAGCCTGTAACCCAGGCATGTGCCCTGACTGGGAATCTAACCATAACCTCCTGGTTCATAGGTCGACTGGCTCAACCATGGAGTCATGCCAGTTGGGCTATGGCTTCCTGATAAACCTTGAACAAGGCAGACACTCCCCTGCCTCAGGGCCTTTGCACTGACTGTTCCCTCTGCCTGGAGCACATCTACTATGGATTAAAGGTCACCTCTCAGAGAGGCCTCCTCTGAACACACACCTATCTCTTCCTATGCTTGCCCTTGTTGTTTATTCTTGCTGTATTTATCTCCTGACTTATTACATCTTCATGTAAAAAGCCTTTCTATGACTTCCCCTTACATTTAGAATAAAATTCACCTCCCCGCCCTGGGCAATAGGCCCCAGCAAAATCAGGGTCTCAGCCTGTGTTACCTCGACTCCTGTACTTATTTATTTGTTATTACTGGCTGCTCTGGTTGAGGGCAAGGATTGGCTCCGCTTGGTCCTTGGTCAGGGCCTGGCATGCAGTCAGGACAAACACAGACCCACAGATATCACTGGAGAGACACAAGGACATCTACTTGATTCTGTAGGCAGAATCCTCTTTTTTTAAAAAAAATTTTTTTATTGATTTCAGAGAGGAAGGGAAAGGGAGAAAGAGCTAGAAACATCAATGATGAGAGAGAATCATTGATTGGCTGCCTCCTGCACACCCCCTACTGGGGATAGAGCCTGCAACCCAGGCCTGTGCCCCTGACTGGATTCAAACCTGGGACCCTTCAGTCCACAGGCCAATGCTCTATTCAGTGAGCCAAACCAGCTAGGGCCAGAATGCTCTTTTTAAACATCACATCACTCACTCCCCTGCCTAAAACTCCCTACCCCACCCTAACTGGTTTGGCTCAGTGGATAGAGCGTCAGCCTGCAGACTCAAGGGTCCCAGGTTCGATTCTGCTCAAGGGCATGTACCTTGGTTGCGGGCACATCCCCAGTAGGGCATGTGCAGGAGGCAGCTGATTGATGTTTCTCTCTCATTGATGTTTCTAACTCTCTCTCCCTCTACCTTCTTCTCTGTAAAAATCGATAAAATATACTAAAAACAAACAAAAACAAAAACAAAAAACCTCCCTACCCCATCAATATCTACTAAAATAAATTTTAAATGCACATAATCTATGGCCTACAAAAGCATAATGTCAAATAGTTCAGATTGAAATTTTAATATGCTAAAAAAAAAAAAAAGCCTTTCTATGATTTCCCCCTACATTTAGAATAAAATCCACCTCCCTGCCCTGGCCAACAGGCCCCAGCATAATCAGGGTGTTGGCCTGCCTCACCTCGACTCCTCTACTTCCAACCCAAAGTCCAACTGCACAAGGTTATTTTTAATTTTCCCAATGCAGCCAGTTCTCTGTTGTTTCCCATTCCTTGAACACCCTTCCCTCCCTTCCTCCACCTTCCAAATTCCTGCTGATCCTTCATCTTGGCTTCAATGTCAACTCTTCCAGGAAGCCTACTTGACTCTCCCCTAGCTAAGTCAGTTGCCGCCTCTCTGCTATCACTTCCCCTTATACTACTCCCATCACAGCTCCAATCCCCCACGTTGTAAATGCCTTCTTACTGGTCTATCTCCCTCCATGAGGGCTTTGTGAATCATTGGACCCTGCTCACCTTGTAGAGCTCACCCACCACATGACAGTCACATACTAAATGTCTGCTCAACAGCATTCCAGTGGATGGAGGAGCAAACCAGACACACAGGTAGAAAAGGGGGCAGATGGACAGAGGGACTTTGGGTATTGCAGTGGGTGAGCAAATGGGCTCTGGGTAAAGGGAAGACACTGGTCTTGGCTAGCTTTGGACACTTGGCAAATGGCTTCATGTCATTATCTGTAAAATAAGTTGGTGATGAATAGGATCCCCAAAACGTTATAGTGAGGGTAGAGAACAGGGCTGGGGGTGGAAGGGTGGGACCTGCAACTCACTAATAGATGGACAGGTGATTCTTCAAGGACAAGAAAAACCCAAAACACTCATGAAGGCCAGTCCAGCCGCTGGCCTGGGCATGGGCCTTTTGTTGGAAGATCCCCTGCCCACCCATACGACACTCACCGAGACAGTGGAGCTGGGCGTGTTGGTGCCATAGCCAGACGAAGGGAGCGAAGCCAGAGACCAACGGCGTCCGTCCGCCCTGGAATCCAGCCAAGGTGCTCAGAGGCTACCAGGTCCCACCAGTCCCCTCCACCTCTCAGGCTGTGAGAGAAGCCACTGGCCATGGCCAGGGCAGGGGCTGGGGAAGTATATCTGTGCTCTGAGATTCCTGAAGGCTCTCCAAGTCAAGGAGGTAAAGGGGAAGTCTTCTAGTCAGGCACCAGTCTCCTCTGCTCCTTCCCAGAACCCTCCTCTCCTGCCATACTTGGCCACACTGGCCCCCAGCAAGGACCCCAACGAGGACCAGAACAGCCCATTCAAAAAAGTAATCCCAGAGGACCCCAAAAATCAACCCCAGAGGATCTCCCCATGAGAAAGCTCACAGAAGCAGACCCCTTGGGTCTTCTCAGACATACACACACTAAAACAGGCTCTCACATCGGACACAGTCACTCTCCTGGCCATACCCACTAGTGTTAGTGTGACGTGTTCATGGACTGAGTCACACACTTTCACAGGTGAACCATACATGGACCCAAATATCACACTTTCCACCCTAACACAATTGCACTCGTAAAATCAGGCATCCAATCACATATACACATAGACACTTACAAAATCCCCAATACTTGCACTCTAATACACACACAGCTACACACTCCCTCACACACACTTTATCTACTCTTTTACATTCACACATACATTCAAGATACCCTCACGCACTGTCACACATTCAAACTCTCACACAGCCACACACTCATTCACACCCCCACACAGATTACACATTCACATGGAGACACACAGGGAGGTGCATATTCCATCACATATTCACAAACATTTACAACCCTACAGGTACACATACACATTCACACTCACACACGTTCACACACACATGCTGATACATATTCTCCATGGACACATGTGTAGGCACAGGCTGCTTCACATATTCACAACCTCACAAACTTACACTCCCACACATTGGCATACATCGATGGCACACTCACAAGGACACACTCCCACACACTGGACTCCTCCCTCCTTCCTCCTTCCAGGCACTGCCCTCGCTCAGCCCACCCTCCATGCAGGTGGCCACATTAGGCCCAATCTTGGAGTCATTTTCTGGTTTCCATTCCTCTCAGATGAATTCCACGGACAAGAGAGGCCTTCCTCCACTCTCCCCAGGGAAATGTCCTCTGGGCATGGGCCTTTGGGTTAGAAGATCCCCTGCCCACCCACTGTCCTCTGTCCTCACAGTCTCCTGTGACTCCCACACCACAGTCTTCGCTAGCCTCTGCAGTAATCCTGGCTCTCTGGCCTGCCACCCCAACTCAACTCTGAGGACAGAGGAGGTGTCGTTCCCCCTATGCTCACCTCCCAGAACACAGCATGTGTTCGGACAACGCTTTTAGAATGAGTCAAGTTCAAAGAAAAAGAGACCCCTCCAAACACACTGGTGACTCCCAGAAGTTTCTCTCCCAAATATTCAAGGAATCTCTCTGCCTCCGCCAATTTTGCCAGAGGCCCCAGAAAATGCATTTAGAGACACTCAGAAACACGCAGACACCCCCTCCCTAGAGGGAAACCTGAGATTCCTCCTCCTGGGCTCTCAAGAAATAGCCCTAGGCGCCCTCCCCCACAGTGGGGATCAAGAGTTTCTAGAAGGGCACCGCGTAGTCTGCGCTTGCGCACTTCATCTCTGTTGTCCCCCGTCCTGTTGCTATGGAAACACCTGGCCAGCAGCGCTAGGCGCGAAGCGGACCCAGGGCTTCCGCTGCTCAGCGAAGGAAACCCCTTCCCGCCCCGGATTTCGCACAGGCGGTTGGCCCCACCCTCTTATAGGCCCCGCCCCCAAGGCTGGGCGCTGGTTCCCGCTGGGACCTTGGGGCACTCAGCGGATCCCTCCGGTCCTGACTCAGGTCCAATTAGGAAGGGAACAGATGGCAGCCCAGACGGTGGGTGGGGAGAGTCCGACCAGGGTTCTGGGGCCCAGCGGACAGGGACTCACCTTCGGGAAGAGGCAAACGAGAAGTGGGCAGGGGTGTTGGGGGAGAAGTTGCGGGGGCTATCCAGGGGACTGCTACCTGTGTCAGGAAAGAGGGGGATCTTTAGGCTGGGCTGGGTGGCAACCCCATCAGACTACCTGATCCCCAAAGCGGGTTGCAGGCAGCAGCTATTCCCTCTTTACTCTAGTCCCAAATTGAGTGGGCCACGCCCCCTTAGCTGTGGCCCCGCCTTTCGAAGATGTTTTGGATATGGAGTTAGCACAGCCCCTTCAGGTCGATACTGCCATCCTCTGCCATAGCTACGCCCCTCAGGTATGGATCCTTCATTCTGCCCCATCCCCTTAACAATCTAGCTCCGCAAACCAATAACCGCCCTATTGCGGACTGCACGCTATCCTCTGTCCAGACTCGGCCCACCCCTCCTGCAGCATGAACACACCCCTCTCCTGTGGCCACGCCTCCTCTATTCTGGTCCACACCCACCACCTGTCTCACCCAAGTGTCCAGGCAGTGGGGAGTGGGGTCGCGGCAGCGTGGGCGAAGTGCTGGTCAGGATGAGGCTTTTCCGGTTGCTGGTACGGCAGCTGCAGGGAAGGGGAGGCAAAGGTGCCAGGCCGCAGCCCGGGGAGTTTTTGAGCCCAACCAGTCGCCCTCCTATTCTGGGAAGGGCCCCCAGAAAACTACTCAGAGGAGGAGACAGTCAAAGAGGATACAAGATTGAATGGAGGGGATGCAGGTGTGATGTGTGTGTGAAAGACATCCAGTGGGAACCATGTGTGACCATGTGGGGTATAGTTTCAGTCATGGAGTAATAGTCATGTTATCTATGTGACACTGCTGGAGATACCGAGTGTCTGTATATCTAGGTCTGTGCGAGACATGCTGTATCCATGTGTGGCAGGCACCCAGTGTGTGAGTTCAGCACTGGGCACATCCTAGTGTGACATCATGTGTGACAGTCCTTGTGTTTGACTTGTGTGACACAACCTGTACTTTTGTGTGTCTATATGACACAATGTGTAATGTCACTGGTGCATGATGGATATGCCAGTGTGTGCTGTAACATCTGCCTGATGCATGATTTCTGCTCCAGGCGTGCCTATGTCTTTATGCGGCAAAGTTTGTATGAGATGCTGTCCTTGTGTCTGCATGTGACATTCACCATGAGTGTCCACGAGTGGCATTTACTGTGTGTAGGTTTAACTCCCTGTGACACTGGGCATGTCTGAGCATGCCATTGTGTGTGACAATCCCTGTATGAGTCTTGCATGTGATAATGTGTGATATTGTGTATCTCATTCTCTGCAAGAGAACCTGTATCTATTTATTCTGGCATCCCTGTGACATAGCATGTGACATGCTTAGATGATATGTGTTGTAACACTGGATGCATGGATGTCATTGCCACGTGTGTCTGTGTGCATCTCTGTTAGCAAAATCATGTGTGTTACAGGTAATCATACAGGTAACATCTTATTTGGTGTACAAAATAGTGTACCTGTGGGTTTGTTATTGTGTGACATTGGGGGTGCCCCTGTGTGTCTGTGCAGGTCTCTGACCTATGGCCACTGGCTGGCTGGGTATGCGTGGCGCTTCCCGGATGTATCTGGGCCACTAGGGCTGTTGTGTGTATATGTGTGTGTGTCTTCATGTCCTACGTGATGCTGTGTGTCACTATTTTCTGTGTTGGGGGGAGTTTGTGCTATGATAAAAATACTCCGCCTTCTTTCTGCCCTTCAGGTTCAAGCTTCCGAGGAGGGAGCCCCCAGCCCCTAAATTCCTCTCAATCCCCCCACGCCGCCGCCGCCGCCGCAGTGACTGAGCATATGAGCCAGGCCTGAGCACGCGGCACGGGGGGTGGGGGTGGGGGAGAGGCCAGGCTTCGGCTATTGTTCTGAAGGTGCCAAGCCCCCACCCGCCCCTTCTTCCCTTACCCCCTCTGAGCTGCCAGAGCCCACAGCGCCAGCAGACAAAGGCACTGCAACCCCCGACCCAGAGCAGCCCCTTCCCCCCCATCGCAATCCTTTCCAGAGTACCCCCCAACCTCAACCCCACCATGCTCCCCATTCAGCCCCATCCCTGGCAGGAAGGCGCAGCGCGGGCACCTCTGGCGCAGCTGGACCGGGTGCAGGGTCCCGGGCCCCGCCCTGCGGTAGCGTCTGGAGGGGCGGCTTGGGTGGGGGAGGGCCGGGTCAAGGTTTGGAGTACGGATGGGGGGGGGGTCTACCTCTTGGTGCGGCGGAACATACTGCCACCAGGGAAGGAGGGCATCGAGAAATTAGAAAGCGCGGTCCAGAGAGAGTCAGACATGACCCGGCGGTGGCGACATGGTGGCAGGTGCGGCAGCAGCGGCGGCGCGGGGAGCGAGTGCGCTGGGCGGAGGCTGAAGCCGCAGCGGGCAGAGGAGGGCGGGGGGAGAGGAGAGGAGGGGAGGGGAGGGACGGGAAGGGCCGTGCGGCTGCCGCCTGCCAGGAGGGGGCGCTGCTGGACACCAATGCCCCAGGCCCCGCCCGCGCCCGCCTTGCACCCCAACCCTGGCTGGAGAAGGGGCGTCCAGCCCAGCGCATCTCTCCCCAAGGCTCACCTGCTGCTTTTCCGGGGCAGGGGCAAATCCTTCTGGAAGGCAAAGGAGCAAAAAGATAGAGGTCAGCATGGGCCAGCAGCCTCAGCCCCCTGGAGGAGCAGAAGTTGGGTGGTACAGGCTCCTCATCAGCATCATCACTGGCACCCTTGGCCATGAGCTGAGGACTGCAGGGGGGCGGGTTATCAGGTTGATTCCTCCCCTGACCATCAGAGACCAGCACAGGGCCCCATAGAGGACTCCTGAGTTGGCAACTCAATGTATGTATGTGCAAATGAAATAGGAGTCTTTATTTTAAAAATATTTCTTGAGCACCTACTGTATGTATGCCAGGCACTGTGCTAGGCACTGGGGACACAGCACTGAATGAAACAAAAATTCTTGCCAAAACCGGTTTGGCTCAGTGGATAGAGCGTTGGCCTGCGGACTCAAGGGTCCCAGGTTCGATTCCGGTCAAGGGCATGTACCTTGGTTGCGGGCACATCCCCAGTAGGGGGTGTGCAAGAGGCAGCTGATCGATGTTTCTCTCTCATCGATGTTTCTAACTCTCTATCCCTCTCCCTTCCTCTCTGTAAAAAATCAATAAAATATATTTTAAAAAAAAAAGAGCTGAAATTTAAAAAAAAAAAATTCTTGCCCTTTTGGAATCATTTACAGGAGGGAAGCAGACCAAAAAATCAATATAGAAGTGATGACATCGTTTTAAACAGTAATGAGTGTCATGAATTTAAAAAAACTAAGGGAGGAGATATGATGAGAAATGGCTAGGAGGGGTCAGGAAGGTCTGGGAGAGCTACTCTGGGGAGATGACTTTTAAGATGGGAGCATCTGTGGATAAAGTATTCAAGGTGAGGAAACTGCAAAGGCATGGAGGCAGGAATGAGCTTGGCATGCTCAAGCATGAAAGGTTGAATGAATGAATGAATGAATGCATCCTCCACATTCCAAGGGTTTTACCCCATTCCCAGCCAGATCCACAGAGTTGGGGATGGGGACAGTTAGAGTGGTTTAAAACTGAGATTTGAATTGGGGATTAGATGATGGCTAGGTGGTCTTTTTTGATAACGGCAGGGATAATAATTAGTAACCATTAATTTTATGTGTACATATCAGAGAATGGTTATATTCTGTTTGCTAAGCACACAGGAAGTCACTACAGGGACCAGAAATTGCATAGGTCTGAACTCTTCTGAGAGCAATGGGGAGAGGGGTGCCACCTTCCAGCCAGTTCTGAGTCCACAGGCTGATGTGAATAAAGGGGATTGGGTAGGGCTGCAAAATTTGGGTGATGGTTTCAAAAATCCCTTTTTGGGTGATTCCAACCAGGAGGAAATTAATCATCTTTGGGATTCTTAAAAGCAGAAAGCCCTGGTCCAAATCCCAGTTTTGCCTTTTGGCAAATGACCTAATAGTTGTGCCTCCAAGAGAATTCTGTGAGATGATTCAGGTGCCTCACACCTCAGCATGATACCTAGCACATAGTTAATGCTCAATATTAGGAACAGGAACTATTGTGGATGGACACCCTGCATGACAGAAGATGGGCCAGAGGACTTCCCACTCCCATGTACAGAGACACAGGTATGGTTGGGGTCAGAGGGCACAATGTCTACAGCAGCAGTCCTGCCCCACAGAGCCACTGGGTGACTTTAAATCCATACCGGGTTTTCCCCCTTTCTTCACAGGATCAGCTTGAATGAGCTGCATGTTGGATCAGCCTGGCCGGCTGCGCAACTGCAATGGCCCAAGTGAAATCAAGACCTGGATTTTCTGGCCACGGAGGCCCGGACTCCAGACCTGGGTACACTCGGCTTTTGAAGGTGAGCTCCTGAGGAACCTTTAAGCACCTCCCGGAGAAGTCCTCAAACCTAGCTCCATCCGCTAGCGTCCTAAACATTCTAAGGTCGAACAAAGGGGCAACTGGAGCGGTAGAGGATTTGGATCCTTGGCGTCAGTGTAACAGACGTCACATCCATCCCCAGCTGCAGAATGGCTCTGCCAAGCAGATGCTGCTTCTCCCTAGGATTAATGGACGGCGCTGCGAACAGGGCTTTGGAACCCGGATGCTGTCCAAACGATCCCAATTGCTCACCAGGAACCCGCGGGCGCTCAGAGGTTGTGGGACAGTTCTTAAGGGGTTGCACCAGCGTGAGGGTGTATCCAGGCAACAAACTGGTTAACCCAACCCTGCCAGAGGGAAAAGGTAGGAGCAAGACTCGCGCCAGTTGCAAGAACTAGTGGATGCCTCCGGGTGGACTGGAGGGTGAGTGGGAGGATCCTGGGCTGGAGGTGTGGTCTTGCGGGAGACAGAAATCCCGCGTGGCGCTGAGCCAATGGGAATCGGCGCCGGCCTGGAGGGCGGAGGCACACTTCCTGCAGGCACCGCCCCTTCCCTCCCTTTTCCTGGAGATCCGACAGCGCGTACCCAGTCTGGCTCCTTCAGCACTTGCTCTGGCTTTGCCGCAGCTCCCTCCCTTTTCTCAGAACCCTTTTTCCTAAGTCAGCCCTGGAACGGAGAGGGAAGACTTAAAACGTCCAAGGCTCCTAGATGAGGCCATCTGAGCTCTGTTTGAAAGCAAAATAGCTTTGCAACATAGGTCTGGCTCCAGCATCATCCAGACACCTGGAAAGTCCTTCCTTTTCTCTGACCCCGATTTCTCCTGCTGCAGTGACTGATCAGCTCACCTTGGCCTCCAACCTCAGGGATGGTGGATTAGAGAAGTCCCTGAATGAGGGTTTGAACCCCCACCCCCGCTTCTTTTCCCAAGCTCCAGGCAAGAGATGTAGCCTCGGTCTGGGTTCCGTAAGGCTTTATCTAAACCCCTCCGTATTATCTAGCACAGAACTGAGCTCAAAAAAAGCTCATAAGGACCAGACCCCAGGCAGGCCTTGGGGTGAAGCTTTGATCAGTTTTCTCTTTGAGGTCTGTTTGGGAGCAACACCAAACCCCTATATTAACCCTTAAAAGTACACACCAAAGACAGGAGAAGACCCTTCTCAGCTTCACAATCCCCGCCCATCTTAGAAGTGGGAGTTCCTGATTTGTCCCCGCCTTCCTACACTCCACTACAATCCTCAGTGTCCAACTCCGAGCAGTGGACCCACGCCTGCCGCGCCTGCGCAGGCTGGAGACCAGCATCTTCAGAGGCTGCAAGGAGCTAAAAATCTCTCCCGCCCACCCACAAGCTGCGCTGGACTTGAGGATGGGGGAGGTGTAGTGGAGGGGAGTGCCATAAAGAGAGAGGCTGTCTCGGTGCCTGTCCAATTAGGTCAGTAGGAAGAATCCTGGTGGCTGGGCAGGTGCATGGAAGTCTCAGGAGGGTCCCTACACCTCCAAAAGGGGCTCCTGAGGCGGTAAGGGGCGAGGCTGCCGCACAAACATGTTTACGGCTGCGGTAGTGCTGGCGGCCCCGAGAGGCTGGAGCCCTGGGGCAATAACTTTGCTCTAGACCCCTCACCCTCAGCCTGGCGGAGTTCCAGGGTGATGACTTCGGCCCCAGCCCTCTTCCCCTCCGGTGGGCCAGGCGCCCCTCAGGCCATCCTCAAAGTGAAGCTGCACCCGCTCCTTCAGATCCCTGGATCCCCGGGCGGCGCCTGAGGGGCGGGGCTCCCAACGCGGCAGGACGCTCGGCCACCGCGTTCCGTGCGGGTAGCAACCCGAGGCCAGGTGAGGGGGCGCCAAGGCGAACCCTAGCGCAAGTTCTTCTGCCCCCAGCCCGGCCCCGCCCCAGGGCGCCGACCCCTTCCTCTCCACCCAGCCCGGGCAACCGCCTACCTGCAGCCTCCGGCGGCGGATCAGGCCCGAGTCGTCCATGGCGGCAGAGGCGGTTGCAGCCCGGGGGAGGGAGGAGGGAGGCGACGGTGGTGGCGGCGGCGGGAGGAGGGAGGGAGTGAGAAGCCGCGGGGACCGCGGCGTCGGCGGCTGGGGGGGGGGGGGGCACGGGGGCGGAGCGATGTGGGGCGGGTCTGGCACCGTCACTGCGTCTGGGCGCTGGAGCCCGGCCTCGGCCAAGGTCCCCTGCGCTGGGGGGTGGGGGAGGCGGGGGGAGGAGCCTCCAGATAACCCGAGAGAGAGCCAAGCTACCGAGAGACCCCTATGAGGAGGTACCCCAGGGGAGAGGCATGCTCATGGGTAGACCCCAACCCAAGAAATACCTAGAATGATATCCTCACAGACATGTTTCCTATGGGAGTGCCCCCGCGACCCTCTCAGGGACACACTCCCATGGGGACATAGTCTCCACTGGGAGGCCCTCGCCAATCAAACTCTCCCCTCACCCAGAAAATCATTCCTAAGACAGGTGGTCATTGAAAGGTGAGTCCTCCTCTCACACGCTCCCCTCCCCCAGGAAAAAACATTTCTGCAAAGTTTCCATGGGTGACAGACATTTCATGTGGGGAGCCTGGTGAGGATAACCCCAATGAGAAACCCCCTAAATGCCATATTCTCTGTGGGAAATTGTCCCCACCCATGAGACTCCCCATATCTCAAGGAGAGACATTTTAAAGTGACATTTTTGCCAAGAAGACCCGTCTTCACGGGAGATGCCCCTTCAAAAAAAAACATTTACATCCATATACCGCTCCCCTTTCCCAAATAGATTCTTCAGCCTAGCTAGTGACCCGTTCCTTCCCTGTCAGGATTAAAGAGTCAGGCCAGGGCAAGCCAGGCTGTAATTATAGGAATGATTAGCTGGTCTTTGGGAAGGTGGGCAACTGGAGCAATTTTCAAGCCCCCCCCCCACCTCCGCAGTGTTCCCATAGTTGAAGCCATACTGACCATGCTTCCCAGAGAGTGGAAAGCATCAGAGAGCTTCCCACGCCAAGTCTAGAAATCGGAAACTGGGGTCTTCCCAAGAGTCCTGGCCCATAAATGGCCTGGGCGCTCTGGAGGTCGTGGTCACTAGACAGGAGAGACATGAGCTTGTCAATAAGGCGATGGAGAGGGCTAGGTCTGGGTGTTCCTTGGGCCTTTGCCTAAGTAATCTGTTTCATTTCTGTTGGTCGGCATTTTTGTGTTGTGAGTGCTCTCCGTGGTGCTGATTTGTCGGGAGCTCCTGTCCACGGTGCTGAAACCTGCAGGCAGGGTTGGGGGCTGAGGTCAGGGGAGAGGAATGGCTGGTGGAAGGCATAGACCTACGAGCACCCTGGAATACACCAAAATGGGCCAGGGAAAGTTAGGTTCACTAGGACTTGGTGCTGACACCTCCAGGATATCAATGGATGCCCACAGAAGGGCCCAAAGACAATGCCTCCTAATTGGTTCCTTTACTCAACTTGTATTGAGCACCTAGTTTGTGCAAATTAATGTTTTGGGATCTAGAAGTACAACAGTCAGTAAAATAGACAAAAACTCTGCACTAGCCTGAGAAGAAATGGAGAGAGATTTGTGGTAATCACTCACAAAAACATATATATGCACACTACAAGCACAGGCACATACACACGTATGCATACATTCTGCAAACACACAAACATGAACATACAAACACATGCTCAGCCTCACATACTCATATATACACACACTGCAAACAAATACTCCACAGACATACACACACACATACTCAGCAAACAGACACACACATATATACACATAAAATCATACTCTGCACATACTTAGAAAATGCAAACACATTCAGCAAGTGCAAACACACACAAACAACACATACAAACACAAGCATGCACACACAGTTCCCAAAACCAAAGGGAGCTCAGCTATACACAAACTCTCATTGAACATGCAGACACATTATCATCCCAAAACAACACATGGACACACACCCATATTCACATACCAACTGCAGGTCTGTTTTTATTTTCTTCCTTTCTTTCTCTCAGTCTCTCTCTCTTTTTTTTTTTTTTTTTTTTTTGTTAATCCTCACCTGAAGTTATTTTTCTATTGATTTTTAGGAAGGATGGAAGAGAGAGGTAAAGACAGAAACACGGATGTGAGAGAAACACATCAATTGGTTGCCTCATGCACAAGCCCCGACCAGGGCCTGGGCTGGGAAGGAGCCTGCAACCAAGGTACATGTCCTTGACAGGAATTGAACCCAGGACCCTTTGGTCCACAGGCCAGTGCTCTATCCACTGAGCCAAACTGACTAGGGCAGGGCTGCTTTTCTTACCAGACTCTCCTACTAAAATGTCAGGTCTATGAGGATTGAGATTTCCATGTCTTAGTCACTATTGCATCCCCAGAATCTGAGGGAGAGCAGGTGCTCAATAAATGTTTGTTGAATGAATTGAAGAAATGTTTTCAAGGGACACACATTTACACAAACTGGGACACACATACATATTTCTGATGCAGACACACCCTTTCTACACAGGACAACATCCTCTTGTTCATTCATATTCAACATTTAGGATCAACAACCTTTACCCATTGTGGTGTGGCTCAGTGGTTGAGCCTTGACCTATGAACCAGGAGGTCATGGTTTGATTCCTGGTCAGGGCACATGCCAGGGTTTCAGGTTCGATCCCCAATAGAGGGCATGCAGGAAGCAGCTGGTCAATTATTCTCTGATCATTGATGTTTCTCTCCCCCTCTCCCTTCCTCTCTGAAATCAATAAAAATATATATTTTTAAAAACTTAAAAAAACAACACACACAACCTTTAGCCCTAGCTGGTTTGGCTCAGTAGGTAAAGCATCAGCCTGCAGACTGAAGGGTCCCGGGTTCGATTCCGGTCAAGTGCATGTACCTTGGTTGCAGGCTCCTCCCTGGCCCAGGCCCTGGTCAGGGCTTGTGCAGGAGGCAACCAATCAATGTGTTTCTTTCACATTGATATTTCTCTCTGTCTTACTCTCTCTCCTCCACTCTCTCTAAAAATAAATGGAAAAATATCCCTGGGTGAGGATTAAAAAAAACCTAAAATTAAAAAAAAAATCCACAATATTTACCCACTGACTTTATCCACTCACTGATCCAACATTTTCATAGGACACCCATTCTAACCTGATTCTATACTCCCCTTCCCTACATTTATTACCTGGTTCTTACTCAACTGGACATACTTGGCTTGGAACACATACAGTTCTCCTCATCCAGAATTTGAACACATACACAGCCACACAAGCAACAGGCACATATAAACTGCACACAACAGCCCTAGCCAGTTTGGCTCAGTGGATAAAGCATCAGCCTGCAGACTGAAGGGTCCCAGGTTTGATTCCAGCCAAGGGCACATGCCCGGGTTGTGGGCTCGATCCCCAGTAGGTGGTGTGCTGGAGGCAGCCAATCAATGATTCTCGTAATTGATGTTTCTATCTCTCTATCCCTCTCCCTTCTTCTCTGAAATCAATAAGAAAAATATTTTTAAAAAACTACACACAACATACACTCAACACACAACACACACAGCCACACAAACACACCTTCATTCGACATGACACACACTCCCCACACATATAGATCTATAGTTTATGCCACAACTCAACAATAAAGGCAAAGACAAGGATGTATGTACATACACCAGTCCCAGGTCTTCCAGCCTTTGGTCAGCTGGGGCAGGGGGCGTGGTGCTGGGAAACACCTCCCCTGCATCAAACCACGCCCCTTTAGTCCATTTCCTGGACTTAACCCTGAGGTGTCTCAGCAGCACCCTAGACCCCAGTCCCACTAACAGGTGAGAGGGGCCCCAAGGGGGGGGATTGTCTTGTCTCCACAGACTCTCAGTCTTCTGACCTGGGATTTTTGGACCCCAGCGGCAGAAGCTGAGTCCTGCCACAGCCAAGCTTGGCTCCAAAGGCCCAGTCCTGAGCAGCAGCCCCTAAGCCGATTGTAGACTGAGAAGGTGACCATGAGGGGCCAGCGGGGATTGAGAGAGGGGAGGAGACTGGGCAGAAGATAGGACTTACTGGACAGGACATTGAAAGAGCTGGAGATGTCCCCTCAGTTCTGAGGATGGAGGGGGTCGTCCAAGAGCTGAAAGGGTGGGAGGTCCTGGTGGGAATGAGGGGGGTGGGGCAGTATGGTCAAACTGGGGAGCACTTGGGACTGATGTGGGGGGGACTTCTGGGTCAGAGCCAGGCCTTGGTGGCCCCCTGGGGTTTTAAGGTCTTTGGTCAATGCCTCCCAACTGCTCTGCCTGGTACCATGTCTTGAGTGTACATCAAGAGTATCACCCTGAGCTGCCAGAAAAGGACAGCCAAACCTCACCCATAACTGAGCTGACTCTATCTCAGGTGGACATGGCCTGCAGGAGCTGTACACGACCTAGGGGCCTGGCCTGGGTCCTGCAACTGACCCTGGCATGGATCCTGCTAGGGGCATGTGGAGGGAGCCGTGCACTCCCCATCAGGTCCCAGAGACACCATAGCCTGACAGCTGATCTGGGTACCGGCCAGCTGCACCTAGCAGGTGAGCACTCCAGACCCTGCCTAACCCCTAACTCCCAAGAATGCACACTCCAACACAGCAATGACAATTTCCTTATAACAGGAACTTGGATTGACCAGGGTGGGCAGCCTGGGCTAGTGCTTAAGAATGGTGGTTAAAGATAATGGGCTCTGGAGTCAGATTGTCTGGGTTCAAATACGAACTCTGACACTTTGTAGCTGTGTGACTCTGGGCAAGTCACTTCCTCTCTAGGCCTTATGTGGGCCACTAATAAATGGGAGAGCCTGGCCAGCATGGCTCAGTGGTTGAGCATCCACCTATGGACCAGAAGGTCAGGGTTCGATTCTCAGTCAGGGCATATGTCCGGGTTGTAGGCTCAATTCCCAATGTGGGGTGTGCAGGAGGCAGACAATAAATGATTCTTTTTCAACATTGATGTTTCTATCTTTCCCTCTCCCTTCCTCTCAGAAATCAATAAAAAAAATATTTTTTTTTAAAAAGTGGGAGAAATAATAGACCTATCTCATAGGGGTGTTGTAAAAGGGGTGTATGCAAGCATTTGAGCACTTATACCACTACTAGGGACATAAAAATAATTAGCTGATTATGGTACTTATTGTTACTTGCACCTCTAAGTGTCTTGTTTAATGTTTGAGAGGAACTATATTATTGAGGTCAACCCTACATGAGGATCCAAAACCTCAACTAAAAAAAGTTCCCTTTTCTATTGCCCTGTTTGTTGTCCCTCAGAGATGGACACATCAGAGGCACTGGAACCTGGAATCCTCTCAGAGGGCTGTAGGAAGCCTAGCCCTAGGTGAGTACAGCATCCCCCAAGTGTTTCCTTGTGCTTTTTGCTCCAGTTGCCCCAACCAGGGGCCAGAGCCCCCTGGCATCTTGACCCATCCGGTCCTGTCTCTCCCGATGTCCAGGTGCGAATCCTTTCTGGGACACCTCCAAGTTGCTCTCCGCAGTCGCTTCCGCTTCCTGCTACTGGGGGTACACCAGACACAGCTGCTCTGCCCGGAGCTCTGCCATGCCTGGTAGGAGGTGGGAAGAATGGCCTATATTGTGGGTGGGGCCGAAGGCAGGATCTGCAGCTTACAGGTCCTAGAGTTTGAAGGGACATGACCTACCTCCAATGTGGCCAAGTTCTAAAGTATGAGGCCTGGTGTTTTAAAGCCAGGCAGAAAGGGGAGGAGCCTGTAGAGCCTCTGGCTTTTAAGATGGGCAGTAGAGAGGTGTGGCCTCCCTGGAACCCGGTTTTTAAATAAAGGGGTGGGGCCTCTTGATTGAAAACAGAAGCTAAAAGGGATAATCTGGATGGATAGATAGATAGGTAAATGGGTTAGCTTATAGCAGATGGTCTGTGATGGGCAGGGATTCGGCCAGTGGTGACAAAGCCCTGGGTATGTGTAGAGAATATGGGGTGGGCCCGGCTGGTGTGGCTCAGTGGTTGAGCTGCGACCTATGAACCAGGAGGTTACAGTTTGATTCCTGGTCAGGGCCCATGCCCCGGTTGTGGGCTCAGTTCCCGGTGTGGGGTGTGCAGGAGGCAGCTGATCAGTGATTCCATCTCATCATTGATGTTTCTATCTCTCTCCCCATCTCCCATCCTCTCTGAAATCAATTTAAAATTTGTTTGTTTGTTAATCCTCACCAGAGGATATTTTTCCATTTATTTTTAGGGAGAGTGGAAGAGAGAAAGACAGACAGAAACATCGATGTGAGAGAAACACATCGAGGCCTGGCCAGCATGGCTCAGTGGTTGAGCATCAACCTATGAACCAGGAAGTCACCGTTTAATTCCCAGTCAGGACACATGCCTGGGTTGCAGGCTCCATCCCCAGTGTGGGCCTGCAGGAGGCAGCGACCAATGATTCTCTCTCATCAGTGATGTTTCTAGCTCTCTCCCTCTCCCTTCCACTCTGAGATCAAAATATAATATATATATATATATATATATATAGAAAAAGAAAGAAAGAAAGAAAGAAAGAAACACATCGATTGGTTGCCTCCTGCATGTACCTGGACCAGGGCCTGGGCAGGGGAGGAGCCTGCAACCAAGGTACCTGCCCTTGACCAGAATCAAACCCGAGATTCTTTGGTCTGCAGGCCAACGCTCTATCCACTGAGCCAGTCCGGTTGGGCTAAAAAAAAATATTGTGTTTTTTTTAAAAAGAGAGAATATGCCCTGACCGGTTTGGCTCAGTGGATAGAGCGTCGGCCTGTGGACTGAAAGGTCCCAGGTTCGATTCCCGTCAAGGGCATGTACCTTGGTTGCGGGCACATCCCCAGTAGGGAGTGTGCAGGAGGCAGCTGATCGATGTTTCTCTCTCATCGATGTCTCTAACTCTCTATCCCTCTCCCTCTCCCTTCCTCTCTCTAAAAAAAAAAAAAATCAATAAAAATATATTTTAAAAAGAGAGAATATGGGGCGAGGTGAAACCTGGAGGGTGGTGTTTGTAGGGGCGTGGTACTAAGAGGCAGGACCTGGAAGGAGGCGGGGGAGAGACACAAGATCCTTGGAGAGCAGGAATCCCACTGGAACGCAACTGCAGAGCCTTTACCCACCTTCTCTCCACACACCAACCCCAGGGTTGCCATCTGCAAAAGTGATATCACCTGCGGCCCGACTTGGCTCCCACCCCTAGAAAAGAGGGACTGCAACCCTGGCTGCAGTACATACGGGCAGGTGAGCATGGGACAGAGGGCTCGGGGAAGAGGCTGAGACCTCCCTTTACTATGGCCCAGGTACAAGTCTGTCCTAGCATCCCCAAGATCCTGCTCCCACCCTTCCCCCTTCTACAGCCCAACCCCATAGTGGAATACATATGCGTAATAGCCTCCCTAAGGCCCATAGAGACCTATTTTGTTCTTCCCAAGGGACTGTCTCTGCTCTAGGCCCATCCACAGTCTGAAGATCCAGAAGCCCATTCACCTTTCCCAAGGTCCCAGCCCCTTGGGACCCAGTAAGAAGTCCTTACTCGCCCTCCTCAAGTCCCCGCCCCCCCCACCTCCATTGACCCTCCCCCAGACTCCCAGAAAGACCAAGAGGCGAGAATTGTCCTCCCCAAGACCGCTCCTCTTGCCCCTACTCTATATGGAACTCCCAGTCTTTCCCTTCGTAAGGCCACGGCTTGAAAACGCCCACACGGGCCCTAACTCCACCTCTTCTCCCAGACCTTCACTGATGGGATGGACCTTTGCCGCTCGGTTCTGGGCTACACGCTGCCGGTGGTAGTTCCTGGCGGTGGTGACTGCCTCAACATTTCCATCTCGGTGCTTCCGACTCGCAGACAGGGGCGGAGGGCCCGGGAAACCACCTTCCCACGCTTCCGCCACCCTCGCACCTGGATCCAGGACGTTGCAGGCAGCGGGAGTGGCAGTGGAAGCGGCAGCAGCCCCTAGGGGGCGCCCGGTCTTAGATGGAAGAAGCCTCCCTTCACTCCCCAACCCCTGCCCCGCCCCAATAGTCACTCAGAGCTCCACCCCTCTCCCTCTCTGCCTTCCAGTTTCTGGAGCACGGTCCCTCCTCGCTAGAACCCCAGAGGTTCGCTCCTCTCCAGATTACTAGAGAAACTCAACTCTAGCTCATTTTCCCCTCTCCCCCGAATAAAGTCGCCATCAGAGCACTTGATGCGGCAGCCTCTTGGGGAAACAGGTGGGAAAGATAGTTGCCAGACAAATGTGTCTCACTTCGAATCCTCAGGTCCGAGTTAGGGACTGATTCACAGCAGTGTGTAATTTGGAATATTCAGGTGCTAGAAAGGGGGCGGGGGAGGGAGGGACGGGGTCAGAGGAAGGGCTGACGGGGGGGGGGGGGGGGCAGGAGGTGTGTTCTCCCACTGTGTGCAGCCAGCAAGCAGCTCCCTAACACACAAGAAGCCACCTTCCTTCCTCCCCATCCTTCCAAATCCCTAAGGCAAAGGACTGGACTTAGGTTCCGGATTTGGATTGTAAGCACTACCACTAATCCTACTCCTCTTTATCCTCACCTGGAAAACGGGCAAGGTTTCTTTTAATTCAATAGAGCAAGGTTGATGGATGCCCCCTGTGTCTAGGCACTGCTGAAATAGATCAGGTTCATTCCCTGCCCTCGGTGCTCACTTAGGTTACTGGTGGGAGTGCCATTATATACAAGCCTCCACAGAGGGCAATCTGAAAATATTTCTTCTCCAAGTTATAAACACAGAGATTTTCTAACCCAGCAGCCCCACCTCTGGGAATTTACCCTACAAAGCTGTGCACAAGAAATGATGGCCCATCCCCGTAATTCCCCACTATACAGGTTTTACAGCAAGCTGAGCGATAACTCAGTGTCTATTAAGAGGCATTAAACTACAGGATAGTCATGCCATGGAGGGCTCTTCAGTTGTAAAGCAAATGAGGCCGGTCTTTAGATACCCATTTGGAATTACTTCCAAGATATACGCAGCACAAAGAGGAATGTGCACTATGTAGGGTATAGTTTCCTCCCATTTGTGTAAAAAAACAAAACAAAACAAAAAACTTTGGGAAAGAATATACCTGTACATATGTTTGTAACATGGGTTATCTCTGGAAGGACCTAGGAGGCACCTGCTATGGTCTGAATGTTTGTGTCCCCTCTGAAATTCCTATGTTGAAATCCTGACCCCCAAAGATGATGTTATTAAGAGGTGGAACATTTGGGAGGTAACTAGGTCATGAGTGTGGAACTGTCAGGAATGGAATAAGTGCCCGTAATAAGTGCCCACAGAGATCCCTCCCCCTCTCCCCTATGTGAGGACATAGTGAGAAGTTGGTAGTATTCAACCTGGAAGACAGCCCTCACTAGAACATGACGATGCTGACACCCTGACATTGGACTTCCATCCTCCAGAACTGTAATAAATGTCTGATGTTAATAAGCCACCTAGTCTGTGGTATACTGTTATTGCAGCCCAAACAGACTGAGACACCAGGTAAGCCCACCTGTGAGCTGGGGCGGGGTGCTGCTCAATGTGCTCCTTCCTAATTGTGTATCACACAAGTACATATTTTTAAATAAAACCAGGGAGCATTTGAGATCTTGTTCCCAGGCATATGTCCTCATTTTAGCTCAAATAAACTCTTATAAATTTTTAAAAAATAAAATAAAATAAATCAACCAGTGCCCACTACCTTGTTTAGGTTACAAAAGTCAGCAGCTGGGTCCAGCCACCTCTACCCCAAAGTACAATCCCCATGCTTGGCTTTCCTTAAGCAACTTTAATCACAAACTGAAGGTAAAAGGGGTACAGGCTGGCTCTTAGAGAGTGGTGGCTGACTCTAGGCCACGTTCCTGGAAGTACCGGTGCGGGAGATGGGGGCAGTTTCCTGGCTTTTCGTTGAAATAGGATGTAATCCTCCCTTGTCCTTCCTGATCCCCTGTTGGCAAGTCCTCCCTGTAGGCGGAGAGGTGGTGACACTGACCACCTGCTGTTGGGGGTTGGGGGGTGCACCCTCCCAGGCTGGAGGGATGAGCCCTAGCCTCCCTCCCTCCTCACAGCACCTCTGGGACACCCACCACGTAACACCTTCCGCCTCCTTCTCCAGGATGCTCTGGGCCGTGCGCCAACTGAACCGGACAAACTGGGGAAAGCCAAACACGGGCTCCACGTTCTTCCTCAACCATGCTTTCGTCTTGGGATCTAGGGAAGGGGTGGAGTGGGCAATGTTGACAGCCCTTGAGCCCTGTCACATAGTCCCAGCTCCTTAGACTGCCATCTGAGGCCCCATCATCTCATCTCAGGCCTCCTCTTGAGTATCTAAGGCACCTTGCACTACCTTAGACATCTTCCTGCCTCAAGGACCTTTGCACAGGCAGTTCTTCTTGTACTCTCTACCCGGCCAACAGTTGCTCCAGGTACAATTTAAGAAGACTGCCTCTGAGACATCTCCTTTACCCCATAGGACAATAGTCATTAAACCAGCATTTGTGGATCATCAGGTTAATGCCTGTCTCCCCGCCACGTAACCATGAGCTCCGTGGGGTCAGGGAAATCCTTGTTTGTCTTGCTCACAGCTATATCCCCAATTGACCCTACACAGCATGTATCAGGTACTCAGTAAGCACTGAATGCTGGCCAAACTGCTTTTGGCCTGCACCTGGTTTCTTCACTTTGGCCTCACCTAAGTTCCAATCACAGACTGTGTCACCCTACCTGCCTGCCAGTCTCTTCCTGGGCCTCAGAAGGGTCAAGGGGTTCCTTGAACCCAAACACTGAATCTTCAGCTCTGCCCTTCTATGTGTGTGTGTTGGGGGAGCACAATCACTTCCTTGTCAAACAAGGAAACTGAGTCTCATACTGGGGAGAAAACCATGGATTTAAGCTGGGGCCATGGGACATAAGCCAGTGCCCCTCTCCCCGCCCCCTTCCCCTTAACAAACAGACAGACACCCACCATGGGTCTCAGTCTCTCACTGGGGGTCCAGAGAGCAGAGAGAGGAAGGAAGCAGGGAGGAAGGAGCCTGCCAGCTGGAAACCAGCTTTGCCACATGATGGCTGCTGGCTGTGAGCAAGTGGCCCCCAGTCTGGGCCTCAGCCTCTTCCACTGTAGAGCAGGGTAAGCAGAACCACTCTCAGGACTGCCTTGTCAGAGTTATCACCAGTATCACTATCTCAGGACAGCTCCCAAAGCAGCCCCTACCACCATCTGCTCACCATTGGGGTAGCCTGAGCCATAATCAGTGTCCAGGTCCTGTAGTTTTTCCACAAACTGCCAGTTCTTCACGGCCTGGTCTCGGGCCACCTGTGGGCAAGACAGGCACTTGAGATCTCCCTCCCTCAGGGCATCCACACCTGCCCCATGCCTAAAGGGATGCTGGAAGCCAGTCATGGACAGCAAGGGGCTAACCTTGGCACAGATGCTGGCAGCGCTGACCACGGGATAGAGAGCATCTGCCTTGGCCTTGACTGTCACCTCAATGCCGGGAAAGCGCTGCTGCAGTCGCTCTTGGTATGTCTCTGGCATTCCCACAGTGTCCACAAATACCTACAGTGGTGGTAGAAATGTATTCAGTCAACAAACATTGAGACAAACAACTGTGCAAATGATCCAGCCTCATTGCCTTTGCACTTGCTGTTCCCACTGCCTGGAATATTTTTCTCTTGGCTCGTCCCAGGCTGCATTTTTCTAAGGGGTCTAAGCTCAAGCATCACCTCCCAAAGAGTTGTTTGTTTTTTTTTTGCAGTTCTACAAATTAAACTTTGTTTATTTTTAAATCTTTATTGTTGAACCAGAAGAGTCTTTTTCTGATCAAGCTGTACTCAGTCTACATTTACTGAGCACCTACTGCATGCCACAGGCTGCACTTAATAGTGGGAACAAGGCAATGAACACACCAGACAAAAATCCATATTCTCATGAAGGGGACACCCTGGTGAGGGCCACAGACAAGAAACAGGATAAACCCTAGCTGGTTTGGCTCAGTGGATAGAGCGTCGGCCTGTGGACTGAAAGGTCCCAGGTTCGATTCCAGTCAAGGGCACATGCCAAGGTTGTGGGCTTGATCACCAGTAGGGGGTGTGCAGGAGGCAGCCAATCAATGATTCTCATCATTGATGTTTCTATTTCTCTCTCCCTCTCCCTTCTTCTCTGAAGTCAATAAAAATATTTTTTTTAAAATAATAAATTGATACAATCTTTAAAAAAAAGAAACAGGCCAAAACCGGTTTGGCTCAGTGGATAGAGCGTCAGCCTGCGGACTGAGGGGTCCCAGGTTCGATTCCGGTCAAGGGCATGTAGCTTGGTTGTGGGCACATCCCCAGTGGGAGGTGTGCAGGAGGCAGCTGATCGATGTTTCTCTCTCATCGATGTTTCTGACTATCTATCACTCTTCCTTCCTCTCTGTAAAAAATCAATAAAATATATTTTAAAAAAATAAATAAAAAAATAAAAAAAAGAAACAGGGTAAATAATAAAGGATAGGGGAGAATTGGAAGAGGCTGTAATTTTTTTTTTTACAATTTTTTATTGATTTTATAGAGGAAGGGAGACTGATAGAGAGGTAGAAACATCGATGAGAGGGAAACATCGATCAGCTGCCTCCTGCATGCTCCCTACTGAGTATCAAGCCCACAACCTGACTGGGAATTGAACTGGTGACCTCTTGGTTCATGGGCTGACACTCAACCACTGAGCCACACCAGCTGGGTGAAGAGGCTATCATTTTAAATGGAGGTGTGCAATTCTGGGAAGGTCACCCTGAGGTGATGACATTTGAATAAAGGCCTGAAAGAGATGAAGGAATGAATGAGCCTTGTGGGTGGAGATCTGGGAAATTGTTCTAGGCAGAGGAAACAGCCAGTGCAAAGACCCTGAGGTGGGGAGGCCCCATGGCTGGAGCAGTGAGGTAAGAGGGAAAGTGATCTCCATAGTAGCAGTTTTTGTTCTCAGAAATCACCATTATTATTTGTTTACCAGCTGAACATCCATCTCCCTGACTTGGGCATGAACCCAAGGGCAGGGCCCTTGTCTGTCTGCTCCAGTATGGCATCGTCAGCTCCACATTCTATTTCTGGACCTCCGCCACCTCCTCAGCAAGGCCTCTCTTGTTCCATTCCCTCCCTCAAGTGTATTTGCCCATGTCATTCTCTCAAAACAGCTGGTTCTTTGCCTCAGAGCACTCGATACCATGCCAACTTATATTTCTCTCTGGTAATTTAATCTCATTTGCCTCCCCTTGGCTGTGAATGTTCCTAATTTAATTTCCACTGTGCTCAGAAAATTAAATGTTGAGATTTACATTAAAAAAAAAAAAAAAGACTGTCAGCTGCTGCTGTTCGAGAGCAGATTGTAGGAGAGGGGGCTGGAAGTGGGGGAACCAGGGAAGAGAATGGGGCAGGCATCCAGGACTGGAGAGTGCCCTGGGCTAGGACAGGTGGACAGATGTGGGATTTGTTCTGGACACTGAGCTTTTAGGATATAGATGGGGGTGGGGCTGGGGCCCCACCAGGGTCCTTAGTGGGTCACATATTTAGGGTAGGAAAAGCAGTAGGAAGTCAACAGCAGCAATAAATATTCCTGAGGTATTACATATGTCTGATGTTGAATTCCCCAGTGCACTCACACTCCCATTTTAACCTGAGGTGACCAAATGGAGCAACCCACCAGTTAGCTCACCTGAGCAACGTTGACGCCCTGGTCCAATGCATACTGCACCAGCCCAGCGGCTGTATCATGGGACAGAGAGTTCAGATTATACTTGACCCTGCAGTGGGGAACAGAGCCCAGTCAAACCCATTCCAGCCACCAATCCCTTCCAGCCCAGGTTGGCTGCCCCCCTACCCAGGCTCCTCCTGGGGACCCCTCACCGCCCAAGCATGCTGGTAGAGATGAGGTTTGGAGACAGCACGTCCAGGGCCCAGCCCACAAAGTCCCCATCCTCCTCCATTTTCGCAAAGAGCCTGTCCCGCTCGCTCTCCGACAGGGTCTTTGAGTCTGGGAAAAGGGTTGGGAGAGAAGGGGAGCAGCTGGTTCTCCCAATTCCTGCTCTCTCCCTCCAGTTTACACCCGCCCCTGCACATGTCCAGGAACCCTCTTTCCCCAGACATACACCAAGGGCTCACCTGCCACTTTCAAGGCCTCCAGATCTGCTAGGCGCGACATGGGACAATAACAAATGGCGTAAACCATGGGGCCTGGAAAAATGGGGTCCAACCTGTGAGCCCATGAAAGCCGCCATCCTTGTTCCATTATCACCACTTTTTCCGGTCCCATCACCAATGCCATGGCTATCACACCACACACAACGAAACCGGTGCAATCCCGGCTCCCATTACAAGTGCAATTTGCATCCCCCTTATCACGTCCCTCCTCCACCCCAGCCCTGGGGACACACCCAGCACCGGGCCCCGGCCTGCTTCATCGACGCCCAGGACGCACGGCTCCTTGCGGCACACTGCGGGCACAGGTGAGTTCAGGCGACAGCGGCCCGTATTGTCTCTCTCCAGCTCTCTGAGATCCATGCCGCCTCGGCTGCCACTACCAGCCGCAGGAACCAGGTCTGCAGGCGCAGGTCTCGGCGCGCGTTTTCCGCAGGTTCCTCAGTGGTTGGACCTGACCAATCAGCGCGCAGGACACGCCCCCGACCCCCCCCGCCGCCGTGACGTTTGCGCAGCCGACGCCGACGCCACTGCCGTAGGCTGTGCTGGGAATTGTAGTTTCCAAGGCCCACCACAGCGCTCTGAATTTGAGAAACCGGGTGGGAGGGGTAGCTTTCGAAGCTCCGCTCAGAGGTCTCCCGAGCCTCGCCCGCCGGGGCTGGTGGGAGAAGCGGGAATTAAACGGGAAACTGAGCGGAACTGGAAGGGAACGGCCCAGTCAGGCCTATAAGATGAAATTCCCGTCCCCCACCTGGACTCAGGCCATTTGCAACCGCGATCCCTGTCACTCCACAAAGTCTAGGCGCCCTGGAGTAGGTGTCTCCAGCCCATTGGGCTCAGGCCTTCGGACTACCTCTCTCATCTACCTCTCTCTCGGTACCTCATCAGGATCTCCGCCCCGCCCCTTACTACCCTCTTTCTCATTCGGACTAAGCCTCCCCTTCCTCCGAACCGAGGTCTGAGATCCCAAGACCTCAATAGACTCTTGTATATCAGGAGTCATGTTGTCTCCCACCCTGCCCTTCTCCTCGCCCCATCTTATTTTCTGGTCTCAGCGGGGCTCATTCCTCTGCCTGTGGGTCCCCAGCTCTCACCAGGTTCATGTCCCTTCCTCAGGATCACGGCTCCTCCATCTCTGTTTTCCTGCACTATCTTTCTTCCTTTCTGCCCGATATCGTCCTTTCTGCTCACATCTCCGGACTCAGCTTTCTCCTCCCCCCACCACCCTCAAGCCCTAGACTTAGGGCCCCAGTTCTCCCTTCCCGATGCCCACCTCCTCTGCGTTCCCCCTCGGCCCCCCCCTCCCCCCGTTCTTCCTTTCTTCCCGCCCACCCTGGGGACTTCCCAGCCCACCCCAGCCCGCCCCCTTTGAGCCCGCCTCTAACCCGGACTCAGGGCCTCCAGTCGCAGTCGATTGGCTTGCAGGATGAACAATCTCGTTGCCGGCAGGGCAGCACCTGCACCAGGTTCTCGCGGTCCATGAACACTGGATCCGGCGCTGTGCCCAGCACCTCGCGACTGCGCTCCTGCTTGCCCAGGTTGCAAAGACAGCGCCACTTTCCCCACGGGCCAAGGATCGAGTCCTCTAAGTCTAGGGATGAAGAGTCAGGTGTATGTGTAGGAGGGGGGGAACCTATGTACCCCTAGACCCTCCTCTAGGGAAGGAGGAGGCTAAAAACACTGACAGCAACAGTTCGTTTTTTAAAAAATGTTTTAAAAATGATTTTAGAGACAGAGGGAGGGAGAGGGATAGAAACATCGATGAGAAACATTCATCACCTGCCTCCTGCACGCCCCATACTGGGGATGGAGCCCACAATCTGTATGTACCATGACAGAATCAAACCGATAACCTCTTGGTTCATGGGTCGATGCTCAACCACTGAGCCACACCGGCTGAGCAATAGTTCATGTTTGCAGTGTGGTGCTTCTGTGCCAGGTGCCTTTGCCATAGATGATCCCATTAGCCCCAGGTGGGGAAACTGAGACCTAGAAAGAGCAAGCCACCCTTCCGAGCTCACACATCTGGTGAGCGACCCAGAAAGACTGCAAACTGGAGGGAATAATGGCGGCGGAATAGACAGACGTGTTCCGAGCCTTGTCCCGGAGCAGAAAGAAAGAACAGCTGAGGGTCGCGCAAGGAGTGTTTGTTGGCTGGCTGGGAGACAGCTGAATTCCAGAAGGAGGTGGGGGACTGCTGAACGGGGTTCCCCTGACCTGGCAGCACGAACTGCGGCTGGGTCCCCTCCCGGAGCTGCGGGCTTGGACGCGGAGTCTGCGCCATCTTGATCCGGAAAGTGGAGTTTATCTGAAGCCTGAGAATCCACAACTGCGGCACCTCAGGAACAGCTGCGAGCCCCAGAACAACGCTCCCCAACTGGCGCAAGCACACGGGTTCAGAGAAGCTCTACACTCCACCACGGAAAGGTCAGATTTCGCCTGGGATAAGGTGAGGTCTCTGGTCCCGGCGGGAGAGAGGAACGCGCGTTTTGCGGGAGCTGGAGGACCAGGGAAGTCTGTGCCTAGAAAAATCCGTGGCTGTAGGGGCTGGCGTGATCTGTGACTGTGGAAAGGGGTCCTCAGAGCTGCTAAGAGAAGGGCACTCTAAAAAGCAACCCATTTTGATCTGAAGTGCAGGGACACCCTAAGAATTTCAGGCAGTCCAGACTTACGCGCAGCCCGTGCGCTCCCTGGGTGCCCGGGCTTACTCGCAGTCCCGGAATTCGCACACTTGGGCTTTTTCCTCTTCAAATCCTTGCATCTGATTACTAAGCCCAATACATAGGATCACCCAGTTGGGGACACCCTGGGAGACTGCAGGGGAAGGTTGTTTTTCTGGAACCTGGGGATCAGAGCGGGGAGTGACCATCAGAGAGCCAGCTCTGAGGCAGCCCACTCCCACAGGCCCGTGGCGAGTGCCACAGGGAAAGAAGGCTCTAACACTGCCTAGAGAGGCCATAGATAGACCCGGAAGTCAATCCAGAAACACTGCCACCCAGGGGCTGAATCACAAATTGACTCTTGTGTAATCAAAAATAAAGGAATACGAGAAATTAAGACACACCGCCTGCTTAAAATCAGGACTGGCTTACAACACCGAAGAGCAGTGGATCGCAGGGAACTGCAATACTGTCTGGACTGAGAAACAGGCGTGCCAAACAGAAAAACAGAGGAAGTGAATGACCTTCACTACTCCACATTTTATTTTTACCTTTTATTTTTTTTATTTTTTTTATTTTTTTTAAATTTTCATTTTTTGCATCTTTTAATCAAGAAACTTTTTTTTCGTTTTTCATCACTTGATTTTACCTTTTTAATGATTACATTTTTATTTTCAATCCGTATTATTACTACTGCTATTTTATCTTTTTTTTTTTTTTTTTTAAAGTGTCATTTTATTTTCTCTTCATTTTATTTTGGGATTAGGGTTATACATTCTATTTTTTATCTTTCCTTTAGCATCGTTTTACTCTATCTCAACTCTACCTTTAGGCCATCACTCTCTTCCTAACCTCCCCCTTTTCAGTGTCCTGTTTGTCTTACCCTTTTACTGCTTTAGATTTTCCCTATTCTTTCTGTTTACCCCTTGTTAAAATTTCACCCTACTTACATATCTAATCTCCAATCCCCTGCTCCAAGTCCACATACACCTTTCCCTTCGCTGTCTGAGTTATCCATAAACTTGTCCTTATCTCTGTCCTTTTGTTGTTGTTTGCTTGAATGTAGATTATATCCAATTTTTATGCTTTTTTTGTGAGATTGTTTTGCTTATTCTTCTTTTATTTATTTTTTTGTTTGTTTTGTGCTTCAGCTTTCCCTTGCCTCACTCCATATTAGTTGGTGTTGTAGTTTGTACTAATCCCCAGGCACTTGTTGCTGGCATTTGCTGGGATTAGTGATTGTTCTATTGGAGTTTTATCCCCAATATATATAGTCTGTTCCCCTTTCTCTCTTAGTCAATTTCTTGTCTCTCTTACTTTTTTTTTTTTCTCTTTACTTTCCCTTTTCCCAATTTCATTTTCACACTCCTTTTTTCTTTTTTTTTTTCTTTCTTTCTTTTTTCCTCTTCTTCTTTCTCTTCTATCACCTAATTTGCCTTTCTCTGGTGGTCACCTTTATTGGAGGTTATTAATATCGTGAATACATTCCTGTTCAGTGCCTTGTGAGTTGTACCTGGTAGTGCTGTATTTTGTGCCTTTAAATCAACCCAGGAGAGAGAGAACTACATAACCAGACACCCAGAGAAGAGAGACCATGGGGAGACAAAGAAGCAGCCCGCATATGAAAGAAAAGCAGGCATCACCAGAAAAGGAAGTAAACGAAATGGAGGCAAGCAACCTTCCAGAAAAAGAATTCAGAGAAATGGTCATAAGGTGGCTGAAAAGAATGGAAGACAAATTCGACAATATGAGCAAGAACCAAGAGGAAATGAAGAAGAACCAAGAAGAAATGAAAAATGACATCGCTGCTGTAAAGAACTCAATAGAAAGCATCAAGAGTAGACTAGAAGAAGCAGAGGACCGCATCAGTGAGCTAGAAGACAAGATGGAAAAAAATACCCAAGAAAAGCAACTTCTAGAAAAAAAAATTAAAAGGCAGGAGGAGAGTCTAAGGGAACTTTGGGACAACACGAAACAAAACAACATCCGCATAATAGGGGTTCCAGAAGGAAAGGAAGCTGAGCAAGGAATAGAAAACCTCTTTGAAGAAATAATGACAGAAAATTTCCCAGATATAGGGAAGAAAAAACCCACACAAATCCAAGAAGCTCACAGAGTCCCAAGCAAAATGAACCCCAAAAGACCGACGCCAAGGCACATTATAATTAAATTGGCAAACACCAACGACAAAGTAAGAATCTTAAAAGCAGCAAGAGAGAGACAGAAAGTTACATACAAAGGAACCCCCATCAGACTAGCAACTGATTTCTCAACAGAAACTCATCAGGCCAGAAGGGAATGGAATGAAATATACAAAGTCATGCAAAGGAAGGGGCTGAATCCAAGAATACTGTACCCAGCAAGGCTGTCAATCAAAATTGAAGGTGAAATCAGGAGCTTCACAGACAAAAAAGGACTAAGGGAATTTATTACCACCAAACCAGCAATGCAAGAAATGCTAAAGGGTCTACTGTAAAAAAAAAAAAAAAAAAAAAAAAGAAAGAAAGAAAGAAAGAAAGAAAGAAAGAAAGAAACAGGAAGCGAAGAAGTAACACAGGGGTAAAGAATAGGAATGGCGACAAATAAGTACCTATCAATAATAACTTTAAATGTAAATGGATTAAATGCCCCAATCAAAAGACATAGGGTAACAGATTGGATAAAAAAACACGACCCATATATCTGCTGTCTACAAGAAACCCACCTCAGAAAAAAAGACGCACACAGACTGAGGGTGAAGGGATGGAAAAAGGTTTTCCAGGCAAATGGAACTGAAAAAAAAGCTGGGGTAGCAATACTTATTTCTGACAAATTAGATCTCAAACTGAAGGACATAACAAGAGATAAGGAAGGCCATTTCATAATACTAAAGGGAGCAATCCAACAAGAAGAAATAACTCTGGTAAACATATATGCACCCAATACAGGAGCACCCAAATACATAAAAAAACTCCTGGAAGATATCAAGGGAGACATTGACAGCAATACAATCATAGTAGGAGACTTTAATACCCCACTATCACCATTGGACAAATCCTCTAAACAAAACATCAGCAAAGAAACATCAATCCTAAATGACTCACTAGACCAGATGGAATTAATTGACATCTTCAGAACATTTCACCCCAAAGCCACAGAATATACATTCTTCTCAAGCGCACATGGGTCATTTTCAAAGATAGACCATATGTTGGGACATAGGCAAAGTCTCTTCAAATTCAAGAAGATAGAAATCATATCAAGCATCTTCTCAGACCACAGTGGCATAAAACTGGAAATCAACTACAATAAAAACAACCCAAAGAAATCAAACACATGGAGACTAAACAGCATGCTATTAAACCATGACTGGGTTACCAGAGAGATCAAAGAAGAAATAAAAAACATCATGACAACAAATGACAATGAAAACACTACAATCCAAAATCTATGGGACACAGCGAAAGCAGTCTTGAGAGGGAAGTTCATAGCTCTACAAGCCTACTGCAAAAAACAAGAAACAGGGGTAATAAATTACCTAACCCAACAACTCAAAGAGTTAGAAAAAGAGCAACAAGAAAAGCCCAGTGTAAGCAGAAGGAAGGAAATAATAAAGATCAGAGCACAGATAAACGACATAGAGACCAAAGAAACAATACAAAAGATTAACAAAACCAAGAGCTGGTTCTTTGAAAGGATAAACAAGATTGATGAACCTCTAGCCAGGCTCACCAAGAAGCAAAGGGAGAGGACCCAAATAAACAAGATCAGAAATGAAAGAGGTGAAATAACAACAGATCCCGCCGAAATACAAAGGATTGTTAAAAAATACTACGAACAACTCTATTCCAACAAACTGGACAACCTGGAGGAAATGGACATATTCCTAGAAAAATATAACCTTCCAAAACTCAATCAGGAAGAATCTAAACAGCTCAACATGCCAGTAACTATGGAAGAAATTGAAGCAGTCATCAAAGAGCTTCCGGCAAACAAAAGCCCGGGGCCAGACGGCTTCACAGGAGAGTTCTACCAAACATTCAAGGAAGAACTAAAACCTATCCTCCTCAGACTATTCCAAAAAATTCAAGAGGAAGGAACACTTCCAAGCTCCTTCTATGAAGCCAGCATCACCCTAATACCAAAACCAGATAAAGACAACACAATGAAAGAGAATTACAGGCCAATATCCCTCATGAATGTAGATGCCAAAATCCTCAACAAAATTCTAGCAAATAGGATCCAGCAGTACATCAGAAAGATCATACACCATGACCAAGTAGGGTTTATCCCAGGAATGCAAGGATGGTTCAATATCCGCAATTCAATAAATGTGATACATCACATAAACAAATTGAGAGATAAAAATCACATAGTCATATCAATTGATGCAGAAAAAGCATTTGACAAAATCCAACACCCTTTCTTGATAAAAACTCTCAACAAGGTGGGAATAGAAGGATCATACCTCAACATCATAAAAGCTATATATGATAAACCCACAGCTAACATCATACTCAATGGGCAAAAACTAAAACCATTTCCCCTAAGAACAGGAACAAGACAGGGATGCCCACTCTCACCACTCCTGTTTGACATAGTACTGGAAGTATTAGCCACTGCAATTAGACAAGAAGAAGAAATAAAAGGCATCCAAATTGGAAAAGAAGAAGTAAAGCTGTCCTTATTTGCAGATGACATGATATTGTACATAAAAAACCCGAAAGACTCCATCAAAAAACTAACAGACTTAATAAATGAATTCGGCAATGTAGCAGGATACAAAATTAACACCAAGAAATCTATGGCATTTCTATACACCAACAATGAACTTACAGAAAGAGAGACTAAAAAAGCAATCCCATTTTCCATCGCACCAAAAAAATTAAGATACTTAGGAATAAACCTAACCAAGGAGGTAAAAGACCTATATGCAGAAAACTACAGGACACTGAAAAAAGAGATAGAGGAAGATGTAAACAGATGGAAGAACATACCATGTTCATGGATTGGTAGAATCAACATCATCAAAATGTCCATACTACCCAAAGCAATCTATAGATTCAATGCACTCCCCATTAAAATACCAACGGCGTATTTCACAGACCTAGAAAGAACTCTCCAAAAATTCATCTGGAATAAAAAAAGACCCCGAATAGCCACAGCAATCCTGAGAAAGAAGAATAAAGTAGGAGGGATCTCAATACCAGATTTCAAGCTGTATTACAAAGCCACTGTCATCAAAACAGCCTGGTACTGGCACAAGAACAGACATATAGATCAATGGAACAGAATAGAGAATCCAGATATCGACCCAAACCAATATGCGCATTTAATATTTGACAAAGGAGGCATGAGCATACAATGGAGTCAAGACAGTCTCTTTAATAAATGGTGTTGGGAAAATTGGACAGATACATGCAAAAAAATGAAACTAGATCACCAACTTACACCATACACAAAAATAAACTCAAAATGGGTACAGGACTTAAATATAAGACGGGAAACCATAAAAATACTAGAGGAATCCACAGGCAGCAAAATCTCAGACATATGCCAAAAGAACTTTTTCAGTGATACTGCCCCTAGGGCAATGGAAGCCAAACAGAAAATAAACAAATGGGACTACATCAAAATAAAAAGCTTTTGCACAGCAAAAGAAACCATCAACAAAACAACAAGAAACCCCACTGTATGGGAGAACATATTTGCAAATGGTATCACTGATAAAGGTTTAATTTCCAACATCTACAGGCAGCTTATACAACTTAATAAAAGGAAGATAAATGATCCAATAAAAAAATGGGCAACGGACCTAAATAGAAGCTTTTCGAAAGAAGACAGAAGGAAGGCCAAGAGACACATGAAAACATGCTCAAAGTCACTAATTATCCGAGAGATGCAAATCAAAACAACAATGCGATACCATCTCACACCTGTCAGAATGGCTATCATCAACAAATCAACAAACGACAAGTGTTGGCGAGGATGCGGAGAAAAAGGAACCCTCGTGCACTGCTGGTGGGAATGCAGACTGGTGCAGCCACTGTGGAGAACAGTATGGAGTTTCCTCAAAAAACTGAAAATGGAACTCCCATTTGACCCAGTAATCCCACTCCTAGGAATATATCCTAAGAAACCAGAAACACCAATCAGAAAGGATATATGCACCCCTATGTTCATAGCAGCACAATCTACAATAGCTAAGATTTGGAAACAGCCTAGGTGCCCATCAGCAGATGACTGGATCAGAAAACTATGGTACATCTACACAATGGAATACTATGCTGCCGTAAAAAAGAAGGAATTACTACCATTTGTAGGCACTTGGATGGAATTAGAGAACATTATGCTAAGTGAAATAAGCCAGTCAATGAAAGAAAAATACCACATGATCCCACTCATTTGGGGATAATGAAAAACATTATAAACTGATGAACAAAAAGATAGTTACAGAGGCAGTAAAGCATCAAACAGACTGTCAAATTACAGTGGTAAGGTTAGGGAGAGGTGGGGGAAATAAGAGATCAACTGAAGGACTTATATGCATGTATATAAGAGTAACCAACGGATGCAAAACATTGGGGGGTGAGGGCATGTATGGGAGTGGGGTGGGGGTGGGGGGCAATGGTAAGATATGTACACATATAATACCTTAATAAAAATTTGAAAAAAAAAAAAAAAAAAAAAAAGAAAGACTGCAAACTGACACTTCCCACCTGTGCCAGTTGGAACTGTGGTACAACACCCTTTGTGCCCCACCCTAAGAAGCTAATTCATCTTCAGGGACATGATCATGAGCCTGTCTAGCTGGCACAGTGACACCTGATCAGCAGGTCTGTCAGTTGGTAAGTTAAATGACATGATTAGCATAACAACAATACTTAAAGCCCCTGGCACTGGGCTAGCTCCTGGAATAAAGACAATGAGTATGATCACTTTTAAAACAACTACAAGTTACTGAGAGCGCTTACACTCCCCTTAACAGAGCTCTTTTACTGACTTCTCTCTGGCCTCTATGAGATAGGCCTTAACTCACCAAACCTCCATCACAGAACACTAGCATCTTTCATTCTTCTTGTAACAGTGATAAATTGTAACCCACCTCACCATTCTTTTGACATTGTTTCTGTAGATGGTGACTCGGATTAATATGTAACTTGTAGATAAACCGCATGTTTGTAAAATAATCCTAGGAACTCTCTCACATTGAATACTCGTGTGTGTGTGTGTGTGTGTGTGTGTGTGTGTGTGTGTCTTTCTCTCCCTCCCTCCCTTCCATTCTCTCTGAAAAGCAGTGGAAGAACATATCTTCAGGTGAGGATTAACAACAAAAAGAATCAGAGGGACCTCAGCAGATACAGACTCTGACCTACAGTCATCCCAGGTCTAGAATTGCTGACCTTTAATGGTAAAACCAGGATGGCAAAAACCAGAATCACGCTCACCAGACCATCCCTTGACCAGTTGTTGTTTTTTTGTGTGTGTTTGTTTGTTTTTTGCTTGTTTGTGTTTTATTTTTACAGAGAGGAAGGGAGAGGGATAGAGAGTTAGAAACATCGATGAGAGAGAAACATCGATCAGCTGCTTCCTGCACGCCCCCTACTGGGGATGTGCCCGCAACCAAGGTACATTCCCTTGACCGGCATGGAACCTGGGACCCTTCAGTCTGCAGGCCAAAGCTCTATCCACTGAGCCAAACCAGTTAGGGCCCTTGACCAGTTTTGAGGTTCTTATCAGCATGAACCATGCTGGTCTTCCAGGAGAGAACTTTTCAACGCCCTCCCCTTGAGCTCTTTGTTCTGCTTTCCCTCTCCCTCCTTATAAAAACCTGGGCCTGCTCTGAGATGTGGAGATGGGCTTTTCAACAACAGTCCCCTATCATCTCAGGTGGCCAACACTTGAATAAACCTCTTTCTTTTTTCACCAGCATCTATCTCACAAATTTGACTTTCATGGCACCAGGCGGCAGAATCCAGTTACATTCCACCAGGCCTTTTGGCCTTGGCACATGCTTTTCCCACTCCCTGGCAACACTCTTCCTCCTAAATCTTTGCAATTTTTGTTTTTCTTGTCACGTCAGTCAGCTACATTGGTTACCTATCTTCTTCAGCCAGGCCTTCTCAGGCTTCAGAAATTGACCTACTACCTTCTTTCTCTGTCTCTGCCCTTCCTACCACCTATCCATGTGCTTATGGATGTGTCTGCTTGGGTCCAGCTCACACCCCCGCTCCACGTGTAAGCTGCTAAAGGCAGTCTCTATTTCAGTGTACAGATGAGAAAACTGAGCCTCACAGAAAAGTGACTAGCCCAAGGGACGCCGCCAAGTGCGACGCTGGGCGGAGATCTGAGGAGGGTCTCTTTGCAGCCAGCTGGCAAAGTGGGACGATGGGGCGGCACCTTTCCCCGCCTACAGTTACCTTTCCCCAGATGCTGCAGCCGCAACTGCTCCCATGTGTCGCCTTTGCCCTGCTCGCCGAAGTAATGGTAGTCGGGGGAGACCTGCACAGGGGTCGCCAGCAGCAGGAACATCAGAGGCGACAGCAGTAGCGCAGTTGAGCTCTGGTCCATGCAGGACTCCAACCGCTCCCGGCGCGCTCCGGGGCCGAGACCCGCGCGGGATCTGCGGGGCCCTCACTGCCCTCATGGGTGGGCACAGTGGGCGCGGCCCGCAGCTGCGCATTCCCCAAGACCCGGCCGGCTCGTCCCCCTCCCCTACGGCGGCAGTGGACCCGACCGCTCCTCCCGTCACCACGCCCCGCCCTGAGCGTCACGGTTCGGGCCGCGCATATAAGGCTCCGCGGCCCTGTGCGTACTTGGCGCTGAGAACGCGAGTCCACGCGGGTTTGCTGGTGTGTGCGTCCCATCCTTCCCCACGCAGGTAGGGACTCCTGGAGCGCACCGGGCTGGGGGAAGCCCCTTTGGAGTCTCTCCGGCCCTCTCCAGACCTCAGCCCTGGCCGCCTTTGTTTCCCCCCGCCTTGGTGGCCGCCTTTGTCCTTGGGGTGGGGTGGGGAATCGAGGCCAGAGCTTGGCTTGCTCTCCGCCCCCTGCTCTCGGGGGTTCCTCCTGGGGCGGCGAGCCCGCGCCAGCGCATTCAGGTCAATTTGCTCATGAGAGGCCGGGCGGCAGCGGCTGGGCCGCTCTTGTTGGCCGGGAGGGAGGGTCTCCCGTGGTCTAAAAGCCGCGTACAGCCGGTACCCAGGAGGGTTCCAGACAGTGCCCCTGCCTTCGCCCTTCTGACTCAGTCACCGGGCCCAGCACGCAGCGTGACCTTGGGAAGGAGGACAAAGGGTCTGCCCGGGCGCACTGACCAGGCAAGAGGGGGCGGGGGTCTCAGCTTTCAGTCATGGCCACCGGCAACGCGCACATTGGCAAGCCCGCCCCGGACTTCCAGGCCACCGCCGTGGTGGAGGGCGCCTTCAAGGAGGTGAAACTTTCCGACTACAGAGGTGAGGCCGGCCTGGAGGGGGCCCAGGTGGGGGCGGGGCCCTGGCTTCGGAGGCGCTGGGCCCTCACTGCTCATCCGTTCCCTCCCCCTCCTCCAGGGAAATACGTGGTCCTCTTTTTCTACCCGTTGGACTTCACTTTTGTGTGCCCCACGGAGATCATCGCTTTCAGCGAGCACGCCGAGGACTTCCGCAAGCTGGGCTGCGAGGTGCTGGGGGTCTCTGTAGACTCGCAGTTCACCCACCTGGCTTGGTATGAGTGGGGACCAGCAGGGAGGGAGGGGTGCAGCCAAACCTATACCTCTACAGGGTCCCAGCTGTGTGTTCTAGTGCCGTTGCTCAACCTCTGCACCTCCCTTCCCCATCTTGAAAATAATGGAAATAATGACGCCCAAGTCCTTAACGATGACAACAGTAATTAGCATTTGGAATCTAGTTGCTTGGTGTGAAGTTGCAAATGCTTTATCTCACTTAGGGCAAAGCAGCCTCCCTCCCAACAAGAAGGTGGCAACTCCAGTTCAAGGGTGTGGAGGGCTGGGCCCCAGAACACAGCTAGAGAGGAGGATGGGCACTTTGCCCCAAGATGCTGGTGACCACCAGCGCATGTGAAGCCACTTTGTTGGAATGAGAGCATTAGCTTAGTCTTCCCAGCTGTGGGAAACAGCCCCTGCACCCACATCAGGGTGGGGTGGGTGGGACTTCCAGGGCCTTGCTCCAGAGCCCCTTATCTCTCTCCTCCAGCACCCCGTCTCCAGCCCTTATCACACCCAGGTCCACAGGGTGAGTACCCTGCTGTGCCAGGTATCCTGAGGCCCCAGCCCTGTCTCCCCTACTCCCAGGATTAACACCCCCCGGAAGGAGGGAGGCTTGGGCCCCCTGAACATCCCTCTGCTGGCTGATGTAACCAGAAGTTTGTCCCATGATTATGGCGTGCTGAAGGAAGATGAGGGCATCGCCTACAGGTACTAGGGGATCCCCAGGGTGAGGGGACCACTCTTGGGCAATGCCCTCCCTGCCATTAGCCCCGTGGCTGGAAGGGAGATGGTGCTCCCTTCACCGGCCAGTGGGAGCTACCAGCTTTTCACTGTGAACCCTCATATCTTTAGGGGCCTCTTTATCATCGATGGCAAGGGTGTCCTTCGCCAGATCACTGTCAACGATTTGCCTGTGGGGCGCTCTGTGGATGAGGCTCTGCGGCTGGTCCAGGCCTTCCAGTACACAGATGAGCATGGGGAAGGTGAGTGCACAAACATTCACGTGCCCCTCTCTGTCACTCATGTAGACATTCACTGCATGCTTTATCACCTATGTAACATGGATATGAAGGCCCCAAAGAAGGTTCAGCTCAGGGCCTCATCTGCAGGAAGTTTCTAGTCTGATTGGGAAGCTACCCCAATACGAGGGTGGGTAGCTGGGAGGTAATAAAAGTCTACAGAAAAGGTATTTGAGAAGATGTGTGCCACGGCAGGCTTGAATAAAATTAGTTGGATCAGACTACCTTTTTGGGTGAAGGACACAGCTTGACCAAAGTCTAGTAGGGAAAAAGATGGGGCTAGAGGGGCCAAAAAGAAATAAAAATATCAGCTACAAGCCCTGCACTTGGGCTTGGGGGCTTCTGTCAACATGTGGTGTGGTCTTGGGCCTGGACCACTTGGCTCTGGGCTTTTTCTTCTGCAACTCGGGATCTCACCTTGCCTCTCACTGCTGCCCTACCTTGAATATGGGCTGTAGCCTCACATGTGCATCCTTGTGTCTTCCCACAGTCTGTCCCGCTGACTGGAAGCCAGGTAGTGACACAATCAAGCCTGATGTGGATGATAGCAAGGAATACTTCTCCAAACACAGTTAGGCTGGCAGACAGATGCCAAGCTTGGGCTCTGGGCCCCCACCTGTGTGCCTGTGCTGGTCCAGGAAAGGCCAGGCCTGCCCCTTCAAATTCCACAGTCCTGATCCTGAAGGGCTAGGCCAAGGCCTTCTTATATTCCTAGCTGAGTGGTGAATGGTTACCCATTGCTGGAACTCCCCAACCGGGCACAGGCCTAGAGGTGACCAATAAAGTATTAGGGACAGGTTGTGAGTCTGTGTTGGTGTGGTCTGTTCTGCTATCTCTTGTCAGTCCATAGCCCCCACCCTCTTTCGCTAAGCTCTGGTCTGAGAAACTGACACTGTAGTTACTTATCTGCACCACAGGGTGGCGGTGTTACCTCATGTACACTGTTTTCTCTCACCTTCGGTCAAAGGGCAGTTGGCGGGGTTGCTATTTGCCCCTTGCCATGAACAAGTCCCTGAATCTGACCTTGAAGGGCAGTCCCCACATCTTGCCATCAGCCAGGCTGGTTCAAATATTATTTTAAGAGATGCGATCTTTCCTGGTTTTCTTCATCAGGAAAATGGAAATAAAGACAACCAAGCCAGATCACCATGCATGTTAAAAGAGATAAAAGTATCGCCAAAACCGGTTTGGCTCAGTGGATAGAGCGTCAGCCTGTGGACTGAAAGGTCCCAGGTTCGATTCCGGTCAAGGGCATGTAACTTGGTTGCGGGCACATCCCCAGTGGGAGGTGTGCAAGAGGCAGCTGATCGATGTTTCTCTCTCATCGATGTTTCTGACTATCTGTTCCTCTTCCTTCCTCTCTGTAAAAAATCAATAAAATATATTTAAAAAAAAAAAAGAGATAAAAGTATGACCCTCGCTGGTTTTGCTCAGTGGATAGAGCCTCAGCCTGCACACCAGAGTCCCGGGTTCAGTTCCGGTCAAGGGCAGGTACCTTGGTTGCAGGTTCCTCCCCTGGTCAGGGCTCATGCAAGAGGCAACCAAATGATGTTTCTCTCACATTGATGTTTCTCCCTGTCTTTCCCTCTTTTCCACTCTCCCTAAAAATCAATGGAAAAATATCCTTGAGTGAGGATTAACAAAAAAATAAGAAGAGATAAAATATATAAAGCTCAGGGCCCAGTGAATGGTTACTAGGGAGGGTTCCTGGGCCTGGAAGAAGAGTCCAGTCTTATGGGAAAGAGGTTAGGGACCCAGTCCTGAGAACAGAGCCAAGAATGGGAGCTCCAGGCCCTGGCCAGGTAGCTCAGTTGGTTAGAGCTTTGTCCCCATACACCAAAGTTGGGGATTTGATCCCTAGTTAGAAGCAACCACTGACTACATAAGAAGTGGAACAGCACATCGGTGTTTCTTTCCCTTCCTCTCTCAAACTAAATTAAAATTTTTTTAAAGAAGTGGGAACTTGAGCTACGTGCTTAGTGAGCATGCTCTGCCCCCACCCTCCTCTGAAGTTTGAAAGAGCTGCCTGTCAGCCCCTAGGGTAGAAGGGTGAGGGTTAGGCTGGGAGGCAGGAGGCAGGTTCAGGAGCAAGGAATTTTCCCAGGAGTGCAGTTTGATTCTGTATGTGTTCAGGCAAGTGACTTTGCCACCCTGAGCCCATATTTACTTCCACAGAACAGGACTGACAAGCTCATTTAATCCAGACCCATTATTAATATTGCTGCCCAGCCTAATACCCACCAAAGTCACTAATCTCAGCCTTGGAATTTTATCTACACTTCTCCCCAAGGCCCTGTGTGGTCTTCCCTGACCTCAACTCCACCCTCCTGGTTTATTCTATTCCACGCATACTGGCTTCTTATTGTTCTTTAACAGGCTGATCTTGTTCTGGCCTCAGGAACTGCATGTGTTCCTTCTGCCCAGAATGCTGTTACCCAGGTTTTCTCAGGGCTGGGCTTCTTCAAATCTGGTCTCATTAGAGGTCTATGTCCCCAATCTATCCTCCAAAGCAGCTCATCTGCCCTGCCCTGCTTTCACCTGTGTCTTCTTTTCCTAGCACTTACCACCATCTCGGAATCATGTTTCCTTGTTTATTGTCCATCTGCCTGCTGTGGTCTAGACTGTGTATACAGGGCTGGGTTGTTCGGTACTTTAGAAATAAGTCAAGTGTCTGTTCTGTCCATCCAGCCCCTATGGGCTGGTTTCTCTGCTGTTCTGAGTGCTTCCAGCTCCGAGGCTGGGTCCACTGGTTACCCACATACCAATCACAGCTGCGGGGAAAGGAGCCCCGCGCCAGAGCGACGGAGGCGCGCGGCGGCCTGGCCAGCCACCCCGGCAGGACCAGACTTGGCAGCCGCCCCATCCTGGCCTGGCACCGGGAGGGGAAACTGGCAGGCGGGCGCCGCCCTTCCTGGCGGAGGTGAGGGGGACCGCGGCGGCAAGGACGCGCGGGCAGTAGCAAACCCCCACCCGGGTCAGGTCAGACAGCGTGGGCGCGGCGGGGCCCGGGCGCCAGCCAGAGGAGGGAGGCTCTGGGGCGGCTCCCCGGACCCTGGAGCGCGGCCCACCCACCACGGACGCTCTGGACTCAGGCCTGGGGCTTTCCGGGCCCAGACAGCCGCCCGCCTGGGAAAATCCCGGCCTCCTTCCGGGCGCCGCGGCCCTTGCCCGGCAGAGCGGGGGAGGGGATTCCCGGAATCTGCCCGGAGACCGCGGTCGCGTCACTGGACAGAATCCGCCCATATAAGGGCAGCGCTTCCGTTGCGTCAACAGGGAAAGCCCCGGCGTGCGCGACTAGGTGGGGCCGCGCCTGCGCACTGCGTGTATCGCCCCAGGCATCCTGCCCCCAGGTGTTAGGCTGGACCACGTCCTCGCCCTGGACTTTCCAGCCCCCGGGATCTGGGACCGCGAGCAGGGTTGGACACCCTGGCTGGGCGGGGTCGCGAGATGCTGGGGCAGAGCTGGCGAGGTGACAGATACCGAAGCGAACCACAAACAGCAGCGGGGTGGGGGCATCCCAGTACTCTCCTCCCTCCGCCCGCCCGGCTTGGAAAAAAAGACAACAGAAATTAATAAAGAACCTTTTTTTTTACTTAAATAGATTCAATAAAAAGTCAGAACAACAAACACACACACACAAACACATCTTAAAATAAACTCTTTAGAGACTAAGTGCGTGTTTCTTTTCCACAGTACGGTGCAGAGGGGGAGGGTAGGGGGCAGGGGTCCCCTCCCCAGTGTCCCCGCGGGCTTGAGTACCGGGCGGCGGGGCCAGCTCCGCCGCGATCGCCCCCTCCTCCCCTCCCTGTTAAATACACAAATATATTATATTCAATATGAATCGAGTTCGTTTCCAGCAGAAAAAAAAATACAAAAAAAAAGTGGAAGGGGGGCTTGTAAACGTTGAGGTGGAAGGACTGGGCGCAGAGCGGGCGGACAGGAGTCCAGTGTGATTTTCGGCGTTCCCATGCCCCGGGGCGGGTGCCCACCGCCTGCACCCTCACCCTATGGTAGGCTTGCGCCCAGCCGTCCAGGCTGGGGGGTGGGATGTCCGTACGGGGAAGGGGAGCTCAGAAGGCGTGTCCCTTGACCCCTAACAGCAGCTGGCAGCCGTTGCTGACATGGGTCATGACCTTCTGTTTGAGCTGGGCCACCTGCTCCCGGAGGAGGCCTGCAGTGCTCGAGAGCCCCGCGTTCTCGGCCTTGAGTGTCTTCACCTTGTCCTCCAGGCGCGCGATGCGCTCCAGCTTCCGCTTCCGGCACTTGGTGGCCGCCAGCCGGTTCCGCAGCCGCTTGCGCTCCACTTTGATGCGCTCCTGGTCTTCCATGTTGATGGGAGACACTGGTGGCGTGGCGTCGCGGCTGCGCGCCTCAGGCACGGTCTGCGGTTCTTCCTTGAAGGTGGAGGCGCCGCGGCCCAGGCCCAGCTGCGCTGGGTGGCCGCCGGCGAAGGGTGGCGCGTGTGGGAGGTAGCTGATGGTGGCCGTCGGGTACGAGCTGCTGGTCCCAACGGCGGCCCCGGCGCCTCCGGAGGGCGCAGAGGCTGGGGAATAGCTGCTGAGGTTGGTGTAGACGGGAGGAGGCTCCGGGCCAGCATAGACACCCCCAGGCCCCGCCGGGGCCCCCCCGCTGGCGCCCAGGGACACGTTGGGGGGCGTCACGTGGTTCATCTTGTGCAGGTCGTCCAAGGCTTTGACAAAGCCGTCGGCGAAACCCTCCTGCTCCTCGGTGACGCCGCCCCCTGCGCCCCCCGCACCTCCACTGCTGCCGCCCCCGCGAGGGTAAAAGTACTGTCCCGGGGGCGTAGGCGTCGTCGTGATCACGCCGTTGCTGTTGGGGACGATCAGGCGCTCCAGCTCAGATGAGGCGAGCTTGAGCGACGCGCCCGAGTCCGAGCCCTGGCCGGAAAAGTAGCTGCCACCACCGCTGCCCTCTGGGCCCGGGCCCCGCGCCCCAGGTGCTTTCAGACCTCTGTAAGGGTCGGTCAGGTTGAGCGCAAGGCTGGGTTTCAGGAGTTTGTAGTCGTGTAGAGAGAGGCCGCCCGGGGCCCGGCCGTATCCCGCCGCTGCGTATGAGTCGTCGTGGTAGAAGGGCTGTTCCATTTTAGTGCACATCCGGGCGGCCCGGGCGGTTTGGGGAGGTCCCTGCGGGGCCGCCCGGGGCCTCGCTGCAGCGAGCGAGCGGTGCGCTGTCCTCGGCGGTGGCTGGACTGGGTGTCAGGAAGCACGTTCCGGGGCTGGCACGGATCGGGAGAGGCCAGCCGGCTGCCGTGCGCGGAAGCTCTGTGCGGCTTCGCGAGCCCCTCTGCCCTTCTCCGGTGCGCTCGCTTCCTCGGTGTCGCTTCCCCCGGCTTCCCCCTCTCTGCTGGCTCCGACGCTGGCCCGCCGCGCTCTAGGTCCAGGCCGCTCCGCCCGAGCCACACGCCTTTATACGGCAATTGTCAGCTGCGGAAGCGCGCTCTGATTGGCCATCGCGCGAGCCGGGGCCTCGCGCCCCCCTCCTGGAGCGTGGGGAAGGGGAGGAGGCGGCTCGCGTCACTGTCAGGAAGCGCGTGTCCTTGTAAACAGCGGCCACGGGCTGGGTGGTTTGGCGAGGCTGCAGGGGGAGGGGTTCAGGGGGACCCCTGGGCACCCGAGGAAGGGGTTGCTGGGAGGGTCCGAGGCACACGTGGAGGGGCTCCAGGGAGGGCGATGATACCCCTGGAGTACGCGATGAGGGACACGAAGAACTGATACAGAGCAAGTGTGTGTGTGTGTGGGGGGTCCCCAAGTTGTACACAGAAGGTCTGAGGGGCCGGTAGTATCCGAGAGGGGGTGGAGGGCTGTGAATACTCCGGGAGACCCCATAAAAGAGAGAAGGAAGGGTTAAGCAGGGAAAATGGGAGAGGGGTAAGGAGACGCCTGACTCAGGAATTAAGTGGGGGTCCTGAGTACAGAGGAGATGAGGGACTGGCATTTTCATGGGAGGCACTGAACCCAGGAAAAGTGATGAGTGTGGGGAAGGGGAGATGGAGTCCGTGGGAGAGGCTGAGGGTCTCCCATAAATGGGAAAGAGAATCTAGATACGCAGAATGTGAATGAGGGTCCTGGGGTACACTGAGGGAAAATATGTGGGGGACAAGGAGACACTGTCACAGGTCAGGGTCACGGGGGTCATTTGCGATGCCCTGATGGAGAATTAGAAGGGTCGGGGCACACCTTCAGGGCTGAGATGACAATGACAGAAGGTCCCCGATGGAGACATGAGGGAAGAAGGGTTGTTGAGGATCCTAAGGAATCCGACTACTGGCTCTTCCATGATGGACGCCCCATCGTATGGGTGACCTCCAGGTGCCTGTATACTCTGTCCCCATCCCAAAGTCCATCCCCAGTAACCTTGGGCTTGACCGACACCGCGTCAGCTCCTTGTGCCTGGACCCAGCCCGAAGGCCGGGGCGCGGTCGCCCTACCCCACTCCTTCCTTAGAAACAGGCCGGGGAGCTCCGCGGCAGGAAGTGTGGCAACAGCCCTGGGGGAAGGAGCCCGGCCCAGCCTCCGTCACTCGGTTCCTACGGGACCTTGCACCCCGCCCTGGGCCGGGCCGGGTTCTGCGCCTCGGAAGAGGAACCTGGGCGCGGGACCCCAGCGGAGAGCGGGGTGTGCCGAACATGCCCAGCCTCAGAGGCCTCCAGTTATCGTCCCCCGCCAGCAATGGTTCAGCCCGCGGTGCCCACGGGCGATCTTGGAGGCAGGCAGTTTGGGAACGATTCCATTAGCCCAACAGAGGGGAACACACCCGGGAGCTGGTCCTGGTCGCCGTGGAAACACGCCGGAGTCCGCACTCGGCTGGGGGGCGGGGCGGCTCCCGGAGTCTCCCCCCCCCACGCCCATATAAGGGCACAGGAAGGGGTGGGGCCAGCGCTGTCCCTGGGCCCCAAGCTTGGAGCTGGGAGCCCGGGCATCTGCCAGGTCCCAGGGCGCGCCCGGGCCCCCGACGGCTAGTCCCAACCAGCCCCAGCCTCCACCCCCGGGCCCCAGCCACGGCCACCTGGCCTGGCCCCACCTAGTCACTGTTGGGGCTGTGTGTTGCCAGGCCCGGCCCGGCCCGACCTAGCCTGGCAGGTCCCCGCCTGCCCGAGGGCCTGGATCGGACTTCGCCCCTAGCCCGACGGGGCGCGGAGGGGGCGGGCCAATGCCTCCAGGCGTCCCTGGCGCCTGAGCGGGCTGGAGAGGCTGTCCCCTCCCTTGGGCGGGGTACCCATCCTTTCTGCCTGGAGATCTGGGGCCCGTCCCCACAAGCACCCCTAGGGTCTGGGGTGCCCTCTCCCACACTCATGTGAGCAAGGGCTCCTAGTCCTGTTTAAGTCCGGGGGTTCGGTCAACTATCCAGAATACCTTGTGGGGTCCATCTCTCCCCAGGGTACCTCCTTCATCTGAAAGGACCTGAAAATCCAAGGGAAGAATCTTGGTGAACGCAGAGGCCCTTCCCCAAGTAAGGACTGGGTGAAGGTTTAGATGGTGAGGCTTCTAGTTAGACTTAAGGTGGGACTTCAAAACAGTTAAGACGTGAGCCACTAGAACAACAGGTGAGAAGCTGAGTCTCTCTCTCAGAGAGATCTCTATCTTCTTGAATGATGGCAGTTTCTTTAGAGTAGAGAGATGCTGAGGGATGGGGCTAGCCAGCCTTTGTAGGGCAGGTACAGAACTCACCAAGGGTGGAGGAGAGAAGGAAAATGAAAGAGGTGAAAGAGAAACTGAGCTATGTGGGGGCAGGGGGAAGTCCAAAAGAGCAGTGGCTTTGGAAAGGAAGGTCCCATAGAAGCTGGGGGCATCCCTGTCTTTGGTCTTTGGAGGTACTTGTGACCCCTGGGTGCCCCCACCCTCCTTCCCTAGCTTGAACTGCTCCCCTCCCCCGCCCCAGGCTCAAGGGAGATTCCAGTGGCCGCTGAGTCTGGCAGGCTTGCTGCCAAGGCCTGTGTCTCCCGCCCATGCTAATAACTGCAGCTGACATCTGGCGGGGCCCTGTGGGGGCGGCGCAGTGGGCAGGGTTAGGGGGCTGGGCAGGTCTGGCCAGAGGGTATATCTCAGGAAGCCAACCTGCAGGTCCCATGGGCCAGAAGGCCACAGTGAGTCATCCCTGGCCAGTGTTGAGGCTGACCAGGCCAGGGGAGTATTGGAGAGCCATGATACTGGCCCAGATGGGGTCGAGATGAAAGGAAAGGCCCAGCAAAGAAAAGTGGGTGAATGGGGGTGGGCGTCAGGGTAGGGAGAGATGGCCAGAGAGACAAACTGGTGGCAGGGTTAGCGCCTTGCAGACAGACAGCAATGACACTTAAAATAGGCAGACAGAGAAATAATAATTATCATTTTAATAGCTAACACTTATATGGCTCTTACCATGGGCCAGATACTCTTCTAAGTGGTTTAAATAGAGTAACTAATTGTCTGCTTCCAGCCACCCAGCAAAATGCATGCTATGTACCCCCATTTAACAGATGAGAAGACTGAGGTATGGGATGGAAAAGAACTCGCCTGCTATCCCACAGCTATAAGTGCTGGCGACGAGATATAACCTGAGCTGTCTGACTCCAGAGCATTGGCCACTATACTGTGGATAATCAGACCAACTGTATGCCAAGCTTTTCAGGCCCTTTCACTTAGGGTCTTCTTTAATCTGGACAGAAATGGAGGGATGCTGGTGGGAGGAGAGAAAGGCCAGCATTTGGAGTGGGGTTGGGTGGCTCCATGCACTCTGCAAGGGTGTTTGAGCAGGGGGTGGGGAATGGGCCAGCCAGGGAGGGCGGGGGCCCAGCCCAGCTGGTACAGCCGGTTCCAGGCCCCTGCCAGTCTCACCTTGTGGCCTGGGCACCACCCCCTCATGCCGCCCCACTGGCGCCAAGGCCCCCAGGAGGAGGATAGCCCCCTTCCCCTCCTGGCCTGGGTGCCCAGATGCAGCAGGGGACTGCCCAGCCCTTGGGCTCCAGACCAGCATCTGGAGGAGGACTCTGTGCCCAAGTTTCCCCCACACCCAGGGGCCCAGGGCCTGGGGTGGGGACAGGATAAGGGGGAAGTTCACATACCCCCACCCACGAGTCTCTCTGGGGCTTTCAACTTTGACATGAAGGACTTCTCCTTCTTATAAATAGTCTGGTGACCCCCTCCTCCCTTGACCCCACTGACCAGTGGGGCCCTCACCAGGAAACTGGTCTGGGGGCTGCAAGTGAGTCAGCCCTGGGCAAACCAGGGCGAGAACCCACAAGTCATAGCACCCAACCTCCCGAGTCCCTGCCCCTGGGTGTGGACAGGCAGCCGGGCAGGAAGAGGCTGAGAATCACGAAGTCCTCCCCCAGGAACCCCTGGCCTGCCATCTACCTCCCGCCCCACCTCTGTGGTTTGGGGGTCCCTAACCCCCTCTGCTGGAGAGGAAGCTGCTGGGTTTTCTTGGAAGCAGGAAGGAGAGGCTGTCTCCTCAGGCTGACTCAGCTGGGCATGAGGGGAGTTTCCCATAAAACTAAGTCTGTCTCCCCCGCCACACACACACTGCTGGTGAGATCTTGAGGGGCCTGGGCCTGGCTGAGATTCTGGGTGCCCCCTTTACAGGGGATGTGCTAAGAAAAAAGGCCTACATCCCACCAGGAACTGAGGCAGCTGAGCCAGGCCTCCCAGGAAGTGACAAATAGCAGGGAGGGAGGGAAGTGGGGGGTAATGTTTGGAGAGAGGAAGTTCAGGGATATCTGTGGGGGAGGGGGGACAGAGACAGACTGGGAAGCCCAGAGCTCCATAGTACCTCAGATGGTCCAAGAGCATGTGTGTCGGCTGGTTGGCTGTGGGGCTGTGGGTCTGCATATGACTGGCTTGTCAGGGTGTGTGAGAGAGTGTGTGAGGCCTATCTCCCAGTGCATGTGTCTGTGTGTTGGCCCAACCCTGCAGGGCTGTGTAGGGCCTGTCTGCTTTGGCGGGTGGCGGGGGGGGAAATGGTGGGTATGTGTGTATGGTCTATGGCAGAGGTCGCCAACCTTTCGGACCTCAGGGACCACCAGTTGGCGACCCCTGGTCTATGGAATCAATTGCATATGGCTGACCTATACATGTATGCATGTGTTGTTTGGAGTTCATATGGCTTATTCCTGTCTGGTGTGTATGTGTGTTTGTGTGTGTGAGGTCCATGGCTTGCCTGTGTGAGGTCTGTGTGTGTGTGAGGTCTGTGGCTGGTGTGTGTGTGTGTTTTTGTCAGGGTGTCTCTGTGCCATTGTGTTTATGAATGTCGCACTGTGGCCTGTCTGGTGTGTGTGTGTGTGTGTGTGTGTGTGTGTGTGTGTGTGTGTTCTGTGGCTGGTCTGTGTGTGTTTCTATGTGAACTCTATGGCTGGTGTGTGTGTGTGTGTGTGTGTGTGTGAGTGTGAGTGCTGTGGCTGGTCTGTGTGTGTTTCTATGTGAACTCTACGGCTGGTGTGTGTGTATGCGTGCTAGCCAACAGGTTCTGTCAGGGTGTTTCTGTGCCAACATGTTTATGAATGTCTGACTGTGGCCTGTCTGCCTCTCTTTGCTTCATGTGTCTGTCCAGATCATATATGTAAATATGTCAGTTTGTCTTCTCCCATTTGTCCCATCTGTCAGTGGGTCTGATTGAAAGATCAGTCGGAAGTCGAAAACCAGCTGACACAGAGGATCTATCACTGATATGTGCATGTTACCAGTGAGGTAGTGTGTATCTGTAAATCTTGGTGTCCTTTGGGCTCTCTGAGTGTGTGTACACATTGCGGAGGGGCTTTCTGTCCTCTCCATCCATCTCAACATAGGTTCATGTTTTTCCCTTTTGCTTCTGAGTATCTTTTTGGTGATCTTGCTAGTGTGTAAGTGCATGTGCACATGTGGCTTTGTCTTGTGTGTCAGGTCTGACAGTATCTGAACACCCCTTGTACAGCTGGTGCTGAAAGTGACTGTCCCTCTCTCCCAGTCTGTCAACATGCATGCATTGCCTGCTTATGTCTGATGCACAGCTCTGTGTCTGTCCTGTGTGTTTCTGGCCTGTCACAATTGTCTCAGCGTGTGTGTGACCATGCCACTGGATCAGCCAGGCTTGGTGCTCACCGGAATGTCTCTCTGTGCTTATGGCTAGTATGTCAATCTTGCCTGTACGCCAAGTTGATTTATCCTTGTCACACACAGCCTGCCTGTGTGCTTCTGGCCTATGGATGGCTTTGTGTGTTTGGCAGCATTTCAGTCTTGCTCCTGAGTCTGCCCTGCCACTGTGTCTGTGTGAGACAGCCGTTGCTGGGTCATCTTGCGCAGATGTGTGTCTGACCCTGTCACTGTGTCCCAGGTTGGCAGTGTTTCTGTGGCCAGGGGTCTGTGTGTCTGGCCTGGCTCTCAGAGTGACTGTGTGTACACTCCTTGCCACCCCCCAAGTCTGGCCTCCCTGGGCATGTTTACTCTGCCCCTAGCTGACTTCTGCCCTGCCCTGGGAGGGGCTGACCCTCCTGTCTGGTCTGTCCAGCCAGCAGTCCACAGGATGTTCCCTAGACGCTGCCTCCGCCAACATCCCTTCCCTCGGGCCACCCTTGGGTCAAGACCCAGGCGTCCAGGGTAGCGGGGGGTGGGGGTGGGGGTGGGGCTGCAGCGTGGGGGCCTTGTCAAGGGCCCAGAATGAGGGTGGGGGTAGGGAGGCGACAGGCCCAACAGGTTCTGCTTCATTCCTGTCCCGCCTCTCACTTCCTGGGTGCCTGCCCAGGGCAGGGGTGGACAGGATGAACCCCAAGGCCTCAGAGTGCCTGGGTGGGGCAAGGCCTGCCTGGCAAGGACTTGCTCCTGCTAGACACCCTGGCACTCAGGCCTGAGAGACAAGAGGAGCCTGGGTCCTTCTGTGGGCCAAGACCCCTTCCTGCTCCTGTGCCCAACTCTGCTTGCAAAATCTCATCCATTATTCACCTAATCTCCATAATGCCACTGTGAGCTGCACATAATTCTCCCCCATTTCCAGATGGGGAAGCAGCCCTAGACAGCAACGAGAGCAGAGGCAGGATCTGAACCCAGTTCTCGGTATGCCAGCCAAGACTTCCAGCCAGCTCACCAACCACCTTCCCTTTTCTCTCTAAAAATGGTACATGTAGGGTGAAGTATGAACCTGGGCCCCCAGGAGGCTCGGCTCAAGGGGGCATGCACCCAGCTTGCTCTGAGTCAAAAGGGGCCCCTGGATGAAATGAATAAGAAAACGGCTTTAACCGTTTCATCGCCATGAGAAGCTCTGCCAAAACTTCCTGTGGGCTGTGGGGGAAGGGCGGAGTGCTGGGTTCCCGGAGGCCTGGTGGGGGAAGGCTGCCAATTCAAGGGTGGGGGGAAACACCTCTAGTGACCTTGGCTAGTGCCAGGTAGGAGATGACATCCCCTCCCACCCCCGTTGGAGGGGAACCCCCTTCCCCAGAACACGAGGTCCCCAGGATTAGGTTCTCAGCCCCCTTCCCTTTGAGGGGTCTCAGAGTCCACAAACCCCCTTCCCCAGGGGCCTGAGTCATACAAGGGGAAAGCCGAGAGGGATGAGTCATGGGGGCAGAAAAGGGGTAGCAAGGTCCGCTGCGGCCAGGGGACCACCAGACTGGCCTGAGTCAGCAGGCCTGGGCCTCGCTGACCCCAACCCCCTTCCCTGGAGACTGGGAGCAGGAAGCGCGTGATCTGCAGACAAGGGAGCTGGAGGAAGAGCAGGATCAGAGGACTGGGGCTAGGCGCTCAGGAAAGCTCCGGTTCCCATGGCAACCGGAGGGGGGGTCTCAGTTCGACAGGGGTTCCTCCCCCGACAGGGACGGCCCCCAGGCGTGGGGGGAGCCCCTGCGCGCTCGTCGTAGGGCCTCAAGTTTCAGGTCGGGCAGGAAGGGGTTAACGGCAGCCCCCCTCCCGGATTTCACCCGCGCCCTAAGCCCCAAGGCCCGGGTGGGGCCCGGCTATGCCCCGCGCGCCCCAGCAGTCGCCCCCGCACGCGCACACTCAGCTGGCCCATCCCTGTTCCCCGCGCTCGCACGCACGACCGCGTCGGGCTCCATGCACGCAGCGATCCCCGTCGTGTCTCACGTCACGCACGACGCACGCGCCCCCGCAGCCGGGGAGGGAGCCTTCCTTCCCAGCAGAGCGAGGCAGGATGCAGCGCGCCTGACCCTGCGTGCGCACATCGCTTCCCCACGGAGCGCTCTGTCCCTGTGACTTCAGCGCGCTCCCCAACAAGGTCACAGACTTTCCAAGGGCCCAGCGTGTTACACCGGTACAGGATACACCTGCCACACGCTGGCAAAGCCTTCACTGGTCCAGCCAGCCGGGCAGCGAACGGGATAGGGTCACATAGACGCAGACGGAGACCCAGAGAATGACACAGACACACCTGTCACCCACCGCTTGTGATGGGCACACAGACAGGGCCATCTTCATACACAGGTGGCATATACAGGCACTCTGACAAAGCCACACCATCACCATCAAGACAAAGTAAGGCATGTCCTAACTGGTTTGGTTCGGTGGATAGAGCAGCAAATGCGGACTGGAGGGTCCCTGGTTCGATTCCAGTCAGGGCACATACATGCCTGGGTTGCCGGCTTGATCCCCAGTGGGGGGCGTGCGTGAGGCAGCCGATCAATGATTCTCTCTCATCATTGATGTTTCTATCCTCCCTTCCTCTCTGAAATCAATAAAAATATAGACATTTTTAAATAAATTTTATTGATTTTTTTACAGAGAGGAAGGGAGAGAGATAGAAAGTTAGAAACATCGATGAGAGAGAAACATCCATCAGCTGCCTCCTGCACACCCCCCACTGGGGATGTGCCTGCAACACATCGAAATCTGCCTTGACCAGAATCGAAATCTGGGACCCTTCAGTCTGCAGGCCGACACTCCATCCACTGAGCCAAACCGGTCAGGGCAATAAAAATATATTTTAAAAAAAGGACAAGACACGAAGTCTTGGACATGGAGACCCATGACGGTCATGCTGTCATAGGGTCATCACAAACAGGGCGCATGAAGTCAAGTAGGATCACAGAGACAAACCCAAAGGCCACATACAGGGACATCTATATTATTGTGAGGACATGGACAAGCCAAGGACACATGACAGGATCACACTGTCACAGAAAGATATATAATAGATAGGAAGTAGGACACAGTCACACAGAAACACAACCTAAAGCCACATAGAGGTACTGATTGTCACATACTTCTCACACAAAGGAAGACACAGGTATATAGACACAAACCAAGGTCTCAATAGAGAGCATGTACCCCAGTCCCTGACAGCCCCCCAATCCCACACATCACCAGGTCACACAGAGATAGCCTGTTGCATAAAATTCCCAGGGCTCCAAGACATACCAAGACACAGGTGGATACAGACACACACCTACATGTGCATACAATCACAAACCCACCATCTCATACCTACAAAATGTGAGCATGCTTTACATGGACTCAGACATACAGACATGAGGAGGGGGACAAAATGGAAGTTTCTGGAGGGATGTGCCTGAAGTGCAGAGGGCCTGTCAGAGTCCCCCATGGTATGTGGCATGATGTCCACCCAATAGATGTAGTCAGCCTTGGGGAAGGGCACCATCCTCCAATTGTATGATCCCAGGGTCCCCATCCCAGCCTTCATGACTGGGTCTCTGCCCAGATGTGAAGGCTGGAGGGTGTGGGCGGGGGTCCAGCTGTGGCCGCAGGGAGGGGTTGAGTCACCGGCTTCCCAGCAATACTTCACAGGCTGGGCCCAGCTGTTCCTGGAAACAGGAGGGTGTGGGGTCCCAAAACTAGCTGGGGACTGCTGGCCCAGACCGGTACACTCTGTCTCTATGAAATGGGGGTCTCCAGACCATCCCCATATTTGGGGGACTTCCCTCACCAAAAATGCGGGGTTGCATCCTTCCCCCAAATATAGAGTCCCTGCCACAAAATGAGGGCTTTTGACCTCTTTCATTGAGCCCCAACAGTATGACTCCCTGCATCCCATTATAGCGATTACTGCTCTTCTCTGCCAATATTGGAGCTCCCTTTCACTCCAAACATGAGATTCCTGCTGCCCCAAATGGAGGATTGTGGTTCCTCTTCCAAATTGATGGCACATGGACCTTTCTTTAAATATGGGGATTCAAGTCACGTGATATCTAGAATGCCCATGCTATCACATCAGCATTAGAACAATTCAAGATCATGCTCCAAATATTTGGATTCCCAGATTCATCTCCCACTTCTAGGAATATATCCCAAGAAACTAGAAACACGAATCAGAAAGGATATATGCACCCCTATGTTCATAGCAGCACAATTCACCATAGCTAAGATTTGGAAACAGCCTAAGTGCCCATCAGCAGAGTGGATTAAAAACCTGTGGTACATCTACACAATGGAATACTACGCTGTAGTGAAAAAGGAGTTCTTACCATTTGCAACAACATGGATGGAGATGGAGAGCATTATGCTAAGTGAAATAAGCCAGGCAGAGAAAGATAAATATCACATGATCTCACTCATTTGTGGAATATAATGAACAACATAAACTGATGAACAAAAATAGATCCAGAGAGAGAGAAACATCAGAATGTCAAACCTCAGGGAAGGTAGGGGGAGGGTGGGGGTAAGGGAGAGAGATCAACCAAAGGACTTATATGCATGCATGTAAGCCTAATCAATGGACACAGACAACAGGGGGGTGGGGGCATGAATGGGAGGTGGGGAGGTAATGGGGGAATAAGGACACATATGTAATACCTTAATCAATAAAGAAATTAAAACTACAACAACATCAAAAACATCAAGATCTCTGAGGCTTTTGTGGACATTGGGGACCCCAACCTAAATATATGGTGATTCTAGTATGTCCCCAAACATTAGGCAACCAGGTCCTCTCACTAATACTCCCACCCTCCAGCCTCCATGCTAGTTCAGGAACAGCCCTAGTTCCTGGCTCAACTTCCACTTCTACCCGGGGCCAGGATGGCCCCGTTTCCCCCTATTGGTAGCATTCTTTCCTCGGGTGGGTGCGGGGTGCCGGAGCCAGCGGCAGTGGTTCCCACGCCCGCCGGAAGGCCGCCCAGTCCGGAAGCCAGCACAGCCTGCCGGCCCCTGTCCCCTTCCCCCTTCTCCCCCTCCCACCCCGCTCCCAGGGGCTGAAGGCTGAAAACAACATAGGAAGGGGATGTGGGGTGTAGACGAGCCTCCGAGTGGGTGCGTGCGGCTGCGCATCTGAGTGGGCTGTAACCGCGTGTCTGGTGGTGGAGTGACTGTTTGTGCGAAGCGGCGTGGGGGCTGTGGTCATCCTGCCTAACCCGCTCCGGCAGGGTTGGCGGAGCCGGACTCTGCGTTGGAGAGACCAGTGTCCCTCCCCTCAGACCTAGACCCACCCCCAAAGCAAAGCCCGCCCTTCCCTCCGGGTACAGCTAATAACCTCTAATTACTGCTCATTATGTCGCCCGCCCCTGGGGGGAGGGGCTTTCGGAGAACTCGGGCGTCGGCGGGCGCGGGCTTTACCACTCCTCCTAAAGCCGGGTCCACCCAGAGCCTGTTTCCTCGCCCCTGAACTGAGAATTAAAACACCACTTGCCATCTAGAGTCCTGGGGAGATTCCAGCCACTTACATATTAAAATCGCGAAGCGCGGGAACTGTATACCGTAGACACTCAATAAACGGTGGCTGCGATTTTATTGTTAACTGCTCTGGTTATCTCTTTCCTTTGATCCCCCTCCCTAGGCCGCCTTCCTGGGGTCCGAGCGCCCCCTGGTGGGCGCAGGGACCAGGGCGGCCTGGCCTGGGCTTTGAGACAGGAGGACCCAGGCCTGCTCGGAGCTCGGGGGGAGGTGAAGGTGCGGGGAAAGCTCAGTGGAGGACGGATCCAGGCTGGGCAAGTGTGTTTGTCCATCACCAGGACATCTGTCTGGCTAAATCATCCTGTCCTCGACCTAGGACCACATCCATGTCTCCTTATCTACCCCGGGGCAAGACTCCCGAGTCACCTCCACCCGGAAGACAGACCCCTTTAAGGTCCCCCCCCCCCGCCCACCGCTCCAAGTCCAAAGAATGTGTAATGGCCTGCCCCTTCGCGCAGAGAAAGGCTCGGATCGTAAGGTGATTTAGATAGCAGAATTTCTTCCAGCCGAAGGAAGGGAAGGGACGTGAGCGCGCCTCTATGACAAGGTGGGTAGTTCTGCCTCAGATGCTGAGGAACGATCCTGAGGTCTCCGCTACTCCCGCGCTCCCCTAAAGAGCAGGGTGAGACGGGAAGCGCAAGGTTGGCACAGACTGACCCCTAGCGGCAGGGCGGGCGCCCGAACGCTGCCCGGAACCAAGATGGCAGCCCTGGAGGCCTGAGAGGGCGCCGGGAGGAGATCACGTGTCCAGGGCGGGGCCTGGTGCCTAGGGGGCGGGGCGGGGCGGCGCTCTAGGCCGAGCGGGAGGTCGAGGTTGCGGGCGCTCGCTGTTGGCGGACCTGGAGGAGGCTGCGGTGGCCGGGCTCCGCGGCCGGGGTCGAATCCGATCGGGAACCATGAGCGTGGACAAGGCCGAACTATGTGTGTCTCTGTTCACCTGGGTAAGTCGAGGGTGGGGCCAGGGACAGGTGAGCGCCGGTTCTTCTCGCCCGGGGGCCCGGCCTTGGTTCGGCTCACCTTTCGTCCTGGGACTGGGAGGAGGAAGGGGGTCGTCGGCTTGCTGGGCCGATGGACTCTGGCCTGAGCACCCGCCCCTGTCACGTAGAAGGTCTGCGTGGACCGAACAGGTGAGGTCCCGCCCCTTCGTTACTGGGTCACGTGGGGCCAGGGCACAGGTGAGCTGGCCTCGTGACGCGTCGCCTGCGGGGAGCAGGTCATTTGGTTCCACCTTGGCCTGGTCGCGGGAGGTTTGAGGTTCGGAGGTGAAGTGAGGTCACGCCCCCTCCGGTCCCAGGTGAGCAGAGGCCACTCCTCCAAGGACCTGGCTTGCTGGAGCAACAGGCCAGCTCCTGTTAAACCGTTCAAGTTCAACTGTGTGAAGTTCCTGCTGACCGGAAAAGTCTGCAAAAGGGGATTGGTTCAGTGATCCCAGGCCCTGACGCTGCCTGTTGTGCTTTGCTCTTCCCACAGTTGCAGACGTTCCCCATCCCATCCCCCTGTACCAGCCCCCAGGACCTGAGCAGTGGCCTCGCCATAGCCTATGTGCTGAACCAGATGTGAGTGAGGCTGAGGGGGAGGGTCCCAGAAAGGTCTCCCAGCAGCTCATTCCACCTTCTCACCTCCAGAGACCCTTCCTGGTTCAACGAGGCCTGGCTCCAGCGCATCTCAGAAGACCCAGGTCCCAACTGGAGGCTGAAGGTGATAGGTGGACTCGACTGGGTTCAGACTGGTGAAGAGATGATCAGAGAAGGGTCAGATAGACATATTTCCTGGGTGATGGACAGACAGACCTGGTTAGGAAGAGGGATAGATGTCTGGTGATCAGCCAACTTTATTCCATTCATCTATCGAGCAGGCCTGGGAATGCAACAAGGAATAACAAAAACCTGCATGCACAAACATAAATGTTGACTTCCAATGGCAATATGTTGTAAGAAGACAATAAAGCAGGCTAGGAGTGAGAACAACTGGGGGTTGGTGGACAGTTACTCCAGATAGGCTGATCTCCGTGTAACATTTGGAGGAATGGTATTCCAGGCTAGGGAATAGCAAATGCAAAGGCTCTGAGTTGGGAATAAGCTTGGTGTGATTGAGGAATGGTAGAGGAATCTGAACAGAAAGCAAAGGAATGGTATATGAGATCATCAGGGGCCTGGCAGGCTGGGGCAGGGAGGTGGATTCTAAGTGCTGTGCAAAGTCAAGGAAGGGTTTTAGAAAAGGAAAACCTGGCTTGGGCTTGAAAAAGCTCCCCTTGACTGCTTCAAGAGGAATGGAAAGTGGAAGCTGGGCTAGGACTGATGCAGCAATTCAGGGAAGAGATAACAGTGGCTAGGGCCAAAGCGTGGTTGGACAGATGGTGATAAGTGATTGGATTCTGGGGACATGTGAACAAGATGAGCAGGTGCATAAAAAAGGCAGGCAGACAGATCAGGCCTAGGAGAAGGGACATTCAGATGGAGAATGAGGCCAAACAGGATGAGATGACCAGGGATTGGCAGGGGAGGTAGGAAAAAAAGGATGGGGTAGATAGATTCAGGGTGAGGGCTGCCTGGCCCCTTCTGGGAGGCTCTGGGACTCTGGACACAATTCCTTGTCTCTCCTCAGGTCAGCAATCTGAAGATAATCTTACAGAGCCTGGTGGAGTACTCCCAGGATGTGAGTAACTATAAAGGGATTTAGGGGTTGTATTGGGAGGAGGAGAAGAGTCTATGAGCCCCTGACACCCACCCACCCACCCACCCACCCACCCCTCCTCCCACCTGTCCTCAGGTCCTAGGACATCCCATTTTGGAGCAGCACCTCCCAGATGTGAGCCTCATTGGCCAGTTCTCAGACCCTGGAGAGCTCGGCAAGCTGCTTCAGCTGGTGCTGGGCTGTGCCATCAGTTGCGAGAAAAAGCAGGGTATGGGGGTTAGGGGGTCCCTAGGGGAAAACCCAAGGAAATCCTCCTCCCCAATCTCAGTCTCCTCAACCTTGACCCCCAGAGCACATCCAGAGAATTATGACGCTGGAGGAATCGGTCCAGCATGTGGTGATGGAAGCCATCCAGGAGGTAGGAGGGAGTGCCCAACGTGGCAAGGAGCCGCAGGGGAGGGGACATCTCCAGGGCAGAGGCAACTGGCCACAGGCTCTGCCCTGATGAGTCTGGCCTTTGCCTGGAACTCAGCTGGCCAGATTTCCCTGTCTCATATCTGCCAGCTCCTCCCAGCTCTAAGTCACCATCAAAGGGCCCGTCTTCTCTGTGTGCTGGACCCATGGCAGGGGGGCAGCCTTTAGGGTGGGATTATAGGGAGAAATGCCTTTGGGGACAGGAGGATGGAGAGGTTCTCAGGATGGATCATGGAGGCCTTGAAGGCTGCCCTCAGAGGGCCCAGCTCATCTCAGTGCCACCCCATTTCCCTCTAGCTCATGACCAAAGACACCCCTGATGCCTTGTCACAGGAGACATATGGGAACTTTGACAGCCAGGTAAGGGATGGGGCACCTGGTTAGGGTACCAACCCCATTACTGATTCTCTGAGCTACCTAAGTAGGAGGGGCTTGTGTTTTAGCCTGAAAACCACCCTCAGGGGCCTAGCCTCTTTTCCTGGGTACCCAGGATTCCCAAATGACCTTCCTCCAGTATCCTGAGGTCCCAGCTTTCTCCTAGATCCTGAGGGGTTCTTGAAACCCTCCTCTCTGCCCCTAGAGATCCCAGCCTCCTTCCCCCAGTTTCCTCCCCTCCATTCCTGAGTTCCTTGCTGCCCCCCTATCAGTCCCGCAGGTACTACTTCCTGAGTGAGGAGGCTGATGAGGGGGATGAGCTTCGGCAGCGCTGTCTGGACCTGGAGCGGCAGGTGGGGCTGAGGTGGGGACAGGTGCTTCTAGGGCAGGGTTATCTTGCATAGCCCCCTTCTCAGCTCTAGCTCACTGCATCCCCTGCCCATAGCTGGTGCTCCTGTCAGAGGAGAAGCAGAGCCTGGCGCAGGAGAACGCAGTCCTGCGGCAGCAGGTGGGCCAGCCAGAGGGCGAGGTCTCCATGGGCCTCACTGCCAAGAAGTTGCTGCTGCTACAGTCCCAGCTGGAGCAGCTGCAGGAAGAGAACTTCAGGTGTGGGCTGCTGGGGTTGGGGCCAGGCAGGTCAGGGGATTGGGGTGGGTGCAGTCCCCTCACGTGCCCCCCCAACCCCCAGGCTGGAGAACAGCAGGGAGGATGATCATCTGCGACGTGTGGAGCTGGAGCGGGAGGTCACTGATCTACAGCAGCGGAACCAGGCACTGACCAGCCTGGCCCAGGAGGCACAGGCCCTGAAGGATGAGATGGATGAACTGCGGTGAGTGGTGGGTCTCTGGGTCCCCACCACACACCCCCATTGCCAGAGTGCCCCTCTGATGCCACAGTACCTCTGTAACTCTGAAATGCCCAGTAGACCCGCATAATGCCCTCTAGACTCCATGCCATCCTAAACCCCACTGCACTGTTCTGGACTCTACCACATCCTCTGGATATCACCAAGCCCCCTGGATCCATGGTGTCTCCCAGGACCTACCCAGTGTCCCCCTGTTATCCCATATTGTATCACCCAGACCTCATAGCATCCCTGTGATCACAGCAAGCCCAGGGCCCCCCACAATGCTCCCCAGATCCCACTACCTCATTCTAGGTCTTATCTTATTTTTAAATCGAAACATCAATTTTTAGAGAGAGAGAGAAAGAACATTGAAACATCAGTTTTTGTTCTACTCATTCATGCATTCACTGGTTGTCCTGACTGGGGATCAAACCCGAAACCTTGGCACATCAGGATGATGCTCTAACTAACTGAGCGATCTGGCCAGGGTTCCCCAGCCCATGCCTCAGGATCCCATGGAGCCCTCCAGGACCCCACAGTGCAGTAATCTTGCCATCCCTTGTAATTCCCATTGTGCCCCCCATGACACGACTCTACGTGACTCCACAGTACCCTGGCAATCCCTTTGTACTTAGTGGGCCCCCACAGCACTCACCCCCTCCCTCGACCTCACTGCCTTCTGTAACCTCAAAGGGCTCTCCTGTGACCCCAGGGCACTTCTGTAATATTAAAGTAAGTTCAAGGACCTCATAGTGCTCTGGCCCCAAAGCTCTCCCATGGCCCCACCATTGCCCCTGCACCCACAGTGCTCACATCAACCCCACAGTCACCTCATGACTCCAAAGTGTCCTTGGGGCTCCTCAATCCCTCTGGGCCCCCATCATTTTCCCTGTAACCCCACAGCCATTCTGAGCCCCCATCATTTCCCCTGTAACCCCACAGCCATTCTGTGTCCCCACCACAGTGCCACCACTGAGCATCCCTGATTATGACCCTGGCTAGCATTGACACTTAGGCTCCCTTTATGCCCCCTAACAACTCCCAACAGCACCAGGTCTAGGCTGACCGTGATCTTCAAGACCCACCATCTCTAACTCAAGTGCCCCCAGACCGACATGATCCCTTCTGCCTTGAGGGCGTTGCATCCAAGCTAAACCCTGACTTCAGATCCCAGCCACCTCTCCCACTTGCCCCCTCCCCCAGACAGTCCTCAGAGCGTGCTGGGCAGCTAGAGGCCACGCTGAGCAGCTGCCGGAGCCGCCTGGGAGAGCTCCGGGAGCTGCGGAGGCAGGTGCGGCAGCTGGAGGAGCGCAACGCTGGCCACGCAGAGCGCACGCGGCAGCTGGAGGAGGAGTTGCGCAGGGCTGGCTCTCTGCGCGCCCAGTTGGAGGCGCAGCGACTGCAGGTGCAGCAGGGGCTGGGGTGCCTGGGAGCCTGTCCTTGTATCTGGGCCCTCGTGGCTCACTTCATTCACTTTGGGGACCCTCTCGTGGTGCTGAGCCCCTTAGAGATGAGTGGTCTCTATTGCTTATATAGGTCACGCCCTTTAGGCAGGCCAGCTAATCTCTAGGTCGTAGGCCTTGCTCCTTATCTTAAGCTCAGCCCCTCCAATTCTTTGAGGCTGGGTCCTCTGGCCCTGCCCCTTCACCTTAACACCGTAAAAAATTTTTATTTTTTTATTTTTTAAATTTCAGAGAGGAAGGGAGAGGGAGAGATAGAAACATCAGTGATGAAAGAGAATCATTGATTGGCTGCCTCCTGCATGTCGCCACTGGGGATTGAGCTCCCAACCCAGGCATGTACCCTGACTGGGAATCGAACTGTGGCCTCCTGGTTCATAGGTTGACACTCAACCACTGAGCCACGCTGGGCACTTGTTTTGTTTTTTTTTAATCCTCACCTGAGGGCATTTTTTCCATTGCTTTTCAGAGATAGTGGAAGGGAGGAAGGGAGGCGGGGGAGAGAAACATGGATGTGAGAGAGACACATCGACCGATTGCCTCCTGCACATGCCCCAATGGGAGGCAGGGAGCAAATCACAACCCAGTTATGTGCCCTTGACTGGGAGTCAAACCTGAGCCCCTTTAGTGCTGGGGCCGATGCTCTAACCACTGAGTACACCAGCCAGGGCCCTGCCCCTTTACCTTGAACTCAGTCCCTGCCCCTCATCGCACTCTGCCATCCTTACATGTCCCCTCTGTTCAGGTTCAGGAATTGCAGAGCCAGCAGCAGGAGGAGGCCATGAAGGCTGAAAAATGGCTATTTGAGTGTCGAAATCTGGAGGAAAAGTATGAGTTGGTAACAAAGGAGAAAGAGGTGAGGATGAGGTACCACCACACAAGCCCCAGCCTGCCCATCATGGGGTAGCCCACTCGAGTGGGCCTCAAGTGGTGTCTTGCACCCCTTCCCTCCAGCGGCTGTTGGCTGAGCGGGACTCACTGCGGGAGGCCAATGAGGAGCTGCGCTGTGCCCAGCTGCAGCCTCGGGGACCGACCCAGGCTGGTGAGTTTGGGGCCTATCCCGGGATCCTGGGGGTATGTGTGGCCTGGCTTGCTATTAGGGCAGGCAGAAAAGGCAGTGCCTCAGGGCCTGTCTAAGCTGGGAGCAGAACTAGGTCCTGCTGGAGAGACACTAGAGGGGCAGGTGATAAGGGCCGACAGAAGGCAGGAGCTGTCCTCCTGAGCTCAGGGTGGGCCAAGCATCATGGCTCCTTGTGGGGCTGGAGGCAATGGTGGGGGCGTATGTCAAGCCAGGTTTTTGTCTGCACTTGAGCCCTCTAAGATGATTCTTGGCCCCAGCTGGTTTAGGTCAGTGGATAGATCATTGGCCTGTGGACCGAAGGGTCCCAGGTTCAATTCTGGTCAAGGGCACGTACCTCGGTTCCAGGCTCCTCCTTGGCCCGGGCCCTGGTTGGGGCTCATGCAGGAGGCAACCAATCCTAATTGATGTGTTTCTCTCACATCAATATTTCTCTCTGCCTTTCCCATTGGTTTTTAGAGAGTGAAAGAGAGAGTTTCACGCTCTAAAAACCAATGGGAAAATATCCTTGAGTGAGGATTAAAAAAAACAAACAAAAAAAGATGATTCTTGGAAAGAGGATTTTAAGGATGAGAGTGGAGGCCGTGCAGCTACCTGAAAAAGTTTCTCACATTCTCCAGACCCCTCGCTGGATCCCACCTCTCCGGCTGTGGAAAACTTGGCAGCAGAGATCCTACCTGCAGAGCTCAGGTATCCTGGGGTCACTCAGAATTTTGGCCACACCCTGACCTGCCAGAGCCCACCCTCAGCCCCGTCCCCAATGCAAGCACCTACCATAACCCAGCCAGCTCAGTTCCCAAGTCCTACCTGGACTCCTAGACCCATCCACTCTAAATTCTGCCCTTACCTTTCCCGGGCTCTAGCCCTGTTGGTGGCTTGCCTCTCCAGGACCCATCCTCAGTGCACAAAATAGGTCCAACACATCTGGCTCCACCAGCCATACAAAAATCCTATGCCCGCCAAAACCGGTTTGGCTCAGTGGATAGAGCGTCAGCCTGCGGACTGAAGGGTCCCAGGTTCGATTCCGGTCAGGGGCACGTAACTTGGTTGCGGGCACATCCCCAGTAGGAGGTGTGCAGGAGGCAGCTGATCGATGTTTCTCTCTCATCGATGTTTCTAACTCTCTATCCCTCTTCCTTCCTCTCTGTAAAAAATCAATAAAATATATTAAAAAAAAAAATCCTATGCCCCAGCCCTGCCCATATTGGGTTCTGCTCCCAGGGCACAGCCCTGTCCTCAATGTAGCTCCTAATTCAGTGCCCTGTGCCCTGCCCAGGTGGGCTCTCCCATCCCAGCTCTTCCCATTCCTGCCTCTGCCTTCCCCACCGCCCCTTCCCTAAGTGTTCAAACCAGTTCCTGTATCCCCTCCCTCGCCCCTAGGCCCAGCTCCTAGCCCGGCCCACTTTGGTCCCCAGAGCTCCACTCAGAATACCTACGCCGGCCCTGGTCCCCAGGACTCTAGGCCTGCCCTAGGGTCTGGTTGGGCTCCTCCCCAGGGCCCTGTCCCTTTCCTGGTCCCCTCTGCCAGCTGCGGGGTGACTGGTCCTAGCAGCGTTCACTCCCTGGGGTCTGGTCCGCAGGGAGGCGCTCCTGCAGCTTCAGGGAGAGAACAAGCGCCTGTGCCAGCAGGAGGCGGCCGACCGGGAGCGGCAGGAGGAGCTGCAGCGCCACTTGGAGGAGGCCAACCGTGCGCGCCACCAGCTCGAGACGCAGCACCGGTGAGGGTGCGGTGGAGGGGGGTGGAGGCGGTGGAGACCTGCAGCGCAGGCACTGAGTGGCCACCTACCCCCGCAGGCTGAACCAGCAGCAGCTTTTGGATCTACGGGTCCAGGTGGAGGACCTACAGAAGGCACTGAAGGAGCAGGGGGGCAAGACGGAGGACGTGAGTGCCCATCTTCCTGCCTGGCCCTCCCTCCTGTCCCCTAATAACCCTCTTTTCTTTCCCCATCTGCTGTCCGATGCCCCATGCAGTCCATTGTAAGTACCATGGGCCCCGGGGTGACACCTCACCCCAGAAAAGGGTTGGGACCTCTGGACCCCACTCACCCCACGCCTCTTCTCTTCCCTAGCCCGCCCTACTGAAGAGGAAGCTAGAGGAACATCTGTGAGTCCCAGAGGGATGGCTCTCCTAGTGGTGGGGGAGGCTGGGGCAAAGGTATGGTGGATGGGGAGGTGTCATGGAGAGTCATTTGTGAGGTGAACCAGTCAGCAGAAATACAGACTGAAAGTTCAGATCTAGTGGGGCCTTAAAGGCCACGGGCAGCAGTAAAGACTGTTTTGGGGGAGCAGTGGAGAAACCACAGAGAGAATTTCATCAATGTAGTCTCACTTTGCTGAAAGTGATAGTCTTCTTTTACTTTTTACATCATTAAAAAAACTATTTTATTTTTTTAAATAAATCTTTATTGTTCAGATTATTACAGGTGTTCCTCTTTTTTTCCCCCATAGCTCCCCTCCACCTGATTCCCCAACCCACCCCATGCCCTTACCCCCGCCACTGTCTTCATCCATAGGTGTAAGATTTTTGTCCAGTCTCTTCTCACACCCCTCACACACCCTTCCCCCTGAGAATTGTCAGTCCACTCCCTTTCTATGTCCCTGATTCTATTATATTCACCAGTCCATTCTGTTCACCAGATTTTTTATTCACTTGATTTTTAGATTCACTTGTTGGTAGGTATGTATTTGTTGTCATTTTGTTGTTCATAATTTTTATCTTTACCTTTTTCTTCTTCTTCCTCTTCTTAAAGAATATTTTTCAGCATTTCATATAATCCTGATTTGGTGGTGATGAACTCCTTTAGCTTTTTCTTGTCTGTGAAGCTCTTTATCTGACCTTCAATTCTGTATGATAGCTTTGCTGGGTAGAGTAATATTGGTTGTAGGTTCTTGCTGTTCATCACTTTGAATATTTCTTGCCACTCCCTTCTGGCCTGCATAGCTTCTGTTGAGAAATCAGCTGACAGTCGTATGGGTACTCCCTTGTAGGTAACTAACTGTTTTTCTCTTGCTGCTTTCAAGATTCTCTCTTTGTCTTTTGCCCTTGGCATTTTAATTATGATGTGTCTTGGTGTGGTCCTCTTTGGATTCCTCTTGTTTGGGGTTTTCTGCGCTTCCTGGACTTGTAAGTCTATTTCTTTCACCAGGTAGGGAAAGTTTTCTGTCATTATTTCTTCTAATAGATTTGCAATATTTTGCTCTCTCTCTTCTTCTGGCACCCCAATAATTCTGATGTTGGTACACTTAAAGTCGTCCCAGAGGCTCCTTACACTATCTTCATATTTTTGGATTCTTTTTTCTTTTTGTTTTTCTAGTTGGGTGTTTTTTGTTTCCTCATATTTCAGATCTTTGGTTTGATTCTTGGGGTCCTTTGATCTACAGTTGAATTTCTGTATATTCTTTATTTCAGACAGTGTATGCTTAATTTCTGACTGGTCCTTTTCCATTTTTTTTGGCATTCTCATTAACGTCCTTGAAGGTCTCACTAAGCTCCTCAGAGGTCTCATCAAGTTTCTCGGTGGTTTTTAGAAGATTCATGAGTAACCTTATAAATGTGGTTTTGAACTCTATGTTCAGTAGTTTGCTTTCCTCCACTTCTTTCATTCGTGACATGTTTCTTTGTCTCTGCATTTTGCTGCTTCCCTGCGTTGATGGAGTGGTTTTCTGTGGTAGGTGACTAGTGGTTCAACCTATCACCTGAGGTAGACACTCTTGGTGCACCCCTTTGTGGGCTGAGTGCAAAGTCTTGGTGTAGTTAAGCCTTGATTGCTGTTGGTACACTGGGAGGAATTGACCTCCAGGCCAATTGGCTGTGAGGACCCGCTCTGTCTATAATGGAAGAACTGCTGTGCTGGAGACACGCTTATGGGGCAGGACTTGCTTCAGTGGGGCTTTGGTGCTCACTGAGTCTGCCTCTTGAATGTGCCACTTGTGGATGTGAGTAGTTGAAATCTGGTGTTGTCTCACACTGACCACTAGATACACTAGCGTCTGGATCTCCAATGGGGTGCAGGTCAGCTACTGTCTAAGGCCAACTAACAGGAGCTACAGCGAGAACTAAGTTTTTTCCTCTTTGCTTGGGGTTTGGAGGTTTTGCAGCTGACCCGGGCTGCAAGTTTGCTTGGTTAAGCTGCGATAGGGCAGACCATTTATATGCAAAAGCTGCTGCTTGGAGCTTGGGTGGGTTTGTAGATTGTGCGGGGCAGGGTCTCAGGGAGTCACTAGGCTAGGGCGTGGCAAACAGCAATGGCTGCCAGTCAGCCGTCTCTGGGTCTCCACGTTTCCAAGTCCCCATGTCCCGCACCCCAGCGCAGTAAACAATGATTGCTGCGCGCACCCCTGCAAGAAAGCCACCCTCACTTTCCGACCCGATGGCAGACAGTCCAGCTTCTCCCCATAGGAGTTTGGGTCCCCAGTGTCTCCCCAGAAACTGGAGTTCAGAGTAATCGGGAGCTTGTCTCCCTTCAGGTTGAAAAAAGCAGCGCTCCCAGTTGCCCGCCGCCAGCCCGATTCACGCGCCTCCGTACCTCAGCTTTTCAGCGCTTGTGCACATCTCAATGCTCTTTTCTCTTTTCTTCTAGTTGTAGAACTTCTATTCAGCCAGCTTTCCCGTGGTTCTGGGTGATAGATGTTTTGTCTTTTAGTTGTAGTTTTGAAATTGTTGTGCGAGGCAGCAGTTTAGGTGTTTACCTATGCCGCCATCTTGGATCACATTTATAGTTTAAAAACCAAAATGTATACCTCCAGTGTTCCCTCCTCCCCCCACCCCCCTCCCCGCCACCATTGACTCAGTTTCCACCCCATTCTACCCCCATTCCTATTAGTTTATTATGGAAATCCCTCCAGAGGATTTTTTCCTTTTCTTTTTTCAGTTACAGTTTGCATTCAATATTATTGTGTATTAGTTTCAGGTGTACAGCATAGTGGTTAGAGAATCATTTATTTTATAAAATGCTTTCCCCTCAAGACTTTTTAAAGCAAATACAAACAAATATGAATATTGATTTTAATTTTCAGTCCTTATTTACACAAAGGTAGTATAATATGAGCTAGTCTGTACTTGTTTTTCCTATTTAGAATGACAGAGAAATTTCTCCAAATAAATAATCATTATTTTTTATAAATATAGCAGCCTGGTCCTGGCCAGGTGGCTCAGTTGGTTGGAGTGTCATCCTGTGCACCAACAGGTTTTGGGTTCAGTTGCTGATCAGGACATGTATGGGAGGCAGCCAAATCAATGTTTCTTTGTGTCTCTCTCTCTCTCTCTCTCTCTCTCTCTCTCTCCCCCTCTCTCCTTCCTCTCTCTCTGAACTCAACAAACATATCCTTGGATGAGGATAAATATATATATAGCGGCCTGTGTCAGCGGGAGTCCATGGGAAACCTAGGCCTTACTGAAAATGATTTGGGTGGTGGCTTTCTCAGTTCTGACCAAGGATGGAATGTAGCTGAGGCTCACCCAGAGCACAGAAAAAGTTATTTCCTTACAGAGGCTGGATACTTGGAGGCATTAGAGCTTAATTCTCCTATAAAATTCTGGGCCAGAAGGGCTGGTCTGTAGCATTTTTTGTGAATATCATAGTGTATTTAACTTGTTCTTTCTAGGTATTTACAATGTCAAACAAAGCAACCAAGTGTAAAACCTTACATGTGCTTTGTTTCACCTGTGTGCAAATATATCACAAAAGTGGAACTGGTGACTCAGAGGGCACATGCCTTTGTGATTTTAGTAGATGTAACTATTAGATGTTATACTATGTTTCGCGTTCAATGCACAATAACAGTGTCACCTACAGGAAGTGTTATTAAGTTTTTTGTGTTTTGCCACTGGTGGCAAAGGGCACTAAACCTAGGTACAATTTGTAGTTAGCATTTCCTTTTGTTAAAAGAGATTTGCATTCTAGAAAGATCACTGGCTGTTGGGTGGAGAATGGAACTGAGGGGTTGAGAGTAGAACAGATTGGCAATGGGTAGTGGTGGCTGGATCAGAATGTGAGCTGTGAAATAGGAGAAGTGGACAGATGGGGGACTGGTCTATGGGTCACCTGACTAGGGGTCTGGAGGGTTGTGGTTCTGGTGGCAGAGGAGGCAGTGGGGCCAGAGCACACAGTCGCTCTGCTTGGGAGGCAGGCAGAAAGGCCTCTGTAGCCAGGCAGGGACACTTCCAGCCAGCTGGGAATGCCTTGGTTACCACCACTACTGCTTGTCCCCTGCCCACAGGCAGAAGCTGCATGAAGCAGATCTGGAGCTGCAGCGGAAGCGCGAGTACATCGAGGAGCTGGAGCCACCCACCGACGGCAGCAGTGAGCAGTGCTCCACAGCCCGATGGGTGGGGGCAGACCTGAGCTTGGCATGGACCTCAGGGGCCACTTTGTTCCCCCAGCAGATCGGCGAATCGAGGAGCTTCAGGACAGCCTGCAGAAGAAGGACGCAGACTTGCGGGCCATGGAGGAGCGGTACCGCCGCTATGTGGACAAGGCACGCACGGTGAGGATGTTGAATGACCTGCTGTCCAGCCTGCTGCCTCCCTTTGGGTCACACCTCCTACAGTTTGCACATCTCTGCCCCCACCCCGATGCCTGTCATACCGCATTATGGCACAGACTTTTACACCATAGCCATGAGTTGTCACACTCAACACACTCCAATGTGTCGAACAACCAGTGAAGCCAAGGTCACCTTGGCTGTATCTTTCCCAACCCCTAGGTCATACAGACTCTGGAACCAAAGCAGCGGCCACCAGGGGGGGTGCCTCCAGAACTCCATACCTTGAGGACACAGCTCCAGGAGCGGGAAGTCCGAATCCGACACCTGGAGGTGGGTGCCCTCATCTCTCCTCACTGCCCCCAGCATATCCAGGCCCTTGACTATTGCATCCTTGGCAGATGGACTTTGAGAAGAATCGAAGTCAGCGTGAGCAGGAAGAAAAGTTGCTCATCAGTGCCTGGTATAATATGGTGAGTGCACTGCACCAGCGCTGGAGTGTCGGGGCATCCCCTGGGCTCATCTAATGCCAACCACACCCCTCTCTCCAGGGCATGGCCTTACAGCAGCGAGCAGGGGAAGAGCGGGCACCTGCACATGCTCAGTCATTCCTGGCACAGCAGCGGCTGGCTACCAATGCTCGCCGTGGACCCCTGGGACGCCTAGCATACTTGAACATGCGCCCCATTGACAAGCATTGATGGACCTCAGGATCCTGCCCACCTGCCCAGCCAGTCAGGGCTTAATCCTAGATCCCCCCAACTCCCCCAGGGCTCAGCATCATGCCTGGGTCAGCTGCTTGAGAGCCTTGAGGTCATGACCTGTGCCTTTTGTTCTCCCTGGTGAGACAAGAGTACAGGACAGGGTGGGAGGCAGGTATGGGTCTGTTCTTTTTAGCAATGTGATTCTTACCCTTAATATTCTTCCTGAAGTTAATGAGCTGCCAGGGTAGAGAGAGTGATTTTATATTTGAGAAGAAAAATAATAAAGACTTTCAATCTTCCCTGGCTGGACTCTGGGCACTGAGGTGAGGGAGAGACGATGGGTCCAGGACTCAGACCACCACTTTTAAGAAAGGCCTGGCTTGTGGTCTTACTCAAGTGTGAATGACTGATAGTACCCAGTGAGAGGTGAGAGTCATGTCTGCGTTTGTGTAACTGTGCATGAGTGGTGGATTTTAAAGAAGCTTCAGACAAAAATCCCTGCCTTATGAAGCCATTATTTCCAATGAAGGGAGACAGACAATAAAGGAAATAGATAAAAGTTTTATGTGAGAAGTGCAATAGAGAAAAATAAAGCAGAAAAAAGTGATGGGGATGCAGGAGGTAGATTGCGATTACAATTTTTTTATAAATATTAATTTGAACCCTAGCTGGTTTGGCTCAGTGGATAGTGTCAGCCTGCAGATGGAAGGATCCAGGGTTCCATTCCAGTCTAGGGCACATACCTTGGTGGCAGGTTCCCTGGTCCTGGTCGGGATGCATGCAGGAGGCAACCAATCGATGTGTCTCTCACATCGATGTTTCTATCTCTCCCTCTCCCTTTCACTGTGTAAAAATCAATGGAAAAATATCTTTGGGTGAGGATTAACAACAACAACAAAAGTAATAATTTATTTGAGCCAAATTGACAGCATGATGGGGAGCAAGATCTCAAACGCTCCAGGAAGTGGGGATTTTTAAAAAAATATATTTCTTTTATTGATTTCAGAGAGGAAAGGAGAGGGAGAGAGAGATAGAAGCATCAATGATGAGAGAGAATCATTGATTGGCTGCCTCCTGCATGCCCCCCACTGGGGATTAAGCCCGCAATCCGGGCATGTGCCCTTGGCCGGAATCAAACCTGGGACCCTTCAGTCTGCAGGCCGATGCTCTATCCACTGAGCCAAACCGACTAGGGCAGGAAGTGGGGATTTTTAATAAAAGGCCAGCAAAAGAAGTCTAACCAAGGAATTGATATAATGTGAGCAGAGATCTGAAGGAGAGTAAGGAAGGGGCCATGTAGGTCTCTTCCGTAGGTCTCTGAGGAAGAGCAATCCAGCCAGAGGGAACACCATGTCAGAGGCCCTGAGATGAAACCTTGCTGGGTGGGTTAGAGGGATAGTGTGGAGTGAGTAAGGGGAAGGGAGGAGACCAGGGCAGGGAGATTGTTCAGGGCCTTGTGAACTGTGGAGAAGACTAGCTTTTATCCTAAGTGCAGTGGGAGTCATGGAAGCATGTTATCTAATTTGGGTGTTCATAGGCTCCCTTTGGCTGCTGTGGGAGGAACTGACTTGGCGGGGGCGGTTAAGGCCAGAGCTGAGAGACTAGGGCAAAGGTCACTAGTCCAGCTGGGTGGGTGCATAACAGTGGTGGGGGTCCTAGAGGAAGGAGAAATGGTTGGAATCTGGATACAATTTGAAGACCAAGCCGATGAGATTTGCTGCTGGGTTAGTGCGAAGGAGGGTAAGAGAAAGGAGTTGAAGATGACTTCCGGTTTTAGCCTCATCATCTGGAAGGAGAGAGCCAACAGAGAGAGGTTGGGGAGCCAAAGGGGCGCTGGTTCTGGGACATGTTATGTCCGAGATGCCTGAGAGATCCCTACCCTACATGGAGACAATGAGAAGACAGTTGGATCTATGGGTCTAGACACAGGGGAGGGATCCTGTGTGGACATCTAATACAGAGGTCATCAGCACATGATTGAATTAAGACCAGGAGCACTAAAAGGGTATCTGAGAATTCAGGGACTTGGCATAGAAAGGTTGCTTGTAGAATCATAAATCAAGGCTGGCAGCAGGAAGCCGTAGTCCTGGGACTGTGGCTGGTACTTTAATGAATGAGTAAAGTTGTGTGCACTGATGGGGCCATTTCAGAGAGCAGACTTTGGAAAGAAGTGGGCAGGGCATCATGAAATAACCTGGAAAATTGCTAAAATCAGACTTAGCATAATGCGTGGCAGGAGAAGTCAGACTAACAACATTGAGTAGAAACCACTAACATTTTATTGAGCACCTATTATGTACAAAGGCTTTAAAGCTGTTATTTCATTCCCATCCTCACAACTCAAAGAGGTAGGCACTCATATCTCCATTTTGTGAAAACAATAAAGGCAGGACACACAGAACCCTTCCAGGCAGTTGGGGGCGGGGGCGCTGGCAGGAAGAATGAGCTGCTCTAAGCTGGAAAAATCCCTTTCCCCTGAGCCCAGGGCCCGCCCACAGGAGACACAGGCCAGACATGAAGGCAGGAGCACAGGTAGCGGGAGCTGGTCTAAAGCCAGCTGATGAAATTCAGATGTCTGCATGGGTGCGGTGTGGGTCTTGATTCCTTGTTCTTGGGGATCTTGAGCCCAAGGGTCTCAAGGTAGATTCTCCTCTTCCTCGCCAATGGGGCTGGGCAGCCAAGGCGGAGCTGGCCCTCTGGGTGCGGGCATGGGCACTGTGGTGAAGGGCTCAGCGTCCAGCCCAGGGACTGGCGGCTCTGGCCCAGTGTGGGGCTCGGGTTCCGGTTCTCGAAGTCCGGAGTCCAACAGTAGGTCCCCACAGTCACACTCCGGGGCTACGCCATCGAGGGCGCTAGTGCCCGCGCAGCTGGCCGCTGTGGACGCCTCCGACACGCAGCTGTTCTTGCGGCGCAACAAGGACAGGCGCCGGCCCAGCAGGCTTCCTGCAGCCATGCCCGGGCCCACCGGCAGGAGGCGCTGCAAGAAATCGCCATGCGCCTCACCAAGCGGCAAGTCCGCGCCGTCCGGCCGCTCAAACTGCATGTCCTCCTTGGCCAGCCTGTGGGACGGAGAGTGGGTCAGCACTGCTACCTCGCCCCTCTCCTTGGTTGACAGAGGTGGGACCGAGGCCCACTGCTTTTCCTGGCTCCACTCACTCATATGTCTCACTTGTCCCAAAAGATCTTGGCCGCTCACCCAAGAGCCAGGCCTTATCCTCTGGCTCTGGTTCTGGCTCTGCTGAAACTTAGGCCTCAAAGCCGTAGTTGTGGCATCGTATTGCCTCTGACCACCCATCCAATCCTCACACACCTTAGCCCTTAGCTCTGACTCCAATTAGTGGCCTGATCCCAGACCTTGACCCCAATCACTATCCTCATAGACTTTTTTTTTTTAAGAAGCAATGGTTTATTTCTATTTTACTTTATATGTGTCTAGAAATTAGTTTTTTTATGTATATTTTTATTTATTTCAGAGAGGAAGGAAGAGGAAGAGAGAGAGAGACACATCAGTGATGAGACGGAATCATTGATTGGCTGTCTCCTGCACATTGGACCGAGCCTGCAACCAGGGCATGTACCCTTGGCCGGAATCGAACCTGGGATCCTTTGGTCCGCAGGCCGACACTCTATCCACTGAGCCAAACCGGCTATGGCTATCCTCATAGATTTTAGCTCTTAGCCCCAAATTTCCAGCTTAGCCGTTAGCCCTGTTGTGGGGTCCCACAGACCGCCCCCCCTCAATTAGACAGTCCCCACAGTGCCATAAGCCTAGCATCCAGCAGGCCCCGCCCACCCCGCTGGCTCACGTGATGTCGAAGGTGGAGCCCTGGAAGGAAGGCTGCAGCCTCAGGAAGGCAGTGGCCGTGGTGTAGGGGGCCCGAGCCTCCGCTGCGTCCCAGTACAGGTCCTTCTCCAGCATGGCCAGGTCATCGTACATCTCGTCCACGGCCAGCATGGACACCTGCAGCCGGGGACACCGTGCTAGGTGGGGGTAACAAAGCACGGGCGCCGAGGCATGGGCCCGCAGGAGTGTGAGGCCAAGGAGAGAAGGATGGTTCAGAGGCGAAGCCTGGGCAAGTCGTGTCAGGGTTGACTGAGGCCAAGACCACTTTGGGAACCTGGGTATGGGCTCAAGGGAGTCTCACCTGGAAGTTGCGGTCGATCAGAAAGTTGGTCTCAAAATCGTCGTCGTCCTCTCCAAAGGGGTTGATGAGCTGCTCTGCTACCTTAGTGGGGAGAAGGGAGGTAAGCAGAGACCTGAGAACCCCTGCCCGCCCCACTCCCGAGCCCAGGCTCAGGGCCCCAGCCACCTTGAGCCAGCCGGCATAGAAGAAGAACTGCAGCAGAGTGAAGACTGGCACAAACAGGTCAAGATTGTGGTCTTTATAGCCCTGTGCAGGGTCTAGGAACTGGCGACCGATGAGGCAGGCCAGGAAGTAACTGTACACTGCGATTGTCACCACCTGGGGGCAGGCAGTGGCCAGGTCAGGCTCTCCTGGCCTCGGGTTCTCTGAGAGACCAGGGCTAGCATCAGGAGTCACTGTGATGGGGTCCTAGCTGGCCCTCCATTTCCCCTTGAGACCAGTGTATCTGACGACGGATCTACGTGGAGGCACTGCGGGATTACCTGGGTGTAGACGAGGGGTATGCTGATCCAGTCGTAGTGAAAGAGCATCGAACACTTGCCCCGAAACACAGTCAGCTCCTGGGGGCAGATGCAAGTTATGGGCGGGCCTGACTCGTGAGCTCACACGTGGGGATTAGGTGTGGGTACTTGGGATGGTGGTGAGTGGTCACCTTGTGCTTCTGGGAGCGCAAGGGAGAGTATTTAGTGGTGAGTGTACACCTGGGGTGGGGGCCGTGAGATAGCTGTGCACCTGGGGGCTGCTAGGTAAGGGTGTTTGGAATCAGCCTCGTGGGAGGCGCGTGGCTCGTTGTCTGACACAGTTCCGGGGCGGGGTACAATTTCTTCGGTATTTTGTATGAATGACCAGCTGGCGAGCCCACCTCCAGCAGCAGTTTAAGGGCGCTGTTGTCACGGATGCGGCCCTCCCGCCGGGCCTGTGCTGCCAGGTTAGAGAACCAGATGCAGGGCACCCAATACTTGTTGTAGGATGAGTTCAAGTTCTCAAACTTCTTGCGCTCCTCGCGGGTCATAAACCCTGGAGGGGTGAGACGGGGGAGGGGGCGGGTCACTCGCCCCGCCTTCTCGTCCTTACTGGGGTCACTCGCCTCGCCCTCCGCCCTCCCTCCCCCTCCGTCTGGCCCAGCTCCCGCTTCCAGCCCGGGCCTCACCAGCCTCCACCACGTGGTCTATGGTGGGGAAGCGCTTGAAGACCGCGGTGCTGACCGAGCGCAGGATGAGGACGGCCGAGAGCCCTGCGTAGCGCATGAGCGTGCGCCGGTAGAGGCGGCCGCGCTCGTCGCGTCCGTGCACCGTGCCAGACACAATGCACATGAGCGCGTCGGGCAGCGGCATGCAGAGGTACTGGTTCCACCAGCGGTGCACCACCAGGTTCACGTAGAAGCCTGCGGCAGAGCCGGAAAGGGGCGCTCGGTGGGGACACGGGCCAGGGGTTTGTGGGCCCAGGGTGTGGGAAGAGGGGTGACATAGAGCCTGCATCAGCAACACCCGGCAGGCTGGTCACCCTGACCCCACGGGGCCACCTGGGCTGGGAACTTGGGGGTCTAGCCCTGAGGTCAGAGTGGCTCGAGCAGCAGTCTGGGTCACTCTGGCTACCTACTTGGGAGTCACCTGAGATGGGGCCTAGGGTCTCAGTATGGAGGCAGAGGCAAAGGGCCCACAGGCAGCTTGCACCGAGGCCACAGGTCGCCCCTGAGCCAGAGACATATGAAGGGGTTGAGCACAGGATCTATGTCCTGGCATAGGCTGGTAACCCCACCGTGTGGGCAGAGAACATGGGAAGGAGGCTGGGAGCCAGGCTTGCCAGAGAAATACAGCCTAGGCTGGACTTGAGAGGTCCCTGGAGGAGGTTCCTGGGGCCGGGACACGGGGAGGGGGCACTAGAATCTTATGCAGACACAGGCGAAGGCCCCGAGGTGACCAGGGGTGAGCATGTGGGTGACATGGAATTCTCAAGGGGCACTGTGGCCAGGTGATATCCAAGGGGCCACGTTTGTATAAAGGACGCAGAAATGGGGGCCTGTGGGGCTGGATTTGAGGGGCGTTTCAGAGAGGCAGGAATGGGGTGTCTCCAAAAGGCATGAATGGCTTCTCGGGATGGGGCATCGGCACAGGGAACTCTGGAGCGCGAACACACCGAGCACGAAGGAGACGGGGATGAGACTGGCATACTGGTCGCAGTAGATGACAAGCTTCTCGAAGTAGCGCTTGTGCCCTTCGGTCAGCACGAAGCTGCGGGAGGGGTGCGGGGTCACGGGCGAGCTCCCTCCCCAGCGCGCGCTCTCTCCCCGCTCCCGGTCCCCGCACGCACACCGGGCCCTTTCCCAGCCCACGCTGGCCCGCACGCCCGCCCGGGCCTCACCGATAGGCCACGCTCAGCGCCATATAGAGTCCGAGGAAGCAGAGCAGCTCCCGCCACAGAAGTTTGTAGATGCTGCCGCGCCACAGCAGCAGCAGCTGCGAGAAGCCGCCGAAGCGCGCGTTGGCCACGCGGGCTGTGTACGTGACGGTCATTGCGGCGCCCAGCCGGTCTGCCCAGAGGAGGTGGGATCGAACGAACGCCCACCTGTGGCGGGGGAACGGGGAGTGGGGGGACCGGAGGGAGGGCTGGGGGCTACGGGCGGGGGTGAAGGTGTACGTATGACTCAGCTCTACGCGTCCTCCCCTGCCCAGCCACCTCCTCAGTCCAGTCTCCTCCCAGCCTTGCTCAGTCCTGTCTCTCGCTGCCAGTCCTCCCCAAGCCTTCTCTGGCAGGCCACCCCTTTCTGGACTCTTGTTCCCCACATCTTGCGCCTACCTCCTCAGGCCGTCTCACCAGCCTCCACATCTCCAAACTCTTGAGTCAACTGAGGTGCCTTCTATCCCATCCCATCCCATCCCATCCCATCCCATCCCATCCCATCCCATCCCATCCCATCCCATCCCATCCCATCCCATCCCACCTGGGCTCCATCTACAGCTTCCCCTACTCCCGGAGTCCCCAGTGCCTCCTTTTCTGGGTTCTCTGACTGCCCCACCCCCATTCCTCTTTCTCAGATCCCACCTGTCCCACCCCTCTCCCCTAGCTCCCAGTCTCTGCCCTTCCTCCACCCCTGCACTCCCTTTTGAAGCCCTAGGAAGCCATCCTCAAGCCTCCAGGCCCCCAGGTTCCCTCCTGCAGCCCCCTGCCTCAAGCTGGCCCCTTCTCCTGCACAGCTGCCCCGGCCTCTCACCCTACCCACTTAATTATCCTTCCCCTTCTTCTGGTTCTTCTTAATCTTTCCTCTCTTCATTCTCCAGCCTTCCAAGCTCTCCACTCCATACTTTGAGGATTCTGATGGATTGCTGCCTGATTCCTGCCCACAAACCCACCTGTCCTCAGGGTCCCCTATTCCCCTGGGCCTGGGCCCTTCTCACCTGGTGGCAGGCGCAGGACACACAAGATGGGCAGGTGGCTTCAACGTTGGGTGTAGCTTAAGCCAGACCCTGGAGTGGGAGGGGGCTGAGGAATGGGCGTGGACAGTCCCTCCCTGGCCCGCACCCCTGGGCTGCAGCCTCAGAAATTTGTAGAAGTCTGGCCAGTTACCTGGAGCAGGGGGAGAACTCCAACCAGGACTCCCTCGCTCCTCCCTGTCTCTCTCCCTGGCAGTCACTGGCAGGTCCAAGGGATCTTGGACCCAGAACTGGGGGGGGAGGGGGGGGGACTGTGTTCTTCCTAGTGACACACACACACACACACACACACACACACACACACAGCTCAGTGGGGCTGGTTCACTCCATAGTCACCTGTAATCATACTGCCACAAAGATGTACTATACTTAGAAACATACATCATAGACCCAGGCACAAATTCAGCTTCCCTCCACACAGACACACCAGCTAAGTGCAGACCCCACCCAGAGCCCAGAGAGTCTTCACACACAGCCACACACCATCCCACAGAGGGTGGTAGCACACAGTTATTCCTGATCTTCCCTGCATGAAGATACACCCGTGGTCACACAACAGATGTGGGAATGCCTGCCCTCTACACAGCTGCACATGCTCCTGGGGGGCCTTAGATCTATCAGTGTTGCAAGGACACACTCATACAACAGTGACCCCTCCTCAACAGTCACAGACGCTCAACAGTCCCATCCAGACAGGTCATACCCAGAACTCATGAAACTCACCTGCATTTGCACATTGATGGGACACCCCTCTCTAATGCCCCCTTAGTGTGGTGTGCAGACATCTCCCTCCCCCATAGACGCACCTCAGATCTCAGACCCTCTCAGCATTGCCGTGAACACACAGGAGAGATGTTTCCCCTTCACAGACCCACCTACAAAGTGGACACTCCTAGCCTGGCACAGGCAGCCTCCCTATCCCATTCCTCAAACACGCAGCCTGGTGTGGGAGGGGTGAAAGCTCTGAGGTCCAGACCCTGGGCCCCTCCAGTCTACCTTGTACGCTAGGAATGTGCATAGCTTTACACGGCTCCACCCGGAAGCCCTGCCAGCCAGGACACCTTGTTCCAAGCCTGGCATATGTCTGCCCCGCCTGGGGTAATTAGGAACTGGCCCAGGCTGGCTACCCTCAAACCCGCTTCTCGCTGTCCAGCTGCCGGACAGCCCATAAAAGTGGATGCAGGTTGGCACTGCTAGCTGTTGGCTCCTGGGTGGGGTGGGGGGCAGGGGACAGGCTTCAAGTTGATGCAGCTCCATTCCTGACCAGCGGCCCCCACTCCCTAGGATGTATATTTATACACACTGCAGCCAGCTTCTCCCCTCCCCGTGCCCATTTTCCTCCTCCAGTTCACAGGGTCCCCACACACTTCTGACTGCTGGACGCCTGCTGGGCTGGGGCAGGTTGCCCAAGCTAGTTCACAGGCTTAATTGTAACAACAAATAGTAACATTTGTAAAGACGTTATTTATTTCACCTCACTGAGTCCTTACAAGCAGGTTATGAAGTTGGTGTTCATCATTCCCACTATCTGGTAGGGAAACTGAGGCTCAAATGACACAGCCTTTTGACAGCACAGCTGGGATTTGAACCCAGGTGGTTCAGCTGGGACCCAGGGGTCTTTGCCACAGGCTGCACTACTGTTTGTTTACAAATGCCACCCCAACATGCCCACACCCGCTTGTGCACACCCAGTACAATTAAGTCCAGGACACATTTGGGCTTGTGGCTGGGTTCCCCTTACATGCACGCACACCCTCACACACCCAGACCCTGGGTGTGCAGTTTGAACACTTCCTGACTCATGCATGTCCTCAGGTACTTCTTGTCCATTTCCTCCACCCCAACCCAGCTCTGGCTTGGAACCTGCAAACACGAGGTCATGCCAGTGCTGGGTCCCCCAGGTGGAGATGAATGTGGCTGTCTAGGCAGTTGCAGAGTGAAGGGGATAAGGGGGCCCACTGGATGCCTTCCAGGGTGCTGTGCCAACTGATCCTTCCAGGGTCAGGTGAATTTGTCCCATGGCTCTGTGACTGGCCACACTTGCCTCCCTTTTAGAGATGAAGTTCAAACTATAGGAAAAAGTGAGGCCACTCAGTGAGATGGCTCTAAGTTAGGACTTCAGGGATACCTTCGGCCTGAGTCCTCTACCATCATGTCACCTAATCTGTTCCTGGTTGTAGCTGGGCTGGGTGGAGCGGATTCCATCCCACTTGGGGGGGGGGGAGGCAGGAATTGGGGGGTGGAGACTGTTAATCCCTAGTCTGGCCAGCCCAGCCTCTGCCCAGGGTGCCCACTAATTTCCAAACCAAACAGCAGGCAGTACTGGGCCGCTGCCTGCCTAATCCACTCCCCACCCGCCTGAACTTCTCCAATGGGCCTCCTGGTTCCCACACCCGTTGAGCCTCAAAGGAAGGGGGTATATGCCAATTCAGGCATATGACAGGGACACCACTACCCATAGAGCTAGAAAAAGCATCCCCTTACTGAAGACACCCACCTTCCAAAATTGCCATAATAAACACACATCTTTGTTAGTCTGTTGTGACTGTATCCCTCTAGCTGTGACATCTTTGTGCAGTGTACAACTGTTCATGGAGGCGCTGACTCCAAAATCCTTGTATCAATACCCACAGTAGTTTAAGATCATTTTATTGAGAAGCGAGAGGCGGGGAGAGGTGAGGGGCAGCTACAGCCACCCCAGCCCCACCAGGGGGAACAGACCCCCTCCCCGCCTCCCACCTCAAGTGGCTCCCCCTGTACTATGGGGGGGACTTTGTGCAAACTCTACCCCGGTGGGGTGGAGATTGGGTGGAAATGGTAGCAGCTGGGGCTGGCAGCAGTGCTACTGGGTGCTGGGCGGCTTGTAGGGCTCCAGGAGGAGGGCAGAGAAGGTGTTGACCTTGTCCGCCCCCCGCACCTCATGGGGAAGCAGAGGCAGCTTCACAATGTGGAAGTCTTCATACAGGTCCTCCATCTGTGGCCAGGGCAGGGAGCAGAGGACATTGGTCAGGGGGCTGGCTGCAGGCAGGGACAGAATGTGGGTAGATCCAAGGGGTTGAGATGGGGGCCTCCCAGGGTCAGTCTTCATAGGGTCACAGGTGGGAGTGGTGCCAGTGAGGTCAAAGTTTCCAGGGTTGGACCTCTCGCTCCCCAGGGTCAGAGGTATCCAGGCCAGGCCAGCCATATTCCTTCATGGCCAGAATTAGGGGGAAGGGACTGAAGTAGGGGTGAAGAGCAGGAGGCTCGGGCAGAGGTCAGAGGGAGGATGGAGCAAAGATTCAGAGCGCAGAATAAATGACTGGGGGTGCCATGGTTAGGATGGGCCGGGTCCCCACTGCCAAGATCAGAGGTTTGAGGGCTGGGTGGATGGCTGGGCATGCACACCTGGTCCAGGTACTTGGCCTGGATCTTATGGCGGGCCTCACACATCTTGCAGGGCTTCTCAGGGTCTGGGAAGACGAGTTGGTTGACAATGATGTTGTGCGTGTCGATCTTGCATTTGGCCAACTCTTGGATCAGCCGCTCTGTCTCATACAGAGACAGGAACTCGGCAATGCACACACAGATGAAAGTCGTCTGCTCCTGCAGGATGTGAGAGGACAGTGAGGGCCAGGTGCTGGCCCCGGAGCCTCTCACTGTCTATGTGCACCATGACTCACAGGATCCTTGAACTGCTCGCTGACAGAGCGGATGACAGGCAGCGTCTCTTCCAGCTTGGAGGCCAGCTGGTCTGCATTCATATCCCCTAGGCCCAGCATGTTGCACATCTGGGAAGAGGACATGGGAGGGCTTGAGGCTTACCTGGGGCCATTATACCTCCTAGGTTGGGGGCCTGCTAACCACCTCCCAGTGGTTAAAAGCCTGGGCCCTTGAGTAGACCACAGGGGGCAAATCCCAGCTCTGCCTCTTTTGGGGGGCTATAGCCAGGTGGCTTGACCGGAATGCTTAGTTTCCCCCTGTGTAGACCTTACCTCCAAGGGCTGGTATGTTACATGAACTGAAACATGTCATGTGCTCAGAACAGTGCCTGGCACAAAGTAAGCGCTCTACAAATGTGACTAATCTGGGACACAGGTACCCAAAGGGGGATCACACACACCACCTTGGAGGTAGGATGTGTGTAGAAGTGGGGCTATCATGTGATCATGCTAATAACAGGGACACTTGCATGCTCTCCATTTGACAGACAAGGAAGGTGAGGCCCAGAGAGATGAAGTGACTTGCCTTAGGTCACGTTAGAGTGCAAAACATTTGAACCTGGGCTGTCTGGCTCTTGAATATGTGCTTTCAAGCTGTCTGGAGTACTCAGCAGGTAGGGACAGGGACACCAAGTCCCCCATAATGAAGATCCCCCATAATGAAAGTCCCCTCCCCCGCATTGGGAATCGTGGACCCAGAGGAGTTGTGTGTGAGAAATGCTTTTATCACTGCACATCTGGGGGCCTGGGGACTGGCTCCCACTCAGGGGACACCTGGATGCCCTGGGGCCCTGCCTGCCTGTGAGATGAAGGGGCTGATCTGGTTCTTGATCTGCATGAGGCGGCCTAGGCCCCGCTCCACGATGGTGGGGAAGTTGAGCAGCCTCAGCGTGTGACCCGTGGGCGCCGTGTCAAACACCACCACTGAGAAGTTCATGCCCTTCACCAGCCTGCGGGGAGATGAAGGTCAGGCCCACTCTGCTCCCTCTTCCACCCCAGTCCCAGGCAGCACTAGCCTGCTGGGCCTGACCTCATGACCTCTGCATAGCTCATGGCCTCGTCAATGCCTGGGAAAGCGCTCATGGCCTCCTGCATCATCTTCTTGCCCATGCTCAACATGTTGTCCTCCTCGAAGAACTCGTCAGGCAGCTCTGCCACTCCAAGGCTGGGGTCAATCTCCTGGGGGGGCGGGGAACAAAAGGGATCAAGACTCAGGCTGCTACTGCTACTCCAGGGCTTTCTCATCTGGGTGGGCACCAGGGCCAGGGGAGCCCGTAGAGGGCCCCAACCTCAGCTCTGCATCAGGTCCCATCAGGGAAGAGGCTGGGGAGACCCCCAAGGTGCCATGGCCCTCCCTCAGGCATTAAGGTCTTCCAACTGCACAAAGGGTCAAACAATTTTAAAAAACAGATGGAAAGCTGCAAATTGGGATTAGTGTCCACAGAGGGAAGCCAAAGCCCTCCGCAGGGCTTTCACCGGCTATTCCCCCACCTGGCCCCTGATTGCTTCCAGATTTTCTCTAATGTGAGTCTTCCCTCACCATCTCACCTAACAGGGCAGACACAGTCCTCACTGTCCCGCCTTCCTTTCTCCTTAACATCCAGCCTCCCTTCACATGATATGCTCATCACATTTCTCATGTCTCCCCACCCAGAATGTCAGCCCCATGAGGACACCAGGAACTGTCTGGCACACAGGACGTCCTCAACATAGATGTGGAATCTACAAAGATATGACCACCCTTGGGGACTCTGGCCAGTCCTGGACTCGATGCCTCCTTTTCTATCCTCCTCCTGTATCACCTCTTCTTGGTGACTTCACAGGTCCTGTGATGAAGTCTCCCTCACTGGACTCAGAGGTCCACTTCCCTGCATAAAGCTTGTGTATCCACTGCCCCACCTATCACACCCAGTCACACCCTTGATGGGTTATTCCTAGTCACTGGGTCACATCTGAGCTCACATACCCCATTCTCTGACCTGGGCCTCCTTGCCTCCCGCTTCAGTTATTATTATTATTTTAAAATATATTTTTATTTATTTCAGACAGGAAGGGAAAGGGAGAGAGATAGAAACATCAATGATGTGAGAGAATCATTGATCGGCTGCCTCCTGCATGCCCCACACTGGGGATGGAGTCCACAACCCATGCATATGCCCTGACCGGGAATCGAACCGTGACTTCCTGGTTCATAGGTCGATGCTCAACCTCTGAGCCACGCCGGTCGGGCTATTATTTTTTAAATATGTTTTTATTGATCTCAGAGAGGAAGGGAGAGATAGAAACATTAATGATGAGAGAATTATCTATTGGCTATCTCCTGCAAGCCCCCTACTGGGAATCAAGCTCGAAATCAGGGCATGTGCCCTGCCTGGGAATCAAACTGTGACCTCCTGTTTCATGGGTGAATGCTCCACAACTGAGCCACGCCAGCTGGGCCTGCTTCAGTTATTTAAACCTCTTTGGGCCACCTCATTCCCTCTCCCCTGACCCCAGTTCACTGTCGGTGTCCCTCTTGGCCGGCACCCTTATCCGGCCCAGGCTCCATAGGCTGCCTCTACAAACACACCCCCTTCCCTCTGTGGTTGGCAAAATCCTTATCCCGGTTATTACTGGGTCTCTGGTGGCTACACTTAGGTGAACACGAGAGGAGCACACCTGACAAATAAATCCCACCTTGCTCCCCATTTTTTTTTTTTTTAAATACATTTTATTGATGTTTTACAGAGAGGAAGGGAAAGGGATAGAGAGTCAGAAACATCGATGAGAGAGAAACATCGATCAGCTGCCTCCTGCACACCTCCCACTGGGGATGTGCCCGCAACCAAGGTACATGCCCTTGACTGGAATCGAACCCGGGACCCTTCAGTCCGCAGGCCGACGCTCTATCCACTGAGCCAAACCGGTTTCGGCTTGCTCCCCATTTTTAATCACAAACTCCAATGGGCACTCAACAGCCAGACAATCCACTCTTGTGAGTGTTTATGTCGCATCTTATGCCTCCTCAACCCCCTTCTGTCCCATTCGCTCCTTGCTCTCTGCTGAGACTTGTGCCTCAGAGAGAAAGAAAAGCCATTGGCTGTCAACACCTTTATCCCTTCTCCCCAGGAAATGCCCCAGTCCCTCCACATTGCCTCCGCATCCCTGGCCCTGGAGGAGTCCATGTAATAGGTCTGTGCGCTGTATGTAGCTCACTCCCACCTGAGGACAGTCCTCTGTCAGCATCCTCACTCCTTCCTGCAACATTACTTGTCCCTCCCTGGTAAAGTATTTGCATTGACAAACATGCTCTAACATCTCCTTTCTCAAAAAAGCCCTCCTCAACCCCCCTTCTGTCTCCCTCTAGTGATGGCCCCATTTCTCAGCCCCCCATCATGGAGATCACTGTCTCCATTTCCTCAGCTCACCCATTCCAGACAGGCTTTTGTCCCCACTCACCAGTGGTCTCTCTAAAACTGATGTACCCGCTGGAGCAAACAACCTCTTTCTGCCCAAGTTCCTTTGTCCTCCTGGAGCTTAGGAGACTATAACCTCTGGCTCTCCTCCCACCTCCCTGGTGACTCCTTCTTAGCCTCCTTCACTTCTGGACCCTAAATACTGACATGCCCTCAGGTTGTTTCCAGGCCTCTCTGTTCTCTCACACAGCTTTAAATACCACCCTTGGGACAATGACCCCCAAATCACTATCAACTTCCTCTGAGCCCCAGGCTCACATAGTTAAGGCACTGTCCTGGTGTCCCCACTGAGATGTCCAGTGGGCACCTTGGATTCACTGTGGTCAAAATAGAATTCTTGACTTGTCCCTTCTAAACCTGCTTCTCTCCTAGTCTTCCTTATCCCAGCTGCTCAGGGGCCAACCAAGAGATGTATTTAGCCATAGACAGTTTGGCTCAGTGGATAGAGTGTTGGCCTGTGGACTGAAGGGTGCCAGGTTCGTTTCCGGTCAAAGGCACGTACCTCAGTTGCAGGCTTGATCCTTGGCCCCAATCAGGAAGTGTGTGGGAGGCAACCAATCGATGTGAGAGAGACACATTGATGTTTCTCTCTCTGTCTCTCCCCCTACCTTCCACCCTCTCTTAAAGTAAAAATTCATTTCTTTCTCTCACCCATTATAACCAAGCAGTTGTATTGCTTTATTTCCAAGAGACATCCCAAAACCAACCTTTCTCCCCCAACACTCTGCCTCCATCTTAGTACTGGCTGCCATCATCTCTTGCCTGGTCACTGCCCCAGGCTCCTTGTTAATTCCTTACTTCCAGCCTCAATTTATAATCCACTAGAGGCCTGGTGCACAAAATTTGTTGTCCCTCAGCCCGGCCTGCACCCTCTCCAATCTGGGACCCTTTGGGGTATGTCCGACTGCTGGTTTAGATCGGGCCTGATCTAAACTGGCAGTCGGACATCCCTCTCACAATCCGGGACTGCTGGCTCCTAGCCGCTCACCTGTCTGCCTGCCTGATCGCCCCCTAACTGCTCCCCTGCCAGCCTGATTGACGCCTAACTGCTCCCCTGCCGACCTGATCACTCCCAACTGCCCTCCCCTGCCGGCCCGATCACCCCCAACTGCCCTCCCCTGCAGGCCTGGTCCCCCCCAACTGCCCTCCTATGCGGGCCTGGTCACCCCCAACTGCCCTCCCTTGCAGGCCTGGTCCCCCCCAACTGCCCTCCCCTGCTGGCCTGGTCACCCCCAACTGCCCTCCCCTGCCAGCCCAATCACCCCCAACTGCCCTCCCCTGCCGGCCATCTTATGGCAGCATCACACGAGGGTATTGCGCGAGGGCGTAAAGCCACCTAGGCTTTTATTATATAGGATTCTCCGCATGGCAGCCACAGGGAACTTGTCAAGGCTATGACATTGCCCTGCTCAAAATGAACAGCTTCCTATTAAACTTGGATTCAAGGCCAAACTGCTCCCAGTGACCTACAAAGTCCTTCACCACAAGGCTCTGATTGACCTCTCTGATGTCTCCCTCCCCTTGCTCACTAAGCTCCAGTCACTCTGGCTTCCTTTTTGCTCCACAAGCATTCCTCAGTTGTTTCCCTGTGGGTATGTTGAAGAAGGGGTGAAACTGGAATGACTAAGGATGTAGACTGGGCAAAACATTGTAGCTGATGGTAGATGTTCACAGGAAAGACCTGAATGGGCCTTGGCCAGAATGGGGAGCTGAACCTTGCTCTACTCACCATGGCAAAGAGGTTGTCATAGCCTTTGACCTTGGTGGGCACCTTGGAGAACTTCTGGTCAAATGCATCGGAGATGTTGTGGGCTGGGTCCGTAGAAATGATAAGAACACTCTCCCGCCCCTTGGATAGCTGGACTGCTAGGCTGCAGCTGGGCAAGGAAAAGGTCAAAAGGTAGGGAGTAAGGGGTCAGGGTCTGCTCCCTAGGTCTGCAGGGGGAGATGTGAGGTTCAGAAGCAGGGGCCCTGAGAATAAGGGTAATTGCGGGATCAATCCTCAATTTCTGTACAGGGACCTTCTCAGATCTTACCTAAGACCACTCTAGCTGGCTAGAGTGGCGAGGTTCAGTGTGGCCTAATGCCTGCTTCTTGTTTGCTGGCACAGAATGGCATGGTCCAGCTGTCCAGCCAGCATAACTAAGGGGTCCCTTGCACCCCCTCAACGCTAAGCTAAGGGGTCCCTTGAACCTCCTACTACACTCGGGATGGTTCAGTCCCATTTGTTCAGGATAATTTGCCCCAGGAATCCCTCCCTCTCCTACCGGTTGATTGGAATAGTCTGATCACGTACCCTCTTTCCCTCCGTACACCACAACCCCACCCCCACGTGGACACAGAATAGCAAGTTTCACCAGACTAGGATCGTTTGTTCCGGTGCCCCTCCCCAGACTCTGAGCTCACTGGGGTATGGCCCAGCAGACGGGGACTTGTAAGTGCTCTCCCGGCCCCTGTGCGCTGGGTTCAGTGTGATTCGGCCCTTGAGCCCTAACGGGAATGGTCCAACTCAGAGGGTGCTAGGCCTGAATTCAGAAGGTATCTTCCAATTTGCTCCAGGTAACTTCTGGAGAGTACATCTCGGAAGACCCCGGCGCACCTCCCGTGTCCGGCTCGGGGTGGAAAAGCCGGTCCCTGGCCGTCCCCTTCGCCTAGTGGTACATCCCACCGGTCTTCCCGGCTCCCGCCGCGGCCTCCTTACCTGCAGGTGGTCTTGCCAACGCCACCTTTGCCCCCGACGAAGATCCATTTAAGGCTGCGCTGCTCGATGATGTTGCTAAGCGTGGGTTCCAGCGGCTCCACATCAGGCGCATCCTCGAACTCCTCCGCTTCAACCCCCCACCCGGCCACCCCTGCCGCCATCTTGAAACCGGCTCATGTGACCAAGCGGAGCGCACCACGCCAAGCACCTACAGGGGAAATTCTCTGTCATATCTCCATCAGGACTAGCAGCCCGAGAGAAGTTCCTCATACCCCGATTTTTAGGCGCTATAGTAGTTATATTTCCAATATTCTCCTTTCCAAGGTTTACCTTGTTGATCTCTCGATTATGTTTTCTCACAGATGCCCCCTGCTTAATTAACATATTGGTACGTTCCAGAATACTCCCCTTCACTGATTGGAGCCTAAGTCTCGCAGCACTCTTTTCATTGGCTACTTTTTTTTTTTTTTACTTTCACCAATCACTCGCATGTTCCGGTAGTCTCCATCCTCTCCTTAGCAACCAACCAAACACCCGGTCCATACCCTTTCCCTGAAGTTAGATCCCAGATTCGCCCGCCCTGGCCTGACTCTATATAGGCTCAATCTCATGTCGATCATTTCCCCAATTCTTTAAATTGGGTCCCCAAATCGTCTCATGTCCGTCTCCTTTGTGAGCCACCTGGGATCCTCACGCAAAGCAATCAGACAAATTGATTAGTTGACTGAAGACGTATCCTGAGGCTGCGAATGGGCTAGACTAGAGGGAGAACGACTCCAGTTGTGTGCAAGGTCCGCAGATCCTTGTCCAGTGCTCCCAGAACCCCCATGCTGGGCAGATCAGAGCAGGGATCATACTTTCAACTGCGTTCCTTGTGTTTCCTATTCCCGAAAACCTTATTGCAGTTTGCTCCCCATGGAAAGGGAGACTCCAGTTTAGCGAATTCCCCCTGTTGGATCTCGGCAAAGGACAGGAATACAAGCTGGGTACCAGGCCCTTGGCGGACACTTTTTTTTGTGTGTGTGTATGTGTTTGTTTTTAAGATTTTTATTGCTTTGGCCGGTGTGGTTCAGTTGGTTGAGACTCCTTCCATGTACCAAAAGGTCGCCGGTTCCATTCCCAGTCAGGGCACATGCCCGGGTAGCGGGCTCTATCCCTGGTTGGGGGTGATGGTGGCTGGAGGCAGCTGATCATATCGATGTTCTCTCTCTCTCTCTCTCTCCCTTTTTCTCTAAAATCAATTTTAAAACATTTAAAAATATTTTTATTGGTTTTTAGAGAGAGAGAAGAAACATCGATGGGCTGCCTCCTGCACGCCCCCTACCGGAGGCTCCGGCCCGCAATCCGGGCATGTGCCCTGAGGGGAATGGAACTAACAACCTTTCCGGGGATGGGACGACACTCAACCAACTGCGCCACATTGGCCAGGTCTTGGCGGACACTCTCGATAATAAGCTGGGGGACTCCCGTTTAGAAATCCCAAATTATACCCTGATTCTGAGATGGGGCCCCCAGCTCCACGGAGCTCCCAAATGAGAGCTCCATCCCAGGGACAGGTAATCAACCCAGAACAACCTCATTTCTAGTCCGGAAATCCAGGCTAGATATGCTCTCTAGACTTAGTTAGGGACCTATGTTCCAAGGTGTCAGTTGAGCACACAGCCTCAAAAGGGATCCCTCTCCTCACTGAGATTATCTCTGGAGCCAAGAAGGGGATCCTAGTCACGGAAAGCTATGCCCCCCAGTCTCAAGCGAAAACCTCATTCCTGAGAGCCAGCTACACCATGTCTCTGTAATGCCCGCCCAAGTCTAGCTGAACGTAAAAGTCCTCGGAGCGGAGCCCGCGGATCCGCCGGCCAATTTTTACCCCTCCTTCGCTCCGCCCCTCAGGTTCCGCCTCCACTGCTGACGCTTTTAGGATCAGACCGCTCTTCCCGGCATGCATTGCCTGGGACCTGACTAGTCGGGCGCCAAGCGCGGGCCGGAGCGGCCTTCCCGGAATCCTTTGCGCAGCACCTGGTGACAAAATGGCTGCCCGAGGGAGACGGGCGGAGCCTCCAGGCCGGGAGGCGCCGGGCCCCGCGGCGGGCAGCGGCGGCGGGAGCCGATGGGCTGAGTCGGGGCCTGGGACATCGCCCGAGAGCGGGGACGAGGAAATGTCGAGCCCGGTGTCGGGCGGCGTGAACTTGTTCGCCAACGACGGCAGCTTCCTCGAACTGTTCAAGCGGAAGATGGAGGAGGAGCAGCGGCAGCGGCAGGAGGAGCCGCCTCCGGGCCCGCCGCGATCCGATCAGCCAGCTACCGCCGCCGCCGGGGGTCCCGGGGATCCGAAGAGGAAGGGCGGCCCGGGCCCCACGCTCAGCTTCGTAAGGAGCCGCGGGGGTGGGGGGAGGGCGCCAGGGCCTTCCTTGGCAGGGGGAATCGGGCCCGAGAAAGGGAATCGGGATCCAGGGCCACCCTCCGGCCCCGAAGAGGGTTACATCCAGGTCTCTCGCTGAAGATTGCGGAACCTGGATTCCCCACGAGAGAGATTTGGGGGCGAAGATAGAGCTTCCCCGTAGACTGCCCGTGAGAACCGGGAGCCGGGAGTGGGGAAACCAGGATACCAGGATTCCTTTTTGAGTGGTGCCATAACTGTGGATACTGGGACCATCTCCCACTACTCGGAAGGGGAGCAGATCTGGAGCCTAAGATGTGTGGATTAGAAACTCAAACCGCTTACTGTGTGACCTTAGGAAATTTGCTTAGCTTCCCTGAGTCTCATTCGTCCAGTGTCCGTTTATTGAGCACTTTACCTTGTGCTGGGCATTGTGCTAGGTGTTGGATATGCCCTGGTGAACATGACAGACAAGATCGCTGCTTTCCTGGAGCGTCTGTGATGACCTATCTTTATTTTTTGTATTTGAAAAATGAACATCTCTTCTGATGTGATGAGAAGTCAATGAGGCCATCCTGGAAAAGTATCATGGGGCTTGTCTGATAGAAAGGGCTAAACCAGTTGTTCTTTTTTTACTTTTTGAAATTAAAAAAAAAAAGGATTTTTTTCTTAAATTAGGAAAGGAGAGAGAGAGTTAGACAGACAGTGATTTGTTGTTCCACTTATTTATGCATTCATTGGTTGATTCTTGTATGTGCCCTGACCCAAGATCAAACCCGAAACCTTGGCGAGTTGGGTCCATGCTCTAACCAGTGAGTGACCCAGCCATGGTCAGTCCTCAATTGGAGATGATCTTCCTATTTAGGGAAGTGTGGAGACATTTTTGGTGTCAGAACTGGGGCAGAGGGAGCTGCTGACATTTGAGTAGAGACCAGGGACAGGGATGTTGCTCAACATTGTTCAAGTGCCCTCCTTGAACCCCCACTCCAAATTCCCCAGCAAAGAATGATCCAGCTCCAAAAGTCATTAGTGTGAGATTGAGAAACTTTGGGTTAAATAAATGGCATCTCTATTGATTGTTCATTCTGAGCTTGCTTTGTCTCTGGTGTTGAGATCAAGTCCCTGTGGTGTGGGGAAAAAATACCAAAAGTTGAGAATAACGGACTGGGGGGGTCAAGTTTCTTCATCCACCAAAAATGGGTGTGAGACTAGTCCCAGCTATGCAGGTCACTTAATGCCTGGTTGATGGGTGGAGAGATAGGATGATGCCTTTCAAGCTTGTTGCTGCCTGTGGGGCACAGGAAGCATCAGTCAATGGGAGAAGATGGAGGACCAGGACTAGAGCCCGAAGTGAGGCTTCTGTTTGAGGAAGGGGAAATATCAGGAGCTGGGTTGGTGTGAGAACTGTGGAAGCTGAGTGGGAGTAGTCGTCCCTGCCTTTTCATTTATTCATTGAGGGGCTGTTTCAGAGCACCCTCAAAGAGGCCAGGCCAGATTAGGTTCAGGGGACATGGTGTTGCTTGGTGGTTAAGGATGCTGCTCTGTGGCTTGGACCCACTCGACCCTAAATCAGTCTCATTGTTTGCTGCCAACATGACCAAGGGTACAGGCCTCTCCTTCTCAAAAATTGGTGTGGTTGTAACTATGAAAGTGAAAGGAGGTGATACATGCACAGGGCATGGCATACAGTAAGTGCTTAATAAAAGGAGCTGTTGTTGCCTGCGTGGTCACTGCTAGGGGAGGGTGAGGCTTCAGCATGGAGAGTGAGGACAGAGCCTGTCCCCACTGGTGTGGGGGTTCTTCTTGCTCCCTGGGAGGGCATCCTGGGGGCCCAGGACTGCTGGGTATCATGGGCCCAGGGCAGGCGCTAAGAGTCGCGTGTGCTCCTTTCTGATTGCTGCGCAGGTTGGCCGGCTGGCGGAGCTGGGCGCGGCGTCAGGACGGGCCACCGGGCCGGGCTAGGAAGGTGTAGTGGGCCTCAGCGCCGCCAAGGGCGGGCCCGACTCCTGTAACCGTTGCAGTCTTCTGTCCCTTCACCCAGGTGGGCAAGCGCAGAGGCGGGAACAAACTAGCCCTCAAGACGGGAATAGTAGCCAAGAAGCAGAAGACGGAGGATGAGGTGAGCAGGCCAGGTTTGGGGGCTACCCATGCGGCCTTTCCTTAACAGCCTCAGCACTGGCTAACCAGCCCTGTCCCTCCCTATCTAGCATCTGGACCTTGGATGTGGGGGTGCTGGCTGGGGGAGGACGGCTTTCAACAAGGTCTCCAGATAACATTTGACTCTGAATGTCTTTACCTCAAATCCAGGACCTCTGGGTGGTGACACTGGGGTGGGTCAGCTGTCTCAGGACAGTCCTGACCCCAGTTCCTGGCCTCCCTGGTATCCCCTTCCCAACCTCCTGTGTGTGCCCCTGCCCCCCTCCCCACAGGTATTAACAAGTAAAGGTGATGCATGGGCCAAGTACATGGCAGAAGTGAAAAAGTACAAAGCCCACCAGTGCGGCGATGATGATAAAACTCGGCCCCTGGTGAAATGACCCCCTTCCCCCGTCTGCCCACGGCCTGGGACTCTCTGCGATGTACATAACTATTTAATGCGGCAGCAGCGGCGGCGGCAGCAGCCCTTCCCCCCAAGGACTTAAACACAGAAGGAAACCAAGATGCTTCCCGCAGCCGTGGAAGATCCTCCAGGACTCTTTTTTACCTTGAGCACTTGCCTCCTGAGACTTCATAGAACAGTGGTTTACTGTCCCCTCTCTTCCCACCTCCTTGCTCTCTCTGGCTCTTCCTATCTTCCTTTTCTCACCCTCCCCTTCCTCCTTCCTTTAGCCATCACTTCTGGGAAGTAAAGAACTTGACTTAGTGCCGGAGCTGTGTGCTTGGTTTGCCTTCTTTGCTCCTTCCAACCTAAAGCCTACCCTGCTACACTTTTCAAAGTCTGGATCTGGCCTGGCGAGAGGGACTTTGGGGTCTGGGGAGGATGGGGGTATGTCCTGTCACTAGGCCTGGACTCTTCCCTAGACCCTTTTCCCCCCACCCCTGACTGTTGCTGCTGATGTTCAGTCCCATTTGACTGGGCCAAAGCTGTTATTCAGCAGACACTGAGTACCTATTCTGTGCCTGGACTGGGGCCACAACAGTGAACAGAACAGATGATGCTTGCCCTGCCCTTGTGGAAGGAAACAGACAAAAAGGGGAAGCCATTTTGGGAGGTGCCTGTGAAGAAGTACAGGGTAGAGGCTGGGGGAGGGTGTCTATTTTCATTGACATATGATCAGGGGCCTGAGTGAGGTGAGGAAATGAGTTCTAGGTAGAGGGATCAGCCAGTGTAAAGACAGGCCAGAGTGCCTGGCCCTTATGGGGAGCTCTAAGGAGGTCCATATGACAAACCAGGTGAGAGAAGGGTAAGTGGATTACATATAGAGGCTTGTGTGTTAGGGTGGAAACTTGGGACTTTATTCTTAGTGAGAAGAAGCCTTTGGGGGTTTTGAGCCAAGGAGCAACACAGTGTTTTATATTAACAGGAGAGGCTGGGATTGACCCCGCCCAGCTATATATATGATCAGGAAAAGGAGTACATAGGAGAAGGAGCACACGGCTTGTTTGTCCCATCTTGCAGGCATGACTATTGACATGTTAGGGGACAGGGTGTCCTAAAGGAAGTCTTATTTCCCTAGTGCCTCTCTAATGCCCTCCTGGCCCCTTTGTTAATCCTGGTGGAGCTGGAATTTTTTATGATGCCCTTGCCTTCCAACCTCTTCTCAAACCTAATAGACCTGGGATTCCCTAACATGGCCCAAATACTGAGCAGCTCAGCACTCCAGTATATCCCATGGCCAGGTTCCTGTACCCCTTCCATCAGGGGAAGACCAGGACTTGGAGGATCATGGTGATCATTGGGACTTGTGGAGGCAGAGGGAGGAAGGGCAGATAGCTGTGGTCCTTCCTAGGAGAGGGCAGAGGTGGCACTTGCCTGGTTTCAGACTGCCAGAATCCAGCCTGTGGGAGTTGGGGTGGAGCACCAGAACAGACAAAACTCCCTGTCCTAGTGGAGCTAACATTCTAGTTGGGGAAAACAGACGAGAAACAAACAGGACACATCAGATGGTAATACATTTGGGGTGGGGTATGAAAGGGGGATTGATATAAGAGTGGCAGAGATGGCAATTTTAAGTAGGTCATGGTTGGCCTGCCTCCCTGAGAAGGTGGCATTTGTCCCGAGTTCTGAAGAAGGTGGGACTGGCAGTGAAGAGTCTTTGGAAGTATTCCAGGTGGAAGGAACTGCAGGTACAAAAAGCTCAAGCTGAAACCATCCCTGACTTGAAGAGGAGGGAGCAAGCAGACTTTGAAATAGGAGACATACCCTCTCTCATTTTCTGCTAATACACAGTAAAGTCATTTTTTTATTTTGTTATAATCCTCACCTAAGGATATTTTTCCATTGATTTTTAGAGAGTGGGAGGGGGAGAAACAAACATCTATGTGAGAGAGGGACATCAACTGATTGTCTCCTGCAGATGCCTGGTCAGGGCCCGGGCTGGGAAGGAGCCTGCAACTGAGGTACATGCCCTTGACCGATATTGTACCCGGACCCTTCAGTCCACAGGCCAACACTCTATCCCCTGAGCCAAACCATCTAGGGCTGGTTTATTTTTTACATTGACCCACAGTGCTTTCCTTCCTACTTTGGGGATGCTGAGCTGACCTAGGTGTGACTAGTGGGGGGAGGGGACATAGCCCATGGAGCCACCTCTACAGCCATCGACATAGGTTGGATCTTTAAAAAGAAACACGTGGGAGAAGTAGGTCGCCTCTGCAGCAGCTCAGCTTCTATTCCGAAGTGTCAAGCGGCAGGAGGAGCTGATGGAGTCCTGGCACCTCCCTTCATGGTGCTCACCAGCTTTGACCTGGGGAAAGTCTGAAGGGGGAGGACAATAAAATTTCAGGTTTTGGTGAGTCAAATAGTTTGGCTTCAAACTATTCTGATGCCTGTTAGCATTTTGATCTTGGGTAAGTCACTTAGCCTTTCTGTGGTTCAGGTTCTTCATCTATAAAATAGGTGTAAAATGCAGAACCATCTCTAGAGTCAGGTTCTAATGTTCATGTAGTCAATGGTAACCCTGACATTTCGAGCAGCTGTCATTGCTTTCCTGGGTGAAGCAACTGGCTTGTGTTTGGTGGTCGTGTTTGAGAAATGCTGACGTTTAAACGCTGGTTCAGTGTGATAAGATGCACAGGCTGAGAGGCTATTGTAAAGTGATAGGCGTTTGCCATCTCACATTCATGGTTGGGCATCAGCTCCTTGTCTTTTTGCCCTAGAGCTTCTAGATGAAATAAGTTTGCAGTGCATATGGCTGTTGTGAGAATTACATTTAGAAACTCCCTGACAGACTGCAGTAGGTGCTTAAGAAATGGGGTGAGTAGTCCCAATTCCGTACTCAAATCCAGGGAGAGGACACTTCCCAGTACTGTGGACCATACAGGTAGCAGCGGCCACTTTATTCTGCCCCAATCCCCTCTCCCGAAACTTGTGCAGAGTCGCTGGAAACTACGTGTTAAAAGGGAGGTGAACCCTAACAAATTCTCTCCTGCATCTCTAACTCGCTCTCCACCTGACCCTTTTCTGGGGCAATCCCCAACCTTGAGCAGAAAATTCCCACCGTTCATACTCCTTCCGGTAACCTATACACATAGTGCCAGCCCCTCACCTCACTCTTTCTTCTGTTTAATGCCCATCTCCAGGGCTCTACAAATCCCCAGGTTTTGAGTCTCAGCTAGAGCCGTAAGCCGCGGGTGCCTGGAGGGAACTGTAGTTCCAGATAATTGCCGGCGCGAGGGAAGGCCACTGCGCATGCGTAGACATCGGCTTCTCGCACGTGTCTCTCAAGTCGGATATTTGTCCAACTTAGCCCGCTATGGTGGGAATCCAGGCTGCTTCTTTAGGGAACCCGACTGTCGGGTGGAGCTAGGCGCCAGCCGACCTTTCCCAAGCCAGTGCTCGGCAAGAGGGGTCTTAAGCACCTGTTTTTCATGAATGAACGGAACCAGGGCTGACTGTCAACGGAGAGTGGGCTGAGAAACCTATCCCCTTCCTCCAGGCTGGGACAAAAATTGACCTTGTGCCTCTCCTGAGGCCAAGAAGTCTCTCAGGGCAGGGCTGGATTGTCCTTAGAGCACTAGGGTCTCCAGCTCTTTCCTGTTCTTAAGAGGAAGAGGGCCCCACTTTGTCCTATGACGGCGCAAAGATCACAAAAATGTCTTCTTTATAACCCTGCTCTCGTCTAAATTTCGTGGGCCGTTCCACTTCATTCAGTTTCAAGTGGGGAAAGGGATTAGGGCGTTTTGCTCCAGTGTTTATTTTATTAGTTCATTCATTAAAAATTTTATATCCTTGTTTTTTTTCATATCCCTGTAAAAATTGTTAAATTGGAATTTAATCTGGGAAGTATATAATGTAGCAGAGGCGTCTGTAGGAACTCAGCCAGTCTCCGGCAGTCCCTTTGTCTAGCTTTTTTTTTTTTTTTTTTGTCTCTGTGGTATAAAGTCCACCCCCGGCTGTTCCCTCTACTCTCAACTTGAGCACACAGACTGTACTCCTACCAAGTACCCTCTGGATGGGGAGAGGGAGGCACAGTTAAATTCTTAGAGGAGGGGGTGACAGGCACAGCAGCTGGCTCTGGCCGAGCGGTTCCGGGGTCTACTTACACAGCCAAAGTCCCCGGGTTCCACCAAACTTAGCTAGAGCTTCCACGTGAGAGCCGCTGAGAAAAACGAGACGACGGGAGGACCGGCCGCCCAGAGAGGCCAAGAGAGTAGCTCACTCTTTGGTCACGTGACCCAACTCGGCGCGGCCTGGGTCTCCCGGGTGCAAGGACACGTGCGACAGCTGCTTCTTCCGATTGGCTTGGTTGGGCCAATTTGAACAGCGTACGGGAGCCGCCGCGGCTCATCTAGGGCCGCGTTTGTATATGTATGAGTGTGTGGTTCTTCTTCTTTTTTTTTTTTTAATTCCCTCGCTTTGGCTCCCTCCTTCCGCGCGAGTCTCACGAGAAGCCGCAGCACAAGGCGCCGCCGCTGCTGCCTCGGGCCGGGTAAGTGGGCCTCACCCGGAACCGGACCTGCTCGGCTCCAGCTGCTGTTGACCCCCGTCAGGGTCTGTGCCTGTGCCGCGTGCTGCCCGGGCGTCAGGGCCGCGCCTGACCCGTAAAGGCCGAGAACCTTGGGTTCTCGGGTTGGGCCCGATTCTCGAGGCAGCAGGAACGGGTGGGGTGGGGGGAGGGGGAAACCGAGCCGGGCTTAGGGGGTGGGGCCTAGGAGCCCGGTCAGCTCTTGGTACCGAGAGAATCCGGCCAGTGGGGCGTCTAGGGTCGGGCTGGAGATCATCTGATTGGGGGACGTCGCGAGGATCGGGTGTGTGCGGGGTGGGGGGGTGCTCTTTCGGTGGGGCTTGGTTGGGTCTGATTGGGAGAGGCCGCATTGAAAAGTTGGGGTCTCTTTTTGGACTCTGATAGGGAGGGTCGTCAGACTTCGGCCTAGAGGGCTTTTCTGGGTCTGACTACAAGGCGTCTCTAGGATCCGTTGGGGGGAGTGCCTCGGGGGTTGTTCGGCCAGGCTTAATTGGGGGGAATCCGCAGGGATCCGACGAAGGGGGTTTCCGGCTCGAGATGGTGTGGGGGCTTGTCCAAACTTGATTGGGGGAAGCCGCAGAGATCCGTCAGCAGGAGATACTGCTCACTGGGGCGGAGGGCGGGAATGGGGGAAAGGCTTGGCCAGACCCGACTGGGGGAAAGGGACAGGGACCTACCTGCTTCTGTCGCAGGGTGGGCATACTTGACTGGCTCTCTTTCCGAGAGGCAAGCGGGCCTGATTAAGGGGAATCGCAGGTCCAGCTAGGCCTGAAACGGGAGTCTGGTATCTGGCTGAGCTTGGATTAGGGGAGGCGGCAGGGATCATGAATATCGGAGAGCCTTGGGATGGTGCACCTAGGGAGGCTCAGGGACCAGACCCCCAGACCTCAGCAGAGGAGGCGTCAGGATGTGGCGGAGCTTGAGGTCTCAGTTTCGGGAGAAGGGGGATCTGCTTGCACTGGGGAGACAGCGGGGGCCGGAGGTTATCGAGGTCAGGGGCATGATACCTGGTTGGAGAAGTGGCTGGACCCTGGAAACCTTAGGGCCTGCATCCGGGGACGGCAGACCCCCCTTCCCCCCCAAGGTTCTGCCTGCCAGATGATGATCCACCTAGCCCAGCCACTGCCTCACATGCCCCATTTCCACATCTCCCTGCCTGTTCTCCCAAGCTCGCTACTGTGCCACCGTGAATGGTGCAGATTGCTGGGACAACCCCCCCCCCCCCCGCCCCCCGCCCGCCCCGCACTTAGGTTGGCTGGATTGGCAGCAGCATCCTCTGATTACACTTCCTATGCCAACTCTTTGGGTCTCAGTTCGGTCTCACACAGAGCTCCGGTGACCCAGCCCTGACCCTAGCCCCTATCCCCGCAGCTTGCCTTGCACCATGGACTGGCAGCCAGACGAGCAGGGTCTGCAGCAGGTCCTACAGCTGCTTAAAGACTCGCAGTCACCCAATACAGCCACTCAGCGAATCGTGCAGGATGTATCCTTCTTTCTGGGCTTGGGGGAACTGGGCAGACATCTGTATCCCCTGAAGGCCACAGGATGGGGCCCATCCCCTAATCCCCAGACTTTTTGCTGGCCTTGGCAGAGAATTAAGGGTTAGAATTTTTGGATCCCATTTCCAGAAGAAATGTGACTCTGGGGTTGGGGGGATGCCACCTCTAGTTGGGATTCAACTTTTGTTTAGGTTCATGGTTACAATTTTTGTTTCAATTGGTTGTTTAAAATACTTTTTTAAAAAGTTAAAGTTAAAAAAATATTTTTTTTTATTGATTTCAGAGAGGAAGGGAGAGAGATAGAAACATCAATGATGAGAGAGAATCATTGATTGCCTGCCTCCTGCACATCCCCCACTGGGGAGAGCCTGCAACCCAGGCATATGCCCTGACTAGGAATCAAACTGTGACCTGGTTCATAGGTCAACACTCAACCACTGAGCCATGCCAACCGGGCCTATAAATTAAACTTAAAATACTGTCTTAAACCATTGGCAAGTTTACTTTTTTTTGTTGTTGTTAATACTCACCTGAGGATATTTTTCCATTGATTTTTGGAGAGAGTGAAAGGAGGGAAGGGAGGAGGTTGAGAAAGAGAGATTGATTGGTTGCCTCCCCGACCAGGGTAGGGATCGAACCTTGCAACCCATGTATGTGCCCTTGACTGGAAATCAAACTCGTCTGTGTGCTGGCCAACGTGCTCTCACTTCTTTTCTTTTCTTTTTTTTTTTTAATATGTTTTTATTGATTTCAGAGAGAGAGAGAGAAACATCAGTGATGAGAGAGAATCATTGGTTGGCTGCCTGCTGCACGCCTCCTAGTGTGGATCGAGCCTGGAACCCAGGCATGTGCCCTTGACAGGAATTGAACCTGGGACCCTTCAGTCCACAGGCGGATGCTCTATCCACTGAGGCAAACCAGCTAGGGCAACACTCTCACTTCTGAGCCACACTGGCCAGGGCTCAGATTCCTTTTTTTTTTTTTTTTTTTTTTTTAAGCAGACAACATTGGACTGCTAGTAAGCAGAGCTGCGTAGCAGCTGCCACCTTCACACAGAGCCAGGTCTGCTAATCCTTTCCTGCTCTGGCCAGGTCTTCAAGCATGGTGGGGAGCTCAGGGATGCTCCCTCACCTCCTGGATGAATTTGACGTGCCTGAAATACTGCATTGTTCTAGGCATGGGGATTGACAGGTGGCTGCCTGGTCCCACAGGTCAGAGGTTCTGTCAGCTACATGGTAGTAAGGGGACCCCACCTGGGGAAGGCCCTCGTCTCCCAAGTCCCTTAACAACCTGACAGAAACTCAAACAACTGAACCAGTTTCCCGACTTCAACAACTACCTGATCTTCGTCCTGACCAGACTCAAGTCAGAAGGTATGATGCCCTCGATGCCCCTCCATGCAGGGTAGACCCCCACTCTCTCCCCTGTTGTCCCCTGAGCCGCAGCTCTCATCCCCCAGATGAACCTACTCGCTCTCTCAGTGGCCTCATCCTCAAGAACAATGTGAAGGCGCATTACCAGAGCTTTCCGCCACCTGTGGCGGACTTCATCAAACAGGAGTGTCTCAACAACATCGGAGATGCCTCATCCCTCATCCGAGCCACCATAGGTAAGGGGGTGGGGGGCAGCAGAGTCAGCCTGTGATGACGCCCTGAGCCCTTGCTCTCAGCCAGGAAGCATCTCAAAATGTTACGGCTATTGATTCACCACGGATGGTAGAACTATTACTATTGCCGTTTTGCAGATGAGGAAACAGGCACAGAGAGGTTAAGGGACGTGTCTGGTAAGTAGCAGAGCTCAGAAGTGACCATTGCAGGTCCATGCTCTGAACCACTCCTTCCTGAAATAGCCATTCTTGCTTCAGAGGCAGTCATCCAATGTGGAGAATTTGTGTAAGGTCCTGAGGGTTTAGCAGATTAAAATCAGAGCTCACTACCCTTGAGGAGCTTCCTATCATTAATGAGTTAGCTTTGCCTTGGAGACTTCCTAATTCCTGGAAGGCTGCCTGAGGGACTTAACAGAAGGATGGCCACAATTTTCCAGCACTTTATCTTAAGCCTTTTTACTGTTGATAAATACATCCCTACTATTTGTTACTGACTTACATTTCTCCCCAGTTTTATTGAGGTTAGTTGACATATAATGACTTACATTTTTGTTTCTTTAAAATATTTGTCAACTCTTAAAACTTGCTTTTAAAAGGGTGTTGTATGGTATGTAACTATTTTAAGTGAAAAGACAGATGCGCTTACCTTAAGGGGAGGTAGTCTTAAAATGAAATAAAGACAGAAAAATAGTGTTAAATTTGAGATAGATGCTGAGGCCTACCACAAGATCAGCCCTTGCTTTTGTTAAGAGACCCATAGCCCCAACAATAAACCCTCACTCCACACATGCCAGCAGAAGGATCTGAGTTTACCAAGTGCATTCTGGGTGTCAGGCTCTGCTCTGAATACTTGATTTAAGTCATTGAAGTTTCCCAATAGCCCTAGTAGGCTAGTGGTCTTTGTCCCCATTGAGGCACAGAAAGGTTAGGTGATTGGCCATCGTCACACAGACAGGGATGGGACTGGGACTGCATTCACAGTCTACCTCAGGGAGCACCTTTATTAGCAGAGCTGTAAGCCAGGGTCATTTGGAGTGCTGGCACTGGCAGCAGCTTCCTCTAGGAAAGACTGCCACCTCCTGGCTTTAAATATTATCTCTGCACTGACACCACCCACATTCAGCCCAGCTGCCAAACCCCTGTACTGCCTTCATACTTCATTCAGATGCCTACTGCAGGTTGTACTTGGGTTTCTAGTGAGCAGTACAAGCTCTCAGGAAGCCATGTGGCCCTGTTGGACCTGCTTCCTGCCCCTCCCAGCCCTCACCTCCTTCTGCTCAGGCCCTGTGGTTCCTTATCCATCTGTAATCTCTCCAGGCATGCCCCTGCCCCCAGGCCTTTGCACCTGCCATTCTCTGCCTGGGATGCTCTTTACCCAGGGACCTGGATGCTTCTCCCTCGTTTCCTTCAGGACTTTGCTCAGATATCAAGATGTCACTTGGAGGAGGCTCTGGACACCCAGTTTTAAGTTGCTACCCTTGTCCTCAGCCCTTGCTAGCCATCTTCTCTGCTTTATTTCCCCCTTTAGCTCTTGGCATATAGCCTCCCAGGTTTCTTTGCATGTTTATGTTGATTTTGCAGCCTCCCTCACTAGATAGTCAGCTCCTGTGGGCAGGGACTTTGTATTTAGTTCTGTGCTGCATCCTGAGACCTGGGACAGAGCTGATTTACATTAAGGCTCAGAGGATCTCAAAAGGTGTGTGGGGGGCTCAGAGGGAGAGCATCCTAAGAGTGGCAGGGAGAACTGGGGTGCCGAGTAAGCCCACCTGCACCCAGCCTGAGGCAGCGTCCTTTCCTGGCCGCCCAGGCATTCTCATCACCACCATCGCTTCCAAGGGTGAGCTGCAGATGTGGCCTGAGCTGCTGCCCCAGCTGTGCAACCTGCTCAACTCGGAGGATTACAACACATGTGAGGTAGGCCACAAGCCATGCCAGCCCCCCACCGCCCCACCCCAAGTGGGAACCGGGACTGGACCTAGACCCGCATCCATGTATGTTCCTCACTATTCAGGGAGCCTTTGGAGCCCTGCAGAAGATCTGTGAAGACTCGTCTGAGCTCCTGGATAGCGATGCCCTCAACAGGCCCCTCAACATCATGATCCCCAAGTTCCTGCAGTTCTTCAAGCACTGCAGCCCCAAGATCCGGTGGGTGCGGCTCCCCAGGGGTCTGCAGGGGGCCTGGAGAAGGCAGGGCGGGGGTAACCACATGCCCACTCCCTGCCAGGTCCCATGCCATCGCCTGTGTGAACCAGTTCATCATGGACCGGGCCCAGGCGCTGATGGACAATATTGACACTTTCATTGAGGTGGACTACCAGGCTGGGGGTGAGCAGGGTGAGGGCCAGGGTCCCTGCTGTGGCTGACCCTACCTTCCCTGCAGCACCTGTTTGCCCTGGCTGTGGATGATGACCCTGAGGTGCGGAAGAATGTGTGCCGTGCCCTGGTGATGCTGCTGGAAGTGCGAATCGATAGGCTTATCCCCCACATGCATAGCATTATCCAGGTGTGCACACCTAGGCCAGCCTGAGTGGGTGCTGTGGGGCTGGGGGCACAGCGGGTATCACCCATAGCTAGGCAGGGCCTTCACCTTTTCTCATCCCACTCCCCTAGTATATGCTGCAGAGGACCCAGGACCATGATGAGAATGTGGCCCTTGAGGCCTGTGAGTTCTGGCTGACGCTGGCCGAACAGCCCATCTGCAAGGATGTCCTGGCCTCCCATCTGGTTCAGTGAGTGTCTCTCCTGTGTGCTGTCCCACCCCAGCCTCCACCTTTCCTATTTCAGTTTACTTTCTATACCTGCATACATTTTTGTTTGTTTGGTTTTTATTGATTTCAGAGGGGAAGGGAGAGGGAGAGAGAGAGAGAAGTATCAATGATGAAAGCGAATCATTGATTGGCTGCCTCCTGCTTGTCCCCTACTTGGGATCCAGCCCACAACCCAGGCATGTGCCCTGATCAGGAATGGACCTGTGATCTCCTGGTTCATAGGTCGATGCTTAACCGCTGAGCAACACTGGCTGGGTGCCTGCATATATTTTACAAGTGATATGAAATGTAGCTTTAGTGACTTAAAAGTTAGTTAAGTTATAGGTGGAATAAATGAGAAATCAAGAGAGGCTTTAGGCATAGTTGGGTCCAGGTGCTCAAAGGATGTGAAAGGCATCTGTCTAGTCTCAGATCTACTTCCTCTCCATTGGCTTTGTTCTCAGGCATGACCTTCCCTCCTGGCTGTGGCCTTCTACAGCTTTACAGCTTAGGAACCTCTGAAAAAAGAATTCCCTCTTGACCAGTATCTCCAGCAAAACTCCTAGGGTCAGCTTGGATCACTCACCTATCCCCAAGTCAGCGAAGACTAATCAAAGTTTCCAATCCCAAGGTACATGGGCGCCAGCTGATGGGGCTGGCTGCCTTGCCTGTTTGCTCCCCTCACCTGCCCCATCCCAGGGAAGTTCCTGGTGACTGGGCCACATGTCCCTGCCTTAGGTGAACTAGGGGTCAGGCACTGTTCTAAGCTTCTCAGTGTATTCAGAGGTATCCAGGTCTGGGTCAAGAGCCTTCCTATGGAGCCAGGAGTGGTGTCAGCTCTGTGCCTGTCACAGTGGCTGAGACTAGGTTGGGGTAGCTCCCACTAAGGGAAATGAATGAATGCGGGGCCAGCAGAATCACTGTGCGCTGTACAGTCTGCCCTTGACACTCCCATCTGAACCTCTGCTTCCCTCTTGCCCAGGCTTTCAATCCCCCCAGGGCACCCTGCCTCCCAGTGAATATCCTCTCTCCCAACAGGTTGATCCCTATCCTGGTGAATGGGATGAAGTACTCGGAAATTGACATTATCCTGCTCAAGGTCAGCTGGGCTGACCACTGGGCACAGGCAGGTGGGTGAGGGCAGTGGGGGGTTGGGGCTGGGGCTCTGGTGGTGCTTAGTGGTTTGTCTGCCCCACAGGGAGATGTGGAAGAGGACGAGGCAGTCCCCGACAGCGAGCAGGACATTAAGCCACGCTTCCACAAGTCGCGCACTGTGACACTGCCCCATGAGGCCGAGAGGCCTGACGGCTCTGAGGATGCTGAGGATGACGATGATGATGATGCTTTATCTGACTGGAATCTGAGTGTGTGGCCCGGGCAGGAAGGATGGTGGGGTGGTGGGGTGGTGAGGTGGTGGGGCTGGGAGGTGAGGAGAAGCTTACTTGGAGCAGATTGTGAAGATCATCCTAATCGTGATCTCTGATCTGGGGGTATGGTTGAGGAGGCCCTGCCTGATGGGCTTCCCTGAACCTGCGCCACCACCCGCCCCCCCCCCCCCCCCAATTTCCCTTCCTGTCCCAGGAAAGTGCTCGGCAGCTGCACTGGATGTCTTGGCCAATGTCTTCCGGGAGGAACTATTGCCCCACCTCCTTCCCCTGCTCAAGGGCCTCCTCTTTCACCCTGAATGGGTGGTCAAGGAGTCGGGCATCCTGGTGCTGGGCGCCATCGCTGAAGGTGAGTGCCCTTGCTGTCCTGACTGCCTGACCTCTGACCCTTGTGCTAGCATGAAACAGGCTGGCCTAGGCAGAGCTGCTCCCATTACCTAGGGAGTGGTAATGGACATCATCCCTGAGTTCTCTCCAGAGGCCTGCTCAGCCCCTCCAGACAGATCTGAGATTTGAATCTTCCCCTCAGCCTATGAACCTGAAAGGAACCCCAAACCCTGAAATGCAAACCCTCTCCTTAATTCTCATGGACATGTAATTCTAGGAGGTCATAAGCATAATTATAGCTACAACAATAAGTCACTTCCGCAGTGCATGTCCCGTGACAGGCAGCCTGTTCTATGGGCTCAGTCTGACCTGATGAGATGGGATTCATAGATGGGGAAGCTAAGGTACAGAGGGATGTACATTACCTCCCCAGTTACCCAGGGTGCAATGGAACCTCCAACCTGCTCCCTGGCCTGCCAGAATGAGAAGTGTGCTGGGGTGGTGTTTCTCCAAATTTCACACCGTGGGCTGTTACTGATGGGCTTTCGAGCGCCCTTTGTCCTGATGGAATGTACAGCTTGAATGAACCAGAGGGCTTTTCGAGTCTGTTACGGGCATCACTTGTGACCACCTCAGCATCCAGGCCTGTTCTAGAAAATAAGTTCAGCCCTAGCTGGTTTGGCTGAGTGGATAGAGCGTTGGCCTGCGGACTGAAGGGTCCCAGATTCGATTCCAGTCAAGGGCACATGCCTGGGTTGCGCACTGGATCCCCAGTGGGGCCCACGCAGGAAGCAGCTGATCAGTGATTCTCTCATCATAGATGTTTCTATCTCTCTCTTCCCCTCCCTCTCTGAAATCAATAAAAATTTTAAAAAATTAAAATAAAACGTTCAGGAGCGCCCTAATCGGTTTGGCTTAGTGGATAGAGTGTCGGCCTGCGGACTCAAGGGTCCCAGGTTCGATTTTGGTCAAGGGCATGTACCTTGGTTGTGGGCACATCCCCAGTAGGGAGTGTGCAGGAGGCAGCTGATCAATGTTTCTCTCTCATCGATGTTTCTAACTCTCTATTCCTCTCCCTTCCTCTCTGTAAAAAATTAATAAAAATATATTAAAAAAAAAAAGTTCAGGAGCCCTCACCCAGGAGAGCTTTCAAAATTTATCTAAGGAGAGGTTCCCTCACATTAGGTACTCTACATATTCATGAAAAAGAACTGGAGAAACTAACTTTAAGCCAGTAAAAACAGGTCTGTTGTCTTAGATTATTAGGGGTGTGCTATTATCTGTGTTCTCTAACTAAAAGACTTATTTGCCACTGAGCCACACTGGCTCAGTGGTTGAGCATTGACCAATGAACCAGGAAGTCAGGGCACATGCCCAGGTTATAGGCTTGAGCCCTAGGAGAGGTCATGCAGGAGGCAGCTGATCGATGATTATCTCTCATCATTGATGTTTCTGTCTCTCTCTCCCTTCCTCTCTCTGAAATCAATAAAAACATACTTAAAAAAAAAAAGAAAAAGATAGCCTTGGCCATTTTGCCTCAGTGGTAGAGCATCAGCCTGGGGACCAAGGAGTTTCAGTTTGATTCCCTGCCCTGGTCGGTAGGGGCTTGTGAGGGAGGCAACCAATAGATGTGTGTCTCACGTTGATGTTTCTCTATCTCTATCTCTATCTCTATCTCTATCTCTATCTCTATCTCTATCTCTATCTCTATCTCTATCTCTGTATATGCCTCGCTGCCTCCTTCCACTCTAAAAATCAATGGAAAAAATATCCTCAGGTGAGGATTAAAAAAAAAAAAGACATACTCATGGTTTTTTAAAAAAGGAAGATGAAAAATAGAGAAATAACACCAACATCCAGGAAAAGTTTCAAAAGAAACCTTTGTGGTCACTGCTGCCCACAAAGCCTGAGTGTGCAGCCCGGTCATCTATGAATTAACGAGTGACCATGTTGGGGTGGAGCTGATGGCAAAGAAAGGTTTGCCGTGTTATGCCTTCCCCTCCTGACCCTACTTTTCACTGACTCAAACTTTTTTCATTACTGATTTTAGAGAGTGGAAGAGAGAAACATTGATTTGTTGTCCTACTTATTTATGCATTCATTGTTTGATTCTTTTTGTTGTTGTTAATCCTCATCGGGATATTTTTCCATTGATTTTTAGAGAGGGCGGAAGGAAGGAAGGAAGGGACGAAGAGAGGGAAGGAGGATGGGGAGAGAGAGAGAGAGAAATTTCCATGTGAGAGACACATCAATTGGTTGCTTCTTGCACCCGCCCCAACCGGGGCTGGGAATTCAACCTACAATCCAGGTATGTGCCCTTGATTGGGAATCGAACCCATGACCTTTGGTGCACGGATTGACTCTAACCACTGAGTCACACAGCCCAGGGCCATTGGATGATTCTTGTATGTGCCCTGACGGGAGATGGATCACATAACCTTGGCATATTAGGACGCTGCTCTAACCAACTGACCTACCGGGTCAGGGCTCTGATCTAGTTATTTAACCTCTGAGTCTCAGTTTCCCCATCTAACAGGTTGGGCTGATCCTCTCCCCTAAAGAGTGGGTGTGGCTGTGCTCAACTGGACTCAGGATTGTCCCTGCGCTGTCCTTACAGGCTGTATGCAGGGGATGGTACCCTACCTTCCCGAGCTGATCCCACACCTCATCCAGTGCCTGTCGGACAAGAAGGCCCTGGTTCGTTCCATTGCCTGCTGGACACTGAGTCGCTATGCCCACTGGGTGGTCAGCCAGCCACCAGACATGCACCTCAAGCCTCTGATGACAGAACTGCTCAAGCGCATCCTGGATGGCAACAAGAGGGTGCAGGAGGCAGCCTGCAGGTGACCCCTGACCCCTGGCCCCACAGTCCTTACCCCCTGCACCACTGGCTGCCATCCGGGAAGAGATGACACTCATTACCTCTGATATTCGCTGATTTCTAATGTATTCGTACTGGCTGATCCCGGGTGCTCTATCTGCCTCTGGCCCAGCCCCCACCTGTAGATGCCCACTGAGCCCTTTCCCCCCTTCTAGTGCCTTTGCCACCCTGGAGGAGGAGGCCTGCACAGAGCTGGTGCCCTACCTCAGCTATATCCTGGACACTCTTGTCTTTGCCTTTGGCAAGTACCAGCATAAGAACCTGCTCATCCTCTATGATGCTATCGGCACCCTGGCTGACTCTGTGGGCCACCATCTCAACCAGCCGGTGAGGCCCCACAGCACCTCCCTCTTCCCGATTCCCTGCTTACCTCTGGCATCCAGGGACCTGGCGGCGACCCCGTGTTGCATGCCAGGGACATGGCCATGACCTCGACAGGTAGACAGAGAGACCTGTCCCCTGCCCTCGCCCTTTCCCAGTCTAGTGGGGGAGACAAACAGTTATGAGACAGTGTGGTAAGTGCTATGCTGGGGGAGCTCAGGGGCCTGCGGGTACCAGGAGGCTGACCCAGGCTCCTGAAGGGGTAGTGGTGGATAGGTTGGGGCTTGGGATGGGTGAGAAGAACTGGTGGTCTAGCTGGATGGTTCCCAGAGTGCCACCTCTGCCCAGAGAGCCCCAACTTCCTGCTCCCCCTCTAGGAATACATCCAGAAGCTGATGCCTCCACTCATCCAGAAGTGGAACGAGCTCAAGGATGAAGACAAGGACCTCTTTCCTCTGCTGGAGGTGGGTGGGCTTCAGGCTCCCTCCCACAGTCCTGCCCCACCCCACCTAAGTTCACCTCTCCTGCCTTCCACCAGTGTCTGTCATCTGTGGCCACTGCCCTGCAGAGTGGCTTCCTGCCCTACTGCGAGCCTGTCTACCAGCGCTGCGTCACCCTAGTGCAGAAGACACTGGCCCAGGCCATGGTGAGCACCCACCTGCCCGCTCCTCTGCTGCTGCTCCAGCCCTGGCCTACTGCCCTCACCTTCCTGCCTACCCCACTGTGCCCAGATGTATACCCAGCACCCTGAGCAGTATGAGGCTCCCGATAAGGACTTTATGATCGTGGCACTAGACCTGCTCAGCGGCCTGGCCGAGGGCCTGGGTGGCCACGTGGAGCAGCTGGTGGCCCGCAGCAACATCATGACACTGCTCTTCCAGTGTATGCAGGTGGGTGGGCACCCTTCGCAGACCTCTCACAGTGATGACACTGAGCAGCCCGTGTGGGCCACCCTGGAGGGTTGGGGTCCCCAAGGACATCAGGGAAAGGGGCCTATTAAAAAGCTTATAATTCTTTTAAAAAGGGTTTTGATTAAGACATGAGTAAAAACTCATTTTCAAGGCAACAATGTAGAAAACTTAGAAGTAGAAAATAGAAAACGTGAGAGCACAGCCCCTTCACCATCACCCCCAGCCCAAGTGTCAGCAGTTACATGTGCCTTTCCTTCTGCAGCAGTGCCCTGAGCAAGGCACTGGTTCACAAGGCCCCTGAGCCCTGGTGTATGTGGGGGCCCGCAGCCTCGGTGCTGGGAAGTGGAAGGGTTAGGCTGTGTTCCTGGGACTGCTCCCCTAACTGCCCTGAGCTGAGGGATTAGTTGGGACCCCAGCTGGTTGCGGGGAGCGGAGCCACGCCATGCTGACCCTGCTCTGACCCTCCAGGACTCGATGCCTGAAGTTCGGCAGAGCTCCTTTGCCCTCCTGGGAGACCTCACCAAAGCCTGCTTCATCCATGTCAAGCCCTGTATTGGTACGACACCCATCTCATCGTCACCTCACAACCCCAGCCCTGGCCTCAAGTGATGGAACAATGACCAGGGAGGACTGTGACCGAATTAGGATGTATTCGTACTGTCTGATGGGGCCTGCCCAGCCACGTCCGGGAGCTCACCCTGCAGGTCCTTCTGCTCAACACCCCTCTTTTCCCCCACCAGCTGAGTTCATGCCCATCCTGGGCACCAACCTGAACCCTGAGTTCATCTCTGTCTGCAACAATGCCACCTGGGCCATTGGCGAGATCTGCATGCAGATGGGTGAGTGTCCTGCAGGTGGGCAGGCCCTGCCCCTCCCCATTGACCTGTTCCTGACCTGGAGCCTGGCTCTGAGTGACAGGTCCCCTTGAAAGGCTCCCACGGGCCAGGGGCAAGAGGGTACCTCTGAGCATTTTCATGAGAGATGGGCCGAATGGCTGAAAGGCCATCTGTGATTGGCTTCTGTAAAGAGGCAGGACAGGAGTCTTATTCTAATTGGATGATTTGCCACCTCCCCACCCCAAATGCAGTTGGCTAGGATTGGTAGGGAGACTGTCAGCTTCCCCTCTCCCCACAAAGGAGCTGGCCATCTGGCCTCACCTTGGTGTTAATCAGTGACTCCAGGGAAGCTTCTGGTGTTTAGAAGGTGTGGATCTACCTCTGGTTGGCTATGGGTCCTGGCCCAGGAACCAGCTAAAGTTTTTTTGCTTGGTCACTGGATGTGATTGGCCAGTGTCTAGATGCAGTTGGAGTGGTTGGCATGGGTGGGCTCTGTGTGGCTCTGACTGTCTGGTCCCCCAGGGGCAGAGATGCAGCCCTATGTGCAGATGGTCCTCAACAACCTGGTGGAGATCATTAACCGGCCCAACACACCCAAGACACTGCTGGAAAATACAGGTGGGCACCAGATCTGGGCTGCTGCCATCCCCTTGCTCTCCTCCAGGAGGTGGGCTTCTTGGCTGGGAGTGTAGTTAAGTGGCCTTGGGAAAGAACCAGGGAAGGCATCTGGAAGGACCTGGAAGGGGTTCTGGGAGGTGAGGCAAGAAAGATAATGCTGGCCTCTAGGGAAGACCCAAGCTGGGCCGAGCTCCAGGCCCTGGTGGCTGGCAGGAGCTATTCCCCTGTGGCCCGTGGGGCGGGGCTTGGTGCCTGGTGCCAGAGGCCCCCCCATGTACTGTCCCGGGGCCACTCGGGGTTGCAGGTCGCCTGACGGGTCCCTCTGCCATTCCAGCCATTACCATCGGCCGCCTGGGCTACGTGTGCCCACAGGAGGTGGCACCCATGCTGCAGCAGTTCATCCGGCCTTGGTGTGTGCTCATCTGTGTGGGGCCTACCGCATGGTGGGCCGGGCGGCAGAGTGGGTGGGGCAGGCCCAGTTCGTTCCCTTGCCTGTGCCCACCCAGCCCTGCTCACCCTCAGATACATGTCCCAGCCCCATCACCCTCTGACACCCTGCTTCCTCCGTGCCCCGTAGACACATGGCCTACCCCAGCCCCTCCACCCACTGCTCCTATGGATGCCCCTCCTGCCCCACCCCTGCCGGCTGATTCCCCCCTGCTCACCTTCCCCACAGGTGCACATCCCTCAGGAACATCAGGGACAATGAGGAGAAGGACTCAGCCTTCCGAGGCATCTGCATGATGATAGGCGTCAACCCCGGGGGCGTCGTGCAGGTTGGGGCGGCTGGGCTCTGAGGGAAGGCACTGGGGCTGGGCTCGGGCGGCCCCTCACATGGGATCCGTCACATTTCAGGACTTTATTTTCTTCTGCGATGCTGTAGCCTCCTGGGTGAGCCCTAAGGATGACCTTCGGGACATGTTTTATAAGGTGAGGCTCCTGCTTTGCCCTGATGTAGTCCCAGCTGGCGGCAGGGTAAGGCTCTCTGGGGAGAGAGGCTGAGTTCATCTGCTCTCTTCTGGGTGTCCCTCTCCAACCCCCCCGACCCGACCCGCAGATTCTCCATGGCTTCAAAGACCAAGTTGGGGAGGAAAACTGGCAGCAGTTCTCAGAGCAGTTCCCGCCGCTGCTCAAGGAGAGGTTGGCTGCCTTCTACGGGGTGTAGAGGAGCATTGAGACTGCCGGTGAGGAGGCTGCATGGAGGGGCTGGGGCTGTCATCCGGGCTGAGGGAGCACAGGCCCTGATTCTTCCTCTCCCTGCAGGTTTCTGTCTGCGTCGTCATCGGAGGGGTGGCTGGGGAGCACACCGCGTCCAGAAGTTGCCGTGCCCTGGTCGAGGGGGGTTAGGGAGGAGTGAGTGGGACCCAAATCCAGATGCCTTCCCTGCCCATCTACCTGCTATGCCTGGCCTGTGTGGTGGGCAGGTGGGTGGGGCCTCCACACTCATCCTACAAATGGGAGGGGGGTGGGACTTCTTGGCAGCAAGGGCCCCTTTCTCTAAGTAAGGTCACCATAGGCAGCCCACATGGGCCAGCCACTTGGGAGGGAAGAATCAATACGGCCGACTGAATCCAGCTTAGGATGAGGCAGGGGGAAAGCAGGTGGGGAGGGGGGGTCCCTGTAGAGATGCGTACACATACGTACACACGTGGCTACACGCATGTGTGGGCGCTGCAGCCAGCTAGGCTGGGTCAGCTGCCCCACCATTTCCCTGACTGCATGGAGACAGTAGAATTAGTGAACCCCTGAATTAACCCATGAGGCCTTCCGTGTAACCTGCATCTAGAGTTTAAGACGCTTCAGCCGTTTTACCAGAATTGATGATGGTTGGGGAGGGCTGGGTGGGTTGGGGTCCTTTGCTGGGAATCCAGGGCGGGATAAGACGATGGTCACCTTGGGGCTGCCCTGTCAGCACACACACACTTTGGACCTGCTCAGCACACTTACTGCCAGCTCTATGGCAGCCGCAGCCACCATGTCCCTCTCCGTGTCTCATCCCAGCCAGAAGAGAAGGGACCACTGGAGTGGCTAGGGCTGGCCAGAGGTCTCCCTTTCTCCCTCCCTTGTGCTCCAATGACATGAAGACACTGGGCTGGGGCCTTTTTCTGGAAGAGAGCTGCAGTGGCCAGAGCTGCTGACATCTATCTACTCCTGCCTCTCTCCATAAGCATGTCCATTTAAAGGGCAATCTATTTCTCTGTGCTCCTGAGAGCCCTCCTCAAGTTCCAGGCCCAAGTTTTTAAAATAAGGGCTGGGGCATTTAATTCATGTTGATGAGACAAAAGCTTATGCTTTGCCAGCAAGAAGGAAAGCAAGGGCTTAGAGGAGGGGTGGTGAGGCCCTGAGTCTTTCTGTTCATCACTGTTCCCAGTGGCCCCAAAAGCCCACCAGATTGGGGCAGTGATTCTAGGAATCCTGGGATTGGCCAGGGACGTGGTCACAGCGAGAGAGGATCCCCTAGAACCAGAGGGAATGTGATTCTGAGTTGGCCTAATAATGAAGCTGGGCCCTGCAGCCCCGCTAATGTTTTCTTTTTTCTCCTCCCCTGCTTTTTACTTTAGGGGCTTTGGGGGGGTCTGATAATTCTTGCATCTTGGGGCCTGCTCCATCCATCCCACTGGGTTCTTGAACCCTACCCCCATCATAGGCCTGTGTCTTCTCAGACAGGTCAGGCCCTGCCTCTATTCCAAGGGGCACTTGGTGCACATTCCATAAACTCAGCTGGTTCCCCCTCCCTCCTTGAAACTCCAGCAGGTCTCTGGAAGCCATTTGTAAAAAAGAAAAAAGAAAAAAAATTTAATACCATTTAATTTCCTGGTAATTCCAATTCTTTGGAGCATCCTCTGCTGGGTCTTGGGGTGTGTGGATTGGATTGGCTGGCTGATGGGTTTGGAAACTCCACCCAGGATGAGGGTCTCCAGTTGCCTTCAGGGAAGTGGGAGTCTGGTTCATTGTCTTATTTTTTTTTTTAACTATTTAATTTTAATTTATTTTTGGTTGATTTTTGCACAACGAAGTTGTAGCTTCTCAACCTCCCCTGCCCTGGGCTGTGGACCCTGACTGGCCTCGATCCACAGTCCCACTCGCTCCCATGTCCCTCCTTCCCCTTCACCCTCTTCCTCCTGCGGGCTCCAGGGTCTGTCCATTTGTTACTGTGCTGTGCTGGGGATTGGCGCCGAGGTGGCGTGAGATTCCACTTGTGTAGAACTTTGTTGAGTAAAGATCAGTTTCTTGTGAAACCTTGGTCTCCACCTGGTCTCCTGTGTCCTTGTCTTTGGCGGCAGAGATGTTGAAGGGAACTAGGAAGCTTTATAAATGGGGGTGCGCAAGATTCAGGAAATAATTGGAGTGGGGGAAGGAACTAAGCAATAACAAGACATATTTCTTGGGAGCCTCAGTTTTCCTCTCTGGAGAATGGTTAGGTTAAACGTGAAAGGTAAAGATTGAATGTAATAACAAATACATGGGAGTGCATTCTCTCAGCCATAATTACAGCTCACTAAATGTCCTGAGCTCACTAAAGGGGAACCATTAATATAGCTTAGGTTTAAGATCCCCACCTGCCTTAGGCTAAACTGAGTGGCAAGCAGCAAAACCTTGCAGGGCTGTTACCTTTGGCTAACTTCCACACTGGATAGCTGGACATGTGTTATACAAAGTGCCGAGGTCCCAGAAAATTTCAGTGTTCACAGATTCCAAAGAAATAACCCAGAGGACTGGCTGTGAAAGACATGGGTTTATTAGGACTTATATGCGTACCTGTGGTGGCCAACCAGTGAAGATGAACTGCTAAGTCCCATCAGCCTGTGCACGGGCAGCACCAGGGGCGGCTGGCTGGTGCTTTATAGAGTACAAAACAATTGAGGGGGACGTGTCTATCTGAGATCAAAACACTGGCTGTTTACAATTCAGGCTCACATCTAGAAGCAGCTTCTCTTTGGCTGTTCTTTTAAAAATATATATTATTTTTTTTTAAATATATATTTTATTGATTTTTTACAGAGAGGAAGGAAGAGAGAGAGTTAGAAACATCGATCAGCTGCCTCCTGCACACCTCCCACTGGGGATGTGCCCACAACCAAGGTACGTGCCCTTGACCGGAATCGAACCTGGGACCCTTCAGTCTGCAGGCTGATGCTCTATCCACTGAGCCAAACCGGTTTCGGCTATATTATTGATTTTTTACAGAGAGGAAGAGAGTTAGAAACATCAATGAGAGAGAAACATCGATCAGCTGCCTCCTGCACACCCCCTGCTGGGGATGTGCCCGCAACCAAGGTACATGCTCTTGACTGGAATCGAACCTGGGACCCTTCAGTCCTCAGACTGACGCTCCATCCACTGAGCCAAACCGTCTAGGGCTTTCTTTGGCTGTTCTTAACCTGAGTTGCTGGCCAAGTTCCCAAGGTCTCACAGTCCTCTTACAGATGGCCTTCACTATATTTCCCACAGGGTGGCAGGGGGAGTTGGAACATGGGGAGGGGCACATGTTCCCATTTGCCATATGGCAAGTTAGACATTTTTTTGTAAAAAGCTCAGCCCAGCAGCAGGCCTGTGGGAGATAGGTAAAATAGCATTAGTTACTAAGGCAAATGAGAAACTGCTCAGCTCTGGAGATGGGCAAGCCTTAGAATAAAATGTGGCAACCTCGGTATGGCCCAAGGATCACCTGCATCAACCTGGGGAAAATGCTGACACATCCGACATTAACTCAAATGTATACATCTTAGTGAGGGGAAATAGAATATAAACAAGGAAACAGTGACATGTCCCATAGAGAAAAAATACAGCGGGAGGGGAGAGAACAGGGGAAGATGGTCGCAATCTTAAAGTGGGTACTCTGGGAAGATAATGTTTGAACAAAGAGCTTTGTGCATATGAGGAGTCTGGCGGAGGGTACAAGTGTTATGTGTTAACACTGCCTGGCTCAAAGGCTTTCAGTCAGGTGCTATTTTTATCAGTATGATTCAGAGTACTGTTCCACCGACGCCTCTGCAGTGTAACAGCGCGTGTTTCTAGCCACGGAAAGAGAGAGGAGTTCGAATCACTGCCTCAGACAACCCGGAAAAGGGGCTTCGCTTTTCTAATCTTGGTGTCACCTGTGAAAGGTGCCTTCCAGAGGGCCGCGTTTTTCAAACCAGAGTCGGCTGGCCTGCATCGGCACCACCGGAGGTGCTTGTTTAAAAAACGCAGGAACCAGGAATCCGTTTTCCAGTCCTATGCAGCTCCAGAACGAGACCCCAGGAGCGAGGAGGTTGACTGTATCCAACCAGTTTCACGCAAACCGCTCACTTCCGGTCGGTGCCTTGACGTCATCAGGCAGAGCCCAAAGTGCTCTCGCGCTGCCTAGGAGACAGGACGCGGGGGCCTGCCGCTGACAGGGCACCACCGGCCGCGCCCACTCGGTCGCCATGGAGCTGCCCCCAGGGCCGCGCGACGATCCCAACGCCTGGGACGATGACTCGGACCCGGAGCCGGAGCCTGACCCAGACGCGCAGGCCGAGGCTTATGTGGCCCGCGTGCTCAGTCCACCGAAACTAGGACTGGCACCCCTGCGCGACCCTCCGCTGTCCGCGTCCGCCCGGTCCCCTGGCGCCCTGGAGCCGCGGGCCGCGTCCAAGAGCCGAGCCGTGGGGGTCCCGGGCCTGCTGAGCCTTCCCCCGGAGCTGCTACTCGAGATTTGCGCCTACCTGGACGCGCGCCTCGTGCTTCATGTCCTGCCGCGCGTGTGCCACGCGCTGCGCGACCTTGTGCGTGACCATGTCACCTGGAGGCTACGCGCGCAGCGCCGCGTACGCGCACCCTATCCAGTGGTGGAAGGTGCGCACGCGGGGGGGCCAGGGTCGCCCGCCCAGGTCGGCTTTAGGGCCAGGGAGGGTGTATCTGGGATGCTATGAACACAGCCCCTACAGCAGACTTCCTGGCTGTCCTAGCTCCTGTGGAAGCTGAGGTAGTTACTGGTGGTGCCAAAGTCCCTGAATTCTGAGTGGACCATGAGGCAGACATTTGGGGTCCTGAAGCTGTAGAAACCTGTCTGGGGGTGTGGGGTCCTGTGAACTCAGGATCCAGCAATCATCAGGCTTGGGTTCTGGTGGTGGTACAAAGGCCCTGATCCCTGGCTGGGGGTTGACACAGGGACCTGAAAGTCTCAGATTGTAGGAATCTGCTTGGGGCTCAGGGTAAACCCAAGAATCCTCAGGTTCCTGGTCAAGATGCTGAGGCAGCAACTAGTGATCCCTTACCCCTAGAGCCCTGACCTAGGTGGTGGTGAGGCAGGGACTCGAACCTGCAACTCTTGAGCCTAAGGTAGGGTTTGGGGGTTGGGAATCTCTGATGCCAAAATCACAGATCCTCAAGCCCAGGGTCTAGCCTGGGATCTTAGGTAGGGGCTTGTGGTCATCACCCCTGCCCCCGAGGTCATTGGTCCCTCGGGGATAAGACAGCTTGGTGGCCTTGAAGTGATGGGACTCTCCCGAGTAGCTTGATAAACAGAGATGCCTGGGCTCCATCCATATCACTGAATCTCTGCACCTAGGGCTTGGGTTCTGCATCTTGACAACTCTCCCAGGTTTATAGTTTGAGAAGAAACACTCTCCTGGGCCTGGTTTGGATGGCTGAGGCAGAAAGTCCTAGCTCCTGTGCCCAGACCAAAGGATTGAGGTCAGACCTCAGTCAGGGGTGAGGAAGGACCTTAATGTCCTGAGGCTGCTATCTCCCAGACATGGGTTGGGGGATGAGGCCTGAGAAGGTGGTCTTGAGACTCCACTCGCCCAGTTTCTGGAAGGTGGGTGAGGCAGTGGTCCCAAAGCTAGAGCCTGGGCCTCCTTGGAGTGGGGGAAGGGATCTAGATGGGGGGTTTCTCCAAGTCTGGTGCTGGTTGGGCTCCCTGGGAACCAGGGGCAGGCTTGGATAACTGGTGTGGGTAGCAGAGCTCCTGCCCACCAGAGACCCCACTTGTGGTACCCCACAGAGGAGGACTTTGACTGGCCGGCGGCCTGTATTGAGCTGGAGCAGCACCTGTCACGCTGGGCGGAGGATGGGCGCTGGGCTGAGTACTTCTGCCTGGCTGATGGGCACTTTGCTTCCATTGACTCAGTGCTGCTGTTCCAGGTGAGATGGGGTTTGGTGAGAGGCCAGGCAGGGGGGGGCCAGGGTGACCCCAACAATATCACCTTACTCCCCTCCCAGGGTGGGACATTCTGTCTTTCGGGCTCCCGGGATCGCAATGTCAACCTGTGGGACCTGCGGCAGCTTGGGGTGGAACCCAGCCGGGTTCTGGTCAAGGCCCTTGGCACCCAGAACAGCACCCACAAGGTAAGGTTGTAGGAAGCATGAGGCCTAGGTAGGGTGCTGTGACTAAGGGCTATGGTTTTAGCACCAGACCTGATAGATGACAATCTTACTCTGCTATTATTAGTGTGATTTTGGGTGTGATGTATGACTTCTCAGGGCCTCAGTTTCTACTTCTGTCCAGGGTCAGTTAGGATGAATGAAATGAACAGGCATTAAGAGCTTCACTCAGACCTGGATACACAGTAGGTGCTCAATAGATGTCAGGTATGCCTTGAGAGGCCCAGGGCAGGGTGTTAGGAGGCTGCCCTTGGGGATCTGATAGCTCTGAGCATGACTGTCGTCTTGTGTGAAGTGGCCATGGAGAGGCACCTTCACCAGTCAGTGGGGTGATCTCAGCTGGTGGCCAAGAGCTTGGTCTCTGAGCCAGGCTGCCGGGTTCAATTCCTCATTCTGCTATTTCCTGGCTGTGTGACCTTGGGCGAGGAACTCAACCTCTCTGTGCCCTCAGTTTTCTCATCTGTAGAATGGGACACTTGACAGTATTCTCAGAGGGTCTGGTGAGGAATAAATCAGTCATCAGCCAGCACTCTATAAATTATCCCCTGAGACAGGGACTGTTTTTATGCCCATTTTCCCAATGAGGAAACTGAGGGAGGGGATGTAATTTACCCAAGCCATGGAATGGAGGCCCTATATTTAATCTCATTGTCATGTATCCTCAAACCATCGCAGGTTCTGAGTCTCCGCAGAACTTGATTTAGGAATATTGTTGGGTGAGGGAGTATGTGTATCCTGAGCTCTGCAGAGGGACAGACCTGCAGACTTCAGCTCTAATCTCTCCTATTGCTCTGGGTTCTTGGGTTGGTTGTCTTCCTCCTCTGGTGTTCCATCTAGTTATCTGTGAAATGAGGACTGTCACATGGATCTGGTCCTACAGGGTTGGGTGTGGTCGCTGGCAGCGCTGGACCACCGAGTGTGCTCTGGTTCCTGGGACAGCACGGTGAAGCTCTGGGACATGGCAGCTGACGGGCAGCAGTTTGGCGAGATAAAGTGTGAGGGGTCTTGAGGAGGGGCGGGAGGGGGACAGGACTCTGCCTGGCCACAGCCCAGCCTTGTGCTCTTTGTGTCCCCAGGGGCAAGGCAGCTGTGCTGTGCCTTTCCTACCAGCCTGACATCCTGGTGACTGGCACCTATGACAAGAAGGTGACAGTCTACGACCCCAGAGGTGAGCCAGGGGCCTGGATTGGGGAGAACAGGGCTGCCTGGGGGTCCCAGGGTCATGCTGGGGAAGGAGGTACTCGGGCTTCACAGCCTGGCTGGGTGACAGTCATGTACGCCAATGATAACCCCTCAGAATGGCCTATGCTGTGCTGCGGGCAGCAAAGGGGACTTTTGGGTGGGGGTGGAGTAAAGGACATAGAGTGTACCCAGCCGGAATCCCGTGGGGTGGGAGGCAGACGGCCCCCAAAAATCCTGGCTCTCCCACTCCCTAGCTATACGACCCCAGTCAAACTTGAACCTCAGTTTTCCTACCTGTAAAATCAGATAACTCGAGCCCTTTAGGGTTAATGGGAGGAGATGATAATAAGAACATTGGTGGATTGTTAGTTTCATAAAATCCCTAGAACAAACATTGCCTGGCACATAGCCTTTTCTGTTATTTCTTTATTCTTACGTTGTTTAATTGAAGGGCCAGTGCACCTCATCCAGGTAGAGCTGAGTGGGGGTATGGGTGGCGGGGACTCTGCTGGCATTAGTTGGCATTTTATGCTGGGACTTGCCTGTCTACTCTGTACTGGGAGCAGATAGGACAGGAGGAGAGATGTGGGACAGGAGATGGGGGTGGCACAGGCCTGGGGGCCTGGGAGGCCTGGATTCAGCTGGAGCAGGAGAGAAAAGAAGGTCATTTGTAAGATAGGGAGTGGGGGCCGGAAGCTGACCAAGGGTTTTGCCATAGACCACGGAGGCCCTGGATTCTTGGGTTGGCTTGGGGTGCTTCTGAGGGGCTCTGATGTCACCTTCCTCCCTGGCCCATCACCCACAAAGTCGGCCCAGTGCTGCTGAAGAGCCGGCGACTGCACTCCAGCGCAGTGCTGGCATTGCTGGCGGATGACCGGCACATCATCTCGGGCAGTGAGGACCACACGCTCGTTGTGTTCGACCGCCGGGCCAACAGCGTCCTGCAGCGGCTTCAGGTGAGCCCTCCCCAGCATCCCAAGGGAGCAGGGCTGTGGCATGGCCCAGCCTGAGCTGCTCTGTCCCATGTCCCTCCCACAGCTGGACTCCTACCTGCTCTGCATGTCCTACCAAGAGCCCCAGCTCTGGGCTGGTGACAACCAGGGTCTGCTGCACGTCTTCGCCAACCGGGATGGCTGCTTCCAACTTGTCCGGGTCTGCCAGGGCCTTTGCCCCTGCCCCCTCCTTCCTGAGCCTCCTCCCTACCCCTAGACCCTCCGTGGCGATGGGTGGCTAGCCTGAGGAGAGCCTTGCCTGAGTGTCACCTGTCCCTCCTTCCTGCAGTCCTTCGATGTGGGCCACAGGTCTCAGATCACAGGGATCAAACACTCGCTGGGGGCCTTGTACACCACATCCACTGATAAGACCATCCGGGTGAGGCCCCATGACAAGTCCCCTCCCACTCCACTCCCACTGGTGGGGGGCACACCTCTTGACCTTTGTCTGTTGCCTGTCACCAGGTACACGTGCCCACAGACCCACCAAGGACCATCTGCACCCGAAGCCACGACAACGTGCTGAATGGGGTAAGGCCCTATGCCACGTGCCCTGCCCCACATGCCCTGCTGGCTGCCTAGAACGCCCCTGAGTCTTCATGTCCCTGCCCAGATCTGTGCTGAGGGCAACCTGGTGGTGGCCGCCTCTGGGGGCCTGTCGCTGGAAGTCTGGAGGCTACAGGCCTGAGCAGGCAGACATGGATATGGATGTGGATCTGCTGGCCGCCAGGCTGGTTCAAGGCCTCTGTTCTCGGGGAGGGGGGCCCTCCCCTTTTCTGGTGCTGCCCTGGGCTCAGGCCTGGGGCACAAGGACTCCAGGCTACTGTTGGGCAGGGTCCCTGGTCTGTGCTCCATGTTCCAGCCCACCCTCAGGTCCTGTTTACAATTGGACGCCTGCTTTCCCTTGAGAGCGAAGGGGAAATAAATCTGATGTACTGGTGCTATGGCCTGGAGTGGTGCCTGCTTGGGGCTAGGATGCTGGGGATGCCCCCAAATTCACCATCCATCCAGCTACCCTGGCCTCTGCTGCATATGTCTGGGCACGCCTGTGTCCACCCAAGTGCATTCCTGGGATCATGTGTGTCTGTGCATCCCTAGGGAGGCGAGTTAGCTGGCTGTGTGTGATGTCACTGTAACCCCATCTGTGACTGTCTGCATGCCCGTGAGTGTGCACGTGTGAGAGGAAGAGGGAGATTCTGGAGGATGTGGGCACCTGTCTGTATGATGGCACCTCTGTGTGTGGTGTGTGACGTGTATGTATCAGTGTGCAGTAGCGTGTAGAAAGGAACTGCCCCTGAATGTGTTTGTGCAGAGGGACAGGGGACCTGCTAAGGCTAGCCCATAGGTGTGGGCAGGGAGTGGTGAGAAAGCTGTGTGATCTTCTGTCCAGAGTCCAGGGGGTGTGCCCCTGTGGCAGTGACCCCGGAGTGGTCCAGGGCGGGGACTGGGCCCGGTGCCCCTACAAGCGTGCAGCTCCCCAATGCCCCCCACTGCAGCTCACCAAGCCCTGAGGAGCATTTACTTCATGTTTATTGAGGGGCCCTCGGGGCCAGTATCATAGGATGGCACAAGGCTTCTTCTCCTTGAAGGGGTTGGTGGCAGCTGGGATGCCCACCAGGAACGGGTCGCTCTTGGCCTGCTCCATGCAGAACTGCAGCAGGTCAGCGGCTGCCTTGGACACCTGCAGGCCAGCTCAGTCAGCCAGACCTTGGCTGTCCCTCTGTCCCCTCGCCCAGACGTGCCCATCTGGCCTCAGCCTCACCTTTATGCGATCGATGCCAGCCTCCATCCTCAGCTGCTCCACTGCCTGGCGGGCCTGCCCGATGTCGCAGCCAATGGCTTCTCTGCTGGACATCTGGGGGAGGGGGAGAAGGGCCATAGGCAGCAGGCTGAACGCCAGACCTGGAGTCCTAGGGCCACCCGAGGGTCCCTGCATCTCTTCTGGTGTCCCCTGAGAACTGGAATAGGGGTGGATGCTCCCCACCCATCAGAACCACTTACCTCAGCTTAGGACTCTGGCCGACTCCTGGCTGCTCAGGTCTCCTGTGGCCCTGCTCTGCCTCTCTCCCTCACCCCCCACTCCCCACCTGGCCTCTCCAGTCCCCTCCTCCCTGACCCCTGCAGAGACTTTGAAGCCAGGACACTCATGGAGTGAAATGTCACCAGTGACAGCAGCAGCAGCTGCCTCAGCCAAGGGCCTCCGTGCCCCAGGAGGCCTGGTGGGCACCCTGTGGTCTTGTGTTACCTCGGTAAAGGGAGTGTGAGGCCCTGGTCTCTCACTGACCTGCTTAATTCCCTGCTAACTGGCCCCGACACCCCTCCTTTACCAGCCTCTGTACCCCAGTGTGCAGTGTCCCCAGGCTCGGGTGCATCCCTGCCTCTCCTCCCCATCTACACTCACTGTCCCGGATCCACAACATGGATAACTCAGTCCACTGGCTTATGCTGATGGCTTCCTTTGCCCCAACCCAGCCCTTCCCTGACCTCGGTCCACCTGGGGACCCTCCAGCCTCCTTGGTCCATCCCACCCATCTCTCTGGTGTCTCTCACCTACCTAGGCCAGTGCTGGATTCTGGATTGCCTTCTCCCCAGACCTTCTGCCCCCAGATTCACCACCATCCACCAAACTGCCCTGGCCCAATCTCAAACTCCTTTATTCCTCTCTTTCCAGTATCCCCACTTCTAATCCTTTCTCAAGTGCCAGCCAACGAACCTTCAAATAGGTCCTGAACCTGGTCACTTCTCTCCACCGCCACATGGGTCCCATCTCCATCTTTGCTTACTTGGACCAGTCCACCCTGGTCCACCCCCACCCCGACCCCCGCCACTATTCTCAAGGCAGCCAGTGGGAAATATTAAAAAATAAATCAGAGTAACATGGATGAACCAACCTTGAGGGCAGTATGCTGAGTGAAATCAGCCAGTCACAAACGGACACATGATTCCATTCATATGAGATCCCTAGAGGAATCAAATTTATAGAGACAGAACGTAAAATGGTAGGTACTAGGGGCTGGGGTAAGGGAATGGGGAGCTGGTGTTTAATATGGACAGAGCTTGGGAAGATAAAAAAGTTCTGAAGATGGATAGTGCTTGCAACTGTTTGCATAACCATGTGATGTGCTTAATGCTGCTGACCTATACACTAAAAATGGTTAAGATGGTGAATCTTATTTTTAGTCTCTCACTTCCTTTTTTAAAAAAGATTTTAAATTGATTTTTGGAGAGAGAGGAAAGGAGAGGGAGAGGGAAACATTGATGTAAGAGTGAAACATCAATTGGCTGCCTCCTGCATGCCCCCTACTGGGGATAAAGCCTGGAAACCTGGGCATGTGCCTTGACCAGGAATTGAACCGGCAACCTTGTGGTGAATGTGATGACACGCAACCAACTGTCACATTGGCCAGGGCCCTCACTTCCTTTTTAAAACTCTCCAGTGGTTTCTCAGCCTCTAAGAATAAAACCCACCCTTCTTACTACAGCCCATAGGGTCCTGCCTGGTCTGGCACCTCCTGCCCACTCTGAATTCATTTATCAAATTCTCCCTCCTTCATTCTTCATGGATCACACTGATGCCCTTGAATTCATTCATTCATTCATTCATTCATTCATTCATTCATTTAGTATCTTTGCTGAGATCCCAATATGAGTCCAGCACTGCTTAGGGTAAGGAGATCAGCAGTGAAACCAGACAAAATCCTGCATTCATGGAGCTGTTGTTCTAGTCAGACAGACAACAGCAAACACAATATTGTAAGTGCTATGCAAGACAACACAAGTAAGATAGGGGCAAGACTGGGTAATTAGGGCAGGCCTCCTGGAGGAAGTGACTTTTTAAAAAAATAATTTTTATTTATTGATTGATTTTAGAAAGAGAAAGGAAAGGAGAGGGAGGGAGGGGGAGAGAGAGAAAGAGAGAAACATTAATTTCTTGGTCCATTAGTTGATGCATTCATTTGATTCTCGTATGTGCCCTGACGGGATCAAACTCACAACCATGGTTCATAAGGACAACCCTCTAACCATCTGAGCTACCCAGCTAGGGCTGGAAGTGACATTTTCAAAAACATTTTATTTTAAAAAGAGGGAGGGCCCGACCAATGAGGCTCAGTGGTCACGGTTCGATTCCTGGTCAGGGCACATGCCCGGGTTTCAGGCTTGATCCCCAGTAGGGGGCATGCAGGAGGCAGCCAATCAATGATTCTTTTTCATCATTGATGTTTCTCTCTATCTTCCTTTCTCTCTGAAATCAATAAAAATATATCTAAAAAAAATAAAAAGAGGGAGGGAGGGAGAGAGAGATTTGTTGTTCCACTTATTTATGCATTTATTGATTGGTTCTTCTATGTGCCCTGACTTGGGATCAAACTCACAACCTTGTGTATTGGAAATATGCTCTAATCAACTGAGCCACCTGGCCAGGGTGGAAGTGACATTTTGAACTGAGGCCCAGAAGAAAAGGAGCTGGGGAGACATGTTCCAGGCAGAGAGAGCAGCAGGTGCATTGGCCCTTGGTCAGAAAAGAGCTTGTTGGGTTCTAGAACAGTGAGGGGCTCAGTGTAGCTAGAGAGGGGTGAGTGAGGGCAAGTGGTGGGAGATGCGGGAGGGAAGTCAGCAAGTGCCCTTGTAGGCCATGGTGAAAGCCCAGATTCTACTCCCAGGGGAAGTCACTGTTGTTAGAAGGAACAATGCACCTGATTTCTGTTTAAGGCGCTCTCTGGCCACAGCTTGGAGATGGACTGGAGGAGAGTGAGTGCAATGTGGAGGTCATGGAGGCTTTGGGGATGATGATAAGCATCTGGATACAAATTCTGACTCACGTTGTACACCTGAAACTAATGTAATGCTATATAACAATTATACCTCAATTCTAAAAAGGCAACAAGAAAGCACTTGGATTTGGGACCTATTTTATAGGAAGAATTTGGTGGATGTGCTGGGGGATAGGTGGGGGTGTGAGACAAGGGGAGCCATCAAGCTCAACTCCCCAGTTTTTAGCCTGGTAGGTGAGGGTCGTTTGCTGAGATGTGGAAGACTGCAGCATGGTCAGGGTTAGGTGGAGAAAAAGCTGAGGTGGTGAATGTGAGATCCAAGCAGGGAATTTCAAGGATGTCCAGGAGAATGTTTGTTCTTCCAATTGAGTAGGCTCATTTCCAGCCCCAGGGCCTTTACACTGGCTGTTCCCTCCCAAAGGGGCAGTGGGGGAGTTCACATATGGGGCCTTTCTTGGCCTTTTGCCTTTGGCTCAAATGTTACCTCCTGCCCTAACCAGTTTGGCTCAGTGGATAGAGCTGTGGACTGAGGGTCCCAGGTTTGATTCCAGTCAAGGGCACATGCCCGGGTTGTGGGCTCAATCCCCTGTAGGGGGCGTGCAGGAGACAGCTGATCAATGATTCTCTCTCACCATTGATTTAATATATATATATATATATATATATATATATATATATATATATATATACATAATTGATTTTTTTACAGAGAGGAAGGGAGGGATAGAGAGTTAGAGAGTTAGAAACATCAATGAGAGAGACATATCGATCAGCTGCCTCCTGCATGCCCCCTGCTGGGGATGTGCCCGCAACCAAGGTACATGCCCTTGACTGGAATCGAACCTGAGACCCTTCAGTCCGCAGGCCGACGCTCTATCCACTGAGCCAAACCGGTTAGGGCTCTCATCATTGATGTTTCTCTCTCTCTCTCTCCCTTCCTCTCTGAAATCAATTTTTAAAAAAGTCACCTCCTTCGTGTCCTTCCTCAACCACCTGTCCCTCCAAGGCCATCAAACCCTTCATCCACCCCCATGCTAAAGGCTCTTGCATCATCCTGTTGAAATCCTGAATAGCACTTAGCACTATTGTTAACTTTCTGTCTCACCAAACTGTGGGCTCTAGAAGGGCAGGGTCTGTATCTTATTCACTGCTTAATCTGCACCCAACACAGACTCCATAAATGTAGAGTGAGTGATTAAAGGGGTCCCCTCTGGACCAGACCCTGTGCACAGTTAGAAGGACCCATGAGATACAGTCCCCACCCTTGAGGGTCTCAGTCTTGCTGGAGGGAAAGAGATGTCAGCCCGGGATCCCAGAGGAAGGTCAGGGCAGGCTTCCCAGAGGAGATGACAGCTGGGGCTGCCTGGGGAAGACTAGAGGGTTATGTAGCATGTGGAGGCTCTGGAGACTTGCGAGGTACGGACAAGGATCAATATCCTATTTGATAAGAGATGCTCAGTGGCAGAAACTGACAGTTCCCGATGACTTGAATTCTGTCCAAGGGGACGTTTAAGAAGCCATTCTCTCACTCCAGGGGACAGAGCTGCGCAACGCGGTGGGTCTCCAGTAGGCGGCGATGAAAGTAGAGTCCTCCTTTCTGTGAGGCGCGTCGCGAAAAGGAATAAGGGCTCTAAGCGGCTTCCGTATTTCGCAACAGGCCACGCCCCGGACTAGAGGCCTCGAAGACGGGTCATGTGACTAAACATCTTCCGGTCTATCACTCCAGTTTTTTTCCGGGCCCTGTTTCCTGTGCTCTCGTAGAGAAGCGCGTGCCAGGTACAGCGTTTGCGGCCACTGAAGGCCTGGCTTGGGACTGCTCTGATCTGAGCGCGGCGGCAGGAGCATGGAGGGCCCCCCGGAAGGGGAGGCGCCGGCGGCGGCGCTGGCCGCTGTGCTGAAGCACAGCTCGGCGCTGCCGTCCGAGAGCGCCCAGGTCCGGGGTTACGATTTCAACCGTGGCGTGGACTACCACGCAATGCTGGAAGCCTTCGGCACCACTGGTTTTCAGGCTACCAACTTCGGGCGCGCGGTGCATCAAATCAATGCCATGGTGAGGCTGGGGCGGGACTGCCAGAGCTTAGGGGGCGTGGCCTCTAGTAGCACCAACGCAGTGCAGTTCCTGGAGAGGGCGGGGCTTACCTGAGAAAGAGGCGTGTCCTTCGTGGGGGGGCCAATAGTTGGAGAGAGGTGGGCCTTACTGGGGGTTGGAATTTCTGTGTTAAGGAGGGGAAGTTGCCCCCCAGCAGCGACATCTAACATCAATAAGGGGGCGGGGACTGATTCTAGGTAGGGGGCGTTTTTTTAAAAAAATGTATTTTAATATTTTATTGATTTTTTACAGAGAGGAAGGGAAAGGGAGTTAGAGACATCCATGAGAGAGAAACATTTATCAGCCGCCCCCTGCGCACCCCCCACTGGGGATGTGCCCGCAACCACAGAATAGAACCTGGGACCTTTCAGTCCGCAGGCCTACGCTCTACCCACTGAGCCAAACCGGACAGGGCAAAGAGGGCGGTTTATAGTCTTTGTCTATGTTCTGAAATGGAAGGAGCCTAGGGCTAGACCGTGCCCTGGAAGGAGGAATTGGAACAGCCTAAGTCTGGGTAGGGCCTTGGATTTGCTCCTCCCAGGAGAAAGGCGGCTGAATCCTGCAAAGATGCCGATTCCTAAGTGAGGCAAAGCTGAGTATGTACGTGCCCCAGAGCCAACCTGTGAAAGGGGCGGAGTTGCACTCCCTCCCCTGGTTCCTGGTATAAGTGGTCCTCTTTCTCTGAGTGGGCAGGGCTTGGGAGCGGAGTGTAATTCTGAAAACCACTGGGGTCCTTGGGCTGGAGTTTGGGTTCAGAGGTTAATTTGACCCATCTCTTACACACAGATAGAGAAGAAGCTGGAACCTCTGCCGCAGGATGAAGACCAGCACGAGGACCTGACCCAGAGCCGCCGCCCACTCACTGGCTGCACCATTTTCCTGGGCTACACGTCCAACCTCATCAGTTCAGGCATCCGTGAGACCATCCGTTATCTCGTGCAGCACAACATGGTGAGGAGCTGATGGGATGGGCTGTGGCCTTGACCTCTCTGGGTCTCAATGGGCAATAAGATTACTGGTCATTTTAGTAAGATAGGGAGATATGGGTCAATTTTAAGCAGAGGGACAGGATTGAGTTTTGTTTTGTAGCAGACATTCCTGTAAAGTTACTTGATGAGGGTTGGGAGTTTGGAGTCCTGCCCAGAATGTGGGCAGGGTCCTCCTATCTGGGCCAACCTCATTGCATGTGGCTGCAGGTGGATGTCTTGGTTACTACGGCTGGGGGCGTGGAGGAGGATCTCATCAAGTGCCTGGCACCCACGTACCTGGGCGAGTTCAGCCTCAGGGGGAAGGAGCTACGTGAGAACGGGATTAACAGGTGGGGGGCCCAAGTGGTGTTGGGCAGGGGAGCTGGACTGAGGGTCCTGGGGCCTGATGCCTATCTGCCTCCTGTCTCCAGGATTGGGAACCTGCTGGTGCCCAATGACAATTACTGCAAGTTTGAGGACTGGCTAATGCCCATTCTGGACCAGATGGTGCTGGAGCAGAACACAGAGGTGGGCCTGGAACAACCTGGGGGGCTAGCATGGTGGCAGTTAGGGAAGGCACCATTGGCTGGAGCTGATGTCCCCTCCCAGGGTGTGAAGTGGACACCTTCCAAGATGATTGCTCGCCTCGGCAAGGAGATCAACAACCCAGAGTCAGTGTATTACTGGGCCCAGAAGGTGAGGAGCTGGACTTGTTTCATCTTCACAGTCACCTAGCGAGTCAGTGCTGTTCTCATCACCCGCACTCTTAGATGAGGAATTTCAGACACAGGCTAAGCAGCTTTTCTGAGGTCACACAGCTATTGAGTGTGGTCCTCATATCCTGGCTCTACTCCTACACCACCTGGGAGCAGTTGGGCAGTGCTTAGCAACCCCCTGGGGCCTGTCATAGGGCCCACTGCTCCTCAGAGGCTATCAAGTCCAGCATTGGGAAAAATAACACAACCTACTATTCTTTATGTGCTGGGCATGGTCCTAAGTGTTTTGGGTGGGTTTTCTTATAAATGCTTCCTCATCTGTGAGGGAGGTACTGTTGTTACTGTCATTTTACAGTCAAGGAAATGGAGGCCCAGAAAAGTTAAACACCATGCCCAGAATCAGGCAGAGAGGGAATGCTGCCAGAATGGGGACCTATCCCCACCAGGATCTGACTCCTGCTGCTGTCCTGTCCTGCACTCCCCCAGAACCACATCCCTGTATTGAGCCCAGCACTCACAGATGGCTCACTGGGCGACATGATCTTTTTCCATTCCTACAAGAACCCGGGCCTGGTCTTGGACATCGTGGAGGGTGAGGTGCTGGGGCCAGAGGAGTGGGGGAGGAGGGCTGGCTGGGCCCAGGGCCTGATCACAGTACTCTTCACCAGATCTGAGGCTCATCAATGCACAGGCCATCTTTGCCAAGCGCTCTGGCATGATCATCCTGGGTGGGGGTGTGATCAAGCACCACATCGCAAATGCCAACCTCATGGTGAGTGGGGATGGAGCACCTGGTACCTAGTGTGGGGGTGGCACTTGGGTCTGCCATGTAGAGATATCTGTGTGCTAGGCCTAGGCCCCGTGCTGGAGACAGCCATGGACAGGCCAGGATTCCTGCTTTCCTGGGACTGATGTTTTAGTGGGGGGACACAGACAGGAAGTTAGGTGGCAGTCATTGCCATGGAGAAAAATGAGGGTTGACAAGATGGTAATAAAAAGGTACACTGTTCCAAAAAGGGAAGCCTTTCTGGGAAATGTGACCTATGAGTAGAGCAAATTTAGTAGATGTCTCCCTAAGACTTGCAGGGCCTTGAGGGCTGTGACTCAGGTGCTCACAGGTGCCCTCTGGCTGCTGCAAGGGGAACAACTAGGGCCAGGACCAGGGTAGGAACCAAGGCAGGGAAGAAGTGGTTGGGTTCAGAGGTCTTCTGAAGATAGAGTTGGTGGCAGATGTGAGAGATATTGCTATCTAGGAGGCTGGTCTGGGGCAACACTACCTATCATATGCCCAGTAACTCTCTAACCCCTACTGACCAGCATTGATGAGGTCCCCTCCCTTGCAGAGAGGGGCCCTCCTTTATCTAGGACACATGGCTCAGCCTCTCTAGCTGCAGTGCCCTGCCTCTATATATGTGTGTGTGTGTGTCTGTCTCCTGTGACTGGCTGACTCTGTTCCCCCCTCCCCCACAGCGGAATGGGGCTGACTATGCTGTCTACATCAACACGGCCCAGGAGTTTGATGGCTCTGACTCTGGTGCTCGGCCTGACGAAGCTGTCTCTTGGGGCAAGATCAAGGTGGATGCAGAGCCTGTCAAGGTGAGGGCCAGCCAGCCTGCTGGGGTGTAGGGTCTCCCAAGCTGTAGCTTTGGGTCCCATGGTTACCTGGGTCCCCTCCACAGGTCTATGCTGATGCCTCCCTGGTCTTCCCCTTGCTTGTGGCTGAAACCTTTGCCCAGAAGATAGATGCCTTCACGCCTGAGAAGAACAAAGACTGACAGCTGTGGCCCTCCCCCTATTTATTTGTTTTCAGACTCGCCCCCTCCCCCACTCCTTGGTCAGTAGCACATCAGGAATAAATGGTCTCGGTGGTCCAGAGTCTGCATCTGTGTCCTTAGTGGTGGTGGGTCCCCTGGCCTCAACCTGTGCCACCCTCAGTTTCGTAGGCCTCTTCCCGCCAGCAATGGATGCTGCCCCCCACGGCAGTCAGCAGGCAGGGCTCTGTTGGGTGGTAGGCCAGTGACTGCACCACACCAGGACCCACTTGCAGGGCCAGGGCCAGGACACCCTGTGAAACAAGGGGGAGGGGAGCAGTTATCAGTGAGCCTCCCATCCCCTGACCTTCAGCCATCTGCTTCGAATGGCTTTCCAGTCACTGCAAAACTAGTCTGCCCAAAAATGAGCCCCTCAGTGGCTGTCCTTCCAGGTGTTCAAGCCAAAACCTTAGGAGTCTTTGTCTTTTTCACACCTCACATACCTTTATCTGTAAATTCTCTTGGTTCTGCCTTTAGACCAGTGGTCGCCGTCTGGTGGTCCAAAAGGTTGGCGACTGCTGCTTTAGACTATATTCTGAGGCCACCACCCTGCTCTGAGCCAGTTATGTCTGGCTTTCAGCTTCCCTCCCCCTGCCGCCATGGGGGCTCTACAGGTCTATTTGGCAGCATCAGTGCTTGCACTTCCTTCATCAACCCATAGAGCAGCCGTGGGCAAACTACGGCCCGCGGGCCGGATCCGGCCCGTTTGGCTGTTCTATCCGGCCCACGGAGCCGAAAGAGCGGAGTGTTCTCTTGTTCTCCCCTCCGCTCCTTTACTTTGAATTTATATTAGTTCACACAAACACTCCATCCATACTTTTGTTCCGGCCCTCCGGTCCAGTTTAAGAACCCATTGTGGCCCTCGAGTCAAAAAGTTTGCCCACCCCTGCCACAGCAGCTCCCCATACGGTTTCTCAAGTAGGCCACGGTTCCTCTTTCCCTTGAAATATCCCCTTCCTTCAGTGTGACCTCCGCTCTATCAGATTCTCAAGAAGTAGGCAGAATATTGGCTCTTTCTTAGTTTCCCAAGTGAGAGCTGGCTCAAGTTCCCAAGGTCTCCCAGTTTCTTCCATCCTCTTAAGGGACTTACTTGCCCTGGTCAAGCCCCAGCACCCACATCTTCTTCCACGAGACTCTCTAGCCCTGGGACCCCAAAGCCCAGCCTGTCTATTTTCAGCCTGATGCCACTACCAGGCTGGGACACATCAGGATAGGGCTCACAAGGCTGTGAGCTAGAAACCATAGGGATGCTCAGAAGTAGCTCAGGTTTCTTGAACAACTACGGCCTCATCTCCCCCAGGGTTAGATGTCGCCGTTGGTTCCCTCACCCTCAAGGTCAATCCCAGTGGCTCAGCCTGGCATTGGTGGCTCCTGCTGCTGCCACTGCCATCCTGAAGTGCTGCTATTTCCTGACCAATGCGTGCCACACTTTCAAGCCTTAGCACATACTGTTCCCTTTGCTGAAATGCCTTTCCTGCCCTCTCACTCCTTCTAGCCACTGTTGTAATAGCACTCCCTTTTTCAGGTCTGGGAATGACTGAGGTAAAGACAAAGTAGGGACAGAGTGCAGTGTGGGGGTGGAGAGGCTCACCTCCACAAGATCCCAAAAGAACACCTTCCCATCCTCGGAGCAGCTGACTACATGCGTGTCACGCTCACTCAGGCAGCAGTCCAGCTTGTACTCTTGGTTCTTATGGCCTGTGTACCTGGGGGTGGATGGGATCAGTGGGGCTTGGGCCTTACCAGGGGCAGAGGTGGGGGGAGGGGCCCCACAACCCCAAGGACTCACTCCCCTAGCAGCTCCCCTGTGTCCTTGTCTAGAAGCCTCAACGTGGAGTCCAAACTGGACACCAGGGTGCACTGGCCATCCCGGCTGAAGCAGGTGCAAGTGATGGGGCCTGGGGGGAGGGGAGAGGTGGATAGGCAGGTGGGCTGGGGTCCCTTTGGCTGCCTCTGCCTCCCCTGCCTGGCCCACAGCCTGGCCATACTCACTGCCCACGTAGTCTGAGAAGAGTTGTCCCATCCTCAGGTCATAGCGCCTGACCCGGCCATCCACGGAGCTACAAGAGAGGGTGGATCCAATTAAAGTTTCAGCTGGGGCCAGTGGCTCCATGGCTCTAGGTAACCTCAGTGTCCCTCTACACTTCCACCTGGCCAGGGCCCTAAGTACAAGGCTGAGCCTATCCTTTCTATGCACCTCTCAATGTCATACTCCCTTCTCAGGGCTAGCCAATTTTCTCAGTGGTTAAAGTGTTGATCTTTGGGCTAAAGGGTCGAGGGTTCAATTCTGGATCAAGGGCTCATTCCTCAGTTGTAGTTCCCCAGCCCTGACAGGGGTGAGTTCAGGAGGTAACCAGTCGATGTGTCTCTCTCACACCGATGTTTTTCTCTTTGTCTCTCTCCCCTTCCACCCTCTCTAAAAATCAGTGGAAAAAATATCCTTGGGTGAGGATTAACAAAAAAAGAAAACATACACTGAAGTGAATTCATGAATGGAATTCTGAGGCACTGGCTTTGAGACCCAGACCCAGGGACCAATCAGGAACTACTCAATTGGTTTCTGATAGGCACCGAGCATCCTCTCTGGGCCAGATTCTATAGCAGGAAGGGATGGCTTGGGACACAGCTTCGACCAAGCCAGGATAAATTTCTGGAGCCTCACTGACTGAGGGTGATATAGGAAGTCCTTCCCGAGGTGACATCTGAACTGGGACTTGAAGGACGAAAAGGAGCCACCTTGTGGGAAGATGCATGGGAACGGCCAGTCAACAGGCTGGACAGTCCAAACTCCCCCCACGGTGGGAATGGCACTCTCTTGGGCTGTGGCAACACTTGAGCAGCTCTGCATGGGAATTTTTTTCTTTTTTAAATATCAACTCTATGTAGGCAGGAATTTTTTCCTTATTTCCCTGTCTTATTCACAGCTACATGCTCATTGCCTAAAAAAGTGGCCTGTGGGTGGTGCTCAAAAACACTTGCAATAAGTAGGAGAAAGGCAGTCCACGCAGAGGAAGAGCAGTTGCAAAGCATGCTTGGCATATTTACCTGAAATGGGGCTGGGAATGCATAAAAGCTGAGAGGTCAGGGTCTTGGGAGGCACGGTGAGGAGAGTGGACTTTAAGCACAGAGGCAGCTATGATATGCAGGGGGAGGGGCAATGATCTAGCTCCACTCACCCTGCCAGGACCTCATGGTCTGACACCTTCACACTGGATACACCATCCTTGGCTTCGTCCAGCTTCTGCACTGGGTCCGGCCTCCGAGAACGGCAGTCCCAGCAGCGGATAGTGGAATCGATAGAGCCTGTGAGGCCAGCATGAAGGTGAGGTCAGGTTTTTGGGCCAGGGGCTCCCCTGCCTAGGCCACATACTCACCTGACAGGATGACTGTGGCCTCTTCATTAAACTGCACCGTATTCACCTTCTGAGAAACAGGAACTACCACTCAGTAGTCTTTGAAGGATTGGGATAAAGACAGGGTTCCCAGTGCAGATTAAAGTGAGGACAAAAGCTAGGGGTAGGGGAGGTGAAAGGTTTTGAGGGTACTGCAAGGAAGGGGCCTGGTGAATGCGCAGTAGTATGTGTGTGGGGGAGGGTACCTGTCACCACCTGCACACTAATGCGGGTCCCCTCTACAATCCACACTCTAATGAGGCTTCTTTCTGCTTGTACTCACCCCTGCGTGACCCCGGAATTTACGCACGACCTGCCCAGATGCCACATCCCACAGCACCACCGCCTTGTCCCCGCCGCCGGAGCAGAGATTGCTGTTGTCAAAGGAACTAGAGGGCAGGGGAGGGAAGGTCAGCATCGACCTGGGATCCCCGCCTCAATGCCCCTTTCCCGGCCTGGCCTCGGCTCACCCGGCCGCGTCCAGCACCTCGTAGCCGTGGCCGCTGTACGTCCGCAGCAGCGTCCCCCGCAGCGGGTTCCACAGCTTCAGGGTCTTGTCGCTGCCGCACGTCAGGCAGTAATTGCCATCCACTTGGGAAGACCAGGCAGGGGTTATTGGGCTGCTGACCTCGAGAGGCCACAGGCCGACTCGGAATGAAGATGAGGGCGCTCACCATTAAATCGCACGGCTCGCACCGCTCCCTGCCCGCAGTCTAGCGTCTTCAACCGTTTCTGCGGCAGCACCGGGCCACGCGGCTTTGGCTCAGGGAAAGACATGGCTCCAAGATGCCTTCCTCGCCGCGTTACATCGGTCTGTACAGATGTTTCCGAGCTTCTCTCGCTTGGTGCAACCTTATTATTGTCCCTACGGTCTACTTCCGGTTTCCCACTTCCGGACTCAAAGTTTCGGCTTTTTGGAGGTAATGTTGGAAAATAGCATTACTGCAGGCTGCCTCTAGGTTCCAGGTTTCTCCCGCCACTACCTGGCCCCCCGCCGCTAGGTACGGAAGCGCGAGGGCTGCGGGTGTGATTGTAAAAAGCACCCTGGGTTTCCACGCCGGAAGGGGCAACTCCAGCAGCGGAAAAGGGGTGTTCGACTCGCTATGTCCACGAACAATATGTCGGACCCTCGGAGGCCGAACAAAGTGCTGAGGTAAGGACCCCAGCGTCATGGGAACGAGGCTCGGACTGTGGGTCGGGGCGCAGGGAAGCACTTGTCCATCCGGGGGGGGGACGTGAGTGCCCCTGACCCTCAATCCCGCCGCAGGTACAAGCCTCCGCCGAGCGAGTGTAACCCGGCCTTGGACGACCCGACGCCGGACTACATGAACCTGCTCGGCATGATCTTCAGCATGTGCGGCCTCATGCTTAAGGTGGGCAGGGCTGCGTGTCTCTGCTGGACTACGAGGCCAGGGGCGGATTCGGAATGAAGCGGGGCAGGCGCTTAGGGGGCGGGGCTGGGGTGACGTTGACGAAGGAAGCCAAAGCCTTGGGGGAAGTCAGGAATCCGGGTCAGGGTGGGTTTGTGGGAGGTTGGTGTGAGGGTGGGGCCAGACTGTAAAGCAGCTTGGAGGGGATGGTGGAGAAAGAGAGGGGTCATTAGCATGATGGGCCACGTCGAAGTCTAGTCTTTTTAGGTCAGCAGGTGGAGTCAGAGGCACTGGCCAGGGGGTAGGGCCAGAAATTCTGTACCTGGAGTAGGCTATGGATGGATGAGACTGAGGGACTCCTGGGGGTTAGGGGGACAAGGTTTAAGCTGCCCCAGTTGGAACCAGAGCCTGGGAATGCCCCTTGTCTTCCACTGACCTAACCCACCCATCTACCTACCTTTCCCCAGCTGAAGTGGTGCGCTTGGGTTGCTGTCTACTGCTCCTTCATCAGCTTCGCCAACTCCCGGAGCTCTGAAGACACTAAGCAAATGATGAGTAGCTTCATGTGAGGCTGGGCCTAGAGAAGGAGGGACTCCTAAGTAAGGGGAGGGAGGACCCAAGCCTTCCCATCTTGACTGACACCTTTTTCCGGTCTCAGGCTGTCCATCTCTGCTGTGGTGATGTCTTATCTTCAGAACCCTCAGCCCATGACACCCCCTTGGTGATTGATGTCAGCCTAGAGGGGTCACATCCTGGACCTCTCTATACACCTCCCTCCAGGGCTGGTCCTTAGCTGCTCAGCCTCCTGCCCTCAGCTGCTGGCTGTCCTGGGTGAGGTAGTCGCAGGACCTCCAGCTGGATGGAAGGAACTTGGACCTTTCCCTGGGGTCCCTCTTCTACTGGGGCAGGGAGGGGAAAACCCTAGATATACTCCTGCCTTCCTTCCCCAACCTGGGTGCTGCTGGAGGAAAGCTGTCCATGTTTCTAGGTATAAACACTCATATTCTTGTTGAAACCAGTTCGTAATAAAGATTTGCATTCTGGCTGTTCTCTGAGACCTCTCCTTCTGTGTATTGTGGGTGCTCTCCTAGAAGGGCTCTAGTTCCTCCACTTAATCAGGCCTGGGGTGAGGCCGGTCTGGAGCCTTCTGCTTCACTTGCTTATTTACAACCTTCATGCCTTAAGTCAGCTGCTGGAGACAGGACAGTGACCCTGACCTCTGGCAATTCAGCAGGTGGCCCTGCTGACCTGAGGAATCTGGGCTTTGATTTTCTTTTTGTTCTTATTAATCCCCACCCCAGGATATTTTTCCGTTGATCTTTTGAGAGAGTGGGAGGAGAGACAGAGAGAGAGAAACATCAGTGTGAGATGGGGGACAAGCCTGCAACCGAGGTATGTGCCCTTGACCGGAATCGAAACTGGGCCCCCTCAGTCCGCAGACCAATACTCCATCCACTGAGCCAAACCAGTTAGGGCAGGGCTTTGATTTTCTTATCAAAGGAGTGAGATAATGTCATTGAACTAGATGGACTGATAGGGAATCAGAAAGGCATGAAAGACTGTCTTCCCCCCAGAGGGGAAGAGACTGTTCCATGACTTGACTGCTCTAGGACCTGAGAGCTGACCTGGACTAGAATGGGGAGATTGCTTAGTAAACCTCCCCCCCCCCAAAAAAAAAACAAAAACACCTTTCTGATTGTACTTGATGTTCATTCTAACACAAATCACCCCTCTTTTGCCTCTTGCTATGTGCCAGTTCCTGGAACAGATTGTCCTGACATGTTCAAGCATGTGAAGTAATTTCCCATACCTAGTAGCATTCACATATCCTATATAATAAAAGCCTAATATGCGAAGTGTCTGGTTGTCAGGTCGGCCTTTCAACCAATTGAAGGGTAATACGCAAATGATATGCTAAGGCTGCTCAACCGCTCACTATGATGTGTACACTGACCACCAGGGGGCAGATGCTCTGACAGGTAAGTTAGCTTGCTGCTGGGGTCCAGCCAATCAGGACTGAGCGAGATGGGCTGGACATGCCCTGGAATCCTCCCATGGCCCCTCCCTGCTGGCCAACCTCCTGCTGGTGGGGTCCCTCGGCTTGGCCTGCGCCCTCTCACAATCTGGGATCCCTCAGGGGATGTCGGAGAGTTGGTTTTGGCCCGATCCTGCAGGCCAGGCCAAGGGACCCCATTGGTGCATGAATTCGTGCACCAGGCCTCTAGTTAGTATATATCAGTGGTCAGCAAACCGTGGCTTGCGAGCCACATGCGGCTCGCAAGCTGCAGTTTGCCGCTCTGTTGACTAATGAGTTTGCCGACCACTGGACTAGACTAAATGTTACCGTGTAGTTGGAAGCTGTGAGGATTAGGCAATTGGGGCATATTGTGTGCAAAGAGGTAAAGGGTAGTATATGACAGTGGTCGGCAAACTCATTAGTCAACAGAGCGGCAAACCGCGGCTCGACCACTGGTATATATGACTATTCCTCCCTTTACCCTGTGCAATTCTTTAACACCTGCCAAGCAGCATGGGGATCAATTTCAACTTGCAGCCACTCAAGATGCACCTCTATGCCAGCTTCCCTTTAAAAACCATTATTAGAGAGGAATGGCAGCTTTCTTTGGTCTTTCCCCACCCTCTGCTTATGGAGGTAGGTTTTCAGTCTTGGGGCTTTTTCCTGGGTGTGTTTACTAACAATTGGCAAGCCAGTCAGAAGACCAAAGAAATGGGCTTTGGTAAAGGGGGTCGACCTGGCCATTGACCTCTATGTGGGGAGGGATGAGCTGTATGCTAGACACAAGTGGACTGCGCATGAGTACGGGGGACACTCTGAAAATGATGGCTGGTCTCGTACTTGTTTAAGGAACTGCACTGTGGCAAGGGAGGACATTTATGACTGCAACTGTAGGCTGGTCACAGATGCCCACTTAGAGGCAAAAGACAGGGTTAGAAAGGAAGAACTGAAACTAGGAATTAAGTGCTTCTATAAATTAAGGATTGGATATTCTAAAATTCTCAGAGATACAGATGTTAACACAAATGCTTTCTCAGAATCACATGATCTGGGAAAATATTTGTCATTAAAGCTAGTTTAAGTGTGTTAGTTTAATTAAAACAGATATGTCTTGCCCGGCTGGTGTGGCTCAGTGGTTGAGCATTGACCTATGAACCAGGAGGTCATGTTTCGCTTCCTGGTCAGGGCAGGGGGATTGTGGGCTTGATCCCCAGTAGAGGATGTGCAGAAGATTCTCATCATTGATGTTTCTATCTCTCCCTTCTCTTAAATCAATAAAAATATTTTTATTTTTCAATATACAAAATAAATAATAGCAGATTATAGATAAAAATAGCCATTACATGCAGTAAACATTAATATTTCAAGAAAAACAATTTTAAATATAATAATGTTACATGCAATAAACATTAATATTTCAAGAAAAAAAAAGATTGTAAATATAATAATGTTACCAAAACTGTACTAACAGTATAATATCACGAAAGTTGTAGGAAATATTAAAAATCTGCAAATAGCCCTAACTGGTTTGGCTCAGTGGATAGAGCATCGGCCTGTGGACTGAAAGGTCCCAGGTTCGATTCCGGTCAAGGGCATGTACCTTGGTTGCGGGCACATCCCCAGTAGGAGGTGTGCAAGAGGCAGCTGATCGATGTTTCTCTCTCATCGATGTTTCTAACTCTCTATCCCCCTCTCCCTTCCTCTCTGTAAAAAATCAATAAAAAAATGTATTAAAAAAATCTGCAAATAATAGGATTACTTCTAAAATATTTTTTTTCTCTGGCTCTATTTTTGTTCATCAGTTTATGTTGTTCACTAGAGGCCCAGTGCATGAATTCATGTGGCGGGGGTGGGCAGAGGGGGGAGAGGGGAGGTCTGGCAGACTCACCCACCCCATGGGGCTGATTCTGGCTGGGTCAGCTGGGTAGGGGATGCAGGCAGTTGGCTGGCTGGCCCCACCCCCTGGTCGAACTCCTGGTTGAACTCCTGGTCCGGGGACAATTTGCATATTTGCCTTTTATTATATAGGATTATATTCCACAAATGAGTGCGGTCAAGTTGTATGAGTTCCCTGTAAATTTTGGATATTAAACCCTTATCGGAGATAACATTGGCAAATACGTTCTCCCATGCAGTGGGCTTTCTTGTTGTTTTGTTGATGGTTTCTTTTGCTGTGCAGAATCTTTTTTTTTTTTATGGAGCGCTTCACAAATTTGCGTGTCATCCTTGCACAGGGGCCATGCTAATATTCTCTGTATCGTTCCAATTTTAGTATATATGCTGCCAAAGCGAGCACTGTGCAGAAGCTTTTTATTTTGATGTAGTCCCATTTGTTTATTTTCTCCTTAGTTTTCATTGCCCTAGGAGCTGTATTGGTAAAGATATTGCTACGACATATGTCTGATATTTTGCTGCCTGTGGATTCCTCTAAGATTATTATGGTTTCCCGTCTTACATTTAAGTCCTTTATCCATTTTGAGTTTATTTTTGTATATGGTGTAAGTTGGTGGTCTAGTTTCATTTTTTTGCATGTATCTGTCCAATTTTCCCAACACCATTTATTGAAGAGACTGTCTTGGCTCCATTGTATGTTCTTGCCTCCTTTGTCAAATATTAATTGGGCATAATGGCTTGTGTCGATTTCTGGGTTCTCTGGTTCCATTGGTCTATATGTCTGTTCTTGTGCCAGTACTAGGCAGTTTTGAGAACAGTGGCTTTGTAATATAGCTCGATATCTGGTATTGTGATCCCTCCAACTTGGTTCTTTCACAGGATTGCTGCAGCTATTCGGGATCTTTTTTATCCCATATGAGTTTTTGGAGAGTTTGTTCTAGGTCTGTGAAATATTCTGTTGGTATATTAATAGGGAGTGCATTGAATCTATAGATTGCTTTCAGTAGTATGGATATTTTAATGATGTTGATTCTACCAATCCATGAACACGGTATATTCTTCCATTTGTTTATGTCTTCCTCTATCTCTATTTTCAACGTCCTGTAGTTTTTTTGTCCTATAGTTTATCTCCTTAGTTAAGTTTATACTTAGGTGTGTTACTTTTTTTTGTTGCATGGTAAATGGGATTTTTTTTTTAGTTTCTCTTTCAGTGAGTTCATTATCCTATCTAATAAAGAGGGAATATGCTAATTGACCATCACTCTGTCACAAAGATGGCTGCACCTACAGCTGAGGCCAAGTTCCCTTAAGGAGCCTTAACGAGCAATCAGCAGAGACCTGAGGCTACGCCCTCTCCCTGCCCCCATGGGGCTTGACAGGGGACCTCAGGCCATGCCCCCCACCCAACAGGGCTTGACAGGGGATCTCAGGCCAAACCCCATCCGGCAGGGCTTGACAGGGGACCTCAGGCCATGCCCCCTGCCTTGGCACCAGGCCAGGGGACCTCAGGCCATGACCCCCACCCAGCGGGGCTTGACTGGGACCTCAGGCCTCGCCCCCTGCCCCAGCGCCAGGCCAGGGGACGTGAGGCCACGCCCCCCACCTGGTGGGGCTTGACAGGAGACCTCAAGGTGCGCTTCCCATCCTGGTGCTGGGCTAGGGGAACTGAGGCTGCTCCCCCCACCCCAGCACCGGGCCAGGGGACCTGAGGCTGCACCCCCCTGCCTAGCGGGGCTTGACAGGGGACCTCAGGCCGTGCTCCCCACCCAGCGGGGCTTGATGGGGGACCTCAAGGTGCACCCCCAGTGCTGGGTCGGGGGAACTCAGGCCACGCCCCCTGCCTAGTGGGGCTTGACGGGGGACCTGAGGCTGCGCCCCCTTGCCAGTGGGGCTTGACGGGGGACCTGAGGCTGCACCCCCCTCCCGGTGCCAGACTGGGGGACCTGAGGCTGCACCCCCCCGCCTGGCGAGGCTTGACTGGGGACATCAAGTCACGACCCCCGCCCCATCTGGGGGACCTCAGGCCACGCTCCCTGTCTTGGCGCCGGGCCAGGGGACCTGAGGCTACACCCCCTGCTCGGTGGGGCTTGACAAGGGTGGGACTGGCCGGGTCTGGATCTAGCCCAATGGGAAGGGTCAGCCGGGTCTGGGTCTCACGTGATTTTGAGGCACATGTGGGTGGGCTGGGACTTGACTCTGGGTCCCCCCCCTTTTTTTTTTAAATATATTTTATTGATTTTTTACAGAGAGGAAGGGAGATAGAGAGATAGAAACATCGATGAGAGAGAAACATCGATCAGCTGCCTCCTGCACACCTCCCACTGGGGATGTGCCCGCAACCAAGGTACATGCCCTTGACCGGAATCGAACCTGGGACCCTTCAGTCCACAGGCTGACGCTCTATCCACTGAGCCAAACCGGTTTCGGCCTCTGGGTCCCCCTTTTAATGTGCACGAATTTCGTGCACCGGGCCACTAGTTGTTGTATAAAAAAGCCATAGATTTCTGGGTGTTAATTTTGTATCCTGGCTACATTGCCGAATTCATTTATTAAGCCTAGTAGGTTTTTTTTTTTTCCTATTTTAAAAAAATATTTTTATTGATTTCAGAGAGGAAGGGAGAGGGAGAGAGAGGTAGATGAGAGAGAATCATTGATTGGCTGCCTTCTGCACTCCCCCTATTGGGGATTGAACCTGCAACTAGGGCATGTGCCCTTGACTGGAATGGAACCTGGGACCCTTCAATCTGCAGGCTGATGCTCTATCCACTGAGCCAAACCGGGTAGGGCTCAGATAAATTTCTTTTTTTAAAAATATATTTTATTGATTTTAGAGAGGAAGGGAGAGGGAGAGATAGATAGAAACATCAATGATGAGAGAGAATCATTGATTGGCTGCCTCTTGCACGCCCCCTACTGGGGATTGAGCCCAAAACCCAGGCATGTGTCCTTGGCTGGAATTGAACCTGGGACCTTTCAGTCCGCAGGCTGAGGCTCTATCCCAGGGGTGGGCAAACTTTTTGACTCGAGGGCCACAATGGGTTCTTAAACTGGACCGGAGGGCTGGAACAAAAGCATGGATGGAGTGTTTGTGTGAACTAATATAAATTCAAAGTAAAGGAGTGAAGGGGAGAGCAAGAGAACCGGATAGAACAGCTGGATCCGGCCCGCGGGCTGTAGTTTGCCCAAGGCTGCTCTATCCATTAAGCCAAACCAGCTAGGGCTCAGATAAATTTCTTATCTCTCCATTTATCTCCTCTTCTTGAGAATTCTCTGTTCTTTCATTTGGGGGTTGTTTCTTTGTATCCTCATTTTGGCTGTCTATTTGGGTTTGTGACTATGTATTAGGGAGATCCTCTAGAGTCTAGACCAGGGGTAGGCAAACTTTTTGACTCGAGGGCCACAATGGGTTCTTAAACTGGACCAGAGGGCCGGAACAAAAGCATGGATGGAGTGTTTGTATGAACTAATATAAATTCAAAGTAAAGGAGCGGAGGGGAGAGCAAGAGAACCAGATAGAACAGCTGGATCTGGCCCGCGGGCCGTAGTTTGCCCAAGGCTGGTCTAGACCTTTCAATCTCTAGTGCAGGACAGTGTTAAAGGCTGTTTCTGACTAATTGGATCAGGCAAAGACTCAAAGCCTTCAGACTGATAGGATTCCAACTTGAATTGCCTCCCAGGCAATCGTCCTCACTTGTTTGGAGATTTTTTTCCCCAACAGGCTGGGGCAGTTGCTTCTGTCTGGAGGCTGTTATTTTTAATCTCTCTTTTTTTAAAAATATATTTTATTGATTTTTGCAGAGAGAGGAAGGGAGAGGGAAAGAGAGTTAGAAACATCGATGAGAGAGAAACATCGATCAGCTGCCTCCTGCACAACCCCCACTGGGGATGTGCCTGCAACCAAAGTACATGCCTTTGACCGGAATCGAACCTGGGATCCTTCAGATCGCAGGCCGAAGCTGTATCCACTGAGCCAAACCGGTCAGGGCATTATTTTTAATCTCTTAAGTGGCCTCAGGGCAAGGTGTTTTCCAATAGGGTGTGTTGACTGTCTTCCCCCCAGGCAAGGCAGATGTCTATGTGGGAAAGATGTCCTCCTCTGTGTGAGGGAATGACTCAGCCCAGGAAACTTGGGGTTTCTGCCTTCTCAGCTCTATACCCCAAGTCCTCAGTCCTGGGTTCTGCTCTCACAGCTCCAGTGCACTTCACCCTCCCTCAGCTGGAGCACAAGTTGGGTGGCTCCACAGGGAATTTTGTGCATTGGCCCTTTAAGAGGGTGCCTGAATTTTTAGCTGTTACTCCCTGGCAGACAGCACCCTGCTGCTTTTCACAGTTAGATGTTATGTGGATATCCTCCTCAGTTTTGGTGCTCTCTACTAGGGGACCCAGCTTGTGGATTAGACCCCAGAGTTCTCAGTGACAATCCCCCACAGCTGAGATATCTCTCAGGAACTTCAGTTGCTGTCTGTGGGCGCTGCCCTTTCCTGCCTCCGCCTCTCCTTCTATTCTCTATGTGGTCTCCACTTTCGGTCTTTGGGTCTCAGGGTTCTCTCCTGCAAATTTTCCGTTGATTATTCAGAAGTTTTTCTATATTTTAGTTGTAATTCCAGTTTGTTCCTGGGAGCATATCCATGCAGCATCCACTTACTCTGCTGCCATTTTTCATCTCCTAAAATCACAATCTTAATACCATACAAGTTGTCCCTCTGTTTTTTCTATTAGTAATAAAAATATTTAAGAAAAATCAAACAGAGCCCTAGCCGGTTTGGCTCAGTGGATAGAGCGTTGGCCTGCAGACTGAAGGGTCCCAGGTTCGATTCTGGCCAAGGGCACATACCCAGGTTGCGGGCTCGATCCCTGGTGTGGGGTATGTAGGAGGCAGCCAATCAATGATTCTCTCTTATCATTGATGTTTCTATCTCTCCCTCTCCCTTCCTGTCTAAAATCAATAAAAATATATTTTAAAAAATAAAAGAACAAAAAAATCAAACAGATATGTCTTTAGAGTTATCAGAATTAAGTATGATACCTTTATTTTACCTAGGCTTATACATTTGTCAGCAAAAGTAATAACTTAGCCCTAGCCCGTTTGACTCAGTGGATAGAGGGTCAGCCTTCGTTCCAAGGGGTCCCAGGTTCAAATCTGGTCAAGGGCACTTACCTTGGTTGCCGACTCCTTCCCGGCCTGGGACCTGGGTGGGGCTCATGCAGGAGGCAACCAATCAATGTGTTCCTCTCACATTGATGTTTCTCTGTCTTTCCCTCTCTCTTCAACTCTCTCTAATAAAAAAAAAAAATCAATAGAAAAATATCCTTGGGTGGGGATTACCAACAATGACAAAAAAGTAATAACTTAGAATATGGGCTGAATAAAAAAAAGGGCTGATTGTATCTAAAGTCTCATGAAATTTTTGTGGGTATCCTAAACATAATTGTTAACTAATAAATTAAATAGATGAAGTAGAATACAAGTTTTTTAGGTGAGACCTTTAGCAGTAATTATAGGTTTGTGAAAATATTTTTTGAAAAAAAATTTTAATATGTGGTCAAGCTAAGATTAGTATAGATTTAATTAAGTGGATTTAAGCATCAAAAGTAATAGAGTTTGGGTCTCTTTCTCTCTGTTAAATAGACAAACTTTTCTTGGACTGTGGGTTTGCTCCTGTAATTGTAACAAGTTTTCTGTCTTGAATGCACAGATTCTATGTTTTATCAAAATAATTTTCTGTGTTTTATGTTGTCTTACCATGTCTTTGATTACTTAAGAAAATGGAATCTTTTCAATGTAAAAGCTAACCTTCTGTATTTGAAATGCCCTAGCTGACTTCATGAAAACTCAGCCACAAAACAAACAAATCTCTCTATATAAAAGCCTAATATGCAAATTGTCCCTGCGGGAGTTCGACCAGGAGACCAATTGCTCGCTATGATGTGCGCTGACCACCAGGAGGCAGCGTGGAACAAAGGAAGACCCTGGCCAGCAGCCAGGGAAGGGAGGCCCCGGCGGGCAGCCAGAAGGCCCCGATCGGCCCTGATTGCCGGCAAGGCCTAGGGACCCTACCCGTGCACGAATTTCGTGCACCGGGCCTCTAGTAAATGTATAAATATTGTGGCATACGTAGATGAAGCCCATTGTACTTTTGCAAAAATGACCCATTAGTGCTATACTTTTGCCATCTTGATGTTCTTGTAATGTGTCAATTATCAGCTTCTCAGTCAGGGAAATTAAGATGGGTAAACAATGGGCAGTTTCCCTCTGGGATGCACCCATACCTTTCCCTCCTCCCTCTTCTTCTCCCAGGCTCGGTCCCTTTGCTTTTCTCTCAGATAAGTTTCAAGTGCCCTTCTTTTGCTTCTGTACTTGTTTCTTGAGCCTATTCAGCCCAGCTGGCCCACTTCTACTACCTCCGAAACTTTCTAAATAAACTCCTTTACAATTTGAAAAAAACAAAGAGTAAACAATGATTGTGAATTAAATAAACAGTGGGGCTAAGGGAAACCCAAGACAGTTGCTGGGTTTTTCCTGGCTCCTTGGTAAGCCCCATTTTTTTTTTTTTTTTTTTTTAAAATATATTTTATTGATTTTTTTTTACAGAGAGGAAGGGAGAGGGAGAGAGAGTTAGAAACATCGATGAGAGAGAAACATCGATCCGCTGCCTCCTGCACACTCCCCACTGGGGATGTGCCCGCAACCAAGGCACATGCCCTTGACCGGAATCGAACCTGGGACCCTTGCGTCTGCAGGCCGACGCTCTATCCACTGAGCCAAACCGGTTGGGGCGGTAAGCCCCATTTTTTGCTATCGCATTCCTCCATGCACGATAGGGCATTTAAGCTGGACTTTTATTTAAGTGCCACTTAGTATGGGTTATTAATATGTTCTTGTTGTTGTATGTATATTTTCTGGATGGGTTGTAGCCTTCCCTGCCACAAGGCTGATGCCCTCACAGTAACAAACTATGAGAAAATGTGTTTTGCACTTGGGGTATATACGTTCCAAGTGCTTCTTCAAGGATATGTACATAGCCCCACTATATGCCATGCAATGGTGGTTCACTGTTTTCCTTCCTCATCTCTATTTAATGGAATTGTATTGATGACATAATGCTATCCTGTGAAGATTTGCCTCTGCTGCAGGAAACCTTGCAGAATTTACTGGACCATCTGCAACAGAGAGGATGGGGAGTGAATACATAGAAAATTCTAGGTCTGGGCACTGCAGCAAAGTTGTTTGGAGTCATATGGTTAGGTAAGACCCGCATTGTCCCTGAGGCTGTCATAGACGAGGTGCAAGCCTACCCAATACCAAAAAAATGTGAAAGAAGTTCAGCCTTTTGTGAGAATTTTGGGGTACTGGGGAACATTTATACTCCACTTAGCACATATCCTTTGCCCATTATATCGTCTAGTTAAGAAGGGACATATATGGGACTGGGGAGCCAAACAACAAGCTGCCTTTGAGAAAACAAAAATACTGTTCCAACAGATTAAAGCCCTTGGAATCTCCCAGGCCAGGGTACCATTTGAATCAGATATTTCAATTACCCCAGAAGGCATGTGCAAAATCAGCAAAAGAAGCAAGTGCCCCATGGATTTTGGTCCCAATTGTGGAAGGGGGCAGAAATCAGATAATCCTTGAGAGAACAATAATGATTGTCAGTGTATACAGTGCTTCATCAAGGGGTGGATAGATAACATGACCCACCAACTTGCCTCTGCTGTGGTTCAGACTCCAATGCTGACTTAGTGGCATGCCTACCGACAGCAGAGGAGTGCTTTGTCAAATAGTCCATTGTCTCTAGAGATGCAGCAACTCTTAGGTTCTATTAAATATGTTGAGCCTCCAAATGCTCCTGCTCCCATCCCTGGATTGGACCCTGCAACCTGGGAAGAAGGACTAGGGGAACTTCTTGCTGGCACTTGGTATAATAATAGCTCTAGGTAGGGTAATTCACCTACTTTGACTGCAGTTGCATTCAATTTCCCAATGACACTCTGGGTGGAAACAGGAACAAGCCACAATAGTCAATGGGCTGAATTAAAAGCTGTGTGGTTGCCGAAACCGGTTTGGCTCAGTGGATAGAGCGTCGGCCTGCGGACTGAAGGGTCCTGGGTTCGATTCCGGTCAAGGGCATGTACCTTGGTTGCAGGCACATCCCTAGTGGGAGGTGTGCAGGAGGCAGCTGATCGATGTTTCTCTCTCATCGATGTTACTAACTCTCTATCCCTCTCCCTTCCTCTCTGTAAAATATCAATAAAATGTATTAAAAAAAAAAAAAAGCTGTGTGGTTGGTATCACACATGAATCTTGGCCACTGATCCTGTGTACTGACAATTGGGCCATTTTAAAGGGGCTGATTTTATTTCTTGGATAACGGAAATGGAGGGGTGGATGATTATGAACAAACGTTTTTGGGGACAAGAGGTGTGGAAAGATATTTGGGCTCACAAGAGCCCAGGGAAAATCTTTGTATCATCCATGTCCCTGCCCATAAGACATCTCCAGGTACTCAGGAAGCAGATGCCTTGGCAAAAATACATGCCTTAGCAACTGACCCGTTAGTTGATACTGCAGATTGGGTGTGCTGGAAGAGTGGGCCCGGTAGTGCCCAAATAGGATGGTGCATAGCCAAGGAAGCAGGGCTGCCTTTAACATACAGTGACCTGGTCAATGCAGTTATTTTTTTTCACTAGAGTAAGAATTTTATATATATACTAGAGGCCCAGTGCACGAAATTCATGCACTTGGTGGGAGGGTCCCCCAGCCTGGCCTGTGCCCTCTCACAGTGCAGGAGCCCCGCGATTGATCACCCCAAAGAGGTAGGCCCCATCCACCCATCCAGGGCTCCTCGATGGATTGCCCCAAAGAGTCCGGAGCTGGGGTCCTGCCTCTGCACTGCACATGTAGCATCAAGCCCTCACCCAACCGCGCACACCTGCTGCACATGCAGCCTCCTGGTGATTGTTCCTTACAGTGTGAGGGCATCACAGTGTGAGGGCGTGACGCACAAAGGCTTTCGTTATATAGGATATATATATATATAATTGATTTCAGAGAGGAAGGGAGAAAAAGATAGAAACATCAATGATGAGAGAGAATAATTGATCAGCTGCCTCCTGGATGCCCCCTACTAGGGGATTGAGTCCACAACCCGGGCATGTGCCCTTGACCAGAATTGAACCTGGGACTCTTCAGTCCGCAGGCTGACACTGTATCCACTGAACCAAACTGGCTAGGGCTCAATTCAGTTATTGAATGCAGGTTCCATTTCCTAAATAACCCACCGGCAACTGGATTTGTTAGAATGGAAAAATGGGGTCCTTGCCTGGACAGCATGGCTCATTGGGTGAGCATCAACCTATGAACCAGGTGGTCATGCTTTGATTCCTGGTCAGGGCACATACCCAGGTTTTGAGCTTGATCCCCAGTGTGGGGCATGCAGGAGGCAGCTGATCAATGATTCTCTCTCATCATTGATGCTTCTATCTCTCTCTCCTCCCTTCCTCTCTGAAATCAATAAAAAAATATTTTTAAAAATTGGGTCCTTAACAGATTTACTAACTGGAAAACCAACTTTGGCCAGTATACAAAGGTGTTTTCCCAAGTGTAAATACTCTTAAATGACCAGCAGTGGGGCCTATTGCTCTATATGCCAGGCTGGAAGCTCAAACGAGGCACCCAAGATGGTTAAGGTGTGAGAAACAAAGAACACGATAATAGTCTTGATGCTTGTCATGGACCAGTGGGCCATGATATTGAAGGCACCAGGCCTTATTGTCCCTGGAACATTTACTGGAATCTGCAATGAGATACTAACTACCCTGTGATGGGTTGGTTACTTCATACACCTGGGGGAGAGGAGCTGCTCAGTCTCCCGTAGGACCCTGTTATTCTCATGCAGTCAGGAGCCATGGAGACTGGCTATACTTAGACTGGTACATGCACCATTGAAAGAGGGGTCCTGATCTAATATAGTCCTCCCCCTATTCACCTCCTTATTTTTTGGTCAGGAAGAGCACCACTTCTTCCTGACCAACAAATATGGTTTACACAGCCTGGCCAGGTTCCAAACACTGCGGCTATATTAACATCTAAAGATCAGACTGCAAGTATAATTCTCACAGATCTCCCAATTCAAGTCCCTACTAAATATTTGTCTTCCTTTTAAATCTTCACCTGAGGATATTTTTCCATTGATTTATTTTTATTTTATTAAATATATTTCTTTATTGATTTCAGAGAGAAAGGGAGAAGGAGAGAGAGAGAGAAACATCAATGATGAGAGAGAATCATTGATCGGCTGCCTCCTGCACATCCCCTACTGGGGATCGAGCCCACAACCCAGGCATGTGCCCTTGGCCAAAATTGAACCCGGGACCCTTCAGTTTGCTTTATGCACTGAGCCAAGGCGTCTAGGGCGATTTTTTTTTTTTTTTTAAGAGAGAGTGGAAGAGCGAGGGAAAGACAGAAATATTGATGTGGCTGTGAGAGAAACACATCGATTGGTTGCCCCCTGCATGAGCCTGACCAGGGCCCAGGCTGGGGAGGAGCCTGCAGCTGAAGTAAGTGCCCTTGACTGGAATCAAACCTGGGAACCTTCGGTCTGCAGGCCGATGCTCTATCCACTGAGCCAAACCAGGTAGGGCTAAATATTTGTCTTTCTGACCTTAGACTTCCTGCTGTTCCTGTAGCAATCATTTACAAGCCTGTGTATGTGTGTGTTGGGGGTTGGGGGTGAGGGGACCTGTGCCATTATCCAACCTGAATGTTGTGTTCTTATACCAGATGAATCTGCTAATATTTCTTCTTTGTTAGTACATATGAAAACTCATGTAAATGCCTTAAATGACCCAGCCCAAACCTAGGTGACTTACTAACCCACCAGTTTAGGTCCTGACAGAGGGGAAGCATGATGGAAAAAGTTACTAATAGCCCTGGCTGGTTTGGCTCAGTGGATAGAGCGACGGCCTGCGGACTGAAGAGTCCCAGCCAGGTTTGATTCCAGTCCAGGGAACATGCTTGGGTTGCGGGCTTGATGCCCAGTAGGGGGCGTGCAGGAGGCAGCCGATCAATGATTCTCTCTCATCATTGATGTTTCTATCTCTTCCTCTCTGAAATAAATAAAAATATTAAAAGAAGAAAAAGTTACTAATACTTGGACTGCTTCTTTTAACTGGTCTCTTTTCTTGTCTGTGTCTGTACTGTTGCTGCTGACTGTCTCCAATGAGGTCAATTGGCAACTAAGAGAGCTACTTCCCTGCTACTGAAGCCCCTTGCCGACCACTCAGGGCACCTTGGGGAAGGGGGTCATGTGAGATTGTAAGAGCTGGTCATGAGGGGTAGAGTGTGGAGGAGAGACTGTTCCATGAAGTTACCACTGCTGGACCCGAAAGCTGGACCTGGGCCAGAAGGGGGAGATTGCTTACTGCAAACCTCCCTTAGACACTGTCTGACTGTATTTGATGTTCATTCTGACATAAACCAGTACCTCTCCTTGCCCCCTGCTATGCGCTGGTTCCGGGAACAGGTTATTGTTCTGACCGGTTCAAGCATGTGAAATAATTTCCACACCTGGTAGCATTCGTGTACTAGTTAGTACCTATGACTGTTCACCCACCTCCCCTTACCCTATATAATTCGTTGGCACCTGTCAAGCGGCACAGGGACCCATTTCCTCTTAGGTAAGTTTCCCTTAATAAGCTTCATTAATTATTAGACTAGTGGGAAGACTCGTTCTTTGGTTTCCCCCTGCTGTCTGCTTATGGAGATAGATTTTCAGCGTTGGGGCTTTTTCCTGGGTCTGCGTGTACTAACTTCTCTCAAGTAGGCTAGATGTCTCCCATTCCCAGCGCTTCAAGGACAGTTCCTTTACCCAACGTCTCAATTCCCATTGGACAGAAAAGGACCCCCATCAAACCCTCCCTGCTCCTAGCCTTGAAGGTTAATGTAACGCCGGAGGACCCCAGGCACACTTTCCACCTCCTAGGCAACCCGGCACTGGGAGGACAACCTGAGACCTCTGCACTCACAGGGACAAAGGAGGTCCCCAAGTCCACACGAAGGCTGCGAGACGTTAAAGGCTCTTCTGCCAAACCGAGGGTGGGACGGGCCAGTGCTTCTAGGAGTATCCAGAACCACGGCCTCAATCCAATAACAGGCCGAGTTGCGCCTTAGCCCCGCCTCTACAAGCTCCCATTGGCTAGGCCGCAATATGGGGGCGGGGCCTTTGCTGGGCCTGTGCGAGCCGGGAACTGGCTTTAGGCAGTGGTGGCGGCGAGGCGGCAGCGGCGGAGCAGCCATGGGAGCCGACGCGCGGCCTTTGCGGGAGCGCGCCGGCGGCGGCCGGGGCGCAGCGTGGCCCTGGACGAGCTCCCATGCACTGTGCCCACCGCTCCCACTTCTTTCCTTCCTTTTTTTGTTTTTGGCTGCGCCCAGCGTTCGCGCCGCGGGATACGAGGTGAGCCGAAGTCCGCGAGCGGAAATGTCCACAAGCCAGAGGGAAGCCCCGAGTAGGGTCTGGAGGTTCTGGGGTTGCCTAGTTTATGGTTGCTAATATCACTGTGTGGTCTGAGTGCGTGCTTTGTGTCAGTGGGAGGTCTGGCTCTGCGCGTCTGAGAATGGGGCTGCCGGTACCTGCTTTCCTGCTTCTGTGGGTCAGTTTGCCTGGACTTTGCATGCATTGATTGAACCGTGTGATTGGGCGTGTGCGTGTGGGGGTTGGGGGGCGGGTGCTGGTTGAGAACTGGAACTCGTGTCAGCCGGCCTGAAGATCCAGCCTGGCTCTTCCACTTCCTGTCTGCGTGACTGTCACTACAATTCTCTGATCTCAGCGCTCTCATCTGAAAACTGGAGATAATAGTGTCCCTGTCCCGCAAGGTGGCTGCTTGGCATTTATAAATGCGTAATAAATATTAGCTACTACTATTGTTTTCCCAGGGTGTGAATGAGAGCTGCCCTGAGGAGTGTGCCACTAGGGAGTTGTATTTGTCAGCACAACTATGTGTGTGTCCTCCCTGGGAGTGCCTGTCCTCTCTGAGTTACTCACCTCTAGATCCCTCGTGCCCCCTCCCCTACTCCCACCCCAACCTGCCCTCTTAACTTTGGGGTAGGTGACAGGGTGTGTGAGTGTGCATTTGGGGTCCCTGTGCAGACATGCCCCACCGTGAAGCCGAACATGCTCAATGTGCACCTGGTGGCCCACACACATGATGACGTGGGCTGGCTCAAGACAGTGGACCAGTACTTTTATGGCAGTGAGTAGAGGTGGGGACTAACGCTTGGGACTCCCATGATCCCTCTGAGCTCTTCAAATCCTCTGGGTCCTGGATATTAGGGTGGAGGCAATGCCCAGCTTGGGGTCCTGTGTCTAGGAATGTCCCCTTTGGCTTGCTGGTCCCTGATTGCTTGACCCCTGTGTCCACAGTCCACAATAGAATCCAACATGCAGGTGTTCAGTACATCCTAGACTCTGTCATCTCTTCCCTGCTGGCGGAGCCCACCCGTCGCTTCGTCTATGTGGAGATGGCCTTCTTCTCCCGTTGGTGGCATCAACAGACAAATGCAACACAGGATGTTGTGCGGGACCTGGTGCGCCAGGGTGAGCTGCCCCAAGGAAGTGAAAAGAGGAAGCCCAGCCTAGCTTCTGTTTTTGCTACCCTGCCTTCTGAGATTTTATCATGCTACGTGCATGTGATCTGCATGCCTGGAATTTCCCTTTCTTTGTAGAACTCTTATGCATCCTGCAAGGCCCCATCTCCAATAGATCTTCTGGGAAGCCTGCCATGCAGGAGGCCCTCTGTTCCATATCTGGCTAGACAGGCCTGGGAGATACCTCTCTTCTTCCAGGCCTGGGCATGCAGGCAGGTCTTCTCATACCCTGCATTGCCAACCCCAGCCCCACTCCTGGCCCTGACAGCCTACCTGGATTTTGCCCCTATTGGCACAGGGCGCCTGGAGTTTGCCAACGGTGGCTGGGTGATGAATGACGAGGCGGCCACCCACTACGGAGCCATCATAGACCAGATGACACTAGGGCTCCGCTTCCTTGAGGACACGTTTGGCAATGACGGGCGCCCCCGTGTGGCCTGGCACATCGACCCCTTTGGCCATTCTCGGGAGCAGGCCTCACTGTTTGCACAGGTACTTTCCCTGCCTCCCTTGGACCTTCCCCTTCATGGCTTTGACTCCTCCTTCGACCACTCAATCCCCGCCCATCCTTGGGACCTGTCTCTCTAACTTCTTGAGACCCTGCCTTTGGAGTGCCACTCCTTTTCCTCTCTGGCCTTGGCCTCTCTCTGCCCCAGCCCAGGCTGGTCACCCCGCCTCTAGCTGCTGACTCCCCCTCTCCTGGTCCTGCCCCATTTGCTAGGATCCTGGCTTCTCCCCAAGCCAGGTAGCAGGTGGAGGCCTGCCCTGTTTTGCTAGAGGCTTCTTGACCAGTGCCATGACCCCTTCCATCCTTAGCCTGCAGAAGTGGGAATATACACACTTAAAAAAAAAAAAAATTAAAGCCGAAACCGGTTTGGCTCAGTGGATAGAGCATCAGCCTGCGGACTGAAGGGTCCCGGGTTTGATTCCGGTCAAGGGCATGTACCTTGGTTGCGGTCACATCCCCAGTAGGAGGTGTGCAGGAGGCAGCTGATCGATGTTTTTCTCTCATCTATGTTTTTAACTCTCTGTCCCTCTCCCTTCCTCTCTGTAAAAAATCAATAAAATATATATATATATATATATATATATATATATATTTAAATATATTTTATTGATTTTTTACAGAGAGGAAAGGGAGAGGATAGATAGCTAGAAACATCGATGAGAGAGATACATCGATCAGCTGCCTCCTGCACACCCCCCACTGGGGATGTGCCCGCAACCAAGGTACATGCCCTTGACCGGAATCGAACCCGGGACCCTTCAGTCCGCAGGCCGACGCTCTATCCACTGAGCCAAACCGGTTCCGGCAATAAAATATATTTTAAAAAAATTAAAAAAATATGTATAGATGTCAGAGAGAGGAAGAGAGGGATAGACCTGCTTTTTTCTGTGCTCTGACCCCCCCCCCTTTCATGCGGAGGGGGCTGGAGGGTGGTGGTGAGAAGGCCTCGCACTTAGTCATCCTGCCCTCCATTCCTGTCCTCATCCCCCACTACTCCCAGATGGGCTTTGACGGCTTCTTCTTCGGGCGCCTGGATTACCAAGATAAATTGGTGCGGAAGATGAAGCTTGAGATGGAGCAGGTGTGGCGGGCCAGTGCCAGCCTGAAGCCCCCCACCGCCGACCTCTTCACCGGTAAGGGGGTGGATAGGTGGGGGCAGGGCCGCCTCCAAAGGCATGGCTTTACACTCTGCTGTCATCATCTTGAAGTTTTTAATAATTTACCACCGAGGGCTCAGCACTTTGCGCTGGGCCCCTGCAAATTCTGAAGTCCGACTTGGATGGGGCATGGCAGACCATGACTCCAGGGCAGGTCCGGGGTGCTGGGCTACCCCCTGAGTCAAGTGTGGCCACAGGTGTGCTCCCCAACATGTACAACCCACCGGAGAACCTGTGCTGGGACGTCCTGTGTGCTGACAAACCCATTGTGGATGATCGCCGCAGTCCTGAGTACAACGCCAAAGAACTGGTTGATTACTTCCTAAAGTTAGCCAAAGAACAGGTAACCCCAGTGTCCAGAACCTGGAAAACAGGGGTACATAATGCATCAGGCCCTTCTCACGCCCAGGGATTGATTCCTTAACACCTCCTCATACCCTCAGAGGAAGGTGATAGTCTCTTCACCTCACCATGTCCTCCTTCTGGATTTGCGTGCTCCTGATTAGAAGCCTGTGGAGCCCTTCCCCACCACACACACTCACCATGGTCATGAAACAGCATGGCAGGCCCAAGAGAAATCACTCAGCAACTTGTGGCTATTTCTGTCCATGTCCCTATGTTCCCATGTGACATACTTCTGCACACCCCTCTCCCCATGCTACTGTGCATTCACAATTGACCACATATATACCAAGACACAGCTGTGCAAGGGGTGGCCAGGACACTCTGGCCTGAGGACACCCCCACTCTGTCTGCAGGGCCAGTTCTACCGCACCAACCACACTGTGATGACCATGGGTTCGGACTTCCAATATGAGAATGCCAACATGTGGTTCAAGAACCTTGACAAGCTCATCCAGCTGGTGAATGCCCAGGTGAGTGTGTCCACCCTGTGTGCACATGCGTGCTTATATCCCTGGGCCTTGGGTCAAGAGGAGTAGCTATGGGTGCTCTCTTAGTTTTCTTTTGCTCCTATAACAAGCTAATCACCAGAAACGTAGCAGCTCTAAATAACAGAAATATGTTATCTTATAGTTCTACAGGTCAGAAGTTCAACACTGGTCTCATGGGGCTAAAATCAACATGTCAGCAGGGCTGCGTTCCTTCTGGAAGCTCTAGGGGAAAGTTTCCTTGCCTTGTTCATCTTCTGGAGGCCACCCACATTCCTTGGCTCATGGCACCCTCCCTCCATCTTAAAGTCTGATCCTGCTTCCACTGCCACATCTCTTTCTTTCACTCTTACTTCCCTCTTCCACTTTTAAAGACCCTTGTGATTACATTGGGGTCACCCAGATAATCTAGGACAGTGGTTGGCAAACTGCGGCTTGCGAGCCACATTTGGCTCTTTGGCCCCTTGAGTTTTTAGCAAAGGCCAGCTTAGGAGTACCCTAATTAAGTTAATAACAATGTACCTACCTATACAGTTTAAGTTTAAAAAATTTGGCTCTCAAAAGGAATTTCAGTCGCCTTACTATTGATATTTGGCTCTGTTGACTAATGAGTTTGCCGACCACTGATCTAGGATAATATCTGTTTTAAGTTCATCTGATTAGCAACTTAATTCCACCTGCAAACTTAATTCCTGTTTGCCATGTCACAGGTATTAGGACATGAACATTTTTGGGTGGCCATTATTCAGATGTATTGGTGTGGCTCTTGTAATTGGCCTGTGGCTTGTAGCTGTGTAGGCAGGCAGTCACTCTCCCATCAGCACAGAACCTGTCTTACCTCTTCCATATAAGATGTCCCTTCCCATCACTTCCATCCTCAGAATTGTCTACCAGCACAATCTCCATGTCCTCAACTTCCACTTGCTCCCTGCACAGCTGTTTCACCAAAACAGCTCTTAGGAACATCACCAAGGACCTTCCAAAAGACTTTTCTCAGTCTTCCCCTTGTCCCTGAGGAGCCTTGAACAACCTGATCACTTCCTTCTGCAAATACCATGTTCCTGGGCTGTCAGGACATCGCACTTTCTTGGTTTTTCTCCCGCCACTGACGGCTTCTTTGACCACTCCTTTCTACTGGAAGTGGGAATCTCTCAGTTCAAATCCTGGCTCTGCCACTAACTGGCTCTGTGACCTTCAGAAATGTTTAGCACTCAGTGGCTTCCCATATTCTTACCTAGAAAAAGGGCATAATAGTGGTCTTACCTGATAAGGCTGTGGATGAGAGTTTAATGAGTTCATTTACACAGATCAGTTAGAACAGTGCTAGGTAAATAATAAGTATTATGGTTTTAGTTTATTATTATTACTAGAGGCCCAGTGCATGAAATTCGTGCACGGGGGTGTGTGTCCCTCAGCCCAGCCTGCACCCTCTCCAATCTGGGATCCCTCGAGGGATGTATGACTGCCCATTTAGGCCCGATCCAGGTAGGATTGGGCCTAAACGGGCAGTCGGACATCCCTCTCACAATCCAGGACTGCTGGCTTCCAATTGCTCGCCTGCCTGCCTTCCTGATTGCCCCTAACCGCTTCTGCCTGCCAGCTTGATCACTCCCCTGCCAGTCTGATTGATGCCTAACTGCTCCCCTGCCAGCCTGTTTGCCCCTAACTGCCCTCCCCTGCAGGCCTGAGTCCCGCCCAACTGCCCTTCCCTGTAGGCCCGGTCGCCCCCAACTTCCCTCCTCTGCTGGCCTGGTCACTCCTAACTGCCCTCCCTTGCAGGCTTGATCACCCCCAACTGCCCTCCCTTGCAGGCCTGGTCCCTCCCAACTGCCCTCCCCTGCTGGTCATTTTGTGGTGGCCATCTGTGTCCACATAGGGGCAGTCATCTTTGACCACATGGGGGCAGCCATCTTGTGTGTTGGAGCCACGGTCAATTTGCATATTATTCTTTTATTAGATAGGATAGAGGCCTGGTGCACGGGTGGGGGCCGGCTGGTTTGCCCTGAAGGGTGTCCCGGATCAGGGTGGGGGTTTCCTTGGGGCGTGGGGTGGCCTGGGTGAAGGGCCTGTGGTGGTTTGCAGGCTGGCCACTCCCCCCAGTGGCCCAAATGGAGGCCCTGGTATCTGGGATTTATTTATCTTCTATAATTGAAACTTTGTAGCCTTGAGCGGAGGCCAAGGCAGGCCAAGGCAGGCGGAAAGCTTGGCTTCCTCCATTGCCGGGGAAACCCAAGCCTCCTGCTCTCTCTGTGGCCACAGCCATCTTGGTTGGGTTAATTTGCATACTTGCTCCTGATTGGCTGGTGGGCATGGCTTGTGGGTATAGCAGATGTACAGTCAATTTGCATATTACTCTTTTATTAGGTAGGATTTGAGGCTGAAAACATTCTGCTTCTCCTTTGAGATCCAATGTCTCCTACTCCAGGAAGCCTTCACAAACCCCAGGCAGAGCTCTTGTTCTTCCTCTGTACTCACACCAGTCTTCACAAATACCTGTCACATCCAGGCTGATTGTAACCAACTGACTATCTGTCCAGTCTCTCTCCTGCACTTGGCTGTGAATCCCACGAGAGTGGGGCTGGCCTGTGGTTCTAGATTGCGTCAGCCATCCTGAGCATCGAGTTGAAGAATCGAGTGATTGCTGAGTGAATACAGTGTGTATGTGGGTCTGTATATGTAACGGTGTATATGACTATGCTGAAGAATTGTAGATGTGTGTCCACCCATAAAGGCTTGTGGTCTCATGCACTTCCCTTCAAGTGAGTGAATGAGCATCTACTTGTACCAGGTACTGGTACAAACATCCTTTCCTCATGGAAGATGTCACCTTCTTTAAAAAAAAAAGTTTTTATTGATTGATTTGAGAGGAAGAGAGAGAGAGAGAGAGAAAGAGAGGGAGAGAGAGAAACATTGATTTGTTGTTCCACTTATTGATGCATTCATTGGTTGATTCCTGTATGTGCCCTGACTGGGGATTGAACCCACAACCTTGCCATATTGGGATGACACGCTAACCAACCAAGCTTGTTTCTTTACCTCCCTCAGTTGAAAGTGAGCCTCTATTCATTATGACAGTTGTGTCATTTAGCAATAACCTGACAGTGTTGAGAAATGATTATTCCTGCCCTATATGTCAGATTTAATTTTTCCATGAAAGTTTTTAATAATATAATTGAAGTTATTTAAAAGTTTAGTAATATTTCAGATTTATTCTTGCATCACTGAAATTCTTTTCAGGCTGGTAATATTTAGGTTTGGCCAAAATACATTTTCACACTTGGTTACTGGTTTGCATTCAAAATGTGTATTAAGAGAATCTGAACCCACTGGATGCATAAATGTGTGTATGTGTTGCCCACCTGTGGGCCCACCCCCTCAGGAAGTTGCAGACTCCAGAGGGCTCACACATGCAACACCTTCCCCCAGCAGCAGGCCAATGGGAGCCGTGTCAATGTTCTCTACTCCACTCCGGCCTGTTACCTCTGGGAGCTGAACAAGGCCAACCTCACCTGGTATTTGGGGGGCCCGGGGAGCTTGAGGGGGGTTTGCATGCCCTGTGGGTAGTGACTCTGCCTGCAATGCCTCTGCCGCTGCAGGTCGGTGAAACAGGATGACTTCTTCCCCTATGCCGATGGCCCCCACATGTTCTGGACTGGCTTCTTTACCAGCCGGCCGGCCCTCAAACGCTACGAGCGCCTCAGCTATAACTTCCTGCAGGTGGGTGCTAGACTAAAGGGGGCAGCCCAGGGGGTCCCAGCTGGCCCCATGCCTCAACATAACTCCCTGCCTCCTAGGTGTGCAACCAGCTGGAGGCACTGGCAGGTCCAGCGGCCAACATGGGACCCTATGGTGCTGGAGACAGTGCACCCCTCAGTAGGTGTATGGTTGGTGAGGGGGTGGGGGCGGGGCTCAAGCTGGACACCAGACCATGGCCACATCCTTGAGTCCCTTCTGAAAGCCCCTAAGGACCCTGGCGCCCTGCATGTGACCATTCGCATCTCTCTGAGATCAGGGCTCAGAGTCCTGCACAGACCCCACCCAGCTCACCACTCGCTCATTACCATCTGCCTGCAGATGAGGCAATGGCTGTGCTCCAGCACCACGATGCAGTCAGTGGGACCTCCAAGCAACATGTGGCCAATGACTATGCTCGCCAGCTGGCAGCAGGCTGGGAACCCTGTGAGGTGCTTGGTCGGGGGTCTGGGGCATAAGGGCGGAGACAGGAAGGGCGGTCAAAGCAGGGGGTGGAGTTTAGAAGGACTTGTGGGGTGGGGCTTGCGGCAGGAGGGGCATAGGTAAGAATGGGGCAGGACAAGGCAGCAGGGCGGAGCCTATGTAAGCTAGTGGGGTGGGGCGTGGAATGAGGGGTCTTGAATGGGGCGAGGCCTGGAAGGGCTACTGGGGTGGGGTGTAGGGGTGGGGGTGGGAGTGGGGAGACAAATGGGGCAGGGCCCAGAAGGTCTTGTAGGGCGGGGCCTGGGTGGGGCGAGGAAGCTCCCTGAGGGCTTGCAGAGTGGACCCATGCCTTTATGTTCCTCCCCAGGTTCTCCTGAGCAATGCGCTAGCGCGGCTCAGCGGCTCCAAGGAGGTGTTCACTTTCTGCCACAATCTCAACACCAGCCTGTGTCCGCTCAGCCAGACTTCAAAGAGCGTGAGCCACGCTTGGGATGGGTGGGCTAGGGTAGGGTGGGGTGGGGTGGGGTGGGATGGGGGGTGGGGCCGGAAGGCAGGTCTAATGGGTGGGATGAGAGTTGCAAATCCATGACTGGGAGAAGATGAGGTGGGACTGGTAGCCACATTATTTTGAAGGATCCCTCTGGGCCAGATCACGTGGGCCACAGTGTAGCCGGAGCTGGATGGAGACCACATAGGGCCTTGGATCACCCAGGGTCGTTGCAGTGCATCGGGCATGGGTTTGGAAAAGGCCTGCTGTGACTCATGCGCACTCTGATCCTCCCACCCCAGTTCCAGGTGATCGTTTATAACCCTTTGGGGCGGAAGGTAAATTGGATGGTGCGGCTTCCAGTCAGCAAACACGTTTTCCTTGTGAAGGATCCCAGTGGTGCAGTTGTGCCCAGCGATGTGAGCTCATTTAATGAATATTCCTCCCATGAACACCCTCCTCCAATGACTACCTCCCCTCATGGGCATTTCTCCCTTCCCCCCATGGACGCCTCCTCTCTTGGCTGCCCTGACTTCTTGGATACCTGTCTTCATGGATACCTGCCCTTCCATGAGTACCTTCCACCAAGTACTTTCTCTTCCTCCTCTGAATCTGCCCCTTAATATCAAATCTCCTGGGAACATCCCTCCCCTGTATCTCCCTCTTTTTAATATCTCCCCATGAAATATTTTTCTTTTTAAAAAAATATGTTTTTATTGATTTCAGAGAGGAAGGGAGAGAGGGGGAGAGAAACATCAATGATGAGAGAGAATCATTGATTGGCTGCCTCCTGCACGCCTCCTACTAGGGATCCAGCCTGCAACCCAGGCCTGTCTGTGCCCTTGACTGAAATGGAACCCTGGACCCTTCGGTCTGCAGGCTGATGCTCTATCCATTGAGCCAAACCAGCTGGGGCTGAAATATTTTTCTATTTATGGATATTCCTCTCATCCTGGAAGGCCTCTTCCCAGGAACCTCTTCCTCCCCCAGGAATCTAGTTTTTCCCTCACTCCTCTGCCTCAAAGATCCCTTCCCCGACTTACTCCCTCACTTTTCCCCCCTCCTACAGTCTCTCTACCCTCCCTGTGGGTTGTTTTCTATCTACTAAATCTCTGCAATCTTTTTATTTTTATTGATTTCAGAGGGAAGGAAGAGGGAGAGATAGAAACATCCAATATGAGAGAGAATCATGGATCGCCTGCCTCCTGCAAGTCCCCCACTGGGGATCGAGCCCACAACCCGGGCATGTGCCCTTGACTGGAATCGAACCTGGGACCTTTCAGTCCACAGGCTGATGTTCTATACATTGAGCCAAACCGGCTAGGGCTTCTCTGCAATCTTGAACTCAGAATTCCTCTCCCCCCTCATTATCCCGCCCAACACCTACATTTCTTCTCCCCGTCCTGGGACTCCTTCCCCTTCTGGAGCGTGACCCCTCCCTGTTATATGCCTCTATATGTGTACACACAGCCTCTTGACTCAGACTCCCTTCTCCTTGTCCTGAGGTGGTGACAATGCCCAGCTCAAATATACAGGAGCTGCTTTTCTCAGCCTCAGTGCCTGCCCTCGGCTTCAGCATCTACTCAGTAACCCAGGTACCTGGCTGGAGCCCACGGGCTCACCACCCTGAGCCCAGATTCCGGAAGTCCTTATCTTGGATCAAGTCCTCTTCTTACGTAAAGTCCTCATTACACGTCAAGCCCTCGTCTCGTGACTTGACCATCCAAAATGAGGTGAGAACCCATTCAGATCCCCTACTCTGCCCCAGCAACAAGTTTGAGATGTCATAGTGAGCTGCATTGACTCTGGGTCAGCAGGTCTTGGGTTCATGGTCTAATGTCACCACCTCCCATTGTGTGTCCTTGAGTGAGTGACTGCCTTCCTTTGAGTTTCAGTGTTCTCTACCGGGGCTGTTTTGAGGGACTGGTGTGATTATGGGTGGCACTTGACAGATACGTCAAAGCTGATGGTGGTAGGGGCCTGCAAATTAAGTGAAGGTGTGTCAGAGACCTGAGGGAGGAAGCCATGTGGCCACTTGGAGGACATTTTGGGGGAAGAGGAATCCAGGCAGGCAGGGAACAGCAGACAAAAGTGCTAAAATAAAATATATAAATTTTCTTTTTTTTGGTGTTAATCCTCACCTGAGATTTTTTTTTTTCCCATTGATTTTAGAGAGAGTGGAAGGGAAGGGGAGAGACAGAGAGAGAGAATCACTGATGTGAGAGAGACACATTGATGGTTGCCTCCCCCAGCGCCCAGGCCCAGGGATCCTGCCTGCAACTGATGTATGTGCCCTTGGCTGGAATCAAACCCGCGACCCTTCAGTCCAAGGGCCAATACTCTAGCCCAGGGGTCCTCAGACTTTTTAAACAGGGGGCCAGGTCACTGTCCCTCAGACAGTTGGAGGGCCGGACTATAGTTTTTAAAAAAAAACAACTATGAACAAATTCCTATGTGCACTGCAGGCCCGGGACGAGTTGACTGCTAAGCAGGACAGGCAGCGGCACCCGGCGGGCCGGATAAATGTCCTCGGCGGGCCGCATGTGGCCCGCGGGCCGTAGTTTGAGGACCCCTGCTAGCCACTGAGCCAAATCGGCTAGAGTCTTCAGAAGTCTGCTGGACCTTGGCACTGTGATTCTTGTCAGTTACACTAGCTTCCCTGGTTCCCCAGCAGACCAGCTAAAGATTGGATTTAGGGCTCACAGTGACCTCTGGCAGCTATGGGGGGAAACAGATCTGGGAGACCAGGAATTGGTCAGCAGCACTCACTAGTCCAGGAAGGCCTTGGAGATGGCCAGAAAGGGCAGACTGATGATAAGGTAGAATGTGGAGCTATTAGGATTTGCCAGTACGGTCAGGAGTGAGGAGTGAGCAAGAGAGAGGAGGGAAGAGTGACTCTGGCGTTTTCTCCTGAGTCCCAGGAAGGAGGAAATTGCCCTTGGTTGAAGGGATGGTCATTAACATCTGTCCACCCTCTTCTGCACAGTACATCTCAGCCAGGTTTGACCCTGACACAGGGCTCTTGGTGGAGATGAAGAACCTGGAGCAGGACCTCCTGCTGCCTGTTCGCCAGGCCTTCTACTGGTGAGAGATGAGATGACCACTAGGCCAGGGAGGGGCTGGGAGGAGAGCTGGGGTCTCTTACCTGACACTTACCTTTCCCGGCCCCAGGTACAACGCCAGTACAGGAAACAAACTAAGCTCCCAGGCCTCAGGTGCCTACATCTTCAGACCCAACCGACAGGAACCACTGTTCATCAGCCATTGGGCTCAAACCCGCCTGGTGAAGGTCCGGGGCCAGGAATGATGAGTGGGCATTTGGGTTATGTGTGTGTATGTGTGTGTGCAGCCTGGGAGGGTGGTATGCAATGTGCGGGATGGGAGTGGGGGAGAGGGAGGGCTAAGACCAAGGGGAAGATTGGAAATCCTCCCACAGGGCTGGTATTCATCAGCTTTTATGTTGTGGCATACCAAGGCATTCACATCTGCTGCGGGGGTCAGTAGAATACTTAGCTTTTGAAGCTGGGTGTGGAGTGAATGGGGAGAAATAGGTAGAGTATCTTGAAGGGTTCACCAAGGATCTGTGCTAGGACAGGATTCTATTTGTGGTGGATATTGGAGAGTTCACACTTGGATAGGGCTTCGGTGGGTCTCACTAGGTGGGTAGCTGAGTATGCATCTGGTTGGGAACAGGCTCATACGTGTGGGGTTTCCCGGGGCTTCTTGTGGACATTTCCTGTTAGGATGGTAATGGGGCAGGTAATGGTAAGACTCACCTTTGACGTGAAGGTTAGGATATAGTTTTACTGTTGTAGCAGAATTACCCAAATTAACTGCCTAAAACAAGACAGGGTCTTTCCATGGAACAGAGAGTCTGGCTGCACCATCCAGGGTAGATGGGGTGGTTCTGCAGTCATCCCGGCCCCTTCTATTTCATTGCTCTGCCTTCCTCAGCATTCAGCTTCTACCTCCTAACCCAAGATGGCTGCTCAAGCTCCAGCCATTACATTTGCATTTGAGCTAGTGGGAGGGGCAAGAAATGTTGTTCACACCACTTTAATCACTTTATGTTGGGCAGACCACAGCTACTGATAGCCTCAGGGAAGGCTATTTTAGGTAGCCACATGCCCAGCTAGAATCCTATTCTAAGGAGGAGGATGGGGTAGCAAGCAAGAATTATGTGGCATTGACTGTGGCGGGAAGTATGGGTCTCACACCTAGGCAGATGAGGCAGGTAGGTTGTGTTCTCATGCTCTTAGTGGGGTTGACCCTGATATAAGCGTTTGTGAGGTTCACAGCAGGGGTGGACATCTGTAGGGTTCCCCTCTGCTCAGGTGCAAGCTCACACTTGCCCAATATGCCTGCAGACAGCCTTGGTGCAGGAGGTGCACCAGAACTTCTCAGCCTGGTGTTCCCAGGTGGTTCGCCTGTACCCGGGACAGCGGCACCTGGAGCTGGAGTGGACGGTGGGACCAATACCTGTGGGGTGAGTGGCACAGCCTGGGCCTCTGGGGGTGGGGCCAGGGCAGAGTGATGGTAGGCCTGGCTCACAATTTTGCTATTCCATTGGGTTTAGCGATGGCTGGGGGAAGGAAGTCATCAGTCGTTTTGACACTGTGCTGGAGACAAAGGGACTATTCTTCACCGACAGCAATGGCCGGGAGATCCTGGAGAGGAGGTGGGGTGACTGGGGGCACCCAGGAGTGGACTGTGGTTTGTTGGGTCCCATGGGTGATGGGGGCACCTGCCAATCCTATGAGTGTGGGTGGGAGAGTATGAAGGGGGAGTGAGGAGTGGGTGAGCCTGGGAAAGGGAGTTGGGGAAGGGGAGCCAGAACCCAGGTCTGACCAAACCCTTCCCCTCCCCAGGCGGGATTATCGTCCCACCTGGAAGCTGAACCAGACTGAGCCAGTGGCAGGAAACTACTATCCAGTCAACAGCCGCATTTACATTACGGTACCTTCTCCCCTGTCCTGCTCCCCACCTTTTCCAGACACTTCTACCCAGTGGTGTCACCCCTCATTCTTATCATCTCCCAGCTGCCGTTGGCCGTGTCCACCATGCCCTGTGCTGCCTGCCTGGGGGCCCGGGCTGGCTGGCAGTGTGCTTCCTCACTCTCATCCCTTGCTCCCAGGATGGGAACATGCAGCTGACAGTGCTGACTGACCGCTCCCAGGGGGGCAGCAGCGTGAGCGATGGCTCCATAGAGCTCATGGTGAGTGGTCCCAGCCCCATCTAAGCCAGGCTTCTCCCACCAGTGCCCCCCTGGCCCCTGCTGGGCCTTGAAGTTAGGTTCTCTTCCAGTTCTCTGCCAGTTGCATCCTTTTGTTTGGGGTCCCACCAAGCTTGAGACCTTCATTCCTATGTAAGAAGTTTACTCCATTTTTAAAAAAAATTTTTTTGAGGATGTGATTGAGGGTTAGGGTTAGGGTGAGCTACTCCATACTTTTTATTCAATCCTCACTCAGGCGCCCCCTCCAATTCCTGACCTGCTCTACCCAGGCTTCCTTTAGGTCACTACCTCCCTCTCTTCTGGTAGGTAGGATCCCCTCATCTGCTGGGACCCCCCATACACACCTTCATTCTCATCTGATCACCCCAATGTTCAATTTATCTGGAAGTTCCCACCATTTCTGGCCCTGAAATTGGCCAGAGGAGCCTTCACCCTCTTTTGGCCACTTTCCCCGCAGGTGCACCGAAGGCTGCTGAGAGACGACGATCGCGGAGTTGGGGAGCCACTGCTAGAGACAGAGGTGGCGGGGTTGTGGGTACGAGGGCGGCACCTCGTGCTGCTGGACAAGGCCCGGACCGCGGCCATAAGGCACCGGTTGCAGGCAGAAAAGGAGCTCTTGGCCCCGCAGCTTGTGCTGGCCAGGGGCGGCGGCACCCCCTACCACTTGGAGGTCGCCCCGCGCAAGCAGGTGAGGGCTGGGGGGCCCGCAGCAAGAGAGGAGCTGGATGAAGCCTGAGGTGGGGGCAGATCTCTCTAGGCTCAGCCTGACCCACGTCGCCGGCCCCCAACTCTTCCCGGGGAGGCCATGATCTAGCTAGCATCCAGTCGCAGCTCAGTCCCACCCCTCGTGGACTGGGTTCACACCCTCCGCTCCTGCCCCTTCGGGCACCTCTGCTCGCCCTTCTTACCTCCCCCAGGCTCCGCCCCGCCCCTCGGCCAGCCCCGCCCTCTCTGGGGTCTCAGGCCAGATCAGTTGGACTGGCCCCAGCCCAGCTCTGCCCCATCCGCTCATTAGCTCAGCCTTTCCGTTTCTGGCTGGGCCCCGTCCGTCCCATGTTAAATCCTGCCCCATGTCCACGGCTAAACCCCTCCCCTCACTAAACCCATCCCCTCACGTCGGGTCCTCGCCTTCTGGCTCAGCCCCGCCCCGTCCCCTTCCTTCATTCCCTCCTTCAGTTCACGGGATTGCGGCGCGAGCTGCCGCCCAATGTGCACCTGCTCACACTAGCCCGCTGGGGCCGGGAAATGCTGCTGCTGCGCTTGGAGCACCAGTTCGCCCTAGGGGAGGACATGGACGGCAACTTGAGCTCTCCAGTTACCTTGGACTTGAGGGTGAGGAGGGCAGAGGTGGGAAGGAAACAGGAGAGAAGCCAGAGAAGGGAAAGGGGAAACCTCGCGTGGACCCTCCGCCGCTCAGCCCCGCCCATCCGCTGCCTGCAGGACCTGTTCTCGGCCTTCACCATCACCGACCTTAAGGAGACCACGCTGGCTGCCAACCAGCTCCGGGCCAGGGCCTCCAGGCTCCAGTGGACACCGAGCACGGGTGAGGGCTTGCCCCTGGGGTTGGGAGCTAGGGTCTGTGTGGAAGGTGTGGGAGTGTTGGCCAAGACCCAGTGCAGCTCCAGGGTCTGTGGTGGTGTTCAGACCCAGGCTGGGGGTATAAGGGTCCTAAATAAGTACAGCAAACTAGTGGTGGATCTTCGGTGTTTGAGGTTGGAGTGCATTCCCAAGAACAAGATCTGAGTCTCTGCCAGTGTCTAGTTTGTGAGTGGGGTGGGGCTTTTCATCAACCTTGGGGTTTGCTCGACAATCCTTGAGGTGGGACTTGAGGGTGTGAGGGCAGTGGCCAGGCATTGGGAGGGATTTGGGGATCTGGGGGTGGTATCCAGGCCCTGGGAAGCAATTGAAGAGTCTGGAAGTGAGGCCCTGGTGACAGATTTGAGGGTGTATGGCTGTGTCCACCAGGGGAGGGAGCACAGGGGTGGGGGAGTGAGGCAGAGTAAGTCTGCGCCCCTCACTCTTCCCCTGCACCTCCCCAGGCCCCACACTCAAGCCCTCTCCCTCCCGGCTGGACCCTGCCAGCATCACACTGAAGCCCATGGAAATCCGCACATTCCTGGCCTCCGTCCAATGGGAAGAGGAAAGCTAGACCTGCTGGGGGCAGGCTGCCCCCTTTCCAACTGAGCCCCCTCCTGCAGGGGTCAGGCCACCTTCCTCTTCTCTTCTTGCTGCTGTTACACCAGTGAAAGCCATTAAAATGCCACTACCAAGCCTTGGGTCAAGGTGTGACTGAAAAAATTTTTTTTAATTTCATTATTGATTAAGGTATTACATATGTGTCCTCATCCCTCCATTAACCCCTTTCCCCCCTCATGCCTTCACCCCCCTGGTGTTCATGTCCATTGGTTAGGTTTGTATTCATGCATACAAGCCCTTTGGTTGATCTCTCCTCCTTTCCCCCACCCTCCCCTACTTCCCTCTGAGGTCTGGCAGTCTGATCGATGCTTCTCTGTCTCTGGATCTGTCCCTGTTCATCAGTTTATGTTGTTCACTATATTCCACAAATGAGTGAGATCATGTGCTATTTGTCTTTCTCTGACTGGCTTATTTCACTTAGCATAATGCTCTCCAGTTCCATCCATGCTGTTGCAAATGGTAAGAACTCCTTTTTTACTGCAGCGTAGTATTCCATTGTGTAGATGTATCACAGTTGTTTTTTTAAAAATATATTTTATTGATATTTTACAGAGAGGAAGGGAGAGGGATAGAGAGTTAGAAACATCGATGAGAGAGAAACATCCATCAGCTGCCTCTTGCACACCTCCCACTGGGGATGTGCCTGCAACCAAGGTATGTGCCCTTGACCGGAATCGAACCTGGGACCCTTCAGTCAGCAGGCTGACGCTCTATCCACTGAGCCAAAACCGGTTTCGGCTGTATCACAGTTTTTTAATCCACTCATCTGCTGATGGGCACTTAGGCTGTTTCCAAATCTTAGCTATGGTGAATTGTGCTGCTATGAACATAGGGGTGCATTTATCCTTTCTGATTCGTGTTTTTAGTTTCTTGGGATATATTCCTAGAAGTGGGATCACTGGGTCAAATGGGAGTTCCATTTTTAGTTTTTTGAGGAAACTCCATACTGTTCTCCACAGTGGCTGCACCAGTCTGCATTACCACCAGCAGTGCAAAAGAGTTCCTTTTTCTCCGCATCCTCACCACCACTTGTCATTTGTTGATTTGTTGATGATAGCCATTCTGACAGGTGTGAGATGATACCCCATTGTTGTTTTGATTTGCATCTCTCGGATACTTAGTGACTTTGAGCATGTTTTCATATGTCTCTTTGCCTTCCTTCTGTCCTCCTTCGAAAAGTGTCTATTTAGGTCCGTTGACCATTTTTTGATTGGATTGTTTATCTTCCTTTTGTTAAGTTGTATGAGTTCCCTTTAAGTGTTGGAGATTAAACCCTTATCGGTGATGTCATTGGCAAATATGTTCTCCCATGCAGTGGGCTTTCTTGTTGTTTTATTGATGGTCTCCTTTGCTGTGCAAAAGCTTTTTATATGGATGTAGTCCCATTTGTTTATTTTCTCTTTAGTTTCCATTGCCCTAGGAGCAGTATCAGTGAAGAAGTTCCTTCGGCATATGTCTGAGATTTTTCTGCCTGTGGATTCCTCTAGTATTTTTATGGTTTCCCGTCTTATGTTTAAGTCCTTTATCCATTTTGAGTTTATTTTTGTGTATGGTGTAAGTTGGTGGTCTAGTTTCATTTTTTTGCATGTATCTGTCCAATTTTCCCAACACCATTTGTTGAAGAGACTGTCTTGACTCCATTGTATGTTCATGCCTCCTTTGTCAAATATTAATTGAGCATAGTGGTTTGGGTCGATTTCTGGGTTCTCTATTCTATTCCATTGATCTATATGTCTGTTCTTGTGCCAGTACCAGGCTGTTTTAAGAACAGTGGCTTTGTAATACAGCTTGATATCTGGTATTGAGATCCCACCTACTTTGTTCTTCTTTCTCAGGATTGCTGCAGCTATTCGGGGTCTTTTTTATTCCAGATGAATTTTTGGAGAGTTCTTTCTAGGTCTGTGAAATATGCCGTTGGTATTTTAATGGGGAGTGCATTGAATCTGTAGATTGCTTTGGGTAGTATGGACATTTTGATGATGTTGATTCTACCAATCCATGAACACAGTATGTTCTTCCATCTATTTATGTCTTCCTCTATCTCTTTTTTCAGTGTCCTGTAGTTTTTCGCATATAGGTCTTTTACCTCCTTAGTTAAGTTTATTCCTAGGTATCTTAATTTTTTTGGTGCGAAGGTAAATGGGATTGCTTTTTAGTCTCTCTTTCTATAAGTTCACTATTGGTGTAAAGAAATGCCATAGATTTCTTGGCATTAATTTTGTATCCTGCTACATTGCCACATTTAATTTATTAAGTCTAATAATTTTTTGATGGAGTCTTTAGGGTTTTCTATGTACAACATCATGTCATCTGCACATAAGGACAGTTTTACTTCTTCTTTTCCAATTTGGATGCCTTTTATTTCTTCTTCTTGTCTGATCGCAATGGCTAGTACTTCCAGTACTATGTTGAACAGGAGTGGTGAGAGTGGGCATCCCTGTCTTGTTCCTGTTCTTAGGGGAAATGGTTTTAGTTTTTGTCCATTGAGTATGATGTTGGCTGTGGGTTTGTCATATATGGCTTTTATTATGTTCAGTTACGATCCTTCTATTCCTACCTTGCTGAGTGTTTTGATCAAGAAGGGGTGTTGAACTTTGTCAAATGCTTTTTCTGCGTCAATTGATATGATTATGTGATTTTTATCTCTCAATTTGTTTATATGATGTATCACGTTTATTGATTTGCGGATATTGTACCATCCTTGCATCCCTGGGATAAATCCTACTTGGTCATGGTGTATGATCTTTCTGATGTATTGCTGGATCCGGTTTGCTAGAATTTTGTTGAGGATTTTGGCATCTATGTTCATGAGGGATATTGGTCTATAATTCTCTTTTATTCTGTTGTCTTTATCTGGTTTTGGTATTAGGGCAGGGGTGGGCAAACTTTTTGACTCGAGGGCCACAGTGGGTTCTTAAACTGAACCGGAGGGCCGGAACAAAAGCATGGATGGAGTGTTTGTGTGAACTAATATAAATTCAAAGTAAAGGAGCGGAGGGGAGAGCAAGAGATCCCTCGGCTCTTTCGGCTCCGCGGGCCGGATAGAACAGCCGAACGGGCCCGATCTGGCCCGCGGGCCGTAGTTTGCCCACGGCTGTATTAGGGTGATGCTGGCTTCATAGAAGGAGCTTGGAAGTGTTCCTTCCTCTCGAATTTTTTGGAATAGTCTGAGGAGGATAGGTTTTAGTTCTTCCTTGAATGTTTGGTAAAACTCCCCTGTGAAGCCATCTGGCCCCAGGCTTTTGTTTGCTGGGAGCTTTTTGATGACTGCTTCAATTTTTTCCATAGTTATCGGCCTATTGAGATTTTTAGAATCTTCCTGATTGAGTTTTGGAAGGTTGTATTTTTCTAGGAATATGTCCATTTCCTCTAGGTTGTCTAGTTTTTGGAGTAGAGTTGTTCATAGTATTTTTTAACAATCCTTTGTATTTCTGTGGGGTCTGTTGTTATTTCGCCTCTCTCATTTCTGATTTTGTTTATTTGAGTCCTCTCTCTTTGTTTCTTGGTGAGCCTGGCTAGAGGTTCATCAATCTTGTTTATTCTTTCAAAGAACCAGCTCTTGGTTTCATTGATCTTTCGTATTGGTTTTTTTGGTCTCTATGTCATTTATTTCTGCTCTGATCTTTATTATCTCCTTCCTTCTGCTCACTCTGGGCTTTTCTTGTTGCTCTCTTTCTAATACTTTGAGTTGTAGCATTAGATGATTTACTACCATTTTTTCTTGTTTTTTGAGGTAGGCTTGTAGAGCTATAAACTTCCCTCTCAGGACTGCTTTCATTGTGTCCCATAGATTTTGGATTGTTGTGTTTTTGTTGTCATTAGTTTCCAGAATGCTTTTAATTTCTTCTTTGATCTCTTTGGTAACCCAGTCATTATTTAGTAGCATGCTATTCAGCTTCCAAGTGTTTGAGATTTTTGGAATGTTTTTATTGTAGTTTATTTCTAATTTTATGGCATTGTGGTCTGAGAAGATGCTTGGTATGATTTCAATCTTCTTGAATTTGGGGGAGCCTTTTCTTGTGACCCAATATGTGGTCTATTTTTGAAAATGTCCCATGTGCACTTGAGAAGAACGTATATTCCATGGCTTTGGGGTGAAATGTTCTGAAGATGTCAGTTAAGACCATCTGATCTAGTGAGTCATTTAGGATTGCTGTGTCTTTGCTGATTTTTTGTCTAGAGGATTTATCCAGTGATGTCAGTGGTGTATTAAAGTCCCCTACTATGATTGTATTGTTGTCTATCTCTCTCTTGATATCTTCCAGGAGTTTTGTTATGTATTTGGGTGCTCCTGCATTGGGTGCATATATGTTTATCAGGGTTATATCCTCTTGTTGTATCGATCCCTTTAGTATTATGAAGTGGCCTTCCTTATCTCTTCTTATGGCCTTCACTTTGAGGTCTATTTTGTCAGAAATAAGTACTGCTACCCCAGCTTTTTTTTCATTTCCATTTGCCTGAAAGATATTTTTCCATCCCTTCACTTTCAATCTGTGTGAGTCTCTTGTTCTGAGGTGGGTCTCTTGTAGACAGCATATATATGGGTCGTGTTTTTTTATCCATTCAGCCACTCGATGTCTTTTGATTGGAGCATTTAGTCCGTTTATGTTTAAAGTTATTACTGAAAGGTATTTGTTTGTAGTCATATCTATTTTTATGTCTGTGTTCCTTCTTACCTGTTTATTTCTTCTTTTTACAGCAGACCCTTTAGCATTTCTTGCATTGCTGGTTTGGTGGTGATAAACTCCCTTAGCCTTTTTTTGTCTGTGAAACTCCTGATTTCCCTTTCAATTTTGATTGATAGTCTTGCTGGATAGAGTATTCTTGGATTCAGTCCTTTGCTTTGCAACACTTTGTATATCTCCTTCCATTCCCTTCTAGCTTGATGTGTTTCTGTTGGGAAATCATTTGATAATCTGATGGGGGTTCCTTTGTAGGTAACTCTCTGTCTCACTCTTGCTGCCTTTAAGATTCTCTCTTTGTCGTTGATATTTGCCATTGAAATTATGATGTGTCTTGGTGTGGGTCTTTTGGGGTTGATCATGCTTGGGACTCTCTGTACTTGTGTAACTTTTTTCTTTCCCATATCTGTGAAGTTTTCTGTCATTATTTCTTCAAATAGATTTTCTAATCCTTGCTGCTCTTCTTGTCCTTCTGGCAGCCCTATTATATGTATGTTACTTTGTTTCATGTTGTCCCAAAGCTCCCTTAGGCTTTCCTCCTGCTTTTTAATTTTTTTCTCCAATTGCTGTTCAGATTGAGCTTGTTTCTGTACCTGATCTTCTAACTCACTAATTCGGTCCTCTGCTTCTTCTAGTCTACTGTTGAAACTTTCCATGGTGTTTTTGATTGTAGCTATATCACTTTTCATTTCTTCCTGATTCTTGCATAGGTTGTTAATTTTCTCACCCATCCGATGTATAAATTCCATGACCATTACTCTGAACTCCTTTTCAGTCATGTTGCATGCTTCAATTTCACTAATTTCCTTTCTTGGCGACTCCTCATTTTCTTTCCTCTGGGGATTGTGTCGTCTCCCCATTCTGACTATCACCAGAAGGTTCAAGCTTCAAGTTGCGTGGACCTGGGCCGTGTGCTGTGGGAACTTCGCACCACCCGAGTGTCACTGAAGTGCTCCGACACTAGGACGTGTGGCTGCCGTGGGTTGGTGGGAACCAGGCTTGCCCAGGGTCAGTGTTCCCAGCGTTCAGTGTGGTCTTGTGTGCACACTTAGAGTCAGGGACCCCGCCTGCACTGCGCTGTTGGCGTGTGCCGAAAATGAGTCCCCTAGCGCGTGCCAGGAGTCAGAGTTTCCCTGTGTCTGCACCAAGAATCGAGTATCAGAGTCTCTGTTGCCTCGTGCGGCTTCTCGCTGAGAAGCATGGGCTCCGTGTGCGCATGCACCAAGAATTGGAGTCACTGGCTCTTAGTGTGAATGCGCTGTGGGTCAGTGATCCCAGGCACACAGGGTAAGAAACAGAGTCAAGTCGGTGGTGCTCAGTGCTGCCTCTTGCTGGGAGAATGTGGGTCCCGGTCACCATGGGAGACTGGGTTGCACAATAGCTCTGTGGCGTGCCTGCGCTGCAGAAAACAGACTTCCGTGTGCGCTTGCCCAGAATCAAAGTCAGGTGGCACTGCCGCCCTGCGTGGGCTTCGGGTTTGGTCGCCCGATTGCGTCGCGGGGAGCAGATTCCAGTCTCTCAAATTCCAGTAGCAGCGCTGCAGTCCGCGCGCGCTCTCTCAAGCTCGAATTCCCGGTAGGGGGTCTATCAGTTACTATGGCGCTATCCGAGAGCCTGCAAGGAGGGGGATAGGCTCTTTGACTCACAGAAATCTGCTGCCGGGAAGTCTGGATTCTTGTTGTCTGTTGGTCTGAACCTGTGGTCGCAGTTCTCTGTCCCCAGTGGCTGCAGGGTCCTGGTTTGTGTCTGAGATCAGGATCCTAGTCTCAAGCAGCTCTGTTTCTCAAGATGGCGTGGTCTCCGTGCCCGCACCGGCCGCCCAGAAGTGTCCGCTTTGTGCACGGGGCTCCGTCGTTTAAGACTGCCCGGTTTGGCAGCCCCTTGGAGGACCTGCAGAATCTAACTGTCCCTAGCTCATACACACACACACCACACACTCTCCTCTGTGGGTTCCTCACTCTCTCACACTCTCTCCCTCCCTGCTTTCCTGCCGGTCTCCATCTTCGACCCTCTGAAATTTTTTTTTTGAGGGTGATAGAATTTATGACCCAGAAAGGTCTCCAGACTTGAGCTGACCCTAGACCTGAGGCCTTGCAGAAAGGTCACTGCCTGGATCCTTACATCAGACTCTATACTGTTCACACCCGCCTCATTGTCCACCACACCACACACTCAGTGAACCAGACACACCTGGGGCCTCCTAGGCCTGGCCCTGAAGAGAGGAATCTGGGAGGTCCTGGGGGAGGAAGTGGATTCAGAAGTAGGTCCCAAAGTGGGGACTGGGACAGGTGGATATTGGAGTTGCAGACTTCCCAGGAGGCAGAGACAGAGTCTGGCCTGCCCTCGTTCTGGTGTGCTCTGGGGCCAATTTTGGAAGGAGACCTTGTGATGAAATAGGAGGTTTAGTGTAGGTGTTTCTCTCTTTTCCACATCCAGCGCGGAAAGAGAGTGGGTCCAGTTCCTGAGTAGAGGAGCTGGGGATTGAGAAATAAAGGAAAGAAAGAGACCTGACACGAAGATAGAAGGAAAAAGCTGGGAGCTGGGTGGAACCGCTGCCACCTCTGATGGAGAGGCAGGGACCCAGAGCCCACGCAGCAAGTTTATTTTATACCCCCAAATACCAGGGGGTTTCACCAGAATTTAGGATTAAAGGAGCTTATTTGCATTCTTGAGTAGGCCCGAGCATTCCTGGTGCTTGACTGGATTTACACATCAAAGCCCCCCCCCACCACCCACACCTGGACAAAGGTAAGAAGTCAGTACTGATAACACCTCCGCCTTTTTGGGGAAGCATGTTCCCAGGGTGTGACTCTGCCTGTCACCCTGAGTTTAGCTGACAATAATTAAAGAAATGCCCATGTGCCTTCCCAGGGGGCCCTCTACAGTTTAGAGTAAAAAGGAAGTGACTTGGTGTGCAGGCCCCTTGAAGGCTCATTGAGGCCACGGAGGGCTTAACCCTTGTCAAGAGGGCAGAGTTTAATTGGGGAAGGTCTGAGCTCAGCTGGGAAGGGGATGGCTGAACCAATAAGGAGGTGGGGCTGGACCCCGGGAAAAGGTGGTGTCAGGTGGGGGCGGGTTCCACCTGCAGCCCATGAGAGACCAGCATTGCACCTTCTCCCCAAGTTGGATGTGCCTTCAGAAAATATTTCTAAGGCCTCTTTGGGGCAGGATTGGGGGGTTGGAGAGGATAGGCATGGGCCTAGGCCAGCTAGGAACCTCTGGGGGGTGTGTTCCCTCTATTCCCACTTTGCTGGGAGTTTTTTTTTTTTAAATTTCTTTATTGATTAAGGTATCACATATTTGTGCTCATCCCCCCATTTCCATCCCAAACCCCTCCCCACTCATGCCCCCACACCCCTGTTGTCTGTGACCACTGGTTAGGCTTACATGCATGCATACAAGTCCTTTGGTTGATCTCTCTCCCTTACCCCGACCCTCCCCTATCTTCCCTGAGGTTTGACAGTCTGATCGATGCTTCCCTGTCTCCGGGTCTGTTTTTGTTCATCAGTTTATGTTGTTCATTATTTCCCCTAGATGGGTGAGATCATGTGATACTAGAAATACACTTATAAGAACCGAAAATGAGACAAGCAATAATGGTTATGCTGAGAGGCAAATGAATCAGTCTGTAGTGAGTTTCTTTCTGAGCCAACAGTTCTTTTGAGTCCCAATTTCAATGTCAAACAGTTCCTTATGTGTACATGTCAGCAATGATATTTCAGTTCTGGATGGTGGACAAATGGTGGTAATGCAGGTCCGACCCTCTCTGGTTTGGTCCTGGGCAACCTGCAGCGATGCACAGCTGCTGACTGCTAGTATGGCAAGGCGTCGTCAGCGTCCTCCATCTCTGGACTATTTCTCTTCTGTCTTCATGGCTGGAGCAATTCCTCTCTGTTGTAGGAATCCACATGGTCTTGGAGCTGTTTTCTGAAAATATACAAACATATTCTCGACCAAAAGTTAATAAAGGGATCTTTTCTATTGCTGAGAGTTTTTTTTTTTAATATATTTTATTGATTTTTTACAGAGAGGAAGGGAGAGGGAGTTAGAAACATCGATGAGAGAGAAACATTGATCAGCTGCTTCCTGCACACCTCCTACTGGGGATGTGCCCGCAACCAAGGTACGTGCCCTTGACCGGAATCAAACCTGGGACCCTTCAGTCCGCAGGCTGACGCTCTATCCACTGAGCCAAACCGGTTTCGGCTGCTGAGAGTTTTTATCATAAACTAGTAGCCCTGCGCACGAACCTGTGCGCCAGTAGGTTGCTGCCACCTTCCTGTAGCTCTCCGCCCGCTGCCCCACCCTCCTGTAGCTCCCCCTACCCGCCTCTCATAGCTTGCTGCCCTGCCCCCTCCTGTAGCTCTCTGCCTCCCACTTGCTTGCTGCCCTGCCCTCCTGTAGCTCCCCCTGGCCCCTCCTCCCCGCCTCATAGCTTACTGCCCTGCCCCCGCTGTAGCTCTCCGAAGCCCACTTGTAGTTCGCTGCCCCACCCTCCTGCAGATCCGTGATCTGGTGGTTCCCTGTTGGTCGTTATGCCTCAGGGCGTAACGGATAATTAGCACATTCCTCTCTTATTATATAGGATAGCTGCTGGACTTTATCAAATGCTTGTTCTGCATCTGTTGATATGATCATGTGTTGTTTTTTAAAAAAAATTTAAATTCTTTATTGTTTAAAGTATTACATAAGTCTCCTTTTTCCCCCATTGACCTCTCACCGGCTGTCCCCACCCTACCCTCCAGCACATGCACTCACCCCCCACTGTCTGTGTCCATTGGTTATGCTCATATGCATGCACACAAGTCCTTTGGTTGATCTCTTACATAATCAGACTTTGAACAAGGCTGATTCTTAAATTTTTTTTTTTTAATATATTTTATTGATATTTTACAGAGAGGAAGGGAGAGGGATAGAGAGCTAGAAACATCGATGAGAGAGAAACATCGATCAGCTGCCTCCTGCACACTCCCCACTGGGGATGTGCCCGCAACCAAGGTACATGCCCTTGACCGGAATCGAACCCGGGACCCTTCAGTCCGCAGGCCGATGCTCTATCCACTGAGCCAAACCGGTTTCGGCAAGATTCTTAAATTTTTATCAAAATGTGAAGGGCCAACAATAATTAGGATATGTCTAAAGAAGCTAGGAGAGGAGACATGTCCTGTCATATATCAGAATTTATGATGAGCCCTAGCTGGTTTGGCTCAGTGGATAGAGCGTCAGCTTGCGGACTGAAGGGTCCCAGGTTCGATTCCAGTCAAGGGCACATGCCTGGGTTTCGGGCTTGATCCCCATTAAGGGACGCACAGGAGGCAGCCAATCAATGATTCTCTCTCATCATTGATGTTTCTATCTCTTTTTCCCTCTCGCTTCCTCTTTGAAATCAATAAAGATATATTAAAAAAAAAAAGAATTTATGATGAAATTACAGCAATTAAGATCATGTGGCCCTAGCCGGTTTGGCTCAGTGGATAGAGTGTTGGCCTGCAGACTGAAGGGTTCTAGGTTCGATTCTGGTCAAGGGCACATGCCTGGGTTGTGGGCTTGATCCCCAGTAGGGGGCGTGCAGGAGGCAGCTGATCAATGATTCTCTCATTGGTGTTTCTATCTCTCTTCCTCTCTAAAATCAATAAAAATATATTAAAAAAAAAAGATCATGTGGCCCTAGCTGGTTTGGCTCAGTGGATAGACCGTCTGCCTGTGGACTGAAGGGTCCCAGGCTCGATTCCAGTCAAGGGCATGTACCTTGGTTGCGGGTACATCCCCAGTAGGGGGTGTGCAGGAGGTGGCTGATTGATGTTTCTCTCTCATTGATGTTTCTGACTCTATCCCTCTTCCTTCATCTCTGTAAAAAAATCAATAAAATATATTTTAAAAAAAGATCATGTGGTTTTTAACCTTTAATTTGTGTATGTGGTATATCACATTTATGTTTTGTGGATATTGTGCCAACCTTGCACCCCCATAATAAATCCCACTTGATCATGGTGTATAATCTTTTAATTAAAAAATACATTTTTTTGATTTCAGAGATGAAGGGAGAGAGAAACATCAATGATGAGAGAGAATCATTGATCGGCTGCCTCCTACATGCCCCACATGGGATGGAGCCTGCAACTGGGCATGTGCCCTGACCGGGAATTGAATGGTGAACTCCTGGTTCATAGACCTACATTCAACCACTGAGGATATTTTTCCATTGATTTTTAGAGAGAGTGGAAGAGAGGGAAAGACAGAAACATTGATATGAGAGAAACACATTGATTGGTTGCCTCCTGCACTCACCCTGACCAGGGCCCTGGGCTGGGGAGGAGCCTGCAAACGAAGTATGTGCCCTTGACTAGAATCGAACCTGGGACCCTTAGTTCTGCAGGTCAATACTCTATCCACTGAGCCAAACTGTCTAGGGTGGAATTTATCCATCTCCTCCAGGTTGTCCAATTTGTTGGCGTTTGGTTGTTCACAATATTTTCTTACAATCCTTTGTATTTCTTTGGTATCAGTTGTTACTGCTCTTTCATATCTGATTTTATTTGGGGCCTCACTCTTTTTTTCTTGATGAGTTTGGTTAAAGGTTTGCCAATCTTGTTTATCTTTTCAAAGAACCAGCTCTTGGTTTCATTGATCTTTTGTATTGCTTTTTAGTCTATATTTCATTTATTTCTGTTCTGATCTTTATTATTTCCTTCCTTCTACTCACTGTGGGCTTTGTTTGTTCTTTTTCAAGTTCCTTTAAGTATAAAATTACATTGTTTATTTGAGCTTTTTCTTGTTTCTTGAGGTAGGCCTGTAAGGCTATGAAGTTTCCTCTTAGGACTGCTTTCCCTCTGTCCGACAGATTTTGGGTTGTTGTGTTCATCGGTTTCAAGGTATTTTTTGATTGCTTCTTTGATCTCCTTGTTAACCCATTCATTGTTTAGTAACATATTGTTCAGTGTCCACGTCTTTGTGCTTTTCAGTTTTCTTCTTGTGATTGATTTCAAGTTTCATAGCATTATCGTCAGAGAAAGGTGCTTGATATGATTTCAATTTTAAATTTACTGAGACTTGTTTTGTGTCCTAACATATGGTCTATCCTAGAAAAAATTCCATGTGCATTTGAAAAGAATGCATAGTCTTCTGCTTTGGGATGGATTGCTCTGAAGATATCAATTAAATCCATTTGACCCAGTGTGTCATTTAAGGCCACCATCTCCTTGTTGATTTTTCTGTCTGGAAGATACACTGAGTGGCCAGATTATGATGATCTCTGAACTCATAATAATCTGGCCACTCAATGTAGACTGACCACAGAATTGGGATTTTAAAATAAGGTTTTTCCATGTATAAGAACTGCATTGTGGGTAGTTAGAAAGAAGCAGAGGACTTACTAGCCAGAGGCTGGGGGCCACTATCTCCTGGTCCCTTGACATATCAAGATTTGCAAGCTTTCCCTTATACATAAGTACACTGAGTGGCCAGATTATTATGCGTTCAGAGATCATAATAATCTGGCCACTCAGTGTATATACACTGATGTCAATGGGGTGTTAAAATCTCCTACTAGAACTGTATTACTGTCAGTCTCTCCCTTTATGTTCATCAAAATTTGCTTTACATATTTAGGTGCTCCTATGTTGGGTGCATAAATGTTTACAAGGGTCATATCCTCTTGTTGGATTGGTTCCTTTATCATTATGTACTGACTAGAGGCCCAATGCATGAAATTCGTGCAATAGTAGGCCTTCCTTCCTCTGGCTGCCGGCACCGTCTTCCCTCTGGCACAGGGGTGGGCAAACTTTTTGACTCGAGGGCCATAATGGGTTCTTAAACTGGACCGGAGGGCCGGAACAAAAGCATGGATGGAGTGTTTGTGTGAAGTAATATAAATTCAAAGTAAAGGAGCGGAGGGGAGAGCAAGAGAACCCTCCGCTCTTTCGGCTCCGCGGGCCGGATAGAACAGCCGAACGGGCCGGATCCGGCCCACGGGCCCTAGTTTGCCCACGGCTGCTCTGGCACCTGGGACCTGGGCTTCCCTCCGTCCACTGCAGGCACCTGGGACCCAGGCAGCTCCGGCTTTGTCTGGAAGGTCATCCGGAAGGACATCTGGTCTAATTAGTGTATTATGCTTTTATTATTACAGATAAATACACTATAGCCTTGGTTTTAAAGTCTATTTATTTCAGATATATATATTGCTATTCCAGCTTTTTTTTCTTTCCATTTGCATGAAATATATTTTCCATCCCTTTACTTTTAGTCTGTTTGTATCGTTCGTTCTGAGGTGGGTCTCTTGAAGACAGTATATATGTGGGTTTTGTTTTCTTAGCCATTTACATTTCCTAGTAAAGTGACTATTGATCCTCGCTGTCTGTTAGTCTCAGTCACTTATTGAGTCTCTGGCTGTAGTCCTCAGCAGGGCATAAGCTGGATAGGGTGGGGCAAGAGAGATTCCAATGGGTGGGACTATTGCTTCCCCCAGGCTAATACTGCAGATGGGAAAGCTCTGTCTGAGAAAGATGGCTTCTGTAGTATGGGGGAATGACTCAGCACAGAGATTTGGCTGTCCTTCAGCTTGCTTCCCAGAGCCATGAACCCCAGACTCTCCTCACGCAGCTGTGGTCCACCCTGCCCTCACTCTACCAGAACCCAAGATGAGTGACTGCAAACGAAATTTTGTGTTGGCCCTTCAAGAGGGTGCATGTGTTTCTAGCCATCTCTCACTGGCAGACAGAAACCCCTCTGCTATTTACAGCCAGATGTTATGTGGCTAACTTTCCCAGTTCTGGTGCTCTGAGCTGGGGCGCCCAGCTTAGAGTTTAGACCCCAGACTCCCTAGGGGACCCCTCCACAGATGAGGGAATTCGTGCACAAGTGAGGTCCCTCTGGAACTTCAGGTGCTGTCTGTGGGAGCCTGGCCAGCCCTCTCGTACTTCCGCCGTTCCTACCAGTCTCAATGTGGCCTTCTCTTTAAGTACTTGGTTATAAGGCTTCTTTCTAGCTAGTCTTCAATTGGTTATTCAGGATGATTTTTCTATATTTTAGTTGTAATTCCAGTTGGGTTCTGGGAGAAGGTCAGTGCAGCTTCCACCTATTCCACCACCATCTTGGAATCCCTAAAATTTTGGACAGTACCCAGTAGAGGTGGTTGCAGGCCTTTAAAACAGAGATGGCATTATTCTAAGCTATATGAGTTTGGTATGGCCTGCATTCATTCATTCATTCATTCATTCATTCATTAATTTATTTAATAAATCTTTATTGTTCAGATTATTACAGGTGTTCCTCTTTTTTTCCCCCCATAGCTCCCCTCCACCTGATTCCCCACCCCACCCCATGCCCTTACCCCCCCTCAATTGTCTTTGTCCATAGGTGTAAGATTTTTGTCCAATCTCTTCCCGCACCCCTCACACCCCCTTCCACCTGAGAATTGTCAGTCCACTCCCTTTCTATGTCCCTGATTCTATTATATTCCCCAGTCCATTCTGTTCTTCAGATTTTTTATTCACTTGATTTTTAGATTCACTTGTTGTTAGGTATGTATTTGATGTCATTTTGTTGTTCATAATTTATCATTACCTTTTTCTTCTTCTTCCTCTTCTTAAAGAATATCCTTCAGCATTTCATGTAATCCTGGTTTGGTAGTGATGAACTCCTTTAGCTTTTTCTTGTCTGTGAAGCTCTTTATCTGACCTTCAACTCTGAATGATAGCTTTGCTGGGTAGAGTAATCTTGGTTGTAGGTTCTTACTGTTCATCACTTTGAATATTTCTTGCCACTCCCTTCTGGCCTGCATAGTTTCTGCTGAGAAATCAGCTGACAGTCGTATGGGTGCTCCCTTGTAGGTAACTAACTGTTTTTCTCTTGCTGCTTTCAAGATTCTCTCTTTGTCTTTTGCCCTTGGCATTTTAATTATGATGTGTCTTGGTGTGGTCCTCTTTGGATTCCTCTTGTATGGGGTTCTGTGTGCTTCCTGAACTTGTAAGTCTATTTCTTTCACCAGGTAGGGAAAGTTTTGTCATTATTTCTTCTAATAGGTTTTCAATATTTTGCTCTCTCTCTTCTTCTGGCACCCCCAAAATTCGGATGTTGGTACGCTTAAAGTTGTCCCAGAGGCTCCTTACACTATCTTCATATTTTTGGATTCTTTTTTCTTTTTGTTTTTCTGGTTGGGTGTTTTTTGTTTCCTCATATTTCAGATCTTTGGTTTGATTCTTGGGGTACGTTGATCTACAGTTGAGTTTCTGTATATTCTTTATTTCAGACATTGTATGCTTAATTTCTGACTGGTCCTTTTCCATTTTTTTGGCTTTCTCATTAAGATCCTTAAAGGTCTCACTAAGTTTCTCAGAGGTTTTTAGAAGATTCTTGAGAAACCTTATAAATGTGGTTCTGAACTCTATGTCGTCCAGTAGTTTGCTTTCCTCCATTTCTTTCATTCGTGACATGTTTCTTTGTCTCCCCATTTTGGCTGCTTCCCTGTGTTGATGGAGTGACTTTGTGTGGTAGGTGACCTATAGGAGCCAGTAGCTCAGCCTCCCCAATAACCTGAGGAGGACGCTCTTGGTACACCCCTTTGTGGGCTGAGTGCAAAGTCTTGGTGTAGTTAAGCCTTGATTGCTGTTGGTACACTGGGAGGAATTGACCTCCAGGCCAATTGGCTGTGAGGACCCGCTGTGTCTATAATGGAAGAACTGCTGCGCTGGAGACACGCTTATGGTACAGGACTTGTTTCAGTGGGGCTTTGGTGCTCACTGAGTCTGCCTCTTGAATGTGTCACTTATGGATGTGAGGAGTTGAAATCTGGTGTCTCACACTGACCACTAGGTACACTGGCTTCTGGATCTCCAATGGGGTGCAGGTCAGCTACTGTCTGAGGCCACCCAGCAGGAGCTACAGCGAGAACGACAGTTTTCTTCTCTTTGCTTGGGGTTTGGAGGTTTTGGAGCTGTCTGACCTGGGCTGCAAGTTTGCTAGGTTAAGCTGCGATAGGGCAGGCCATTCATATGCTAAAGCCGCTGCTTGGAGCTTGGGTGGGTTTGTAGGTTGTGCGGGGCGGGGTCTCAGGGCATCACTAGGCTGGGGCGTGGCAAACAGCGATGGCTGCCAGTTAGCCAGCTCTCTGTCTCCGACCTGTCCCTGCGCCCCGCGCCCCAGCGCAGTAAACAATTATTCCTGTGCGCAGCTCTGCAAGCAAGCCACCCTCACTTTCCGACCCCACGGCAGACAGTCCAGCTTCTCCCCGTAGGAGTTTGGGTCCTCCGCGTCTCCCCAGAAACTGGAGTTCAGAGTAATTGGGAGCTTGTCTCCCTTCGGGTTGAAAAAAGCTACGCCTGCCGCCAGCCCGGATGGCACGCCTCCGTACCTCAGCTTTTCAGTGCTTGTGCACGTCTCAATGCTCTTTTCTCTTTCCTTCTAGTTGTAGAACTTCCACTCAGCCAGCTTTCCCATGGTTCTGGGTGATAGACGTTTTGTCTTAGTTGTAGTTTTGAAATTGTTTTGTGAGGCAGCAGTTTAGGTGTTTACCTACGCCTCCATCTTGGACCCTCTCCTGTTATGGCCTGCATTTAACTTTCATTTGTAAGACGAGTTGAATGATTGGAAGGAGGCAAAACAACTGAGACCAATAATTATGAAATCACATAATCTATTCCATGCATAGCAAACATCACTGGAAAAGTGGGTGAACTTTGGATTTCCTTTGCTCTTTAATAAAACACAAAGCTGGCAATATCCACCATCCCCCTTCCATAATAAGTGCTGGAAGTCTAAGAATATGGAAATGAGTTCTGTGAACAGCAAAATGGACTTTGGAACTTTGTGGGCCATTGAAACAAAAAGCTTCCAGTTCTCCTCTTATGAAAGACATGAAAAGTCTCATTTTGAGGTTGTCAAACATACCTCTTTTCCATTAAATAAGGTATTACTCAAGATTATGCACTCACTGTCTGCAGCTTACCTTAACCATTCCTCTAAACTTCTGTAGACCATTTTGGCGTTTTAACCAGAAAATTACATTGGACTTGAGTATCACTCGACTCACAGGAAAACCCATGATGGGTTACAACTGTGCGGACGACCAGAACCCTTCCCTCGCTCAGTCTGTGTAGCAGCAAAATGATAATGGAAACAAAAAAGGCAAATACCTGTGGCCCAAAGCAATAGGAAGTCTTGTCTCAGATTACCCATGTCTAAACTTGTGATTACTATTACATGCAATAAAACTTTTATTAATTAAAAAAATTGATTTCAGAGAGGAAGGGCAAGGGAGAGAGAGAGAAACATCAATGATGAGAATCATTGATTGGCTGCCTCCTGCATGCCCCACAGTGCAACCCAGGCATGTGTCATGACCGGGAATAGAACTATGATCTCCTGGTTCATAGGTTTACGCTCAACCACTGAGCCACTCCGGCTGGGCATGCAATAAAACTTTTAACCACATCTATACCTTTATTGGAACCATTACTGTTAATCACAGCCATCAACTGCCTGTATTGCTCCCCATGCTGATATCTGCACTGGAGTAATTCCTCCTCAGTGTTTAAAATTAATTAGATGGTGGAAGTAAAAATGATCAACAAGGACATCCTCATTCACTGAGGCCCTGACCCTTCATAGAGAAGAGAGACACACACATATCCAGCCATCTATGACCTCACAAGATACTGTTTACTTTTTTTCAAAGCCTTTATTTCCTTCTTATATACCCAAAGTGTTGGCATACAATGCTGTATTAGTTTCAGATGTACAATATTTATATAGCTTACAATGTGATCACCACATTAAGCCTAATAATCATATATCACCATGCAAATTTATCATATTAACTATATTTCCCTTATCTTCTTTTCACCCATTCCCCCACTTCTCTCCTATCAAACATCAGTTTAATCTTTTTTTTTTTTTAGATTCAACATGTAAGTGAAACCATATATTTATCTCTTTGATTTATATCACTTAGCATAATACCCTCTACGTCAGCTGTGGGCAAACTACGGCCCACGGGCCGGATCCGGCCCGTTCGGCTGTTCTATCTGGCCCACGGAGCTGAAAGAGCGGAGGGTTCTCTTGCTCTCCCCTCTGCTCCTTTACTTTGAATTTATATTACTTCACACAAACACTCCATCCATACTTTTGTTCCGGCCCTCCGGTCCAGTTTAAGAACCCATTGTGGCCCTCGAGTCAAAAAGTTTGCCCACCCCTGCTCTAGGTCCATTGTTGTTGCAAATGGCAAGATTTCATTCATTTTCATTGGTAATATTCCATTGTATATATGCACCACTTCTTTATCCATTCATTTATCAAATGGACACTTAGTTTCCATGTCTTGACTATTATAGAGGCCCAGTGCACAAATTCGTGCATAGGTGGGGTCCCTCGGGATTGGGCTGAAACCCACAGTCCAACACTGCCTACAGCTCCTACCTGCTGCTCCCGCTCATCCTGGCCCCACTGTGCCTGCCATGGGCTCACACCCAATCAATCTCAATCAGGAGAGGCTCAAGCTCTTGCCAGCCATGAGCCCTGTGTCTGGTGCCCTCCCATGGGGAGTGGCCTGCAGGATCGGGCTGAAACCGCTCTCTGACATCCCCTGAGGGGTCCCAGATTGTGAGGGCACAGGCCAGGCTGAGGGACCCCACTGGTGCACGATCAGGCCAGGGAGGGGCTGTGGGGGGCTCCAGGGCATGTTTGGCCCATCTCGCTCAGTCCCAATTGGTTGGATCCCAGCAGCAAGCTAACCTACCAGTTGGAGCATCTGCCCCTGGTGGTCAGTGCACATCATAGCGAGTGGTTGAGCAGCCTTAGCATATAATTAGCATATTATGCTTTGGTTGTTTTGCCATTTGGTCTATTTGCATTTTACCCTTTTATTATATAGGATAATGCTGCAATTAACATAGGGTCCATATATATATATTTTTTGAGTGTTTTCATTTTCTTCATATATCCAGAAGTGGGATTGCTGGATCATATGAGTTTCATTTTAGTTTTTGGAGGAATCTCTATACTGTTTTCCATAGTGGCTTTACAAAAAATGGTGGGTATTTTGAATCTAGTGCCTGACAGGAGAGGAACATTAAAAAACTGCATCAAGACCATAGTTTCTGAGCAAAAAAGGCTCAAATGGAATAGGAACCTTACCTTTCTCTCTTGCTAGGTTTGTTCTGACAATTTATCTGAATCCAAAGGGTCAGTTGATATTATAAAGTTTGCTAAAGAGCAAGCAACTTTATACATTTTAACTGAGGTACTTTATATAAGTGTCCCATATACCATAGGTAATATTCCCATGTTTAGGTAAGAATATGATTATCAAAGACAGAATTTAGTTTTCCTCCTCACAATATCCAATACACAGGAACATTTCCCTTCCTGGAATACCTATCCCATCACTTACCACAAACCCAAACTGCGTAAGATTTCTCACTGATGCAGTCCATTTATCATTTATGGTCATCCTTATCACAATTCATTACACCGTTTTCTTTAGTATAGATGTGATCCTACAGTTTTTGGCAAGAAGGCACCAACAAAACCATGATTTAAGGTTTTATTGAAGATTTAATGAGAGGTTAGTTTAATCACGAACATTTTTAACTATAGGAAAATAAACTTGCCTGAGGAAAAAATACATGATAACACTGATTTAAAATGTATGATTAAGTTGACAAAAATCACAAAATTGATCTAAAAATCCACAATTGCAATGGGATGTTTTATTATTATTTTTTTAAAATATATTTTATTGATTTTTTACAGAGAGAAAGGAAGAGTGATAGATAGTCAGAAACATCGATGAGAGAGAAACATCGATCAGCTGCCTCTTGCACACCTCCTACTGGGGATGTGCCCGCAACCAAGTTACATGCCCTTGACCGGAATCGAACCTGGGACCCTTCAATCCGCAGGCTGACGCTCTATCCACTGAGCCAAACCGGTTTTGGCGCAATGGGATGTTTTATTAATATATGTTGTCAGTAAGTGTAACATATATGTTAGTACATAAGCTGTTTGAAACAATTGAAAACATTTCTAAGAACATCTATAGAAGCATTTGTTTGATAAAAAACAACATAGTTTTAAATCACATACAAACATAATTGAAAATGTCCTAAGGACTTATGTTCAGCTGTGAGTAACTGGAAATATCCACAATCTGCCTGATGTGAGAAAGGTGGTAGTTCTCACATGGAAGGACTGAGTCAGAGCAGTCACTGCACACTGCAGCAGGGGAAGACTCCATGTAGTTCTTTTTGACAGCACCTCTGTAGCTGTCTTGGTGGAATCAGGAACACATAGTCACTAGCAATATTAACAGAATGAGTTGTTTACTTTGCAATTTAGACCTTATACAAGTACAGTCTAGAGAAGTCAGCGTTTCAGCGAACATTCTCAAACACAACAGTCTGAATTTGTTTTTTGGTGGACACTTGAAGGCTTGTAGAAAAAGCCAAAAGGACAGATCTTTGCTATGGATCTTGTGGAGGCATCTGTGGAAACCTACAGTTCTGAGAAACTGGAAGTCATGTAGTTGCTGGTGGCATTGAGGACACTCTTGACTGGCAGGACAAATAATGACAATGGGTTGGAAGCAGGTATATATGAAACGTCTATGCATCTGTCTCTCTGTGCTCTATGGTTCAAAAACAGGCCTTCTGAATCTCATGCAAATGAGGTTATTAGTGAATTTTAACATGAAAGCATAAAAAGAACAGGAAATGTTCTAGAAAATATAGGGCACAACCTTACTCATGTTGACATAACACATTTCAGGAGAGCTATCTCCAATTCTACATTTTATTGTCATGTCACAGGTATCTTTTTTTATGTGTGTGGAAAATATAAAAGCTTATTGGTCTACCTAAGATAATGTTATTATGAAAAATGAATCAGAGTTTAAGTGTTAAAAATACATAGGAAAGTAGCTAGAAATGTAATTTTAATCTCACAGACTTGAAACACTGCGAGCAGTAACCACTTTATGTTCACTGTTGTATTTCTAGTGTCCAGCTCAGGCACATAGTAGGTACTCAATATGAATAGAGGGATGGCGATGCCACTGGTTGACTTGAATGATAGCAAATAATCATTCTAATTGTATTATGGGCAAACAATACCTTAAATAGTGACATCAGAGTATCATAGGAGGATTTATTGGAGGGGAAAATGTAGCTTTGGTGCAAATATATTGTAGCTGTGAATTTAAATATAAAATATACTTGTAATCATCTTAAGATTATTCTGTAAATTTGAAGCTGATGTTAATACAGGTAGCTCTTCTTCTTTGTTTTTGTTAATCCTCATCCAAGGACATTGTTCCACTGATTTTTAGGGAGAGTGGAAGAGAGAGGGAAAGACAGAAAAACATTGATGTGAGAGAAACATATTGATTTGTTGCCTCCTGCACGAGGCGACCAGGGCCTGGGCCTGGGAGGAGCCTGCAACCAAGGTACATGCCCTTGACTGGAATTGAACCTGGGACCCTTTGGTCTACAGGCCAATGCTCATTCACTGAGCCAAATTGGCTACAGCCAGGAAGCTCTTAATGTGAAGTCTGCTTTCCAAATCACAGTCAGAGGGAATGACAGAGTGCAGGGAAAGATGTAAATAGTAATTCAAGTGATATTATAGTCTTTAATAAACTTTGCATATTTACAAATTTATGCCAACTATCCTTTAGTAAGGAAAATTAGTAAGGCTCTTTTGATGAAAGAAAAGTTTTTCTCCTAAGAAAAGAGGAATATTTACTATGGTTAAGAAATATCCAGTACTTGCCACGTAAGCCAATCGGAAAACCCTAACAAATACCAACGTGTCACTATTCCCCTTAACTTACAGAGTTAGGTTTTTGTATAAAAATTAATCCTACTAGTATGTAGTACAATTATATTTCAACTCACCCATGGATCCAACAAACTTTAAAATGGAAAAACAAAAAGTTTATAAGCTGATTTAAGAAAAACTACCTACTAAAAGCTTATACTGTTGCTTAAAGAATACTTACAGAATTGTCTGTACTAATTGCTCATTTGCAAAAGTAACACACCCAGAGACTGAGTTTCATAGTCCAGAGAATGAATTTCAGGATGAGTCTCTGATAAAGAAAATGTATTTTTAGCTTTGAAACATTTCTTTCATGTCACTGGAGTATTATATGTGAATTAATTTGCATCAGGCCTTCCCACATAACTTACATTTATAGCTATTTCTCTCCAGTGGAGTTTTCACATAACTTTGAGTGTATTTGTAAAGAGCGAAGACCTTCCTGCATTTATCAGTTATAATTTATCCAGTGTGCATTCTCATGACATGTTTATGTAAGGATGTGGGCCAATTGAATGCTTTCCCACAATGCTTACACTGAAGAAGTTTCTCTCCAGTGTGAATTCTTTCATGGCTTCTAAATGAACTGGGTCGACTAAAGGCTTTCCCACATTCTTCACATTTATACGGTTTTTCCCCAGTGTGCACTCTCATGTGACCTCGGAAGGTTGTGCGATAAATGAAAGCTTTCCCACATTCTTTACATTCATAGGGTTTCTCTCCAGTGTGAGTTCTTTCATGTACTTGAACATAACTTGAACAACTGAAGGCTTTACCACATATTTTACATTCATAAGGTTTCTCTCCAGTGTGAGTTCTTTCATGTATTCGAAATGAACTGGGACAGTTGAATGCTTTCCCACAGTCCTTACATTTATAAGGGCCATCTCCAGTGTGTGTCATCATGTGTCTTCGAAAGCTTGTGAGAGACACAAATGCTTTCCCACATTCCTCACATTTATAGGGTTTCTCTCCAGTGTGAGTTCTTTCATGTATTTGCAAACCTAGAGCAGAACTGAAGGTTTTCCTACACTGTTTACATTCATAGGGTTTCTCGGCACTGTGAGTTCTTTCATGTCTTCGAAAGGAAGTGGAACAACTAAGGGCTTTACCACATAGCTTACATATATAGGGTTTCTCTCCAGTGTGAGTTCTCACATGGACTTGAAAAGTAGTGAGCCAATGGAAAGCTTTTCCACACTCCTTACATTGGTAGGGTTTCTCTCCAGTGTGAGTTCTTTCATGTGTTCGAAAAGAACTGGAACAACTGAAGGCTCTACCACATTGTTTACATTTGTAGGGTTTTTCTCCAGTGTGAGATCTTTCATGTATTCGATATGAACTGGGACAATTGAATGCTTTCCCACAGTCCTTACATTTATAACGTCCATTTCCAGTATGTGTTATCATGTGTCTTTGAAAGCTTCCAAGAGAAATAAAGGCTTTCCCACATTCCTTACAGTCATAGGGTTTCTCTCCAGTATGAGTTCTTTCATGTTTTCGAAGAGAACTGGGACAACTGAAGGCTTTACTACACTTTTTACATTCATAGGGTTTTTCTCCAGTGTGAGTTCTTTCATGACTTCGATAGGAACTGGAACAACTGAGGGCTTTACCACATTGCTTACATTCATAGGGTTTCTCTCCTGTGTGAGTTCTTTCATGTGTTTGGAAGGTTTGATGATACCTAAAGGCTTTTCCACATTGTTTACATTGATAGGGTTTCTCTCCCGTGTGAGTCCGTTCATGTTTGCGAACAGATTGACGATACCTAAAGGATTTCCCACATTCCTTACATTTATATGATTTCTCTACACTGTGATTTCTTTCATGTTTTTGGAAAGGTTGAAGATAACTGAAGGCTTTCCCACATATCTTACATTTGTAAGGTTTCTTTCCATATTCCTGATACTTGCATGATTTGGGTGCAGTGTGAGATCTCATGTGTCTGTTAAGGGATGAACGACTCATGAAGACTTTTCCACACACACTGCACTCCCATGGTTTTACTTTAGAAGTTTTGTTGTTCAGATTAAGATTTGAAATACGGTTGAAGTTTTCTCCACATTGACTACCTTCTTTACTTTCACAGAGTCTTTCTACCATATGATGTCTATAAAAAAACCAGGAGTACATGATTAGTGATTTCTTTATTAATTTACATTTATTCACAAATATTAGAATTATGTTTTTACAATTCATAGGGAAAGAGTAGGTTTTCTGCCCTGTCTGAATTGTTTGAAACTGAATATAATCAATGCTCTTAAAGAAGGTTTGACCTATTATTAAAATAGTACTATTCATATATGGAGTTTCTGAATACTGTTTCCAAGTAAACTATTTTGGAAACACTGAACATCTTATGTCACAATTTAGAAAACATTCTTGGTAAAATTTTTCTAAAATTAAATAAATTTAAAGCTATGTCTGTTTTTATTAATTATTATTTCAATTACAGTTTACATATATTATTATTTTGTATTAGTGTCATGTGTACAGCATAGTGGTTGTCCCCTTGATATTTCATACATAGCTATTACAAAACTATTGGCCACATTTCCTATGTTATACCTTACATCCTTATGACTATTTTGTAACTACCAATTTGTACTTCTTTTTAAAAAAAATATATTTTATTGATTTTTTACAGAGAAGAAAGGGGAGGGAGAGTTAGAAACATCAATGAGAGAGAAACATCAATCAGCTGCCTCCTGCACACCCCCTACTGAGGATGTGCCTGCAACCAAGGTACATGCCCTTGACCAGAATCAAACCTGGGACCCTTGAGTCCACAGGCCAATGCTCTATCCACTGAGCCAAACCGGTTAGGGCTAATTTGTACTTCTTAATCCCTTCACCTTTTTCACCCAGCCCCCAACCCCACTCTGATCTTACAACCACCAGTCTGTTCTCTGTATCTATGAGTATGTTTCTATTTTGTTTATTTTGTTCTTTAGATTCCACATATAAGTGGAATCATATTGTATTTGTCTTTCTCTGTGTGACTTATTTCCATTAGTATAATACCCTCTAGGGCAGAGGTGGGCAAACTTTTTGACTCGAGGGCCACAATGGGTTCTTAAACTGGACCGGAGGGCCGGAACAAAAGCATGGATGGAGTGTTTGTGTGAACTAATATAAATTCAAAGTAAAGGAGCGGAGGGGAGAGCAAGAGAACCAGATAGAACAGCCGGATCCGGCCCGCGGGCCGTAGTTTGCCCACGGCTGCTCTAGGGCCATCTGTTGCTAGTGATAAGATTTCATTCTTTTTTTATGTCTGAGTAGTATTGCACTGTATATATGTACAATGTTTTTATCCACTTGTGCACTGATAGGCGCTTGGGTTGCTTCCATATCTTTCCTATTGTAAAGAGTGCTGTAATGAGCATGGGAGTGCATATAGTATTTTGAATTAATGTTTTGGGTTTCCTAAGATATATACTCAGAAGTGGAGTCACTGGGTCATAAGGCAATTCCATTTTTAATTTTTTGAGGAGTGTCTTTAAATTTTGTTTTTAAATTTTCATGACGTACGAAGATCCCCTTGTGGGACACTGATTTCTATTGTGAATATAACTTACCTTAGATTTCTTTCCTGATTTTTGTACTGATCGTCAATATTATGGTCTTCCAATTTTCTTCCTGAAATGCAGACCCAGAAAATTAAAAAAGTTACAGAAGAATTATTACATTGCAGGTCTGTGATGAGCTCTGACTATGCCTGGTTTGTTTACAAAAGTGTTCTCTTCCCCATTCCAAATCAGAGAACAATGCTGAGAGACAAGAAACATCTGTTCTCTAAGTTGCTAAATGAAGGAATGTTGACACCCTTACCTATTGAGGCCAGGTTCTTCAAGGTTTCCCGCATCACATCTCTGTAGAGTTTCTTCTGTGAAGGATCCAGCAGAGCCCACTCTTCCAGGGTAAAGTTTACAGCCACATCTTCAAAGGCCACTGAATCCTAAAGCATCCCACATATGTATTGATAAGAAGTTCACATATGTTGTGATACCAAAATATTCTAGAAAAATGGTGGCAGAGTAGGAGGATGCTACATGGACATGCTCCCAAGAACAAGCTGGAATTACAACTGAAATATGGAAAGGCTTCCTGAATAATCAATGAAAAACTCAAAGGAGAGAACCCTGATACCCAAGGACCAAAGGTGGAGACCACATAGAGACTGGTAGGAAGGGCAGAGGCACAAAAGGGCTGGATGGGCAACCACAGGCGGCAACTGAAGTCCCAGAGAGATATCTCAGTTGGGGGGGGGTGCCACTGAGAACTCTGGGGTCTAATCCACAAGCTGGAGCACCAAACTCTGGGGTCTAATCCACAGCAGAGAGCACCAAACTGAGGAGGGTACCCACATAACAACTAGCTGTGAAAAGTGTCTGCCAGGGAGTGGCAGCTGAAAGTTCGGGCACCCTCTTAAAGGGCCAATGCACAAAAATTCCCTGTGGAGCCATCCACCTTGTGCTCTGGCAGGAGGAGGGAAAAATGGACTGGAGCTGTGAGAGCAGAACCCAGGACTGGGGACTCAGGAGATAGAGCTCAGAAGGCAGAAAGCCCAAGTTTCCTGGGCTGAGTCATTCCCTCACACAGCAGAGGACATCTTTCCCACACAGACATCTGCCTTGCCTGAGGGGAAGACAGTGGACACAGCCTACTGAAAAACACCTTGCCTTGAGGCCACTTAAAGAGATTAAAAATAACAATTAGCCTCCAGGCAGAAGCAACTGCCCCACCCTGTTGAAAAAACTCACCACACCCGAGGACGATTGCCTGGGGGCAATTCAAGTCAGAATTCTATTAGTCTGTAGACAGAGGCAGTCTCTGGAGGCTTTGAGTCTTTGCCTGATCCAATTAGTCAGAAAGAGCCTTTAACATTGTCCTGCACTAGGGATTGAGAGGTATAGAGGATCTACCTAAAGCATAGTCACAAACCCAAACAGACAACCAAAATGAGGAAACAACAAAACAACCCCCAAATGAAAGAACTAGCAAATTCTCCAGGAGAAGAGATAAATGAAGCAGAGATAAGAAATTTATCTGAAACTGAGTTCAGAGTAATGATGTTAAAAATGCTCAACAGTATGAAAAAAGATATAGTAGCTATGAAAAAAGAACAGTCTGAGATAAAGAATGACATAACACAAATAAAGAACACATTGTAAGGAATACACAGCAGATTAGGGGGAGCTGAGGATTGAATCAGTGAATTAGAAGACAGAGTTGAAAATATCACTCAATTAGAGAACCAAAAAGAAAAAAACAATTAAAAAATAGGAGGACAGCTTAAGGGAGCTGTGGGACAATGTGAAACGTAACAATATTAGAATAGTGGTTGTGCCAGAAGAGGCTGAAAGGAAGAAAGGAATAGAAAAGGTGTTTGAAGAAATAATGGTAGAAAACTTCCCTAACCTGGCAAAGGAAAAACTCACACAAGTTCAGGAGGTACAGGGAACCCCAAACAAGAAGAACCCAAACAGACCCACGCCCAGACACATAATTAAAATGCCAAAAATTAAAAACAAAGAGAGAATCTTAAAGGCAGTAAAAGAAAAGAAAATTGTTACCTACAAAGGAGTTCCCATAAGGCTGACCCTGATTTCTCATCAGAAACTCTATAGGCCAGAAGGGAATGGCATGAACTACTCAAGGTTATGGAAAGCAAGGATCTGAGACCAAGATTACTATATCCAGCAAGGCTATCACTCAAAATAGACAGTCAAATAAAGAGCTTCCCAGACAAAAAAAAGGATAAAGGAGCTCATCACCACCAAGCCAGAATTACAAGAAATGCTAAAGGGATTGCTGTAAGGGATTTCTGAGAATAAGAAAGAGAGAGAGAAACCTAGCGATACAGAATTAAAATAGCAATAAATAAATACCTCTCAATAATAACCCTAAATGTAAATGGATTAAATAATCAAAAGGTGTAGGATTGCTGAATGGATACAAAAACATGACCCAACTCCATGCTGTCTACAAGAGACCACCTCAAAACAAAACACACACACAGGATGAAAGTGAAGGAATGGAAAAAAATTTTCCATGCAAATGGAAAAGAAAAAAAAAAAAGCTGGAGTAGCAATATTCATATCCGAAAAAGTAGACTTTAAAAGCATCATGCTAGGCAAAATAAGCCAGCTGGAGAAAGATATCATATGATCTCCCTCATTTGTGGAATATAATGAAAAACATAAACTGATGAACAAAAATAGAGCCAGAGGGGTGGAAAATATTCTAGAATATAACAGAAGTAATCCTGTTACTTGCAGATTTTTAATATTTCCTACAACTTTTGTGATAGCATACTATGCTAGTACAGTTTTGGTGATATTATTATACTTAAAATCCTTTTATTCTTGAAATATTAATGTTTACTGCATGTAATATTATATGTAAGATCATTTTTCTTGAATAATTGGTGTTTATTGCATGTAACATCATATTTAAAAATCATTTTTCTTCAGATATTAATGTTTATTGCCTGTAACATTATTATATTTAAGATGCTTTTTTTTTTGAAAAAAATTCTATGACTTGGTCACCAGAATTCATATTCTCTATACATAAACCACTTCCTCCTTACTTAATAGCATCTTCAATCGAGGAGAAACCAAGATGGCGGCATAGGTAAACACCCGAACTTGCTGCCTTGCACAACCACTTCAAAACTACAACTAAAAGACAAACGGACATAATCCAGAACCACAGGAAGGCTGGCTAAGTGGAAATTCTACAACTAGAAGGGAAGAGAAAAGCACACTGAGACTCAGAGGAGCTGCGGAAGTAAAGTGCAGAGGTACGGAGGCGCGCGTGCACACGCAGAGAGGGCTGGCAACTGAGTACGCGGCTGGCTTTTTCAATCTGCAGGGAGACACAAGCTCCCAACTGCTCTGAACTCCGGTTCTGGGTGAGACTCTGGGGACCCAGACTCATATGGGGAGAAACTGGACTGTCTGGCATCAGGTGGAACTCGAGGGCGGCTTTCTCTCAGAGGTGCTTGCAGCGATTACCAAGGGACACTGAGACCCACAGGCCTCTTAGGGCGGGGCTGACAGGAAGCCATTGCTGTTTTCTCTGCCCTGAGACTCCATCCCACCCCAGCTGTGCGCAGAGGCTTTTGCATATGAATGGCCTGGTCCTTTGAAATCTAAACTTACTTAACAAACTGCAGCTGAGTCAGAGAGACCCAGAACATCCAAAAGAAGGCCCAAGGCCGCACAGCAGCTTGCATTGCTTCACAGCTGGGCCTCATCTGGGCACCTCCAAAACCCAAACAAAGAAGAGGAATCTGCAGATCTCTCTGAGCTCCTGCTGGGTGGCCTCAGGCAGAGGCTAAATTAGCACCTCTTTGGAGATCCAAGAGCCAGTGTACCCAGGGGTCAGAGTGGGACCATCCAGATTACAACTCCTCATATCCATAAGGGACACACTCCAGGGGCAGACTCAGTGAGCACCAAAGCCCCACTGAAGCAAGTCTTGCCCCATAAGGGTGTCTCCAGCACAGAAGTTCTCCCATGGTAGACACAGCTGATCCTCACAGCCAATTGGCCTGGAGGTCAATTCCTCCCAGTGATACCAACAGCAATCAAGGCTTAACTACAACAAGACTGTGCACACAGCCCACAAAGGGGTGCACCAAGAGTGTCCACCTCAGGTAACTGGGGAGGCTGAGCTTCTGGGCCCTATAGGACACCTAGCACACAAAGCCATTCTATCAACACAGGGAAGCAGCCGAAATGTGGAGACAAAGAAACAGGTCACAAATGACAGAAATGGAGGAAAGCAAACGACTGGATATAGAGTTCAAAACCACAGTTATAAGGTTTTTCAAGAATTTTCTAGAAAAGGCCGATAAATTTAGAGAGACCCTCGAGGATATGAAAAAGGACCAACTAGAAATTGAGCATACACTGACTGAAATAAAGAATAATATACAGAGATCCAACAGCAGACTAGAGGAATGCAAAAATCAAGTCAAAGATTTGAAATACAAAGAAGCAAAAAAACACCCAACCAGAAAAGCAGAAAGGAAAAATTCCAAAAATATGAAGATAGTGTAAGTAGCCTCTGGGACAACTTCAAGCGTACCAACATCCGAATTGTGGGGGTGCCAGAGAAGAGAGAGAGCAAGATATTGAAAACCTATTTGAAGAAATAATGACAGAAAACTTCCCCCACCTGGTGAAAGAAATAGACTTACAAGTCCAGGAAGTGCACAGAACCCCAAAGAAAAGGAATCCAAAGAGGACCACACTAAGACACATCATAATTAAAATGCCAAGAGCAAAAGACAAAGAGAGAATATTAAAAGCAGCAAGAAAAAAAGAGTTACCTGCAAGGGCGCACCCATACAATTGTCAGCTGATTTCTCAACAGAAACTATGTAGGCCAGAAGGGAGTGGCAAGAAATACTCAAAGTGATGAATAGCAAGAACCTACAACCAAGATTACTCTACCCAGCAAAGCTATCATTCAGAATTGAAGGTCAGATAAAGAGCTTCACAGATAAGAAAAAGCTAAAGGACTTCATCACTGCCAAACCAGTATTATATGAAATGCTGAAAGGTATTCTTTAAGAAAAGAAGAAGAAAAAGGTAAAAATAAAAATTATGAACAACAAATACATATCTATCAAGTGAATGTAAAAATCAAGTGAATAAAAAATCTGATGAACAGAATAATCTGGTGAATATAATAGAATCAGGGGCATAGGAAGGAGTGTACTGACAATCCTCTGGGGGAAAGGGATGTGGGGGTGCGGGAAGAAACTGGACAAAAATCTTATACCTATGGATGTGGACAGTGGGGGGGTAGTAAGGGCATGGGGTGGGGTGGGAACCGGGTGGAGGGGAGCTATGGGGGGAAAAAAGAGGAACAACTGTAATAATCTGAACAATAAAGATTTAATAAAGCTTAAAAAAATAGCATCTTCAATCTTTCAGGCACATAATTTCCCTAAACACTGGTCTCTGAAAAAGATCATTAACCCACTGACATCTAAATGCTGAGGATAGAGAAAATGCTTTCCACAGTAATTATGATGGTATAATTTACCCATTCAATTAAAGAACAGAATAGGAAATCCCCACTTCTTGGTGGGTATACAGAGACCATTGTTTAGGTTCAGCTTTAGTGGAATTCACAGAAAGAACCACATTTCAGACCTTATTTAAGAAGCTTCTAGAGCAGTGGTTCTCAACCTTTCTAATGCCGCGACCCTTTATTACAGTTCCTCATGTTGTGGTGACCCCCAGCCATAAAATTATTTTGGTTGCTACTTCATAACTGTAATTTTGCTACTGTTATGAATCGTAATGTAAATATCTGTGTTTTCTGATGGTCTTAGGCGACCCTGCTAGCGGTTCTCAACCTGTGGGTCGCAACCCACAGGTTGAAAACTGCTGCTGTAGAGCCTAAGACCATCAGAAAACACAGATATTTACATTACGATTCATAACAGTAGCAAAATTACAGTTATGAAGTAGCAACGAAAATAATTTTATGGCTGGGGGTCACCACAACATGAGGAACTGTATTAAAGGGTTGCGGCATTAGAAAGGTTGAGAACCACTGTTTTAGAGAATCCCAAAGATGACAGGAGAGAGAAAAGAAAGGACACCAGATGTAGCCTGATACTTACAAGTATACAAATAGTAAACACAGGTTAAATCCTTGCTAGATAAATATAAAAACCTCACACTAAAGGCCTATTTACCAAGATTCCTTCTTCACAGTACATCATGTCTAGCTTCCAACAACACCAAAATCACATAGCACACTAAAAGACTTACTCTTGAAAGAAGCTAGGGGGGAAAACACACCTTAGCTATGAATAAACAACAGTAAGAATTAAGTCAGACTTTTTTTTTGGGTCTTAAATAATGCAAGCAAGAAGAGACTGGAATGAAATATTTAAAGTGTTGATGGAAAAACAAACAACCTAACTAAAACTGTGTTGAATGAAATTATCCTTCAAAAGTGAGAGAAATTTCTGAGACAAATATTGAGAAAAATTTTCACCAGTACATCTGCTTTACCTTGCAAAACGTATTAAAGGAAATTATTCAAAAGGAAGGAAAATGAGACCAGCCTGCGTGGCTCAGTGGTTGAGCACTGACCTATGAACCAGGAGGTCATGGTTCAATTCCCAGTTAGGGCACATGCCCGGGTTGTGGCTCGAGCCCCAGTGTGGGGCGTTTAGGAGGCAGCCGATTAATGAATGTCTCTCATCATTGATGTTTCCATCTCTCCCTCCCTCTCCTTCATCTCTGAATAAAAAAAAGGAAGGAAAATGATGAAGAAAGGGAGAGCATCTGAGAAGGAATAAATGAAAGTAAAATAACATTACCTTAAAAATTCTCAATTTCTAAGATAATATTGTTCAAATAATACTAGCAACGAAGTATTCAGTAATTATATCTTATGGATAAGTGAAATGAACAGTAACAATGTTATAAGGTGCAGAGAGAGAGGAATTGGGAATACTCTGTTATGAGAAATGTATACAACCAGTGAAATGGTTTAGCATTGCTTGAAAGAGGACTTGGGTTAACTGTAACTATATACAGCAAATTTAAGGGCAACTAATAAGAAAGTTAAAAAAGAAGTATAAATATGCCAAGAAAGAAGAAAAAATAAAATCAGGTAAAATGCTCAAAGCCTGAGAAGGAAAAAAAAAAAGTGAAAGGCAAAAAAGAAACAAAGAACAAGGACAACAAATAGAAAACACCAAACATTATGGTAGATGTTAATCCAACTATATCAACAATCATTTTAAAAGTCAATGTTATATAAAAAAAAAACCAACTGAAAGATACTGTCATAGTGAATAAGAAATAACTTCCAATTATATGTTGTCTATAATACTAAAGTCACGTTAACAATAAAGACAGATTGAAATTGAGGAATGGAAAAAGATGTATGTTAACATTAAGAGAAAGTTGGCATGTCTATATTTTTAGACAAAGCACAGGGAAAAGAGAGGCTTTACAGTATGATCAAGTGGTCAAGTCTTTAAGGAGACACAGCATTCACCAGCATCAACCCATGAGCCAGGAGGTCATGGTTTGATACCTGGCCAGAGCACATGCTGGGGTTTTGGGCTCTATCCCCAGTCGGGGGTGTTTAGGAAGCAGCCAATCAGTGATTCTCTCCATCATTGATGTTTCTATCTCTCCTTCTCTCTTCCTCTCTGAAATCAATAAAAACAAAATTTTAAAAAATTAAGAAGAGGTAAATTAAAAAAAAGCAATTACCAGGACCAGCAAGAAGAAAATCAGAAAAGCCACAGCTGAATTGATCAGGTCCATCAAACAACTGGATTTACTAAGAACTGTGGAATACTTTATCGTCAAGCAACAGCAGAATATACATTCTTCTCAAGTTCACATGGAAAATACATAAAGATAGAACACATTCTAACATAAAACACACCTTAACATATTTGAAAGAAAAGAAATAATACAAAATATGCTCTCAGACCACAAAGGCATTAATCTAGAAACCATTAACAGAAAGATTGGGAAACCCTCAAATACTTGGGAGATTAAACAACACACTTCTAAATAACTCATGGATCAAAGAAGAAGTCTCAAAAGCAATGAAAACCTTTGAACTAAATGAAAATGAAAATACAATTTCCAAAAAACAGTGCCTGGAGGGAAATTTATAGTATTGAAGGTATACAATTGAAAAAAGAGATCTGTAATCAATTACCTAAGCCTCTACCTTACAAATCTAGAAAAAGAAGAGCAAATTAAATCTAAAGTAAGCACAAGAATAGGAATAAAAACCAAAGAAATCAATGAAATTACAGGGAAATCGTAAAAAATCTACACAACCAAAAGTTGGTTCTTTGAAAATATTAATAAAATTGAGCAACACTATACAAGCCAAGAAAAAAGGAGAAAAGACAAATTATTAATATCAAGAATGAGCCCTAGCTGGTTTGGCTGAGTGGACAGTGTCGGCCTGTGGACTGAAGGGTCCCAGGTTCGACTCCAGTCAAGAGCACATGCCTGGGTTGCAGGCTCAATCCCTAGTAGGGGGCATGCAGGAGGTGGACAATCAATGATTCTCTCTCATCATTGATGTTTCTCTCTTCCTTTCTCTCTGAAATCAATAAAAAAGATATTAAAAAAAAAAAAGAATGAGGAAGGGGCTGTGGAAATGTAAAAAAAAAGCATTTGACAAAATTCAAATAAATTTATGGTAACAAACTAGGAAACACCCTCTTAAGAAACACCCTCTATAAGAAACTTGCATTTAACCTACTTAATGGTGAGAAACTGGATGCTTTCCTGGTAAGATCAAGAAGGCAATGATGTCCCCTCACATCAGTACTAGACAACACTATAAAGTCTAAGCTAATACAGTAAAACAAGAAAAATAAATAAAAGGTATACAGAATGAGAAGAAATTAAAGTTGTCTTTGTCACATATGACATGATTATTTATGGAGAAAATCTCAAAGAAAACAACAACAAAGAAAACCCCTTGAACTAGTAATAGAGTAAGACTGAAAAATTAAATGGTTAATACACACAAGTCAATTTTTTTCCTGTAGATCTAAACAAATATAATCAACTGATCTTTTAAAAATATTCTTAACTGAGGATATGTTCTTAGTGATTTTAGTGAGAGAGATGAAGGGGGAGAGGAAGGGAGAGAGGGAGAGAGAGATAGAAAGAAACATCAATCAGTTGCCTCTGGTACGCGCCCCAACCAGGGATTGAACCGGCAACCTCGGTATGTGCCCTGACCTGGAACTGAATCCACAACCTTTTAGTGTATGGAACAACGCCCCAACTAACTGAGCCATCAGCCAGGGCTGATCAACTGATCTTCAACAAAGGATTGGAGACAAGTCAATGGAGAAAACATAGTCTTTTCAACACAGAGTGCCAGGAAAACTAGATATCCATGTGCAAAAATCAATCTAATCAATCAATCTAGATACAGATCTTACACTTTTCACAAAAACTAACTCAAAACAGATAATAGATCTTATATAAAGTGCAAAACTAAACTCCTAGAAGGTAACATAGGAGAAAATCTAGGTGACCCAAGGTTTGTGATGACTTTTTAGATACAACACCAAAAGCAAGATTGATGAGAGAAAAAAATAAGTTTGACTTCATTAAAATAAAACCTGCTCTGCGAAAACAGTGTTAAGAGATTGAAAACACAAGCCACAGACTGGGAGAAAAATCTTTCCAAAACACTTATCTGATAAAGGATTGGTATCCAACAATAAGAAGATAAGCAACACAAATGGACAAAAGATCTGAACATCCACTTCACCAAAGAAGACACACAAATGGTAAATAAGCATAGGAAAAAATGCTCAACATCATATATCTTTAGGAATTGCAAATAAAAGAAGAATGAGATATTACTAGGCACTTATTACAATGACTAAAATTCAAAACATTGAGAGCAAACACTGAATAATGGCAAAGATGTGGAGCAACGGGAACCTTCATACACTGCTGGGGGAATGGAAGACAGTATGCCTACTTTTGAAGATAGGCAATTTCTTAAACTAAACCTATTCTTTTTTAAAAAAATATATTTTTGTTTATTTCAGAGAGGAAGGGAGAGGAAGAGAGAGAAACATCAATGATGAGAGAGAATTAGTTATTCACTGCCTCCTGCACGCCCCCTACTGGGATTGAGCCCGCAACATAGGCATGTGCCCTTGACTGGAATAAAACCCGGGACCTTTCAGTCCGCAGGCTGACACTCTATCCACTAAGCCAAACCAGCTAGGGCAAACTAAACCTATTCTTATCATACAAGCAAGCAATCATACTCCTTATTTCCCCAAATAAGTTGAAAACTTACGTTTATAAAAAATCCTGAATGTTTATAACAGCTTTATTCACGACAACTAAGACTTACAGGTAACAAAGATATCTTCCAATAGGTGAATGGAAAAATAATCACTGGCCCAGCCGGTGTTGCTCCGTGGTTGAGTGTCCACCCATGAATCATGGTTCGATTACCGGTCAGGGCATATGCCCGGGTGCAGACTCGATCCCTGGTGGGGGGCGTGTGGTAGGCAGCCGATTGATGATTCTCTCTCATCATTGATGTTTCTCTCTCTCCCTTCTCCCTTCCTCTCTCTGAAATCAATAAAAATATATTTAAAAATTAATCACTGGAACATCCATACAATGAAATATTCAGTGATAAAAGGAAATGAGGTATCAAGCCAAAAAGACATGGAAAAACCTTGAAACCATATTACTAAGTGAAAGCAGCCAATATGACATGGCTACCCACGTATGATTCCAAGCATACTTCTGGAAAGGACAAAACTATGAGACAGTGAAAGATCTTTGGTTGCCAGGGATTTGGGGGTGGGAGGAAGAAACGAATGAATAGGTGGAGCACGGGCCTTTTAGGGCAGTGAAAGTTTTCTACATGATGTAGAAAAGATGGACACACATCATTTTACATTAGCCAAAGCCCAGAGACTGTACAACACTCAACACTAATATAAACTGTGGACTTTAATGCACTGATATCAAATGTACCACAGTAATATCCTACATAATAACACCCTAATATGCATATCAACCAAACGGGGGAATGACAGGTTGCTATGACGCACACTGACCACCAGGGGGCAGACATTCAATGCAGGAGCTGCCCGCTGGTGGTCAGTGCACTTCCACAGGGGGAACACCACTCAGCCAGAAGCCAGGCTCAAGGCTGGTGAGTGTAGCGGCAGTGGCGGGAGCCTTTCCTGCCTCCAGGGCAGCGCTAAGGACCCCTTGGGGAATGTCAGCTTGTTGGCTTAGGCCCGCTCACTGCCGGCAAATGGACATCCCCCGAGGGGTCCCGGACTGTGAGAGGGCACAGGCTGGGCTGAGGGACCCCTCTGCAGTGCACAAATGTTGTGCACCGGGCCTCTAGAAAGATATAAAAAATAAGGTAAACTATGTGGATGCAGAGGGGTTATGTGGGAACTCTCTACTTTCTGATCAAGTTTTCTGCAAACCTAAAACTGCTATAAAGAAAAGCCAAGTCCATTAAGAAGAAGAAAAAAAAAAAGGCAATACATACATTAATAATGATTGCTGATGACTGATGGCTGAAAGAAGCCATCTTTCATTCAACTGATTTGAAGTTATTTCAATAAGCCATTATGGTGTTCTATGAGGACTGCACCCTGAGACTTGGAAGAGAAGAGAAACTTCCACTGAAGCCTTTTTCAAGAGCCTACTACCCTATATTCTGAGAAGTGAAGTGAGTTCCTTTGTTACCAGTCCTAATGTCTAGAACTCCCACCTGGAGGAGGAGCGTCTTGGGAAGATCTCACGTTATGGCCTTAGTAAATGTGGAGACAGGTATTACCTTCATTTATACTGTGGCAAGCAAGGAAAATCATAGAATTTGTATACCACAAAAGGGCAAGTTGTAGGCAATCATCCAAGAGTCTGTAAACATGGCCAGCAAAGCCAGTTGCTGGTCAGTGCTAAGATGATTGCCTGATGTTTGGTCAGTCATGTTGACCCTTGAGTCCCATCCTTTAAAAGGATGTTCCAATTAAGGGATAACAGTAGTAAGTCTGCCTGAGCTCCATCATGTAGGAATGAGGTGATGTCATCCCAGAAGTCTGTAAACTCCCATTGCTTTTAACTCAGGGAATCCTGAGAAGCTCCCCAGTAAGTCTGGAGGTCTTAGAAAGGGGTGACATCCTTCAGCTCCATGGCACCTGGCAAGGAACTGAGGAGAGGCCACCCCCTCCTGCTGGTAGGATATGCCGAAGGGCACAGGTTTATTATTATTTTTAATATTTTCTTATTGATTTCAGAGAGAGAGGGAGAGATATAAATACTAATGATAAGAGAGAATCACTGATCAGCTGCCTTCTGCATACCTCACACTGGGATGGAGCCTGCAACCTGGGGACTATGCCCTGACTGGGAATCAAACAGTGACCTCCTGGTTCATAGGTTGATGCTCAACCACCGAGGCATGCCAGCTGGGCCAAAGGGCATAGGTTTAGCCATATCTTGTCTGAAGGAGTCTCTACAGTGGAATTGAGTTCTTGAGGTGATGTTTACAGGTCCCAGGGCATAATGGGTAGCTTCCCAAGAGCTGATATTTTCAGGGTTATTTTTAGGATAGCTCTGTAAAAGCAGTGACAACTGTAGTTCTAAGGGCATACAGTTTGGAGCCATCATGGGTAACTCCAGGAGGCATGACAGGAAGTCGCTGAAGCCTCCTTTGGGAAACAGTGTCTGACGGCGCTAAGGGAGTGCCTGTTGTATGGCAATTTGATCAAATCCAGAGGCGCCCCCCCCCCTTTTTAGGGGTACCTATTCAAGGTGGGCCAGCTTGCAAGTAATAACAGAAATAGATTCAAGTAAAATGTGTAAACAAAGACTATGTTGCCTCCAGAGCACCAAAAGAATCTAGACAATATGGGTGCTAAGAGAGATAATAGCGATTTCTTCACTGTGTCCAGGTTACTGAATACTTTTTGGGAATTTAAACAAGGCACTCACCTCTTTTATATGGCAATGGCCTCTCGCCTTTTTATGAGCTCTTTTTGTCACTATTTTTATGTCCTGAACACTCTCAGAAGAGGATGTCATTGGTGTAGTGTCATACCTGTGCTCTTGGAGCAAGTGAAAACTGTTCAGATCCTGCTGCGGAGACTGTGGGTGCTGACAAAGGTGCTGAGGTTCCCTGAGGGTAACCAGGTAAAGGAGTATCATGTCCCTTCAGAGGTGAAGGGCAACTGCAGCTGAGAGGCTGCTGACATAGGTACTGAGCAGAACAAACAGTCAAATCTGTGATGACAGGATATTTACCAGTTGCTGAGTGGATAGAGGCAGTAATTTCTATAATGTTGGGGATGGAAAATAAGGGCTTATTTGGTTCGACCACAGCCTCAAGGTTGCAGTAATCCACTGTGAGGAATCATTCTTTCTTGAAGAACAAGCCAAGTAAAAATTCACCTTTGCCAACCATAGTGAAATCATAAAACTATGATTTTAATAGAAAGTTATAAACTATCCAGTTATTATAACCAATGCAATTAAAGACTGCTCTTCCATCAGTCAATGAAGGATCTTCAAGCATGTTAAGCTCATTTAGGAATTTATTCTATTAAGTTAAATTCAAGCTATCTTTAAAAAAAAAAAAAGGACAAATTTAGCTGTTCATAGGTAAAGCAGAGGGGATAATCACTTCTTCACTAAAACGGTGTACAGTGGTTTTCAATCCTTCAAGGTCCTGTTTAGTTTACATTAGGCCGCATGACTTTAACTGGTGTTAAGGACAGTGGAGTCCCACTTCGTTATAATTTGAAAGTGCCAAAGACTAAATTACAATTTAACTTGTAACTCAGTGGTTTAAACCTTCCCTGCTGGTTGTGGTTTACTTTAAGAAAATGGGTGCTATGACCATGGAGAAATTAGGTAAGACCATAGTTTTCATGGTTAAGGTGAAATATCCCTCTTTGTATTCTATATTATATTCAATAACTCCCTTATCGGGGTATTTGCTTATTAAATTTAGTGGGATCCCTCTGGAATTAGGAGTGTAGATCAGTCTGCCACTTACTGGCTGCCTTTCCCCCTCTTTTCTCTCTTTAAAAACTGCTCTTCTAGGAACAACCAGCTGATGGGTCCACCTCTTGCCCAGGGGACAGACCCCCTCTCCCACCTGTGCCCTACACATTGGGGCCAACCCAGCCTCTGTCACAGAATCACTCTAATAGATATATCCCAACAAAGACCCAGGATTAAGTTAAGGAGGGCCCCGATCCCATACTCCTGTTTCCAAATGCCTTGGATTTTTTTTTTTAAAGTACTGATTTTTAGAGAGAGCGGAAGGGAGGGCTAGAGAGATAGAAATACCGATGAGAGAGAAACATCATCCATCCGCTGCCTCCTGGATGCCCCCTACCTGGGATTGAGCCCGAAATATGTGCATGTGCCCTGACTGGGAATAGACCCAGCACCTTCTGTGCCTGGGACGACGCCCAACCAACTGGGGCACACTGACCAGGGCTTGGAATTCTTCAAACTGTCAATTCTGGTAGGCTGAACATCAATTTAAAGCTTGGTAGGTTCAGCAATGCTACAGGGGTTAGCACCGCTCACAGCACTAGCTCTCCAGCTGCACACAGCGAGGGCTGCCATCAGGCAGCAGAGCAGGTCAGAGCAAGAGAAGACAGATGCACCAGGTGGCTTGTGGCACCAACTGTTATAGTCGGTTGGGGGTGGAGCTGGGGCAAGAATCCTTGTCCAAGGGCAGGGGCTTGTGTGATCTGAATTTCCTGCCATCTCTAGAGGAAAGACCACTCAGACCTTTTCATCAGTTTGTCCAGGTGGGAGCCTGCAGGGCAAAGGGAGGGGGAATCAGTCATGAGCAGTCAAATATTAAAAAGTGTGGGGTTCAACTGCTCATTATAAAGAAACACTAACAAGATGCTTAAGAAATTTAACATTGGTTACTGTGGATGGTTGAAACAAGAGCTTGGAGGGGACCAGGATGTTTGAGCAGTGAGTTGACTTTAAACCAGCCGTGGGTAAACTACGGCCCGCGGGCCCGATCCGGCCCGTTCGGCTGTTCTATCCGGCCCACGGAGCCGAAAGAGCGGAGGGTTCTCTTGCTCTCCCCTCCGCTCCTTTACTTTGAATTTATATTACTTCACACAAACACTCCATCCATGATTTTGTTCCGGCCCTCCGGTCCAGTTTAAGAACCCATTGTGGCCCTCGAGTCAAAAAGTTTGCCCACCCCTGCTTTAAACCTTATCTTACATAGACTTTTGCTAGCCATTGCATGCATTATTTTTCTGAGTAATCCTATCTATTTTTTTAAAAAAATATATTTTACTGATATTTTACAGAGAGGAAGGGAGAGGGATAGAGAGTCAGAAACATCGATGAGAGAGAAACATCGATCAGCTGCCTCCTGCACACCTCCTACTGGGGATGTGCCCGCAACCAAGGTACGTGCCCTTGACCGGAATCGAACCCGGGACCCTTCAGTCTGCAGGCCGACGCTCTATCCACTGAGCCAAACCGGTTTTGGCAAGTAATCCTATCTAATAAAGAGGGAATATGCTAATTAACCCTCATGCTTTCGCAAAGATGGCAGTGCCCACAGCCAATAAGGAGGGAATAAGCTAATTGAATGCCCCACCCTCAAAGATGGTGGTGCCCAGTCAATAAGGAGGGAATATGCTAATTGACTGTCTCGCCCTCAAAGATGGCGGTGCCCACAGCCAATAAGGAGGGAATATGCTAATTGACAGCCATGCCCTCAAAGATGGTGGCGCACACAGCCACAAGATGGTGGTGCCCAGTCCCCTCAGCCCTGCCAGGGCGGCAGGTGCACAGCATGGCCACGCCTGCTCCCAGGCAGGTCCAGCCGCTCCACGCACCTGCCTCTGGAGTCCCCCAGTCCCCTCAGCCCCCCAGCTGCCCAGGACCGGCCCGAGGCGCAGGCAAGTCTCAGATGGTGGCTGCCCAGCCGCCCAGGGCCGCCCGAGGCTTGCGCTGCCAGCCGTGGCAGCAGCAGAGGTGTGATGGGGTGTCGCCTTCCCTTGATCGCCAGGTTGCTTCCCGCCCCTGAGTGAAGGCTCCCAGACTGTGAGAGGGGGCAGGCCAGGCTGAGGGACTACCCCTCTAGTGCATGAATTTTCATGCACTGGGCCTCTAGTGTGTGTGTGTGTATATGTGTGTGTGTGTATATATCTCTATCTATCTATCTATCTATCATATTTTTCCTATTTAATAGTCATTATTTTAAATTAAACTTTTGCTTTTTAAATTTTAATTTAAAATTTATTGTTTTTCTTTTCAACATAGAAAACCATTCTAAGATATAATCCTTTAAACACTAATATTTATGAAAGTTTAAACCACAAAAAAATGAGAAATCTCAAATCTTTTCTAACCGAACTAACCAGAGGCATTATAGCTTCTCCTTACATATCACACTGGGGTATTATTTCAGGTATAAAAGGATATTATACTTTTTGTTGTTGTTAATCCTCATCCGAGGGTATTTTTCTATTGATTTTTAGAAAGGGTGGGAGAGGGAGAGACAGAAACATTGATGTGAGAGAGACACATTGATTGGTTGGCTCCTGCATGCACCCTGACCAGGGCCGGGGAACCTGCAACTGAGATATGTGCCCTTGACTGGAATCGAACCTGGGACCCTTCAGTCCATGGACCGATGCTCTATCCACTGAACCACACCGGCTAGGGCCATATTATACTTAAAAAATACTTTTATTTATTTCAGAGAGGAAGGGAGAGAGATAGAAACGTCAATGATGAGAGAGAATCATTGATCGGCTGCCTCCTGCACGTCCTACACTGGGAATCGAATCGTGACTTCCTGGTTCATTGGTTGACTCTCAACCACTGAGCCACATAGGCTGGGAAAACATACTTTTAAACAATTTTTATTTATTTATTTTAGAGAGAGGAAAGGAGAGGAGAGAGAGAGAGAGAAACATCGATTTGTTGTTCCACTTATTTGTGCATGCATTGGTTGATTGATTCTTGTATGTGCCCTGACTAGGATGGAATCTGCCACCTTGGCTAGTGGGACAATGCTCTAACCAACTGAGCTGCCTGGTCAGGGCAAAGCATACCATAATTTTATTTGGGCCTATCCATTAGATGTATCAGGATTTTCAAAGATTTATTTAAGTTTTGAGTTGTTTTTCTTCTATTAATTAAAATAGGATTTCATTCCCCTTTTGCCTAAGCAATATTACAGCATTTAAAATTTAAAGCTCTCCAGGGACATGCACATACAAAAACTGACCTAAAATATAAAATCTACCTAAGAGCTCAAATACACTCATCTCATATCTTGAGGATCTCTTGCCTAAAAGAAACATATTTTGTTTGGTTCCAGATTTTCTTACCTTACTCCCATGTCTCTCTCAATTAACTTACATTTTGAAAGCCCAAGAACTAAAAATCTTACACACTCATCCAGAAAATAATATTACAGACTGCTATGGAAAACTAGAGTACAGAGCTTCAATATGCAATATTGTGAGTATCCAAAGAAAGAAATGTAAATCTTCAAATCCGGTAAGATAAACTGCCTTCTTCCCCATAGTTCAGAAGAAAACCCACATTCTGAAGCTTGCAGTCCATACACCCCTATTGGGATACAACTCTTTTTAAGAAAAAAATATTTTTATTGATTTCAGAGGTGAAGAGAGATAGAAACATCAATGATGAGAGAGAATCATCCATCTGCCGCCTCCTGCATGCCTCCTACTGGGGATAGAGTCTGTGACCCGAGACTGTGTGCCCTGACTGGGAATCGATGGAACAGTGACCTCCTGGTTCAAGGCTGACTCTCAACCACTGAGCATCCATTGGCCAGGTGGAATACAACTCTTAAAGTGGGTCAGTCCCTGATGATGGAAGGTTGGGGGACTCTGGGAGCTCTACACACCCCTCTCCTGAGGTAATGGAAAGGCTTCCTCTCCCAGGCTTTACTTTTCACAAGTGAGGAAACTCTTAGTCAGATTCAATTTAAGGTCTCACCCCCTCAAAAAAACTCCCAAATTCATAAACCAAGACAGAACTGACCTTCACAGACTTTATCAATGTACACAAATTACTGAGTGCACCTACACAGTGGATGCAATCCTCAAGCCTGTATCTAGAAACAGGACCAAGGAAATCACAGTTACAACCTTAGAAAGAATATCCTCCCGCCCTCTCCCCCTCCTTCCCTATCGCCAGCTTTCAGGGCTGTAGCTTCTCTCAGCATAAAGGCTCCTTCCCTGGTGGGTGTGAGCAGGTAGGACACCTATGAGGGAAGGCTCCCCAGGAAGAAGAAACTGGGCCTTCAAGTACTTCCCTTTCAGGCTCAAGCTGGCCTAAGCTTGGAGACACCAACCTCAGGCTTCTGCTTCCCACCCAGTTGCTCTGGACACCGATATTTTATTTATTTATTTATTTCGGACACCGATATTTTAAATACACAAACCAAGTGTTTGACCAATCCAGCAAAATGACTCAAATGCAGTGTTTGTGTGTAAAGGATGGGAGAATATTGTAAGGCATTTTTCTGGTTCAACAAGAAATTCTGCAAATATCTATTCCTTTAGATAATAAATGTTAGTTAATTATTATTTCCATGGCAAGTAACTGTTTGGGAAACGATCATATTAAACACACTGTTAGATGTTGCGAGTCTAAGCCCTGATTGCATTTGAAATCAACCAAAATAACAGATCTCATAATGTTTCTATACCTGCTCATGGAAAAAGAGAAAGGGAAAAAAATTTTAACAAATGAATGTAATAGTGGAATTTTTTCCTGAAATTCAACTTTTCCTTGGAAATATTTTATAGTCTTTCAAGATCTATCGATTAAATACATTTATATTTATTGAAAAAAAGGAAAATTAAAGTGAATAAAACCACAAACTCAGAGACCTGGAACTGTGATGAAAAGGGCAGATCACCCAGGGAAGTTTCCAAACAGGGACACCCATAGGATGTCTGCGCCCACGAAAGATCCTGGGGGAGAGACACAAGGCTTTTTACACAACACAATTCCAGGTGGTCATTCCACTTTCCTCTTCCATAAAACATCCATAGGCAAAAAAAAAAAAAAAAAAAAAAAAAAAAAAAAAAATTCTTGTAAAAAGATAAATATCCATGGCTGTGTGGAGAAATGACACAATTAAAATACTATCTAGTGTGAAATGCACCATGGCGGTCAAACAGTTAATGATGCCGTGGACTAGGGAGGAAAGAACGGCCTGGGGACCACAGAGACCACAGTTTTTCCCACATAGGAACCCCCAAGACTGAGTCACGATTGTCTCCTGATGGTCCTCCCTGTGACCACTGAACATTCTCGGGGAGACACAACCGGTGACCGGAGAAAACACCGGCGGGTCTGATTGCCGCCGAGCCCCCAGGCTGCGTGCCGCGCCACTGGCAACCTCACATTCCCAAACTCCGGAGTGTCCTCTGGGAGGCCGGGTCCAGCCACGGTGGTTCCACCAACCCCCCTTCCCTGACTTCCCACAGCCGGCCGGCCCACACACTCACCATTTTTCGACTTCAGGGGGGTCCCTGTTGTCCACACTGACTCTCGCAGCAGCTGCGGGTCTCAGTGGCAGAGGGTGTGGAGAAGCTACCTGACGCCTTTAAAAGCCGGCGATGGCGAGAGAAGCGACGAAACCACGGTCCATGCCGTCATCAGAGCGCCGCCCTCACGTACATTACCGGCGACTCCCCTGATTGGACAGTTTGCGAGATCCCGCCCCCTCATGCCCGAGCGACAGCAAATTGGAGGTTACGTCTTTGAGCCGACCTTGTCTTAGCACTGGGTCTGAATCTGACCTTTAACCATAAGGCTGTCAGGCCACTCACGACCCTTCTTCAAAAACAGAGACACTTAAAAATGACCTCTTCATAAGTAATGATGACTCTGGTTCCATTTTGATGGTTGACCATTTCCACAAGGAGATGTCCGCCCTTCCGCCTCCCAACCCCCACTTATCTGGTACTTTAAAGAATCCGGTGGTCTCGGGGGCACTTGGCTCCGGTGGGAAGTTTGAAGCCCATAGTCCTAGACCAGGCCCCAAGCCCCAGATGCCAGCATCAACCTATGAACCAGGAGGTCACCACGGGATTCCCAGTCAGGGCGCATGTCTGGGTTTGCCCTGGATCCCCAGTAGGGGGCGTGCAGGAGGCAGCCGATCAATGATTCTCATCACTGAAGTTTCTATCTCACCTTTCCTTTCTGAAATAAATAAAAATATATATTAAAAAAGAAAAGAAATTCATTTGTGATTGATTAGGGAGGTGGTAGAAAGCAAAGACATAGTGGGGGGGGGCCTCTGGGATTGAACAAAAGATAAAATGACAGACATATACATCTTTTACATAGGTGGGCACAGGATAGTTAATAGTAAACAATTAATATGACAAAAATAACAATGAGAGGATTTGTAGTCTCTGCTCTGGTACCCACAGGAGTCCGGAAAAAGAGAAGTTACCCTGACATTCCAAAGGTATGTTATCTTAGATGCAAAAGACATTAGACAAGTTCAGTTAAGGTAAAGACTGACTTTTGTTAGGGAAGATTCTAGCCTAGGACATGACTACCTGCCATAAACTGCTTTTAGTTAAAAAAGTATTAAAAAATATTTTTATTGATTTCAGAGAGGAAGGGAGAGAGACAGAGAGATAGAAACATCAATGATGAGAGAATCATTGATTGGTTGCCTCCTGCACACCCCCCACTGCGGATCAAACTCACAATCCGGCTATGTGCCCTTGACCAGAATAGAACCCGGGACCCTTCAGTCTGCAGGCCAATGCTCTATCCACTAAGCCAAACCAGCTAAGGCTAGTTAAAAAGTTTTAATTTCAGACTATCCTTTGTTGTTATTTTAGGTCTCTGAGTTTGCAAGGCCACCATGCAGGCATTTCCTGAGCTTGTCAGGTTAGCATGTGTCCCCTTTTTGTCCACAGAGGCTAAGTATCCAAGGGAAAACCTTTTCAAGGAACTCCATTAATACTCATTCTTTGGAAGGTAAAAGGAGGCAAAACGGAAAGAACACTGCTTAGTGAAAAACAATATATGACAAAGGCACGAAGAATAGATCAGGACAGTGGTCATCTAGGGGGACAAAGGCACGAAGAATAGATCAGGACAGTGGTCATCTAGGGGGCAGGACAGCAATGAGAGTCAGGGATGGGAACATCAGGAGACCCTCACCACTGCCCACAGGCCATTTATGAATCTTGATGATTCCAAGGGTGTTTGTTCTGTTATTACTAAGTCTTACAATAACTCAATTTGTACAATCTTTTCTGAATATAGTTTATGGTAAAATTAAGAAGTAATTAAGATTGGAAAAGAACATAATTTGTATATGTTTGTTTGCCCTGTAAAGTTGCAATCTGAGTTTTCATTCACGGTTTTGGCAGCAAAAATTGGTACCAAGCCAAGTGTCTATTTAGAAAGAATGGGTTACATAAATTCACTATATGTACTTTTTAAAAACAAAGGGTATTGCTATGAAAAGATCTGGAGGATTTATCAAAAGGAAAAAAAAAGCCAAGTGTGTTGCAATATGTATATACACTATATTACGTTTCCTATAACCTGCATTGAAAGGTGGACCCCCAACCCCACCCAAAGTTTGGATAAATAGTTGAGACCAATACACACCTACCAGGAACGTATGAAAGGGTTTATAACTTCTGTAACTGAGGTCTCTAGGGAGAGCTGGGCAGGCCTCTCAAGCAAGTGGGAAATGGCTTGAGAGAGCAAGGAAAGAAGCCTGGACTGGATTAAAATATATATATATATATATATATTTTTTTATGGATTTCAGAGATAGAGGTAGAGAATGAGAGTGAAACATCAATCATGAGAGAGAATCATTGATTGGCTGCCTCCTGCATGCCCCCTACTGGGGATTGAGTCTGCAACCTGGGCAGTGCCCTGACTGGGAATTGAACCGTGACCTCCAGGCTCACAGGTCCATGCCCAACCACTGAACCACACCAGCTGGGCTGGACTGGGTTTTTTTAAATTGAGGTTAGGTATGGGGTAGGGTGAGAGTTCACACACACAGACACACAGAGAGGGCTTTCATGGACTGAATATCTTGTCAGCACCAAAGAAGTGAGGAGCCAGGCTTTTTTTAATCACCTTGTACAGACATGGGACACAAGAGGGAAGAAGGAGGGCTAAGGCTTTCAAGTTGTCAGATGTTAGATAACAGAAAATATATACCTCAAAGATATTGCAGGTTTAGTTCCAGACTACCACAATACGTGAGTACTGCAATAGAGTGAGTTAGAATCTTTTTACTGCTTGAGGGTCTTGTATTCAATTTGTAAAAAATGCAACATAAGTGCAACAAAATGAGGTCTGCCTGTATATTCATCTCTGACCCTGATTCCTGGCAGGAAGATCATCTTTTGTTCTAATGAGGAGACTCTGGTTGGGCTGCTGATGGCTCCTGGAGGGGGACTATCACCAGAAGACCAAGCAATGATTTGGAGCATGGAATTTTCAGCTACCCCCCTCTGTCCTCCAGAGCGGGGAGAAGGGTTGAAAACGGTGTTAATAATTGACCATGCCTACGTGAGGAAGATTGCACATTCCCAATAGTATGGGGTTCGGAGAGTTTCTGGGTTGGTGAGCACATTCATGTACCGGGAAGGTGATGCACCCAAATTCACAGGGAGCTTACAGCGCTCGCTGAGAGTGTCTCTTCACCTATCTATTCATCTGTATCCTTTCATAAACTGGTAAACTTAAGTGTTTCCCGGAGTTCTAGAAAATTAATCAAACCCAACGAGCGGGTTTATAGGAACCTTTGATTTGTAACCAAGTCAGAAAGACGTTGTGAGTAACCTGCAGACCTACTTGTGACTGGCATCTGAAGTGGGGGTGGGGTGGGTGGGGCAGTCTCCTGGGACTGAGACCTTAACCTGTAGGATATGACAATATCTCCAGAGAGACAGTGTTATGATAAAATTGCAGGATACCAGCTGGTATCACAGATAATTGCTTGTTGTGAGGGAAAAAACTTTACATATTTGGTGACCAGAACTGTCAGAATTTAAGTGTTTTGAGTAAAAGTGGAGGAAAGAAATGGGTTTTCTCTACTCAGGAGTAATACTGGTTTTTCCAACAGACCAGCAGTCAAATATTAAAACGTGGAGTCAGAGACCTCTGGTTTCTTGTCTGCATTGTAGGAGCTCAAGTGACAGTCCCATCTTCACCAGAAAAAAGCAAACAAACTTAAAATCAACAACTCTTTCTAGAGCTATCAAAGAATTGAGGTCACAGGGCAAACCGCTGTCTCCAAAATTGGAGAGAGAGGAAAATAGACACTCTGAAATGTGCCCACAATATTCTTCTCTTCTTAACAAGGCCTTTCCTCAAAGATTCTGTTTCACCAGAGCTGAACTGACTGGGATTTTACCAGAGCCAATCTGACATGGGGACGGAAGTTGCCAGCTGAAGTCCCCTCTAGCCTTTCTGCCTGACTTAACTTAAGGCTGGAGGCACAGACTCAGAAACACTTGTGAGGTCCACAGGCGATTTTTTTCCTCCTGACAGCAAGTATGTAGTGTGTTTTCCAAACCATTTCTCCATCTCCCCAACATCAACTGGATGGCCTACAAGTCAGTTCTACCACTAACCAGAGTTAACATGACTCTACAGTTTAAGGGCTCAGTCCCACAAACTGCCACATGTCAGATGTCAGCTGCAAATGAGGCTCAGGCCACAACCAACTACAAATTCGAAGGACACTCCCTCATGTTTGCTAATTTGCTAAAACTACTATCAGAACTAACAAAAGTGTTTTACTTATTATTATCACATTATTGTAAAACACAGGAGTCAGGAACAGCCAAATGGAAAGGGTGCTCCAGGCAAGTGGGGGTGGGTACAGTAGGAGCTTCCATGCACTATCCATGCAAGACACTCTCCCAGCACACTGATGTGTTTGCCAATCAGATCTCTCTGAACCCCAAGGTTTAGGATTCAAATTAGGCTTCTTTATGTAGGCATGACTGATCAAATCACGGACCAATGGTGAATAACTCAATCAATAGCCTTCTCCCCTCCCCAGAGGTTAGGGCTAGGTTGAAAGTTCAAAGCCTCTAATCAAAGCTTGATCTTCCTGGTGAGCAACCCCCATCCTGAAGCGATTGAGAGGCCTGTGAACAGTCACCTCATCTGTACTAATAAAAGGGTAATTTGCTAATTAGACCGGGAGACCTTCCGGACATCCTTCCAGACAAAGCCATGGTGGTGGGGCCAAGGCAGAGGTGGTTAGGGGTGATCAGGCCAGGAGGGGAGCGCAGTTGGGGGTGATCAGACCGGCGCGGGGGGGGGGGACAGTTGGGGGCGAGCAGGCTGGCAGGGGGGGCATTTGGGGGCGAGCAGGCCGGCAGGGGTGCAGTTGGGGCGAGCAGGCCAGCATGCAGAGTGGTTAGGGGCGATCACGCAGGCAAGCAGGTGAGCAGTTAGGAGCCAGTGGTCCCAGATTGCGAGAGGGATGTCCGACTGCCAGTTTAGGCCCGATCCCACAGGGGTTGGGGTCCCAGATTGGAGAGGGTGCAGGCCGGGCTGAGGGACCCCCCCCCCCCGCGGTGCACGAATTTCGTGTACTGGGCCACTAGTTATAACTTTTTTAAAAATATTTTATTGATATTTTACAGAGAGGAAGGGAGAGGGATAGAGAGTTAGAAACATTGATGAGAGAGAAACATCGATCAGCTGCCTGCTGCACACCTCCCACTGGGAATGTGCCCACAGCCAAGGTACGTGCCCTTGACCGGAATCGAACCTGGGACCTTTCAGTCCGCAGGCTGACGCTCTATCCACTGAGCCAAACCGGTTTCGGCTGGGCCACTAGTTAGAACATACTATGCTCCTATCACCCTTATCATTCTGATAGTCCAAGGGCTTTGGGAGGTCTTTGCTAGGAACCATGGACAAAGATATAACATCTTTCTCATTATATCACAGAAGGACACTGCACAGGACACAGGCTCATTAAAATACTGAGACCAAAAAATAAAATAAAAATAAAAATAAAATAAAATACTGAGACCAAATCCTAGGACTATAGAACACTTCCTCTCTACCACAACACAGCACTATAGCAGCAACACTCCTGTTTAACAGCAGTGGAACACACTGGAAGAACTATAGTTTCAGAACTTATTTAAGAAGCCTCTGTAGAACCCTAAAGATGACATGGAGACAAAAGCAAGGACACCTGAGGATATTTGCCTCTGTTACAGCAAACAGTAAACACAGACTAAACCCTAGTCATCCTATATAATAAAGAGCTAATATGTAAATGATCGTCACACCCTCATGACGTAATGGGGACCAGCCAGGCACAAATGAGCTCGTGAGAGAGGAATGGAGACCAGCCAGGCTGCAGCCCAGGAGAGGGACAAGCCGCATACTCCGCGGTCCTGGGCACCAGTGCCTGTGGCCCGGGATAGGGGCAAGCTGCCTGCCCCATGGTACCAGGCACCAGCGCCTGTGGCTGCGGCCCGGGAGAGGGACAAGTTGCCCGCCCTGCGATCCCAGGCACCAGCACCTGTGGCTGCAGCCTGGGCAAAGCCGCCTGCCCACGATCCCCTGCGGCTTTGGCCGGCCTGAGCGAAGCCGGACAGGGTCCTGGGTGCCTGCGGCCGGCCAGAGGGAGGGAAGCCCGGGTCCCGGGTGCCTGTAACTGGCCAGAGGAGGGAATCCTGGGTCCTGGGTGTGGGGCGAGGCAGAGGCGGTTAGGAACGATCAGGCCAGCAGGGGAGCAGTTAGGGGCTATCGGGCAGGCAGGCAGAGGTGGTTAGGGGTGATCAGGCAGGCAGAGGGGGTAGAGGTGATCAGGCAGGCGAGTGGTTAGAAGCCAGTGGTCCGGGAGGCAGTTGGACATCCCCCGTGGGGTCCTGGATTGGAGAGGGTGCAGGCAGGCTGAAGGACCTCCCCACCCTGTGCACAAATTTCATGCACCGGGCCTCTAGTATAACTATAAAACCTCACACTGAAGGCCTACTTTCCTCAGTTCCTCTTTCAGTTCCTTTTTGTTATTTAATCTGGCAAATAACCTCATGTCCAGCATTCAACAAAAACTACAAGGCATGCTAAAAATTAAAACACAGTGTGAAAAGACAGAACAGGTAAGAGAACATAATTTAGATGTAGCAGACATGTTGGAATGATCAGACCAGAAATGTAAAGCAACCATGATTAATGTGCCAAGTGCTAATGGAACTAGTGGATAACATGGAGAACAGATAGGTAATGTAAGCAGAGATGAAAACCCTAAGAAATAAAAAAATGGGAAATGCAAGCAAAAATAAAAGAAAATGTTAAAACAACAGAACATAAATGAATTCCTTGGGGGTTGGGGGCAGTAGCAGCTCATTGATACAGGGGAAATGTGAATACAACCTTCCAAAACTAAAATGCACAGAAAAAAAAAAAAAAAAAAGGAAAAAAACCCCCAGAAACCCAAGAACTTTGGGACAATTACAAAAGGTGCAACATACACACGAAGGAGAATAAAGATTTTTAAAAACAGTAAATAAGTAAAGCAATGATGACTGAGAGTTTCCCCAAATTAATGATAGACACCAAACTACAAACCCAGGAATCTCAGAGGTCACCAAACAAGATAAAAACCAAAAAATGCACACCTAGAATTATCATATTCAAACTTGAGAAAAATAAAACCAAAGATGAAGAGAACATTGTGAATGAAGCTGGGGAGGAGGAACCATATTTATAGAGAAGTAAGGATGAGAATGAAATCAGACTTATTTTCAGAAACTATGCAAACAGGAAGAGAGTCTGTGAAATAAATGTTGAAAGAAACACCACACAAGAAGTCGGTGTAGAGCAATTTTATCTTTTAAATATAAGGGATAGTCCTAGCTTGTTTGGCTCAGTGGATAGAGCGTCAGCCTGCGGATTGAGGGGTCCCAGGTTCAATTCTGGTCAAGGGCACATGCCTGGGTCGTGGGCTCAATCCCCAGTAGGGGGTATGCAGGAGGCGGCCAATCAATGAGTCTCTCTCATCACTGATGTTTCTCTCTCTCTTTCCCTCTCCCTTCCTCTCCGAAATCAAGAAAAAAAGTACATTCTAGAGGCCTGGTGCATGAATTTGTGCACGGATGGGGTCCCTCGGGGTGGCTTGCAGGGATCACGCCCCAGCTCGCGCCCCCAGGCTCGCAGCCCCACAGCCCTGCCTGGCACCCCGCCTTGGCCTGGTGCCGCCCACCATCCTCCCTGTGGGACGATCAATCGGGGCCGGGCCCCCTGCCCAGCTCCCTCAGCGCCTGGGAGCTAGGTGGCAGCCCCGCCCCCTGCCCCCGCAGGTTGCCATCTGTGGGGCAACTGGCAGGATGATTGGGCCCCCACTTTGGCCTGGTGCCGCCTGCTCACCTGCACCACCATCCTGTCGTGGTCCACTCTCGTTGGGGCCCATTGGGGCTGGCAGCGCCTCCACTGCCACCCGCTGCCAGCGCCATGTCCCCGATGCCCGCCATGTTCTGTGCCACCCCCTGGTGGTCAGCGCACATCATAGCAAGCGGTCAAACTCCTGGTCTCCTGCTCGAATTCCCAGTCGAACGACTGCCCAAGGGGACAAATTGCCCATTAGGCTTTTATTATATCCAATATAATAAAAGCCTAATATGCAAATCGGCCCTGACCGGTTTGGCTCAGTGGATAGAACGTTGGCCTGCGGAATCAAGGGTTCCAGGTTCGATTCTGGTCAAGGGCATGTACCTTGGTTGCAGGCACATACCCAGTAGGGAGTATGCAGGAGGCAGCTGATCGATGTCTCTCTCTCATCAATGTTTCTAACTTTCTCTCCCTCTCCCTTCCTCTCTGTAAAAAATCAATAAAATATATTAAAAAATATGCAAATCGACCAAATGACTGGCGGAACGACTGGTTGCTATGACGTGCACTGACCACCAGGGGGCAGACGCTCAATGTAGGAGCTGCTTCCAGACTGCAGGCCCCAGGCCAGCCAAGGCGGGTGACCAGTAGGGGCCTTCCCAATCGCCCCGTCAGTCGCCCCACAGATCGGCCCTGATTGCTGGCAGGGCTAGGGACCCTACCCGTGCACAAATTTTGTGCACCAGGTCTCTAGGATAGGATTAAAAAAAGAGGGATAAATGATGACTTTCTGACAAACAAGAATTATGGAATTTGTCACCTAATAAAGTACACCTGCTTTGTAAGAAATGTTAAATTTGTCAGGAAGAAGGTAATGATAAAGAAAGGCAGAGAAAGAATAAATGAAAGTAAAATAATTTATTTTTGTTATTTAATCTGACAAATAACACTATGTTCAAAGTCCTAATAGTAACAATATATTCAGTAATTATAGCTTATAGATAAGTGAAATGAGTAACAGCAATGTTACAAGAGACAGGGAGGGAGGGATTGGAAATACTCTTGCACCTCCAGTAGAGAGGTACAGTATTACTTTACAGAGAACTTAGGTTAGTATACACATACTGCAAACTCAAGCCCAACTGAAAAAATGTAAAATGGTATACTAAGAGAGGAGAAAAATGGAATCAGATAAAATGCTCAATAAAAGGAAGAGAAGGGCCCACTACTACTGGGAATATAAATTAGTACAGCCACTATGGAAAACAATATGGAGGTTCCTCAAAAAATTAAGAATAGATTTACCACATGACCTAGAAATTCCTCTTCAGGGTATCTACCTGAAAAATCTGAAAACACTTAAAGACATAATACCTCTATGTATATTGCAGCCCTAGTCACAATAGCAAAGACATGGAAACAAGCTAAGTGCTCTTCGATGGATGAAGATAGAGAAAATGTGATACATATATACAATGGACTATTACTCTGCCATAAAAATGATGAAATACTGCCATTGTGACAACATGGGTGAATCGTGAGTATTATGCTAAATAAAGTAAATCAGATGGAAAAGGACAATAAGTATATGATTTTACTCGTATGTGGGATATAAAATAAAAAGCAACACAAAACAAACAAACAAACTCATAGATACAGACAATAGATGTATGGTTAGCAAAGGGGGGAGGAAGAAAGTCAAGGGGGTCAAATACATGGTGACAGAAGGATGGTGACTTTATTTTATTTTTTAAAAAATATGTTTTAAAAAATATATTTTTATTGATTTCAGAGAGGAAGGGAGAGGGATAGAGAGATAGAAACATCAATGAGAATTACTGATCAGCTGCCTCCTGCAAGTCCCACACTGGGGATCAAGCCTGCAACCTGGGCATGTGCCCTGACAGGAATCGAACCATGACCTCCTGGTTCATAGGTCGACGCTCAACCACTGAGCCACACTGGCCAGGTGAGGATGATGACTTTACATGGTTAACATACAAAGGTGTATACAGATGTTGTATTATAAAGTCGTACACCTGAAATTTATATGTTATTAACAAATGTTACCCCGATAAATTTATTTAAAAAATTTACTTCAAATGCAACAAAAAGGCAGAGAAGGCAGAACAAAGACTGAAGTAAAAAAAAAAAAAAGGCCCTAACTGGTTTGGCTCAGTGGATAGAGTGTCGGCCTGCGGACTGAAGGGTCCCGGGTTCAATTCCGGTCAAGGGCATGTATCCTGGTTGCAGGCACATCCCCAGTAGGGGGTGTGTAGGAGGCAGCTGGTCGATGTTTCTCATCGATGTTTCTGGCTCTCTATCCTTTTCCCTTCCTCTCTGTAAAAATCAATAAAACATATTAAAAAAAATTTAAAAAAAAGAAACAAAGTACAAAGGCAAAAAATAGAAAATAGTAAAAAATATGATAGATGTTAATTCAATGATACCAGTAATCACTTTAGACATTAATGGTCTAAATACAACAAAGGAAAGACAAACTGTGACAGCAGATAATAAAATAACAATTATATATTGTCTACAAGAGTCACCCTTTAGTTATAAAGACAGAGACAGATTAAAAGGATGGAAAAGGATATACCATACCAACAAGAGAAAGCTGGCATAGGTGTATGAATTTCAGACGAAACTGACTTCAGAACAGGTAAGATTCACAGAGATAAAAAAGGCATTACATAATGATAAAAGGGTTAGTTCTCCAAGAGGACATAGCAGTTCTTCATGTGTACATGCAAAACAGACAGGGGCAAAATACACAAGGCAAACACTGAGAGAACTGCAAGGAGGAATAAATACATTCACTATTATAGTTGGAGACTTCAATACCTGTCCTCGTCAATAATGAAGAATTCTGGCAGGCAGAAAATCAGGAAGGACATTGTGAAATGAAATAGCACCATCAAACAAGTGGACTTAACTGAAATCCATGCAACACTTTATCCAAAAATAGCAGAATATACATTCTTTTTAGATTTACATGGAACACTCACCGAGACACACCATATTCTGGGACACAAAACATACCTCAACAAATTTGGAAAAAGAGAAATCATATAAGATATGCTGCAGAGCCCGGTCAGTGTGGTTCAGTGGTTGAACATCCACCCAGGAACCAAGAGATTGCTGGTTTGATTCCCAATCAGGGCACATGCCTGGGTTGTAGGCTTGATCCCTGGCAGGGGGTGGGGGGCATGCAGGAGGGAGCCAATCGATGATGTTTCTTTCTCATCAATGTTTCTATCTCTCTATCCCTCTCCCTTCCTCTCTCTCTCAAAATCAATAAAAACATATTAAAAACATAAATGCAGAAATAACAAAATTATGAAAAGAAGATATGCTGCAGACCACAGCAGCATTTTTCTAGAAATCAGTAACAAGAACAATAGTTGGAAAACCTCCAAATACTTTAAGATTAAACAACACACTTCTAAATAACACAAGTCAATAAGAGAGTAATGCCAACAAGATAGTGGAATAGGAGTTTTCCACCAACATCAATGCACAGCGCACTAATTTTGACAACCAGCCAAGGATGAGTATACCTTTGTGGAAGTCTGGGGCTCCAGTGGAGAAGTTCCTGCATACAAATAGAGCATAAAATCTAAGAATAGACACTATGACAGGGTAAAAACAGTTTCACTTTCCATATATTACCCCTCCAAAAGGTGGTACAGATCACTGCCCAGATCACCTTGGCCTGAGATTCTTCCCATGGGGAAAGTGACAGTGCAGTGATTGAGCCATGGCTTCCTCAGTGGTGTGGGACACTGCCTAAGAGGCTCACCAATTTCCCATCTTACTAAGAATGCTGAGGGAATCAGCACAGCTGAGTGGCCGGAAGGCAGGGAGAAGGAAAGAGTTACAAGAAGCCCTTCTTCCCATGTGGCTCAGTTGTTGAGCTTCTGACCATGAATGAGGAGGTTACGGTTCAATTCCTGGTCAGAGCATATGCTAGGGTTGTGGGCTTGATCACCAGTGTGTGTGTGTGTGTGTGTGGGGGGGGGGCGTGCAGGAGGCAGCCGATTGATGTTTCTATCTCTCTATCCCTCTCTCTTCCTCTCTCTTGAAATCAATAGAAAATATTTTTTTTTAAAAAAAAGTTACAAGGACACACAAGAACCAGGGTTCTAAACTTAGCAAATGGCTGCAGACGCAACTGTTGGCTACCCCACCAGCAGGCTTACATTTCAGCCTCTTGGGCACACCCAATGTTCTGCACCTCACTGCCTTTTCCAGACAGCAAGTGCAAGTCTCCAATGTCTTTTTATTTTAAAATTTAACAAATCTTTATTGTTCAGATTATTACAGTTGTTCCTCTTTTTTCCCCCCATAGCTCCCCTCCACCCGGTTCCCACCCCACCCTCTGCCCTTACCTCCCCCCCACTGTCCTCATCCATAGGTGTACAATTTTTGTCCAGTCTCTTCCCGCATTCCTACCACCCCTTTCCCCCCTGAGAATTGTCAGTCCACTCCCTTTCTATGCCCCTGATTCTATTATATTCACCAGTTTATTCTGTTCATCAGATTTTTTATTCACTTGATTTTTAGATTCACTTGTTGATAGACATGTATTTGTTGTTCATAATTTTTATCTTTACCTTTTTCTTCTTCTTCCTCTTCTTAAAGAATACCTTTCAGCATTTCATATAATACTGGTTTGGTGGTGATGAACTCCTTTAGCTTTTTCTTATCTGTGAAGCTCTTTACCTGACCTTCAATTCTGAATGATAGCTTTGCTGGGTAGAGTAATCTTGGTTGTAGGTTCTTGCTATTCATCACTTTTAGTATTTCTTGCCACTCCTGTCTGGCCTGCATAGTTTCTGTTGAGAAATCAGCTGACTATCGTATGGGTGCTCACTTCCAGGTAACTAACTGTTTTTCTCTTGCTGCTTTTAATATTCTCTCTTTGTCTTTTGCTCTTGGCATTTTAATTATGATGTGTCTTGGTTTGGTCCTCTTTGGATTCCTTTTGTTTGGGGTTCTCTGCACTTCCTGGACTTGTAAGTCTATTTCTTTCACCAGGTGGGGGAAATTTTCAGTCATTATTTCTTCCAATAGGTTTTCAGTATCTTGCTCTCTCTCTTCTTCTGGCACCCCCATAATTCGGATGTTGGTACGCTTGAGGTTGTCCCAGAGGCTCCTTACATTATCTTCAAATTTTTGGATTCTTTTTTCTTTTTGCTTTTCCAGTTGAGTGTTTTTGCTTCTTTGTATTTCAAATCTTTGACTTGATTCTTGCAGTCCTCTAGTCTGCTGTTGGGTCTCTGTATATTATTTTTTATTTCAGTCAGTGTATGTTTAATTTCTAGTTGGTCCTTTTTCATATCCTCGAGGGTCTCGTTAAATTTATCGGCCTTTTCTAGGAAATTCTTGAAAAACCTTATAACTGTGGTTTTGAACTCTATATCCAGTCATTTGCTTTCCTTCATTTCTTTCATTTGTGATCTGTTTCTTTGTCTCCGCATTTTCGCTGCTTCCCTGAGTTGTTAGAGTGGCTTTGTGTGGTAGGTGTCCTAGATGGCCCAGTGGGTCGGCCTCCCCAGTTACCTGAGGTAGACACTCTTGGTACACCCCTTTGTGGACTGTGTGCACAGCCTTGTTGTAGTTAAGTCTTGATTGTTGTTGGTATCACTGGGAGGAATTGACCTCCAGGCCAATTGGCTGTGAGGATCAGCTGTGTCTATGCTGGGAGAACTTCTGTGCTGGAGACACCCTTATGAGACAAGACTTGCAAAATTGCAAAAGCCTCCATGCTCAGCTGGGATGGGGCAGAGTCTCAGGGTGGAGCAGACAGCCTTGGCTTCCCATCAGCCCTGCCCTATGAAGCCCCTGGGTCTCAGTGTCCCTCGGTAATCGCTGCAAGCACCTCTGAGAGAAAACCGCCCTCGAGTTTCGCCTGCTGCCAGACAGTCCAGTTTCTCCCCAAATGAATCTGGGTTCCCAGAAACTCGCTCGGAACTGTAGTTCAGCGCAGTCGGGAGCTTCCGTCTCCCTCCCGCTTTAGAAAGCCAGCCGCGCACTCAGCTGCCCATGCACTCCACAGTCAGTCCTCTCTGCACGCGTGTGCCTCTGGACCTCTGCCTTCCGCAGTTCCCCAGAGTCTCAGTGTGCTTTCTCTTTTCCTGACAGTCCAGATTCCCCCCGAATGGGTCTGGGTTCCCAGAAACTCGCCTGGAACTGGAGTTTAGCGCAGTCGGGAGCTTCCATCTCCCTCCCGCTTTAGAAAGCCAGCCGCGCACTCAGCCACCCATGTACTCAGCCGCCCGTCCTCTCCATGCACATGCGTCTCCATACCTCAGCCTTTTGCAGCTCCTCTGAGTCTCAATGTGCTTTCCTCTTTCCTTCTAGTTGTAGAATTTCCACTCAGCCAGCTTTCCTGTGGTTCTGGATGGTGACTGTTTTGTCTTTTAGTTGTAGTTTTGATATTGTTGTGCGAGGCAGCAGTTTAGGTGTTTACCTATGCCGCCATCTTGGTTTCTCTCCCTCCAATGTCTTATTAGCACACACATTCAACTGGCTCAATTCAGTGTGATTGGAAGAAGACACACAAACTCGAGCATTTCAGGGGATTACCTAAGGAAGAACTAACAGGAGGCTCTCAGCACCCTACGTGGCTTTGAGGAATTCAGATAAGGCATACCACCTTAAAAATTCCCCATAAAGAGGGAATAAGTGGTGTGAAGTGAGCATATCCACAGAAAAGATTAGAGAGAGCCTCAGAATCCCTATGGGGCTGACTGGTGAAAGTGTTTCTCTCCCAAAGCCAGGAAAGACTGCACGAGGTGGCTGCTTTGAATGTGAGCACAGCAATGCAATGCTTCAAGGAACACACACACACACACACACACGAAAAATGATACCACTTTCCAGTACCCCATACCATAAAAATGGAGATCTACAAATTACCTGACAAAGAATTAAAATTACTTGTTCTAAGGAAGCTCAGTGAGCTTCATAAGAATACAGATACCCAAAACAATGGAAATTAAGAAAATAAGAAATTCAATAGGTAGACAGAAATCATAAAGAACCAAACAAAAGTTCTGAAGCTGAAGAATCCTATATAATAAAAGAGTAATATGGTAATTGACCATCACTCCGTGATGCCCACAGCCAATCAGGAGGGAATATGCAAATTAGTGGGACAAAGATGGTAGCAGCCACTAAGCCAGCCAGAGCGGGCGGGAGGCTTGGGTCGCCCCTGGCGATGGAGGAAGCCAAGCTTCCCGCCCACCTGGGCCAGCTGCCGAAGGAGGGACCTGTGGGCGGTGGCCACGGAGCAGGCCAGAGCGAGTGGGAGGCTTGGGTTGCCCCCAGCGATGAAGCTTGGCTTCCTCCGTCACCGGGGGTGACCCAAGCTTCCCGCCTGCCCTGGTTGGCCGCTGAAGGAGGGGCCTGTGGGTGGCGGCCACAGAGCCAGCCTGAGTGCACGGGAGGCTTGGGTCGCCCGGGCCAGCTGCTGAGGGAGGGGCGTGCAAATGGCCCTCAGCCCCTCACCCAGGCTGACCAGGCACCCCAGCGGGGCCCCCACCCTGAAGGGGGTGTAGCCAGCCTGAATATGGCCCTCAGCCCCTCACCCAGGCTGGCCAGACCCCCCAGCAGGGACACCCACCCTAAAGGGGGTGTGGCCAGCCTGAAAACAGCCCTCAGCTCCTTACCCAGGCTGGCCATACCCCCATTGGGTGAGGGTCCCCGATAGGTGGTGTGGCCAGACTGCAAACAGCCATCAGCGCCTCACCCAGGCTGGCCAAGCCCCCCAGCGGGGACCCTCACCCTGAAGGGGGTGTGGCCAGCCTAAAAACAGCCCTCAGCCCCTTACCCAGGCTGGCCACACCCCCATGGGGTAGAGCACACGTTCTCAAACTACAGCCCATGGGCCACATGCAGCCCGCCGAGGACATTTATCCCGCCCGCTGGGTGCCGCTGCCTATCCTGCTTAGCAGCCGACTCGTCCCGGGCCCGCAGTGCGCATAGGAATTTGTTCATAGTTTTTTTTTTTAAACTATAGTCCGGCCCTCCAACGGTCTGAGGGACAGTGAACTGGCCCCCTGTTTAAAAAGTTTGAGGACCCCTGGGGTAGAGGGTTCCCATGGGGGGCCTGGCCAGCCTGCAAACAGCCATCAGCCCCTCACTCAGGCTGGCCAGGCACCCCAGCGGGGACCCCCACCCTGAAGGGGGTGTGGCCAGCCTGAAAACAGCCCTCAGCCCCTCATCCAGGCTGGCCATGCCCCCCAGTGGGGACCCTCACCCCATGGGGGCATGGCTGGCCTGCAGACTGCCCCAGCCCCTTGCCCAGGCCGGCACCATACACAATGGGAACCCCCACCCCAATGGGGGAGTGGCTAGCCTGCAAAACACCACAGGCCTCTTGCCCAGGCCGCCCCGCCCCCTAGGGAACCCCCACCCTGATCTGGGACACCCTTTAGGGCAAACCAGGCAGCCCCCACCTGTGCACCAGGCCTCTATCTATACTAATAAAAAAGTAATATACTAATTAGACTGGTAGACCTTTCAGGAGACCTTCCGGACGTTCTTCTGGACAAAGCCATGGTGGCGGGGCCAAGGTGGAGGCGGTTAGGGGCCAAGAGGGGAGGGCAGTTGTGGGTGATCAGGCCAGGATGGGATGGCAGTTGTGGGTGATCAGGCCGGTGGGGGGGTGTTGGGGGTGATCAGGCTGGCGGGAGGGCATTTGGGGGTGAGTAGGCTGGCAGGGGGGCCAGTTGGGGGTGAGCAGGCTGTCAGTGGGGATCAGTGGGGGCGGTCAGGCTGGAGGGGGGGCAGTTGGGGGCAAGGAGGCCAGCGGGGAGGGCAGGTGGGAGCGAGCAGGCCAGCAGGGGGGGCCAGTTGGGAGTGATCAGGCTGTCAGTGGGGGTCAGTTGGGGGCAGTCAGGCCAGCGGGGGGATAGTTGGGGGTGAGCAGGCCAGCAGGGGGGCAGTTGGGGGCAAGGAGGCCAGCGGGGAGGGCAGGTGGGAGCGAGCAGGCCGGCAGGGGGGCAGTTGGGGATGAGCAGGCTGGCGGGGGGGGCCAGTTGGGGGTGAGCAGGCTGTCAGTGGGGGTCAGTTGGGGGCGGTCAGGCCGGCGAGGGGGTAGTTGGGGGTGAGCAGGCCAGCAGGGGGGCAGTTGGGGGCAAGGAGGCCAACAGGGAGGGCAGGTGGGAGCGAGCAGGCTGGCGGGGGGGGCAGTTGGGGGTGAGCAGGCTGGCAGGGGGTCCAGTTGGGGGTGAGCAGGCTGTCAGTGGGGGTCAGTTGGGGGCGGTCAGGCCAGCGGGGGGTGTAGTTGGGGGTGAGCAGGCCAGCAGGGGGGCAGTTGGGGGCAAGGAGGCCAACAGGGAGGGCAGGTGGGAGTGAGCAGGCTGGCGGGGGGGGCAGTTGGGGGTGAGCAGGCTGGCAGGGGGTCCAGTTGGGGGTGAGCAGGCTGTCAGTGGGGGTCAGTTGGGGGCAGTCAGGCCAGAGGGGGGTGTAGTTGGGGGTGAGCAGGCCAGCAGGGGGGCAGTTGGGGGCAAGGAGGCCAGCGGGGAGGGCAGGTGGGAGTGAGCAGGCCGGCAGGGGGGGCAGTTGGGGACGAGCAGGACAGCAGGCAGAGTGGTTAGGGGCAATCAGGCAGGCAGGCAGGTGAGTGTTTAGGAGCCAGCAGTCCCGGGTTGCGAAAGGGATGTTCGACTGCCAGTTTAGGCCCAAATGGGTGTAAACTGGCAGTCGGACACCCCCCAAGGGGTCCCAGATTGGAGAGGGTGCAGGCCGGGCTGAGGGACACCCCCCGCCCCCGTGCACAAATTTTGTGCACCGGGCCACTAGTATAATAAGTAAAATGAAAAATGTAAGAGAATTTAAAGAGCTGACTGGATGAATCAAAAGAAAGAATCTGTGAACTTGATGACTGGTCATTTGAAATTACTCAGAGGAGAAAAATAAAAAAATAATGAAAAGCAATGAAGAAAGCTTATTTGATTTCAAGGATACCAGCAAAAGAAAGAATAAATATATTATGGAAATCCTAGAGGAGAATAGAGAAGGATAGAAATCTCATTTAAAGAAATAATGGCTGGAAACTTTCCAACTCTTGGGATAGATATGGACATCCAGCTACATGAAACTCAAAGATCCTGAAACAGGTTGAAACTAGAAAAATACTTCATAAAGAAATTTTAAAAAATCAAAATATCAAAAATAAAGAAGAATTTTGAAAGTAGCAGAAGGAAATGACTGGTCACTTACAAGAGAGCCCCAATTAGACCATCAACAAATTTCTCAGCAGAAATCTTGAGGACATGAGAGAGGGACATAATACACCCAAAGTATTGAGAAAATTAAACTACTAATCAAGAATGTTTTACTCAACAAAGCTGCCCTTCAGAAACGAAGGAAAACATTTTTTGCAAATAAAACCTGAGGGAGTTTATCACCACTACACCTGCCTTACAAGAAATGCTACAAGGATTTTCAAACTAAAATGAAAGATTGCTAATTAATCACATGAACATATATGAAAGTATAAAACTAACTGGTCAAATAAACTAAATAAGAATTGGTTGCTTAAAAATATAAACCAAAATAGATAAAACTTTAGCTAGGAAAAAGAAAGAAAAGATTCAAATTAATAAAATAAAAACTAAGAAGGAGAATTTATAATGGATACCACAGAAATACAAAGGATCATAAGATAATATTATGAAAATTATATGCTAACAAATGTGACAACCTAGTATTATTCAATACATTTTTAAAATTAACATACTACCTACTAAGACTGAATTATAAAAATACAAAATCTGAACAGCCCAATAATAAGGAGACTGAATCAGTAATAAAAAACCTCCCAACAAAGAGAAGTCCAGGAACAGATGGCTTCCCTGGTTAATTCTACCAAATATTTAAAAAAGAATTAATATCAATCCTTTTCAAACTCTTCCAACAACTTGGAGAGGAGCAAACAAATTCCAAACTCATTTTACAAGGCTAATATTATCCTGATAACCAAAGCTAGGAAAGACACAAGAAAAGAAAATTACAGGCCAATATCCCCAATGAACATAGATGTAAAAATCCTTAACATGCCTAGTAATTCTTAAAACAGCCAGCTCTGGTCCATTGCATCTAGAACTGAGGCTTGGTAGGTTCAACACTGTCACATGGGTTAGCACAGCTCATAGAACCAGCTCCCCAGCACTCAGCAGCCCACAGTGGAGGTCACCTTCAGGCAGTAGAGCAGGTTAGTCAGAGCAAGAGAAGATAGACCCATGAGGATGGTCATATGGGGACATGCTGTTCACAGTGCCAATAGTTTGGGTCACCTGCATTGGAAAAGGCCTATGATTCTCAGAATTGAGGTCTCAGGGTAGGATAGGGTGGGCTTCTTAAGAAGCTCTGAAGTGGCTTGAGAGAGCAAGGAAAGGAGCCTGGCCTGAGATTTTATTGTAGCTGGGGTATTAAAGAAAAAATATTTAATGACATCTGTCAAAGATGGTAAAGCAGGGTTAATTCAGAACCATTGCAAAAGGTATACAGACCATTGTGACGGGATTTCACAGTAAGTGAGAAATGAGATTGGGCTCAATTTTGAATACAAGTGGGAATCCACTGCCAGAGAATAGGGTGGGGTTCAGTGGATAGAATATTACTAAAAAAGGAATTGGGGTGAGGGTGTTCTGGCTAACCCGACCAAACAGGATTTCTACTGCAGATATGCCAGGGGGATCAGGCATCACCTGATGGTGGAAGAGGAGGAAAGTGATCAGATATGGAGGGTGGTCAGATAGGAGGGTGGGGGATTCAGTTTCACTCAACTTAGCAAGGTTCCTGCTAAAACTGGATTTTACAAAGAAGTGCAAAGACAGGGCTAGGAAAAAGTTCAGGAGCCAGACTGAAGTTGTTCAAGCCAAGATTCCTTGTCAGGGGCGGGGCCAAGGCAAGAATTCTACACACAGACTGGGGCTTGTGTGGTTGCAATCTGAAGCCAGTGCCAGAGGAGGGAGCCCTGGACTTTCTCATCAGCCTGTCCAGGTGTGGACACAAGGAAAGAGGGAGGGGGAAGGAGGCTTAAGCTGTCAGCAAATACCAAACAATTCAGACTGATTGCTCATTATAAGGACAATCATGGGTAAGAACAATATGTATTTGCGGTGACTTGTTTTTATAGAAAGGAATACTAACAGGAGCTCAAGAAATGATCAAAACTGTGTATTTGGAGGTGGCTAGAGTAACAGCACTGGCGGGACCAGGATTTGTGGACAATCCTATCTAATAAAAGAGTAATATGCAAATTGACTATCACTCCAACACACAAGATGGCTGCCCCCATGTGGTCAAAGATGGCTGCCCCCATGTGGACACAAGATGGCCAGTAGGGGAGGGGAGTTGGGAGGGACCAGGTCTGCAAGGGAGGGCAGTTATGGGAGATCAGGCCAGCAGGGGAGGGCAGTTGGGAGGGACCAGGCTTGCAAGGGAGGGCAGTTGGGGGCGATCAAGCCTGCAGGGGAGGGCAGTTAGGGGTGACCAGGCTGGCGGAGGAGAGAAGTTGGGGGCGACCGGGCCTACAGGGAAGGGCAGTTGGGGGGGACCCAGGCCTGCAGGGGAGGGCAGTTAGGGGTGACCAGGCCTGCAGGGGAGGGCAGTTAGGGGTGACCAGGCCGGCAGAGGAGGGAAGTTGGGGGCGACCGGGCCTGCAGGGGAGGGCAGTTGGGAGGGACCAGGCCTGCAAGGGAGGGCAGTTGGGGGCGATCAAGCCTGCAGGGGAGGGCAGTTAGGGGCAATCGGGTTGGCAGGGGAGCAGTTAAGCATCAATCAGGCTGGCAGGGGAGTGGTTAGGGGGTGATCAGGCTGGCAGGCAGAAGCGGTTAGGGGCAATCAGGAAGGCAGGCATGCGAGCAGTTGGGAGCCAGCAGTCCTGGATTGTGAGAGGGATGTCCGACTGCCCGTTTAGGCCCGATCCGAGTAGGATCCGAGTAGGATCGGGCCTAAACGGGCAGTCGGACATCCCTCAAGGGGTCCCAGATTGGAGAGGGTGCAGGCTGGGCTGAGGGACACAAACCCCCGTGCACAAATTTTGTGCACCGGGCCTCTAGTATAAATATAAATACATCTTTAAAAAGAGCAATCCATGGCCCTGTGAACAGTGAGTCTTTCAGCTGACTGTCAAATGAGCAGTACCAGCTGTCCAACTTTGAATTGGTTGCTCGGTGAAACTTCTTAAGTTAGACTTTTTCTATCTTACAGATTTATTTAAAATAAACAGAGAAAGTTATGCTACTATTTTACTAGTCTTTCTTTAACTACAACTTTTGTACATAGGAACCCCTTCTAAGATTTAGTTCCTTTAAACACTAAGGGTTACAAACACACACACACACACACACACACACACAAACACTAAGGGTTACAAAAGTGTAACCATACAAAATGAAAATTTCAAATACCTTGCTAACTAAAAGGACGAATTGCATCCCAGTTTATCCTTCCCCTTTATCTCACAGGCTCAAGGGGGCCTTAGATACACTGCCCTCAGGTCTCTACACAGGGGTAGTTTAAGGAATAAGTAGCATATTACTATGCAATAGGCATTTTCGTGTAGCTTTTTAAAATGTAGTAGGATTTTCAAAGACTTATATAAACTTTGATTAGTTTACCTCACATCACTTAAAACAGAAATTCAATTGCTTTAGCCTTTTAAATGTCAATGCTCTCCAGGGATGTGCACATACAAACACTGATGTAAAAACGAAAAATTAACCTGAGCACTTAAGTACATTCATCTCATCTGTAAATTCTCTTGCCTAAAAGGAACAAAAATTCTATTTAGTTCTTACAAGGTGCTCTGGGAAACTAGAGCCAAAGGGTTGCAGTATTCAATGGATAAAGGATCCAAAGTAAAGAAACACAAGCATTGGAATCAGCTAGATGAGCAACCTGCTTCCCACAGGACAGAAGGAAAGCCACTTTCAGAAGGTTCCACATCCTACCTAGACTCTCCAGGTTGAGACAGAAAGAACCCCTGGAGTGGGCCAGTCCCTGAGGAAGGAGGGGAGGGACACCTGAGCAGCCCCAGGAATGAAGTCTGGGAGCTCCAACACTCTCATTCCACAGTGAGCAAATGCCCAGCTAGATTCAGTTTAAGGTTCTGACCCAAATTAACTCCAAATTCATGAACCCTAATTCAGGACACAGAACTCCAGACTTTCTCAACGCACATGAATTACACTCCGAGTGCACCTACACTGTGGCTGCAAAACTCCAACCTACGTCTAGAAACAGGCCCAGGGGAAGCACAACTAAAACCTCAGAAGGGGCTTCACCCCCTCGCCCAGGTGCACCTGCACCCCCACCTTTCAGGGCTGTAGCTTCTCACTGTAAAGTCTCCTTCCCTGGTGGGTGTGAGCAGGTAGGACACCTGTAGGGGAGGCTCTCCAGGAAGAACCACTGGGACTTCAAGTACTTCCCTTTGCAGGCTCAAGGGGGCCTTAGATACACTGCCCTCAGGTCTCTACACACCACTGGAGTTGCTTTGCAACACACTTTGATATTTTGAATAACATAAATACCGTTTTTAAACAATCCACCAAAATCACATAATCCCAGCATTTATGGGGAAAGGAAGGAGGAATAAGTGTCTTTTACTAGTTCAATTAGAAAACCTCTAAGATGTATTCTTTTAAGAAAAAGGTGTCAATTATTTCTATTTAGATGAAAAGTAATTGGTTTGTAAATAATTTCTCACACTTGAACACTTCTGCTCTGCAAGTCTGAACATGGAATTTTATTTGAAAACACCCCAAAATAAAAAAACAGATGTCAGAAACTTAGTACAGGGGAAGAAAGAGTCAAAGAAGATTCTATGCAAATGTAAAGCAATACTGAAAAAATTTTCCCGAAATCCACCTCTTTCTTGCCTGATTGGAACTATTTTATGTTGTCTTTCAAGATCTACTGATGGAATATATTTAACCCTTAATGAAAAGCAAAAACATACCTAAGTCGGCAAGTCTTTTCAGGTGACAAACACAGGGAGGGACTGTGCTCACGGGACAAGACACCCAGGAAAGTTTCCGAAGAGGAACCTCCACCCAAAGGACTTCCCCTGCGTGTCTGTGCCCAGGGCAGATCCTGGGGGAGGGGGACGGGGATTTCATTCAACGATTCCAGATGGCTATTCTCGGCCTTCCTCTCATGTAAAATATCCACAGAGAAAAAAATAAATATATCTTTAAAAAGAGCAATCCATGGCCCTGTGGAAAAATGATAAATAGTTGGTAATGATGCTGTGAAGAGGACAGACCAAGTTAGCCTTCAGGAACGCGAGGAAGGAATCCGGAAATTCAGAAATGTATCGCTCCGCCCTGGGTTAGGGGGCGGGGAGAGACGGGTCCTGGATTGGTGACCCTGCTTCCCAGGCATCTGGACAACCGAGGAGAAAACGCGTCCCCCTGAGGAGAAAGGAGGGGCTGAAGACCCTACAGACCACAGCGCCTCCTCTGCACAAACCCCGCAGACCGAGTCACGGTTTCCCCCGGTGACCCTCCCCCTCCCCCTCTCCGTGGTCCCCGCACCATCTGGGGAGACGCGGGGCTGCGGGCGCAGAGCTGCCGAGAGTCTCCGGGCCGAACTCGCCGCGCCTGTGACCGGACAGGACACCGGGGTCCCGGCTGCCCGCCCAGCCCCGCGCTGCGAGCCCGAGAGGACCGAGGTCCCAGCGGAACTCGGGGAACTCGGGTCCGCAGACTTTGGACTTGACCGCCGGAGGCCACGTCTGGTAACAGCCGGTTCCAAGCAGCCCCTGTCCTTGTCCCGGCACCCCCGGGTCCCACGCTCACCACCTCCCGGCGTCGGGGGTCCCCGGGCTCCATCCCTAAGGCTCCGCTGCGGGTGCAGGTCCAGGTGGGCTGGGCTGATGCTGCGGCAGAGACACCTGGACTGTTACCCGCAGGTTGGACGTGGCCCCGAGCGCCGCCGGGAGCGTCCACGCGGTTTCAGGAGCGTGCCTGATGATGCGCCCTGATTGGACAGCTCTCAAGGGCCCGCCCCCCATTTTCCTGAGTGACAACCGGGAAGGTCAGTGGGGTAACCGGGAGTAGCTTTTGCGGGTGGGCGGGACATGTCCCCTCGAGAGGCGGTTGCTTTTTTAATTTTATTTTTTATTTTTGAGCGACGTTTGCTTTTAAATAAAACCTGTTCCTGGCCTTAGAGGGGCTGTGCTGTTTACCTGAACGCGGAACACAGGTGTGCGCAGGGAATTGCAGTTTCCAGACGGAGCGATGCCCATGTCCGAGCAAGAGGGGCGTACAGGGGAGACCAAGCCCCTGGGACCAGAGGGTCAGAAGGCCTCCCTGGGTCAGGGGTTGACCTAGGCTGGGAGGTCATCCATCGAACGATGATCGTTGTTTACAAACCTATTTAAAAATGACCTCACCATATGCAATAAAGATTCTGGCTCCATTTTGATCCTTGCTGTCAGCGTGTGGCTTCTACCAATCCCTTCTTCACCTCCACACATGTGGTATTTTAGCAAATGAGTCCCATGGCCGCCCAAGGTCTTGATTCTGCTGGGAAGTTGGAACTTCGAAGCCCAGGCCCTGACTAACCACGAATTGTACGATGTGTTCAATAAAACTCTCAGGTGTACATTTTACAATACAGGGAAATTTATTTAAGTGGTTTTTTTTTTAATTTTAAAATATATTTTATTGATATTTTACAGAGAGGAAGGGAGAGGGATAGAGAGCTAGAAACATCGATCAGCTGCCTCCTGCACACCTCCCACTGGGGATGTGCTCGCAACCAATGTACGTGCCCTTGACCGGAATCGAACCCAGGACCCTTGAGTCCGCAGGCCGACGCTCTATCCACTGAGCCAAACCGGTTTTGGCTTAAGTGGTTTTTTAAAAACATATTTTTTAAAATTGATTTCAGAGAGGAAGAGAGAGGGAGAGACAGAAACATCAATGACGAGAGAGAATCATTGATGTCCCTGACCAGGAATCGAACCGTGACCTCCTGGTTCAGAGTTACACCACAACTACTGAGCATTGCAGGCCAGGCAATTTAAATGGTTTTTGAGTGTGTGCCCGTGCCCAGAGATTTTGAAACGTAAACAGCTATGGCATCCCTAAGGCAAACGAACTCATATTATCACCAATATAAGAAAAAACAATAAAGGTTCTGGAAATGTGGGAGGTACCTGGAAACTCAATATATTTAATACATTGATTCAAAACTCTGAATACACTTATTTATTTGAAAGGTTTATTTTTTTTATTTTTATTTTTTTCAAATTTTTATTAAGGTATTATATGTGTACATATCTTACCATTGCCCCCCACCCCCACCCCACTCCCATACATGCCCTCACCCCCCAATGTTTTGCATCCGTTGGTTACTCTTATATACATGCATATAAGTCCTTCAGTTGATCTCTTATTTCCCCCACCTCTCCCTAACCTTACCACTGTAATTTGACAGTTTGTTTGATGCTTTACTGCCTCTGTAACTATCTTTTTGTTCATCAGTTTATAATGTTTTTCATTATCCCCAAATGAGTGGGATCATGTGGTATTTTTCTTTCATTGACTGGCTTATTTCACTTAGCATAATGTTCTCTAATTCCATCCAAGTGCCTACAAATGGTAGTAATTCCTTCTTTTTTACGGCAGCATAGTATTCCATTGTGTAGATGTACCATAGTTTTCTGATCCAGTCATCTGCTGATGGGCACCTAGGCTGTTTCCAAATCTTAGCTATTGTAAATTGTGCTGCTATGAACATAGGGGTGCATATATCCTTTCTGATTGGTGTTTCTGGTTTCTTAGGATATATTCCTAGGAGTGGGATTACTGGGTCAAATGGGAGTTCCATTTTCAGTTTTTTGAGGAAACTCCATACTGTTCTCCACAGTGGCTGCACCAGTCTGCATTCCCACCAGCAGTGCACGAGGGTTCCTTTTTCTCCGCATCCTCGCCAACACTTGTCGTTTGTTGATTTGTTGATGATAGCCATTCTGACAGGTGTGAGATGGTATCGCATTGTTGTTTTGATTTGCATCTCTCGGATAATTAGTGACTTTGAGCATGTTTTCATGTGTCTCTTGGCCTTCCTTCTGTCTTCTTTCGAAAAGCTTCTATTTAGGTCCGTTGCCCATTTTTTTATTGGATCATTTATCTTCCTTTTATTAAGTTGTATAAGCTGCCTGTAGATGTTGGAAATTAAACCTTTATCAGTGATACCATTTGCAAATATGTTCTCCCATACAGTGGGGTTTCTTGTTGTTTTGTTGATGGTTTCTTTTGCTGTGCAAAAGCTTTTTATTTTGATGTAGTCCCATTTGTTTATTTTCTGTTTGGCTTCCATTGCCCTAGGGGCAGTATCACTGAAAAAGTTCTTTTGGCAAATGTCTGAGATTTTGCTGCCTGTGGATTCCTCTAGTATTTTTATGGTTTCCCGTCTTATATTTAAGTCCTGTACCCATTTTGAGTTTATTTTTGTGTATGGTGTAAGTTGGTGATCTAGTTTCATTTTTTTGCATGTATCTGTCCAATTTTCCCAACACCATTTATTAAAGAGACTGTCTTGACTCCATTGTATGCTCATGCCTCCTTTGTCAAATATTAAGTGCGCATATTGGGTTGGGTCGATATCTGGATTCTCTATTCTGTTCCATTGATCTATATGTCTGTTCTTGTGCCAGTACCAGGCTGTTTTGATGACAGTGGCTTTGTAATACAGCTTGAAATCTGGTATTGAGATCTCTCCTACTTTATTCTTCTTTCTCAGGATTGCTGTGGCTATTCGGGGTCTTTTTTTATTCCAGATGAATTTTTGGAGAGTTCTTTCTAGGTCTGTGAAATACGCCGTTGGTATTTTAATGGGGAGTGCATTGAATCTATAGATTGCTTTGGGTAGTATGGACATTTTAATGATGTTGATTCTACCAATCCATGAACATGGTATGTTCTTCCATCTGTTTACATCTTCCTCTATCTCTTTTTTCAGTGTCCTGTAGTTTTCCGCATATAGGTCTTTTACCTCCTTGGTTAGGTTTATTCCTAAGTATCTTAATTTTTTTGGTGCGATGGAAAATGGGATTGCTTTTTTAGTCTCTCTTTCTGTAAGTTCATTGTTGGTGTATAGAAATGCCATAGATTTCTTGGTGTTAATTTTGTATCCTGCTACATTGCCGAATTCATTTATTAAGTCTGTTAGTTTTTTGATGGAGTCTTTCGGGTTTTTTATGTACAATATCATGTCATCTGCAAATAAGGACAGCTTTACTTCTTCTTTTCCAATTTGGATGCCTTTTATTTCTTCTTCTTGTCTAATTGCAGTGGCTAATACTTCCAGTACTATGTCAAACAGGAGTGGTGAGAGTGGGCATCCCTGTCTTGTTCCTGTTCTTAGGGGAAATGGTTTTAGTTTTTGCCCATTGAGTATGATGTTAGCTGTGGGTTTATCATATATAGCTTTTATGATGTTGAGGTATGATCCTTCTATTCCCACCTTGTTGAGAGTTTTTATCAAGAAAGGGTGTTGGATTTTGTCAAATGCTTTTTCTGCATCAATTGATATGACTATGTGATTTTTATCTCTCAATTTGTTTATGTGATGTATCACATTTATTGATTTGCGGATATTGAACCATCCTTGCATTCCTGGGATAAACCCTACTTGGTCATGGTGTATGATCTTTCTGATGTACTGCTGGATCCTATTTGCTAGAATTTTGTTGAGGATTTTGGCATCTACATTCATGAGGGATATTGGCCTGTAATTCTCTTTCATTGTGTTGTCTTTATCTGGTTTTGGTATTAGGGTGATGCTGGCTTCATAGAAGGAGCTTGGAAGTGTTCCTTCCTCTTGAATTTTTTGGAATAGTCTGAGGAGGATAGGTTTTAGTTCTTCCTTGAATGTTTGGTAGAACTCTCCTGTGAAGCCATCTGGCCCCGGGCTTTTGTTTGCCGGAAGCTCTTTGATGACTGCTTCAATTTCTTCCATAGTTACTGGCATGTTGAGCTGTTTAGATTCTTCCTAATTGAGTTTTGGAAGGTTATATTTTTCTAGGAATATGTCCATTTCCTCCAGGTTGTCCAGTTTGTTGGAATAGAGTTGTTCGTAGTATTTTTTAACAATCCTTTGTATTTCGGCGGGATCTGTTGTTATTTCACCTCTTTCATTTCTGATCTTGTTTATTTGGGTCCTCTCTCTTTGCTTCTTGGTGAGCCTGGCTAGAGGTTCATCAATCTTGTTTATCCTTTCAAAGAACCAGCTCTTGGTTTTGTTGATCTTTTGTATTGTTTCTTTGGTCTCTATGTCGTTTATCTGTGCTCTGATCTTTATTATTTCCTTCCTTCTGCTTACACTGGGCTTTTCTTGTTGCTCTTTTTCTAACTCTTTGAGTTGTTGGGTTAGGTAATTTATTACCCCTGTTTCTTGTTTTTTGCAGTAGGCTTGTAGAGCTATGAACTTCCCTCTCAAGACTGCTTTCGCTGTGTCCCATAGATTTTGGGTTGTAGTGTTTTCATTGTCATTTGTTGTCATGATGTTTTTTATTTCTTCTTTGATCTCTCTGGTAACCCAGTCATGGTTTAATAGCATGCTGTTTAGTCTCCATGTGTTTGATTTCGTTGGGTTGTTTTTATTGTAGTTGATTTCCAGTTTTATGCCACTGTGGTCTGAGAAGATGCTTGATATGATTTCTATCTTCTTGAATTTGAAGAGACTTTGCCTATGTCCCAACATATGGTCTATCTTTGAAAATGACCCATGTGCGCTTGAGAAGAATGTATATTCTGTGGCTTTGGGGTGAAATGTTCTGAAGATGTCAATTAATTCCATCTGGTCTAGTGAGTCATTTAGGATTGATGTTTCTTTGCTGATGTTTTGTTTAGAGGATTTGTCCAATGGTGATAGTGGGGTATTAAAGTCTCCTACTATGATTGTATTGCTGTCAATGTCTCCCTTGATATCCTCCAGGAGTTTTTTTATGTATTTGGGTGCTCCTGTATTGGGTGCATATATGTTTACCAGAGTTATTTCTTCTTGTTGGATTGCTCCCTTTAGTATTATGAAATGGCCTTCTTTATCTCTTGTTATGTCCTTCAGTTTGAGATCTAATTTGTCAGAAATAAGTATTGCTACCCCAGCTTTTTTTTTCAGTTCCATTTGCCTGGAAAACCTTTTTCCATCCCTTCACCCTCAGTCTGTGTGCGTCTTTTTTTCTGAGGTGGGTTTCTTGTAGACAGCAGATATATGGGTCGTGTTTTCTTATCCAATCTGTTACCCTATGTCTTTTGATTGGGGCATTTAATCCATTTACATTTAAAGTTATTATTGATAGGTACTTATTTGTCGCCATTCCTATTCTTTACCCCTGTGTTACTTCTTCGCTTCCTGTTTCTTTCTTTCTTTCTTTCTTTTTTTTTTTTTTTTTTTACAGTAGACCCTTTAGCATTTCTTGCATTGCTGGTTTGGTGGTAATAAATTCCCTTAGTCCTTTTTTGTCTGTGAAGCTCCTGATTTCACCTTCAATTTTGATTGACAGCCTTGCTGGGTACAGTATTCTTGGATTCAGCCCCTTCCTTTGCATGACTTTGTATATTTCATTCCATTCCCTTCTGGCCTGATGAGTTTCTGTTGAGAAATCAGTTGCTAGTCTGATGGGGGTTCCTTTGTATGTAACTTTCTGTCTCTCTCTTGCTGCTTTTAAGATTCTTACTTTGTCGTTGGTGTTTGCCAATTTAATTATAATGTGCCTTGGCGTCGGTCTTTTGGGGTTCATTTTGCTTGGGACTCTGTGAGCTTCTTGGATTTGTGTGGGTTTTTTCTTCCCTATATCTGGGAAATTTTCTGTCATTATTTCTTCAAAGAGGTTTTCTATTCCTTGCTCAGCTTCCTTTCCTTCTGGAACCCCTATTATGCGGATGTTGTTTTGTTTCGTGTTGTCCCAAAGTTCCCTTAGACTCTCCTACTGCCTTTTAATTTTTTTTTCTAGAAGTTGCTTTTCTTGGGTATTTTTTTCCATCTTGTCTTCTAGCTCACTGATGCGGTCCTCTGCTTCTTCTAGTCTACTCTTGATGCTTTCTATTGAGTTCTTTACAGCAGCGATGTCATTTTTCATTTCTTCTTGGTTCTTCTTCATTTCCTCTTGGTTCTTGCTCATATTGTCGAATTTGTCTTCCATTCTTTTCAGCCACCTTATGACCATTTCTCTGAATTCTTTTTCTGGAAGGTTGCTTGCCTCCATTTCGTTTACTTCCTTTTCTGGTGATGCCTGCTTTTCTTTCATATGCGGGCTGCTTCTTTGTCTCCCCATGGTCTCTCTTCTCTGGGTGTCTGGTTATGTAGTTCTCTCTCTCCTGGGTTGATTTAAAGGCACAAAATACAGCACTACCAGGTACAACTCACAAGGCACTGAACAGGAATGTATTCACGATATTAATAACCTCCAATAAAGGTGACCACCAGAGAAAGGCAAATTAGGTGATAGGAGAGAAAGAAGAAGAGGAAAAAAGAAAGAAAGAAAGAAAAAAAGAAAAAAGGAGTGTGAAAATGAAATTGGGAAAAGGGAAAGTAAAGAGAAAAAAAAAAAGTAAGAGACAAGAAATTGACTAAGAGAGAAAGGGGAACAGACTATATATATATTGGGGATAAAACTCCAATAGAACAATCACTAATCCCAGCAAATGCCAGCAACAAGTGCCTGGGGATTAGTACAAACTACAACACCAACTAATATGGAGTGAGGCAAGGTTAAGCTGAAGCACAAAACAAACAAAAGAATAAACAAAAGAAGAATAAGCAAAACAATCTCACAAAAAAAGCATAAAAATTGGATATAATCTACATTCAAGCAAACAACAACAAAAGGACAGAGATAAGGACAAGTTTATGGATAACTCAGACAGCGAAGGGAGAGGTGTATGTGGACTTGGAGCAGGGGATTGGAGATTAGATATGTAAGTAGGGTGAAATTTTAACAAGGGGTAAACAGAAAGAATAGGGAAAATCTAAAGCAGTAAAAGGGTAAGACAAACAGGACACTGAAAAGGGGGAGGTTAGGAAGAGAGTGATGGCCTAAAGGTAGAGTTGAGATAGAGTAAAACGATGCTAAAGGAAAGATAAAAAATAGAATGTAGAACCCTAATCCCAAAATAAAATGAAGAGAAAATAAAATGACACTTTAAAAAAAAAAAAAAAAGATAATATAGCAGTAGTAATAATACGGATTGAAAATAAAAATGTAATCATTAAAAAGGCAAAATCAAGTGATGAAAAAAAAAGTTTCTTGATTAAAAGATGCAAAAAATGAAAATTAAAAAAAAATAAAAAAATAAAAAAAATAAAAGGTAAAAATAAAATGTGGAGTAGTGAAGGTCATTCACTTCCTCTGTTTTTCTGTTTGGCACGCCTGTTTCTCAGTCCAGACAGTATTGCAGTTCTCTGCGATCCACTGCTCTTCGGTGTTGTAAGCCAGTCCTGATTTTAAGCAGGCGGTGTGTCTTAATTTCTCGTATTCCTTTATTTTTGATTACACAAGAGTCAATTTGTGATTCAGCCCCTGGGTGGCAGTGTTTCTGGATTGACTTCCGGGTCTATCTATGGCCTCTCTAGGGAGTGTTAGAGCCTTCTTTCCCTGTGGCACTCGGGCCTGTGGGAGTGGTCTGCCTCAGAGCTGGCTCTCTGATGGTCACTCCCCGCTCCGATCCCCAGGTTCCAGAAAAACAACCTTCCCCTGCAGTCTCCCAGGGTGTCCCCAACTGGGTGATCCTATGTATTGGGCTTAGTAATCAGAAGCAAGGATTTGAAGAGGAAAAAGCCCAAGTGTGCGAACTCCGGGACTGCGAGTGAGCCCAGGCACCCAGGGAGCGCACGGGCTGCGCGTAAGTCTGGACTGCCTGAAATTCTTAGGGTGTCCCTGCACTTCACATCAAAATGGGTTGCTTTTTAGAGTGCCCTTCTCTTAGCAGCTCTGAGGACCCCTTTCCACAGTCACAGATCACGCCAGCCCCTACAGCCACGGATTTTTCTAGGCACAGACTTCCCTGGTCCTCCAGCTCCCGCAAAACGCGCGTTCCTCTCTCCCGCCGGGACCAGAGACCTCACCTTATCCCAGGCGAAATCTGACCTTTCCGTGGTGGAGTGTAGAGCTTCTCTGAACCCGTGTGCTTGCGCCAGTTGGGGAGCGTTGTTCTGGGGCTCGCAGCTGTTCCTGGGGTGCCGCAGTTGTGGATTCTCAGGCTTCAGATAAGCTCCACTTTCCGGATCAAGATGGCGCAGACTCCGCGTCCAAGCCCGCAGTTCCGGGAGGGGACCCAGCCGCAGTTCTTGCTGCCAGGTCAGGGGAACCCCGTTCAGCAGTCCCCCACCTCCTTCTGGAATTCAGCTGTCTCCCAACCAGCCAACAAACACTCCTTGCGCGACCCTCAGCTGTTCTTTCTTTCTGCTCCGGGACAAGGCTCGGAACACGTCTGTCTATTCCGCCGCCATTATTCTCCTCTATTTGAAAGGTTTATTGAGACAGAATACACATATTATACAATGCATCCCTTTAATGGGTACAATTTGTTGGGTTTTAGTATATTCACAGGTAAGTGCTAATAAGCACCACAATTTTTGAAAAAAAATTTTTGTCACCTCAACACCAAACCCCTGTGTGCTTTAGCTGTCATTTCTCTATCTTCCCATCTTCTAACTCTGAGCCACAGTTCCAGGCAACCTCTAAGTTTACTGTCCATTGATTTCCTTTTCTAGACTTACATATCTTTGCAACTGATTTCAATCAGCATAATTTTTCAAGGAACATCCATGTTGTAATATGTATGGATACTTTGTTTTTATGGCCAAATAATGTGGACTTATATGGGTAAAACATATTTTGTTTATCTATTTATCCCTAATGGATATTTTATTTCTACCTTTTAGCTATTATGAATGATATTGCAATAAACTGTCAAGTACAAGATTTGTTTGGATGTATATTTTCATTTCTCTGAGGCATATACCTAGGAATGAAATGCTGGGTGCTATGGTAATTCTAGGTTTAATTTTTGAGAAACTGCCACAGTTTTCTCTTTTTTTATTTTTAAATATTGGAGCATCTTTAATGTGTCAGGTACAGATTCAGGTGCTAGGATTACAGTGATGAAAACGACAAAGTTGTGGTCCATAAGGATCTTCAATTCTTGCATCCCTGGAATAAAGTTACCACACTGTTTTCTAATGTAGCTGCACAATTTTATATTCCCATCAGCAGTGGATGAAGGTTTCAACTTTTTCATGTCCTTGACAAAACTTATTTCACTTTTTTATTTTAGCCATCCTAGTAGTTGTGACATGGTATCCCATTGGGGTTTTGATTTAAATGTCCTTGAGGACTAATGATGTCCAGCATCTTTTCATGTGCTCTTGGCTATTTATATATCTTCTTGGAAAAATGTCTATTTGCATTCTTTAATGTTTTATAATTTGGTTATTTTTTATTATTGAGTTGTAAGAGTTTGTTACATATTTTTGATACAAATCCCTATCAGATATATGATTTGCAATTTTTTCTCCCATTCAGTGAATTGTTTTCATCCTCTTGCTTTAAAATTTTTACTTTTAATTGTGGTAATATACACATAGTATAAAATTTATATCTTAAAATTTTTTTTGTGTGTTAATTCTTACCTGAGGATATTTTTTCCATTGCTTTTCAGAGAGTGAAAAGGAGAGCATCAGGGAGAGAGAGGGGAAGAGAGAAATATCACTGTGTCTCATATCGATTGGTTCCCTCCCACATGTGTCCTGACTGAGGCCAGGGATTAAACCTGCAACCCAGGTATGAGCTCTTGACAGGGAATAGAACCCTCAACCCTTTGGTGTGTGGACTGATGCTCTAATCATGGAGAAACACTGGTCAAGGCTAAAATTTACATGTTAGGTGTACAATGCAGTAGTGAGCAGTACACTGACATTGGGAAACTGATGTCAGAACTTTATTCATCTTTAAAAAATTTTTAAAGCCCTGGCCAGTTTGGCTCAGAGAATAGAGCTTCGGCCTGAGGACTGAAGGGAACTGGGTTCAATTCTGGTCAAGGGCATGTACCTCGGTTGCAGGCTCAATCCCTGGCCCTAGTCAGGGTGCATGAGGTAGGCAACCAATCCCATGTGTCTCTCTCACATTGATGTTTCTCTCTCTCTGTCTCTCCCCTTCCCTTCTACTCTCTCTAAAAATCAATGGTAAAAATATCCTCAGGTGAAGATAAATAAAAAAAATTTCAAAAAAATTTTGTTACAGTTGACATACAATATTATATTGGATTCATGTGTACAACATAATGATTAGACATTTATATAACTTGCAAAATGATCATCCTGATAGGCCTAGTACCCATCTGACAACATACATAGTTATTACAATAGTATTGACTACATTCCTTATGTTGTGTTTTATATCCTGTGACTATATTTATAACTGGCAATTTGTTCTTCTTAATCCCTTCACCTTTTCCACCAATCCCCCAAACCTCCTCCCATCTGGCAACCATGAATTTGTTCTCTGTATCTATGAGTTTGTTTGCTCATTTATTTTGTGTTTTAGATTCCATGTATAAATGAAATCATATGGTATTTGTCTTTCTCTGACGTATTTCACTTAACATAGCACCCTCTAGGTCCATCAATGTTGCCACAAATGGCAATATTTCATTCTTTTTTATGGCTGAGGTTAATTTCTATCAAGCTTTCTTATGTTACTTACATTTCTATTTGTCTTCCATGGGAGTTTTCACATGTAAGAATGTGGATCAATTAAAATGTTTCCCATTGTGTGTACATTCAAGTTTTATTCAGTGAGTCATTTTATGCTTTTGGTAGGAACTGGAATAACAGAAGCCTTCCCCACATTCTTCACTTTTATGTGGTTTTCTAAAGGTTGTGATCAATGAAGGCTTTTCTATATTTCTTACATTCGTGGGGCTTCTCTCCAGTGTTAGTTCTTTTGCATGTTTTGAAGGAACTGTGATCTCCGTAGGCTTTAGCACATTGTTTACATTCAAAGGGTTTCTCTCCAGTGAGATTTCTTTCATGTTTTTAAAGATAACTAAGACAACTGAATGCTTTACTATATTTTAAAAATACATATGATTTCTCTCTAGCTTGATTCCTATCATGGGTCTAAAAACTTAATATCTGAATGCTTTTCTAAATTACTTATATTCACGGTTTTTTTTTTCTCTAGACTGAGTCCTTTTGTACCTCTCTGAAAGGTACTGTTATGTCTTCAGGCTTTCACATGCTCTTCATACTTACAAGGTTTCTCTCCAGTTCTTTCACGTGTTTTTAAGGGACTGTAGGCTTTAACTTCATTGCTAACATTCATAGGGTTTTTGCCAGTGTGAGTTTTTTCATGTATTCCAAGACCAATGGAACACCTGAATGTCACCACACATCTTAAGTTCATAGTGTCTCTGCAGTGTGAGTTCCTTTATGCATCTGGAAATCGTCATGAAGATGGAAAGCTTCGCCACATTTGTTTGCATTCATAGTGTTTCTTTCCAGTATGTGTTCTTTTATGTTTTTGAAGAGAAGTGGGATAAGTGAATGCTTTGCTACAGATTTTACATTTATAGGGTTTCTCTCCAGTGTGAGTTCTTTCATGTATTTGAACATAACTGGAAGAGCTGAAGGCTTTACCACATGTTTTACATTCATAGGGTTTTTCTCCAGTGTGAGTTCTTCCATGCACTTGAACTTGACTGGAAGAACTAAAGGCTTTACCACATATTTTACATTCATAGGGCTTCTCTCCAGTATGTGTCCTTTTATGTTTTTGAAGAGAACTGGGATAAGTGAATGCTTTGCTACAGATTTTACATTCATAGGGTTTCTCTCTGGTATGAATTCTTTCATGGGTTTTTAAGGAACTGTGATCTCTGTAGGGTTTACCACATTGTTTACACTCATAGGGTTTCTCTCCAGTATGAATTCTCTCATGTATTTTTAAGGAACTGGGATCTCTGTGGGCTTTATCAGATTGTTTACACTCATAGGGTTTCTCTCCAGTATGAGTTCTTTCATGTGCTTGAACATGACTAAAGCAATAGAAGGTTTGACCACATATTTTACATACATAGGCTTTTCTCCTGTATGAATCCTTTTGTGTCTCAGTAAGAAACTATAATATGTGTAGGCTTTACCACAGTGTTTACACACATAGGGTTTGTCTCCAGTGACCATTATTCCATGTAATCCAAGTGAACATGGACAACTAAAGGCTTTCCCACGTTCTTTATGTTTATAGGTTTTTTTTCTACACTGTGATTTCTTTCATGTTTTTCAAAATACTGGAGATAACTGAAGGCTTTACCACATTCTTTGCACTTATAAGGCTTCTCTCCATATTTTTGAAATTTATATGCTTTGTGTCCAGTGTGACATATGATGTGCCTGTTAAGGGATGAATGCTGCAAGAAGACTTTTCCACACACACTGCATTCACATGGTTTCACTCCAGTGGTTTTGTTGTTCAGGCTGAGATTTGAAATAAGGCTGAAGTTTTCTCCACATTGAGTACTCTTTTTACTTCCACAGACTTTCTCTACCATTTGACTTCTGTAAACAATGAAAAGCACAGTATTAATGATTATTATTATTTTTGATTAATCCTCACCAGGTGCAGGGAGTGAACCTGAAACCCAGGTATGTGGCCTTGACCAGGAATCAACCCATGGCCCTTGGGTGCATGGGCCCATGCTCTAACCACTAAGCAACAGCAGCCAGGGCAATGATTCTTCATTAATGATTTTATATTATATTTATTATGATTTATAGGAAAAGTATAGGTATTCTGTGCTGTCTGAATTTTCTGAAATTAAAAATGCTGAATGTTTTCTAAGAAGACTTCACCCTTGCTATTATCAAACTGTGATATATATGCATATATACATCTTATTAATACTGTTTCCAAGTGAATTATTTTGCAAACTCTGAACACATATGGTACATTTGATAAAGTATTTTTGGTACAAATTTTCTAAGAAGACATTTAAAGCAGAGTTTATTAGTTTTGTTTGCTTCTTTTAAAAATTTCATAACATACTAGAATTCTGCTTTCTATTGTCCAACTCACCTTAGTTTTCTCCCCTGGTTTTTGTAGTGATTTTCAATGTCATGTTATTCCCATATTTTTCCTAAAATCCAGACCCAGAAAATGAGTCCAAAGAATTCATATTATAGAAAAATAATTATTTTCTAGAATTATGATAAACTGTGACCAGGCCAAATTAATTTACCAACGTCTTCCCTTTTCACCTTACACATCTAGAACAATGCTGATGTGCAAGAAACACTTATTCTGTAATTGACAAATGAAGGAATGTCGTCCTTACCTATGGAGGCCAGGTTCCTAAAGGTTTCCCTCATCACATCTCTGTAGAGCTTCTTCTGTGAAGGCTCCAGTAAAGGCTCACTCCTCCTGAGTGAAGTTCATAGCCACATCCTCAAAGGCTACTGAGTCCTAAAACATCTCAATATGTATAGAGTTGATGTGTGAGACTGACAGCACTGGACACCCAGACTCAATTTATAGGAAGGTTACATATGAGTTTCTTGTCTCTAAATATTATTCTTATGACTTGATCATCAGAAATGTACTCTGTTCATACTTATTTTCTTATAAATTTAACACCATCATGAACACATGGAAATGACTTACACATTGTTACTGTGATCACATTACATTTTTTTTTTCTAATGACAGGATTCACAGAATGTTTGGAAATGACAGAAATGCTATTCAAACAAAACAAATATTGTAATTTTTAAAAATTCTTTATTGTTTAAGGTATTACATATATTATTACATATGTCTCCTTTCCCCCCCATTGACCTCTCCCCGGCCACCCCCAGCAAATATTTTCATCTAAGATCATGAATTCCTTTGAGAAAAATTCTTTCATCTTCTTTATTACCCACCATTTTCAGCATTCCATGATGTAGAGGCTTAAATCTGCATGAGGTCTTAGTAAATAAAACTTAGTGAAGAACTGGAAGCTTTTCCTTCTTATTCCATCACCAAACATGAGAGTCCAGGAGGCCTGTGAAAATCACTTCCAACAAAGCCATCTGACCATGTGTCCTAAAGTTCTCTGGGCCTTTACCCTAATCAGGGGCAGCTGGCTCAGTGTAAATATGCTTGTGGAGAAGCATTGTAACTTGTGTAGTATTTATCACAGACTCAGTGCTTCCTTCTCTCTCTGTTCAGTTTAATGGGACTGGAGAGTTATTTGGAATTTAGAGCTCAGACACAAGGACGAAGGCGTGAAAAGTTAGACCACAAAACCCCTATAGTTATGTGCTCAGGACTGCTTCCAGCCAAATTTTAGAACACTTAGTGAGAGAATGGGCCATAGGAGCTTTATCTGGTCAACTTCTAACAGTGTACCCTGGGACTTGCTGCCCTTGAGGAAGAGGTTAAAAGCTGTAGATTGTATGGGAATTCATTTAAGTCCACAGCATTTGATGATGAATTTGCCTACGATTATAGAATACATAAAGGAACAGTGGTTTCCTCTAAAAGAACACAAAATGGCCCTAGCCATTTTGGCTCAGTGGATAGAGTGTCAGTCTGGACTGAAGAGTTGCAGGTTCGATTCTGGTCAAGGGCACGTATCTCAGTTGCAGGCTCAATCCCTGCCCTAGTCAGGTTAGTTGCAGGAGGCAACCAATCGATGTGTCATCTATGTTTCTCAATCTGTCTCTCTTCCTTCCACTTTCTAAAAATCAATGGAAAAATATCCTCAGGTGAGGATTACTAAACGTATACAAAATTTCCATTCTCCAATTTTAGGAGAAGAAAATTTTCTGACAAGTCAGTAGAGGCTGCCAACCATCTTCTGGCACTTAAGGAACTTAGTAGCTGTCATACTCAATCTTGTTTAAAAAAATATCCTGGCCTGTGTGGCTCAGTGGTAAGAATGCTGGCCCGAGCACCAAAGGGTCTTGGGTTTGATTCCTGGTCAAGGACACATTCCTGGGTTGCAGATTCGATCCTGGGCCCTGGTCAGGGTGGGTGTGGGAAGCAGCCAATTGATGTGTTTCTCTCACATTGATGTTTCTCTCTCCCTCTCCCTCCCTCCCTCTCCTTCTTTCCACTCTCTCTCAAAAAACAATGGAAAAATATCCTTGGGTGAAGATTAATGACAACAATAACAAAACAAAAAGAAAAAGAAAATAACTTGAAATAAACTACTCTTCTTAGATCCACCAGATCTTTGAGCTCACTGGGGAAATGGTATCTCCATAATTAGGAAAGAGAAAATATGGTATCTTGAACTATGCCCCAAACATTCTGTTTTCAATGAGGTCTGTACTAAAAAAAATTTCATTTCACCAGAGTCTATGCAAAGACAATGAAGAACAAGACAAACAGAACACAATATCCATGAAGCCTAAAACAACCGTCCTTAACATGAGCATTGAAATACACATAATGGGAAACCTGAAAAAAAAAGAAAGACAGAAAGAAACAGCAGGTAAGTGGAGTAATAATCACTGAAATTTCCTAAAATTAATAGTAGATGATACACTGTGGATCAAGAAAGCTCTAAAACACTAAAAATATCCACCCAAGTATATCATATTCAAGTTAGACAAAAATCAAAGACAAAGGGAATATATTGAAAGAAGTCAGAAGTGAAAACAGATCTTAGGTATGGAGAAACAAAGATCTGAATTAAATTCAACTTCTTTTTAGAAACCATGCAAGTAAGAACAGTGTAGTAAAATATTGAACATTTTGAGTTGACAAAACACTGCAGAATTTTATATCAAGGACAATAATTTTTCAAAAATAAAGAAGAAATAAGAATTTCTTGAGACAAAAATTGAGGGGATTAGTCACTAGTACCCCTACTTTAAATGAAACATTCAAAAATTCATCACAAAGATATAAATGATAAAAGGTGGAAGATTAAAAAAAAGCCTATCTAATAAAGAGGGAATATGCTAATTAACCATCACTCCGTCACAAAGATGGCTGCACCCACAGCTGAGGCCAAGTTCCCATAAGGAGCCTTAACAAGCAATCAGCAGGAACCTGAGGCTATGCCCTCCCCCACCCCCGTGGAGCTTGACAGGGGACCTCAGGCCAGCAGGGCTTGACAGGGGGCCTCAAGGTGCACTTCCCGTCCTGGTGCTGGGCTAGGGGACCTCAGGCTGCTCCCCCCACCCCAGTGCCAGGGGACCTCAGGCCGCGCCCCCCACCAGGTGGGGCTTGACAGGGGACTTCAGGCCACATCCCCCACCTGGCAGGGCTTGACAGGGGACCTCAAGGTGCACTTCCCATCCTGGTGCTGGGCTAGGGGACCTCAGGCTGCTCCCCCCACCCCAGTGCCAGGCCGCGAAACCTCAGGCCGCACCCCCCAACCGGCAGGGCTTGACCGGGGACCTCAAGGTGCGCTTCCTGTCCTGGTGCTGGGCTAGGGGACCTCAGGCTGCTCCCCCCGCCCCAGTGCCAGGGGACCTCAGGCCGCACCCCCCACCAGGGGGGGCTTGACAGGGGACTTCAGGTCACACCCCCTACCCGGCAGGGCTTGACAGGGGACCTCAAGGTGTGCTTCCCATCCTGGTACTGGGCTAGGGGATCTCAGGCTGCTCCCCCGGCCCCAGCGCCAGGCTGGGGGACCTCAGGCCATGCCCCCGACCCTGGCACCAGGCTGGAGGACCTCAGGCTGCACCCCCACCCCAGCACTGAGCCAGGGAACCTGAGGCTGTGCCCCCCTGCCTGGCGGGGCTTGACAGGGGACCTGAGGCTATTCCCCTCTCCTGGTGCCGGGCCGGGGGACCTGAGGCTGCGCCACCCGCCCTGGCGGGGCTTAATGGGGGACCTCAGGCCATGCCCCCCACCCAGCGGGGCTTGACAGGGGATCTCAGGCCATGTCCCACACCTGGCAGGGCTTTACGGGGGAACTCAAGGCACGCCCCCCACCCCGGTCTGGGCTGGGGGACCTCAGGCCACGCTCCCCGTCCTGGCGCCGGGCCAGGGGACCTGAGGCTACGTTCCCTGCCTGGTGGGGTTTGACAAGGGTGGGACTAGCCAGGTCTGGATCTATCCCAATGGGAGGGGGGCCAGCCGGGTCTGGGTCTCATGCGATTTTGAGGTGCATGTGTGTGGGCGGGGACTTGACTCTGGGTCCCGTGGTGTGCCCCAGACTCTGACAGGAGGAAGGTTTTCATATACAATTTACTAATTTTCTTTCATCTCTGACACTTCTATTATAGAGAAAGGGCAAATAGCAATATTAAATTATTTCCTCTAGCCCTAACCGGTTTGGCTCAGTGGATAGAGCGTCGGCCTGCGGACTGAAGGGTCCCGGGTTCGATTCCGGTCAAGGACATGTACCTTGGTTGCGGGCACATCCCCAGTAGGGGCTGTGCAGGAGGCAGCTGATCGATGTCTCTCTCTCATCGATGTTTCTAACTCTCTATCCCTCTCCCTTCCTCTCTGTAAAAAATCAATAAAATATATTAAAAAAAATAAATTATTTCCTCTAATTAATCCCCTTTTAATGTGCACAAATTTTGTGCACCGGGCCACTAGTAAGAAAAATAAATGGAGGTAAAAATCTTTTGTACTTCTTAAAATATTAGCAATAATGTGTTAAATATTATAAGCTCACGGGTAATGGAAATAAATGACAATAATGTGACAAGGGATAGTGATGGGGGAATTGGGAGTAGTGTGGTAGGAGGTACTTGCGTAAACAGTGAAGTGGTACAGTGTGACTTGACAGAGGATGTGGGTTGGTTGTAAATGTATACCTAAAACTCAAGGGAAACCAATAAAAATGTTTTGTTTTTTTAAAAATGTGACTGCTTTTCTGAAAGAGGAGAAAAAACAATTAGCAAAATCCTTAATTAAAGCAAAGAAGGCAGAAAATGATTGAATACAGACACAATAAACAAGGGCAACAAATAGTAAACAGTTAAGGTTTGGCAAATATTAATCCAATCGCATCAATAACCAGTTAAATTACCAATGCTCTCAATACCACTGAAAGAGTAATATCAGATTTGTTGCCTATAAGAAACACACTTTAAATATGAAGACACAGATAGATTTAAAAAAGGTATAGGAACGAAGCAAAGTAGGCCATACCAACAGAAATCAAAGGACAGATATATGAATTATACACAATAAAGACTTCAAACCAAGGAAAACTCAGAGATAAAGAGGGACATTACATAACGACTAAGGGGCCCACCTCCAAGAAGGCACAGCCATCCTTTAAGTGTATGAACCTGGGTCAAACTACATAAGGCAAGAGTTGATAGAATGCAGGAGAAATACATGAATCTACTACTATGGCTAAAGACTTCAATATCCCCTTATTGTGAATTATAAATTCCAGTAGCAGAAAATCAAGAAGAACAGAGTGGAACTGAGCAGCACTATGAAACAACTGAATTTAGCTGTAATCTGTGGGATACTTCATGCCACAACAGCAGAATACACATTCTTCTCAAGTTCGCATGGAACATTAACCAAGACACAAGAGATCCTGGGACATAAAGCACACCATAATATGGAAGAACAGAAATCATACAAAATATGCTCTTAGGCCACACAGGAATTAATCTAGAAATCAGTAACAGAAAGATAATCAGGAATGCCCCAAATATGTGGAGATTCAACCACACATTTCTAAATAACATATAGGATCAAGGAAGAAATCTCTGGAGAAACAAAAAAATATTTTGAACCAAATAAAATAGAAGTACATTATAATCAAACTTTGTGAGATATAGCAAAAGTGGTGCCTACAGGGAAATTTAGGCCATTAATCAAATATACTAGAAAAAAGAATGATCTATAATCAATAATGTAAGCATCTACCTTAGGAATTAATAAAAAGAAGAGTAAATTAAACCCAAAGTAAGCAGAATAAAAGAAATAATAAAAATTAGAAAAGAAATCAATATGACTGGAAAATCAATGGAAGAAAAACATTTAAAAGTTGCTGTATTGACAAGGTGAATAAAATTGGTAAACATCTAGATAATATAGCTAAGAAAAAAGGAAAAACAAATTACTAATATTAGAAAGTAAAGGAGGGGGAAATAAAAAATAAAGGATTTGATAAAATTGAACATCCCACTTATGATAACAAACTAGCAATAGAGGGAAACTTCCACTTCTTGAGAAAGAACATGTTCAAAACATGTAAACTCATCACATTTGTTCCTTATGACGTGAGTGTTTATGTGAAAGAGCCCACAACAACAGAGATAACTCCTGAAATTAATGCGAGTATAGTAAGGATTAAGGATACACAAGTTAACTGTTTTCCTATAGACCCATACAAATATACTGAACTGATCTTTAACAAAGGAAGAAAGACAATTCAATGGAAATATGAAGTATTTTAAATAAATCGTGCTGGAAATAATGAAGATGCACATACAAACACACACGAAATCACAAAAACAAATAGAGACACAGATATTACACTTTACACAAAAATTAACTCAAAACACACCCCTGGTTTGTGTGGCTCAGTTGGTTAGAGTGTCATCCTGTACAACTAAAGGTTGTGTTTGAATCTTGATCAGAGCACATACCTAGGTTGCAGGTTTGGTTCTTGGTATGGGAGGCAACTGATTGACGTTTCTCTCTCACATAGATGTTTCTCTCTCTCTCTCTCTCTCTCTCTCTCTCTCTCTCTCCTTCACCTTTTCTCTAAAAATCAATGAATATGTCCTAGGGTGAGGATTAAAAAAAAGAACAAAAAGCAAAACAGAACAACAACAACACACATTGTAGATTAAAATGTAAAATGCAAAAGTAATAAGCTCCTTTAAGATAACATATAAGAAATTCTAGAAGCAAATAAAAGAACAATGAGGTATCAATATGCACTTATTATATGGCTGGAATTCAAAACACTCAGAACATCAAATATTGGTGGAGATGTGAAGCTGCAGATAATCCTCATTCATTGCTGGTGGGAATGGAATTGGAGACAGGAACTTTCAATACTAAATGTACTAGTACTCTTACTATGTATAGTAAGATCCAGCAATCACACTCCTTGGTATAAATCTAAATGAATTGAAACCTGAGGCTCATACCAAAACCTGTACATGAATATTTGTAGGTGCCTTATTCATAATTGGCAGGAGTTAGAGTTAAGCAAGATGTCCTTCAAGAAGCAAACAGACAGCCCTGGCTGGTTTGGCTCAGTGGATAGAGCGTCGGTTTGTGGACCAGAGCGTCCCAGGTTTGATTCCAGTCAAGGGCACATGCCCAGGGTTTCAGGCTCGGTCCCCAGTAGGAGGCAGCCAATCAATGATTCTCTCTCATCATTGATGTTTCTATCTCTCTCTCCCTTTCCCTTCCTCTCTGAAATCGATAAAAATATATTAAAAAAAGAAGCAAACAGACAAGCAGTGGTAAATTCATGCAATGAAATATTTTTCAGTTATAACAAAAAATGGGGAATTAATTAGGCCATGAAAACATAGGTGGAAACTTAAAAGTACATTGCTAAGTGAAAGAAGCCAAGCCGACAAGGCCACACATTATATGTTCTGAGTATATGATAACCTGGATCAGACAAAATTATGAGCCAATAAAAATTTTTGCATTTGAAGAATTTAGGGGTTGGAGGGAAGAATGAATGAATAGGAGGAGCAACTCTCCAAGGAGTTCCATCATGTAGGAATGTGTATTGTCCTCCTGAATGTGTGTGCACTCTGCAGTGCTGTGCATTCAGTGAATCCCAAGGAACAACCCAGGGAACTAAGGAATCTGGGAGGAGGGAGACCTCCTCCAGCACCATGGTTTCTTTCTTTCTCTTTATGTATTTACTAGAGGCCCATTGCGCAAAGAGATTCGTGCAATAGGCCTTTCTTCTCTTGGCTTCCAGCACCGGTTTTCCTCCAGCACCCGGGACCCAGACCTTCACTCCGGCCGGAGTCTGCCGTCTTAGTCTTTGCTCCAGGATCCAGCTGGAGTCTGCCATCTTTGTCTTCGCTGCAGACTCGAGTTTGCAGTCTTGTCTTTGCTGGGGCACTCTGCTCCTGTAGATCCCTTCGCTCCCCACCCTCCCTCTCATAGCAGGCGTCCTGCCCCACCTGGCCACTCCACACCTGGAGCAGCTGGGCGGCCGCCATCTTTGGCCTTCTAATTTGCATACTCACTCTGATTGGCTGTGGGCGTAGTGGAGGTATGGTCAATTTACATGTTTGTCTATTATTAGGTAAGGTTTACTAAAGGCCTGGTGCACAAATTCATGTACGGGTGGGATCCCTCGGTGTGGCCTGCAGGGATTGGGCCGAAACTGACAGTCCAATTCCGCCTGCCACTCCTGCTCATCCCGGCCCGCTATGCTGGCTGCGGGCTCACACCCAGTCAGTACTGATTGGGAGAGGCTTGTGTCACAGTAGTAGCCATGAGCCCTGTGTCTGGCACCCGCCCTGAGGGGGGTGGGAGTGAGGCTGGGATGTGAGATTGGCCCTCTGGGCGGGCGGTAGGACGCCCTGGCTGGCCTGGGATCCATCCTGCTGACCTTTGCTTCGGTTGTTGGGAGCCACCTGGCAGGCGCTTTTATATCGTTTCTGCCTTGTGGAGTGTCTAGGGAGGGACAGCTGCCGTGGTGCCCGAGGCTGACTTCCAGGAGGCTGGCGGCACGGTCAGGATCATGCCAGTGGCACCAGCCTGTTGGTGCCTGGCCCATTCTCCGGAGATTGGACCTGCAGGACTACTGAGTGGCTGCTGCAGGACTGGTGGGCCGACTGTGGGAGTGCATTGACTACCAGGGGGCAGCTCCTGTGTTGAGCGTCTGCCCCCTGTGGTCAGTGTGTGCCATAGCGGCCAGTTGTTGGGTCTTTCAGTCGATTATGCTTTTATATATAGAAGATTGGATCATTAAAAAATATTTTTATTTATTTTACCATTGATTTTTTTTTTTTAAAAGAGGGAGTGGGGGGAAAAATGGCGGCAGAATAGACAGATGTGTCCCAAGCCTTGTCCCGAAGTAGATAGAAAGAACAGCTGAGGGTCGCATGGGGAGTGTTTGTTGGAGAGTTAAGGGACAGCTATACTCCAGGAGAAGGTGGGGGACTGCTGGACAGGGCTCCCTCCCGAGCCACCGGCTCGGACATGGAGACCGTGCCATCTTAAAGGGGAAAGTGGATGTTATCGGAAGCCTGAAAATCTACAACTGCGGCACCCACCGAACAGCTGCGAACCCCAGAGCACCAGTCCCCAAATGGCGCAAACACGCGGATTCAGAGGAGCTCTACACTTCACCATGGAAAGGTCAGATTTCACCTGAGATAAGGTGAGGTCTCTGGTTCTGGCAGGACAGAGAAATGTGTGCACTGCGGGAGCTGGAGGACCGGGGGAAGTCTGCGCCTAGAAAAATCTGTGGCTGTTGGGGCTGGCATGATCCGTGAATGTGGAAGGGGGTCCTCAGAGCTGCTAACAGAGGGGATCTCTAAAAAGCAACCCATTTTGATCTGACGCAGGACAGCCCCAAAATATTAAAAGTGTGCCAGCTGCTTGGACATGGGGGGAAGGAAGGAAGGCGCAGACTTGCATGCAGATCCATAGTTCGCACACTTACGCTTTCTCCTCTTTAAATCCTTACTTCTGATTGCTGAGCCCAGTGCATGGGATCACCCAGTTGGGGTCACCCTAGGAGACTGCAGGGGAAAGTTGTTTTTCTGGAACATGGGGATCAGAGCGGGGAGTGACCATTGGAGAACCAGCTCTGGGGAAGCCCACTCCCAGAAACCGGTATTGAGTGCCATAGGGAAAGCAGGATCTAAGCACAGGCTAGAGAGGACCTATAGACCCAGAGGTCAATCCAGAAACACTGCCACCCAGGGGCTGAATCACAAAGTGACTCTTGTGTAATCACAAATAAAGGAATACAAGAGAGTAAGACACACTGCCTGCTTAAAAATCAGGACTGGCTTACAACACTGAGAAGCAGTGGAACGCAGGGAACTGCAATACTGTCCTGACTGGGAAACAGGCATGACAAACAGTACAATAGAGGAAGTGAATGACCTTCACTACTGCACATTTTATTTTTATATTTTTTATTTTTTTCATCTTTTACTTAAGAAACTAATTTTTTTCTTTTTTCCTCACTTGATTTTACCTTTTTAAAAAAATTAAGTGAATCTTTATTGTTCAGATTATTACAATTGTTTCTCCTTTTTCCCCCCACAGCTCCCTTCCACCTGGTTCCCACCCCACCCTCTGCCCTTACCTCCCCAGCACTGTCCTCATCCATAGGTGTACAATTTTTGTCAAGTCTCTTCCTGCACCCCCCACACCCTTTTCCCCCTGAGAATTATCAATCCACTCCCATTCTATGCCCCTGATTCTATTATATTCACCAGTTTATTCTGTTCATCAGATTTTTAATTCACTTGAGTTTTAGATTCACTTGTTGATAGATATGCATTTGTTGTTCATAATTTTTATCTTTACCTTTTTCTTCTTCTTCCTCTTCTTAAAGAATACCTTTCAGCATTTCATATAATACTGGTTTGGTGGTGATGAACTCCTTTAGCTTTTTCTTAACTGTGAAGCTCTTTATCTGCCCTTCAATTCTGAATGATAGCTTTGCTGGGTAGAGTAATCTTGGTTGTAGGTTCTTGCTATTCATCACTTTTAGTATTTCTTGCCACTCCTGTCTGGCCTGCATAGTTTCTGTTGAGAAATCAGCTGATAATCGTATGGGTGCCCACTTCCAGGTAACTAACTGTTTTTCTCTTGCTGCTTTTAATATTCTCTTTATCTTTTGCTCTTGGCATTTTAATTATGATGTGTCTTGGTGTGGTCCTCTTTGGATTCCTTTTGTTTGGGGTTCTCTGCACTTCCTGGACTTGTAAGTCTATTTCTTTCACCAGGTGGGGGAAGTTTTCAGTCATTATTTCTTCCAATAGGTTTTCAGTATCTTGCTCTCTCTCTTCTTCTGGCACCCCCATAATTCTGATGTTGGTATGCTTGAAGTTGTCCCAGAGGCTCCTTACACAATCTTCATATTTTTGGATTCTTTTTTCTTTTTTTTTTCCTGGTTGAGTGTTTTTTGCTTCTTTGTATTTCAAATCTTTGACTTGATTTTTACATTCCTCTAGTCTGCTGTTGGGTCTCTGTATAATATTTTTTATTTCAGTCAGTGTATGTTTAATTTCTAGTTGGTCCTTTTTCATATCCTTGAGGGTCTCATTTAATTTATTGGCCTTTTCTAGGAAATTCTTGAAAAACCTTATAACCGTGGTTTTGAACTCTATATCCAGTCGTTTGTTTTCCTCCATTTCTTTCGTTTGTGATCTGTTTCTTTGTCTCCACATTTTCGTTGCTTCCCTCAGTTGGTAGGGTGGCTTTGTGTGCTAGGTGTCCTACATGGCCCAGTGGGTTGTCCTCCCAGTTAACTGAGGTGGACACTCTTGGTGTACCTTTTTGTGGACTGTGTGTACAGCCTTGTTGTAGTTAAGTCTTGATTGTTGTTGCTGTCACCGGGAGAAATTGACCTCCATGCCAATTGGCTGTGAGGACCTGCTGTGTCTCTAATGGAAGAACTGCTGTGCTGGAGACACGCTTATGGGGCAGGACTTGTTTTAGTGGGGCTTTGGTGCTCACTGAGTCTGCCTCTTGAATGTGTCACTTATGGATGTGAGGAGTTGAAATCTGGTGTCGTCTCACACTGACCACTAGATACACTGGCCTCTGGATTCCAATGGGGTGCAGGTCAGCTACTGTCTGAGGCCACCCAGCAGGAGCTACAGCAAGAACTACAGTTTTCTCCTCTTTGCTTGGGTTTTGGAGGTTTTGGAGCTGTCGGTCCAGGGCTGCAGTTCGTTAGGTTAAGCTGTGATAGGGCAGGCCATTTATATGCAAAAGCTGCTGCATGGAGCTTGGGTGGGTTTGTAGATTGTGCGGGACGGGGTCTCAGGGAGTCACTAGGCTAGGGCATGGCAAACAGTGATGGCTGCCAGTGAGCCGTCTCTGCGTCTCCACGTTTCCAAGTCCCCGCGCCCCATGCCCCAGCGCAGTAAACAATGATTGCTGGGTGCACCTCTGCAATAATGTCACTTTCACTTTCCGACCCAATGGCAGACAGTCCAGCTTCTCCCCGTAGGAGTTTGGGTTCCCCAGCGTCTCCCCAGAAACTGGAGTTTTGAGTAATTTGGAGCTTGTCTCCCTTCAGGTTGAAAAAAGCAGCGCACCCAGTTGCCCGCCGCCAGCCCGATTTGTGCGCCTCCGAACCTCAGCTTTTCAGTGCTTGTGCATGTCTCAATGCTCTTTTCTCTTTCCTTTTAGTTGTAGAACTTCCACTCAGCCAGCTTTCCTGTGGTTCTGGGTGATAGACGTTTTGTCTTTTAGTTGTAGTTTTGAAATTATTGTGCAAGGCAGCAGTTTAGGTGTTTACCTATGCCACCATCTTGGTTTCTCCGATTTTACCTTTTTAATTATTACATTTTTATTTATTTATTTATTTATTTATTTATTTATTTATTTAAATATATTTCATTTATTTTTTACAGAAAGGAAGGGAGAGGGAGAGACAGTTAGAAACATCGGTGAGAAAGAAACATCAATCAGCCGCCTCCTGCACACCCCCCACTGGGGATGTGCCCACAACCAAGGTACATGCCCTTGACTGGAATTGAAATTGGGACCTTTGAGTCCACAGGCCGACGCTCTATCCACTGAGCCAAACCGGTTAGGGCTACATTTTTATTTTCAATCAGTATTATTACTACTATTTTACCTTTTTTAAAAAAAATTGTCATTTCATTTTTTCTTTATTTGACTTTGAGATTAGTGTTCTACATTCTATTTTCATCTTTCCTTTAGCATCATTCTACTCTATCTCAACTCTACCTTTATGCCATCACTCTCTTCCTAACTTTTTCCCTTTTGTTGTCCTGTTTCTCTTACCCTTCTCCTGCTTTAGATTCTCCCTATTCTTTTTAACCCCTGTTAAAATTTCCCCCTACTTATATATCTAATTTTGAATCCCCCACTCCGAGTTCATACACCCCTCACTCTTCTCTGTCTTCACTATACACAAAATTGTTTTTCTCTCTGTCCTTTTGTTGTTGTTTGATTGAATGTTGATTATATCGATTTTTATGCTTGTTTGTGAGATGGTTTTGCTTATTCTTTTGTTTTGTTTTTTTTTTGTTTGCTTTGTTTTTGTTTGTTTTTTTTTGCTTCTGTTTTCCCTCACCTCGCTTGATATTAGTTGTTGTTTGTAGTTTGTATTCATCTCCAGGTACATGTTGCTGGTATTTGCTGGGATTAGTGGCTGTTCTATTGGAGTTTTCTCCCCATATATATAGTTTGTTCCCCGTTTCTTTCTTATCCTCTTTCTTCTCTCTCTCTCTCTTTTTTTCCTTTTCCCAATTTCATTTTGGCACTCCTGTTTTTTTTATTCTTCTTTCTCTCCTATCCCCTAATTTGCCTTTCTATGGTGGTCACCTTTATTTGGGGTTATTAATATCGTGAATACATTTCTGTTCAGTGCCTTGTGTGTTGTACCTGGTTGTCTTGTATTTTGTGCCTTTAAATCAACGCAGGAGAGAGAACTACATAACCAGACTCCCGGAGAAGAGAGACAATGGGGAGACAAAGAAACAGCCTGCATATGAAAGAAAAGCAGGCATCACCAGAAAAGGAAGTAAACGAAATGGAGGCAAGCAACCTTCCAGAGAAAGAATTCAGAGAAATGGTCATAAGGTGGCTGAAAAGAATAGAAGACAAATTCAACAATATGTGTAAGAACCAAGAAGAAATGAAGAAGAACCAAGAAGAAATGAAAAATGACATCGCTGCTGTAAAGAACTCAATAGAATGCATCAGGAGTCGACTAGAAGAAACAAAGGACTGCATCAGTGAGCTAGAAGACAAGGTAGGAAAAAATACCCAAGTAGAGCAGCTTCTAGAACAAAAAAATTAAAAAGCAGGAGGAGAGCCTAAGGGAACTTTGGGACAACAAGAAACAAAACAACATCCGCATAATAGGGGTTCCAGAAGGAGAGGAAACTGAGCAAGGAATAGAAAACCTGTTTGAAGAAATAATGACAGAAAACTTCCCTGATATAGGAAAGAAAAAACCCACACAAATCCAAGAAGCTCACAGAGTACCAAGCAAAATGAACCCCAAAGACTGACGCCAGGGCACATTATAATTAAATTGGCAAACACCAACGACAAAGTAAGAATCTTAAAAGCGGCCAGAGAGAGACAGAAAGTTACCTACAAAGGAACCCCCATCAGACTAGCGATTGATTTCTCAACAGAAACTCATCAGGCCAGAAGGGAATGGAATGAAATATACAAAGTCATGCAAAGGAAGGGTCTGAATCCAAGAATACTACACCCAGCAAGGCTATCAATCAAAATTGAAGGTGAAATCAGGAGCTTCACAGACAAAAAAGGACTAAGGGACTTTATTACCACCAAACCAGCAATGCAAGAAATGCTAAAGAGTCTGCTGTAAAAAAAAAAAAAAAAAAAAAGGAAAAATAAAAAAGAAAGAGGAAGCGAAGAAGGAACACAGGGGAAAAGAATAAAAATGGCGACAAACAAGTACCTATCAATAATAACTTTAAATGTAAATGGATTAAATGCCTCAATAAAAAGACATAGGGTAACGGATTGGATAAGAAAACATGACCCATATATCTGCTGTCTACAAGAAACCCACATCAAAAAAAAAAAAAAAAAAAGACGCACACAGACTGAAGGTGAAGGGATGGAAAAAGGTTTTTCAGGCGAATGGAAATGAAAAAAAGCTGGGGTAGCTAGCAATACTTATATCTGACAATTAGATCTCAAAGTGAAGGACATAACAAGAAATAAGGAGAAACCAAGATGGCAGCATAGGTAAGCACCTAAACTGCTGCCTCGCACAATTTTAAAACTACAACTAAAAGACAGAACGGACAACATCCAGAACCACAGGAAAGCTGGCTGAGTGAAAATTCTACAACTAGAAGGAAAGAGAAAAGCTCACAGAGAATTGGAGGTAGGGCAAAGGGTCTTTGTGCGCGCAGAGAGGAAGGGCGGCTGAGAGCCTGGCTGACTTTCTCTGGTGGAAGGGTGAAGGAAGCCCCCGACCGCACTGAACCCCAGTTCTGACTGCACTGAACCCCAGTTCCGGGCGAGCCCCTGGGGACCCACACTCTTACGGGGGGAGTGTGGACTCTCGGGCGGAGACTCGGGAGCCGGGGAAGGTGGAGGACTGAAAGCGCGCACGCGTGCCAGTGCGCACAAAGGCTGCGGAGGTTGCCACAGGCTTTCCCTAGTGGAAGGGAGTCGGAGGCTCCTGACTGCACTGGGCCCCAGTTCTGACTGCACTGAACCCCGGTTCCAGGCGAGCCCCTGGGGACCCATGCTCTTGTGGGGGGAGTCTGGATTCTCAGGTGGAGACTCGGGAGCCGGGGAAGGCGGAGGACTGAAAGTGCGCGTGTGCTAGTGCACACAAAGGCTGCGGAGGTTGCCACAGGCTTTCCCTAGTGGAAGGGAGTCAGAGGCTCCTGACTGCACTGGGCCCCAGTTCTGACTGCACTGAACCCCGGTTCCAGGCGAGCCCCTGGGGACCCATGCTCTTGTGGGGGGAGTCTGGACTCTCGGGCGGAGACTCAGGAGCCAGGGAAGGCGGAGGTCTGAAGGTGTGCGCGTGCCAGTGTGCACAAAGGCTGCGGAGGTTGCCACAGGCTTTCCCTAGTGGAAGGGAGTCAGAGGCTCCTGACTACACTGAGCCCCAGTTCTGACTGCAGTGAACCCCAGTTCCAGGCGAGCCCCTGGGGACCCACGCTCTTGTGGGGGGAGTCTGGACTCTCGGGCGGAGACTCGGGAGCCAGGAAGGCAGAGGTCTGAAGGTGCCTCGTGCGCGCAAGGGCAAGGCTGACGGGAAGCCAACACTGAGACTCCACCCCATCTAAGCTGAGCACAGAGGCTATTGCAATTTGGTAAGTCTAATCCTATCAGGCTGTCTCCAGCACTGAACTTCTCCCAGCATAGACACAGCTGATCCTTACAGCCAACTGGCCTGGAGGTCAATTCTTCCCAGTGATACCAACAACAATCAAGACTTAATTACAACAAGGCTGTACACACAGTCCACAAAGGGGTGCACCAAGAGTGTCCACCTCAGGTTAACTGGGGAGGCAGACCCACTGGGCCATTTTGGAAACCTAGCACACAAATCTACTTTACCAACTCAGGGAAGCAGTGAAAATGCGGCGTCAAAGAATCAGATCACAAACGAAAGAAATGGAGGAAAACAAACGACTGGATATAGAATTCAAAACCACGGTTATAAGGCTTTTTAAGAATATCCTAGAAAAGGCCGATAAATATAACGAGACCCTCGAAGATATGAAAAAGGACCAACTAGAAATTAAACATACACTGACTTAAATAAAAAATATTATACAGAGACCCAAAAACAGACAAGAGGAACACAAAAATCAGGTCAAAGAATTGAAATACAAAGAAGCAAAAAACACTCAACTGAAAAAGCAAAAAGCAAAAAAAAATATCCAAAAAGTTGAAGATAGTGTAAGAAGACTCTGGGACAACTTCAAGCGTACCAACATCAGAATTATGGGGGTGCCAGAAGAAGAGAGAGAGCAAGATACTGAAAACCTATTTGAAGAAATCATGACCGAAAACTTCCCCCACCTGGTGAAAGAAATAGACTTACAAGTCCAGGAAGCCCACAGAACCCCAAACAAAAGGAATCCAAAGAGGACCACACCAAGACACATCATAATTAAAATGCCAAGAGCAAAAGACAAAGAGAGAATATTAAAAGCAGCAAGAGAAAAGCAGTTGATTACCTACAAGGGAGCACCCATACGACTGTCAGTTGATTTTTCAACAGAAACTATGCAGGCCAGATGGGAGTGGCAAGAAATTTTCAATGTGATGAATAGCAAGAACCTAAAACCAAGATTACTCTACCCAGCAAAGCTATCATTCAGAATTGAAGGGCAGATAAAGAGCTTCACAGATAAGAAAAAGCTGAAGGAGTTCATCACCACCAAAACAGTATTATATGAAATGCTGAAAGGTATTCTTAAAGAAGAGGAAGAAGAAAAAAGTAAAGAGAAAAATTATGAACAACAAATACATATCTATCAACAAGTGAACCTAAAAATCAAGTGAATTAAAAACCTGAGGAACAGAATAATCTGGTGAATATAATAGAATCAGGGGCATAGAAAGGGAGTGGACTGATAATTCTCAGGGGGAAAGGGGTATGGGGGGTTCATGAAGAGACTGGACAAAAATCATACACCTATGGATGAGGACAGTGGGGGGGAGGTAAGGGCAGAAGGTGGGGTGGGAACTGGGTGGAGGGGAGCTATGGGGGGAAAAAAGAGAAACAATTGTAATAATCTGAATAAAGATTTATTAAAATTAAAAAAAATTAAAAAGTAAAAAAAAAGTTAAAAAAAAAAAAGAAATAAGGAAGGCCACTTCATAATACTTAAGGGAGCAATCCAACAAGAAGAAATAACTCTGGTAAACATATACGCACCCAATACAGAAGCACCCAAATACATAAAAAAAAAACTCCTGGAGGATATCAAAGGAGAGATTCTCAGAAATAGGATCATAGTAGGAGACTTTAATACCCCGCTATCACCACTGCACAAATCCTCTAAACAAAAAATCAGCAAAGAAACATCAATCATAAATGACTCACTAGACCAGATGGAATTAATTGACATCTTTAGAACATTTCACCCCAAAACCACAGAATATACATTCTTCTCAAGTGCACATGGGTCATTTTCAAAGATAGACCATATGTTGGGACATAGGCAAAGTCTCTTAGAATTCAAGAAGATAGAAATCATATCAAGCATCTTCTCAGACCACAGTGGCATAAAACTAGAAATCAGCTACAATAAAAACAATCCAAAGAAATCAAACACATTGAGACTAAACAGCATGCTATTAAACAATGACTGAGTTACCAGAGAGATCAAAGAAGAAATAAAAAACATGGCAACAAATGACAAGGAAAACACACAATCCAAAATCTATGGGACACAGAGAAAGCAGTCTTGAGGGGGAAGTTCATAGCTCTACAAGCCTACTGCAAAAAACAAGAAACAATGGTAATAAATTACCTAACCCTACAACTCAAAAAGTTAGAAAGAGAGCAAAAAGAAAAGCCCAGTGTAAGCAGAAGGAAGGAAATAATAAAGATCAGGGCGGAGATAAATGACACTGAGACCAAAGAAACAATACAAAAGATCAACAAAACCAAGAGCTGGTTCTTTGAAAGGATAAACAAGATTGATGAACCTCTAGCCAGGCTCACCAAGAAGCAAAGAGAGAGGATCCAAATAAACAAAATAAAAAAGGAAAGAGGTGAAGTAACAACAGACCCCACTGAAATACAAAGGATTGTTAAAAAGTACTATGAACAACTGTATTCTAACAAAATGGACAACCTGGAGGAAATGGACATATTCCTAGAAAAATATAACCTTCCAAAACTCAATCAGGAAGAATCTAAACATCTCAATAGTCCAAAAGATATGGAAGAAATTGAAGGAGTCATGAAAAAGCTTCCAGCAAACAAAAGCCCGGGGCCAGACAGCTTCACAGGGGAGTTTTACCAAACATTCAAGGAAGAACTAAAACCTATCCTCCTCAGACTATTCCAAAAAATTCAAGAGGAAGGAACACTTGCAAGCTCCTTCTATGAAGCCAGCATCACCCTAATACCAAAACCAGATAATGACAACACAATGAAAGAGAATTACAGGCCAATATCCCTCATGAACATAGATGTCAAAATCCTCAACAAAACTCTAGCAAATTGGATCCAGCACTACATCAGAAAGATCATACACCATGACCAAGTAGGATTTATCCCAGGAATGCAAGGATGGTACAATATCTGCAAGTCAATAAACTTGATACATCACATAAACAAATTGAGAGATAAAAATCACATAGTCATATCAATTGAGGCAGAAAAAGTATTTGGCAAAATCCAACACCCTTTCTTGATAAAAACTCTCAACAAGGTGGGAATAGAAGGATTATACCTCAACATAATAAAAGCTATATATGATAAACCCACAGCTAACATCATACTCAATGAGCAAAAACTAAAACCATTTCCCCTAAGAACTGGAACAAGACAGGGATGCCCACTCTCACCACTGCTGTTCGACATAGTACTGGAAGTATTAGCCATTACAATTAGACAAGAAGAAGAAATAAAAGGCATCCAAATTGGAAAAGAAGAAGTAAAGTTGTCCTTATTTGCAGATGACAGGATATTGTACGTAAAAAACCCAAAAGACTCCATCAAAAAACTAATAGATTTAATAAATGAATTCAGCAATGTAGCAGGATACAAAATTAATGCCAAGAAATCTATGGCATTTCTATTCACCAATAGTGAACTTACAGAAAGAGAGACTAAAATAGCAATGCCATTTACCATAGCACCAAAAACATTAAGATACCTAGTTATAAACTTAACTAAGGAGGTAAAAGACCTATAGTGGAAAATTACAGGACACTGAAAAAAGAGATAGAGGAAGACATAAACAGATGGAATAACATACCATGTTTATGGATTGGGAGAATCAACATCATTAAAATGTCCATACTACCCAAAGCATTCTATAATTCAGTGCACTCCCCATTAAAATACCAATGGCATATTTCACAGACCTAGAAAGAAATCTCCAAAAATTCATCTGGAATAAAAAAAGACCCCGAATAGCCACAGCAATCCTGAGAAAGAAGAACAAAGTAGGTGGGATCTCAATACCAGATTTCAAGCTGTATTACAAAGCCACTGACCTCAAAACTGCCTGGTACTAGCACAAGAACAGACATATAGATCAATGGAATAGAATAGAGGACCCAGAAATCGACCCCAATCACTATGCTCAATTAATATTTGACAATGGAGGCATGAACATACAATGGAGTCAAGACAGTCTCTTCAATAGGAAAATTGGACACATACAAACAAAAAAATGAAACTAGACCACCAACTTACACCATCCACAAAAATAAACTCAAAATGGATACAGGACTTAAACATATGACGAGAAACCATAAAAATACTAGAGGAATCCACAGCCAGAAAAATCTCAGTCATATGCCAAAAGAACTTCTTCACTGATACTGCTCCTAGGGCAATGGAAACTAAAGAGAAAATAAACAAATGGGACTACATCAAAATAAAAAGCTTTTGCACAGCAAAGGAGACCATAATAAAACAACAAGAAAGCCCACTGCATGGGAGAACATATTTGCCAATGATATCAATGATAAGGTTTTAATCTCCAACATTTACAGGGAACTCATTCAGCTTAACAAAAAGAAGATAAACAACCCAATCAAAAAATGGGCAACAGATCTAAATAGACACTTTTCAAAAGAAGACAGAAGTAAAGCCAAGAGACATATGAAAACATGCTCAAAATCACTAATCATCAGAGAGATGCAAATTAAAACAACAATGCGATACCATCTCACACCTGTCATAATGGCTATTAGCAACAAATCAACAAATGACAAGTGCTGGCGAGGATGTGGAGAAATGGGAACCCTCATGCACTGCTGGTGGGAATGCAGACTGGTGCAGGTACTGTGGAGAACAGTATGGAGTTACCTCAAAAAACTAAAAATGGAACTCCCATTTGACCCAGTGATCCAACTTCTAGGAATATATCCAAGAAAGTAGAAACACAAATCAGAAAGGATATATGCACCCCTATGTTCATAGCAGCACAATTCACCATAGCTAAGATTTGGAAACAGCCTAAGTGCCCATCAGCTGATGAGTGGATTAAAAAACTGTGTTACATCTACACAATGGAATACTATGCTGCGGTTAAAAATAAGGCGTTCTTACCATTTGCAACAACATGGATGGAGATGGAGAGCATTATGCTAAGTGAAATAAGCCAGGCAGAGAAAGATAAATATCACATGATCTCACTCATTTGAGGAATATAATGAACAACATAAACTGATGAACAAAAATAGATCCAGAGACAGAGAAACATCAATCAGAACATGAAACCTCAGGGAAGGTAGTGGAGGGTGGGGGTAAGGGGAAAGATCAAAGGACTTATATGCATGCATGTAAGCCTAATCAATGGACACAGACAACAGGGGGGTGTGATCAGTAATGGGAGGTGGGGGAAAATGGGGGAATAAGGACACATATGTAATACCTTAATACATAAATTAAAAAAAGAGCACTAATCGCTAAGTAAAATAAAGAGAAAATAAAATGACACTTTTTTTAAAAAAAAAGGTAAAATAGTAGTAGTAATAATACTGATTGGAATTAAAAATGTAAAAATTAAAAAGGTAAAATCAAGTGAGGAAAAAAGAAAAAAATTAGTTTCTTAAGGAAAAGATGAAAAAAATAAAAAAAAATAAAATAAAAATGTGCAGTAGTGAAGGTCATTCACTTCCTCTACTGTTCTATTTGGCATGCCTGTTTCCTAGTCAGGACAGTATTGCAGTTCCCTGTGTTCCACTGCTCCTCAGTGTTGTAAGCCAGTCCTGATTTTTAAGCAGGCAGTGTGTCTTAATTTCTTGTATTCCTTTATTTTTGTTTACACAAGTGTCAATTTGTGATTCAGCCCCTGGGTGGCAGTGTTTCTGGATTGACCTCTGGGTCTATAGGTCCTCTCTAGCCAGTGCTTAGATCCTGCTTTCCCTGTGGCACTCAATACTGGTTTGTGGGAGTGGGTTGCCCCAGAGCTGGTTCTCTGATGGTTATTCCCCACTCTGATCCCCAGATTCCAGACAAACAACTTTCCCCTGCAGTCTCTTACTGTGTCCCCAATTGGGTGATCCTATGTATTGGGTTTAGTAATCAGAAGCAAGGATTTAAAGAAGAAAAAGTAAAAAAAAAAAAAAAAAAAAAAAGAGCCTGTGTAAGTGTGCGAACTGCGTGGCTGCACGCAAGTCTGTGCAGTTTTTTACCCCCTTGGGTCTAAACAGCCTGCATACTTTTAAAATTTTTAGGCTGTCCTTTTGCGTCAGATTAAAATGGGTTGCTTTTTAGAGTTCCCTTCTGTTAGCAGTTCTGAGGACCCCCTTCCACATGCACGTATCACGCCAGCCCCAACAGCCACGGATTTTTCTAGGCGCAGACTTCCCCCGGTCCTCCAGCTCCCGCAGTGCGTGTGCTTCTCTCTCCTGCCGGGACCAGAGACCTCACCTTATCCCAGGCGAAATATGACCTTATCGTGGTGGAGTGTAGAGCTCCTTTGAATCCTCATGTTTGCGCCAACTGGAGACTGGTGCTCTGGGGTTCATAGCTGTTCGGTGGGTGCCATAGTTGTAGATTTTCAGGCTTCCGATAACATCCACTTTCCCCTTCAAGATGGCACGGTCTCCGCGTCCGAGCCGGTGGCTCTGGGAGGGGACCCAGCAGCAGTGGGGGCTGCTCAGTCAGGGGAGCCCATCCAGCAGTCCCCCACCTTCTCCTGGAGTATAGCTGTCCCTCAACTCACCAACTAACACTCCCTGTGCGACCCTCAGTTGTTCCTTATATCTGTTCCGAGACAAGGCTCGGGACACGTCTGTCTATTCCACCACCATTTTTTTGATCTCCGGTTCTGCCTTTCACTTACTCAATGTTTCTACTATTACACTAAAGTCTGTTGTCAGACAGTTTAACCTATGGAATTTTAAAATTATTTCCAAAGATACACAGCCTCATCTACTTTGATTTATTCCTTTAAAAATTTGTGCCGTAGCCGAAACCGGTTTGGCTCAGTGGATAGAGCGTCGGCCTGCGGACTGAAAGGTCCCAGGTTCGATTCCGGTCAAGGGCATGTACCTTGGTTGCGGGCACGTCCTCAGTGGGAGGTGTGCAGGAGGCAGCTGATCGATGTTTCTCTCTCATCAATGTTTCTAGCTTTCTATCCCTCTCCCTTCCTTTCTGTGAAATATCAATAAAATATATATTAAAAAAATAAAATAAAATAAAAATTTGTGCCGTGGTAAATGGAGGTCACCAAAATAATACTCAATTTGATGACAGATTTTGGCCTCCAGAGCAGCCATTTTTTCATCACCATTTTAAGCCACCGTGGCTATCTTTAAGGTCCCGGTCTGCAGAGCCGGGTCATAGGATCACTAAGAATAAGGTTTATCCTTTGTATAGCTATCAGATGTTAGGTTCAAAGTTTCATGTTACGCGAAGCGGGCAGGCTCTAAATGGCTAATATACACTTTTTTTTTTTTTAAAAAACGTACTCAATTTTATTTTCCTTAACCACAAAATAGAGTCTTTGGTTGTATAATGGCTAATATACACTTGTTTGGGCTCTTTGTGAAACAATTGGACACATAAAATTGAGTTTAGTCTTGAAGTCTTTAGTGCTAATGGATCCCATCCTGCTGTAAATAAATAAATAAATAACATAGGGGCTCATATACAGGCACCATCTTTTGCTCATTTGTGTAACACCCTGATAACACCATCTTTTGGTTTCTGTCTGTGGTCATAATTGGAAACCATATAAAATGAAACATACCACAGCCTTCACTTCCCACCCCCACTCCATGTCCAGCCTCTGATGAACAGAAAATGATACGTATAAAAAGCCCAAGGCGTGAACACTTTTTCTTTGGTATCTCCAAGATGATGGGGTTCTCTGCGCAGGCAAGGGTTGTGTGCCAGTGACCCTTTGCCCCAGTGGTCCAATCTGACTGAGGGCATGGCCTCTCCCTTCTTCCTTCACTACAGCTGCTGGCCCTGGCCTGGTCCCCTTCACCCTCAACTTTACCAACAGCAACCTGTGCCATGCAGAGGACATGCAGCCATTCTCTGGGAAGTTTAGCTACTCAGACTTAGTTGCACATTACCTGGTGAGAGTTTTTTCTGCTCACTATTTTTCCCGTCTTCCCCTCCACCTTTTTGAGTGTATAGAGGGCTGGGGAGGCAGACAGTTCCATCTTTAAAACTTGGAACTACCACAGACAAGTGATTTGACTGTGAAGTAGTGATCTGGCCTTTTGGCTTTATTTTCTCATCTGTAATAACTATGAAGATAAAAGCACTTGACTTAGTGGGTTATTTTGAGAGTTAAATGTTGCATGAGATGATTAGTCAGCTGTTTTAAAAAATATTGTGTTTTAGAAAATTAATAATGAAATAATGGCCGTAACTACCATAGTATAACAGTTTGATTTGATAGACATGTATACAGCATTTCATCCAAAAATTGCAGCTTGCATATTTTTCTCAAGTGCACGTGCAATATTTTCTAGAATAGGTTACATACTAGACCACACATCAAACCTCAATAAGTTCAAGAAGACTGAAATTATACCAACCATCTTTTCTTACCACAAAGGCATGACATTGTCTGACATGGGAGCTCTTGGTGTATGGTCACTATTGACATTCTCGCATGCCGCGGTTTGCTGCTCTGTTGACTAATGAGTTTGCCGACCACTGACCTAGACTCTCAATTCCAATAATTACAGGCTGTTGTTGTTCCTTGTGATTAAGCCCCTATGCCAGTGGTCGGCAAACTCATTAGTCAACAGAGCGGCAAACTGCGGCTCACGAGCTGCATGTGGCTCGCGAGCCGCAGTTTGCCGACCACTGTTCTAGTCCCATAGTTTTGTGGTTGAAGGCTGTCCTCTGCATTGTAGGATAATTAGCAGCATATTGTCCCATACCCTCTAGATGCTTGTAGTACCCTAACTCCCTCCCCCCAAAAGACATGACAGATAAAGAAAAGAGAGAGGGAGCTAGAGACAGGGAGAGAGAAAGGAATTAAAACAGCAGGAAAGAAAAAGGAAACGAGCTCAAAGTAAATAAGAGGGAAGTGACATAATTTGTAAGTGAAACTTGACATGGAATTGCATTTGGATGTATCCAGACTGATGTCAAATAGTTACCCACATTTCTCTAGGACTATTTTTTTTTTTTTTTTTTGGCTTCAAGCTCTTTCCAGCATTCCACCTGGGACAGCCACTGTCCCTTGGATTACTGATCCCCAGGCCCTTCTCTGGATCTTTCTGTCATCTTGAGCCTCACATCCCCATGCAAATATTACTAGGGACAAAATGACATCACTTTGGCTATTTTCTGTTGTTCAGAAGCTGGTTGTTAACCACTTAGTGGTGACACAAAGATGTGCATACAAGGAGGCAGGGACCACTGGGAGCCATTGTGGAAGCTATGTAGGGTTACAGGAGGCACAGGTCTGATTCTAACTATAACAGGAGATCATAGAAGGTTATATGGTATGAATGATAACCCTTTAAAGGTGAAAGCCTTAAAATGTGCCCAAGGAAGGTGTGACTTTTACCAGGCCACATGGCTGAAAACCAGGCCTGTTTTAAGTGGTATTCTAGGCTCCATCCAGTTCCTTTTTGTAATTCTGCCATCTCTGAATTTTTGCATCAGGCACCTGTGACACCAGCCCACTGGTGTTGTAGGGTTTGTGTCAGATACACCTGACATTAACTTTAGGAAATAGTTCCTGGCATTATCTTCACTGTGCAGGCTGGGATACTGGGGAAGCCCTGAGAGGCAGATGGCTTTTTTTAGGACATAGAACTGATCAGAAAAAAGAGGTCTGAACTCAGCTCTGTCTCCTCAAAGCTGGGCCCTGGTTACATTCCCGGGGAGCAGTGAGAAGGGCTGCTTTGGGTATCTGTGTGTAGTTATGGAGATGACATGGGCAAGAAGAGCAAGCAGCCCAGGTGGGTCTAATTAAAGGAAGAGGCCCAGGTAACAGAAACTTAAAGAAGTGACCTCACTTTCTTGGTAACTGAATGAAACAGAAGTTAGAACTTTGGTAACCAGGCACCCACATGCTAGAGACAGCCCCTAGCCTGGCCATCCTTCTGTATTTTTTTCTCCCCTTTGTTTGATCAATGAGGGCATTTCCTTTAGTTTTTCAATTCTGTCCCCAGGATTTCTCTCAAGACAAACATCCCCTTTTCACTTGGTTTAATCCCAATTTCAGCTCTTCACGTGTCCTATTCCCATGCCGTGAAGATAAAGTTTTCTTCAGTTTAACAGGAATTCTTTCACCCATTGATTCTGCTCACAGTCTCAGCATGGCCTGTAGTCAGTGCACTCCGAACATCTAATCTGGATTCTCACCTCTTTGCCAGCCTCCTCATTTTCTCTGGCCCCTTCCTGTCCTGGCCCCAGGGGTCTCAGGACCCTTCCCTAGGAATTTTATTATCATCCTCCCCATCTACTCTCCTTAGGCCTGAGAAGGATGGAACAGCCACTGGACTGGACGCTGTTTGCACCCATCACCCTGAAACCATGGTTCCAAAGCTGGACAGGAAATGACTGTACTGGGAGCTGAGCCAGCTGACCCCACTGGGCCACTCACCCTTGTCCAGGATAGTTTCTACTTCAATGGTGAGACGCTGCTATTTTTTTTTTCATCTTAGCTGGTCCCATATGCTCCTTTTTTATTCCTCCCTTTTCCTCATTCCATCTCCTCCTCACCCTATCTTTCTCTGCCTGTGTGGTTCATACTCACCAGACTTGGGCCACCCCCCAGCAGTGAGTATTAGGAGGCTACAGAAGCCCAAGCACCTAGTAATGAAAAGGGCCATTCCCCACCCCAACCTCACATCCAGGTGTGGGAGAACATGGACCAATACTTATAGAGCCCTAGACCTAGGTATCTTTTCCCTGCCATCTTTGAAATGATGAGGTTCTCAACCCAAGTACTTGAGATGTTTTCTCCCCAGCTTCTGTGATGTCAGTGTCTACATCATTGGTGAGGGGCTGTGTGGGTCTCCTTCCCTTGAGTGGGCTCTGTGGCAGCAGGCTTCTGGCCTCACATTTCAAAGTGCTTTGAGCAAAGCTTTTTTGCCTCCCTTTGGCTGGGAGGGTGGATTTTCTGTCTTCCAGGTGAGTACTCTGTCTTTTAATGAATCCCAGCTGAGATGGTCCAGCCACCATCACTCTAATGGGTGAGTTGTCTCTTCATTAAAGATCTCTTTTTCCCCTTCCTCACAATCTCTCCTTATCCTTATAGGTTATACCCATATGGCATCACTCACCACCCCAACAGTGAATATTTCAAACACCTGTGTACCTGTTATCCCCACCCTTAAAAATAGGAACCTGCCTCCCAACTGGATGGGAAGGACTTTAGAGGATGTGCATAGAAATGTGCACTAAATTGTGGGGGTCAGGGTTCACTCCTCTTTCCCCACATGCAACCAAGGATGATGCCCTGACTCCAGGGTAAATGGTGCATAGAGAGATGCATACATTTTTATAATTAGAGCCACCACCACTCCCATACAGGTATAGCACACTTTAGATTTAATTTCTGTTTCTTTTCTCAGCGTCACCTCCACATCCTTCCCAGTGTCTTTTCTGGCTCCATTGTCCCCCCACCAGGCTCACAGGCAAGGAGGGTTCTTACTGGCACCCAAATGGTCTGTACAGAATCACTCATAGTAGATCGCTTCTCTCATTGCTCACTCACCTTCCTTGGGGGAAATCACCCATTTCTGTGGATATTAGGGACCATCTAGCTGCTTAGGGTCTATCCATTAGAATTATGTTTATGAATAATTCTTCATGATTTTTTGATGGTGAGAAAAAATTAAATAGGCTTAGAGGGGAAATGAAAATAAAATATGTATATGCATGAATATTGAAAAAATCTTAGTAGTAGAAATTACTAGAGAGTTATTTTTATCCTCAATTGAGTTTGTTTTCTAATTTTTTTTGTAATGAGAATAACAAACTTATAATCATGAAAACATGTTCATTTGGGGTCAATTATCCTGTTCAACGTAAATAAAGAGGTAAACTGAGGCAAGCTTGAACTAACAACAATTGGATTTATTAGGGAATAACAGAGGAATTGCAATTTGAGAAATGCATGTGGTAGCAAGCTACAGGAGAATCCACTGAGGCTTTGGGGTGGGCTGTATTTATGGGCAAGGAGTAGAAAGAGGAGGAATTCCAGGCAGAGTCCAAGCAGTAAATGTATTGCCTTGAAGGTGGGGAGAAATTTTTGGCAGATGTTCCTTGGTCAGGAGGTAAGTCTTCGTGATCTGTAAACCAGGCATTTTCAGGAAGTCAGTCTCTCACTTCTCAAGTTCCATTCTAAGAGCATGCACATAAGCTTCTTTCTCCATTTCATAGCCTCCAGTTCCATTTTAGATTGAAATCCTTTCACAATCCCTTTTAAAACATAATTAATGACAACTTTTGGTTTCAGGTCTGACATGTAAAGAGCTTACAACACTCAGGAACTTACAACAACAACAACAACAATAAAAGTAGATAAACTCAAAATGAACTATTTTTCTTAGAGTCATCTGAAATTGAGTTTCAGGGGCTTGAGGTTTCTTGGCATCAGACTCTTTATGTCAAAGGACTGATGTGTGAGTCAAATGAAGCACTGAAATGAACAGCAATAATTATAAAACACTAGTGGCCCGATGCACGAATGAAGATTCGTGCAAGAATGGGCCTTCCTTTCCCTGGCTGCTGGCACTGCCTTCACTCTGGCCCCGGAGCCACCTCTTTCCACTCCGGCCCCTTCCCATGCTGCCTAGAGGCCCTGAGCGGCTGGGACAGTGCGGAATGCCTGTGTCATAGCCATGGCGATGACAGAAGTGTCCTGCCCCGCCCCCTGCCACTTGGTGCCTGCATATGCAAATTAACCTGCCATCTTTATTGGGTTAATTTGCATACTCACTCCAGATTGGCTGGTGGGCATTGCGAAGGTACAGTCAATTTGCATCTTTCTCTTTTATTAGTATAGATTATTAGGAACAGCGACTACTACATAAACACATATATGCTGAGAGAAACCAAGATGGCAGCATAGGTAAACACCTGAACTTGCTGCCTCGCACAACCATTTCAAAACTACAACTAAAAGACTAAACGGACATCATCCAGAACCACAGGAAGGCTGGCTGAGTGGAAATTCTACAACTAGAAGGAAAGAGAAAAGCACACTGAGACTCAGAGGAGGTGTGGAAGTAAAGTGCAGAGGTGAGGGCTGGCAACTGAGTACACTGTTGTCCTTTTCAATTGGGAGGGAGACACAAGCTCCCAACTGCTCTGATCGCCGGTTCCAGGTGAGACTCTGGGGACCCAGACTCATACTGGGAGAAACTGGACTGTCTGGCTTTGGGCAGAACTTGAGGGTGGCTTTCTCTCAGAGATGCTTGCAGTGATTACCGCGGGACACTGAGACCCACAGGCCTCTTAGGGTAGGGCTGAGGATCAGCCATAGCTGATTGCTCCACTCTGAGACCCCACCCCACCCAAGCTGTGTGCAGAGGCTTTTGCATATGAATGGCCTGGCCCTTTGCAACCTAAAATTACCTAACAAACTGCAGCTGGGTCAGAGAGCCCCAGAGCCACCAAAAGAAGGCCCAAGGCCCCACAGCAGCTTGCACTGCTTCACAGCTGGTCCTCATCTGGGCACCTCCAAACCCCAAACAAAGAAGAGGAATCTGCAGACCTCTCTGTAGCTCCTGCTGGGTGGCCTCAGGCAGAGGTGAAATTTGCACCTCCTTGGATCTCCTAGTGGTCAGAGTGGGACCATACAGATTACAACTCCTCAGATCCATAAGGGACACACTCAGGGGGCAGACTCAGTAAGCACCAAAGCCCCACTGAAGCAAGTCTTGCCCCATAGGGTGTCTCCAGCACAGAAGTTCTCCCATCGTAGACACAGCTGATCCTCACAGCCAACTGGCCTGGAGGTCAATTCCTCCCAGTGATACCAACAATAATCAAGGCTTAACTATAATAAGACTGCGCACACAGCCCACAAAGGGGTGCACCAAGAGTGTCCATTTCAGGTAATTGGGGAGGCTGAGCCACTGGACCCTATAGAACACCTAGCACACAAAGCCACTCTATCAACACAGGGAAGAAGCCAAAATGCGGAGACAAAGAAACAGGTCACAAATGACAGAAATGGAGGAAAGCAAACAACTGGATATAGAGTTCAAAACCACAGTTATAAGGTTTTTCAAGAATTTTCTAGAAACCGCTGATAAATTTAGCGAGACCCTCAAGGATATGAAAAAGGACCAACTAGAAATTAAGCATACACTGACTGAAATAAAAAATAATATACAGAGATCCAACAGCAGACTAGACGATCCCAAGAATCAAGTCAAAGATTTGAGCCAAAACCGGTTTGGCTCAGTGGATAGAGCATCGGCCTGCGGACTGAAGGGTCCCGAGTTCGATTCCGGTCAAGGGCATGTACCTTGGTTGCGGGCACATCCCCAGTGGGGGGTGTGCAGGAGGCAGCTGATCGATGTTTCTCTCTCATCGATGTTTCTAGCTCTTTATCCCTCTCCCTTCCTCTCTGTAAAAAATCAATAAAATATATTAAAAAAAAAAAGATTTGAAATACGAAGAAGCAAAAAACACCCAACTGGAAAAGCAAAAAGAAAAAAGAATAAAAAAATATGAAGATAGTGTAAGGAGCCTCTGGGACAACTTCAAGCGTACCAACATCCGAATTATGGGGGTGCCAGAAGAAGAGAGAGAGCAAGATACTGAAAACCTATTTGAAGAAATAATGACAGAAAACTTCCCCCACCTGGTGAAAGAAATAGACTTACAAGTCCAGGAAGCGCAGAGAACCCCGAACAAAAGGAATCCAAAGAGAACCACACCAAGACACATCATAATTAAAATGCCAAGAGCAAAAGACAAAGAGAGAATATTAAAAGCACAAAGAGAAAAACAGGTAGTTACCTACAAAGGAGTACCCATACTACTGTCAGCTGATTTCTCAACAGAAACTATGCAGGCCAGAAGGGAGTGGCAAGAAATATTCAAAGCGATGAATAGCAAGAACCTATAACCAAGATTACTCTACCCAGCAAAGCTATCATTCAGAATTGAAGGTCAGGTAAAGAGCTTCACAGATAAGAAAAAGCTAAAGGAGTTCATCACCACCAAACCAGTGTTATATGAAATGCTGAAAGGTATTCTTTAAGAAGAGGAAGAAGAAGAAAAAGGTAAAGATAAAAATTATGAACAACAAATACATGTCTATCAACAAGTGAATCTAAAAATCAAGTGAATAAAAAATCTGATGAACAGAATAAACTGGTGAATATAATAGAATCAGGGGCATAGAAAGGAAGTGGACTGACAATTCTCGGAGGAAAGGGGTGTGGGGGGTGCAGGAAGAGACTGGACAAAAATTGTATACCTATGGATGAGGACAGTGGGGAGGGGGAGGTAAGGGCAAAGGGTGGGCTAGGAACTGGGTGGAGGGGAGCTATGAGGGGAAAAAAGAGGAACAATTGTAATAATCTGAACAATAAAGATTTATTAAAAACACACACACATATATGCTGGCACTTCACATGTATTCTGATGCTATTTCTTCCGTAGAAACATGAGGCCCTTCTTCTGGACTCAAAGATCACTTATTTTTTTTATATAGTCCTGTGATCCATCATTCTGGCCAGCATTTGGAAAATACCTCCCGATGCAGAGAATGCTATGAGGATACCATCTGTAATATATCGGGAAGAGACCTCAAATGTTGTCCAGTCTGACTCTCTGACTCTGTGACCAAACTGAAGTTCAGAGATTGTTCAGTGAGTGATGCTTAATGTCTCAAAGTGCTCACATGTAGCAGGTGTATCATATGTATCGTTGAATGAATGAACTCCATCCAAAATTATCTCAAATATCTGAGTGAGCCTGGGGCTTCTCTGCTGATCCCAAGTTTCCATAATCTGGCCACATATAGGACAAAACCCAGCACCAAATAGATGGCATTTCAATCTCTCTGACAGGTTGCTTTTTCCATGTGCTTTGCCAAAGTCAAAATGGTCACAGACCACTGAAGAAAAAGACAGAGGTCTTTTCATCAGGGAATAAAATGCATAAAGATGAAGAACTATGTAGGTCCAGCAGTATATTCTGCAGGTCCCGGCACAGGTAATTACCAGTTAACCCCACCAAAAGTATATAAGGTTTATTTTCTACTTTCCAGTTTTCAGAGAAGCATCCCGAGGCTCAGAGTGATGAGGAGATATTTCCAGGATACAAGCTCGAGGTGGGCAGAGGAGGTGGCCATTGCTCATCTAGTGAAAAGCTGGTCCAGGAGATGTTGGGTGGTGTTGAATGCCAGACAGGTGAGCAGGTAAGTAGCTATGTAAATGATGGTTCTAAATGGGAAGGCTGATACCATAGAGAGTACAAGACCCTTCTGTGTTATCCTTTCTGGAGGGCCTTCAAGGTGCAAGCCTCAACCAGGGACAAGCTTATGTCATCTTCATACTAAGTGAAACAAGAAGGGACATAATGTCAGCAACATCACCATGAGCCACTGAAAGGATCAAGGTCTGGATCTCACCAGGAACTCCTAGTTTTTCAGGGATTTGTGTGGAGGGACAGGAACGCCCAGCCAGGAAAAAATGTCAGGCTTTTTATGTACAATGTGAGTATAGTGGGTGGGGGAGTATTATACAATTATTCCCGAGAGCCGAGGAACAGCACATATTCCTGTATGAATAGTCTGTATTAGGAGCATTGTCCCTGTGAGTACACAACCGACAACTTGATTATAGAGATGAGAAAACAGAGACTTAGGGATGTCAAATGGCTGCTCAAGCTCCTTCAGGTCAGAACTTAGAACCTTTGGGCAGGCTAGAAGGGGTCAATGGGGGAAAGGGGGGACATATGTAATCTTTCAACAATAAAGATTTAAATGAAGAAAAAAAAAAAACAACCAGAACCTTTGAAGAATTTGGAGACTGTGTACATAGACACTTACTATGAGAATTCTCTTGATTTCAAATGAAGTCACTGATTGTTCTTCCTTTTATATTAAATCGAGTTTTGATACCCTGGTTATGGAGATTCCAGATTTGGCAAAGGAGCACATAGTTGGAGCTTTCAGGAAGGGAGATTGCCCATCACAAGGAAAGGTTCTGAGCAGATGACTGAGAAAGGAGGAAATCCCTGTGGCTGGCATGAAGCTGACAAGTGACTCAGTGTCACTGAAACAAGTGCACATCAAGGACCACCGGGATAGCACTGGATGACCTGACGCCAGTTTGGTTGAAATGTAAAAGAATGGAAAATTCCAAGTCAGGCCGAATGGAAGGAAGCAGCCAACACTTAGCACACATTAAGAGCTGAACTGTGTTCCCCAAATTCACAATTGGAAGTCTAAAGTCCTATGACATCAAAATGAGCCTGTATTTGGACTGATGGTCTTTAAGGAAATAAGGTTAATAGAGTTGCATTGGGGTGGAATCTAATCCAATATAGGTAGTGTCCTTATAAGAATAGGTCAGGTAACAGAGAAGCACCAGTTAAACAGACGTGAACAAGAATATGAAAGGTGCTCATGTACAAGAGAAGAAGAGTGGCCTCATGAAAAACCAATTCTGCCACACCCCGATCTCAACCTTTTAGCTCCCAGAATTGTAAAGAAATAAATGTCTGTTGTTTACACCAACCAACATGGCACCACGTTTAGGCAGCACAAGCAAGCTAATAACATGTCATTAAAACACACTTTAGTTGTTTCCCACTGACTGCTGACACGTCAAATGAATTGAATTATGCCGAGGTGAAAGAAATAGAGTTATGAGGAACAATTGAAAGTTTATTTCTTTCACCAGATGAAATTATGCCGAGGGCCAAGGACATTAAAAGGTTGCATCATGCCCTGGCTGGTTTGACTCAGTGGATAGAGTGTCAGCCTGAGGACTGAAGGGTCCCAGGTTCGATTCCAGCCACGGGCACATGCCGGGTTGCAGGCTCGATCCCCAGTGTGGGGCATGCAGGAGGTGGCCGATCAATGATTCTCATCATTGATGTTTCTATCTACCTCTCCCTCTCCCTTCCTCTCTGAAATCAATAAAAAAAAAAAAATAAAAAAAAAGGTTGCATCATGTGGCAAATGGACTCTCTCATGGGACATCGTGAAAATAAGCGAGGCCCTAGCTTCTGACCTGGGTGGTCCTTTTCTGTGAGGTAGCAGGTTGCATACAAACCTATAGACGAGCTTAATCTCATTCTTCCTTTTTATATATAAATCATTCTATTACGTATGATAACAAGTAAGGCTAGGAGTAGGCCTGGAGCAACAGTGGAGCTGACTGCTACGCAGGATAGCTGGAGCAGGGAGTTCAAACAACAGTTAGGAAAATGCCAGATGCTCATGGTCTACTGTGGAGCCAAATAACATACCACTTTTTCTATTATATCCACAAATACCTGAGGACTGATTTCTATCTTTTCATGTAGCTGGTGGTGGGGGGAATGGAGATCCAGATTCTTTTGGGAGTGGGACACTCTAGTGGCAAAACCTGGGAGACCCACAAAAGAGTTTCCAGATAGGAGTCTGGGATCTGGGATCATCCTGATCATCTTAACATCCTGGTGTACAGATGCCTCTGTGCCTACTCTCACCTCTGAATGTTGTTGGCCTCGTGCATCTGCTTCCTGTCCAAGGATGGCGAAGCTGTACCTGTCCATTTGCTGCTCCATTATCTATTGGGTGGAGCTCTATAAAGACTGTCTGGTATCCAGGCCAGGTAACATCAGGGGGCTGCCTGGGCATCATTACAGAAGGGATCCCCACAATAAATTCTTCTTCTCTTATCAGGTACAGAAAGGCATCTTAGGTAGATAGTGTAGATAGAGGGCAGATAGAGGTCTACATAGTGTAGACCCTAAGCTATGAAGGAAACAAATTCACACCTCAGTGGCCCCAAATTACAAATGGTTGGAAGAGCTTCTTCCCAAGCACTGACTTCTTATTCTGCCAGCCCTGACCTACAGTCTTCCAATAACTAACAAATTGCTCCTGCCCAGGAATGCCACCCTTCCCTCCTGCCATTTCCCCCATCCCAACACACACAAGAAGTGGCAAGGGCTGAAATGCTGCCCACGTAGGATCACAGTTTTAGGCTTACCTCGATTGGCCTGCCTCTGTCAGCCATAAGTTACCTGAGGCTACACATTGTTAAATGACCACTGAAGTTAGAGGGGAGGCCAGAGTCACCGTCTACAGGGAGTGAAACAGCTTGTATTATGGGTTTTCAAAAGTCACAGCCTAAGGAAGTCTGGACACGACAGGAGAACATCGCACTCTCTCAACTGTCTCCAGTCAAGTGAGCTAGATAGGGGCCTGTCCCTAGAATGTGGGTGCCTGGTTACCAGAGCTCTAACTTCTGTTTTGTTTTGTCACCAAGGAAGCAAGGTAACTTCTTCAAGTTTCCGTTACCTGGGCCTTTTCTTTGGATCAACTTACCTGAAGTCCACTCAGGGCTGTTAACTCATGATACCTCCATAAATATACACAGATCTCCAACACAGCCCTCCCTGGGAAAGTAACCAGTGTTTCAGTTTTCAGAAGAGCTAAGTGAGTTCAGACCTCTTTTTTTTTTGGTCTGATCAGTTTAGTGTCCTGGAAAAGCCATTGTGTCTCTTTGGGCCTCCCCAGTGATCCAGCCTGCACAGTAGGGATGATGCCAGAAACTACTATCTAGAGACATCATTAAGTATATATGACGTAATTCTTCAATACCTGTGGGCTGGTGTTACATGTGTCTGGTGCAAAAATTCGGAGATGGCAAAATTGCAAGAAGGAGTGAAATTTAGCTTGAAATGCCACTTACAACAGGCCTGGAGAGTGACAGCAGAGGAATGGTGGTGTGAACGATCCCCTTGATATTTCTCCTCGAAGTTTCAATGATTTGAGCTGCTCTAATTCAGCAAAGGTTTTCCTGCTCAATGCACAAACACATCTGAGATATCCATGCATTGAAACATCTGAAGGCAAGTGCCAGCGAACCTGGAAGGCAGACATGGAGAAGAACTGAGAGGAGCCATGGACGCAGCCCTGCAGCCTGATGCTCTCTTCGGACTTCAGCTAGGAGAGAGGAGAAACCAGGTTGCTGCTGGCACTGTCTTCAACAGAGAGGAGCAGAGATTCAGGGAGCATTCCAGCAGGAGAGGGCCATGTGGCCTGTTTTCTTCTAGGATTTTTATTTTTTATTTTTTTTTTAACATTTAAGTCTTTTATCCCTTTTGAGTTTATTCTTGTGTCTGGTATAAGTTGGCGGTAATTTTTTTTTTTTTTGCATGTACCTGTTCAATTTTCCCAGCAGCCTTTATTGAAGAGACTGTCTTTACTCCTTTGTATGCTCTTGCTTCCTTTTCAAATATTAATTGACCTTAAAGGTGTGGGTTTATTTCTGGGCCCCTTGTTTTGCTTCTTTGATTTGTATGCCTATTGTTATGACAGTACCAGGCTGTTTTGATTACAGTGGTTTTGTAGTATAGTTTGATATCCTGTATTGTGATCCCTCCAACTTTTTTCTTCTTTCTCAAGATTGCTGAAGCTATTTGGGGACTTTTTTGGTTTCATATAAATTTTTGGAATATTTGTTCTAAATTTGTGAAATATGCTGTTGGTATTTTAATAGGAATTTTGTTGAATCTATTGATGGCTTTGGGTAGTATGGACATTTTAAAGATTTAATTCTTCCAATTCTTGAACACATTATATGTTTCCAATTATTTGTATCTTTCTCAATTTTTTTCTTCAATATCCTATAATTTTCTGAATATAGGTTGTTTACCACCTTGGTTGAATTTATTCCTAAGTACTTTATTTTTGTTGTTGTTGCAATAGTAAATGGGATTGTTTTTATTCTTTTTACTTTCTGTTAAGTATTTATTTATTGGGGTTTTAAAAATTCTTTTCTTTTCTTTTTTTTATTGTTTAAAGCAGCTGTCCTCAAACTACAGCCCACGGGCCACATGCAGCCCGCCGAGGACATTTATCCGGCCCGCCGGGTGCCACTGCCTGTCCAGCTTAGCAGCCGACTCGTCCCGGGCCCGCAGTGCACATAGGAATTTGTTCATAGTTTTTTTTTTAAACTATAGTGCAGCCCTCCAATGGTCTGAGGGACAGTGAACTGGCCCCCTGTTTAAAAAGTTTGAGGACCCCTGGTTTAAAGTATTATATATATTAGTACATATACCTCCTGTTTTCCCCATTGACCTTCCCCCAGCCTCCCCTACCCCCTGTCGCATGCCCTCATCCCACCCCTCCCCAGTGTCTGTGTCCATTGGTGTGCTTATATGCATGCATACAAGTCCTTTGGTTGATCTATTTTCCTCCCTTCCCAACACTCCTCAGCCTTCCCGCTGTAATTTGACAGTCTATTCGGTGCTTTACTGCCTCTGTATCTATCTTTTTATTCATCAGGTTATAATGTTCTTTATTTTCCATAAATGAGTGAGATCATGTGGTGTTTTTCTTTCATTGACTGGCTTATTTCACTTAACATAATGCTTTCCAGGTCATTCTGCTGCAAATGGTAAGAATTCCTTCTTTTTTATAGCAGCGTAGTATTCCATTGTGTAGATGTACCATAGTTTTCTAATCCACTCATCTGCTGATGGGCATTTAGGCTGTTTCCAAATCTTAGCTATGGTGAATTGTGCTGCTATGAACATAGGGGTGCATATATCCTTTCTGATTCGTGTTTCTAGTTTCTTGGGACATATTCCTAGAAGTGGGATAACTGGGTCAAATGGGAGTTCCATTTTTAGTTTTTTGAGGAAACTCCTTACTGTTCTCCACAGTGGCTGCACCAGTCTGCATTCCCACCAGCAGTGCACGAGGGTTCCTTTTTCTCCACATCCTTGCCAGCACTTGTTGTTTGTTGATTTGTTGATGATAGCCATTCTGACAGGTGTGAGATGGTACCGCATTGTCGTTTTGATTTGCATCTCTCGGATAATTAGTGACTTTGAGCATGTTTTCATGCATCTCTTGTCCTTCCTTCTATCTTCTTTCAAAAAAATTCTATTTAGGTCCGTTGCCCATTTTTTTATTGGATCACTTATCTTCCTTTTATTAAGTTGTATAAGTTGACTGTAGATGTTGGAGATTAAACCTTTATCAGTGATAACATTTGCAAATATGTTCTCCCATACAGTGGGCTTTCTTGTTGTTTTGTTGATGGTTTCTTTTGCTGTGAAAAAGCTTTTTATTTTGATGTAGTCCCATTTGTTTATTTTTTTTTTTTGGCTTCCATTGCCCTAGGGGCAGTATCATTGAAGGAGTTCTTTCGGCATATGTCTGAGATTTTTCTGCCTGTGGATTCCTCTAGTATTTTTATGGTTTCCCATCTTATGTTTAAGTCCTGTATCCGTTTTGAGTTTATTTTTGTGTATGGTGTAAGTTGGTGGTCTAGTTTCATTTTTTTGCATGTATCTGTCCAATTTTCCCAACACCATTTATTGAAGAGACTGTCTTTTTAAAATTAATTTCTTTATTGATTAAGGTATCACATATTTGTCCTCATCCCCCCATTCCCATCCCAAACCCCTCCCCACCCATGCCCCCACCCCCCTGTTGTCCGTGACCACTGGTTAGGCTTATATGCATGCATACAAGTCCTTTGGTTGATTTCTCCCCCTAACCCCCACCCTCCCCTACCTTCCCCCTGAGGTTTGACAGTCTGATCGATGCTTCCCTGTCTCCGGGTCTGTTTTTGTTCATCAGTTTATGTTGTTCATTATTTCCCCTAGATGAGTGAGATCATGTGATACTAGAAATACACTTATAAGAACCGAAAATGAGACAAGCAATAATGGTTATTCAGAGAGGCAAATGAGTCAGTCTGTAGTGAGTTTCTTTCTGAGCCAACAGTTCTTTTGAGTCCCAATTTCATTTTCAAACAGTTCCTTATGTGTACATGTCAGCAATGATATTTCAGTTCTAGATGGTGGACAAATGGTGGTAATGCAGGTCCGACCCTCCCTGGTTTGGTCCTGGGCAACCTGCCGCGACGCACAGCAGCTGACTGCTAGTATGGTGAGGCCGTTGTCAGCGTCTTCCATCTCTGGACTGTTCCTCTTCTGTCTTCATGGCTGGAGCAGTCCTGTCAATTCCTCTCTGTTGCAGGAATCCACATAGTCTTGGAGGTGTTTTCTGAAAATATACAAACATATTCTTGACCAAAAGTTAATAAAGGAATCTTTTTTATAAATTTGACTTGGGATCCTTTTACATTTTTTGCCCAAACAATTTTCCTTTGGCTTGTTTAGACACCATGTGTGTTTTTCATGGGTGTCTTGCTGTTAGCATTACAAATGAGAGTTAGTTTTCTAAAGTAAAAATTTTCTAGATGTAATTTACTTACAGGATATTTTTCCTTACATGATATTCCTCTACTATCTCCCCTTTTTTGATTTAAATATTAGGAGCCTTTTGGAAATTTTATAATGTAGTCTTGATAGCTTTTAAATTTTATTTTTTTGCGCTAAAATATGACTGCTTTAAGTTCATTACATGTTATGCAATTATACCATGAGATGAACTACCAATAAAAATTTTAGTTAACACTTTAGGAACAGCTTTTTGTCCAGTACCAATAATTTTTCTAGAATATTCACTTATTTCAATTAGCCAATTTAAATTAGTCTGAGAACTTGACTACTATTTTACTGTCAAATTTAATACTCTATCAACAATCTTATTTTACCCTGTAAATATAGGTGGGAAGGATTATTTGCCTTCTTGAGTAGGCCCTGAACATTCCTGGTGCTAGGTTGGCTTTAGATATAAAAAATATACTTCCCCATACCATGGGTACAAGACAACTCAAACAAGTCTTTTTTCTTTTTTCATGTTTTCAATTTTTTTTATTAAGGTATTATATGTGTACATATCTTACCATTGCCCCCCCCCACCCCACTCCCATACATGCCCTCACCCCCCAATGTTTTGCATCCGTTGGTTACTCTTATATGCATGCATATAAGTCCTTCAGTTGATCTCTTATTTCCCCACCTCTCCCTAACCTTTCCGCTGTAATTTGACAGTCTGTTTGATGCTTTACTGCCTCTGTATCTGTCTTTTTGTTCATCAGTTTATAATGTTTTTCATTATCCCCAAATGAGTGAGATCATGTGGTATTTTTCTTTCATTGACTGGCTTATTTCACTTAGCATAATGTTCTCTAATTCCATCCAGGTGCCTACAAATGGTAGTAATTCCTTCTTTTTTATGGCAGCATAGTATTCCATTGTGTAGATGTACCATAGTTTTCTGATCCAGTCATCTGCTGACGGGCACCTAGGCTGTTTCCAAATCTTAGCTATTGTAAATTGTGCTGCTATGAACATAGGGGTGCATATATCCTTTTTGATTGGTGTTTCTAGTTTCTTAGGATATATTCCTAGGAGTGGGATTACTGGGTCAAATGGGAGTTCCATTTTCAGTTTTTTGAGGAAACTCCTTACTGTTCTCCACAGTGGCTGCACCAGTCTGCATTCCCACCAGCAGTGCACGAGGGTTCCTTTTTCTCTGCATCCTCTCCAACACTTGTTGTTTGTTGATTTGTTGATGATAGCCATTCTGACAGGTGTGAGAGGGTATCGCATTGTCGTTTTGATTTGCATCTCTTGGATAATTAGTGACTTTGAGCATGTTTTCATGTGTCTCTTGGCCTTCCTTCTGTCTTCTTTCGAAAAGATTCTATTTAGGTCCGTTGCCCATTTTTTTATTGGATCACTTATCTTCCTTTTATTAAGTTGTATAAGTTGACTGTAGATGTTGGAGATTAAACCTTTATCAGTGATAACATTTGCAAATATGTTCTCCCATACAGTGGGCTTTCTTGTTGTTTTGTTGATGGTTTCTTTTGCTGTGAAAAAGCTTTTTATTTTGATGTAGTCCCATTTGTTTATTTTTTTTTTTGGCTTCCATTGCCCTAGGGGCAGTATCATTGAAGGAGTTCTTTCGGCATATGTCTGAGATTTTTCTGCCTGTGGATTCCTCTAGTATTTTTATGGTTTCCCATCTTATGTTTAAGTCCTGTATCCGTTTTGAGTTTATTTTTGTGTATGGTGTAAGTTGGTGGTCTAGTTTCATTTTTTTGCATGTATCTGTCCAATTTTCCCAACACCATTTATTGAAGAGACTGTCTTTTTAAAATTAATTTCTTTATTGATTAAGGTATCACATATTTGTCCTCATCCCCCCATTCCCATCCCAAACCCCTCCCCACCCATGCCCCCACCCCCCTGTTGTCCGTGACCACTGGTTAGGCTTATATGCATGCATACAAGTCCTTTGGTTGATTTCTCCCCCTAACCCCCACCCTCCCCTACCTTCCCCCTGAGGTTTGACAGTCTGATCGATGCTTCCCTGTCTCCGGGTCTGTTTTTGTTCATCAGTTTATGTTGTTCATTATTTCCCCTAGATGAGTGAGATCATGTGATACTAGAAATACACTTATAAGAACCGAAAATGAGACAAGCAATAATGGTTATTCAGAGAGGCAAATGAGTCAGTCTGTAGTGAGTTTCTTTCTGAGCCAACAGTTCTTTTGAGTCCCAATTTCATTTTCAAACAGTTCCTTATGTGTACATGTCAGCAATGATATTTCAGTTCTAGATGGTGGACAAATGGTGGTAATGCAGGTCCGACCCTCCCTGGTTTGGTCCTGGGCAACCTGCCGCGACGCACAGCAGCTGACTGCTAGTATGGTGAGGCCGTTGTCAGCGTCTTCCATCTCTGGACTGTTCCTCTTCTGTCTTCATGGCTGGAGCAGTCCTGTCAATTCCTCTCTGTTGCAGGAATCCACATAGTCTTGGAGGTGTTTTCTGAAAATATACAAACATATTCTTGACCAAAAGTTAATAAAGGAATCTTTTTTATAAATTTGACTTGGGATCCTTTTACATTTTTTGCCCAAACAATTTTCCTTTGGCTTGTTTAGACACCATGTGTGTTTTTCATGGGTGTCTTGCTGTTAGCATTACAAATGAGAGTTAGTTTTCTAAAGTAAAAATTTTCTAGATGTAATTTACTTACAGGATATTTTTCCTTACATGATATTCCTCTACTATCTCCCCTTTTTTGATTTAAATATTAGGAGCCTTTTGGAAATTTTATAATGTAGTCTTGATAGCTTTTAAATTTTATTTTTTTGCGCTAAAATATGACTGCTTTAAGTTCATTACATGTTATGCAATTATACCATGAGATGAACTACCAATAAAAATTTTAGCTAACACTTTAGGAACAGCTTTTTGTCCAGTACCAATAATTTTTCTAGAATATTCACTTATTTCAATTAGCCAATTTAAATTAGTCTGAGAACTTGACTACTATTTTACTGTCAAATTTAATACTCTATCAACAATCTTATTTTACCCTGTAAATATAGGTGGGAAGGATTATTTGCCTTCTTGAGTAGGCCCTGAACATTCCTGGTGCTAGGTTGGCTTTAGATATAAAAAATATACTTCCCCATACCATGGGTACAAGACAACTCAAACAAGTCTTTTTTCTTTTTTCATGTTTTCAATTTTTTTTATTAAGGTATTATATGTGTACATATCTTACCATTGCCCCCCCCCACCCCACTCCCATACATGCCCTCACCCCCCAATGTTTTGCATCCGTTGGTTACTCTTATATGCATGCATATAAGTCCTTCAGTTGATCTCTTATTTCCCCACCTCTCCCTAACCTTTCCGCTGTAATTTGACAGTCTGTTTGATGCTTTACTGCCTCTGTATCTGTCTTTTTGTTCATCAGTTTATAATGTTTTTCATTATCCCCAAATGAGTGAGATCATGTGGTATTTTTCTTTCATTGACTGGCTTATTTCACTTAGCATAATGTTCTCTAATTCCATCCAGGTGCCTACAAATGGTAGTAATTCCTTCTTTTTTATGGCAGCATAGTATTCCATTGTGTAGATGTACCATAGTTTTCTGATCCAGTCATCTGCTGACGGGCACCTAGGCTGTTTCCAAATCTTAGCTATTGTAAATTGTGCTGCTATGAACATAGGGGTGCATATATCCTTTTTGATTGGTGTTTCTAGTTTCTTAGGATATATTCCTAGGAGTGGGATTACTGGGTCAAATGGGAGTTCCATTTTCAGTTTTTTGAGGAAACTCCTTACTGTTCTCCACAGTGGCTGCACCAGTCTGCATTCCCACCAGCAGTGCACGAGGGTTCCTTTTTCTCTGCATCCTCTCCAACACTTGTTGTTTGTTGATTTGTTGATGATAGCCATTCTGACAGGTGTGAGAGGGTATCGCATTGTCGTTTTGATTTGCATCTCTTGGATAATTAGTGACTTTGAGCATGTTTTCATGTGTCTCTTGGCCTTCCTTCTGTCTTCTTTCGAAAAGATTCTATTTAGGTCCGTTGCCCATTTTTTTATTGGATCATTTGTCTTCCTTTTATTAAGTTGTATAAGCTGCCTGTAGATGTTGGAGATTAAGCCTTTATCAGCGATAACATTTGCAAATATGTTCTCCCATACAGTGGGCTTTCTTGTTGTTTTGTTGATGGTTTCTTTTGCTGTGCAAAAGCTTTTTATTTTGATGTAGTCCCATTTGTTTATTTTCTCTTTGGTTTCCATTGCCCTAGGGGCAGTATCAGTGAAGAAGTTCTTTTAGCATATGTCTGAGATTTTTCTGCCTGTGGATTCCTCTAGTATTTTTATGGTTTCCCGTCTTATGTTTAAGTCCTGTATCTATTTTGAGTTTATTTTTGTGTATGGTGTAAGTTGGTGGTCTAGTTTCATTTTTTTGCATGTATCTGTCCAATTTTCCTATTGAAGAGACTGTCTTGACTCCATTGTATGTTCATGCCTCCTTTGTCAAATATTAATTGCGCATAGTGGTTTGGGTCGATATCTGGATTTTCTATTCTATTGCATTGATCTATATGTCTGTTCTTGTGCCAGTACCAGGCTGTTTTGAGGACAGTGGCTTTGTAAAACAGCTTGAAATCTGGTATTGAGATCCCTCCTACTTTATTCTTCTTTCTCAGGATTGCTGTGGCTATTTGGGGTCTTTTTTTAAATCCAGATGAATTTTTGGAGAGTTCTTTCTAGGTCTGTGAAATATGCCGTTGGTATTTTAATGGGGAGTGCATTGAATCTATAGATTGCTTTGGGTAGTATGGGCATTTTAATGATGTTGATTCTACCAATCCATGAACATGGTATGTTCTTCCATCTGTTTATGTCTTCCTCTATCTCTTTTTTCAGTGTCCTGTAGTTTTCCGCGTATAGGTCTTTTACCTCCTTGGTTAGGTTTATTCCTAAGTATCTTAAGTTTTTTGGTGCGATGGAAAATGGGATTGCTTTTTTAGTCTCTCTTTCTGTAAGTTCACTATTGGTGTATAGAAATGCCATAGATTTCTTGGCGTTAATTTTGTATCCTGCTACATTGCCAAATTCATTTATTAAGTCTGTTAGTTTTTTGATGGAGTCTTTTGGGTTTTTGATGTACAATATCATGTCATCTGCAAATAAGGACAGCTTTACTTCTTCTTTTCCAATTTGGATGCCTTTTATTTCTTCTTCTTGTCTAATTGCAATGGCTAATACTTCCAGTACTATGTCAAACAGGAGTGGTGAGAGTGGGCATCCCTGTCTTGTTCCTGTTCTTAGGGGAAATGGTTTTAGTTTTTGCCCATTGAGTATGATGTTAGCTGTGGGTTTATCATATATAGCTTTTATTATGTTGAGGTATGATCCTTCTATTCCCACCTTGTTGAGAGTTTTTATCAAGAAAGGGTGTTGGATTTTGTCAAATGCTTTTTCTGCATCAATTGATATGACTATGTGATTTTTATCTCTCACTTTGTTTATGTGATGTATCACGTTAATTGATTTGCGGATATTGTACCATCCTTGCATTCCTGGGATAAACCCTACTTGGTCATGGTGTATGGTCTTTCTGATGTACTGCTGGATCCGATTTGCTAGAATTTTGTTGAGGATTTTGGCATCTACGTTCATGAGGGATATTGGCCTGTAATTCTCCTTCATTGTGTTGTCTTTATCTGGTTTTGGTATTAGGGTGATGCTGGCTTCATAGAAGGAGCTTGCAAGTGTTCCTTCCTCTTGAATTTTTTGGAATAGTCTGAGGAGGATAGGTTTTAGTTCTTCCTTGAATGTTTGGTAAAACTCTCCTGTGAAGCTGCCTGGCCCCGGGCTTTTGTTTGCCGGAAGCTCTTTGATGACTGCTTCAATTTCTTCTATAGTTACTGGCATATTGAGTTGTTTAGATTCTTCCTGATTGATTTTTGGAAGGTTATATTTTTCTAGGAATATGTCCATTTCCTCCAGGTTGTCCAGTTTGTTGGAATAGAGTTGTTCATAATATTTTTTAACAATCCTTTGTATTTCGGCGGGATCTGTTGTTATTTCACCTCTTTCCTTTTTTATTTTGTTCATTTGGGTCCTCTCTCTTTGCTTCTTGGTGAGCCTGGCTAGAGGTTCATCAATCTTGTTTATCCTTTCAAAGAACCAGCTCTTGGTTTTGTTGATCTTTTGTATTGTTTCTTTGGTCTCTACGTTGTTTATCTCTGCCCTGATCTTTATTATTTCCTTCCTTCTGCTTACACTGGGCTTTTCTTGTTGCTCTTTTTCTAACTCTTTGAGTTGTTGGGTTAGGTAATTTATTACCATTGTTTCTTGTTTTTTGCATTAGGCTTGTAGAGCTATGAACTTCCCTCTCAAGACTGCTTTCGCTGTGTCTTATAGATTTTGGATTGTGTGTTTTCCTTGTCATTTGTTGCCATGATATTTTTTATTTCTTCTTTGATCTCTCTGGTAACCCAGTCATTGTTTAATAGCATGCTGTTTAGTCTCCATGTGTTTGATTTCTTTGGGTTGTTTTTATTGTAGTTGAATTCCAGTTTTATGCCACTGTGGTCTGAGAAGATGCTTGATATGATTTCTATCTTCTTGAATTCGAAGAGACTTTGTCTATGTCCCAACATATGGTCTATCTTTGAAAATGACCCATGTACACTTGAGAAGAATGTATATTCTGTGGCTTTGGGGTGAAATGTTCTGAAGATGTCAATTAATTCCATCTGGTCTAGTGAGTCATTTATGATTGATGTTTCTTTGCTGATTTTTTTGTTTAGAGGATTTGTCCAATGGTGATAGCGGGGTATTAAAGTCTCCTACTATGATTGTATTGCTGTCAATCTCTCCCTTGATATCCTCCAGGAGTTTTTGTATGTATTTTGGTGCTCCTGTATTGTGTGCATATATGTTTACCAGAGTTATTTCTTCTTGTTGGATTGCTCCCTTTAGTATTATGAAGTGGCCTTCCTTATCTCTTGTTATGTCTTTCACTTTGAGATCTAATTTGTCAGATATAAGTATTGCTACCCAAGCTTTTTTTTCAGTTCCATTTGCCTGGAAAACCTTTTTCCATCCCTTCACCCTCAGTCTGTGTGCGTCTTTTTTTCTGAGGTGGGTTTCTTTTAGACAGCAGATATATGGGTCGTGTTTTCTTATCCAATCCATTACCCTATGTCTTTTGATTGGGGCATTTAATCCATTTATATTTAAAGTTATTATTGATAGGTACTTTTTTGTCGCCATTTTTATTCTTTACCCCTGTGTTCCTTCTTCACTTCCTCTTTTTTTTTTTTTTTTTACAGCAGACCCTTTAGCATTTCTTGCATTGCTGGTTTGGTGATAATAAATTCCCTTAGTCCTTTTTTGTCTGTGAAGCTCCTGATTTCACCTTCAATTTTGATTGATAGCCTTGCTGGGTACAGTATTCTTGGATTCAGACCCTTACTTTTCATGACTTTGTATATTTCATTCCATTCCCTTCTGGCCTGATGAGTTTCTGTTGAGAAATCAGTTGCTAGTCTGATGGGGGTTCCTTTGTATGTAACTTTCTGTCTCTCTCTTGCCACTTTTAAGATTCTTACTTTGTCGTTGGTGTTTGCCAATTTAAATATAATGTGCCTTGGCATCGGTCTTTTGGAGTTCATTTTGCTTGGGACTCTGTGAGCTTTTTGGATCTGTGTGGGTTTTTTCTTCCCTATATCAGGGAAATTTTCTGTCATTATTTCTTCAAACAGGTTTTCTATTCCTTGCTCAGCTTCCTTTCCTTCTGGAACCCCTATTATGAGGATGTTGTTTTGTTTCGTGTTGTCCCAAAGTTCCCTTAGGCTCTCCTCCTACCTTTTAATTTTTTTTTCCAGAAGTTGCTCTACTTGGGTATTTTTTCCCATCTTGTCTTCTAGCTCACTGATGCGGTCCTCTGCTTCTTCTAGTCTACTCTTGATGCTTCTATTGAGTTCTTTACAGCAGCGATGTCATTTTTCATTTCTTCTTGGTTCTTCTTCATTTCCTCTTGGTTCTTGCTCATATTGTTGAATTTGTCTTCCATTCTTTTCAGCCACCTTATGACCATTTCTCTGAATTCTTTTTCTGGAAGATTGCTTGCCTCCATTTCGTTTACTTCCTTTTCTGGTGATGCCTGCTTTTCTTTCATATGCAGGCTGTTTCTTTGTCTCCCCATGGTCTCTCTTCTCTGGGTGTCTGTTTATGTAGTTCTCTCTCTCCTGCATTGATTTAAAGGCACAAAATACAGTACTACCAGGTTCAACACACAAGGCACTGAACAGAAATGTATTCACGATATTAATAACCTCCAATAAAGGTGACGACCAGAGACAGGCAAATTAGGGGATAGGAGAGAAAGAAGAAGAGGAAAAAGAAAGAAAGGAAAGAAAAAAAGAAAGGAGTGTCAAAATGAAATTGTGAAAAGGAAAAAAAAAAGTAAGAGAGACAAGAAAGAGACTAAGAGAAAGGGGAACAAACTATATATATTGGGGATGAAACTCCAATAGAACAATCACTAATCCCAGCAAATGCCAGCAACAAGTACCTGGGGATTAATACAAACTACAACACCAACTAATATTGAGTGAGGCAAGGGAAAACAGAAGCACAAAACAAACAAAAAAATAAACAAACAAAAGAAGAATAAGCAAAACAATCTCACAAAAAAGCATAAAAATTTGATATAATCATCATTCAAGCAAACAACAACAAAAGGACAGAGAGAAAAACAATTTTTTGGATAGTTAAGACAGTGAAGAGAGAGGTGTGTATGGACTTGGAGCAGGGGATTGGAGATTAGATATGTAAGTAGGGTGAAATTTTAACAAGGGGTAAACAGAAAGAATAGGGAAAATCTAAAGTAGGAAAGGGGTAAGATAAACAGGACACCAAAAAGGGGAAGTTTAGGAAGAGCGTGATGGCATAAAGGTAGAGTTGAGATAGAGTAAAACGATGCTAAAGGAAAGATGAAAATAGAATGTAGAACACTAATCCCAAAATAAAACGAAGAGAAAATAAAATGACACTTAAAAAAAAAGATAATATAGCAGTAGTAATAATACAGATTGAAAATAAAAATGTAATAATTAAAAAGGTAAAATTAAGTGAGTAAAAAAGAAGAAAAATAGTTTCTTGAGTAAAAGATGCAAAAAATGAAAAAAAATAAAATGTGGAGTAGTGAAGGTCATTCACTTCCTCTGTTGTTCTGTTCGGCATGCCTGTTTCTCAGTCCGGACAGTATTGTAGTTCCCTGCGTTCTACTGCTGTTCAGTGTTGTAAGCCATTCCTGATTTTAAGCAGGTGGTGTGTCTTAATTTCTCGTATTCCTTTCTTTTTGATTACACAAGAGTCAATTTGTGATTCAGCCCCTGGGTGGCAGTGTTTCTGGATTGACTTCCGGGTCTATATATGGCCTCTCTAGGCAGTGTTAGAGCCTTCTTTCGCACTCACTACGGGTTTGTGGGAGTGGGCTGCCTCAGAGCTGGCTCTCTGATGGTCACTCGCTGCTCTGATCCACAGGTTCCAGAAAAACACTTTCCCCTGCAGTCTCCCAGGGTGTCCCCAACTGGGTGATCCTATGTATTGGGCTTAGTAATCAGAAGCAAGGATTTGAAGAGGAAAAATCCCAAGTGTGCGAACTCCGGGGCTGCGCGTAAGTCTACGCAGCCAGCACACCTTTGAAATTCTTAGGGTGTCCCTGCACGTCAGATCAAAATGGGTTGCTTTTTAGAGATCCCTTCTGTTAGCAGCTCTGAGGACCCCCTTCCACATTCACGGATCACGCCATCCCCAACAGGCACGGATTTTTCTAGGCACAGACTTCCCTTGTCCTCCAGCTCCCGCAAAATGCGCGTTCCTCTCTCCCGCCTGGACCAGAGACCTCACCTTATCCCAGGCGAAATCTGAGCTTTCCGTGGTGGAGTGTAGAGCTCCTCTGGATCTGTGTGTTTGCGCCAATTGGGGAGCGGTGTTCTGGGGCTCGCAGCTGTTCCGTGGGTGCCGCAGTTGTGGATTCTCAGGCTTCCGATAAGCTCCACTTTGCCGTTCAAGATGGCGCAAACTCCTTGTCGGAGCCCGTAGCTCTGGGAGGGGACCCAGCCGCAGTGGGGGCTGCCAGGTCAGGGGAACCCCATCTAGCAGTCCCCCACCTTCTTCTGGAGTTTAGCTGTCCCTTAACTTGCCAACAAACACTCCTCGTGCGACCCTCAGCTGTTCTTTCTTTCTGCTCCGGGACAAGGCTCGGAACACGTCTGTCTATTCCGCTGCCATTTTTCCTCCTTATAATCTCTAACAAGTCTTGTTGCAGTGAGAGGGCAGCTGCTGTTGGCCAAGTCTCTGTCTGTTACCTGGGTCCCAATTTGTGCTGGGCATGGGAAGCGAAGCAGCCATGGGGGCAGGAGACCTCCCTTAGAAGGGGTGAGGGTTCAGGCCCCTGCTAAGTTGGGGGGTGAGGGTCTGTGCCCCACCTCTGTTGACCCCCAAGTTCTCTCCTGATGGCTCCTCTGCGACTGTGCCTGTCTTAGGTTGTTCCTTCCCTGAGGAATCTTACCCGTCTCTGGCTAACCAGCTATCCTCCGGAGCCAAGCAGGGTGCTGTGACTTTCAGTTCTGTCTCCTTGGTGGCTTATGCCCCCATGGCCTCCACACCCAGCACCTGCCTTGGGATCCCCTCGCCTGCTGGCGGGGCCCTGGCACTAATCACATATCTTGGGGAACCCAGGTTTCTTCTCCGGGGAGGGCCCAGCTCACCCCACTGGGCGAGAGACAGATCCATGGTACCAGCCACCACGAGGCTTCAACCTCAGCATGAACAGAAAGCACAGGCAACAGCTGTGGGCAATTGGATTGTGAGAAGAGGGTCCCTATTGGCCAAAGGGGCAAGAGGGGCCAATATAGAATGCTCAGGTGCCTTCCCAGGGGGCCCTCTACACAGTGGAAGGGATTAAATCCTTTCATGTCCTTTTTAAATTGCTGCCAGACATTCAATGTAAGTCTGTAAGTTTGTAAGTTTGTTTGGGATAATTGTACATTATGCTGTTGTAATTCTAAAATATCAAGAGATGTGTTACCTTTGTCTCCAAGCACCAAAAAGATGATTTTTTATTGATTCCCAAGGGTGCGAGGTTCTATTATTGAATAGACTGTCTTGACTCCATTGTATGTTCATTCCTCCTTTGTCAAATATTAATTGAGCATAGTGGTTTGGGTCTATATCTGGATTCTCTATTCTATTCCATTGGTCTATATTTATTTGAGTTTTCAATTACACTTGACATTCAATATTATTTTATATTAGTTTTCTAGGTACTGCATAGTGGTTAGACAATAATTTATCAAGTGATCCCCTGATAACTCTAGTACCCACCTGACATCATACATAGTTATTACATTATTACTGACTATAGTCCTTATGCTGTACTTTATATTCCTGTGACTGTTTTGACTACTAATTTGTACTTTTAAAATATTTTATCTTTATTGTTGAAAGTATTACATATGTGCCATTTTCCACATTGATACCATTCACGCCAACCCTGCACCCAAGCCCCACTGCATTATTGTCTGTGTCAAGGGTTATGTGTATCCTATATAATAAAAGCCTAATATGCTAAGTGTCTGGTCGTCTGGTCGTCCATTCAACCAATTGAAGTGTAATATGCTAATGATATGCTAAGGCCAGTCAACTGCTTGCTATGATGTGCACTGACCACCAGGGGGCAGACAGTCGACCAGCTGACCAGTCACTATGATGTGCACTGACCACCAAGGGGCAGATGCACCGACCAGTAGGTTAGCTTGCTGCTGGGGTCCGGCTGATTGGGACTGAGTGAGACTGGCTGGACATGCCATGGGGCCCTCCTAAGGTCTCTCCCTGGCTGGCCAACCTCCCACATCCCTCTCTGTCCCTGATTGTGCACTGGTGGTGTTCTTCAGCCTGGCCTGCGCCCTCTCGCCATCTGGGACCCCTCGGGAGATGTCAGAGAGCCAGTTTTGGCTCGATCCTGCAGGCCAGGCCAAGGGACCCCACTGGTTCATGAATCTGTGCACTGGGCCTCTAGTATGTATATAAGTTCTTTGTTTAATCACTTCCCACCCCTCCCCCCTTGCTTCTGACATTTCATCTGTCTATTCCATGCTTCTGTGTCTCTGGATCTATTTTGCTCATCAGTTTATTTTGTTCATTAGATTCCACATATGTCTGAGATCATGTGATACTTGTCTTTCTCTGACTGGCTTGTTTTGCTTAGCATTATACGCTCCATGTCCCTCCATGCTGTCTCAAAGGGAAGAGATTCTTCTTTTCTATGGCTGCATAATATTCCATGGTGTAAATGTACCACATATTTTTTATCCACTCATCTACTGGTGGGCACTTGGGCTGTTTCCAGATCTTGGCTATTGTAAATAGCTCTGCTATGACCATAGGGGTACAAAAATTCTTTGTGATTGGTGTTTTGGGGTTCTTAGGATATTCCTTGGGGTGGGATCACTGGGTCAAATTCTAGTTCCACTTTAAACATTTTTCTTTTACTTTTTTGTGTTTTGTTAATCACCCAAGGATATTTTTTCCATTGATATTTAGAGAGTGGAAGGGAGGGAGTAAGATATATAGAGAGAAACATCAACATGAGAGAGACAAATCAATTGGTTGCTTCCTGCACACACCCTGATTGATCCTGCATACCAGGTATGTGCCCTTGACCAGAATAGAACCTGGGACTCTTCAGTCCACTGGCCGACACTCTATGCACTGAGCCAAACTGGCTAGGGCTGTCTGGTTCTTGATTTAAGACATAAAAGGGGAAAAACCCAGTGAATACCAAGTCCCCATCTATCTCTATAGACACTTGGCTTTAGGTGTTGAAAACATCTCCAATAAGTCATATTGCATGGAGTATGTAAAGGCTGCAGGGTTAGGAAGAGACAAATCAGAGAGAACAACATGGCAGGGGCTGCCCAATAGATTCAAAGCCCTGCATTTAAGCTACGCTGAAGAGAGGATGGAGCTGGAGGGAGTCTGCAGGATCAGCTCTCTGAAGGGAAAAGTGACCTCTGTGTAGGGCAGTAGATCCCCACCATCACTGTAAGCTCTTGTCCTGTGGAAACACCATGGCACCTGTGCTAGGCTGGTGTGCCAGAGGAAGGAACAGCTAGAAGGAAAAAGGGGCATTTATAATGGGATAGCAGCGCTGAGATCTCTCCCTTAGTTTCCTGTGATGAGGGCAGCTTGGCTTCTCCTTGTTCTCACGGCTTTATTTCAGTCCCATAAAGAAGCTCTAGGGATGACACCTGGGGTTCCACAATTGTCTCTGTACAACCTGGTGAAAAACAACCTGAAAAGATATGTTTGGGGCTCTCCTCCTCCCCTGGAATTTATGACTTTGTTATGGTCTAGCCAGGCTCTGGGGACCACTGCAACCTGACACAGAGGGCTCTGTAATGCTGTGTCCACAAGCGGCTGGCAGTATTTGCGTCAGGAGACGGCCCTGAGGAATTGGGCAGGGTTAGAAAGAGCTGGTGTTAGAACCAACAAGAGGCCCAGTAGAATATTCCACAGTATGCTTTAGCAAGAAGGGAAAAGGCCAACATTAGCCATTGATGAGTACCTGTGCAATTCACAGTAGACACTGTTCTAACATCACTCAGGTTTATGATATCCTCATGGAATAAATGATTTTCAATGAGTTGTATAATTTACTATATTCCAGAGATTAAAAATTTGTTACTCCCTACAATTAAATCCTTACTTCTCAGTCTGATGTTTGGGCTCTGCCCATTGACAATTTTCTACCACTTCCTAATCGTTACATGGTTCAATGTGTGACAACTAAAGAGAACTCTGTTCTTGATCATCATTTACCTCCTGTTGTTATATATTTTTATATCACTTTTCATGGAAAATGTTCTCAAAATATTTTATTTTATTTTTTATATTAAAAATATATTTTATTGATTTTTTACAGGGAGGAAGGGAGAGGGAGAGAGAGTTAGAAACATCAATGAGAGAGAAACACCGATCAGCTGTCTCCTGCACACTCCCCACTGGGTATGTGCCCGTAACCAAGGTACATGCCCTTGACCAGAATCGAACCTGGGACCTCTGAGTCCACAGGCCAACGCTCTATCCACTGAGCCAAACCCGTTAGGGCTCAAAATATTTTTCTAAACAAACTCAGTCTTCCTCTGTTCTCAACATGCTTCAGTCAAGCTTTGGTATCCTCCAACTGTTGGAGTTCAAGATGCTTTATCAAAGTTCAAATGCCTCTTAAATCAGTTAGCCTTCACTGTGTAACAAACAACCCCTAAATTTAAATAATGAAACAATTATGAACTCATTCTTTCTGGAGTTCAGATATGTGATTTGGGCTCAGCTGTGTAGTTCTGTAGGTCTTCTCTTGCCCATTCCTGTGGCTGCCATCAGTCGGTGGATGACCTGAAACTGTAGGGTCTAGCATGGCCTCACTCTCAGGTCTAGTTATGCATAGGTTACTACATAGGTGCCTTGACTTTCCTCCACGTGGTCTCCACAGAAGAATAGCTCAGACTTATTCATGTGGCAGTACAATCTCAAGAACGCCAAAGTAGAAGCTGCAAGGTCTCTGAAGCCTAGGTTCAGAACTTGTACAATGTGTCACATTTTGTTGGTAAAACCAAGTCACAAGGTCAGTCAGAATCAAGGGATATGACAAGATTCCACCTCTTGATGGAAGGTGGCCCTTTACAATCTATCCCCATACTATGTGACCAAATTCTCTTCCTCCTTGATTGGTTAGCATGATTTAGCACTATCAATCATTGGGCCCCTTTCTTCTTCCTTTAAAACAGCTTTATTGATGTATAAATAGCATATAATAAGTTGTATCCACTTAACATGCACAGTTTCATAAGCTTTGACACTTGAATTTAACCACAAAACCATCACTATCAATATAATGAATATGTCTTCACATTCATCAAACTTTCCTCATGTCTTTGGAAGTCTCTCCTTCTTGCCTTCCCTGCCTCCTCATCCTGAGGCAGACATTTGTCTAATTTTGTCACTCCAGATGCATTTGTGTTTTCCTAGAATTCTATATAATAAAAGACTAATATGCAAATCGACCGAATGGCAGAACGACCAGTTGCTATGACATGCACTGACCACCAAGGGGCAGACGCTCAATGCAGGAGCTGCCTTCTGGTGGTCAGTGTGTGCTCCCATAGGGGGAGTGCCACTCAGCCGGCTCATGGCTGGTGAGTGCAGTGGCAGTGGCAAGTGGTAAGGAGCGAGGGGTCCTGTACTGTGAGAGCCCCAGACATCACCCCAGGCGTCCCAGACTGTGAGAGGGTGCAGGCGGGCTGAGGGACTCCCCCCCCCCCGCCCAGTGCACAAATGCTGTGCACTGGGCCTCTAGTTTTTATATAAATGGAATCATACAATATGCATTTCTATAATCACATCCATGTGCATATCATTAACTAGAATTCAGGTTTGTTTACAGATTTAAAAAAATATGTTTTTACTAGAGGCCCAGTGCGCAGGAGTAGCTCACTTGCCTCAGCTGACTGCCCCATCCATCGCCGCTCATAGCTCATGCCCTGCCCCGCCCCGCCCACCATGAGAGCTGCTGCTCGTTTGGTTGTGACAACGTTTCGGCATCACGGCCACAGGCCTTTTATTAGTATAGATTGATTTTAGAGAGAGGAAGGGAAAGGGAGAGAGAGATAGAAACATGAATGATAGAGAGGATCATTGGTTGGCTGCCTCCTGCATGCCCTCTACTGGGGACTGAGCCCACAACCCAGCATGGTGCCCTGGCCAGGAATCCAACCCGTGACTTCCTGGTTTATGGGTTGACACTCAACCACTGAGCGACACTGGCTGGGCTGTTTACAGATTTTTTTTGAAATAAAATTTATATGCAGTAAAATGCACAGCTCTTTAAAAAAGAAAATTATTTTATTGTTGAGAGTATTAAAGATGCCCCGTATTTCCCCCTTTTTGCCCCCTCCACCCATCTCCCACCACCAAATTTTAAGTAATTTAAAACCAATATTTGAGACTTTAAAGGTTCATCAATAAAAGAATGCCCAGCACATTAATCAATAACTCTACAGAGTACATCATATAGTCATAAAATTAATATCTGAAGCATTTACATTTCATGTAATCATTTGTGCATTTTAGATGATTTCTTTTTAAAAACATTTTTTATTGATTTTTAGAGAGAGGAAGGGAGAAGGAGAGAGAAAAACATCGATGTGACAGTGAAACATTGACCGGCTACCCCCTGCATGCCCCTGAAAAGGAATCGAGCCTGCAACAGGTCACATGCCCTGAACGGAAATCAAACCAGCAACCCTTTGGTGCACGGGATGACGCCCAAAAAACAGAGCCACACCAGCCAGGCTAGATTATTTATTTACAAACATTTTTTATTTAAATATAGCTGATATACAATATAATATTAATTTTATTAGTTTCAGGTGTACAATATAGTGATTCAACATATAAGTACATTAAGCCCGAATATATAAAGAATTTTGTCAAAAATATACTGAACACCCATTATAAAAAGGTGTAAAGAACTTAAATAGGCACTATACAAAAGAGGGTAAACAAATGGTCTATCAAAATGTGAAAAAAGTTTGACCTCTGTTAGCAGCAAGGAAATACTAATAATAATCACATGGTACTGTTATATTCACACATCACTTTATCAAAATAAAAAAGAATAATGTCAAGTGCAGCCAAGGCTAAGGAGCTATCAGATTGTTCATGTAGAACTAGTAGAACCAATTTGGTTATTGGTTACTTATTGGTTTAATTTGTAAGTTAGTAGAACCAATTTGGTTATTGGTTACTTATTGGTTTAATTTGTAAGTTAGTAGAACCAATTTGGTTATTGGTTACTTATTGGTTTAATTTGAAAAAACAAAACAAAACACCTCTTTGGCAGCATTTACTAAAGCCATATATGCACTTACCCTGTTCCCCACACAAACAATCCCAATGTAATTGCGTGCCTGTGTCCACCACAGACATGTGTCAGTGTGGCCACAGCACCTGGAGACGTAATAGCTGAGCAAATGCTCTTCAGCAGGAGAGTGGACAAGCCCTGTGCTCTCTGCACCAGTGAACTCCACAGCAGAATCCACATTAACAAACGACACAATACGAAGTAGTCACCCCATAAACCTACTAGTAATACTAACCGCTCCCAAGACAGTGAATACTGTGTGGGCCCCTTCAAAGACCAAAAACTTGCAAAACACACCTGTGGTCCTGTTACAATGCAGGGTAAGCCTTCTCTGTCAGAGACTCCCCAGTTTGACCTGAGACACATGTAGGAAAGCAGGGGGTTGGGATTCCTTAGACAATATTATGCTGGTTCAGATAATTTATAGAAGGAGATAAAATAATATTTTAATGATATTAACATGGCTCACTAGTCCAGTAGATTTTCAAAGACTTGGAAATAAAAGAATATACTAGAGAGGTTTTTAAACATGGGTGGAAGCAGTCTCTCAGTTATAATTTCTTATGTAAAGGTAGATGGATTTAAGTAGTATACTTACAGAAGGAAAGCTGATCTTTAGTCAAATGTGAATATAATGCTTGGGGATGATGCAAAGTTTAGAAATAGATCTAATCACAAAGGCCAAAAGGAACAATAAGGGATAACACATGTAAAAACAAGTTAGAAATATGTATAAAAGTTGATATATTAGCGCTAAGTATACAGAAGAACATTCTAGCAGTTGCTCTCATATTTAAAAATAGCATTCATGGTTACTTTGTTATTTCCGTTTATTTCAGACAACTTTATTTAACTTTCAGTACTCTAGAGCAGGGGTGGGCAAACTTTTTGACTCGAGGGCCACGATGGGTTCTTAAACTGGACCGGAGGGCCGGAACAAAAGCATGGATGGAGTGTTTGTGTGAACTAATATAAATTCAAAGCAAAGGAGCGGAGGGGAGAGCAAGAGAACCCTCCGCTCTTTCGGCTCCGCGGGCCGGATAGAACAGCCGAACGGGCCAGATCCGACCCACGGGCCGTAGTTTGCCCAAGACTGCTCTAGAGCAATTTATTTTTTAATGCTGAAAATAACATTAATTTTTTTATTTCTCTTCTACATTTTCTGGCATATGATTAGTGTACTTTCTTGTTTTAATTTAATTTTTCAATTACAGCTGACATTCAATATTATTTTATATTAGTTTCAGGTACAGCATAGTGGTTAGACAATCATATAATTTGCATACAAAGTGATCCCTCCAGTATTTTAAGTACTCACCTGGCATCATACTTAGTAGTAACTAAGTTATTACAATATTATTGGCTATATTCCTTATGCTGCATTTTATGCCTTGTAACAATTTTGTAACTACAAATTTGTACTTCTTAATCCCTTAACCGTTTTAGCCACAGCCCCCAGCCCCTCTCCCCTCTGGCAACCGCCAGTTTGTTTTCTGTATCTATGACAGACAACTTGTACTTAAAAACTCTCACTGGGAGTTCATTTTCCTGTAACCAGGAGAGGTTAGGAGGACAGGCATGTGCAGGAAAACTAGTGACTCTGATTCACATGACTGACAGGAATGCAAGCTCTCTCTTGAGTCATTCTTTGATCACTAGAGGCCCGGTGCATGAAATACATGCATGGGGAAGGGGAAGTATCCCTCAGCCCAACCTGAACCCTCTCCAATCTGGGACCCCTCGGGGGATTCCGACTGCCGGACATCCCTCTCACAATCCGGGACTGCTGGCTCCCAACCGCTTGCCTGGCTGCCAGTCTGATCACTGCCTAACCACTCCCCTGCCAGCCTGATCAACGCCTAACTGCTCCCCTGCCGACCTGGTCGCCCCTAAGTGCCCTCCCCTGCAGGCCTGATTGCCCCTAACAGCCTCTGGCTTGGCCCCCATCACCGTGGCTTTGTCCGGAAGGACATTTGGATGGATATCTGAAATATGTCTGGTCTAATTAGCATATTACCCTTTTATTAGTATAGATAAAAGATGGGTAGAATCCTGAGTATAATGGAGATATACTCAGTGGTTATGGCAAAATTTAGAAGGGGGGATATATGGCTTTTATAGAAATGAAAGTGTAAGGTCTGGGGTTGAGAAAGCAGGAACTTTCCCGATCCCACCCCTGCTGAGTTGGACAAGCCACAGCCGCGCTGGTGCCCTGCTGGACAATAAATAACCACCTGAGACTTCTCAAGGATGGCAAGAGTGTAGCTGTACCAGCTTCATAAATCACCCACCACAAGCTACCTCAGATAAGCTACCTTGAATAAACCTGATTGGTTCAACAGCAGCATAAAGGAACTCTGCCAGGCACAGGCGGGTGTGACTCCCTCGGCCTGTGCTCTCGGACCGCGGGACCTCACCCGAGAGCTTTCAATAAACGCGATCTTTCGCTTTTACCCTGCTTGTCTTGGTCAACTTATTGGCTTCGGTCAGATTAAAGCTTACATCTCTGATTAAACCTTACAGAAAGGAGTCATATTATGGGCAGATCTGGAAGTTTTCAAGCAGAAACACAAAGAAAATTCAATAAAAAATAAAAAAATGCCAATCAGTTCTTCACCATAAGTATAAATCCCTTATACATGGACACCAATCTTTCATACTCCAGTGACTAGATGTACAGCATGAAGAAGAAATACTTTGCATAGTAATACAATATGTGATTTAAAAGTTTACTTCATCGCATTGATGGTCATCTGTGATTCTAAGGTCAACCTATTTATTAAAATTTGCCTTTCAGTGAAGAGTCCTCTTAGAGACATGGATTTAATAATCATTTTGCAAGTGGGTAAGGTAGGGATTGTGAACACTGAGCTGAGAGAGAAGAGGATCCTAATAAGGAGAATAAAACCCAGTGACCAGCTATTAAATACACTGGTATGTCAGAGTCTACATTATCAGGAAGAGCAGTTAAGATAGTGATATACAAAGGAATGTCAGTCATAAAAGTGAACAACAGAGGTCTCAGATTTTCCTCTTACAAAACTGTATGAATTCCTTGGTCAGTAAGTGTAGTTTTTCCCATAGGGGAAGTAAAATTCTGGATGATTCTTTTAGTTAAAAAAACACACACATTTGATACAATATATGTCACTTGAAAAAAATTATTCTAAAAAATCCATGTTGTCTCATTATGTTAATGGGATTTTCCAAACATTTCTGATCCATGATGGAAATAAAATTGGGAAGCTTAAAAAACAACAAAGGGAAAAACTGTGGAATAACAGAGAGAGAAGAAAGTTTAATAAAGTGAGTTACTGAAATTGAATACAGAAGTTAAGGTCAAAGAAAGGGAAATTCTAGGAAATGAATAGAAAGAGAAGGCTCTACTTCCACAGTCTGAATCACAGTATCTGATTCTGAGCCTTTTTTTAAAAAAATGAATCCAAAGACACACTTTATTCCTGCCTTTCATGCAATTTGTAACAAGAGTGAATAGCTCAAATTCTCTTATTTGCAAAGCTATATCTATAATCATAAATGGATTTGAGCATTGCTGGCAAATTTAGATTATTTTCATGTGAAAAGTATCAGTTTAAGAAGACATACTAGTATGCTGGTAATTAAGTCAAAATGCATTAAATCATGGCATTTCCATTAACACAGATTCCCACCTTGTTTTTAAACAAATAATAACTTAATAATCTGTGCAATGATACCCACTATCTAGGTGTGCTCATTTTCAACCTGTTTATAAATCATTTTTAATCATTGTAAATGCAGATTACTGGGGCCCTTCTGGAGGGGGACTCAGAAACTGCATTTTATTTTAAAAAAATCTTTATTGTTGAAAGTATTAGATATGTCCCCCTTTTTCGCCCATTGACCCCTTCTAGCCCACCCCCATCCCCTGCCCCAGGCGTTTACTACCTTATTGTCTGTGTCCAAGGGTTATGCATATATGCACATAAGTTCTTTGGTTGATCTCTTCCAACCCACTCAGCGCCCACCACCCCCCCCCCCACCTTCCTTCTGAGATTGGACAGTCTGTCCCATGCTTCTATGTCTGACTCTGAGACTTTGACCTCTGCCATCAGGGGTGTGTCTTCAGTCTTAGGACAACTGGCCTGTTTGTAGTTTCCTTCTCAAAGAATGTCTTCAGCGCCTGTTTGATGTCCTTGTTCCTGAGACTGTAGATGAAGGGGTTCAGCATGGGTGTGACCACAGTGTACATCACTGAAGCTGTTTCACTTGAATGTGAGCTCTGGATAGCAGCAGAGCTGAGGTACACACCTAGCGTTGTACAATAAAATAAGGAGACAACGGAGAGGTGAGACGCACAGGTAGAAAATGCTTTGTACTTCCCCTGAGCTGATGACATTCCACGTATGCAGGACACTATCTTAGAATATGAGTAAAGGATCCCAGCAAAAGGACCACCACCAAGCAGGACAGCTGCAAAATACATCACCATGTTATTAAGAAAGGTGTCCGAACAGGCAAGTTGGATCATCTGATTGAGTTCACAGATAAAGTGGGGGATTTCCAAGTTTGCACAGAAGGACAGCCTCAACGCCATTAAGCATTGTAACAAGGAATTCAGGATACTCATGATCCAAGACATCAGAACCAGCAGTCCACAGAGCCGGGGGTTCATGATGACCATGTAGTGCAGGGGGTGGCAGATGGCCACATACCTGTCATAGGCCATCACTGTCAGGAGAAAAACGTCCAACACTGAAAAGAGTATAAGAAAATATATCTGTGTGATGCATCCTGCATAGGTGATGGCTTTGTTTTGTGTCTGGACATTCACAAGCATCTTTGGGATGGTGGTGGAGGTGAAACAGATGTCTACCAAGGACAAGTTGGAGAGGAAGAAGTACATGGGTGTGTGGAGGTGGGAGTCTGAGCTGACGGCCAGAATGATGAGCAGGTTTCCAAGCACAGTGATCAGGTACATGGAGAGGAAAAGCCCAAATATGAGGGGCTGCAGTTCTGGATCCTCTGAAAATCCCAGGAGAATGAATTCTGAAATTTGTGTACCATTCTCTGGTGGCATATGGTGGAGGTGACTACTAGGAAAGAGGGAAATAATATGACTAATTCACAAAAACTTGTATTACAGATTTGAAATGCTAACATTTTTATTTGTAGAGAAAGGATTAATTTTAATATATTGTGTATGAATATGGTCCCCTTTCAGGGAAGCCCCTGTGCCACCTGTGATATGAAGCTTTTGCATCACTCATAATTTTTCCTTAAGGTATTATGTATTCTACAGTTTTAGTGAGATATTTTTCATGTATTTCAGGAATATAAATTGAGTGCTGACCATGTTTTTGGCACTGTCCAGGCTGTAAGTATAGGGTGCTGAAGAACAAAAGTTTCTATAATTCAATGATGGAGATGATTCCTGGCTCTGAGTCAGGGTGGGTGTGGAAGGCAACTAATTGGTGTGTCTCTCTCACATGGATGTTTCTCTCCCTCTCCCCTCTCAAAATCAATGAAAAAAATATCCTCATGTGAGGATTAACTACCAGTATATATATAACATTTCAGATGGTGACAGGTGTTATGAAGAAAAGGAAAGCAGGTATAAAGAAATGAATAGGGTGTTTTGTTTTTCATGGGTGTTTAGGCAAGACATACAAACAAGATGTCACTTTTTTCTTTTAAATATATTTTATTGATTTTTTAACAGAGAGGAATGGAGAGAGAGTTAGAAACATGGATGAGAGAGGAACATCAATCAGCCACCTCCTGCACACCCCCTACTGGGAATGTGCTCTCAACCAAGGTACATGCCCTTGATTGGAATTGAACCTGGGACCCTTGAGTCCGCAGGCCAATGCTCTATCCACTGAGCCAAACCGGTTAGGGCAACAAGAGGTCGTTTGTAAAGAGAACTCAAGTAAGAGAGGGAGATGCAAAGTTCTGTGGGAAAGCATGTGCTTGGCAGAGGGAATGGCCAGGTTAAGGTCCTGAGGAAGATGTTTGTTTTAATGTTCAGCCAAAAAAGGAAACCAGTGTTGGAGGTGAATGAGCATGAGGAAGAGGATGAGAGAAGGTGTCAGACAAGTTGGGGCCACTCTGCTACTCTTGAAACCTCAGGCACAGGGACTTATTCACACTGCCTCTTGCACTTTGTTGCAGATGTGCCCCATGGATGCAAACAGATCCCTCCTTAGTACCTTCTCTTGATCGAGTTCTGGCTCCTGTATTGTTAGATTTACCTCGGAATATATGATCCCTAGTCCTCCTGTTTTGAGGACTGCTCTCTCTCTCTCTCTCTCTCTCTCTCTCTCTCTCTCTCTCTCTCTCTCTCTCTCTCTCTCAAACACACACACACTATACCATGGTTATATTATTTCCGGGCCTTTCTCAGACTGATTTGACAAGGAGTGGCTATAACCCAAGTTGGCCAGATCATTCACGTGTATACTGTAAAAATGGTTTCTAGCAATTCCAATTTGTATTCCTCCCATAGACAAATAAACTTGGGCTCCATATGGGGATGATGATTTTTCTGCTGTGTATTTAAACAAACATTTAAAAAAATCTGTTTATATCCTGACTATTGTAAATAATGCTGCAATGAACACAGGGTGGCCATATCTTTTTGAATTAGTGTTTTTGTTTTTTACAGATAAATACCAGAAGTAGCATTTCTGCGAGTCCATCGATAAATGAATGGATAATGAATGTGGTACATACACACATACACACACATGGTGGGGCAAAAGTAGATTTACAGTTGTTCACATGGAAAATAATACAATAATTAAAAAGTAATAATATAAGAATAAACTCTGTGTTCTGTGTACTCACAGCTATAAATCTACTTTTGCTCTACCTGTATATACACTATAGAATATTACTCAGCAATAAAAAGAATGAAACCTTGCTATTTGCAACAACAAGGGACAGGCCTAGGGAGCATTATGCTAAGTCAAACAAGTCAGACAGATAGAGAAATACCATATAATTTCACTTACATGTAGAATCTTAAACAAAAAAAATAAACCAACAACCCCAAAAAAGCAATAACAAACTCAAAGATACAGAATAAGCAGATGGAGGTGAGGGAATGGGTGGAAAAGGTGAAGGGGAATACGGGGAACAATCTTTCAGTTATAAAATAAATAAATCATGTATATGTAGTGTATAGCACAACAAAAATAGTTAATAATATCTTAATAACTTTGCACAGTGACAGATGGGTACTAGACTTATTGTGGTGACCACATTGTAAGTATATAAATGTTGAATCACTATGTTGTACACCTGAACTTAATATAATATTGCATGCTAAGCATACTTTAATAAAGGATAAACCATAAAATAATAGTTGTAATTGTATAAAAATTCTGTTGACTAAACAGAGTGAGAGCAAAAGGAATGAAATGAAACAAGGAGTTAAAAATGATCTAATAAGCTCAGGTGTGAGGAAGAAATCCCTTGCTTGGTTCTGGCAGCATTTGAACCCTAAACACATTCCCCGGATGCCCAGCAAAATAATAAGAGCACAAAAAGAAATTTGTCTAAAACACAAAAGAGGTGATATCTTTACGGTGTCACTTTACATATTGTACACCCAAAGCAAAGGGATAAAACAACACTTCACAGAAGAAAATATCAAGGGGAACATTTTATTTAATTTTTTAATTTAATTTTATTGTTTAAATTATTACACATAGTAGTACATATATCTCCTTTTTTTTTCAAGGGGAACATTTTAAATACCAAGCAGTGAAGACTTGTTTTTTTCTGGACCTATTTTGTAATTATCTGACCAGTTCATTTTTATATGGTCTGAGGGAGGATGAGCCCCTTTCTTCCTTTTCTGACGTGGCAACTTTCCTATTATTTCTTGGGCTTTGGGTTTTGATCTCTTTTGTGACAAACCCAGTGGGCACACTCTGTTCCTGGTCCGGTCTTTATCTAACATGCAAAACCTCCCAGACCCAGACCATGCTTTATAAATCCTGCCACACCATGACAATTTTTACACTGAAAAGCTTTCTTCATATGATTCTTCCTGAGGACATTATTTTAAGCACACATTTATTTCATTGTTCTCTGCCCTCACTGTACTACTGCATGATCAAAAGAGCAGCATAACCAATGGACACAGACACTAGGGGGGTGAGGGCATGTGCTGAGTGGGTGGGGGAGGCGGGGGGAGGTCAATAGGGAAAAAGGGGGACATATGCTCTACTATTTGTAATACTTTAAACATTTAAAAAAGAAGAGCAGGGATTTCCCCTGCTTTGTTCACATTTTGAGTTTTTCACAAAGGTATGTGCATGGATACACACTTACATAGAAACAAAACATGGAAAGACAGAAGGGATAACAAACCAGGTTAAAATGAATAGTTTCAAAACAAACATAATAAACATAATTGAATGAAGAATCAAATATTAACCAAAAGAAGACATAATTTAAAGATATCAATATTGGTTAATAATTAAATTGTAAATTTAGAAGAATATAATACATAATGTTCCTAGAATGTTCTGGCACATAGCAGATGCTCAATTATTATTCATTTAATGATTCCAGAATTAGGTCCCAATGCATATAAACATTTACCTTATTGCAAAGCTTGCCTTTCAATTTAATATTTAGTATTCCTCTTTGACTTTTAAATAATTTTTCTCATGTGAATACCCAGCATGAGAGAAGATGCTGCAATGTACGTCTCACCAACTGCTGTTGCAAGGTACCATCTCCCTGCACTGGTCAGGGTCTTTTCAATAAAAGCAAAACATGCTCCAACACACCTCACCTTGGAAATTTAACACAAACATCTCACTTCACTGCATTGTCCTCCACACCTACTCTCTATTTCTTTCTCCCCGAACAGCAGAACTCCTCAGATATGTTTTCATTTTACTGCAATCATTTTATGCATCTCACTCATTCTACAGTGTCCTCCAACTGGACTCCCATTCCCACCACCTAATTGTCAACTATGGGCCCTGTACTGCAGATTCAAAGAGAAACATCCTTATTAACCTATTAAGTAAATTAAGAATAAATTAGTTAATTAACGGGTTGAGCTGATTAGGGTCACAGTGACTCAGATAAAAGCTGACAGGTTCCATCCTGTCTGACCCTTTCCTGATGTACGTTATGGGCTCTCAGACTCACCTGGATGGGTCTCTGAGAGAAAGGTCTCCGTGTGGAAGTCTGAATGCTCCCTGGATGGTTGATGATGTAGACTGAAGCTCTGTTCCCACATGAGACAGCAGGAAGGAGTGAAGCATCAGTTCCTGAGCCAGCTTAGGAGTCAAAAGCACCAGTCATGTGTTGTCCCCCAGCGTTGTACAATTCTGAGGACTGCACAGGGGAGGTATTTACAGCTCTCTCTATGCCTGCTCATCAGACACATTTCCCTTGTGTTATTCCAACTGCTAAGCACATGATTTCCCTGTGGGCCTGTGGAATAAACAGAAAGGAAAATTTCCTAATGATTCTCTGATCCTAAGGGACCAGGTTAGAAGTCAAGTAAATTTAGTTTTTATTTTCCCTTGTCCTTGATCTTCTTGCTTTCCATAGATCTGACCTCCTACGCTGAGTTACCCCAACACTGAGTTAACATTTTCCCGAGTGTCTGAGGCCAAGAAACCTGTCAGGACCAAGTCCCTTTGATCCTCCAGCACTGATCTGTGGTGGGGACACAGCCCTGATTCTCCAGAGAATTGCTATCTTTCTCTCCAACAAGGGGAGAGCTGTGTTCTTTTGATAGGCAATTGCAATTCTGACACCACAGTCTTTGGCTCAGGACACATTTGTTAAAATGATAAAGGATTCACAAGTTAAGAGCTGTCATTAAGTCCCTCATTGTAAAATACTAGAGGCCTGGTGCACGAAATTCGTGCATGGGGGGGGGTGTCCCTCAGCCCAGCCTGCACCCTCTTTAATCTGGGACCCCTCCAGGGATGTCCGACTGCCCATTTAGGCCCGATCCTACCAGGATTGGGCCTAAACGAGCAGTCGGACATCCCTCTCACAATCCAGGACTGCTGGCTCCCAACTGCTCGCCTGCCTGCCTTCCTGATTGCCCCTAACCCCTTCTGCCTGCCAGCCTGATCACCCTCTAACCACTCCCCTGCCAGCCTGATTGCCCCTAACTGCCCTCCCCTGCAGGTCTGGGTGCTCCCCAACTGCCCTTCCCTGCAGGCCCGGTCACCCCCAACTTCCCTTCTCTGCTGGCCAGGTCAGCCCTAACTGCCCTCCCCTGCTTGCCATCTTGTGGTGGCCATCTTGTGTCCACATGGGGGCAGTCATCTTTGACCACATAGGGGCAGCTATCTTGTGTGTTGGAGTGATGGTCAATTTGCATATTACTCTTTTATTAGCTAGGATAGAGGCCTGGTGCACGGGTGGGGGCCGGCTGGTTTGCCCTGAAGGGTGTCCTGGATCAGGGTGGGGGTTCCCTTGGGGCATGGAGCAGCCTAGGTGAGGGGCCTATGGTGGTTTGCAGGCTGGCCACACCCCCTGGCGACCCAAGCAGAGACCCTGGTATCTGGGATTTATTTATCTTCTATAATTCAAACTTCGTAGCCTTCAGCGGAGCCAAGCCTCCTGCTCGCTCCATGGCCGCAGCCATTTTTCTTGGGATTTATTTATCTTCTATAATTGAAACTTTGTAGCCTTGAGTGGAGGCCTGGGCCTGCCAGGGTGTGCAGAAAGCTTGGCTTCCTTCATCGCCAGGGGCAACCCAAGCCTCCTGCTCTCTCCAGCTCCATGGCTGCTGCCATTTTTGTTGGGATTTATTTATCTTCTATAATTGAAACTTTGTAGCCTTGAGTGGAGGCCTGGGCCTGCCATGGTGTGTGGAAAGCTTGGCTTCCTCCATTGCTGGGGAAACCCTAGCTTCCTGCTCGCTCCGTGGCCACAGCCATCTTGGTTGGGGTTAATTTGCATACTTGCTCCTGATTGGCTGGTGGGCGTGGCTTGTGGGTATAGCAGAGTGATGGTTAATTTGCATATTACTCATTTATTAGATAGTATACTGGAGGCCCAGTGCATGGGGGGATCCAAAAGCCTGGCCTGCACCCTCTCGCAATCCAGGACCCCTCAGGGGATGTCCCACTCCCGGTTTAGGCCCGATCCCCCTGGCCTGTGGGGATTGGGCCTAAACCAGCAGTTGGACATCCCCCGAGGGATATAGCAGTGCACCAAGTGGCAGGCAGCTAGGGAGGAGACTTAGCTGGTGCCAGCCACTTGTGCTCATCCTGGCCCGCTGTGCCTGTCACTGCTGCTCGGAGTTGGGAGAGGCTCCCGCTGCCGCAGCTGCGCTTTCCAGCCTGAGCCAGGCTTCTGGCTGAGCGGTGCTCCTCCTGAGGGAGTGCACTGACCACCAGGGGGCAGCTTCTGTGTTGAGTGTCTGTCCCCTGGTGGTCAGTGTGCATCTTAGTGACTGGTGGACCGGTAGTAATGGTCACTTAGGCTTTTATATATATAGATGTTAATTATGAGATATATGTAGATATTCTTATGCCACATAACCTGCGCTTAGCATCTTATAAGCATAATTTTATATAATTTTTGAAAAATCCACTCTATAAGATAGTTCTATTATGAACTCTATTCCCCTTTGCATAAATGGGGGGTTTAGTGATCTGCTCAAAGTTACAAATGAGTAAGGGATGGGCCTTGATTGGAATTTGTCATGCTGCTTTCAGTTTTCAAACTCTGGGCCAGTGATTCTCAACCTGAGATGATTTTGCCCAAGGGAATATTTGTCAATGTCTAGAGGGAGGCCACTGAACCCCTATAATACCCCACACAAATGTCATATTGGAAATTCAGTGAGCTAAACAGAAGATGCTGTAATCAGAGAGCCGAATTTGGAGTCTTTATGTCAAAAGCTGGTGGACTTGGGTCTCTCAAATTCTCGTGACCCTGAATGAACTTAGGGGTTAGCTTATAAAGGCAAAAAAAAAAAAAAAAATCCCATGTGCTGGGATGGGGGTAGTGTGCTTAGCAGATATCTTGCAGAAAGCTTGTAGCCTTGAGCACAGCTCAGATAACCAGAAGACACCTGGTATGGGAGGAACCAGGGATGGACCAAATCCCCATGCCAGCAGAGCGGCTTGCAGGACCAGATAATTAAGAGGCTAACAAGAATGTGCATTAGGTTACTGGCAGAGATTCAGATTGCTAGCCCCTCCCCCAAAATGTCTTATTTTCCCCATTATTCGAGCAAGCGTGCTTACAGAAGCTAGAAATAGCAGTTACTTCTATCAGGGAGGCTATCTGGTTTAGTTACTTCCGGGAATTAACAGAACAAAGGACTATCTGTGTTTTGTGGAAAATTTTAAATGGCAGTTCTTACAAAATGGAGGTTACAGGAACAAGATGGAGTGCCTATGGTTCAGATGGAGGCCGAGGGACAGGATGGAGTCAGTCCTTTCAAGGCCCATTGTTCACAAATACTAGTAGTTATCCTGCCTCAATTGTCAAGTGAAAGGTGAAAACCTAGTGTAGTGGTTGGCAAACTTATTAGTCAACAGAGCCAAATATCAACAGTACAACGATAGAAATTTCTTTTGAGAGCCAAATTTTTAAAACTTAATCTTCTTCTAATGCCACTTCTTCAAAATAGACTTGCCCAGGCTGTGGTATTTTGTGAAAGAGCCACACTCAAGGGGCCAAAAAGCCACATGTGGCTCGCGAGCCGCGGTTTGCTGACCACTGACCTAGTGAGACCAGCACTTCCAAAACTTCAATGTGCATATGAATCATTCAGGATTCTAGTTTCTTTGCAGATCTGGGTGGGCCCAGAGATTCTGAAAATCAACGTCTCCCAAAAAGTGTTGATGCTGCTGGTCCTGGTCTGAGGACCACTCTGTGACCACCAAGGTTGTGGCTCTGTGTCAGAGTCAAGATGTAGGTCTTCTGAACCAAAATTTTATTTCTGTGTAGTTAAAGAATGCTTTTATTGATTTTTAGAAAGAGATGAAGGCAGAGGATAGAGAGAAACATTGATGAGAAAGAAACATCACTGATCAGCTGCCTCCTGCCTGCACTCACTGGGGATGGAGCCTATAACTCAAGCATGTACCCTGACCAGGAATCGAACCATGACCTCTTGTCTTGGTTCCTGGGTCAATGCTCAACCACTGAGCAACACTGGCTAGGCTATTCCCATGTAATTTGAATGAACAGTATATTTACTTATTCCAGAAGCTCTTATACATTCTGTGTTTCGTTCTTTTATATAAAGATCCTTAAACAACATCAAATAAGCTTCTGAGAAAGGCTTTGTCCATCTTACCTAATAAAAGAGAAACATGCAAATTAACCATCACTCCGCTACACCCACAGCCAATCAGAGTGAGTATGCAAATTAACCCAACAAAGATGGAGGTTAATTTGCATATGCAGGGCGCAGTGGCTTGAGTCCTGCTATGAGGGGAAGGGGGGCGGTGGAGGGAGCTACTGGAGTGGTGCTCCAGACAGAAGTGAGGACTTGCCGGCTCCGGGTGGCCTGGGAGCGGGGAGGTGCTGGCTCCTTGGTGGCTGGGGAGCGAGGACTTGCCGGCTCCCGGGCGAGCCGGGAGCAGGAACTTGCTGGCTCCCAGGCGGCTGGGGAGCAGGGACGTGCTGGCTCCCGGGCGGCCCTGGGTGGCTGGGAGTGAAGCCAGGGGAAGGAAGGCCTATTTTTGCACGAATATCGTGCAACGGGCCTCTAGTTTTTAAAATAAAAGTCTTAGAGTGAGTTTCAATAATGTATTTCTGAAAAAGACCATGTAGCAGATAAATAGGAGCCTCCAAAAGATGTCTGCATCCAATCCCATAAACTTTGAATATATTATTTTTATACTAAAGGGGGGGCATTAAGGTAGTAGATGGAATATTTTGCTAATCAGCTGACTTGTAAAAAATGTTTATATCTTTAATGTTCACATTTCATCACTGCAGAGAGAACAACAATAGTACAATGATCTCCCTTTTAGATTATAAGTTGGAACATAATTATGCAGGTGGAACTAATGTAATCACCATGGTCCTAGAATGCAGAAAAAAAAGGAAAAATAGTTGGGATCAGAGGGATTTTTGGAGATAGTCTGCACTGGTGTCTGTGGAGATGGAGAAGGGACCACAAGCCAAGGAATGCTTGTGGCCTTGAGAACCTGGGAAAGGAGAGGAAACAGATTCTCTCCTGGTGCCCCCAGAAGGAATTGGCCCTGCAGACAACTTGATTTTAGTCAATTGAGACTAGTTTCAGACTTCTGACCTCCAAAACAGTAAGAGCATAAGTGTGTTTCTTTTATGCCACTGAGTGCAGTATTTTATTACAACAGCCACAGAAATGTAATACAGACATTTATCCAAACATTTTATTTTTTTAAAATATATTTTTATTGATTTCAGAAAGGAGAGGGAGAGATAGAAACATCAATGATGAGAGAGAATCATTGATTGGCTGCCTCATGCATGCCCCACACTGGAGATGGAGCCTGCAACCCAGGCATGTGCCCTGACCGGGAATTGAACCTTGACCTGGTTCATAGTGATACGGAATTTTTGGACTGGAACCCGGATTCTTTGTCTGCCAGAATCGAAGAATGAATCCACAGACAGAAAGTGGTATAGCAAAGGTGGAAATTTATTGAAGAAAAAGTACAGACTCCCACATGGGGAGAGGGAAAGAGTCCCACAGAATGGACTCCCACGTGGGGAGGGGGAAAGGGTCCAACTAAGTTCCTTTTTCCTATAGCTTATAAAGGCTGCAGATCCTGGTGCCTTGATATCCCCTCTGATTGGTCATCACTATTCCCTTAGACTGGTTACTATAGTAACTCCTGGGCTCAAAGGTTGAGTCTCACATGGGACATGTGAGGTTCTCCCCACTCCTTCCCTATTGTTTTTCTATTACCTTTGGGCTTTCTTCTTCTCCTTCTGGATAAAGGGCTTCCTTCTCTTTATTCTGTAAATATAGACCTTTTGCTGTTTCCAGCTCTCTCATTCTATGGAAATGTACTTGTTGCAGCTTTCCAGCTCCTCCATTCTATGGAAATATACCTTCTGCTGCTCTGAAGCCCTGTGCTTTCTCCATGGTCCCCCTAATTTCCAAAATTTCTAGTATTTTCTAAACTTGTCCTATTTTACCCCCAAAATTTCTGTTTCAATAGGTACACGCTCAACCACTGAGCCACGCCAGCTGGGCCAAACTTTTTTTTCCTGGAGGAAATGGAATATTAGCTTCTCAATTAATTCACTTAGCTTCCCTTGGTAAGAATAGTTTGTGTTAAAGTCTAAGTTTAAGTAGACTTAAGTAAAATATCTAAAGTCAATTTGGACATTATGCCCCATTAGCTGGTACCATGAATTCCCTATAGTGTCTTTGTGCCTGAATTTTCTATATTCCTTTATTTCACATTAATTCAACCATTTATTCTTTTAATTTCTATCCTACCCAAATTTCTCACAAATTTTCTCTCAACATAAAATATGGGATTATTAATGAGTCTTTGTATATCTGTGTGTGAGTGTGCTTATTTTAAGCATCTACAAATGCACACACGTATGCACATAGATATACTTCTTACTTATAAGAGAGTTCATGGACTTAACAAGTATTTCCAAACATTTTATTTATTTCTAACAACATTCATCTGAATTAGGTTTATTATCACACTACCATCATAAATAAGGCAAAGAGGCTCAAGCTGGTTGCATTTTTTATATTTATATAACAAAGCAACACACTTTGGTGGAATTATACAGACACAGACGCATGCAGTATGCATTTTAATTTTTGCATGGCTCTTTTAATTCAGCAAATTTCATACTTTTAAATATTAGTTTGTAATATGCTTTTAAAATCCTTTAAAAAAATCTTTATTGTTGAAAGTATTATAGATGCTCCCATTTTTCCCCTTTGAACCCTGTCTAGCCTGCACCTGCCCTCTGCCCCTGGCATTCACCACACTGTTGTCTAGGATCAGGCGTCCTCAAACTACAGCCCGCGGGCCACATGCGGCCCACCGAGGACATTTATCCAGCCCGCCGGGTGCCGCTGCCTGTCCTGCTTAGCGGCCGACTCGTCCCGGGCCCACAGTGCGCATAGGAATTTGTTCATAGTTTTTTTTTTTTTAAACTATAGTCCGGCCCTCCAACAGTCTGAGGAACAGTGAACTGGCCCCCTCTTTAAAAAGTTTGAGGACCCCTGGCTCTAGGTCCATGTGTTAGAAATAAGGTGAGCCCCCCAAGTCAGGAGTCCTGGTAGAACACAAAACATACTCGGGAGCCAGACAGCAAGGCAAGCATCTTTACTTCTACATAGAACGGTGTGCACACTGAGCAGGTGGGCTGCTCGGGTTTATAATTCCTGACGCACGTGACCTGTCCTTTGCTCTTGATTGGAGCTCCGGTGCACAGTCTTTCGCGATTGGCTAATTCAAAGGAAGGGGCTGGCCTTTGTTGTTTCAAGATGGCAGCCCCAGGGGAGCTGCAAGCCATGTGGCCAACATGGCGGCTGCCAAGTCACGCAGTCCAAAATGGCATCTGTCTAAACCAGTGGTTTTCCACCTTTCTAATGCCGTGACCCTTTAAAACAGTTCCTCATGTTGTGGTGACCCCCACCCATAAAATTATTATTATTATTTTTTAATTTCTTTATTGATTAAGGTATTACATATGTGTTCTTATTCCCCCATTACCCCCCACCTCCCATTCATGCCCGCACCCCCCTGTTGTCTGTGTCCATTGATTAGGCTTACATGCATGCATATAAGTCCTTTGATCTTTCCCCTTACCCCCACCCTCCACTACCTTCCCTGAGGTTTCACATTCTGATTGATGTTTCTCTGTCTCTGGATCTATTTTTGTTCATCAGTTCATGTTGTTCATTATATTCCACAAATGAGTGAGATCATGTGATATTTATCTTTCTCTGCCTGGCTTATTTCACTTAGCATAATGCTCTCCATTTCCATCCATGTTGTTGCAAATGGTAAGAACTCCTTCTTTCTTACCGCAGCGTAGTATTCCATTGTGTAGATGTACCACAGTTTTTTAATCCACTCATCAGCTGATGGGCACTTAGGCTGTTTCCAAATCTTAGCTATGGTGAATTGTGCTGCTATGAACATAGGGGTGCATATATCCTTTCTGATTGGTGTTTCTAGTTTCTTGGGATATATTCCTAGAAGTGGGATCACTGGGTCAAATGGGAGTGCCATTTTTACTTTTTTGAGGAAACTTCATACTGTTCTCCACAGTGGCTGCACCAGTCTGTATTCCCACCAGCAGTGCACGAGGGTTTCTTTTTCTCCGCATCCTCACCAGCACTTGTCATTTGTTGATTTGTTGATAATAGCCATTTTGACAGGTGTGAGATGGTACCGCATTGTTGTTTTGATTTGCATCTCTCTGATGACTAGTGACTTTGAGCAGGTTTTCATATATCTCTTGGCCTTACTTCTGTCTTCTTTCGAAAAGTGTCTATTTAGATCAGTTGCCCATTTTTTGATTGGGTTTTTTATCTTCTTTTTGTTAAGCTGCACGAGTTCCCTGTAAATGTTGGAGATTAAACCCTTATTGGAGATAACATTGGCAAATATGTTCTCCCATGCTGTGGGCTTTCTTGTTGTTCTATTGATGGTTTCTTGTGCTGTGCAGAAGCTTTTTATTTTGATGTAGTCCCATTTGTTTATTTTCTCTTTAGTTTCCATTGCCCTAGGAGCAGTATCGGTGAAGAAATTGCTTCGGCATATGTCAGAGATTTTTCTGGCTGTGGATTCCTCTAGTATTTTTATGGTTTCTCGTCGTATGTTTAAGTCTTGTATCCATTTTGAGTTTATTTTTGTGTATGGTGAAAGTTGGTGGACTAGTTTCACTTTTTAGCATGTATCTGTCCAATTTTCCAAACACCATTTATTGAAGAGACTGTCTTGACTCCATTGTATGTTCATGCCTCCTTTGTCAAATATTAATTGAGCATAGTGATTTGGGTTGATTTCTGGCTTCTATTCCAGTGATATATGTGTCTGTTCTTGTACCAGTACCAGGCAGTTTTGAGAACAGCGGCTTTGTAATACAGCTTGATATCTGGTATTGAGATCCCACCTACTTTGTTCTTCTTTCTCAGGATTGCTGTGGCTATTCGGGTTTTTTTTTATTTTTTTTATTCCAGATGAATTTTTGGAGAGTTCTTTCTAGGTCTGTGAAATATGCCATTGGTATTTTAATGGGGAGTGCATTGAATCTATAGATTGCTTTGGGTAGTATGGACATTTTAATGATGTTGATTCTCCCAATCCATGACCATGGTATGTTCTTCTATCTGTTTACGTCTTCCTCTATATCTTTTTTCAGTGTCCTGTAGTTTTCTGCGTATAGGTCTTTTACCTCCTCAGTTAAGTTTATTCCTAGGTATCTTAATTTTTTTGGTGCAATGGTAAATCGGATTACTTTTTTAGTCTCTCTTTCTGTAAGTTCACTATTGGTGTATAGAAATGCCATAGATTTCTTGGCGTTAATTTTGTATCCTGCTACATTGCTGAATTCATTTATTAAGTCTAATAGTTTTTTGATGGAGTCTTTCAGGGTTTTTATGTACAATATCATGTCATCTGCAAATAAGGACAGCTTTACTTCTTCTTTTCCAATTTGGATGCCTCTTTTTTCTTCTTCTTGTCTAATTGCAATGGCTAATACTTCCAGTACTATGTTGAACAGGAGTGGTGAGAGTGTGCATCCCTGTCTTGTTCCTGTTCTTAGGGGAAATGGTTTTAGTTTTTGCCCATTGAGTTTGATGTTAGCTGTGGGTTTATCATATATGGCTTTTTTATGTTGATGTATGATTCTTCTATTCCCACCTTGTTGAGAGTTTTTATCAAGAAAGGGTGTTGGATTTTGTCAAATGCTTTTTCTGCATCAGTTGATATGACTATGTGATTTTCATCTTTCAATTTGCTTATGTGATGTATCAGGTTTATTGATTTGCAGATATTGTACCATCCTTGCACCCCTTGTATAAATTCTACTTGGTCATGGTGTATGATCTTTCTGATGTAGTACTGTATCCGATTTGCTAGGATTTTGTTGAGGATTTTGGCATCTATGTTCATGAGGGATATTGCCTTGTAATTCTCTTTCATTGTGTTGTCTTTATCTGGTTTTGGTATTAGGGTGATGCTGGCTTCATAGAAGGAGCTTGGAAGTGTTCCTTCCTCTTGAATTTTTTGGAATAGTCTGAGGAGGATAGGTTTTAATTCTTCCTTGAATGTTTGGTAAAACTCCCCTGTGAACCCGTCTGTCCCTGGGCTTTTGTTTGCTGGAAGCTTTTTGATGACTGCTTCAATTTCTTCCATAGTTATTGGCCTATTGAGATGTTTAGATTCTTCCTGATTGAGTTTTGGAAGGTTATATTTTTCTAGGAATATGTCCATTTCCTCCAGGTTGTCCAGTTTGTTGGAATAGAGTTGTTCGTTATATTTTTTAACAATCCTTTGTATTTCAGTGGGGTCTTTGTTATTTCACCTCTTTCATTTCTGATTTTGTTTATTTGGGTCCTCTCTCTTTGCTTCTTGGTGAGCCTGGCTAGAGGTTCATCAATCTTGTTTATCCTTTCAAAGAACCAGCTCTTGGTTTTGTTGATCTCTTGTATTGTTTTTTTTTTGTCATCTATCTCCGCTCTGATCTTTATTATTTCCTTCCTTCTGCTTACACTGGGCTTTTATTGTTTCTCTCCTTCTAACTCTGTGAGTTGTAGGATTAGGTAATTTATTACCATTGTTTCTTGTTTTTGCAGTATGCTTGTAGAGCTATGAACTTTCCTCTCAAGACTGCTTTCACTGTGTCCCTTAGATTTTGGATTGTAGTGTTTTCATTGTCATGTGTTGCCATGATGTTTTTTTATTTCTTTTTTGATCTCTCTGGTAACCCAGTCATTGTTTAATAGCATGCTGTTTAGTCTCCATGTGTTTGATTTTTTTGGATTGTTTTTATTGTAGTTGATTTCCAGTTTTATGCCTCTGTGGTCTGAGAAGATGCTTGATATGATTTCTATCTTCTTGAATTTGAAGAGACTTTGTCTATGACCCAACATATGGTCTATCTTTGAAAATGACCCATGTGCACTTGAGAAGAATGTATATTCTGTGGCTTTGGGGTGAAATGTCTTGGAAATGTCAATTAATTTTATCTGGTCAAGTGAGTCATTTAGGATTGATATTTCTTTGCTGATTTTTTGTTTAGCGGATTTGTCCAATGGTCATAGTGGGGTACTAAAGTCTCCTACTATGATTGTATTGCTGTCAATCTCTCCCTTGATATCCTCCAGGAGTTTTTTTATGTATTTGGGTGCTCCTGTATTGTGTGCGTGTATGTTTACCATAGTTATTTCTTCTTGTTGGATTGCTCCCTTAAGTATTATGAAGTGGCCTTCCTTATCTCTTGTTTTGTCCTTCACTTTGAGATCTAATTTGTCAGATATAAATATTGCTACCCCAGATTTTTTTCATCTCCATTTGCCTGAAAAACCTTTTTCCATCCCTTCACCTTCAGTCTGTGTGCATCTTTTTTTTCTGAGGTGGATTTCTTGTAGACAGCTGATATATGGGTCATGTTTTCTTATCCAATTCGTTACCATATGCCTTTGATTGGGGCATTTAATCCATTTACATTTAAAGTTATTATTGATAAGTACTTATTTGTCACCATTTTTATTCTTTTCCCCTGTGTTCCTTCTTCATTTCCGAGTTCTTTTTTTTACAGCAGACCCTTTAGAATTTCTTGCATTGCTGGTTTGGTGGTAATAAATTCCCTTAGTCCTTTTTTGTCTGTGAAGCTCCTGATTTCACCTTCAATTTTGATTGATAGCCTTGCTGGGTACAGTATTCTTGGATTCAGACCCTTCCTTTGCATGACTTTGTATATTTCATTCCATTCCCTTCTGGCCTGATGAGTTTCTGTTGAGAAATCAGTCGCTAGTCTGATGGGGGTTCCTTTGTAGGTAATTTTCTGTCTCTCTCTGGCCACTTTTAAGATTCTTACTTTGTCATTGGTGTTTGCCAATTTAAGTATAATGTGCCTTGGCGTCAGTCTTTTGGGGTTAATTTTGCTTGGGACTCCGTGAGCTTCTTGGATTTGTGTGGGTTTTTTCTTCTCTATATCAGGGAAGTTTTCTGTCATTATTTCTTCAAACAGGTTTTCTATTCCTTGGTCAGTTTTCTCTCCTTCTGAAACCCCTATTATGCAGATATTGTTTTGTTTCGTGTTGTCCCAGAGTTCCCTTAGGCCAGGGGTGGGCAAACTTTTTGACTCGAGGGCCACAACGAGTTCTTAAACTGGACTGGAGGGCCGGAACAAAAGCATGGATGGAGTGTTTGTGTGTACTAATATAAATTCAAAGTAAACATCATTACATAAAAGGGTACGGTCTTTTTTTTTTATTTCAATAGTTTTATTCATTTCAAACATTTTAACAAGAAGAATGTAAACACTAATTATTATAATTTGAAACTTCAAAAAATGGAGGAATCATAGCACAATAACATACCTTATATTGAGGATGGCAAAGGCAAAATAAAATTGCCTAACAAAGGAAAGGTACAAAAGCCTTTCAAATTAAACTTAAATATAATAAAATAATTTAAAACTAAAACAAATAGAAAAGAAAATGTGTAAACAGTAAATGCGGTTAGTGGCCATGGTAGCGTTACTGATACCGCATCCGTATCAGCAAAAAAATGCAGCCGCAGCATGGCTAGTGTGACATGTCCTCTGTGTGTCTTTTTCCCTGCTGTGTGCGTCCGCAGTGGGAAAAAAAACTGCAGTGGATACAAGCCCTAAAAGCTGAAAGTCTTTGTTGTTTTATTAACAAGTCATTGTGATGTACAGAATGTGGAAACAGGAAAAAATTGTGTTTGAGTAGAGCTCTTAATCTTACCTCAGAAAGGCTCTGATACTGTGCTCTCCAGGGGCGTGTCTCCCTACATCACTATGATAACGTGTCTACACATTCCCAGGGTGATGTCGGGAGACGCGTCCGCGGGTATTACAAGGAGCCTCTGGAAAATTGAGAGGTTGTTCCTTCTACTGAATGGGCGGATATAAATCCGCCCACTCAGAAGAAGGAGCTGCGGCTGTGTTTCTCGACGTTGCCATGTTAACACTGCCACTGGTGAAGGAGCGGAGGGGAGAGCAAGAGAACCCTCCGCTCTTTTGGCTCCGTGGGCCAGATAGAACAGCCGAACGGGCCGGATCTGGCCTGCGGGCCATAGTTTGCCCACGGCTGCCTTAGGCTCTCCTCCTCCTTTTAAATTTTTTTTTCTAGAAGTTGCTCTACTTGGGTATTCTTTCCTACCTTGTCTTCTAGCTCACTGATGTGGTTCTCTGCTTCTTCTAGTCTACTCTTGATGCTTTTATTGAGTTCTTTACAGCAGCGATGTCATTTTTCATTTCTTCTTGGTTCTTACACATATTGTCGAATTTGTCTTCCATTCTTTTCAGCCACCTTATGACCATTTCTCTGAGGTCTTTCTCTGACAGGTTGCTTGCTTCCATTTTGTTTACTTCCTTTACTGGTGATGCCTGCTTTTCTTTCATATGTGGGCTGTTTCTTTGTCTCCTCATGGTCTCTCTTCTCCTGGTGTCTAGTTATGTAGTTCTCTCTATCCTTATCCCAGGCGAAATCTAACCTTTCCGTGGTGGAGTGTAGAGCTCCTCTGAATCCGCGTTTTTGCGCCAACTGGGGACCGGTGTTTGGGATTCGTAGCTGTTTGATGGGTGCCACAGTTGTAGATTTTCTGGCTTCCAATAACATCCACTTTGTCCTTCAAGATGGCACGGTCTCTGCTTCCGAGCTGGTGGGTCCAACAAACACTTCCTGTGCGACCCTCAGCTGTTCTTTCTATCTGTTTCGTGACAAGGTTCGGGACACATCTGTCTATTCCACTGCCAATTTTTCCTCCTCAAGCCCTTTGCTAATTTTTTGGTTGGATTATTTATCTTCCTTTTGTTAAGTTTTATGAGTTCCCTGTAAATATTGGAGATTAAACCCTTATCGGTGATAACATTGGCAAATATGTTCTTCCATGCAGTGAGCTTTCTTATTGTTTTGTTGATGGTTTCTCGTGCTGTGCAGAAGCTTTTTATTTTTATGTAGTGTCATTTTTTTAAATTTTCTCCTTAGTTTCCATTGCCATAGGAGCTGTATCGGTAAAGATATTGCTACAACGAATGTCTGCTATTTTGCTGCCTATGGCTTCTTTTAAGATTTTTATGGTTTTCCATCTTACATTTAAATTCTTTATCCATTTTGAGTTTATTTTTTTGTATGGCGTAAGTTTGTGGTCTAGTTTCATCTTTTTGCAACTATCTATCCTGTTTTCCCAACAATATTTATTGAAGAGACTGTCTTGACTCCATTGTATGCTCTTGCCTCTTTTGTCAAATATCAATTGAGCATAATGGCTTGGGTTGATTTCTGGGTTCTGTTTGGTTCCACTGGTCTATATGTCTGTTCTGTGCCAGTACCAGGCAGTTTTGAGAACAACAGCTTTGTAGTATAGCTTGATATCTGGTATTGTGATCCCTCCAACATTGTTCTTTTTTCTCAATATTGCTGCAGCTATTCAGGGACTTTTTTTTTTTAAATTCCAGACAAATTTTTGAAGAATTTGTTCTAGGTCTTTCAAGTATGCTGTTGTTATTTTAATGGGGATTGCATGGAATTTATAGATTGTTTTGGGTAGTATGGACATTTTAATGATGTTGATTCTACCAATCCATGAACATGGTATACACTGAGTGGCCAGATTATTATGATCTCTGAATGCATAATAATCTGGCCACTCAGTGTATTTGTATTTCAAATGGGTATTAAAAGCATTCTAGACTTTTGCTGGAGATCAACCACCTATTTCCCCTGAGCTTTATTATATCAGCCAGTGCAAAGGGGAAAACTGATCAGGTGCACGATTTATAGTATCTTTGATATCAAATAAATAAATAAGGTACTCAAGAGAATTATACTGAGTGGCCAGATTATTATGCATTCAGAGATCATAATAATCTGGCCTCTCAGTGTATTCTTCTATTAGTTCAGGTCTTCCTCTATCGCTTTTTTCAGCATCCTGAAATTTTCTGAGTACAGGTACTTTATCTCTGTGGTTAAGTTTATTCCTAGGTATCTTAATTTTTTTGTTGCAATGGTAAGTGGGATTGCTTTTTAAATTTCTCTTTCTGTGAGTTCATTATTGGTGTATAGAAAAGCCATAGACTTCTGAGTATTATGTTTGTATCCTGCTACATTGCTGAATTCATTTATTAAGTCTAGTATTTTTTTGATGGAGTCTTTGGGGTTTTCTAGGTATAGTATCCTGTCATTGTGAATAAGGACAATTACACTTCTTCTTTTCCAATTTGGATGCCTTTTATTTCTTGTTCTTCTCTGATCACAATGGCTAGTACTTCCAGTACTATGTCGAACAGGAGTGGTGAGAGTGGGCATCCCTGTCTTGTTCCTGTTCTTAGGGAAATGATTTTAGTTTTTGCCTATTGAGTATGATGTTAGCTGTGGATTTGTCATATATAGCTTTTATTATGTTGCGATATGATCCTTCGATTCCTACTTTGTGAAGAGTTTTTATCAAGAAAGGGTGCTGGGTTTTCTCAAATGCTTTTTCTGCATCAATGGATATGATTATATGGTTATATCTCTCAGTTTGTTTATGTTGTGTATCACATTAATTAATTAATTAATTAATTTATTTTTAATAAATCTTTATTGTTCAGATTATTACAGTAGTTCCTCTATTTTCCCCCCATAGATCCCAGTTCCCTCCTCCCAGTTCCCACCCCACCCTCTGCGCTTACCCCCACCCACACAGTCCTCATGCATAGGTGTACGATTTTTGTCCAGTCTCTTCCCGCACCTCCACACCCCTTTCCCCTGAGAATTGTCATTCCACTCCCTTTCTATGCCCCCGATTCTATTATATTCACCAGTTTATTCTGTTCATCAGATTTTTTATTCACTTGATTTTTAGATTCACTTGTTGATAGATATGTATTTGTTGTTCATAATTTTTATCTTTACCTTTTTCTTCCTCTTCCTCTTCTTAAAGAATATCTTTCAGCATTTCACATAATACTGGTTTGGCAGTGATGAACTCCTTTAGCTTTTTCTTATCTGTGAAGCTTTTTACCTGACCTTCAATTCTGAATGATAGCTTTGCTGGGTAGAGTAATCTTGGTTGTAGGTTCTTGCTATTCATCACTTTGAATATTTCTTGCCACTCCCATCTGGCCAGCATAGTTTTTGTTGAGAAATCAGCTGACAGTTGTATGGGTACTCCCTTATGGGCAACTAACTGTTTTTCTCTTGCTGCTTTTAATATTCTCTCTTTGTCTTTTGCTCTTGGCATTTTAATTATGATGTGTCTTGGTGTGGTCCTCTTTGCATTCCTTTTGTTTGGGGTTCTCTGTGCTTCCTGGACTTGTAATTCTATTTCTTTCACCAGGTGGGGGAAGTTTTCGGTCATTATTTCTTCAAATAGGTTTTAAGTATCTTGCTCTCTTTCTTCTTCTGGCACCCCCATAATTCGGATGTTGGTACACTTGAAGTTGTCCTAGAGGCTCTTTACACTATCTTCATATTTTTGGATTCATTTTTATTTTCTCTTTTCCGGTTGAGTGTTTTTTCCTTCTTTGTATTTCAAATCTTTGACTTTATTCTTGTGATCCTGTAGTCTGCTGTTAGATCTCTGTATAATATTTTTTTATTTCAGTCAGTGTATGCTTAATTTCTAGTTGGTCCTTTTTCATATCCTGAAGGATCTCACTAAATTTATCAGCCTTTTCTAGAAAATTCTTGAAAAACCTTATAACCGTGGTTTTGAACTCTATATCCAGTCGTTTGCTTTCCTCCATTTCTTTCATTTGTGATCTGTTTCTTTGTCTCCGCATTTTGGCTACTTCCCTGAGTTGATAGAGTTGCGTTGTGTGGTAGGTGTCCTATAGGGCCCAGTGGCTCAGCCTCCCCATTTACTCTTGGTGCACCCCTTTGTGGGCTGTGTGCACATTCTTGTTGTAGTTAAGTCTTGATTGTTGTTGGTATCACTGGGAGGAATTGACCTCCAGGCCAATTGGCTGTGAGGATCAGCTGTGTCTACCATGGGAGAACTTCTGTGCTGGGGACACCCTTATGAAACAAGACTTGTAAAAGCCTCTATGCTCAGCTTGGATGGGGCGGAGTCTCAGGGTGGAGCAGACAGCATTGGTTTCCCATCAGCCCTGCCCTAATAGGCCCCTGTGTCTCAGTGTCTCGTGGTAATCGCTGCTAGCACCTCTGAGAGAAAGTCGCCCTAGAGTTCTGCCTGCTGCCTGACAGTCCAGTTTCTCCCCAAATGAGCCTGGGTCCCCAAAGTCTCGCCTGGAACTGGAGTTCAGTGCAGTCAGGAGCTTTTGTCTTCCTCCTGCTTGAGAAAGCCAGCCGCGTACTCAGTTGCCCGCCCTCTTTGTGCGTGCGCCTCTGTACCTCTGCCTTCCGCAGTTCCTCTGAGTCTCAGTGTTCTTTTCTGTTTCCTTCTAGTTGTAGATATTCCACTCAGCCAGCCTTCCTGTGGCTCTGGATGATATCTATTTTGTCTTTTAGTTGTAGTTTTGAAATTGTTGTGCCCGGCAGCAGTTTAGATGTTTATCTATGGCACCATCTTGGTTTTTCCCCTAGCCTCCTGTTTTTTAAGGTTTTTTTTTGTTTTCTAGTTGCTGCTTTGCTTGGGTATTTTTTCCTTGTCTTCTAGCTCACTGATGCAATCCTCCACTTCTTCTAGTCTACTGTTGTTATTTTCTATTGTGGTGTTCATTGCCGCGATGTCATTCTTAATTATTTCTTGGTTCTTCTTCATTTCCTCTTGGTTCTTACACATATTTTTGAATTTGTCTTCCATCTTTTTCAGCATCCTTATGACCATTGCTCTGAATTCTTTCTCTGGCATATTGCTTGCCTCCATTTCATTTACTTCCATTTTCCGGTGATTCCTCCTTTTCTTTCGTATGCAGACTGTTTCTTTGTTTCCCCATGATTGCTCTTCTCAGGGTGTCTGGTTATGTAGCTCTCTCTCTCCTGCATTGACTCTCTCTAGGTGATTGGTCTCTGACCTTTACATCCATGGATTGCCTCACCAGCTGTTCTTAATTCCCCAATTCCAGGTGGATGTTATTCGATTCAGCTGTTCCTTCTATCTGCTATGTGAGAAGGCGCAGGGCACGTCTGCATATTCAGCACTGCTTTGCCTCCCCCTGGACAAACATTTTAGGCGCCCAAGGTTGGGGAGGCTGGAGTCTTGGTGTTCGTGGTTTGCAGCTGAGGCAGATAGTCCTTGGGCATTGTGGTTGTAGGGTCCTTGGGGGTATCCAAGTTCTCCCTGGTTGAAGGTAAGTCTGGGCTTCCGATCACAGACACTCCCCATTTCAAGATGGCGTGGTCTCTGTGGCAGAGCTGGATGCTCTGGGTGAGATTTCAGCAGTAGTAGAGGCTGCCCAGCCAGGGGAACCAGGTCCGCTAGTCCCCAACCATCATATGGAATACAGCTGTCCCTCACGAACAGATACAGACACTCCCTGCATGTCTATGCAATCTCCTTTTGCTCTCACTCACATACTCTCTTGCAGCCTGCCATCCCGACAGCAGCCATCTTGGAACTCTGGATGATTCTTTTAGTAAAAAAAAGTTGGTACAATATTTGTCACTTGAGAAAAATTATTCTAAAAAAATACATGTTTTCTCATTATGTAAATGGCCATGATGAAAATAAATTTGGGAAGCTAAAAAAACAACAAAGGGAAAAACTGTGGGATATAAGAGAAAGAAGAAAGTTTAATAGAGTTACTGAAATTGAATTCAGAAGTTAAGGTAAAAGAAATGGAAATTCTAGGGGGCAATGAGGGGGTAAGGAAACATATGTAATACCTTAACCAATAAAGAAATTAAAAAAAAGAAATGGAAATTCTGGGAAATGAATAGAAAGAGAAGGCTCTACTTCCACAGTCTGAAGATAATCACAGTATCTGATTCTAAGCCTTTTTTTAATGAATCCAAAGGCACACTTTATTCCTACCTTTCATGCAATTTGAAACAAGAGCGAATAGCTCAAATTCTCTTATTTGCAAAGCTATATCTGTAATCATAAATGGATTTGAGCATTGCTGATAAATTACTTTCATGTGAAAAGAATCAGTTAAAGAAGACATTTGCTGGTAATTAAGTCAAAATGCATTAAATCATAGCATTTTTATTAATACAAATCCTCACCCTGTTTTTAAACTAATAATAACTTAATAATCTGTGCAATGATATCCACTATCTAGGTGTGCTCATTTTCAACCTGTTTACAAATCATTGTAAATGCAGATTACTGGGCCCTTCTGGAGGGGGACTCAGAAACTGCATTTTATTTTTTAAAAAATCTTTATTGTTGAAAGTATTAGATATGTCTCCCTTTTTTGCCCATTGACCCCTTTTAGCCCACCCCCATCCCCTGCCCCAGACGTTTACTACCTTATTGTCTATGTCCAAGGGTTATGCATATATTCACGTAAGTTCTTTGGTTGATCTCTTCCAACCCACTCAGCGCCAACCCCGCCCCCACCCCCCACCTTCCTTCTGAGATTGGACAGTCTGTCCCATGCTTCTATGTCTGACTCTGAGACTTTGACCTCTGCCATCAGGGGTGTGTCTTCAGTCTTAGGACAACTGGCCTGTTTGTAGTTTCCTTCTCAAAGAATGTCTTCAGCGCCTGTTTGATGTCCTTGTTCCTGAGACTGTAGATGAAGGGGTTCAGCATGGGTGTGACCACAGTGTACATCACTGAAGCTGTTTCACTTGAATGTGAGCTCTGGATAGCAGCAGAGCTGAGGTACACACCTAGCGTTGTACAATAAAATAAGGAGACAACGGAGAGGTGAGACGCACAGGTAGAAAATGCTTTGTACTTCCCCTGAGCTGATGACATTCCACATATGCAGGACACTACCTTACAATATGAGTAAAGGATCCCAGCGAAAGGACCAACTCCCAGCAGGACAGCTGCAAAATACATCACCATGTTATTAAGAAAGGTGTCCGAACAGGCAAGTTGGATCATCTGATTGAGTTCACAGATAAAGTGGGGGATTTCCAAGTTTGCACAGAAGGACAGCCTCAACGCCATTAAGCATTGTAACAAGGAATTCAGGATACTCATGATCCAAGACATCAGAACCAGCAGTCCACAGAGCCGGGGGTTCATGATGACCATGTAGTGCAGGGGGTGGCAGATGGCCACATACCTGTCATAGGCCATCACTGTCAGGAGAAAAATGTCCAACACTGAAAAGAGTATAAGAAAATATATCTGTGTGATGCATCCTGCATAGGTGATGGCTTTGTTTTGTGTCTGGACATTCATAAGCATCTTTGGGATGGTGGTGGAAGTGAAACAGATGTCTATCAAGGACAAGTTGGAGAGGAAGAAGTACATGGGTGTGTGGAGGTGGGAGTCTGAGCTGACGGCCAGGATGATGAGCAGGTTTCCCAACACAGTGATCAGGTACATGGAGAGGAAAAGCCCAAATATGAGGGGCTGCAGTTCTGGGTCCTCTGAAAATCCCAGGAGAATAAATTCTGAAATTTGTGTACCATTCTCTGGTGGCATATGGTGGAGGTGACTACTAGGAAAGAGGGAAATAATATGACTAATTCGCAAAAACTTGTATTACAGATTTGAAATACTAACATTTTTATTTGTAGAGAAATAATTAATTTTAACATATTGTGTGTGAATCTGGTCTCCTTTCGGGGAAGCCCCCATGCCATCTGTGGTATGAAGCTTCTGTATCAATCATAATTTTTCATTAAGGTATTATGTATTCTACAGTTTTAATGAGATATTTTTCATGTATTTCAGGAATATAAATTGAGTGCTGACCATGTTTTTGGCACTGTCCAGGCTGTAAGTATAGGGTGCTGAAGAACAAAAGTTTCTACAATTCAATGATGGAGATGATTCCTGGCTCTGAGTCAGGGTGGGTGTGGAAGGCAACTAATTGGTGTGTCTTTCTCACATGGATGTTTCTCTCCCCACTTCAAAATCAATGAAAAAATGTCCTCATATGAGGATTAACTATATATATAACATTTGAAATGTTGTCAGGTGTTATGAAGAAAAGGAAAGCAGGTATAAAGAAATAAATAGGGTGTTTTATTATTCATGGGTGTTTAGGCAAGACCTACAAACAAGATGTCATTTGTAAAGAGACCTCAAGTAAGAGAGGGAGATGCAAGGTTCTTTGGGAAAGCATGTGCTGGGCAGAGGGACTGGCCAGGGTAAGGATCCTGAGGAAGATGTTTGTTTAATGTTCAGCCAAAAAAGGAAACCAGTGTTGGAGGTGAATGAGCATGAGGAAGAAGATGAGAGAAGGTGTCAGACAAGTTGGGGTCTCTCTGCTAATGTTGAAACCTCAGGCACAGGGACTTCATTATTCACACTGCCTCTTGCACTTTGTTGCAAGGTGCCCCATGGGTGAAAACAGATCCCTCCTTATACCTTCTCTTGATCGAGTTCTGGCTCCTGTATTGTTAGATTTACCTCGGAATATATGATCCCTAGTCCTCCTGTTTTGAGGACTGCTCTCTCTCTCTCTCTCTCTCTCTCTCTCTCTCTCTCTCTCTGTCTCTCTTTCTCTCTGAAACACACACGCACTATAACATGGTTATATTATTTCCGGGCCTTTCTCAGACTGATTTGACAAGGAGTGGCTATAACCCAAGTTGGCCAGATCATTCACGTGTATACTGTAAAAATGGTTTCTAGCAATTCCAATTTGTATTCCTCCCATAGACAAATAAACTTGGGCTCCATATGGGGATGATGATTTTTCTGCTGTGTATTTAAACATTTAAAAAATCTGTTTATATCCTGACTATTGTAAATAATGCTGCAATGAACACAGGGTGGCCATATCTTTTTGAATTAGTGTTTTTGTTTTTTTCAGATAAATACCAGAAGTAGCATTGCTGGGAGTCCATTGATAAATGAATGTGGTACACACACACACACACAAACACACACACGGTGGGGCAAAAGTAGATTTACAGTTGTTCACATGGAAAATAATACAATAATTAAAAAGTAATAATACAAGAATAAACTCTGTGTTCTGTGTACTCACAGCTATAAACCTACTTTTGCTCTACCTGTATATACACTATAGAATATTACGCAGCAATAAAAAGAATGAAACCTTGCTATTTGCAACAACATGGGACAGGCCTAGGGAGCATTATGCTAAGTCAAATAAGTCAGACAGATAGAGAAATACCATATAATTCCACTTATATGTAGAATCTTAAACAAAACAAAATAAACAAACAACCAAAACAAAAGAAACTCATAGATACAGAATAAACAGATGGAGGTGAGGGAATGGGTGGAAAAGGTGAAGGGAAATATGAGATACAATCTTTCAGTTATAAAATAAATAAATCACGTATATGTAGTGTATAGCACAACAAAAATAGTTAATAATATCTTAATAACTTTGCACAGTGACAGATGGGTACTAGACTTATTGTGGTGACCACATTGTAAGTATATAACTGTTGAATCACTATATTGTACACCTGAAGTTAATATAATATTGTATGCTAAGCATACTTTAATAAAGAATAAACCATAAAATAATAGTTGTAATTGTATAAAAATTCTGTTGACTAAACAGAGCGAGAGCAAAAGGAATGAAATGAAACAAGGAGTTAAAAATGATCTAATAAGCTCAGGTGTGAGGAAGAAATACCTTGCTTGGTTCTGGCAGCGTTTGAACCCTAAACACATTCCCCGGATGCCCAGCAAAATAATAAGAGCACAAAAAGAAATTTGTCTAAAACACAAAAGAGGTGATATCTTTACGGTGTCACTTTACATATTGTACACCCAAAGCAAAGGGATAAAACAACACTTCACAGAAGAAAATATCAAGGGGAACATTTTATTTAATTTTTTAATTTAATTTTATTGTTTAAATTATTACACATAGTAGTATATATATCTCCTTTTTTTCAAGGGGAACATTTTAAATACCAAGCAGTGAAGACTTGTTTTTTTCTGGACCTATTTTGTAATTATCTGACCAGTTCATTTTTATATGGTCTGAGGGAGGATGAGCCCCTTTCTTCCTTTTCTGACGTGGCAACTTTCCTATTATTTCTTGGGCTTTGGGTTTTGATCTCTTTTGTGACAAACCCAGTGGGCACACTCTGTTCCTGGTCCGGTCTTTATCTAACATGCAAAACCTCCCAGACCCAGACCATGCTTTATAAATCCTGCCACACCATGACAATTTTTACACTGAATAGCTTTCTTCATATGATTCTTCCTGAGGACATTATTTTAAGCACACATTTATTTCATTGTTCTCTGCCCTCACTGTACTACTGCATGATCAAAAGAGCAGCATAACCAATGGACACAGACACTAGGGGGGTGAGGGCATGTGCTGGGTTGGTGGGAGAGGCCGGGGGAAGGTCAATAGGGGAAAAAAGAGACATATGCTCTACTATTTGTAATACTTTAAACATTTAAAAAAGAAGAGCAGGGACTTCCCCTGCTTTGTTCACATTTTGAGTTTTTCACAAAGGTATGTGCATGGATACACACTTACATAGAAACAAAACATGGAAAGACAGAAGGGATAACAAACCAGGTTAAAATGAGTAGTTTCAAAACAAACATAATAAACATAATTGAATGAAGAACCAAATACTTTTTGAAAGAAGACATAATTTAAAGATATGAACATTGGTTAATAATTAAATTGTAAATATAGAAGAACATAATACATAATGTTCCTAGAATGTTCTGGCACATAGCAGATGCTCAGTTATTATTCATTTAATGATTCCGGAATTAGGTCCCAATGCATATAAACATTTACCTTATGCCAAAGCTTGTCTTTCAATTTAATATTTAGTATTCCTCTTTGACTTTTAAATAATTTTTCTCATGTGAATACCCAGCATGAGAGAAGATGCTGCAATGTACGTCTCACCAACTGCTGTTGCAAGGTACCATCTCCCTGCACTGGTCAGGGTCTTTTCAATAAAAGCAAAACATGCTCCAATTTAACACAAACATCTCACTTCACTGCATTGTCCTCCACACCTACTCTCTATTTCTTTCTCCTCGAACAGCAGAACTCCTCAGATATGTTTTCATTCTACTGCAATCATTTTATGCATCTCACTCATTCTACAGTGTCCTCCAACTGGACTCCCATTCCCACCACCTAATTGTCAACTATGGGCCCTGTACTGCAGATTCAAAGAGAAACATCATTATTAACCTATTAAGTAAATTAAGAATAAATTAGTTAACTAACGGGCTTGGCTGATTAGGGTCAGAGTGACTCAGGTAAAATTTATGAGGTTCCATCCTGTCTGACCCTTTCCTGATGTACGTTATGGGCTCTCAGACTCACCTGGATGGGTCTCTGAGAGAAAGGTCTCCGTGTGGAAGTCTGGATGGTTGATGATGGAGACTGAAGCTCTGTCCCCACACGAGACAGCAGGAAGGAGTGAAGCATCAGTTCCTGAGCCAGCTTAGGAGTCAAAAGCAACAGCCATGTGCTGTCCCCCAGCGTTGTATAAGCGGAGGACTGCACAGGGGAGGTATTTACAGCTCTCTCTATGCCTGCTCATCAGACACATTTCCCTTGTGTTGTTCCAACTGCTAAGCACATGATTTCCCGGTGGGCCTGTGGAATAAACGGAAAGGAAAATTTCCTAATGATTCTCTGATCCTAAGGGACCAGGTTAGAAGTCAAGTAAATTTAGTTTTTATTTTCCCTTGTCCTTGATCTTCTTGCTTTCCATAGATCTGACCTCCTACGCTGAGTTACCCCAACACTGAGTTAACATTTTCCCCATTTTCTGAGGCCAAGAAACCTGTCAGGACCAAGTCCCTTTGATCCTCCAGCACTGATCTGTGGTGGGGACACAGCCCTGATTCTCCAGAGAATTGCTATCTTTCTCTCCAACAAGGGGAGAGCTGTGTTCTTTTGATAGGCAATTGCAATTCTGACACCACAGTCTTTGGCTTCAGGACACATTTGTTAAAATGATAAAGGATTCACAAGTTAAGAGCTGTCATTAAGTCCCTCATTATAAAATATATGTTAATTATGAGATATATGTAGATATTCTTATGCCACATAACCTGCGCTTAGCATCTTATAAGCATAATTTTATTTAATTTTTGAAAAATCCACTCTATAAGATAGTTCTATTATGAACTCTATTTCTCTTTGCAGAAATGGGGTTTGAAGGGTTTTAGTGATCTACTCAAAGTTACAAATGAGAAAGGGATGGGCCTTGATTGGAATCTGTCTCGGTGCTTTCAGTTTTCAAACTCTGGGCCAGTGATTATCAACCTGAGATGATTTTGCTCTAGGGGATATTTGTCAATGTCTGCAGTGAGGCCGCCGAACACCTATAGTTATGCTGCCTCCATTTCAAGTGAAAGGTGAAAACCTAGTGAGACCAGCGCTTCCAAAACTTCAATGTGCATATGAATCTCTCAGGATTCTAGTTCCTTTGCAGATCTGGGTGGGCCCAGAGATCCTGAAAATCAACGTCTCCCAAGAGGTGTTGATGCTGCTGGTTCTGGTCTGAGGACCACTCTGTGATCACTTAGGTTGTGGCTCTATGTCAGAGTCAAGTTGTAGGTAGTTGTAGGTCTTCTGAACCAAAATTTTATTTCTGTGTAATTAAAAAATGCTTTTTAATTACACAGAAATATTGATTTTTAGAAAGAGGTGAAGGGAGAAGGATAGAGAGATAGAAGCATTGATGAGTGAGAAACATCATTGATCGGCTACCTCCTGCATGCACTCACTGGGGATGGAGCCTATAACCCGAGTATGTGCCCTGACCAAAATCGAACCATGACTTCTTGGTTCCTGGGTTGACACTCAACCACTGAGCAACACTATTTCTATGTAATTTGAATGAATAGTATATTTACTTATTCCAGAAGTTGTTACAAATTCTGTGTTTGGTTCTTTTATATAAAGATCCTTGAAAAACATCAAATAAGCTTCTGAGAAAGCCTTTGTCCATTTTTAAAATAAAGGCCCTAGAGTGACATCCAATAATGTATTTCTGAAAAAGACTGTGTAGCAGATAAATAGGAGCCTCCAAAAGATGTCTGCATCCAATCCCATAAACTTTGAATATATTATTTTTATACTAAAGGGAGGGGGCATTAAGGTAGTAGATGGAATATTTTGCTAATCAGCTGACTTGTAAAAAATGTTTATATCTTTAATGTCCACATTTCATCCCTGCAGAGAGAACAACGAAGGTACAATGATCTCCCTTTTAGATTATAAGTTGGAACAAAATTATGCAGATGGGACTAATGTAATCACCACGGTCCTAGAATGCAGAAGAAAAAGGACAAATAGTTGGGATCAGAGGGATTTCTGGAGATGTTCTGCACTGCTGTCTGTGGAGATGGAGAAGGGACCACAAGCCAAGGAATGCTTGTGGCCTTGAGAACCTGGGAAAGGAGAGGAAACGGATTCTCTCCTGGAGCCTCCAGAAGGAACTGGCCCTGCAGACAACTTGATTTTAGTCCATTGAGACTAGTTTCAGACTTCTGACCTCCAAAACAGTAAGAGCATAAGTGTGTTTCTTTTATGCCACTGAGTGCAGTATTTTATTACAACAGCCACAGGAATGTAACACAGACATTTACCAAAACTTTTTATTTTTTAAAAAAATATACTTTTATTGATTTCAGAAAGGAGAGGGAGAGAGAGATAGAAACATCAATGATGAGAGAGAATCATTGATTGGCTGCCTCATGCATGCCCCACACGGGATCGAGCCTGCAACCCAGGCATGTGCCCTGACCGGGAATTGAACCTTGACCTCTTGGTTCATAGGTCCACGCTCAACCACTGAGCAACTCTGGCCGGGCCAAACTTTTTTTTCTGGAAGAAACAAAATATTAGATTCTCAATTAATTCATTTAGCTTCCCTTGGCTAAGGATATTTTGTGTTAAAGTCTAACCTTAAGTAGAAGTAAAATATCTAAAGTCAATTTGGAGATTATGCCCCATTAGCTGGTACCGTGAATTCCCTATAGTGTCTTTGTGCCTGAATTTTCTATATTCCTTTATTTCACATTAATTCAACCATTTATTCTTTTAATTTCTATCCTACCCAAATTTCTCACAAATTTTCTCTCAACATAAAATATGGGATTATTAATGAGTCTTTGTATATCTGTGTGTGAGTGTGCTTATTTTAAGCATCTACAAATGCACACACGTATGCACATAGATATACTTCTTACTTATAAGAGAGTTCATGGACTTAAGTATTTCCAAACATTTCATTTATTTCTAACAACGTTCATCTGAATTAGGTTTATTATCCCACTACCATCACCAGTAAGGTAAAGAGGCTCAGGGTGATTGCATTTTTTACAGTTATATAACAAAGCAATGAAAGGTTTTGTGTACTTTGTTGGAATCATACAGACCCATGCAGATGCATTCTTAATTTTTGCATAGTTCTTTTAATTCAGCAAATTTCAAACTTTATCTTTAATATTGGTTTGTAATATGCTTTTTAAATTCTTTTAAAAATCTTTATTGTTGAAAGTATTAGAGATGCCCCCTTTTCCCCACTTTGAACCCTGTCTATCCTGCACCTGCCCTCTGCCCCAGGCATTTACTACACTACTGTCTAGGTCCATGGGTTATGCATATATGCATACAAGGTCTTTGGTTAACCTTTTTCCTTTTACCATCCACCTCTGCCTTCTCTCTGATATTTGACAGTCTGTTCCATGCTTCTGTGTCTCTGGATCTATTTCGTACATCAGTTAATTTTGTCTTTTAGATTCCACATGAGTGAGATCATGTGATGCTTGTCTTTATCTGACTGGCTTATTTGCTTTGCATAATACTCTCCAGGTCCCTTCATGCTGTCTCAAAGGGTAAGAGATCCTTCCTTTTTACACCTGAATAATACTGCATAATGTCAATGTACCACAGCTCTTTTATCTAGTCATCTACTGATGGGCACTTGGGCTGTTTCCAGATCTTAGCTATTGTAAATTGCACTGCTATGAACTTAGGGGTGCACATATTCTTTCTGATTAGAGTTTCAGGTTTCTTAGGATATTTTGCTAGAAGTGGGATGACTGGGACAAATGGGAGTTCCATTTTTAATTTTTTGAGGAAACTCCATACTGTTTTTCATTATGGCTACTCCAGTCTGAATTTCCACCAGCAGTGTACTAGGGTGTGCTGTGCCAGAACAGCTAAGGGTGAACATGAGGAGGGACAGTGAAGGATTAAAGAAGACAGACAAGAGAATACAGCTGGGGCTCGGCGGATCTCCTGTGCCTGGATGAGGACACAGAAAGACCCAGCCTGCAAGCCAAAGCTTTATTTTATAGTCAGTTCAAAACAAGGGTAGTGGTCAACATGTTTACAATGTTCTTGTTTTGGCAGCACTTGCTGCACCATCCACAGACCATTAGCTACCTGGGAAGGAAGTAGGAAGGGCTATAAGGTTAAGCTTAATTATGCTAAGAGGGCTCTGCCCTCCAAGCTGGGACTTGTTTGTGGCCATGCCACAGTTCAGTTTGAGGCTTGACCCTATAGCCACTCCCTACACTAGGGTTTCCTTTCTTCCACATCCTCACCAGCACTTGTCATTTGTTGATTTGTTGATGGTAGCCATTCTGGCAGGTGTGAGGCAATACATCATTTTTCTTTTAATTTGCATCCCTTTGATGATTAGTGACTTTGAGCATTTTTTCATATGTCTCCTGGCCATCTGTATGTCTGCTTTGGAGAGGTGTCTATTTAGCTCCTTTGCCTGTTTTTTTTATTTTTTTTATTGGATTGTTTGTCTTTCTTTTGTTAAGTTGTATGAATTCCTTATATATTTTGGATATTAACTCTTTATCAGATATATCATTGACAAGTATGTTCTTCCATACAGTGGGCTCCCTTTCCATTTTGTTGATGGTTTCTTTTGCTGTACAGAAGCCTTTTATTTTGATCTAGTTTCATTTGTTTATTTTCTCCTTAGTTTCCTTTGCCTTAGGAGATGTATCCATAAACAGATTGCTATGAGAGATGTCTGAGATTTTGCTGGCTATGGTTTCTTCAAGGATTTTTATGGATCCATGACTTACATTTAAGTCTTTTATCCATTTTGAGTTTATTCTTGTGTACGGTGTAAGTTGGTGGTCCAGTTTCATTTTTTTGCATTACCTGTCCAATTCTCCCAACACCATTTATTGAAGAGGCTGTCTTGCCTCCTTTGTTAAATATTGAGCATGATGGCTTGGGTTGATTTCTGGGTTCTCCATTTTGTTCCATTGATATTTTTCTTCTTCTTCTTCCAAGAGTCCCTTTAGCATGTATTGCAGTGATGGTTTGGTAGTAATAAACTCTTTTATACTTTTTTTTTTTTCTGTGAAGCTCTTTATTTCACCTTCAATTTTGAACGATAGCCTTGTTGGATAGAGTAGTCTTGGATCCAGTCTTTTATTTTTCATTACTTTGTATACTTCATGCCACTCCCTTCTGGCCCAAGGTGTTTATATTGAGAAATCAGCTGACAGTGTAATGGGAGCTCCCTTGTATGTAACTTTCTGTTTCTCTCTTTCAGCCTTTAAGATTCTTTTTTTTAATCTTTAATTCTTATGTGCCTTGTGTTGTTCTTTTGGGGTTCATCTTGATTGGGACTCCCTGTGTTTCCTGAACTTGAGTGACTTTTCCTTTAGGAGCATAGGGAAGTTTACTGCAATTATTTCTTTAAACAGGTTCTCTATTCCTTGTTTGTATTCTTCTCCTTCAGCTATCCCTATGATGCGAACATTGTTATGGTTCATGTTGTCTCAAAGCTCCCTTCGACTTTCCTTTTGCTTTTTATTTTTTTCCCCTAATTGTTGCTCTGAATAAGTGATTTTTTTCTACCTTGTCTTCTAACTCACTGATTTGGTCCTCTGCTTCTTTTAGCCTACTGTTGAATCCATTCAGGGTGTTCGTTATTTCAGCTATGTCACTCTTCATTTCCACTTGAATCTTATTCATGTTGGTGTATTTCTCATTCAGCTCCTTATAATTCTCATTAAGTTGCTTGTAGTTCTCACTAAGTTGTTTGAGCACCCTTATAACCATTGCTTTTTTAAAAAAAATTATTTATTTTTTACAATATACAAAATAAATCTATTACAGATTGTAGATACAAAATAATTAGCCATTTACATCTAATAAACATTAATATTTCAAGAAAAAAGATTTAAAATATAATAATATTACCGAAACTATACTAATATAGTATAATATTACAAAACTTGTAGGAAATATTAAAAATCCACATATAACAGGATTACTTCTATTACTAGTATATTCTAAAATATTTTTTTCCTCTGGCTCTATTTTTGTTCATCAGTTTATATTGTTCATTATATTCCACAAATGAGTGAGATCATGTGATATTTATCTTTCTCCAACTAACTTATTTTGCTTAGCATAATGCTCTCCAGGTCCATCCATGCTGTTGAAATGGTAAGAGTTCCTTCTTTTTTATAGCAGCATAGTATTCCATTTTGTAGATGTACCACAGTTTTTTTAAATTTAAATTCTTTATTGTTTAATGTATTATATAAGTCTCCTTTTCCCCCCATTGACTTCTCCCTGGCTGCCCCCAACCCCAGCACATGCCCTTACCCCCCACCCCCATCTGTGTCCATTGGTTATGCTCATATGCATCCATACAGGTCCTTTGGTTGATCTCTTATCACAGTGGTTGGCAAACTCATTAGTCAACAGAGCCAAATATCAACAGTACAACAACTGAAATTTCTTTTGAGAGCCAAAATTTTTAAACTTAAACTTCTTCTAACACCACTTCTTCAAAATACTTGCCCAGGCCGTGGTATTTTGTGGAAGAGCCACACTCAAGGGGCCAAAGAGCCGCATGTGGCTCGTGAGCTGCGGTTTGCCGACCACTGTCTTATCCCTTCACCCCCCACCTTCCCTCATAGGTTGGACAGTCTATTCAATGCTTCCATGACTCTGGCTCTATTTTTATTCATCAGTTTATGTTGCTCATTCTATTCCACAAATGAGTGAGATAATGTGATATTTATCTTTCTCTGGCTGGCTCATTTCACTTAGCATAATGCTCTCCAGTTCCATCCATGCTGTTGCAAATGGCAAGAATTCCTTCTTTTTTAAAGCAGCGTAATATTCCATTGTGCAGATGTACCACAGTTTTCTAATCCACTCATTTGCAAATGGGCATTAACGCTGTTTCCAAATCTTAGCTATTGTAAATCATGCTGCTATGAACATAGGGGTGCATATATCCTTTCTGTTTTCTTGGGATATATTTCTAGAAGTGGGATCACTGGGTCAAATGGAAATTCCATTTTTAATTTTTTGAGGAAATGCCATACAGTTTTCCACAGTGGCTGCACCAGTATTCATTCCCACCAGCAGTGCAAGAGGGTTCCTTTTTCTCCACATCCTTGCCAGCACTTGTCATTTGTTCATTTGTTGATGATAGCCATTTTGACAGGTGTGAGATGGTACCTCATTGTCATTTTGATTTGCATCTCTTGGATGACTAGTGACTTTGGGCATGTTTTTATATGCCTCTTGGCCTTCTGTATGTCCTCTTTCGAAAGGTGTCTATTTAGGTCTTTTCCCATTTTTTTGATTGGATTGTTTATCTTCCTTTTGTTAAGTTGTATGAGTTCCCTGTAAATGTTGGAGATTAAACCCTTATCGGAGATAACATTGGCAAATATGTTCTCCCATGCAGTGGGCTTTCTTGTTGTTTTGTTGATGGTTTCTTGTGCTGTGAAGAAGCTTTTTATTTTGATGTAGTCCCATTTGTTTATTTTCTCCTTAGTTTCCATTGCCATAGGAGCTGTATCGGTAAAGATATTGCTACAATGAATGTCTGCTATTTTGCTGCCTATGGATTCTTCTAAGATTTTTATGGTTTTCCATCTTACATTTAAGTTCTTTATCCATTTTGAGTTAATTTTTGTGTATGGTGTAAGTTGGTGGTCTAGTTTCATTTTCTGCATGTATCTGTCCAATTTTCCCAACACCATTTATTGAAAAGATTGTCTTGACTCCATTGTATGTTCTTGCCTCCTTTGTCAAATATTAATTGAGCATAATGGCTTGCGTCGATTTCTGGGTTCTCTGGTTCCATTAGTCTATATGTCTGTTCTTGTGCCAGTACCAGGCAGTTTTGAGAACTGTGGCTTTGTAGTATAGCTTGAAATCTGGTATTGTGATCCCTCCAACTTTGTTCTTCTTTCTCAAGATTGCTGCAGCTATTTGGGGTCATTTTTTATTCCAGATGAATTTTTGGAAAGTTTGTTCTAGGTCTGTGAAATATGTCATTTGTATTTTAATGGTGATTGCATTGAATTTATAGATTGCTTTGGGTAGTATGGACACTTTAATGTTGTTGATTCTACCAATCCATGAACATGGTATATACTGCCATTTGTTTATGCCTTCCTCTATCTCTTTTTTTCAACGTCCTGTAGTTTTCTGAGTACAGGTCTTTTCCCTCCTTAGTTAAATTTATTCCTGGTATCTTAATTTGGTTGTTGCAATGGTAAGTGGGAGTTTTAAAAAAATTTTCTTTCTGTAAGTTCACTATTGGTGTATAAAAAAGCCATAGATTTCTGGGTGTTAATTTTGTGTCCTGGTACATTGCCAAATTCATTTATTAAGTCTAGGTGCTTTTTTGATAGGGTCTTTAGGGTTTTCATGTACAATATCTTATCATCTGTGCATAATAACAGTTTTACTTCTTTTCCAATTTGGATGCCTTTTATTTCTTCTTGTAGGAAAGGGGGAGAGAAAAATTGGATATATGAATGAAACAATGGACTCTAAAATAATAACAAATCAATAAAGCAGATAGATAAAGAAGATAAATAAAAAGTAAAAAGAAATGGAAGAGAAAAATAGAAAAAAAAGCAATGAAAAAAAAAAGAAAAAAAGTAAAGTGGCTTTCATCTCAGCCAGGTTTAGTTCCTCCGGGTTGCTTCCTTTTGATTCTGCTCTTCTGATGACTGTGCTGACTGTCCTGTCTGCCAGTTCTGGGCTTCTGGGAAGTACTTAGTGCTAACCACTGTCAGAGACTGTCCTCTTTGGCTTTCTGCAACCTCCTTGAAGCTCCAAGAAATCCACAGTTTATTTCCATCTCCATAGGATTTGGCTTCACACCGAGAGGCCAAGCTGCCTTCTAAAGCAGGTTATTTAGCAGAACGGGGCCCAGGGCTGGGTCAGTAAGCTTCCCCAGGTTCCCCAGGCACTGCTTCCACCCACCATCACTTGCCAGCCAGCTGTCAATCGTAACCACTCAAAAGTCTGTTTCTGAAAGGGCTTTAGGTCTCCCATGAGGGGAAGGTGCTGTTGAGATTTCAGGGAAAGTGATGGGTATGTTTCCCTGTCCCAGAGCTGCTACTATGTGAATGGCTCAGCATATTACTCTGCAATCCAGTGGGATCAACTGGAAACCTGAAGTTTCTATCAGACTGGGAGGCACCAGTTAGGTTCCTGGGATAGTGGGGAAGTTGGCCCCACCCCCAACCCAGTCACAGATGCTCCCTGAGACTGTACAAACCTATAGGCTTGGCCTTTGTGGCTATCTCCTTTGCAAAGGTCAAGATGCAGGGTGTGGCAGGCCTGGCTTCTGAGGGTCAGGTGGGCTGTAACACATAGGGTGATATTTTTTCACTTTTCCTCCATTACTGCTTCTGAAGGCATATGACTGAATGCAGGACTACTGACTGATGCTTTTCCACATCTCCCCCAATGTTTCCCATATGAGCCTCTGCTTAGGCACCTCCAGTCAGCACCACCCTCCCTGCACCAAAGCCTTGGGTGAGTAGCTGCTACGGAAAACTCCTGTGCTCTGGGTTTAAAAAACAAAAATACAATAAAACCAGAAACTGTGCCTTTCTTTCCTATCGTCTCTGGTCTACCGGCTCCAGACTCTGTGGCACCCAGCAGCTCTGCCACCTTTCACGGCTGGATGTTACATGGGCTGCTGGTCTCAACTCAGATGAGCTGGGCTATGAAGCCCAGCCTGGGTTCCGGGCCTGTCTTCTGGGGAAACAGACTCTCCTGTAGCCCAGAGCTCCCTCCTCACTGTTGGCCTGCCACCTGTGGTATGAAGGGCTGACATTGCCCTTCATACCAATCTCCAGGTGTTTTCTGTCCTTCCTTGATATATGTCTCCTTCTCAGGTGGACCTCAGTTGGTAATTCCAAGTGTATGTTTCCCACTTTAATTTTACTTCCAGTCTGGCCAGGAGACTGCATTTCTGACAAGCTCCCAGGTGAGTTGATGCTGCAGGTCCTCCTGGTCTGTGGACCATACTTTGAGTAGGTGGGCTGTGGCTCTGTGTCAGAGTCTGGTGTAGGTAATTTTAGGTCTTCTCCATCAGAATTCTTCCGTGTAATTTTGAAAGACAAGTTTTTCTTTCACTCTAAAGCAATGGTTCTCAACCTTTCTAATGCCGCGACCCTTTAATACAGTTCCTCATGTTGTGGTGACCCCCAACCATAAAATTATTTTCGTTGCTACTTCATAACTGTAACTTTGCTACTGTTAATGAATCGTAATGTAAATATCTGTGTTTTCCGATGGTCTTAGGCGACCCTTCTAGCGGTTCTCAACCTGCATGCTCAACCACTGACCTACACTGGCTGGGCTAAACTATTAATTTATGTATGGCTTCTTTAAATCAGCACATTGTACATTTGAAATATGTGCAATTTATTGTATGTAATTATTATTATTTTAAAATTTATTTTAATTGTTGAAAGTATTATAGATGTCCCCTTTGTTATTTTTTCTGTTGAACTCCTCTACCCCACAACTACCACTCCCAGCTTATTGTCTGTGTCCATAGGCTTTGCATATCCTATATAATAAAAGCTTAATATGATAAGTGTCTGGTTGTCTGGTCTTCTGGTTGGCTGTTCAACCAATCAAAGGGTAATATGCTAATGATATGCTAAGGCCATTCAACTGCACTGACCACCAGGGGGCAGATGCTCTGACTGGTACATTAGCTTGCTGCTGGGGTTCGGCAGATTGGGATTGAGCGAGATGGGCCAGACATGCCCTGGAGCTCTCCCGTGGTTCCACCCTGCTTTGCCAACCTCCTGAATTCCTCCCAGGCTCCAACTGTGCACAGGTGGGGTCTCTTGGCCTGGCCTGTGCCCTCTCACAATCTGGGACCCCTCGGGGGATGTTGGAGAGCTGGTTTCAGTCTGATCTGCAGGCCAGGCCGAGGGACTCCACTGGTGCACCAATCCATGCACCGGGCCTCTAGTATGCATATAAATTCCTAGGTTAATCACTTCCCAATGCACTCCATCCCCCATATTCCCTCTAAAATTCATCAATCTTTCCATGCTTCTATGCCTCTGGATCTATTTTGTTCATCAGTTTATTTTGTTCATTAGGTTCCTCATATAAATAAGATCGTGTAATTATGCTCCAATAAATTAGTTAGAATTAAAAATTCTAGTGATGTATAACTCATGTCAGATCAAGAGCACAGGCAGCTGAGTCACATCAGATATTGGTGGGAAATATATCTTATAACTGGGAAGAAAGCAAGTTCTTATATATAAATATAGGAACTGTGATATTAAGCCAATTCACATTTTTTAAAAAAATATATTTTATTGATATTTTACAGAGAGGAAGGGAGAGGGATAGAGAGCTAGAAACATCGATGAGAGAGAAACATCGATCAGCTGCTTCCTGTACACCTCCCACTGGGGATGTGCCCGCAACCAAGGTACATGCCCTTGACCGGAATTGAACCCGGAACCCTTCAGTCTGCAGGCCGACGCTCTATCCACTGAGCCAAACCGGTTTCGGTGAGGCAATTCACATTTGATAAACCATTTTTACATAAACTGTAAGATCAATACACACACACACACACATTAAACATCACATACTGGTTGAAGACAGAAGTGTAATACAGATGCTCAAAATATCATGAAAGAGCTTTAGAAACATAATATAGCAACTCATGATGCACCCGGAATAGATCAGAACTACTCCCCACCATACAATCCGTTTTAATTATAAAGCCACTATATCAATTAATTAATTAATTTTCCTCAAAAAATTAAAAATGGAACTTTCATTTGACCCAGTGATCACACTTCTAGGAATATATCCCAAGAATCTAGAAACACCAATCAGAAAGGATATATCCACCCCTATGATCATAGCAGCACAATTTACCATAGCTAAGATTTGGAAACAGCCTAAGTGCCCATCAGCAGATGAGTGGTTTAAAAAGCTGTGGCACATCAACAAAATGGAATACTATGCTGCTGTAAAAAAGAAGGAATTCTTACCATTTGCAACAGCATGGATGGAACTGGATAGCAATATGCTAAGCGAAATAAGCCCATCAGAGAAAGATAAATATCACATGATCTCACTCATTTGTGGAATATAATGAACAACACAAATTGATGAAAAAAACAGATCCAGAGATAGAGAAGCATTGATCAGACCATCAAACCTCAGAGGGAAAGTAGGGGAGGGTGGGAGTAAGGGGGAGAGATCAACCAAAGGACTTGTATGCATTCATATAAGCCTAACCAATGGACACAGACACCAGAAGGGTGAGGGCATGAGTAGGGGGTGGGGGGCATTGGGGTGATAAAGACACATATGTAATACCTTAATCAATAAAGAAAAAAATAAAACAAGTGCTTTTAGGATGGCTTGTTATACAGAAATAGGTAACTGCTACACTAATAACAGAAAAGAAAACTGAGGTCACTTATAATAATATACTCTTTCCCATTCTTGGCATTTGTACAGCTATTTGAAGATAGCATTCATAATTATTCTGTTATTAAAGTTTATTTCAGATAACTGCATTAAAAAGTGTCTCTATTTAGACTCTTATAGTCAACCAGAAGAGGTTGAAAGAATATGCATGTTTGTGCAAAACGTATGGCTCTGAATCACAGAACTGGACAGGAATTCAAGCTCTCTAGTAAGTCATCCTTTGGTCACTTCTGTACATACTAGAGACCAGGTGCATGAAATTCATGCACGTGTGTGTGTGTGTGTGTGTGTGTGTGTGTGTGCCCCTCAGCCCAGCCTGCATCCTCTCCAATCTGGGACCCCTCGAGGGATGTCCGACTGCCCGTTTAGGCCCGATCCCGGTAGGGCAGTCGGACATTACTTTCACAATCCAGGACTGCTGGCTCCCAACCGCTTGCCTGCCTGCCTGCTTGATTGCCCCCTAATCACTCCCCTGACAGCCTGATGGATGCCTAACTGCTCCCCTGCTGGCCTGGTCACCCCCAACTGCCCTTCCCTGCAGGCCTGGTTGCCCCTAACTGTCCTCCCCTGCATGCCTGGTCACCCCCAACTGCCCTCCCCTGCTGGCCCAGTCACCCCTAACTGCCCTCCCTGTAGGCCTGATTGCCTCCAAACGCCCTCCCCTGCAGGCCTGGTCCCCCCAACTGCCCTTCCTGCAAACCTGATCGCCCCCAACTGCCCTCCCCTGCAGGCCTGGTCACCCCTAACTACCCTCACCCCACCAGCCTGGTTGCCCTTAGTGCCCCACCCTGCAGGCCTGGTTGCCCCTCACTTCCCCTCCCTGCCGGCCTGGTCACGCCCAATTGCTTCCCCTCCACCCCCCGTGGGCCTGGTCACCCCATGCAGCCTGCTGCTCAGTCATTTGGTTGCCCCTCACTGCCCCTCCCCTGCTGGTCTGGTCGCCACAAACTGTCCCCCCTGCAGGCCTGGTTGCCCCATGCAGGCTGCTGTTCGGTCATTTGGTCACCCCTCACTAACCCCCCTGCCGACCTGGTTGCCCCACACAGCCTGTTCAGTCATCAGTTCAGTTGTTTTGGATGTGGCGGTCGTTTGGCCATATATCTATAGATCTATAGATCACATATTAGTTTATATAATGGATGATAATAATATGGTTCATTCTTATACCTTTAGTGGTTATGACAACATTTAGAGTAGGGAGAGGTGCTTCATTTAAAACAATAGAGGGAATCATATTTGTAGGCAGCAATGAAACTTTAAGTGGAAGAGGGAAATAGTTAATTGGAAACATAATTAAGCCAAGCAAAACTCCACCCCAATGTGAAATCCCTTTACACATGAATACAGATCTTACATACATCAATAAGTAAACATACACCATAAGAATAGTTTGCATAGCAATAAATCTATGACTTAAAATTTTGCTTCCTTATACTCAAGATTATCTCTGACTCTAAGGGCTTATTATGTCAAACAATTTATTGAAATTTTTGTTTCCATATTATCTAGAATTGGAGACATGCATTTGATTGTCAGTTTGCTAGTGACTATGGTAGGAATGTGGACACCAAGCTAAATAAGATACAGGATCCTAATGAGAGAACACAACACAATGACCTCTTATAACACACACTAAATGTCTACATTTTCAGAAAGAGCAGGTATGGTAGTGATATATGAAGATATGATGTATAAAGAAGGTTAAACTGTGCTCTTATATTTTCCTTTCCTATGAAATGAATAAATGGCTTTGGTTACTAAGTGCAGTTTATTTCCATAGGAGTAGTACAACTCATGATGGTTCTTTTAGTAAAATGGAAGAAATATTACTCAGTATGATAGATTTCATTTAAAAAATTGTTCTTAAGAAATCCATGCAGTCTCGTGAGATAAATGAGAATTTACAAATATTTCACCCAAGGTTGGGATCAATTTGGAAGAGGAGAAAAATGACATAGGAAAAGCTGTTAGGTATCACAAAGTCAAGGAATTAATAAAGTGATTTAATTAAACTGTATAGAAATCATAGAAAAAGAAACTCAAGGAATGAACAGAGAGAGTAAATTCTACATCCACAACATTGGGCTCTGAGGCTTTGAGTCCAGCTATCATGTGTATTTCTTCAGCCCTAGAACAATTGGTCCTTTTATAGCTATCATCCCAACAAGTCTTCTCAGAGCCCTCTTTATGTCATTGTTCCTGAGACTGTAGATGAAGGGGTTCAGCATGGGTGTTAGCACGATGTATATCACTGAGGCTGTTCCATTTGAGTATGAGCTCTGGGTAGAAGCAGAGCTGAGGTAAATCCCTAGGATCGTACCATAAAACAAGGAGACAACCGAGAGGTGAGATGCACATGTAGAAAATGCCTTATACTTCCTCTCAGCTGATGGGATTCCACATATGGAGGACACTCTCTTAGAGTAAGAGTAAATGATACCAGCGAGGGGACCACCAGCCAATAGCACAGCTACAAAATACATCACGATGGTATTAAGAAAGGTGTCAGAACAGGCAAGTTGGACCATCTCTTTGATTTCACAGAAATAGTGGGAGATTTCAAAGTCCGTACAGAAGGATAGTTGCAACACTATTAAGGTTTGTACCAAGGAATTCAGGGCACTCACGATCCAGGACATTAGAACCAGCAGTCCACAGAGCCGGGAGTTCATGATGACCATATAGTGCAGGGGGTGACATATGGTCACATACCTGTCATAGGCCATCACGGCTAGAAGGAAGTCATCCAATCCTGCAAACAATATGAAAAAATACATCTGTGTGATGCAGCCTTCATAGGTGATGACTTTGTGTCTGGATGTTCCATAGCATCTTTGGGATGGTGGTGGAGGTGACACAGATGTCTACCAAGGACAGGTTGGAGAGGAAGAAGTACATGGGCGTGTGGAGGTGGGAGTCTGAGCTGACAGCCAGGATGATGAGCAGGTTTCCCAACACAGTGATCAGGTACATGGACAGGAAAAGCCCAAATATGAGGGGCTGCAGTTCTGTTTTTTTCTGATAATCCCAGAAGAAGAAATCCTGAAAATCCTGTGAGGTTCCCTAGTCCATGTGGTGGAGGTAACTACCATAATATAGGAAAAGTGACATTACTAATTTTCACACAAGCAAGCATCAATAACCTAGCATAAAGGAAGTAATTTCCATATTTGGTCTATGGTCTGGTCTCCTTTGGGACATTCCTAGGGCCATTTCTCATTAGAATTTCCTTCCATGTGAAGACACATGAAGAATTCTTGTCTTAGTTCTTTCAGTATGAAAAATAAAAATAAAAAGCAATGAATGGGATGTAAAGCACAGTAGGTGTCTGTAGTTTATAATACTGCATTGTGTATTGGAAAGTAGCTAGAGGCTAGACTTTAAAAGTCCTTATCACAAAAAAACAAACACAACAACAACAACCTGTTAACTATGGTGGTGACAGACCTACTGTGGAGGTTGTATTGCAATATATACAAATACAGAATCATTATGTGGTACTCCTTAAACTAATATAATGTTTTATGTCAATTATACTTCAATGAAAAATGTTTAAAACAAACGGAGAAGACACAGTAGGACTGATTGACAGATTGGACCACATAAAATTTATGAACTTTATACATTATCCACAAAACATTTATACTTACATTAAAGAACTAAATGGAAAACTGTCACTTTGTGTGAAAGTCTCCATTTCTTTGTTAGAAAGAATCCAATAAAAAAATCGAACAAGGTGATATTGTCAATAATATTGTGATAAGTCTGTGTGGTAATAGGTGATTACTAGACTTGGTGTGGCAATCACATTGTAATGTATATAAATGTTGAATCAATATATTGTATACCTGAAACTAATATCATATTGTATACAAACTATACTTAAACAAAAAAGGGATAAAAACACTTTGATAACACTATCCAAAAGCAAAGAACTTTCAGGTGTGTAATATAGTGGAAGTTACCTTGGATGCCAACTATACTTTAATTTAAAATAAATAAATTAATAAACAAATAAAGGAAAAAACTTACACAGAGAAATTTTAACAGAGACTCTAAATGGCTTACAAACTTACAAATTTCATCACTCAGCCTCATAGGTAATGAAATAATTACAAAGTGAATCTCATTAGCTTACTCATTTTCATCTACCAAATAAATTTTTAAAATGTGAATAGACAAGGTGAGGGAACATACTGTGAAATGTATGTCTCATGCACTGCTAGTGCAAGGGTGTATTTGCAGCCTTCCTTGGTCTGGACCTTTCTCATCCATATGGAAAGATAGTCTAATATGCCCCATCAGAAAATTTAAAAAATGCCCTCACATCACTGTATATTCTTCCACTGCTAATTACCTTTTTGTCTATTTCTGTCAATAGATAAAGTCCTTGAACTTATGTTCTACTTCTACTGAAAGGACTTTACATTTCCAATGCCCTTTCTTAATTTGTCTGCTACTAATACCATTTAATTGTCAACACTGAAACTTGCATTCTGAGTGCAACGTTCACTTTCCTTTGAGCATCATGAATAACACATTAATGTATTAGTAATGTATTGGTATCTGGGCTATGTTCGAATGGTTCTAAGGTGACTTCAGGGACAAGTTCTTGGCTTCCAATGTCTCTGATCCTCTCCTGCCATGTCTGTTGGGCTCTGGGACTCACCTGCATGGGAACTCTGAGAGGAAGGTTTTCCTGTGGAGGTCCAAATTCTTGCCTGGATGATTGATGATGCAGACCAGAGCTCTGTCCCAGACAAGACAACAAGGAGTCAAGCATTGGTCTCCCAGACGGATTTAGGTGACGTAACATCCAGCCAAAGGTTGCACACGCTGAGGGTCTGCAGTAGAGTTGCTATTTACGTGCTCTGTGTTTGCTCATTAGGCACATTTGCTGCTTGTTCCTCTAACCTCTAAGCACATGGTTGCCCCTGGGGACACTGGTCTGGACGGACTGGAAAAGTTTCCTGATGATTCTCTGTTCCCATGAGACTATGTAATAAGCCAGGTGAATGCAGTTGTGATTAGTCCTTCATTAAATGCCCTGCTTCTTGACATTTATACCTCCCAGCAGCTTATTTCAACTGGAAGGTAAAGTTTTAGAATGGATGGACCTTGAGGGTATTATGCTCAATGAAATAAGTCAGGGAAAGAATAATACCATAGGATTTCACTTTATTTATGGATCTAAAGAGCAAAGTAAACAACCCCCCCCAAAAAAGAACAACAAAAAAAACAACAAATTGAAATGCACTCATGGACTGGTGGTTGCCAGAGAAGGACCTTGGGTGACTGGGAGAAGAGAGTGAAGGGATTAAGAAGTACAAATTGGAAGTTTCAAAATAGTCACAGATGTAAAGTACAGCATAGAGAATCTATCCATATAAAAGGCTAATATGCTAAGTGTCCTTCCCACCTTCCGATTGGTCGCTATGACAACTTGCTTTATAGCCAGGTGGAAACACTTTACACTGTAGCCAAATGTCTGTGAAGCATTTTCCTGTGCCTCATCTCATTTGATCCTCACAGAAGTCCTGGAGTAGGTAGAGAGGAGACTCAGTGTAATCCTATTTTCTTTTCATTAGCTGGAAAAGGGAGATTTAGAAAGCTTAGAAACTTGACCTGACTGAAAAGAAGTAAGAAATGGTGGACCTTAAAAATGACTTCAGGTTTTCTCACTGTGCAGAATATAGTCAAACACTGCTACAGTTAAATATTTTACCCTTTGTTCTCCCTGCATGTTCTACAATAATAATCTGCTTTGTGTTGATATTTACTGCTGTGTTGCTGACAATTACCTGAAAGAGAATTTGGGGTGCTTCACTTGCCTGGAAAAAGTTTAGCTACATCAGAAAGCAGGTATAATTAAGCAAGTTTATTCTATATCTATAAAAGGCTAATTCGACTTGCACATGCGCAATGCATATAAAGCTTTTGTTGGTGTCAATTGCATGCATGTGTTTCCATCAGTCATTGTCGATCGTGAATTTGGGTGACACTTCTATTATAGAGAAAGGGCAAATAGCAATATTAAAATATTTCTTCTAATTAATTTCCTTTCAATGTATACCAATTCTTGCACTGGGCCACTAGTATAGTCAATAATATTGTAATAATATTACAATGATATTGTAATAACTCTATTGGGTATCAGGGGTGAACACTATGTAAAGTATATGATAGTCTAACCACTATATTGTACACCTGAAACCAATACAAAATAATAGTGAAGTAAACTGTATTTGAAAAAAAAGTCTAAAAGAGCTCTTTCTCTGCCATCAAGGTATGTGTGCTTGCTTCTCCTTCACCATGTCTTCCCACAAGACTTTCAGGATCAAGACATTCCTGGTCAAGAAACAAAAGCAGAATTGGCCCATTCCCCAATGGATTTGGATGAAAACTGGTAATAAAATCAGGTACAACTCAAAGAGGAGACATTGGAGAAGAACCAAACTGGGCCTATGAGAAATCACACATGAGAGATGACTCACATATTTATGCTGTATCCAGGTTGCCTACACCTTTAAATGATTGAAAAGATGCTATTTTCTGGACAGCTGGGGCATTTTAATTAGAAAATTAATGGACTTGTGATTTTGCTCTGTTGATTTTTTCCCCCTGCAATAGTAGGTTGGTTTAGTAATAAATATGTAAGACCTTTTAAAAAAAGTCTAAAAGAAATTTTTCTGACTGGTCTTTGAGTTTTCAAAGCATTCATTTATGGTGGGGATATAACCCCCCATATCTCTAGAAAATGATTATTTCCCTCTTTAAGAAAGTGAAGATATTTGTTCCTTTAATATAAAGCCTTGGGCTCTATACTCCTTGGCTTCATTTAGCCAAAACAATGAGGAATTTCATAGTTATAGTACAAGTTAAGAGCTGCCATTTAGTTCCTCACTATAATATGTTTATTAAATATGAGATATATTTAGATTCTGTGCACCATACCCCAGCTTAGCACATTATAACAATTGCAAATGTATGTTTTACAAAAATTTATAAACTACCTTCTCCAATACAGAAATGGGGCACAGAGAGATTTTTAAAATATATATTTCTATTGATTTCAGCGGGGAAGGGAGAGGGAAAGAGAAATACCAATGATGATCTTCTACGAGGGATCTCCTGCACACCTCCTACCAGGATTCTCTTGCACACCCATAGCGGGGATTGAGCCCACAACCTGGGTATGTGCCTTGACTGGGAATTGAACCATGACCTCCTGGGTCATAAGTCGAACTCAACCACTGAGCCACACCAGCTGGGCAACAGAGGGATTTAATGTGCTCAAAGGCATAAGCCACAACATGGATGCAGTTCTGAGGACACTTCCAGTTCTGAGATTCTGGGGCAGTGGTTCTCAAACAGAGATGACTTTGCCCTTGGGGATATTGTAATGTCTGAGGGAGCCTGCTAAACTCCTACAATGCACAGGACAGCACCCAGCACAATTAGTTATCCAGCTCTAAGTGTCACCATTGAAAAGGTGAGAACACCTATTCTAGACCAGCACCTCTCCATTTCACTAGGCAAATAGATCACCAAACTTTGCTGTTCAAATGCAAATTCTGATGGATCAAGTCTCCAGGGGGTCCAGAGACTGCATTTCTGACAAGCTCCCAGGTGATGTTGATGCTGCAGGTCCTCCTGGTCTGTGGACCAACACTTCGAGTAGGTGGGCTGTGGCTCTGTGTCAGAGTCTGGTGTAGGTAATTTTAGGTCTCCACCAGGATTCTTCTGAGTATGTAATTTTGAAAGACAAATTTTTCTCTCACTATAAAGAGGAGGATAAATTCCGTGTTTGATTCTTTTATATTAGGGCTCCACAGTGACATCAAATAATTTATACCTGGAAAAGGCTTTGTAGTTGGCAGAATAAGGGCTTCAAAAGATGTCAACATCCTAATTTGGAAAACTTTGGAATGTTAGCTCACAGAGCAGAGTCACTAAAATAGATGAAATGAAATTATTAGCTAAAGAGATTAGCTCAGATTACCCAGGTTGGACTAATGTCATCACAAGGGTCCTCTAAATGTGGAAGAGAGCAGAAGAAGAATTGGAGTCAGAGAGACATTTGAAGATGCCATGCTGCTGGTATTGAAGATGGAGGGTGGCCAAGGAATGCTGGTGGCCTCTAGAATACAGAATAGGAATTGAGATTAGGAAAGGAGTTGGAAAGGGATTGGAAAGGGATTGTACTCTCTCCTGGATCAGCCAAAAAAATCCAAGCCCTGCAATCATTTTGATCTAAGGCTTTTAAGGCTCATTTCAGTCATCTAGAACTTTAAGATAGAAAGTTGCTAATTTGCTACAACAGCAATGGAGAAGTGATACAGACATTTATCCAGTAAGATATTGTTCAAGGGAATTAAGTTTAAGCCTCTACAAATCATTCAGCTAGCTTTCCTTGGGCAAAGGTATTTTGTGTTGAAATTCTACATCACATAGAAAAAATTAGAGCTAATTTAGAGGTATTTGGTCCCATAGATGGTACAAAGAATTTCCCATTGTGTAAATGTAAACATAGTTCTGACTTTGAGGTATTAAGATAGAAAAATAATTCATTAAAATTAAGGTGACATATTTTACTTTATTTCTTTGTGTAAAAATTTTTACATTTTTATATATTTTCTGTTAATTCAAACATTTCTTTTTTTTAAAGTTCTTTATTTTCCAAATTTCTCTCAAGGTTTATTTAATCATAATAGGTGGGATTATGAATGAGCATGTGTGCATGTGCATATATATGTGTGAGTGTGTACATGAAATATGTATACAAGTGCACACACATACACACACTGCTCACTCTTGAACATTTTCTTTGGACTCAACAAAGTATATTTAACATTTTACTTGTCCCTTACAACATTCAATTGAAGTAAGGTTTATTATTCCACATTATCTTCAGAAAAAAGAAAACTGAAGCCTGCTTGAGTTTTTTTAACAATAACATAATGCAGTTAAAACTTATTGTGCAGATCCAGTGTTCTCACTTCTAGGAACTTACCATAAGAAACCCAAAACACCAATTAGAAAGAATGTATGCACCCCTATGTTCATAGTAGTGCAATTTATAATAGCTAAGATCTGGAAACAGCCCAAGTGCCCATCAGTAGATGAGTGGATAAAAAACATGTGGTACATTTACACCATGGAATACTATGCAAAAAAGGAGGATCTCTTACCCTTTGAGACAGCATGGAGGGACTTGGAGAATATTATGGTAAGCAAAATAAGCCAGTTAGAGAAAGACAAATATCATATGATCTCACTCATATGTGTAATCTATTGAACAAAATAAACTGATGAACAAAATAGATCTAGAGACACAGAAGCATGGAACAGACTATGGAATCTCAGAGAAAAGGAGGAGGTGGGTTGGTGGGTGGGAAGAGATCAACCAAAAACTTGTATGCACTTATGCATAACCCATAGGCACAGACAATAGGATGCTGAAGGCCTGGGGCAGTTGGAGGGGTGGGCTAGAAAGGTTAAATGGGGGAAAAATGGGGACAAAGGTACTTTCAACAATAAAGATTTAATTTAACAAAAAACTTACTGTGCATCACCTCAAGTTATATATAAATAGACCCACCAACCATGTACTCTTAATTTATGTATGGCTTCTTTAATTCAGCAAATTGTACATTTAAAATATGTGCAGTTTGTTGTATGTAATTACACTGTAATAAATTAGTTATGAAACGGAATTTTTGGACTGGAACCCAGATTCTTTGTCCGCCGGAATCAGAGAATGAACCCACGGACAGATAGTGGTATAGCAAAGGTGGAGATTTATTGAAGAATAAGTACAGGCTCCCATATGGGGAGAGGGAAAGAGTCCCACAGAATGGACTCCCATCTAGGGAGGAGGAGAGGGTCCCACTGAGTTTGTTTCCCTATGGCTTATAAAGGCTGCAGATCCTGGTGCCTTGATATCCCCTCTGATTGGTCACTATTCCCTTAGACTGGTTACTATAGTAACTCCTACCAGGCTCAAAGGTCGAACCTCACATGGGACATGTGAAATTCCTCCCCCACCTCATTCCTTTGGGCTTTCTTCTTCTCCTTCTGGATGAAGGGCTTCCTTCTCTTTATTTTGTAAATATAGACTTTTTGCTGTTCCCAGCTCTCTCATTCTATGGAAATGTACCTGTTGCAGCTTTTCTGCTCCCCTATTCTATGGAAATATACCTTCTGCTGCTCTGCAGCCCTGTGCTTCCTCCATGGTCCCCTTAATTTCTAAAATTTCCTAAAACCTGTCTTTTTTATCCCCCCAAATTCCTGTTTCAGTTAGATTAAAAATCCTAGTGATGTATATTCTCAGGTCAAAAGCACAGGGAGCTGAGACACCGTGAGGTCCTGTGACTTGTGAGACCCTGTGAAGGAATAAAGCTCCCTTAGTCCTTTCTGAGAGGGCATGTCACCCCTCCCAGAGACCATATGAAATTTTAAGGACAAGTCAAGTAGGGGGAACCCTACTACAGGGACAGCTGTAACTGTCTATTTGAATGTAGAAACATTTTGAATTTCTTCTTGCCATTTGAAGACAGTTAATATTACTTTAAAGAGTCCATGAAAAGGACTAACAAGGAAAATCCGAAGATCTTAAAGCAGGTCAGTATATTTTTCTCCTTATATAATTCCTCCAAAATTTGGCAATTCTTAATAAATAAATCATGGCAATACATTTCTTTGCATAAATTCAATAAGACCGATTTCTAATTGAAAGGGCAAGGAGAGACCGACTCCATGTTCCCTTTGTTCCATGTCCTCCACCTCGTGGAGTCAGGTTCCCTCCCTAGAACCTCTCCAAGAGCCCAACCCACACTTTTGAATTAGCCAATAGAAATGCAAGAGGAAAGTAAGCCACGCCCTGCCCCCATGTGCAACCTGACCCCGACCAATCAGTGGAGGCCACACTACCTCACCCCTCCTACCTCTCCCAGGCCCCCTATAAATCAGCTCGTTTGGGGCCTGGGGCTCTCTCTCTGCCTCCTGCCGCTCCATCGGCGAGTGTGGTGGACGGGGAGCTCGAGCTAGCTCGAATAAAGGCTCTTTGCTTTTGCATCGAACTCGGCTCCCTAGTGGTATTTGGGGATCACGAAATCTGGGCATAACACTAATAGTGGTTTTAGTAACTGAAAACTTTGACTGGAGTATCATGTTTTAAAGAGCCCTGTCTGAACTCTGAAGACTTGAAGCCAATAAGAGTGCCAAGGAAAAGCCTGGTATCCTGCTTGGGAGCCCTAAAAATGGCTGGCACTGGAGCGTCAGGCCCATGCCCTACCATCACTGGTGGTTGGTCAGAGTAGAAGGGGAGCAATAAGGACGTCTCTGCATCCCTGTGGAACCCCCACATACTCTAGGCTGCGACAAGTAGGAGGGCTACTGAGATGGGCCTTAAAACCAAGGGCATGGGCCCAGGTGGAGTCGCTGCAGGTGAGGGATTCACCTAACTTAGCAGATACTGCAGACAGGCCGGACGGCAGCTGGATGGCCTGGCTTCCTGGCCCTATGGGGCACACTAAGATTCAATCATGAAATTCTGGCAAAAATAGTCAGTTACCATTCTTGTTGTGTTTATGCAAATAATCAGGTCAAATTGAATACAATAGATAAATTGGTCTTTTTTATATTCTTTTTTTATTAAGGTATTATATGTGTACATATCTTATAATTGCCCCCCCCCCCCACTCCCATACATGCCTTCACCCCCCCCCCCAATGTTTTGCATCCCTTGGTTATTCTTTTTTTTAAAAAATAAATCTTTATTGTTCAGGTTATTACAGGTGTTCCTCTTCCCCCCCCCCATAGCTCCCCTCCACCTGATTCCCCACCCCACCCCACCCCATGCCCTTACCCCCCGCCAGTGTCCTCATCCATAGGTGTAAGATTTTTGTCCAATCTCTTCCCACACCCCTCACACACCCTTCCCCCTGAGAATTGTCAGTCCACTCCCTTTCCATGTCCCTGGTTCTATTATATTCACCAGTCCATTCTGTTCTTCAGATTTTTTATTCACTTGATTTTTAGATTCACTTGTTGGTAGGTATGTATTTGATGTCATTTTGTTGTTCATAATTTTTATCTTTACCTTTTTCTTCTTCTTCATCTTCTTAAAGAATACCCTTCAGCATTTCATGTAATCCTGGTTTAGTGGTGATGAACTCCTTTAGCTTTTTCTTGTCTGTGAAGCTCTTTATCTGACCTTCAACTCTGAATGATAGCTTTGCTGGGTAGAGTAATCTTGGTTGTAGGTTCTTGCTGTTCATCACTTTGAATATTTCTTGCCACTCCCTTCTGGCCTGCATAGTTTCTGTTGAGAAATCAGCTGACAGTCGTATGGGTGCTCCCTTGTAGGTAACTAACCATTTTTCTCTTGCTGCTTTCAAGATTCTCTCTTTGTCTTTTGCCCTTGGCATTTTAATTTTGATGTGTCTTGGTGTGGTCCTCTTTGGATTCCTCTTGTATGGGGTTCTGTGTGCTTCCTGAACTTGTAAGTCTATTTCTTTCACCAGGGAGGGAAAGTTTTCTGTCATTATTTCTTCTAATAGGTTTTCAATATTTTGCTCTCTCTCTTCTTCTGGCACCCCCAAAATTCAGATGTTGGTATGCTTAAAGTTGTCCCAGAGGCTCCTTACACTATCTTCATATTTTTGGATTCTTTTTTCTTTTTGTTTTTCTGGTTGGGTGTTTTTTTGTTTCCTCATATTTCAGATCTTTGGTTTGATTCTTGGGGTACATTGATCTACAGTTGAGTTTCTGTATAATCTTTATTTTAGACAGTGTATGCTTAATTTCTGACTGGTCCTTTTCCATTTTTTTGGCATTCTCATTAAGATCCTTAAAGGTCTCACTAAGTTCCTCAGCGGTTTTTAGAAGATTCTTTTTTTTTTTTTAAATATATTTTATTGATTTCTTACAGAGAGGAAGAGAGAGGGATAGAGAGTTAGAAACATCGATGAGAGAGAAACATCGATCAGCTGCCTCTTGCACACCTCCTACTGGGGATGTGCCCGCAACCAAGGTACATGCCCTTGACCGGAATCGAACCTGGGACCTTTCAGTCTGCAGGCCAACGCTCTATCCACTGAGCCAAACCGGTTACGGCAGAAGATTCTTGAGTAACCTTATAAATGTGGTTCTGAACTCTATGTCGTCCAGTAGTTTGCTTTCCTCCATTTCTTTCATTCGTGACATGTTTCTTTGTCTCCGCATTTTGTTGCTTCCCTGTGTTGATGGAGTGGCTTTGTGTGGTAGGTGACCTATAGGGGCCAGTAGCTCAGCCTCCCCAATCACCTGAGTTGGACGCCTCTGATACAAACCTTTGTGGGCTGAGTGCAAAGTCTTGGTGTAGTTAAGCCTTGATTGCTATTGGTACACTGGGAGGAATTGACCTCCAGGCCAATTGGCTGTGAGGACCTGCTGTGTCTATAATGGATGAACTGCTGAGCTGGAGACACGCTTATGGTGCAGGACTTGTTTCAGTGGGGCTTTGGTGCTCACTGAGTCTGCCTCTTGAATGTGTCACTTATGGATGTGAGGAGTTGAAATCTGGTGTCTCACACTGACCACTAGGTACACTGGCTTCTGGATCTCTAATGGGGTGCAGGTCAGCTACTGTCTGAGGCCACCCAGCAGGCGCTACAGCGAGAACTACTGTTTTCTCCTCTTTGCTTGGGGTTTGGAGGTTTTGGAGCTGTCTGACCTGGGCTGCAAGTTTGCTAGGTTAAGCTGCGATAGGGCAGGTCATTCATATGCTAAAGCCGCTGCTTGGAGCTTGGGTGGGTTTGTAGATTGTGCGGGGCGGGGTCTCATGGCGTGACTAGGCTAGGGCGTGGCAAACAGCGATGGCTGCCAGTAAGCCGGCTCTGCGGCTCTGACCACGTCCCTGCGTCCGGTGCCCCAGCACAGTAAACAATTATTCCTGCATGCAGCCCTGCAAGCAAGCCTCCCCCACTTTCCGACCCCACGGCAGACAGTCCAGCTTCTCCCCATAGGAGTTTGGGTCCTCCGCATCTCCTCAGAAACTGGAGTTCGGAGTAATCGGGAGCTTGTCTCCCTTCAGGTTGAAAAAAGCAGCGCTCCCAGTTGCCAGTCGCCATCCCGATTCGCGCGCCTCCGTACCTCAGCTTTTCAGCGCTTGTGCACCGCTCAGTGCTGTTTGCTCTTTCCTTCTAGTTGTAGAACTTCCACTCAGCCAGCTTTCCTGTGGTTCTGGGTGATAGATGTTTTGTCTTTTAGTTATAGTTTTGAAATTGTTGTGCGAGGCAGCATTTTAGGTGTTTACCTACGCCGCCATCTTGGATCCGTTGGTTATTCTTATATGCATGCATATAAGTCCTTCGGTTGATCTCTTATTTCCCCCACCTCTCCCTAACCTTCCCGCTGTAATTTGACAGTCTGTTTGATGCTTTACTGCCTCTGTATCTATCTTTTTGTTCATCAGTTTATAATGTTTTTTATTATCCACAAATCAGTGAGATCATGTGGTATTTTTCTTTCATTGACTGGCTTATTTCACTTAGCATAATGTTCTCTAATTCCATCCAGGTTGCTACAAATGGTAAGAATTCCTTCTTTTTATGGCAGCATAGTATTCCATTGTGTAGATGTACCATAGTTTTCTGATCCAGTCATCTGCTGTTGGGCACCTAGGCTGTTTCCAAATCTTAGCTATTGTAAATTGTGCTGCTATGAACATAGGGGTGCATATATCCTTTCTGATTGGTGTTTCTAGTTTCTTAGGATATATTCCTAGGAGTGGGATTACTGGGTCAAATGGGAGTTCCATTTTCAGTTTTTTGAGGAAACTCCATACGGTTCTCCACAGTGGCTGCACCAGTCTCTATTCCCACCAGCAGTGCACGAGGGTTCCTTTTTCTCTGCATCCTCGCCAACACTTGTCGTTTGTTGATTTGTTGATGATAACCATTCTGACAGGTGTGAGATGGTATCGCATTGTCGTTTTGATTTGCATCTCTCGGATAATTAGTGACTTTGAGCATGTTTTCATGTGTCTCTTGGCCTTCCTTCTGTCTTCTTTTGAAAAGATTCTATTTAGGTCCGTTGCCGATTTTTTTATTGGATCATTTATCTTCCTTTTATTAAGTTGTATAAGCTGCCTGTAGATGTTGGAGATTAAACCTTTATCAGCGATAACATTTGCAAATATGTTCTCCCATACAGTGGGCTTTCTTGTTGTTTTGTTGATGACTTCTTTTGCTGTGCAAAAGCTTTTTATTTTGATGTAGTCCCATTTGTTTATTTTCTCTTTGGTTTCCATTGCCCTAGGGGCAGTATTAGTGAAGAAGTTCTTTCAGCATATGTCTGAGATTTTGCTGCCTGTGGATTCCTCTAGTATTTTTATGGTTTCCCGTCTTATGTTTAAGTCCTGTATCTATTTTGAGTTTATTTTTGTGTATGGTGTAAGTTGGTGGTCTAGTTTCATTTTTTTTGCATGTATCTGTCCCATTTTCCCAACACCATTTATTGAAGAGACTGTCCTGACTCCATTGTATGTTCATGCCTCCTTTGTCAAATATTAATTGTGCATAGCAGTTTGGGTCGATATCTGGATTCTCCATTCTATTCCATTGGTCTATATGTCTGTTCTTGTGCCAGTACCAGGCTATTTTGAGAACAGTGGTTTTGTAATATAGCTTGAAATCTGGTATTGAGATCCCTCCTACTTTATTCTTCTTTCTCAGGATCGCTGTGGCTATTCGGGGTCTTTTTTTATTCCAGATGAATTTTGGGAGAGTTCTTTCTAGGTCTGTGAAATACGCCGTTGGTATTTTAATGGGGAGTGCATTGAATCTATAGATTGCTTTGGGTAGTATGGACATTTTAATGATGTTGATTCTACCAATCCATGAACATGGTATGTTCTTCCATCTGTTTACTTCTTCCTCCATCTCTTTTTTTAGTGTCCTGTAGTTTTCTGCGTATAGGTCTTTTACATCCTTGGTTAAGTTTATTCCTAGGTATCTTAATTTTTTTGGTGCAATGGTAAATGGGATTGCTTTTTCAGTCTCTCTTTCTGTAAGTTCATTATTGGTGTATAGAAATGTCATAGATTTCTGATAAATTGGTGTTGATCTGGCTTTTTTGATAAACATAGAGGTAATTTTGAGGAGAAAAATTCTATTTCAGTATAGGTTATTAAAACTGAAATGTTTTCTTTCCCTTCCACCAGACCATTTGTTACAGTTTGTCTCTGCCAGGTCTCAAGTCCACCTTCTTCTGTGCCAGGCCTCATTGTCCCTTTGACAGAGAGCAAGGATCTCTTGGTTCTGAGAGAAAACCCCGTCCCTCCTCAGCATGAAGCAGCTACAGAAGAAATTCAACGTCCATTTTCCCTAGAAGAATTCAGAGTCAGGATCGTTGAGGTAATATATTAGGCAGTTAGACAGACATGAGCAGAGCAAGGACGATGGGCCAACTAGCGCTACCAGATGTAACTAAGTATTTAAGACAAGGGGCATAGCCAAAGAGGTACTCACTCAAAATCTCAGCCCCTAGAAAAGGCCATTAGCCTATTTGTCCAAAAGCCTTGACCCCTTTGCATTTGGGTGACCTACTTGCCTCTGGGCGGTAGCAGCCACAGCAATTCTTATTGAAAAAGCAAATAAGTTAACCCTAGGGCAGGAACTAATCCTAACTGCTCCAAATGAGGTTGAGGATTTACTCTGGAACACACTGGAGCGCTGAATGTCAAACACTCGAGTCACCCAGTTTCAGGCTCTCCAGAGGACAAAAGAAAAAAAATCAGTAACAATTTATACTGATAGCAGGTACGCATTTACAATGGCTCACGTACATAGTACTATTTATGAGGTAAGGGGTCTCCACAGAAGCAAGAGGGAACCGGACCACAGAGGAAGCAGCCCGGAGGCTGCCCTAAAACCAGTGGGGCCTCTATAGATTCTAGTGACTCTTCCAGATCCTGACCTACCTAATCTAGAAAAGCTGAAATTCATAACCAACCTTTACTCAAGTTCTTTTTTTTTTATAATGTTATTTTATTTTTTTAAAACACATTTTCATTGATTTTTACAGAGAGGAAGGGAGAGGGAGAGAGAGTTAGAAACATCGATGAGAAAGAAACATCGATCAGCTGCCTCCTGCACACCCCCTACTGGGGATGTGCCTGCAACCAAGGTACATGCCCCTGACCAGAATCGAACCCGGGACCCTTCAGTTCACAGGCCGATGCTCTATCCACTGAGCCAAACCAGTTAGGGCTTTACTCAAGTTCTTAGAGGTTTTACAGTCTACCCAGGAAGCAATCCAGAAGCACGTCCGAGATGCTCTGCCTGTACCAACTGCTGATCAGTTTCATTCCTTCCACCCTGGTGACTCTGTTTGGGTAAAGAAATTTGCCACCCAAGGACTGACTCCTGCCTGGAAAGGACCACCTCCATGGCAGTTAAGGTCGATGGAATCCCAACGTGGCTTCATCACACCTGGCTTAAGACAGCCAGGCAAAATAGAGTCCAGGACTCTTCAGACTCTCTAGAGATTATTCCTGGCCCTCATTCTGGGCCCTTATCTTATAAGCAGGCCCACTAACTTTATTAGGCAGAAAATTAAGATTATAGTCCTCAGAGGTAAATATAACTCCCTCCCTGACAATGACTAAGAGTCAATGATTTGACTACATAAAACCAGTGGGGAATGAAGCATCCATCTTAAATAAAAACTGCTGTTGAAATTTTAACCCTGCTATTTGGCTTCTGTAAATGCTTGCTTGCTTAAATAATAAGGAAAATAAGACTACTCCCACTTCAGAGAGGCCATTGAACCTTCCCCGGACGAATTTATCAGTGTTGGCACCAGGCCAGGCCTTTGGTTGAGGTCTCAAGACCCCAGCACATAGGGGCTCTTTAAGAATTTGCAAAGGGCGCTGGAAACACCCCATATTTGAGAGACAAAGAAGGTAAAAACATATAAATAGGGAAAGTTCCTCCATGTTGGGGTCCAGAATTTGAGAGACATTTTCCTCTGGGCCTGCGTGTAATAAATGTAACTCCATCTCTCTAAGTGTTGCTTGGTTCTTCTCCAGTTTTCTGAAACAAAAAGGTTGCAGATTTGATTTCTGTTTGGGGGTGTATAGGAGGCAACTGATGGATGTTTGTCTCTCACATCGATGTTTCTCTCTCACATTGATATTTCTTTCTCTCTCTCTCTTTCCCCTCACCCCTCTCTCTCAAATAAATAAAAACATATCCTTGAGGATTAAAAAAACCACAACCCAGCAACATGTTAGAGTTGACAGTATCAGGAAAAGCAGTTAAGTTGGTGATAATGATGTAGAAAAGAATGACAGACCCAAAATGACACTTTGTTTTCAAATTTTCTTCTGCAATAAAATTATGTAAGTTGCCTTAATTGCCACGTGTAGTTTTGCTTCCATGTGAGTAATACAATCTCTTTCAGGAAAACTATAGAAAATTTACTAGGGAATTAGATATCATTTCATAGAAAAACATTTTTAATAAATCCAATTTGTTCTATGAAAGAAATGTACATTTCCAAATATCCCTCAATCAAGTTTGGGAAAAACTTGGGGAGACTAGGAAAATAAAAAAAGAAAAACTCTGCATATATCAGATGGAGCAAAAAGATTCATCAAGGGAGTTACTAAATTGTATAGGGAATTTAAAATCAAATATATGGAAATTCCAGGCAATAAATAGAGGGAGCAAGTGCCTTCTCCAATCTGATCAAAGAACAAAAATTTCTGGATCTTAATGTTTTCAGCCCTGTAGTCATGGACACTTTTTCAGCCCTAGGATGATTGGTCTTTTTATAATTACCACCCCAACGAATCTTTTAAGAGCCCTCTTTATGTTTTTGTTCCTGAGACTGTAGATGAAGGGGTTCAGCATGGGTGTGACCACCGTGTACATCACTGAGGCTGTTGCACTTGAGTGTGAGGTGTGGGCAGCAGCAGAGCTAAAGTATACTCCTGCACTTGTACCATAAAATAAGGAGACAACAGAGAGGTGAGAAGCACAGGTAGAAAATGCCTTATACTTCCCCTCAGCTGATGAGATTCCACGTATGGAGGACACTATCTTAGAGTAAGAGTAAATGATACCGGCCAGAGGACAACCACCCATCAGCCCAACTCCAAAATACATCACCATGTTATTAAGAAAGGTGTCAGAACAGGCAAGTTGGACCACCTGTTTAAGTTCACAGAAAAAGTGGGGGATTTCCAAGTTTGGACAGAAAGACAGTCTCAATATCACTAAACTTTGTAACAAAGAATTCAGGATACACATGATCCAGGACACCAGAACCAGCAGTCCACAGAGCCGAGGGTTCATGATGACTGTGTAGTGCAGGGGGTGACAGATGGCCACAAAGCGGTCATAGGCCATTACGGTCAAGAGGAAGACGTCCAACCCTGCAAAGAGTATGAAAAAATACATCTGGGTGATGCAGCCTTCATAGGTGATGACTTTGCTCTGTGTCTGGATGTTCACCAGCATCTTTGGGATGGTGGTGGAGGTGAAACAGATGTCTACCAAGGACAGGTTGGAGAGGAAGAAGTACATGGGCATGTGGAGATGGGAGTCTGAGTTGACGGCCAGGATGATGAGCAGGTTTCCCAACACAGTGATCAGGTACATGGAGAGGAAAAGCCCAAATATGAGGGGCTGCAGTTCTGCTTCCTCTGAAAGTCCCAGAAGAACAAATTCGGAAGTTTGTGTATCATTGCCTTGTACCATGTGGTAGTTGTCATAACTAGGAAGAAAATCGATATGATTAATTTTACACATGTGAGTATTAACATAGTGAAATGCTAGAATTTTTAAAAATGTTTTTCAGTAAAAAATTGTATATTTATATTGATCACACCCCCTTTAAGGGATCTGCTGTGACAACTGTGATTAGGAATTCTTGTCCTACACTCAGCCTTCCCCCAAGAGGTCATGTAATATACAGTCTTAATGGAAAATTCTTTTATGCATTTGAGGAATTTATGTTGAGTACTCACTATCTTCTAGGGTAAGAGTATAGAATGCAGTGAAATAGTTTTCTACAATCCAATGATGAAGAAAAGATATAAATTGCCAAATAGAAAAACATATGCTGTGTCCGATGGTGACAGATTCTATGAAAAAGAAAAGCAGGCATAAAATAGAGTGAATGGAGGTGTTGTATTTTACTGAGAGTTCCGAAAGACCCGCAAAGTGATATTTGACCAGAGTCCTAGAGGAAGACAGAGTGGGAGTCAGGAAGTTATCTGGGGGAAGTGTGTGCCGGGCTGTGGGAAGAGTCAGTGCAAAGACCCAGAGGGTGGCATTTGTTTCAGATACTCAAGGCTCTTTTTTTTTTTTTTAATATATTTTATTGATTTTTTACAGAGAGGAAGGAAGAGGGACAGAGAGTTAGAAACATTGATGAGAGAGAAACATCGATCAGCTGCCTCTTGCACACCTCCCACTGGGGATGTGCCCGCAACCAAGGTACATGCCCTTGACCGGAATCGAATCTTGGACCCTTCAGTCCACAGGCTGACGCTCCATCCACTGAGCCAAACCGGTTTTGGCAAGGCTCTTTTTAAAAAATTAAATTTATTGCAGTGCATTGGTTAATAAATTATATGGGTTTCAAGTGCACAATTCTATGATCCATAATCTGTTTATTGCTTTGTGTGCCCACCACCCAAAGCCAAATCTTCTTCCATCACCATATATTTGACCTCCTTTACCCTTTACTAGCCACCCCCATCCACCCCTATTCCCTCTGGTAACCACCACACTGTTGTCTGTGTCTATGAGTTGTCATTTGTTTTTCCAGTTTGTCCATTTGTTGCTTTCAGTGTATATCCCACATATGAGTGAAATCACATGGTTCTTGGGAAGCCAGAGTGTGAAGGGGAATGAGCAAGAGGGAGAGTGATGAGAGAGAGTGTCAGAGAATGTGGAAGAAAAATGTGGCCTCACTGCTGCTGAAATCAAGACAGAGGTAGTCCCTTGCCTACATGTCATTCTTTTCCTTTTTAACTTTTATTTCAAAGGATTCCTATGGATAGAAATGTTTAGTGTCTTTATTTTAAAAATATTTTATTTATATATTTTTAAATCCTCACCCAAGGATGTGCTTTTTATTGATTTTTTTTAGAGAGAGAGGAAGAGAGAGAGAGAGAAACATCATCTGGATGCCTCCCATTTGGTTGCCTCCTGAATGTGTCCTGACTGGGGATTGAACCTGCGAACTAGGTATGTGCCCTGACTAGGAATCAAAATTGCCACCTTTTGGTGAACAGGATGACACTCCAACCAACTGATCCACACTGGCCAGTGCTGTAATGTCTGTTTTTAAAGGGACATATTTGGAGTATATGAGCTTAGGTACCACTGCCCAGAGAACTGCTCATGACTCACAAAATACACACAAGTGCAGATGCACACACACACACAGCACACTATGTCCTCATGGGGCCATGTTATGAAGCATAGTAATTCCTTCTTTGGAAAACTGCTGTTTGAAACTGCTGTTTGAACTACTCTGTTATTCTTAGTCTCTTATTCTGTAGGTCAACTCTGTTATTTTTAGGCTGTAAAATAGCTTTGTTTTTAGTTTGAATAATAGAAAAGATAAACTTAATTGTCTGACCTTGCAAGCTAGCCATCAAACTGATTCGCTGATATTGATGCCAGGTGTCTATATAGATGTAATATGTACTCAGAGTTACAAGTTGTCTGTATAGATATGACAGGTGTTTGTTAGATACGATATGTATTCAAGGTTACAAGCTGTCTTACACAAAGAACCAGAAGGATATAAAAAGGAAATACTCCCTCCTGTGTTTGTTCAGAATTTGACAGAGGTAATCTGCTCTGAACCTGTGCACAATAAAGATGATTCCTAACTAATTGGCTCATTAGGCATCTTGTTCAGCTAGCTGATTTGTGATATAACAGTTACTCCCTGTTCTTCTCGAAACCACAGTAATTAGGAATGATTTAGGGTAGGTTGTTAAAATAAAATTATCTTTACCGTAAAGAGTATATAAATAATCCCCCAATTCAAGTTGGTAAGCCTCCCCTATGAACATGGGACTCCATTATACCATTAAGATAATTTTATGTCCTGTATCAAACAAATTAAAATCCATTTGGAAAAAAGTGAAAGAGGAAAGAAGTAGACATGGAGGAAAACAAGATCTGACAAGCTCAGAGGGCCCCTGAGAGACTGTGCTGAGGACAAAGCCCCTTGTTTCTGGCAGAATTCTAACCCCAGTTCTATCCCCTGATGCCCAGAATAACTAATAAAACAGCAAAAACCAATTTATGCAAAAGAGAAAGGAATTTATGCAAAAGAGAAAGGAGTGCTATCTTTTTGATGTCAAGATATATTACCAGTTGAACATCCACTAGAAAACTAGGCAAAGGGAACAAACACACAAATTATAACAGCAAATATACGATGTACAACAAGAGATGAGGATTTTGAAAAGATAAATGGTAAGACTTTTCTAAATTATTTTAGATGCAAATCTCTTTGAATCAGAAAACTGAATCTCAGTTTTCAATCTCGATCTGCCACATGTTAGCTGCTTGAACTTGGAGAGACAATAGAGTCATTCTAAGTTAATCATTGTAAATTAATATTCTCCTCTAAAGCTTAGCATAGTTCCCCCCTGTGTGGAGTGATAAATGATTAGTTATCACTGGTGATAAGATTTGGCTGATTTTTTTTCCCTACTTCACAAATGTCTCCATTGCTTTCCCACCTCTTGGTAATCACGTATTGCACAACAATGCTCATTAGCATCTTAAATACAAATTTTCATGTGAATGCCCAATGTGTATGATGGTACTGTGAAATGTATGTCTCAAAAATTGCTATTGCAAGGTAATATTTACTCCCATGTTTCTGGACCTTTTTAAAAAATACAAAACAGGCTCAAATACATCATATCTTAAATAGTTGAAAAAATGCCCTCTTTTACTCTATTTGCCTACTCCCCTTAACTGCAATACTCCTCTAATATGTTCTAATTTTATTAAAAGACTTCATGCCTCCAATTCCTTCCTCAGTCCCATCCAATTGGACTTCCATTCTTATCACTTAATTGCCAACAATTACCCTTGTATTGCTGAGTCCAACAGAAACTTCTCTTTGTAACATTAAACAAATTATTTAAAAATTAATTAGCAACATAGCTCACAGACATGGCACTCTCTTAGCTATGGGTTAGGCTAGTATGGCTCTCAGGTGATTTCAAGTAGAAGTTCTCAGGGTCCAGTGTCTCTGAATCTTTCCTGAAGCAGCTACTGGGCTCTCAGACTCACCTGAATGGGGTCTCTGAGTAGAAATTCTTCATGTGAAAATCTGAAATCCTCCCCAGATCACTGATGATGGAGACTGAAGCTCTGTCCCCAGAAAAGACAGCAGGAAGGAGTGAAGCACTGGTCCCCAACCGGACTTAGGACTCCACCATGTTCTGTCCAGTTTAAGGTGCACACATCCTAATGGTCTATAACAGAGGATATATTTTCAGCTCCCTTCATCGGCTCATTAGGCACTGTTTTCATTGTTACTCCCACCTCTGAGCACATTGTATCCCATGGGACAATGGTCTGTAAGGAAAAGAAAATTTTCTACTGATTCATTATTCCCAGGTGACCATATTAGTAGTCAGGTGAATCTAATTTTTGTTCCTTCGCCATGAACTCACTTGCCTTCCAGAGGACTAACTTCCACGCACTTTATCGTAACCTTGAGTTAATATTTTCACCATATCTACAACTGAGGAACCTGTCTTGACACAGACTTCCACAGTATTGACTTGTGGTGGGGAACAACTCCTGATATCTTCAGGAAATTGGTAACCCCTCTTCAACAAGAGAGAGAGAGTTGTGTTCCTTTGCCACAAAACAAATTGTGCTATAATCCTTGATTGATATGACTTAAAAAAATGTTCCCAAAAGGCTAAACATAGCAATGCTACCAACATAGCAGAAAGAAAACCTATTGGGAAAATGTTTTGTGGTCATGTTCATGGCAAATGAGAAACTGCATTCTAAAAGCCTTAGTAATGATCATGATATGACTTTTGACAAAACAATTAGGATATATCATTTATTCCTTCACTTAAAAATGTTTAATTATACCCAAAACAGAGTGGCTTAGTTGGCTGAATGTTGTCCTGTGCACTGAAAGGTTGCCAGTTCGATTCCTGGTCAAGGCACATGCCTGGGTTGTGGGTTTGATCCCTGGTTGGGATGCATGTGGAAGGCAACCTATTGATGTTTCTCTCTTACATTGATGCTTCTCTGTTTCTCCCTCTTTCTAAGTATGTCCTCAGATGAGATTAAAAAAAAGTTTATTTATAAGATATATTTAGATTTTTTCTATGCACTGCGGATTGAGTTTATAATCTTATATGAATTGTCTTATTTCATTTTTACAAAAGTCTATTGTATGTAGTCAGTACTAATATGAAATCCATTTTACATCAGCAGAAATGGGGCTAAGAGAGTGATACAATCTGCCTTAAACTGTGAAATGAGAAAGGGATTGGCTTTGTTTGGAACTCCCTCAAGATGTTTCTAGTTCTTTACTCCAGGCCAGTGAGTCTCAACTGGGCTGATTTTCCCTCCAGGGAACACCTGGCAATGTCTGGAGAAATTTTTAGTTGTCACAAAGTAGGGAAATGCTACTGGCACCTATGGGACTGAGGGCAGAGATGCCTCTCAACATCTTATAAAGCATTGGATGGTCCCACCACAAAGAATTACCCAGCAGAAATATCAACAGTGCAGAGATGAGGAATAACATTCCAGACCAGAACTTCTTTAATATCAATGTGTATATGAATTGGGATGTTGTTCAAATGCAGATTCTGATCTGTCAGGTCTCGGCTGACCCAGACATCCTGCATTTGTAACTAGCTCCTAATTAATATCACAGTTACAGGTCCTGGTCTGTGGACCACTCTGAGTATCAAGGTTGTAGTCCTGTGTTAGAGTCAAGGGTTTAGTTGTTGGCCTTCTTCAATAAGAACCTTCTCACATATTCAGGTCTGGCTTTAGGCTGTCAGATGTTGGGCTCAGTAGCTCAGCTTATGAATACCAAATTCACATGTGCCTCTTGAGAATTTCTCTCATGACAGGAAATAAAAAGTTTAAGCCCTTGGTCCCTTATCTACAAACTAGAGACCTGGTGCATGAAATTTGTGCACTGGGGGGGGAGGGTGGGGCGCATTCCTCCACTCGGCCTGTGCCCTCTCGCAGTCTGGGAGCCCTTGGGGGATGTCTGACTGATGGCTCCAAGGGGAGCAGTCCTAAGTCACCAGTTGAACATCCTTAGCACTTCTGCGGAGGCGGGAGAGGCTTCCGCCACCGCCACTGTGCTCGCCAGCTGTGGGCCCGGCTTCTGGCTGAGCCGTGCTCTCCTTGTGGGATAAGGCCAAAACCAGCTCTCTGACATCCCCTGAGGGGTCCCTGATTGCGACAGGACGCAAGCCAGGCCGAGGGACCCCACCAGTGCACAGTTCGAAGCCAGGGAGAGATGTGGGAGGTTGGCCAGCTGGGGAGGGGCCGTGGGGGTGCTCCAGGGCATGTCTGGTCCTTCTCACTCAGTCCTGATCAGCTGGACCCCAGAAGCAAGCTAACCTACCAGTTGGAGCATCTGCTCCCTGGTGGTCAGTGCACATCATAGCGACTGGTTGACTGTTTGCCCCCTGGTGGTCAGTGCATGTCATAGCGAGCAGTTGAGTGGCCTTAGCATATCATTAGCATATTACATTTTGATTGGTTGAATGGCCAACCTGTCGACCGCACACTTAGCATATTAGGCTTTTATTATATAGAACTAGAGGCCTGGTGCACAAAATTCGTGCATGGGGGGGGGGTGTCCCTCAGCCCAGCATGCACCCTCTGCAATCTGGGACTCCTCAGACATCCCTCTCACAATCCGGGACCACTGGCTCCTAGCCACTCGCCTGCTTACCTGCCTGCCTGCCTGATCACCCCTAACCACCTCTGCCTGCCTGCCTGATCACCCCTAACCTCCTCTGCCTGCCTGCCTGATCGCCCCCTAACTGCCTCTGCCTGCAGACCTAATCGTGGCCTAACTGCTCCCCTGCCGGCCTGATTGCCCCAACTGCCCTCCCCTGCCAGCCTGATCGCCCCAACTGCCCTCCTCTGCTGGCCTGATTGCCTCTAACTGCCTCTGCTTCAGCCCCTGCCACCATGGCTTTGCCCGGAAGGAAGTCGGTTGTCTGAAAGATGTCAGGTGACTCGGTCTAATTAGCATGTTACACTTTTATTAATATAGATAGGGAATTTCCATGTATGCTATGGAGTTGGTATGAGAATTTAGTAATATTTTAGAGCTGATGGGAAATTATTGGACAGAACAGATGCTCAATCTATAGCAGCAATTGTGACACTGTCCCAGTTCTGCAATTCTAAGCTCATTATGACACCAGAGAATCTGTAGTGACAGAAGTACAGCATTGCCCTGCTCCTGGAGAGAGAGAGTTGTGATCTCGAAGGTGGACCTCCTCAGGGGACCCACACAAGGAGAGGAGTGTTTGAGAGGTCAATGATCCATGCTCTGATGTACTCAGTGACACAACCTCTGACCCATTCATGCTGATGCCAAATGGCCATAGTAAGAATTTGTAGACTCTTCAAGCTGTTCCACTCTTGGGAATATCTGCAAAGTTGCTATTTCTTGGTGAATCAAATTATTCCATCTCTTATCTTCCTTCTTGCAAGTCTACAGCATGTATCTAGTAAACTTTTGGTGTCATCAGAAGTATAAAATGCCTGTGTGTCTGTTTTGTGCCCCAAGTAGAATTTGTTTCATTTTTCAAAATTATAGATTTACCGCCTCATTCACTCAGGCGGACTGTACATCCCCACCCACTGTTTTGAGCCTTGAATGAGATTCAAGAGGGAGGCCTGTGCATCCCTGCTGTTTGGCTTTGATTTGCACATGTGACACGCTTTGGTGGAGAGAATGTAAAGAGAGAATGCCTAAGAAGAAGCTGGAAGAGGCAATGTGACATTCCACCCTTTCCCCTACTCATGTCATATGAACAAACAGCTCTCACACAGGAGTTCCATCAGCCTGGGTCCCAGAATGAAGACTTACACCGAGCCAAGCACAGATGAGGAAGAGCCACAAATACCCTGCAGTCTGCCCATACTGTGATAAGGAGTAAACTATTGTCATTTGAAGCCACTGTGACGTTGAGAGTTGCTTGCTACCAAATCGGACTAATACACTCCTTTGTGTGATTCTTAATAATAACTTATTTTTAACGACAGCTGGATGGACCCTGCAGGATACAGGTTTATTCAAGTTTGTATCTCCAGATGACTTGTATATGGAAGTTTAAAAGTCCAAAATAAAAACAGAGCCTAAGGCTTTAAAGATATTTTTTACTGTAACCATGGCAATTTCATTTCAGTTCCCACTGATTCGAATACAAAACCATAAGAATAACACTACAAATATTTATATGTATACTTTGCTTTCTGGACTCAAACAGCTTTCACTTTCCAAAATGTGAGAATCAAGTAGTTTTGCATGTGGGGACTTACTTGTACTATATCTTCTACTAGACTTGAAGAAAATCCTCTCTCTCTCTCTTTCTGTCTTTCCTTCTAAACCCCTGATAGAAAGTTGCAAATTCCAGTTTTGTCTTAGAAGGTAGGAACTTGGGAAGCACATCTCTCCCATGTTACCAAGAAAAAGACAAATAATCTACGAAATAATAACTTTTATTGAGCCCTTGAGAGAGGTGAGGTCACAGAGCAGCCAAATAGCCTGAAATCTAAGGAAAATGAGATGACTCTAACAAGAGACATGGCTAGGAGAAAGAGCTTGCCTGGGAAAGAACATGGGAAGAACCCAGGGCCAACATACAAGTATACAATATTTCAGGTAAAATCTTAATTTCTAAAGGCCAGGAGTGGACCAGATACAGTGAGAACGAAATTCCTCTGCAGGGGGTATGGGTACCATCTCACTGCAACTCTCAGATAACCAGGCAGGTGGGCAGAGAGTGTTCTGTTGGTCAGATGAAGCTTCTAGGCAAAGAGATCCAGGAGCTGGAAGTTGGCAATTAGGATGAAAAAAATCTCAGAAATGAAAGGAATCAAAATGATATGAATGGGGCACCAATATCATGTAATATAGATACAGGTATTGTGGTTCCTCCTGTGGGGCTGTTGTTGGGAGTCTACCATCCTGGAGTTTGTTGGTTTGCTATGAGCATGTTAGGGTGGTATGAACATATTGGTGTGCTATGAGCAAGTGATAGCCATTTTTGAATAATATTAGAGGGCTGTTTGTAAGGACAGAGAGGTCCGATTAGGGAGGCAAACAAAAGGGATTATAGGATCAATTAGTACATAGACATTTCATTAAACACAGTGAAAAACCATTGAAGGTATTTAATCAGAAGAAGACCACATTTTTCATTTACATCTAAAATTCAGTTCAAGTAAATTTTTTTCTTTTTTTATTGTTTAAAGTATTACAAAGAGTAGTACATATGTCTCCTTTTTTTCCCCCCAACTGACCTTCCCCCAGCCTTCCCTACCCCCTGGCACATGCCCTCACCCCCCTCCCAGTGTCTTGCGTACATTGCTTATGCTTATATGCATGCATACAAGTCATTTGGTTGATCTCTTACCTCCCCACGTCCCCAGCCCTCCCTAGTGTTTGTTCGATGCTTCTCTGCCTCTGTATCTATTTTTGTTCATCAGGTTATAATGTTCATTATTATCCATAAATGAGTGAGATCATGTGGTATTTTTCTTTCACTGACTGGTTTATTTCACTTAGCATAATGCTCTCCAGTTCCATCCATGCTGTTTCAAATGGTAAGAATTCCTTTTTTATAGCAGTGTAGTATTCCATTGTGTAGATGTACCACAGTTTTTTAATCCACTCATCTGCTGATGGGCATTTAGGCTGTTTCCAAATCTTAGCTATTGTAAATTGTGCTGCTATGAACATAGGGGTGCATATATCCTTTCTGATTGGTGTTTGTGTTTTCTTGGGATATATTCCTAGAAGTGGTATTACTGGTTCAAATGGAAGCTCCATTTTTAATTTTTTGAGGACATGCCATACTGTTTTCCACAGTGGCTGCACCAATCTGCATTCCCACCAGTAGTGAAGGAGGGTTCCTTTTTAACACATCCTCTCCATCACTTGTCATTTGTTGATTTGTTGATGATAGCCATTCTGACAGGTGTGAGATGGTACCGCATTGTTGTTTTGATTTGCATCTCTTGGATGATTAGTGACTTTGAGCAGGTTTTCATGTGTCTCTTGGCTTTCTGAATGTCCTCTTTCGAAAAGTGTCTATTTAGGTCATTTGCCCATTTTTTGATTGGGTTGTTTATCTTCCTTTTGTTAAGTTGTCTGAGTTCCCTGTAAATGTTGGAGATTAAACCCTTATTGGAGATAACATTGGCAAATGTGTTCTACCATGCAGTGGGCTTTCTTGTTGTTTTGTTGATGGTTTCTTTTGCTGTGAAAAAGCTTTTTATTTTGATGTAGTCCCATTTGTTTATTTTCTCCTTAGTTTCCATTGCCCTAAGGAGCTGAATTGTTACATATATTGCTACGACAAATGTCTGCTATTTTGCTGCCTAGGGCTTCTTCTAAGATTTTTATGGTTTCCCATCTTATGTTTAAGTTCTTTATTCATTTAGAGTTTATTTTTGTGTATGGTGTAAGTTGGTGGTCTAGTTTCATTTTTTTGCATATATCTGTCCAATTTTCCCAACACCATTTATTGAAGAGACTGTCTTGATTCCATTGTATGGTCTTGCCTCCTTTGTCAAATATTAATGGAGCGTAATGGCTTGGGTCTATTTCTGGGATCTCTGTTCTGTTTTACTGGTTTATATATCTGTTCTTGTGCCAATTAGCTAATCCAGCCCACTAGGCTGTTTTGAGAACAATGGCTTTGTAGTATAGTTTGATATCTGGTATTAGTTCAAGTAAATTTTTGTGTATGATATGATGTATGGGTAGAGGGTTCCCTGTAATTCAAATAGCCCAAGTTAAAGACAAATTACCAGTAATTCTAAGGAAACCTACTTTATGCTTGTTCTCTCAATGTTAGGAATGAGACATTTCTGGCCAGGAGTAAGAAAATTGGGAACATCTATAGACTCAAAATGTTCTGTAAAGTTCAAGAGCCTAACCAAGAAGGAAGCATCAGGTTTAAACACAGCTTCCTTTCTCTTGGTATCTCTTTTGCTCTCAGCTTGTTCTAACATCATCTGCACAGCCCTCTCCTTCCTCATCATGAACTGTCTCTCCTAGTTCTCTCCTGGTGACCTTGGGCTTCCCCTGACATCTTACCCACTGCCCAGTCTCCTTCTGCTCACTTCACTGGCACTTGCACATCGGAGGGACCTCACTCCTCATTTACTCACACATTTTACAAGCATTCACAGCCACCCTTAGTTGTCTCTGCAATGGGCATGCATTATAGCCTCTCACCCCACCTGTTTCTAGAGAGACTAAATGAGTCCATTCAGGAGAAGAGATAAGCACAGTTCCTGCACTTGGTAAGTGCTAATATTAGTTACTATTTATATCATTTCCTGAGACCTTCAAGCCAGACTCTTTTCTGTGTATGCTACATTTTTATACAATTTGGAAAAGGATTTTCCCTATTACATATTAGTTTATTGTGGAACCAGACAGAGAGAGGAAGGGATAGGAAGAGAAAGATAGAAACATCAATGATGAGAGAGAATCATTCGTCAGCTGCCTCCTGGACGCTCCCTACTGGGGATGGAGCCTGCAACCTAAACATATGCCTTGACCGAGTATCCAACCATGACTTCCTGGTTCATGGGTCGATACTCAACCACTAAGCAACACTGGCCGGGCAATACACAATTTTTGTTGTAGTTTTTAAATCTAGCGTGACCAAAATTACCTTTTAGTTGTAATAGCGTTCCCATTCATTTTAGGTAGCCAATTTTATCATCTGAAAGTGTGATTAAATTTGCTTTTACCCGAGACATGAATCTATGATTGCTTTCTTTTCTTTGGTTGCATTGTGTGAAAATTCAGAACAGTGATGACATATGTGACAGTAGCAGGCCTTTTTGTCCTCTGTATGAACTTCAAGCAGAGGTCTGAATTTGAATATTCCTCAAACATTTTCTTTGTCATGTCTGATATTAGCTGATGATCAAGGAAATTATTTTATGATAGTTAGGAAATAATCTTACATTTTCTCAGAACTGTTTTTATACAGCATCATTGCATATTTTTAAGATGATGCTATTATGTTTAGATGATTTTTCTATTAATTTATTCTAAGATAATTAACACATTCTCAATATTAGAGGCTCGTGGCTTTTATGGGTGGACTGCTTCTGTTCATAATTTAAAACGGGTAGTCTGCACTCCATACACTATCCTATAGATTCAAAGGGTGCCTTAGTAAGAGAATTGCTTGTCAGGTTATTGGAACCAAGAGCGGAATCCAAGGACAGCTCATGTCTGGTCCTCCACTCAGCTAAGTTCTCCTAGAACTAAGTTTTGAAGTACTTCAGGTTGACTTTAGTGGACACTGGTATAGGGAGAGTTATATTGGGAAGAAAATCAGGATGGTGGAAGGGTCTGACAGCTACATCAGCCAGGGTCTGGGGAGACTGGGTAGAGCCTGCATGCTATAGATTTCCTGGACCTTCCCACTAACAGAAAGGAAGCCAGATTTAACTTTTCTTTTAATTTTACAATTTTGTATCTGATTTACTAACTCCCCATGTCTGAATCTACACACTTAAATCAGGGGTCAGCAAAGTACTCCCCAAAGAGCAAATCCCACCCACAGCCTGTTTTTGTAAAGAGGCTTTATTAGTAGGGTGATGGTAGCCCCATAAAGATATGTCTACATCCTAACCCCCAGTACCTGTAAATGTGACCTTATTTGAAAATTGGCTCTTTATAGATATAATTAAGGATCTCAAGATGAAATCATCCTGGATTAGCTAATTGGACCCTAAAACCAATGACCAGGCTCCTTATAAGATATACAGTGGAGAGGCACAGAGAAAAGGAGACCACATGTCTCCTGAGATTGGAGTGATGCAGCCACAAAGCCCAGGGATGCTTGGAGGCACTAAAAGCAGGAAGAGGCAAGGAGCGCAGTCTCCATTAGAGCCTCCACAGGGAGTGCAGCCTTTTTGACATCCCGAGTTTAGATTTCTGGCATCAAGAACCTGATGAAATAAATTCCTGTTGTTTAAAGTGACCCAGTTGGGGCTTAGTTGTTACAGAATCCACAGAAAATAAATACCTACAGCCAAGCCCATCCGTGTGGGTATTGCCTACAAATGCTTTCACACTACAATGGCAGAGTTAAGCAGCTGCAACAGAGTACTGATGGTCCAACAATAATCTTTATCTAGCTCTTTACAAATATATTTGTCAGTGACTGCTCTAAGTCACTTTGTTTGTTATATGACCAGTAGTATGTGGCCATCTGCCACCCCCTGAACTATATGGTCATCATGAACTCCCGGCTATGTGGACTGCTGGTTCTGATGTCCTGGATCATGGGTGCCCTGAATTCCTTGGTACAAAGTTTAATTGTGTTGCGATTGTCCTTCTGTACAAACTTGGAAATTCCCCACTTTTTTTGTGAACTCAAAGAGGTGGTCCAATTTGCCTGTTCTGACACCTTTCTTAATAACATGGTGATGTATTTTGTATCTGTGCTATTGGCTGGTGGTCCCCTCGCTGGCATCATTTACTCTTACTCTAAGATAGTGTCCTTCATACGTGCAATCTCCTCAGCTCAGGGGAAGTATAAGGCATTTTCTACCTGTGCGTCTCACCTCTCAGTTGTCTCCTTATTTTATTGTACAAGCCTAGGAGTGTATCTCAGCTCTGCTGCTACCCACAGCTCACATTCAAGTGCTTCAGCCTCAGTGTTGTACACTGTGGTCACATCCATGCTGAACCCCTTCATCTACAGTCTCAGGAACAAGGACATAAAGAGGGCTCTGAAAAGATTCTATAGGATGGCAGGTACAAAGGGGACAATCATCCTGGGGTAAAAAGTGCCTTTGATTTTGGGGATCCAGGACTTACAACCAGAAATTGACTCTTTAATCACATTGTGTTTTTTAGATTTGCTCCTTTTATTTTTTTAAAACATATTTTTTTATTTTTATTTTTTTTTAATTTTAATAAATCTTTATTCAGATTATTACAATTGTTTCTCCTTTTTCCCCCCATAGCTCCCCTCCACCCAGTTCCCACCCTACCTTCTGCCCTTACCTCCCCCCCACTGTCCTCATCCATAGGTGTATGATTTTTGTCCAGTCTCTTCATGAACCCCCCATACCCCTTTCCCCCTGAGAATTATCAGTCCACTCCCTTTCTATGCCCCTGATTCTATTATATTCACCAGATTATTCTGTTCCTCAGGTTTTTAATTCACTTGATTTTTAGGTTCACTTGTTGATAGATATGCATTTGTTGTTCATAATTTTTATCTTTACTTTTTTCTTCTTCCTCTTCTTTAAGAATACCTTTCAGCATTTCATATAATACTGGTTTGGTGGTGATGAACTCCTTTAGCTTTTTCTTATCTGTGAAGCTCTTTATCTGCCCTTCAATTCTGAATGATAGCTTTGCTGGGTAGAGTAATCTTGGTTGTAGGTTCTTGCTATTCATCACATTGAAAATTTCTTGCCACTCCCGTCTGGCCTGCATAGTTTCTGTTGAGAAGTCAGCTGACAGTCGTATGGGTGCTCCCTTGTAGGTAACTAACTGTTTTTCTCTTTGTGCTTTTAATATTCTCTCTTTGTCTTTTGCTCTTGGCATTTTAATTATGATGTGTCTTGGTGTGGTCCTCTTTGGATTCCTTTTGTTTGGGGTTCTGTGCGCTTCCTGGACTTGTAAGTCTATTTCTTTCACCAGGTGGGGGAAGTTTTCGGTCATTATTCCTTCCAATAGGTTTTCAGTATCTTGCTCTCTCTCTTCTTCTGGCACCCCCATAATTCTGATGTTGGCACGCTTGAAGTTGTCCCAGAGTCTTCTTACACTATCTTCAACTTTTTGGATTTTTTTTTTTTTGCTTTTTGCTTTTTCGGTTGAGTGTTTTTTGCTTCTTTGTATTTCAATTCTTTGACTTGATTTTCGTGTTCCTCTAGTCTGTTTTTGGGTCTCTGTATAATATTTTTTATTTCAGTCAGTGTATGTTTAATTTCTAGTTGGTCCTTTTTCATATCTTTGAGGGTCTCGTTATATTTATCGGCCTTTTCTAGGATATTCTTAAAAAGCCTTATAACCGTGGTTTTGAATTCTATATCCAGTCATTTGTTTTCCTCCATTTCTTTCGTTTGTGATCTGATTCTTTGACGCTGCATTTTCACTGCTTCCCTGAGTTGGTAAGGTAGATTTGTGTGCTAGGTTTCCAATATGGCCCAGTGGGTCTGCCTCCCCAGTTAACCTGAGGTGGACACTCTTGGTGCACCCCTTTGTGGACTGTGTGTACAGCCTTGTTGTAATTAAGTCTTGATTGTTGTTGGTATCACTGGGAAGAATTGACCTCCAGGCCAGTTGGCTGTAAGGATCAGCTGTGTCTATGCTGGGAGAAGTTCGGTGCTGGAGACAGCCTTATAGGATTAGACTTGCCAAATTGCAATAGCCTCTGTGCTCAGCTTGGATGGGGTGGAGTGTCAGTCTTGGCTTCCCGTCAGCGTTGCCCTTGCGCGCACGTGCGCGCCTTCAGACCTCTGCCTTCCCCGGCTCCCGAGTCTCCGCCCGAGAGTACAGACTCCCCCCACAAGAGCGTGGGTCCCCAGGGGCTCGCCTGGAACTGGGGTCCAGTGCTGTCAGAACTGGGGCTCAGTGCAGTCTGGAGCCTCCGACTCCCTTCCACTAGGGAAAGCCTGTGGCAACCTCCGCAGCCTTTGTGCGCACTGGCACGCGCGCGCCTTTAGTCCTCCGCCTTCCCTGGCTCCCGAGTCTCTGTCTGAGAGTCCAGATTCCCCCCACAAGAGCGTGGGTCCCCAGGGGCTCGCCCAGAACTGGGGTTCAGTGCAGTCAGAACTGGGGTTCAGTGCGGTCGGGGGCTTTCTTCCCCCTTCCGCCAGAGAAAGTCAGCCATGCTCTCAGCCGCCCTTCCTCTCTGTGCGCACAAAGACCCTTTGCCGTACCTCCAATTCTCTGTGAGCTTTTCTCTTTCCTTCTAGTTGTAGAATTTTCACTCAGCCAGCTTTCCTGTGGTTCTGGATGGTGTCCGTTCTGTCTTTTAGTTATAGTTTTGAAATTGTTGTGCGAGGCAGCAGTTTAGGTGCTTACCTATGCCGCCATCTTGGTTTTCTCCCTTAAAACGTATTTTTATGATTTCAGAGAGGAAGGGGGAAGGAGAGAGAGAAACATCAACGATGAGAGAATAGTATTGATTGCCTGCCTCCTGCATAGCCCCTCCAGAGGATTGAACCCACTACCTGGGCATGTGCCCTGACCGGAAATCCAATGGTGACCTCCTGGGTCATAGGTTGACACTCAGCCACTGAGAAACATAGGCCAGGCCAGACTTGTTCCTTTTATTCTGTCCTTGAATTTCCTTTGTTTGTTTAAACTGCTCTATACAATTTAAGAAACCAATTTATTAAGCTTCCTGCTTTGTCTGTTATATAGACAGCTTTTTCCTTTGTCATTTTTTAACCTTCACAAAGTTTTTCCCAACATTGGTCAGAAATAGTGAGAAGTTTTCATTTACTTCACTAGAAACATTGATATCTTAAGAAAAAATTTTCTCAAATGACATATATCATTGTAACTAATTTGTTCTGTTTTGTAGGTAGAATAGTAGTAAGTGGTATTACTCATGTAGAAAAACTGCACTTGGCTACCTAAACCATTATATAATTTCATTCCATAAAATCTGAAGCCTCAGTTTTCACCATGTGTTCCTCATTCTCTGTACATTGGTACATTAACTGCTCTTCCTAATATTATAGATTTTATCATTGTTCCCTATAAGTCTCTGTCTATTGATAGTGATGCAATAGGATAGGAATGCCTGGCCACTGGCCTGGTTTCAACTGCTTGTTCCTCAGACGAGAGTCAAAGTCCTGGGTGGATGGACTCTTGTGGTCCTTCTTATAATTACAACAACCATCATGGAACTATGAAAACGTAAGGTTTATTACTCACAGGTCCTATACGTCCAAAAGCCACAAGGGAGCTGTGTGTATGCATGTGTGTGTGTGAAAGAGAGAGAGAGAGAAATGGGCTTGGGCTGAAGGACTCTGCCTGTATTGGGGACCAAGGGCAGGATGGCTATGGTTTTGTGGGTTTGCTTTTTTAAAATGTATCTTTATTATTATTATTATTTTTAATTTTTTTTATTAAGGTATTATATGTGTACATATCTTACCATTTCCCCCCCCACCCCACTCCCATACATGCCCTCACCCCCCAATGTTTTGCATACGTTGGTTACTCTTATATGCATGCATATAAGTCCTTCAGTTGATCTCTTATTTCCCCAACCTCTCCCTAACTGTCCCGCTGTAATTTGACAGTCTGTTTGATGCTTTACTGCCTCTGTATCTATCTTTTTGTCATCAGTTTATAATGTTTTTCATTATCCCCAAATGAGTGAGATCATGTGGTATTTTTCTTTCATTGACTGGCTTATTTCACTTAGCATAATGTTCTCTAATTCCATCCAGGTGCCTACAAATGGTAATAATTCCATCTTTTTTATGGCAGCATAGTATTCCATTGTGTAGATGTACCATAGTTTTCTGATCCAGTCATCTGCTGAAGGGCACCTAGACTTTTCAAAATCTTAGCTATTGCAAATTGTGCTGCTATGAACATAGGGGTGCATATATCCTTTCTGATTGGTGTTTCTAGTTTCTTAGGATATATTCCTAGGAGTGGGATTACTGGGTCAAATGAGAGTTCCATTTTCAGTTTTTTGAGAAAACTCCATACTGTTCTCCACAGTGGCTGCACCAGTCTGCATTCCCACCAGCAGTCCACGAGGGTTCCTTTTTCTCCACATCCTCGCCAACTGTTGTCGTTTGTTGATTTGTTGATGATAGCCATTCTGACAGGTGTGAGATGGTATCGCATTGTCGTTTTGATTTGCATCTCTCGGATAATTAGTGACTTTGAGCATGTTTTCACGTGTCTCTTGGCCTTCCTTCTGTCTTGTTTCGAAAGATTTTATTTATGTCCGTTACCCATTTTTTTTATTGGATCATTTATCTTCCTATTATTAAGTTGTATAAGCTGCCTGTAGATGTTGGAGATTAAACCTTTATCAGCGATAACATTTGCAAATATGTTCTCCCATACAGTGGGGTTTCTTATTGTTTTGTTGATGGTTTCTTTTGTTGTGAAAAAGCTTTTTATTTTGATGTAGTCCCATTTGTTTATTTTCTCTTTGGCTTCCGTTGCCCTAGGAGCAGTATCAGTGAAGAAGTTCTTTCGGCATATGTCTGAGATTTCTCTGCCTGAGGATTCCTCTAGTATTTTTATGGTTTCCCGTCTTATGTTTAAGTCCTGTATCCACATTGAGTTTCTTTTTGTGTATGGTGTAAGTTGGTGATCTAGTTTCATTTTTTTGGGTGTATCTGTCCAATTTTCCCAACACCATTTGTTGAAGAGACTGTCTTGACTCCATTGTATATTCATGCCCCCTTTGTCAAATATTAATTGCACATAGTGGTTTGGGTCGATATCTGGATTCTTTATTCTATTCCATTGATCTATATGTCTGTTCTTGTGCCAGTACCAGGCTGTTTTGAGGACAGTGGCTTTGTAATACAGCTTGAAATCTGGTATTGAGATCCCTCCTACTTTATTCTTCTTTCTCAGGATTGCTGTGGCTATTCGGGGTCTTTTTTTATTCCAGATGAATTTTTGGAGAGTTCTTTCTAGGTCTGTGAAATATGCCGTGGGTATTTTAATGGGAAGTGCATTGAATCTATAGATTGCTTTGGGTAGTATGGACATTTTAATGATGTTGATTCTACCAATCCATGAACATGGTATGTTCTTCCATCTGTTTACTTCTTCCTCTATCTCTTTTTTTCAGTGTCCTGTAGTTTTCCGCGTATAGGTCTTTTACCTCCTTGGTTATGTTTATTCCTAAGTATCTTAATTTTTTTGGTGCGATGGTAATTGGGATTGCTTTTTTAGTCTCTCTTTCTGTAAGTTCACTATTGGTGTACAGAAATGCCATAGATTTTTTGGTGTTAATTTTGTATCCTGCTACACTGCCGAATTGATTTATTAAGTCTCTTAGTATTTTGATGGAATTTTTTTGTTTTTTTATGTACAATATCATGTCATCTGCAAATAAGGTCAGCTTTACTTCTTCTTTTCCAATTTGAATGCCTTTTATTTCTTCTTCTTGTCTAATTGCAATGGCTAATACTTCCAGTACTATGTCGAACAGGAGTGGTGAGAGTGGGCATCCTGTCTTGTTCCTGTTCTTATGGGAAATGGTTTTAGTTTTTGCTCATTGAGTATGATGTTAGCTGTGGGTTTATCATATATAGCTTTTATTATGTTGAGGTATGATCCTTCTATTCCCACCTTGTTGCGAGTTTTATCAAGAAAGTGTGTTGGATTTTGTCAAATGCTTTTTCTGCATCAATTGATATGACCATGTGATTTTTATCTCTCACTTTGTTTATGTGATGTATCACATTTATTGATTTGCGGATATTGTACCATCCTTGCATTCCTGGGATAAACCCTACTTGGTCATGGTGTATGATCTTTCTGATGTACTGCTGGATCCGATTTGCTAGAATTTTGTTGAGGATTTTGGCATCTATGTTCATGAGGGATATTGGCCGTAACTCTCCTTCATTGTGTTGTCTTTATCTGGTTTTGGTATTAGGGTGATGCTGGCTTCATAGAAGGAGCTTGGAAGTGTTCCTTCCTCTTGAATTTTTTGGAATAGTCTGAGGAGGATAGGTTTTAGTTCTTTCTTGAATGTTTGGTAAAACTCCCCTCTGAAGCTGTCTGGCCCTGGGCTTTTGTTTGCTGGAAGGTTTTTGATGACTCCTTCGATTTCTTCCATAGTTATTGGACTATTGAGATGTTTAGATTCTTCCTGATTGAGTTTTGGAAGGTTATATTTTTCTAGGATTATGTCCATTTCCTCCAGGTTGTCCAGTTTGTTGGAATAGAGTTGTTCATAGAACTTTTTAACAATCCTTTGTATTTCTGTGGGGTCTGTGGTTACTCCACCTCTTTCCTTTTTTATTTTTGTTCATTTGGGTCCTCTCTCTTTGCTTCTTGGTGAGCCTGGCTAGAGCTTCATAAATCTTGTTTATCCTTTTAAAGAACCATCTCTTGGTTTTGTTGATCTTTTGTATTGTTTCTTTGGTCTCTATGTCATTTATCTCTGCTCTGATCTTTATTATTTCCATCCTTCTGCTTACACTGGGCTTTTCTTGTTGCTCTTTTTCTAACTCTTTGAGTTGTATGGTTAGGTAATTTATTACCATTGTTTCTTGTTTTTTTGCAGTAGGCTTGTAGAGCTATGAACTTCCCTCTCAAGACTGCTTTCGCTGTGTCCCATAGATTTTGGATTGTAGTGTTTTCATTGTCATTTGTTGTCATGATGTTTTTTATTTCTTCCTTGATCTCTCTGGTAACCCAGTCATTGTTTAATACCATGCTGTTTAGTCTCCATGTGTTTGATTTCTTTGGATTGTTTTGATTGTAGTTGATTTGCAGTTTTATGCCACTGTGGTCTGAGAAGATGCTTGATATGATTTCTATCTTCTTGAATTTGAAAAGACTTTGCCTATGTCACAACATATGGTCTATCTTTGAAAATGACCCATGTGCACTTGAGAAGAATGTATATTCTGTGGCTTTGAGGTGAAATGTTCTGAAGATGTCAACTAATTCCATCTGGTCTAGTGAGTCATTTAGGATTGATGTTTCTTTGCTGATTTTTTGTTTAGAGGATTTGTCCAATGGTGATAGTGGGGTATTAAAGTCTCCTACTATGATTATATTTCTGTCAATCTCTCCCTTGATATCCTCCAGGAGTTTTTTATGTATTTGGGTGCTCCTGCATTGGGTGCATATATGTTTACCAGAGTTATTTCTTCTTGTTGGATTGCTCCCTTTAGTATTATGAAGTGGCCTTCCTTATCTCTTGTTATGTCCTTCACTTTGAGATCTAATTTGTCAGATATAAGTATTGCTACCCCACCTTTTTTTCATTTCCATTCGCCTGAAAAACCTATTTCCATCCCTTCACCCTCAGTCTGTGTGCGTCTTTTTTTCTGAGGTGGGTTTCTTGTAGACACTAGATATATGGGTCTTGTTTTCTTATTCAATCTGTTACCCTATGTCTTTTGATTGGGGCATTTAATCCATTTACACTTAAAGTTATTATTGATAAGTACTTGTTTGTCGCCATTTTTATTCTTTAGCCCTGTGTTCCTTCTTCGCTTCCTATTTCTTTTCTTTTCTTTCTTTCTTTTTTTATAGCAGACCCTTTAGCATTTCTTGCATTTCTGGTTTGGTGATAATAAATTCCCTTAGTCCTTTTTTGTCTGTGAAGCTCCTGATTTCACCTTCAATTTTGATTGATAGCCTTGCTGGGTACAGTATTCTTGGATTCAGACCCTTCTTTTGCATGACTTTGTATATTTCATTCCATTCCCTTCTGGCCTGAGGAGTTTCTGTTGAGAAATCAGTTGCTAGTCTGATGGGGGTTCCTTTGTAGGTAACTTTCTGTCTACTTTTGCTGCTTTTAAGATTCTTACTTTGTCGTTGGTGTTTGTCAATTTAATTATGATGTGCCTTGGCATCGATCTTTTGGGGTTCATTTTGCTTGGAACTCTGTGAGCTTCTTGGATTTGTGTGGGTTTTTTCTTCCCTATATTAGGGAATTTTTCTGTCATTATCTCTTCAAACAGGTTTTCTATTCCTTGCTCAGCTTCCTTTCCTTCTGGAACCCTTATTATGCGGATGTTGTTTTGTTTCATGTTGTCCCAAAGTTCCCTTAGGCTCTCCTCTTGCCTTTTAACTTTTTTTTCTAGAAGTTGCTCTACTTGGGTATTCTTTCCCATCTTGTCTTCTAGCTCACTGATGCAGTCCTCTGCTTCTTCTAGTCTACTCCTGATGCTTTCTATTGAGTTCTTTACAGCAGCGATGTCATTTTTCATTTCTTCTTGGTTCTTCTTCATTTCCTCTTGGTTCTTGCTCATATTGTCGAATTTGTCTTCCATTCTTTTCAGCCACCTTATGACCATTTCTCTGAATTCTTTCTCTGGAAGGTTGTTTGCCTCCATTTCATTTACTTTCTTTTCTGGTGACGCCTGCTTTTCTTTCATATGCGGGCTGTTTCTTTGTCTCCCTATGGTCTCTCTTCTCTGGATGTCTGGTTATGTAGTTCTCTCTCTCCTGCATTGATTTAAAGGCACAAAATATAGCACTACCAGGTACAACACACAAGGCACTGTATTCACGATATTAATAATCTCCAATAAAGGTGACCACCATGGAAAGGCAAATTTGGGGATAGAAGAGAAAGAAGAAGAGGAAAAAGAAAGAAAGGGAAAAAAAAGTAGTGTTAAAAGGAAATTGGGAAAAGGAAAAAAAAAGTAAGAAAGAGAAGAAAGAGACTAAGAGAGAAAGGGTAACAAACTATATATATGGGGATAAAACTCCAATAGAACAATTACTAATCCCAGCAAATTCCAGCAACAAGTACCTGGGGATTAATACAAACTACAACACCAACTAATATTGAGTGAGGCAAGGGAAAACAGTCTCACAAAACAAGCAAAAAAATAAACAAACAAAAGAAGAATAAGCAAAACCATCTCACCAAAAAGCATAAAAATTCAATATAATCAACATTCAAGCAAACAACAACAAAAAACAGAGAGAAAAACAATTTTTTGGATAGTTAAGACAGTGAAGAGAGAGGTGTGTATGGACTTGGAGCAGGGGATTGGAGATTAGATATGTAAGTAGGGTGAAATTTTAACAGGGGGTAAACAGAAAGAATAGGGAAAATCTAAAGCAGGAAAGGGGTAAGATAAACAGGACACTGAAAAGGGGAAGGTTAGGAAGAGTGTGATGGCATAAAGGTAGAGTTGTGATAAAGTAAAACAATGCTAAAGGAAAGATGAAAATGGAATGTAGAACACTAATCCCAAAGTAAAATGAAGAGAAAATAAAATGACACTTAAAAAAAAAAGATAAAATAGCAGTAGTAATGATACGGATTGAAAATAAAAATGTAATAATTAAAAATGTAAAATAAAGTGAGGAAAAAAGAAAAAAATTAGTTTCTTGAGTAAAAGATGCAAAAAAATGAAAAAAAATGTGGAATAGTGAAGGTCATTCACTTCCTCTGTTGTTCTGTTGTTCTGTTTCTCAGTCAGGACAGTATTGCAGTTGCTTGCATTACACTGCTCTTCAGTGTTGTAAGCCAGTCCTGATTTTAAGCAGGCGGTATGTCTTAATTTCTCGTATTCCTTTATTTTTGATTACACAAGAGTCAATTTGTGATTCACCCCCTGGATGGCAGTGTTTCTGGATTGACTTCCGGGTCTATCTATGGCCTCTCTAGGCAGTGTTAGAGCCTTCTTTCCCTGTGGCACTCACTACCGGTTTGTGGGAGTGGGCTGCCTCAGAGCTGGCTCTCCGAAGGTCACTCCCTGCTCCGATCCCCAGGTTCCAGAAAAACAACTTTCCCCTGAAGTCTCCAAGGGTGTCCCCAGCTGGGTGATCCTATGTATTGGGCTTGGTAATCAGAAGCAAGGATTTGAAGAGGAAAAAGCCCAATTGTGCGAACAATGGTTCTGCGCGCAAGTCTAAGCAGCTAGCACACCTTTGAAATTCTTAGGGTGTCCCTGCACATCAGATCAAAATGGGTTGCTTTTTAGAGATCCCTTCTGTTAGCAGCTCTGAGGACCCCCTTCCACATTCATGGATCACGCCAGCCCCAACAGGCACGGATTTTTCTAGGCACAGACTTCCCTTGTCCTCCAGCTCACGCAAAACGTGCGTTCCTCTCTCCCGCCGGGACCAGAGACCTCACCTTATCCCAGGCGAAATCTGACCTTTCCGTGGTGGAGTGCAGAGCTCCTCTGAATCCGTGTGTTTGCGCCAATTGGGGACCGGTGTTCTGGGGCTCACACCTGTTCTGTGGGTGCCGCAGTTGTGGATCTGTATCTTTATTATTGAAAGTATTACAGATGTCCTCCTTCCCTGCCCCACCGCCAACCCCAGTCCTGTCTCTCCTCCCCTCCCCAGGCCTTCACCCCACTATTATCTGTGTCCATGGGTTATTTACATATTCATATAAGTTCTTTGGTTATTTTTTTCTTCCCCCACCTTCCCTTTGAAGATCCACAGTCTGTTGTATACTTCCATGTCTCTGGATCTATTTTTTTTGGCACTTTATTTTGTTCAAGGATTTCACATATAAGTGGGATCATGTGATACTTATCTTTCTCTGACTGACTTATTTCACTTAGCATAATACTTTCCAGGCCCCTCCATGCTATTTCAAAGGGTAAGAGATCCTTCTTTTTCACAACTGCATAGTATTCCATTGTGTAAATGTACCACTTTTTTTTTTTTTTTTTTTTATCCATTCTTCAACGGATGGGCACCTGGGCTATCTCCAGATCTTAGCTATTGTAAATAATGCTGCTGTGAACATGGAGGAACATATATTCTTTCTTTTTTATATATTAAATATATTTTTATTGATTTCAGGGAGGAAGGGAGAGGGAGACAGAGATGGAAACATCAGTGATGAGAATCATTGACTGGCTACCTCCTGCATGCCCCCTACTGGGGATAGAGCCTGCAACCAAGGCATGTGCCCTTGACCAGATTTGAACCCAGCTCTGCACTCCACCAAGGAAAGGTCAGATTTTGCCTGGGATAAGGTGAGGTCTCTGGTCCCAGCGGGAGAGAGGAACGCATGTTTTGCGCAAGCTGGAGGACAAGGGAAGTCTGTGCCTAGAAAAATCCGTGGTGTTTGGGCTGGCGTGATCCGTGAATGTGGAAGGGGGTCCTCTATCTACTGAGCCAAACCAGCTAGGGCCATATAATCTTTCTGATTAGTATTTCAGATGTCTTAGGCTATATTCCTAGAACTGGATCACTGCGTCAAATGGCAGTTCCATTTTAAATTTTTTTTGAGGAAACTCCACACTGTTTTCCACCATGGCTGTACCAGTCTGCATTCCCACCAGCAGTGTACTAGGGTTCCCTTTTCTCCACATCCTTATAAGCACTTGTTGCTAGTTGATTTATTGATAGTAGCCATTATGGCAGGTGTGAGGAGGCACCTCATTTTGGTTTAATTTGCATCTTTCTGATGATTAGTGATGTTGAAGATTTTCTCATATGACGCTTGGCCATTTGTGTGTCCTTCTTTGGAGAAGTGTCTATTTAGGTCTTCTGTCCATTTTCTGATTGGGCTGTTTGTCTTCCTTTTGTTGAGTTGTATGAGTACTTTATATATTTTGGGTTTGCTTTTTATTTAAGACCCAAGAACAGAAATTAAGGCAAGAGAAGGAAAAGCAGGGTCATTCATGTGGTCAGTTGTCTAGGTTACTCAGGATTTACAAAAGGGGAATTTTATAACATGTTAATTCTTGTGTAAATATCACAAAAATTCTGTGTCTGTTCCTGTGTGTAATTCCAAATGAACTTTGCTCCCTAGATATATTTATTGTCTAATGTGAAGTTTCTCCCTTTGTTTGTTTTGAAAATGTTTCTAATTAAAAATAAAATTGCATATATTAATTATTCCAAAACAAAATCATTAAATTTAAAATAAAAGGGGAACTTCATGGGTGAAGATAATATGAGTGCTTGTGTAGTAGCTGTGTCATGCATCTGGCAAAATGATTATTTGTGATGGATGTATTTGAAAGCTTAGTCAAACACTCTACTGTACTTTATACCTAATTTCCAGGTTTCATTGTCTTATTTAGCTGAGTATCCAGAAAAGATACCATAGTTACTGGCAAAAATAGATGATCAAATATTTCTCTTCCCGTAGAGTCTACTTGGAAACATACGTGAGTGGAACAGAGACAAGAAGAGCAGTGAGGTAGTGTATGTATGACATTCTGAGCTAAAGATGAGGTGAAGCTCCTGAGGCTTCAGAAGGGAGGAAGGACATTGCAGGACAATGAGAAGAGCAGGCATTTAGTAATTAGAAATTTGCCCTGCCCCATATATAGGTCATAAATGTTATCTCTGATGATAACTTTTATTATTGGCAAAACCCAAAATTTAAATTCTTTAAGGGAGAAGTAAAAGATTTTCTTGGACTCCCAGGGTCTCAGTTGCCTTCAGCTCAAAAATAATCCAAGTACATGTCTTGGGGTGACTCATTCTGAACCCTTACAGTAGTGACCCAGTTTCATTCTTTTGCCTGTGGTTGTCCCATTTCCCCAGCACAGTTTATTGGAGATACTGTCCTTTCCTCATTTAACATTCTTGGTTCCTTTCTCCTAAATTAATGACCTTATTTGTGTGGGTTTATTTCTTGGTTCTCTATTCTTTTCCATTGATCCATGTGTCTGTTTTTGTGCCAGTACCAAACTGCTTTCATTACTATAGCTTTATAATAGGGTTTGAAATCCGGGAATGGGTTGCCTCCAGCTTTGTTTTGTTTTCTCAGAATTGCTTTGGTTAATCAGGATCTTATGTGGTTTCACATAAATTTTAGGTTTGTTCTATTTTTGTGACAAAATGACTCTTCAGCCCTCAGGTGTTAAGACAGTGGAATTCTATTTCTAAATGCTACTGACTTATACATATAAAGTACCTCCCATCCAGCAAGGTTGAGATCTTGCTGGTCTCATAACTGGTCAAGGTGGCCATAGTAGCGGCCAATCAGTTGCCCTAGGTTGGGATCTGCCTCTGAATGTGGTTGCATAATTGGTGGAATGCTATCTTAGAAATAAGAACACCATTTCATGCACTGCTATAGCAGCAGCAGAAGAACGAATACTGATTAGGAGAACAGACTCTGGAGCTAAGTAGCCTGTGTTTGTGCCCCAGTTTCAGCACTTACTAGCTTTGTGACCTTGGGCAATTTGCTTAACCTTCAGGTTCCTCAATTTTCTCAATTTTACTTAATAAAGTTATTGTGCCAGTTAGTGATTTTCGTATATCAAATTGCCTTAGTACTCCATAACTTAAAGTGTGTAAGTAGGGATCACTGGCTAGATCTGGACTTTCTTATACTTCTGGTCAGGGCAGTGGTTCGGCTGACCTTGGATGAGTCTCTCACACAGTTTTGGATTGACTGGTGGTAGGCTTGTAGGCTTGTCTAGTGGCTTCAGGTGGAACACTGGGGCTGGAGGCTTATTCCAGATGGTCTGGGCTTGTTTACACAGCCATGGCTGTATTCCAAGAGACAGATGTGTGCAAGGCTCAGAATTAGCCCAACATCACTTCTACCACATTATCCTGGTCAAAGAAACCCATAAGATTCAAGTGGTGGGCAAACAGACTCAATCTGTTTTTTTGGGAGGGAAGGTCATATTACAAAGTGCAAGAATACAAGGAGTCCATTGATAAGGATCATTGATGCAATCAATCCCCATCATTGTTAATCTAGTCTATTAGCTTTCTTTGGTAAAGGCATTTGCGTTGAAATTTCACAGTAAGTAGAAGAAAAAAAAATCTAAAGTCAATTTGGTGATTCTGCTCCATTAACAGATCTAGTGAATTCCCAATTTCATAAAATTGAAACCAAGCCAGAATCCCTTCTCAACCAAATCCCCTACCTGTAATGTCTCATTTGCAAGTAAACAGACCTGAGATCCTTTTCTTTATATTTATCAAAGTAACTTTTTCAGATATAAATCAGGGTCTTGTGGCACTAGTCCAGGGGTGGGCAAACTTTTTGACTCGAGGGCCACAATGGGTTCTTAAACTGGACCGGAGGGCTGGAACAAAAGCATGGATGGAGTGTTTGTGTGAACTAATATAAATTCAAAGTAAACATCATTACATAAAAGAGTACGGTCTTTTTTTTTATTTCAATAGTTTTATTCATTTCAAACATTTTAAAAAGAAGAATGTAAACACTAATTATTATAATTTGAAACTTCAAAAAATGGAGGAATCATAGCACAATAACATACCTTATATTGAAGATGGCAAAGGCAAAATAAAATTTCCTAACAAAGGAAAGGTACAAAAGCCTTTCAAATTAAACTTAAATATAATAAAATAATTTAAAACTAAAACAAATAGAAAAGAACAAAATGTGTAAACAGTAAATTAAACATTTTCTTTAGTGCAACTTCCAAATTATGCCCGGGATGTAGATGTAGATGGCAATATAGACTGGGTTGAAAGGTTTTTGGTCTTTAAAACAACTTTAGTGGGAACAGTGTTGTTGGTCTCCTTTTTAGCTAATGCTCTGATACTGTGCTCTCCAAGGGCGTGTCTCCCTACATCACCACGATAACATGTCTACGCATTCCCAGGGTGATGTCGGGGGACGCGTCCACGGGCATTACAAGGAGCCTCTGGAAGATTGAGAGGTTGTTCCTTCTACTGAATGGGCGGATATAAATCTGCCCACTAAGAAGAACGAGCTGCGGCCATGTTTCCCGACGTTGCCTTGTTAACACTGCTGCTGGTGAAGGAGCGGGCGGGAGAGCAAGAGAACCCTACGCTCTTTCAGCTCCGCAGGCCTGATAGAACAGTCGAACAGGCCGGATCTGGCCCGTGGGCTATAGTTTGCCCATGGCTGCACTAGTCCCTGCTCTGGAATCTGTGATAACATAGTGACATATACCTTGAGTTGGTTTTATAAAAACTAAAATGTTCTACTAGATAAAAAACCAGTGACTCTCATGGACCACAGTCACATAAACCCCAGACTAGCTGACTTTGGATGACTGATGATCACAACTCCTAAAATATCTCATTGTAACACCTGCTCCAACCAATCAGAATATACACATGAGCTGATCACCCATTGACCACTACCCCCAATTTCACCCATTAAAACCAACTGCCAGTAAAAGAATCAGGAGTTCAAGTTTTGAGCACTAGCTTTTCCATTCTCCTTGCACGATGAACCCAATAAAGTGCATCTAATCTCTCCACTAGAAATCCCATGTTCAGTGTGTGTGACTCACCTGGTGCCTGGAGGACAAACTCTGCAGTTACAGGATTAAATGTGGTTCTGACTTTGAGGTCTTTGTGCGTTAATATAGGAAATGTAATTCATTACTAAAATTAAGGTCAACCTTCTACGTTACGTTGTTGTATCTAAATTTCTAAATTATTTTAGTTTCATATTAATTTAATCATTCATTCTTTAATTTCTATTGTCACCAAATTTCTTTAAAATTTTCTGTCAACATTAAAGGTGAGAATATTAGTGTGTCTGTGTTATGTCTTTGTGTGTTGTGTTTATTTGAAAGAAAATCACATACAAATGTACATACATGCATATGTATATACACTTCCTACCTATGGAAAAGTGATTAGACATACTCTATGTTTAAAAAACATTTTCTTTATTTCTACCAATATCTACCAGAATTAGGATTATTATTCCACATCACCAGCAGAAATAAGGACACAGAGGAAGAGGCTAATTACATTTTTTACAATTATATAACAAAGATTAAAGCTTTTGTGTTTTTTTGAGTTATGTATATGAACCTGTGCAGTATGTACTCTTAATTTTTGCATAACTCCTTTAACTCAGAAATATTGCTGTTAACTATGTTTAGTTTATTTTGTTATTATACTCCAATAAATTATTTAAAAAATTAATTAGAACCAATAAATAGGTTCAACAATGATACAAAATAAATATATAATAATCATTTGCATCTATATGAACAGTTAGAAGAGATATTAAAAGCACAATGCCATTTCTTTTTTAATTTAATTTTTTATAGTATTACAAATAATAGTACATATATCTCCTTTTTTTTCCCCATTGACCTTTCCCCAATTGCATCAAAAAGAATTAAATACCTAGAAATAAACTATAAAACATTGCTAAAAATATTGAAAGAAGTAGAAATAAATGGAAAGATATTCTGTGTTTAATATTGTTAATGTCCATACTATTGTTACAGAGAAAACCACAGGCCCAAAATGGCATCACTCCAGTTACAAACCCATGATGCTAAATCTAGATTTCATACTGGATTTAATGGAAGTTTCAACCTCTCTCAGAGCTTAATTTTAATCAACCAGCCTTGAATTTCTGGTCAAGCACCAGTAAGGTAATCTGTCAGGTGGGTCCTCCCCAACCCTCACTGAAAGAAGAGGGAATCTGTATGATAGAAATCCTTCCTCTCCTCTTCCCCCAAATAAAAAATGTCATGGCCCCAAATAATCCTTCCCCCCCTCTGTTTTAATAGCTCCTTTGTCCCTCCCACTTTCCTATAAAAACCTTCTATTTTGTACATCCCCTCTGAGCTCCTCTTTAGTTGCCAGATAGGAACTTTTACGTCTCCCTTAAAGAATTTAAATTTTGAATAATAAGATTTATCATCAGAGATAACATTTTGTGACCTATATCTAGGGCAGGGCAAATTTCTAATTACTGAGCATCTTTTCTTCTTATTGTCCTAAATGTCCTTCCTCCCTTCTGTAGCTCCAGGTGCTTTACCTCATCTTTAGCTCAGAATGTCATATAAACGTTACCTCACTGTCTCTTTCTGTCTGTGAACCTCTCATGTAAGTAGAAGTTAGAGATAGATATTTGGTAATCAAGTTTTGCCAGTAACTATGGTAGTTCATGACTGTTCCCTATAAATCTCAGTCTATTGATAGTGATGCAATAGGGTAGGTATGCCTGGGCACTGGCTTGGGTCTTACTACGTTTTTCTGAGACCAATTCCTATGTGACTAGATGGACACTTATGGTCCTTATTATAATTACCACAATTGGACCCTCAGCTAAATAAGACAATAAAACCTGGAAATTATGTATGAAATACAGGAGCATGTTTGTAGCACAAGTACCTGACTAAGTTTTTTCAAAGACAATCATCTTAGATAATCATATTGCCAGATGTACGACAGTGCTATTACATAAACACTCGTGCTGCCGCCACCCACGAAGTTCTCCTTTTATGTTTAATTTGACTTGGAACTTGAAATATATGCAATTTTATTTTTAATTAGAAACAATTTCACTACAAGCAAAGGAAGGAAGGTCACATTAAACAATGGATATATCTCGGAAGCAAAGTTTATATGGAATTAAACACAGAATTTTTGTGATTTTCACACAAGATTAACATATTATGAAATTCCCCTTGTAGAAAACCCTGAGTAATCTAGATAACGGACCACAGGGGAGAGCCTGCTTTTCCTTCCCCTGCCCTAATTCCAACTCTCTGGTGTGGTATTTGGGCATGCTGGACCTTTGAGTAATAAAACTTTCATGTTCATAGTTCCGTGATGGTTGTTGAAATCAGAAGGACCATAAGGATCCATCTGGTCACAACATTGACTCTGATCTGAGGAACAAGTTGTAAGACCCAGGCCAGTGCCCAGGCATTCCTATCCTATTCCATCACTATCAACAGACTGAGACTTCTAGGGAACAATCATAAAGTCTACAGTATCAGGAAGATCAGTTAAGATATTGATGTATAAAAATGAGGTACACATGGTGAACACAGAACAAATTACATACAATGATATAAGTTATTGGAGAAGAAATTAAGATATCATTGTTGCCAGTGAATTAAATGAAAACTTCCAAATATTTCTGATCAAGGTTGGAAAAAACTTTGTGAAGGTAAAAAAGAAAAAGGGAACAAATGTCTACATAACAAAGCAGAAAGCTTAATAAAATGGTTACTTAAATTGTATAGGAGAATTGAAACAAACAAAGGAAATTCAAGGACAGAATACAACGAACAAGTCTGAAAACTACAATCTGATGAAAGAATCTCAATTTCTGGTTTTGGTTCTTGGAGCACTTTTTCTACCTCAGGATGATTGTCTGTTTTGTACCTGCCATCCCATAGAATCTTTTCAGGGCCATCTTTATGTCTTTGTTTCTCAGACTGCAGATGAAGGGGTTCAGCATGGGTGTAACCACATCATACATCACTGAAGCTGCATCACTTGAGTGTGCATTATGGGTAGCAGCAGAGCTGAGATACACTCCTAGGCTTGTACCATAAAATAAGGACACAACTGAGAGGTGAGATGCACAGGTAGAAAATTCTTTATACTTCCCCTGTGCTGATGGGATTCCACAAATGGAGGACATTATTTTAGAGTAAGAGTAAATGATACCAGCGAGGGGACCAGCACCTAGTAGTATAGCTGCAAAATAAATCACCATGTTATTAAGAAAGGTGTCGGAAAAGGCAAGTTGGAAGACCTGTTGGATTTCACAAAAATAGTGGGCAATCTCAAAGTCAGTACAGAAGGACAGCTGCAATACCATTACGCTTTGTAAGAGGGAATTCAGGCCACTCATGATCTAGGAAACCAGAACCAGCAGTCCATAGTCCTGGGGTTCATGATGACCATGTGGTGCAGGGGGTGGTAGATGGCTACAAAGTGGTCATAGGCCATCACAGTCAAGAGAAAGTTATCCAACCCTTCAAATAGTATGATAAAATACGTCTGGGTGATGCAGCCTTCATAGGTGATGGCTTTGCTCTGTGTCTGCATGTTCACCAGCATCTTTGGGACGGTGGTGGAGGTGAAACAGATGTCTACCAAGGACAGGTTGGAGAGGAAGAAGTACATGAGTGTGTGGAGGTGGAGTCTGAGCTGACAGCCAGGATGATGAGCAGGTTTCCGAACACAGTGATCAGGTACATGGAGTGGAAAAGCCCAAATATGAGGGGCTGCAGTGCTTGTTCCTCTGAAAATCCCAGAAGAAGTAATTCTGAAATTGGGGTATCATTTCCTTGTCCCATGTGGTGTAGGTGACTTGCAGGAAAGAAAAAATAGCACAATCATTTTTTAAACAATTGGCTATTACTAACACAATTGAAATGCTACAATTATATTTTGCAGCAAAGCAATCAATATCTATTTTTTCAACATGTCATCCCCTTTAAGACACACACCCCAACCCATGACATCTCTGATTGGGAATTTCTGTCCTCTTCAGACCTTTTCCCCAAGGTGGCCATGGACTACACAGTTTTCTTGTTTTGTTCATTTGTTTGTTTTAAAATCTTTATTATTAAAAGTATTACAGATGTCCTCCTTTTTCAACTCCATTACCCCTTTACCCAGTTCCCATCCACTGCAGGCCTTCACCATCCTATTGTCTGTGTCCATAGGTAATGCATATATGTGTATAAGTTCTTTGGTTAATCTCTTCCCTATTCTCCCTCTTCTCTCTGAGATTCATCAGGCAGTTCCATGTTTCTATGCCTCTGGTTCTATTTTATTTATCAGTTTATTTTGTTCATTAGATTCCTTTTTCATTTACCTTGATTTTTAGTTTCAATTACTGAGATATGTTTTTATTGCCATTCTATTCTTCATATTTTCTATCTTTTTCTTCTCCTTTCCTCCCTCCCCCTCCTATTCTTCCTCCTCCCTCCGCCTCCACCTCATTCTTCTTTTCTTTCCTCCTCTTTTTCTTCTTCTTTAGAATACCCTTCAACAATTCCTGTAATTCTGTTTTGGTAGTCATGAACTCCTTTAGCTTTTTCTTGTATGTGAAGCTGTTTATTTGACCTTCATTTCTAAATGGTGGCTTGGCAGGGTAGAGTATTCTTGGTTGTAGGTCCTTTATATTCATCACTGAATATTTCTTACCACTCCCTTTTGGTCTGCATGGTTTCTGTTGAGAAATCAGCTGAGAGTCTCATGGGTTCTCCCTTGAAGGTAACTAACTGCTTTTCAGATTCTCTCCTTGTCTTTTTCTAAAATATGTATTTTCATTGATTTCAGAGAGGAAGGGAGAAGGAGAGAGAGATAAGAACTTCAATGATGACAGAGGATCATTGATCGGCTGCCTTCTGCACACCCCTTACTGGGGATTGAGCCTGCACCCCAGAAATGTGTCCTTGACCCTTCAGTCCTGGGTCCATGCTCTATCCACAGAGCCAAACTGGTTAGGGCTACAGCTTAATAATTGTTAATATCCTCACCTGATGATGAGGATTGTAGTATCCATCAGCTTATGATGGTGGACAGATAATCAATATACTGTGTGTAGAGAGCTTGGTGTACTTCCTTCTTGTTGGTAAATGAATGGTTACCACTATGATGGGATGAGGCTGATTATTTTCTTCTACCTCTGAAATGTATTTATTGCTTCCCAACTTCTTGGTGTCCAATTCCACAGACATATTTCAATTCCCTGTCGTCTCTCCCATCTAACAGGCGGGCACCCGTTTAGCCAAATATTCACATTGACTCAGTGTGAACATTAAAGCTCATCATTGAACTCTCTTATTAAATTCTTCCCCTAGTGATACCTCACTGGAGATAGAAGCCAAAATTCCATAGTTTCAAACACGAGGCTCAAGTGTCTGTGAACTTTCGGCCAGCTCCACCCTCACAGAGCCCTGGCCTCCCTCACACTGGTCTACACATTGAACTTGACTCCATCTTCACCTGACACCACAGCTGCAGGGCTCAGAGCCTTTATGGGCCTGCTTTCCTCTGATTGGGGTCTCCCCACTGGCCTTTTTGGAATTTTTCACCCCCCTTCATCCTCCAAACTCCAGCTCCTCTTTCAGAGAGACTGGATCCTCTCCTTCATGAACCTTTTCTTTTTCTAGCATTAGCACAGGAAATGTCCCCTTCTCATGCTCTTAATCTAAGTCTTAGGGCATCCATGGTGAGATTTTTATTTTATCCCATGTCTTTGTTCCTTGCTAGACTGAGTACCTGAGGCATAGAGCATGTTATACTAACTCATTCCCCCCTTCAGATTTAGTTTAGTGTGTCTGAATAAAAATGTATTCTATGACAGGATTCTGTGAAGCTGGGTGTGGAGGACAAGCTTGAGGAGTGTTCTCCATATTCTGAGATCAGAACCCATTAGGGTGTTAGATTACAGTTGTAAGAATGAAATAGAGTGGAATCAAGGAGGCACAACAGAAAGTATTGGAGTGTGTCATACACAGTGAGGGTATTTACATAATCATAATCATTCATGGTTCCCTTTGTTCATTTCTGTGTGTGTGTGTGTGTGTGTGTGTGTGTGTGTGTGTACGCGCGTGAGCGCAAAAATGCTGGATAACAATGTAAAAGGTGTGTCTTATTTTGAGACACAGTAAAACAGGTCTGGAATTCAACACAAGAAATGCAAGACCTGCTTAAAAGGCCATTTCCTGCTAATTAGAGAAAAGTAATAAGAGTGAAGAGCCCAGCAGAGGGCCAGTGCAGAGAGAAGAGGGAGCCAGCGTGGGTGCTGAAGTTACCTGGGACTCAAGGGACCACACACCAAGTGGACCTTCACTGCGCCACTGGCCTCATCACAGCGTCCTCCCCAGCCTCTGATCTAATTGTGATTCCTGCACCTATGCCACGTATATTAGATCACTCTGGTGTTTATATGGCTCAATAGCATCTTATCTTATTTTTGGTTTGAGTTTTGATCTCTTTTGTGACACAACTGATGGGTGGGCACTAGTCCTGGTTCTGTTCCTTGTCAACGTACAAATCATTTCCGAACATTTTTTTATAAAATTCTGTATAATTGATCCCCTTTCTTCACATATTTACCCCTGAGATTGTGATATCATACTATACTTATTTTATAGTACTGGGCCTTCTTTGTATAATGTGAAGTCAAATGAGCAGGGAGCTCACTGACTTTGTTCATTAATGTAGTTTTATAAATGTGTGCTTTTTTTTTAGAATAAATGTTGTTCAGATTATTACAGTTGTTCCTCATTTTTCCCCCCAAAGCTCCCCTCCACCCAGTTCCCACCCCCCCTGTCCCAACTCCCCCACACTGTCCGCATCCATAGGTGTACAATTTTTGTCCAGTCTCTTCCTGCACCCCCACACTCCTTTCCCCCTGAGAATTGTCAGTCCACTCCCTTTCTATACCCCCTGATTCTATTATATTCACCAGTTTATTCAGATTTTTTATTCACTTGATTTTTAGATTCACTTGTTGATATATATGTATTTGTTGTTCATAATTTTTATCTTTACCTTTTTCTTCTTCCTCTTCTTAAAGAATACCTTTCAGCATTTCATATAATACTAGTTTGGCAGTGATTAACTCCTTTAGCTTTTTTAAAAAATATATATTTTATTGTTTGAAGTATTACATATAGTAGTACATATATCTCCTTTTTTTCCCCCATTGATCTTCTCCCAGCCTCCCCTTCCCCCTGTCACATGCCCTCATTCCACCCCCGCAGTGTCTTGTGTCCACTAGTTGTGCTTATATGCATGCATACAAGTCCTTTGGTTGATCTCTTCCCGCGCCTTTTCAACACTCCCCAGCCTTCCCGCTGTAATTTGACACTCTGTTCGGTGCTTCACTTCCTCTGTATCTATCTTTTTGTTCATCAGGTTATAATGTTCTTTATTTTCAATAAATGAGTGAGATCATGTGGTATTTTTCTTTCATAGCCTGGCTCCATGGTTGGCAAACTGTGGCTCGCGAGCCACATGCGGCTACTTGGCCCCTTGAGTGTGGCTCTTCCACAAAATACCACGGCCTGGGCGAGTCTGTTTTGAAGAAGTGGTGTTAGAAGAAGTTTAAGTTTAAAAAATTTGGCTCTCAAAAGAAATTTCAATTGTTGTACTGTTGATATTTGGCTCTGTTGACTAATGAGTTTGCCGACCACTGGCCTGGCTTATTTCACTTAACATAATGCTCTCCAGGTCCATCCATGCTGCTGCAAATGGTAAGAATTCCTTCTTTTTTACCGCAGCATAGTATTCCATTGTGTAGATGTACCACAGTTTTTTAATCCACTCATCTGCTGATGGGCATTTAGGCTGTTTCCAAATCTTACCTATGGTGAATTGTGCTGCTATAAACATAGGGATGCAGATATCCTTTCTGATTGGTGTTTCTAGTTTCTTGGGATATATTCCTAGGAGTGGGATTACTGGGTCTAATGGGAGTTCCATTTTTAGTTTTTTGAGGAAACTCCATACTGTTCTCCACAGTGGCTGCACCAGTCTGCATTTCCACCAGCAGTGCACAAGGGTTCCTTTTTCTCCGCATCCTCACCAGCACTTGTCGTTTGTTGATCTGGTGATGATTGCCATTCTGACAGGTGTGAGATGGTACCGCATTGTCGTTTTGATGTGCATCTCGGATAACTAGTGACTTTGAGCATGTTTTCATATGTCTTTTGGCCTTCCTTCTGTCTTCTTTCGAAAAGTATCTATTTAGGTCCGTTGCCCATTTTTTTATTGGATCATTTATCTTCCTTTTATTGTATAAGTTGCCTGTAGATGTTGGAGATTAAACCTTTATCAGTGATAACATTTGAAATTTGTTTTCCCACACCGTGGGCTTTCTTGTTGTTTTGTTGATGGTTTCTATTGCTGTGCAAAAGAATTTTATTTTGATGTAGTCCCACTTGTTTATTTTCTCTTTAGCTTCCATTGCACTAGAAGTGGTATCAGTGAAGAAATTGCTTCAGCATATGTCTGAGATTTCTCTGTCTGTGGATTCCTCTAGTATTTTTATGGTTTCCCGTCTTATGTTTAAGTCCTTTATCCATTTTGAGTTTATTTTTGTGTATGGTGTAAGTTGGTGATCTAGTTTCATTTTTTTTTGCATGTATCTGTCCAATTTTCCCAACACCATTTATTGAAGACACTGTCTTGACTCCATTGTATGTTCATGTCTCCTTTGTCAAATATAATTTGAGCATAGTGGTTTTGGTTGATATCTGGGTTTTCTATTCTATTCCATTGGTCTATACGTCTGTTCTCGTGCCAGTACCAGGCTGTTTTGAGAACAGTGGCCTTGTAATACAACTTGAAATCTGATACTGAGATCCCACCTACTTTTTTTTTTTTTTCTCACGATTGCTGTGGCTATTTGAGGTCTTTTTTTATTCCAGATGAATTTTTGGAGAGTTCTTTCTAGGTCTGTGAAATATGCCGTTGGTATTTTAATGGGGAGTGCATTGAATCTATAGATTGCTTTGGGTAGTACGGACATTTTAATGATGTTGATTCTACCAATCCATGAACATGGTATGGTATTCCATCTGTTTACGTCTTCCTCTATCTCTTTTTTCAGTGTCCTGTAGTTTTCCGCGTATAGGTTTTTTTACCTCCTTAGTTAAGTTTATTCCTAGGTATCTTAATTTTTTTGGTGTGATGGTAATTGGGATTGCTTTTTCAGTCTCTCTTTCTGTAAGTTCACTATTGGTGTATAGAAATGCCATAGATTTCTTGGCGTTAATTTTTTATCCTGCTATATTGCCGAATTTGTTAAGTCTAATAGTTTTTTGATGGAGTCTTTTGAGTTTTCAATGTACAGTATCATGTCATGTGCGAATAAGGACAGCTTTACTTCTTCTTTTCCAATTTGGATGCCTTTTATTTCTTCTTCTTGTCTAATTGCAATGGCTGATACTTCCAGTACTATGTCGAACAGGAGTGGTGAGAGTGGGCATCCCTGTCTTGTTCCTGTTCTTAGGGGAAATGGTTTTAGTTTTTGCCCATTGAGTATGATGTTGGCTGTGGGCATATCATATATGGCTTTTATTATGTTGAAGTATGATCCTTCTATTCCCACCTTGTTGCGAGTTTTATCAAGAAAGGGTGTTGGATTTTGTCAAATACTTTTTCTGCATCAATTGATATGACTATGTGATTTTTATCTCTCAATTTGTTTATGTGATGTATCATGTTTATTGATTTGCAGATATTGTACCATCCATGCATCCCCGGGATAAATCCTACTTGGTCATGGTGTATGGTCTTTCTGATGTACTGCTGGATTTGATTTGCTAGAATTTTGTTGAGGATTTTGGCATCTATGTTCATGAGGAATAATGGCCTGTAATTCTCTTTCATTGTGTTGTCCTTATCTGGTTTTGCTATTAGGGTGATGCTGGCTTCATAGAATGAGCTTGGAAGTGTTCCTTCCTCTTGAATTGTTTGGAATAGTCTGAGGAGTATAGGTTTTAGTTCTTCTTTGAATGTTTGGTTTAACTCCCCTGTGAATCCATCTGGCCCTGGGCTTTAGTTTGTTGGAAGCTTTTTGATGACTGCTTCAATTTCTTCCATAGTTACTGGCCTGTTGAGATGTTTAGATTCTTCCTGATTGAGTTTTGGAAGGTTGTATTTTTCTAGGAATATGTTCATTTCCTCCAGGTTGTCCAGTTTGTTGGAATAGAGTTATTCATAGTATTTTTTAACAATCCTTTTTATTTTTGTGGGGTCTGTTGTTATTTCTCCTCTTTCATTTCTGATTTTGTTTATTTGGGTCCTCTCTCTTTGCTTCTTGGTGAGCCTGGCTAGCGGTTCATCAATCTTGTTTATCCTTTGAAAGAACCAGCTCTTTTTTTGAAAAAAATATATATATATATATTTAAAATATATTTTATTGATATTTTACAGAGAGGAAGGGAGAGGGATAGAGAGTTAGAAACATCGATGAGAGAGAAACATCGATCAGCTGCCTCTTGCACACCTCCTACTGGGGATGTGCCCACAACCAAGGTACGTGCCCCTGACCAGAATCGAACCTGGGACCCTTCAGTCCGCAGGCCAATGCTCTATCCACTGAGCCAAACCGGTTTCAGGGAAAGAACCAGCTCTTGGTTTTGTTGATCTTTTGTATTTTTTTTTGGTCGCAGTGTCATTTATCTCCGCTCTGGTCTTTATTATTTCCATCCTTCTGTTTACACTGGGCTTTTCTTTTTGCTCTCTTTCTAACGCTTTGAGTTTTAGGGTTAGGTAATTTATTACCATTGTTTCTTGCTTTTTTGTTGTAGGCTTGTAGAGCTATGAACTTCCCTCTCAAGACTGCTTTCGCTGTGTTGCATAGATTTTGGATTGTTGTGTTTTCATTGTCATTTGTTGCCATGAGGTTTTTTATTTCTTCTTTGAGCTCTCTGGTAACCCAGTCATTGTTTAATAGCATGCTGTTTGGTCTCCATGTGTTTGATTTTTTTTGGGTTGTTTTTATTGCACCGTGTTTCCCCGAAAATACAACATCCTCCGAAAATAAGACCTACCTACAGGTTTCCTTCTGAGTGAAATATAAGGCATCCCCCAAAAATAAGGCCCAGGCTCTGTCTCAGAATGAAAATTAATTTACCGTAAACTGGTCGCTAGGGCCGCCCCAGCTGGCGTCTAGCAACCAGTGCCGTTACGCGGAGTCCTGATGTCACTGCTGTGTGGAGGCGGAGCGGAGGTTGGAGTGAGCGGTGAGCGCGGAGTGGGAGAGAGGAGGAGACTTTTGCAGATGCGTGTAGAAGAACAGGAGGATTAGAGCGGATGGGACGCGACAAAGGTGGTGAGTGCTGGTCTGTCTCTGGTGACACTACCTGATGCTTGCGGCCGCCTTCATGATGACTGAAGGTTCTCAGTCAGTGGCAGACCCTGCTCCAGCCCAGATCCAGGCCCCAGCAAGCCCAGTGACAGTCCCCAGGCAGGCCCCAGGGGGTAAATGTCTGATAAAGGGGTAAGGGGGATGTCTGGTGAAGGTGTTCAGTGGCACAGGGGTGGGGGTAGGGGGATCACTTAAAATGACACAGGAGGATCAGAGGGGGCAATCAAAATGACACAGGAGGATCAAAAGGGGTTACTAAAATGGTAATCCCCCCTCTGATTCTCCTGTGCCATTTTGATTCCCTCCTCTGATTCCCCCTGTGTCATTTTGAGTGATCCCTCTCCCCCCACCTTGATACCCCAATTCCTTTTTTTTTACCCCTAGAAATGAGCACAAAAAGAAAAAGCTACTCCGTGGAGTACAAGAAAGGAATCGTGGAAGACTCTTGGGGCCAAAATCTTACTGCTTTCTGCAAAGAGAAGATGTTGAGTATCCGATTGGTCCGAAAATGGTGAGCAGAGTATGGTAACCTCATTGAACAAGTGGACAAGGGAAATGCTAAAAAGCGCAAGTGTGGATCAGGTCGGCAACCATTATTTTCCGAGCTGGAAGACCTGATCTGTGAATGGGTTGTTGACAGGAGAGCAAAGGCTTTGGCTGTGAATAGGGCTCAGATTCAAGAATTTGCCCTTGCAATGGCACCACAGTTTGACATAGCCCCCAAAAACTTCAAAGCATCAGAACACTGGCTGGATAATTTCCTTCAGTGAAGTGAACTGTCTTTAAGAAGATCTACAACATTGTTTAGGTTGGAAGATACTCAAGTTATTAAGTGAGCACTTGCATTCAAGTCCTTTATTGATGATGCTGACTTCTCTAAATACAATCTTTCCAACATGATTGCTATGGATGAAACTGCAGTGTTTATGGGCCAATCACCTCAAACAACAATTGAACAGTGGGGTGCCTCCTTAACGTACATTCCCTCCACTGCTTACGAAAGTGCACGTGTTTCCTGTATTTTGGCAATTCATCTGGATGGCACTAAAATCCCACCTTTAATCATTTCTAAGGGCAAGAAGGAAAAGATTGAACGTGTTTTGGGCGTTTTTATTCTTGAAACTGAAAAAGCCTGGGCCACACAAGCAGTTATAAGGAAGTGGGTCGATTTAATGCTGCCGCTTGTTATGCAAGGGAGCCAAATAGGTCTGCTAGTCTGGGATGCAGCCAGCACTCACCGCACTAAAGACATGAAGACATTTCTTCACGAAAGAAAAATAGATCAGATAATGATTCCCGCAGGAATAACAGCCTATCTCCAGACTCTTGATATTGCAATAAACAAGCCATTCAAAGACAATTTGCACATGGAAATTATGACTACATTGAAAATAGAATGGAGAGAAATCAGCGTGGAAACTTTGTGAAACCTAAACTGCAAGAAGTTGTGACTTGGGTGAAGAATTCATGGGAGAAAATCACTGACAGTTGCCTTGCAAATGCACTGAGAGCAGGCTACCTTGACAAGAAGTACCCATTTAAAGACAGTGCTATTGCTAAACGTGAGAGATTTGGTCCACTGATTCTGAAAGAAATGGAGTCACAAGAAATTCACCAGGAAATTCAGGAATTGGATTGTTATGATGATGTTCCAGAAGATGATGACATGATTGTCATTGAATAAATGAGTAAATTCTTGATACTGTAGGATTCACAGTTTGTCTGGTTTGTGTTGACAACTACCGTACTACCGTACCATATACGGTAATAAATTTCCTTTATTTTCATTTAACAATAAATGTGTACCGTATTCTTCTTCATGGAAAAATAAGACATCCCCTGAAAATAAGACCTAGCATGTCTTTGGGGGCAAAAATTAATATAAGACACTGTCTTATTTTCGGGGAAACACAGTAGTTGATTTCCAGTTTTATGCCACTATGGTCTGAGAATATGCTTGATATGATTTCTATCTTCTTGAATTTGAAGAGACTTTGCCTGTGACCCAATATATGGTCTATCTTTGAAAATGGCCCATGTGCACTTGAGAAAAATGTATATTCTCTGGCTTTGAGGTGAAATGTTCTGAAGATGTCAATTAACTTTATCTGGTCTAGTGAGTCATTTAGGATTGATGTTTCTTTGCTGATTTTTTGTTTAGAGGATTTGTCTAATGGTGATAGTAGGGTATTAAAGTTCCCTACTATGATTATATTTCTGTCAATCTCTCCCTTGATATCCTCCAGGAGTTTTTTTTTTTTTAATGTATTTGGGTGCTCCTGTATTGGGTGCATATATTTTTACCAGAGTTATTTATTCTTGTTGGATTGCTCCCTTTAGCATTATGAAGTGGTCTTCCTTATCTCTTTGTTATGTCCTTCACTTTGAGATCTAATTTGTCAGATATAAATATTGCTACCCAAGCTTTTTTTTCATTTCCATTTGCCTGAAAAACCCTTTTCCATCCCTTCACCCTCAGTCTGTGTGCATCTTTTTTTCTGAGGTGGGTTTCTTGTAGACAGCAGATATATGGGTCATGTTTTCTTATCCAATCTGTTACCCTATGTCTTTTGATTGGGGCATTTAATCCATTTACATTTAAAGTTATTATTGATAGGTACTTGTTTGCCGCCATTTTTATTCTTTACCCCTGTGTTCCTTCTTCGCTTCCTATTTCTTTCTTTCTTTTTTTTTAACAGCAGACTCGTTAGCATTTCTTGCATTGCTGGTTTGGTGGTAATAAATTCCCTTAGTCCTTTTTCGTCTATGAAGCTCCTGATTTCACCTTCAATTTTGATTGATAGCCTTGCTGGGTACAGTATTCTTGGATTCAGACCCTTCCTTTGCATGACTTTGTATATTTCATTCTATTCCCTTCTGGCCTGATGAGTGTCTTTGAGAAATCAGTTGCTAGTCTGATGGGGGTTCCTTTGTAGGTAACTTTCTGTCCCTCTCTGGCCGCTTTTAAGATTCTTACTTTGTTGTTGGTGTTTGCCATTTTAATTATATTGTGCCTTAGCATCAGTCTTTTGGGGTTCATTTTGCTTGGGACTCTGTGAGCTTCTTGGATTTGTGTGGGTTTTTTCTTCCCTATATCAGGGAAGTTTTCTGTCATTATTTCTTCAAACAGGTTTTCTATTACTTGCTCAGCTTCCTCTCCTTCTGGAACCCCTATCATGCAGATGTTGTTTTGTTTCATGTTGTCCCAAAGTTCCCTTAGGCTCTCCTGCTTTTTAATTTTTTTTCTAGAAGCTGCTCTACTTGGGTATTTTTTCCTACCTTGTCTTCTAGCTCTCTGATGCGGTCCTCTGCTTCTTCTAGTCTACTCTTGATAGTTTCTATTGAGTTCTTTACAGCAGTGATGTCATTTTTCATTTCTTCTTGGTTCTTCTTCATTTCCTCTTGGTTCTTGCTCATATTGTCGAATTTGTCTTCCATTCTTTTCATCCACTTTATGACCATTTCTCTGAATTCTTTCTCTGACAGGTTGCTTGCCTCCATTTTGTTCACTTCCTTTTCCTGTGATGCCTGCTTTTCTTTCATATGTGGGCTGTTTCTTTGTCTCCCCATGTTCTCTCTTCTCCCCGTGTTTGGTTATGTAGTTCTCTCTCTCCTTTGATTTAAAGGCACAAAATACAACACAACAAGGCACAATGTACAAGGCACTGAACACAAATGTATTCATGATATTAATAAACCCAAATAAAGGTGACCACCCAAGAAAGGTGAATTAGAGGATAAGAAAGAAAGAAGAGAAACAAAGGAGTGCAAAAATGAAATTGGGAAAAGGCAAAGAAGAGATAGAGAGAGAAAAGAGAGAGAATAAGAAATAAGAGGGGAAAAAACTATATATATGGGGAGAGAACTCCAATAGAATAGCCACTAATCCTAGCACATGCCAGCAACAAGTACCTGGATATGAATGCAAACTACAAACAGCTAATACCAAGTGAGGCGAGGGATAACAGAAGCAAAAAACTAACAAAAACAAAACAGAAAAACAAAAAGGAAAAGCAAAACAATCTCACAAAGAAGCATAAAAAATCGATATAATAAACAATCAAGCAAACAACAACAAAAGGACAGAAAGAGAAAAAAATTTGGAGAGTGAAGCAAGACAAGAGAGAGGTGTGTATGGACTTGGAGCAGGGGATTGGAAATTAGATATATAAGTAGGGTGAAATTTTAACAGGGGGTAAAAAGAAGGAATAGGGAAAATCTAAAGCAGGAATAGGGTAAGAGAAACAGGACAGCAAAAGGGGACAAGTGAGGAAGAGAGTGATGGCGTAAAGGTAAAGTTGAGATAGAGTAAAATGATGCTAAAGGAAAGATGAGAATAGAATGTACAACACTAATCCTAAAGTAAGATAAAGAGAAAATACAATGATACTTTTTTTAAAAAAAGGTAAAAAGTAGTAATAATACTGATTGAAAATAAAAATGTAATAATTAAAAAGGTAAAATCAAGTGAGGAAAAAAGAAAAAAATTTAGTTTCTTAAGTAAAAGATGAAAAATATAAAAATAAAAATGTGCAGTAGTGAAGGTCATTCACTTCCTCTATTGTTCTGTTTGGCATGCCTGTTTCCCAGTCAGGACAGTATTGCAGTTTCCTGCATTCCACTGCTCCTCAATGTTGTAAGCCATTCCTGATTTTTAAGCAGGCAGTGTGTCTTACTCTCTTGTATTCCTTTATTTGTGTTTACACAAGAGTCAATTTGTGATTCAACCCCTGGTGGCAGTGTTTCTGGATTGACCTCTGGGTCTATAGGTCCTCTCTAGCTAGTGTTTAGATATTGTTTTTCTGTGGCACTTAATACCAGTTTGCAGAAGTGGGTTGCCCCAGAGCTGGTTCTCTGATGGTTATTCCCCATTCTGATCCCCAGGTTCCAGAAAAACAACTTTCCCTTGTAGTCTCTTAGAGTGTCCCCAGTTGGGTGATCTTATGTATTGGGCTTATTAATCAGAAGCAAGGATTTAAAGAGGAAGAAAAAAAAAAGAGCCAGAGTTAAGTGTGCGAACTCTGGGGCTGCACCCAAGTCTGTGCAGTCTTTCCCCCCCCCTTGGGTCTAAGCAGCCAGCACACTTTTAAAATTTTTAGGCTGTCCTTTTGCATCCAGATCAAAATGGGTTGCTTTTTAAAGTTCCCTTCTGTTAGCAGCTCTGTGGACCCCCTTCCACATTCATGGATCATGCCAGCCCCAACAGCCACAGATTTTTCTAGGCGCAGACTTCCCCAGGTCTCCAGCTCCCACATACAAGTTTCTCTCTCCTGCTGGGACCACAGACCTCACCTTCTCCCAGGCGAAATCTGACCTTTCTGTGGTGGAGTGTAGAGCTCTTCTGAATCCGCCTGCTTGTGCCACTTAGGGACTGGTGTTCTCGGGTTTGCAGCTGTTCGGTGGGTGCCTTAGTTGTAGATTCCCCGGGCTTTTCAGGCTCCTGATAACATTCACTTTTCCTTCAAGATGGCGCTGTCTCCATGTCTGAGCTGGTCGCTCCGGGAGGGATCCCAGCAGCAGTGGGGGCTGCCAGGTCAGGGGAGCCCCGTCCAACAGTCCCCCACAGTCTCCTGGAGTATAGCTGTCCCTAAACTCATCAACAAACACTCCCTATGCAACCACACACTCTCCCTTTGTTTTCTCACTCACACACTATCTTGCAGTCTGCCTTACTGTTGGCAGCCATCTTCCTCTCTCTCCTTTAGCTTTTTCTTATCTGTGTAGCTCTTTACCTGACCTTTAATTCTGAATGATAGCTTTGCTGGGTAGAGTAATCTTGGTTGTAGGTTCTTGTTATTCATCACTTTGAATATTTCTTGCCACTCCCTTCTGGTCTACATAGTTTCTGTTGAGAAATCAGCTGTCAATCATATGGGTACTCCCTTGTAGGTAACTAACTGTTTTCTCTTGCTGCTTTTAATATTCTCTCTTTGTCTTTTGCTCTTGGCATTTTAATTATGATGTGTCTTGGTGTGGTCCTCTTTGAATTCCTTTTGTTCGGGGTTCTGTGCGCCTCCTGGACTTGTAAGTCTATTTCTTTCACCAGGTGGGGGAAGTTTTCTGTCATTATTTCTTCAAATAGGTTTTCAATATCTTTCTCTCTCTCTTCTTCTGGAACCCCCAAAATTCGGATGTTGGTATGCTTGAAGTTGTCCCAGAGGCTCCTTGTACTATCTTCATATTTTTGGATTCTTTTTTCTTCTTGCTTTTCTAGTTGGGTGTTTTTTGCTTCTTTGCATTTTAAATTTTTGACTTGATTTTTGGGATCCTCTAGCCTGCTGTTGGATCTCTGTATATTATTCTTTATTTCAGTCAGTTTATGCTTAATTTCTAGTTGATCCTTTTTCATATCCTCGAGGGTCTCACTAAATTTATTGGCGGTTTCTGGAATATTCTTGAAAAACCTTATAACTGTGGTTTTGAACTCTACATCTAGTAGTTTGCTTTCCTCCATTTCTATCATTTGTGACCTGTTTCTTTGTCTCCGCATTTTGGCTGATTCCCTGTGTTGATAGAGTGGCTTTGTGTGCTAGGTGTCCTATAGGGCCCAGTGGCTCACCCTCCCTAATTACCTGAGGTGGACACTCTTGGTGCACCCCTTTGTGGGCTGTGTGCACAGTCTTGTTGTAGTTAAGCCTTGATTGCTGTTGGTATCACTAAGAGGAATTGACCTCCAGGCTAACTGGCTGTGAAGATCAGCTGTGTGATGGGAGTACTTCTGTGCTGGAGACACCCTTATGGGGCAAGACTTGCTTCAGTGGGGCTTTGGTGCTCACTGAGTCTGCCCTCTGAGTGTGTCCCTTATGGATCTGAGGAGTTATAATCTGGGTGGTCCCACTCTGACCCATGGGTACACTGGCTCTTGGATCTCCAAGGAGGTGCAAATTTAGTTTCTGCCTGAGGCCATCCAGCAGGAGCTACAGAGAGATCTGCAGATTCTTCTTCTTTGTTTGGGGTTTGGAGGTGCCCAGATGAGACCCATCTGTGAAGCAATGGAAGCTGCTGTGGGACCTTGAGCCTTCTTTTGGAAATCTGGGGCTCTCTAACCCAGCTGCAGTTTGTTAGGTAATTTTAGATTGCAAAGGGCCAGGCCACTCATATGCAAAAGTCTCTGTGAACAGCTTTGGTGGGGCGGAGTCTCAGAGAATCAACAGGGCAGAGCAACAGCTATGGCTGATCCTCATCCCTGCCTTAAGTGGCCTCCGGGTCTCAGTGTCCCTTGGTAATCCCTGCAAGCACCTCTAAGAGAAAGCTGCCCTTGAGTTCCGCCCGAAGCCAGACAGTCCAGTTTCTCCCCGTATGAGTCTGGGTCCCCAGAGTCTCGCCCAGAACTGGAGTTCAGAGCAGTCAGGAGCTTCTGTCTCCCTCCCAATTGAAAAAGACAACCATGTCCTCAGTTGCCAGCCCCTTTCCACGTGCACCTCCCTACCTCCGCACTTTACTTCTGCACCTCCTCTGAATCTTAGTGTGCTTTTCTCTTCCTTTCTAGTTGTAGAATTTCTACTCAGCCAGCCTTCCTGTGGTTCTGGATGATTTCTGTTTTTTCTTTTAGTTGTAGTTTTGAAGTGGTTGTGCAGGAAGCAATTCCAGGTGTTTACCTATGCTTCCATCTTAGTTTCTCCCAAATGTGTGCTCTTATATGAAAAAAAGTTAAGGTATGGAATATTTATAATATAAAAATGGAAGGGAAAATAAACGTGGTTAAATATTGTGTATTCAAATAATGGCATTAGTAAAATTGAATAAAATTATAAAACTAATTACAAAAGAAAAGCAAAACAACAACAACAAAACAACAACAACAATTAATAAAACTTTAATTACATTAGTATGGGTCTCCAATTCCAGATATATGGGCAAGGATGTGGAAAAAATATACTTTTAAAAGGCAGTGAAGAAAGCAGTATCTACAGTTATAATTTCTACCTATATAAACATAGATTATGCTTAGAAACTGGATAGAAAAGATCATTAATTAAATGCAAAAAATGTTTTTGCCAAGGTGAAAGATGTAGAACTCTTTATGTTTAAAAGTAATGGGTGAAGACAATATGACAGACTGATAGAAATGACCATAGAAAATTAATACATTTTCATCCATTCCCCTAAATCCATCTATACATATATAAAGGAATTCTATGCCAAACAGCAATGTTTTCAGGAGAAAACTAATCTAGCATACTAAATGTCTTAACTATGTATTTGCCTGCCTAGCGAACAGAGATGGCAGTCTCTCAGCTCTGAGCTGGCCTGGTTAGGCTACCAGGTTACCTCAGGGAGAAATTCTGCGATGCATTCCTTGAATCTTCCCACAGCATCTGCTGCACTCTCAGACTCACCTGTTAAACAGGACTCCCTCCAACCTCCCCCCAGGGCACGAATCTTGTGCACTGGGCCTCTAGTCTTTGTAACAAAAGACAGATTGACAGGACAAAAACATACAAAAGTTTAATAACGTGTATACCTCCTATATATCTGGGAGAGACCTAGAGAAACTAAGTAACTCCTGAAAATACCACCTTAACCACCATCATTAGCTGAAGACAGAAAAAGGTGTTGAGGGAAGGAAGTCAGATATGGGAGGTTACCAGGGAAAGCACAGTAAACAAGGTAAGGTTGCTATGCAAGTTCAAGTAATTATCTTTGGCATTGATCTGCGTTTCTAGAAATAATGTCACTGCCTCCCCATTCCTAGTACAGGCTCAGACAGCACACTCCTTTGTGGGCTGTGAGCTCAGATAGGATGGCAGGGAGGCCAGAAGCTTGGGGCTTGTACAGTCTCTTAGGCTGATACAGATTGGAGAGGAGTGTTTTCCCCATGGAAAGATGGCATTGGTCTTGATGTGGCTTCTTCTGCAAATATTTTGGTGTAAGAATTCTGCTCAGCTGTTTTCAGTTGGTTATCCAGGTTGATTGTTGTATAATTTAGTTGTGATCCAGGTTCAGGGCAGGGAGGAGGAGAGAGCACCTTCCACCAGCTCTGCCGCCATCTTCCTCAACAATTCTACTTTAAATCTTCGTGTCTTAATTTTTACTTTCTTTTAGTTTTTCATTTCCATTTGCCTGAATGATATTTTCCATCCCTTCACTTTCAGTCTGTGTGAGTCCCTTGTTCTGAGGTGGGTCTCTAGTAGATAGCATATATATGAGTCGTGTTTTTTTATCCATTCAGCCACTCGATGTCTTTTGATTGGAGCATTTAGTCCGTTTACGTTTAAAGTTATTATTGAAAGGTACTTGTTTGTAGTCATTACTATTTTTGTGCTTGTGTTCCTTCTTACCTTTTTATTACTTCTTTTTATAGCATTCCCTTTAGCGTTTCTTGCATTGCTGGCTTGGTAACGATAAACTCCCTCAGCCTTTTTTTTTTTTTTTGTCTGTGAAGCTCCTGATTTCCCCTTCAATTTTGATTGATAGTCTTGCTGGATAGTGTATTCTTGGATTCAGTTCTTTCCTTTGCATCACTTTGTATACTTCATTCCATTCCCTTGTAGCTTGATGTGTTTTTATTGAGAAATCATTTGATAATCTGGTTGGGGATCCTTTGTAGTTAACTCTGCCTCTCTCTTGCAGCCTTTAAGATTCTCTCTTTGTCGTTAACATTTGCCATTGTAATTATGATGTGTCTTGGTGTGGGTCTTTTGGGATTCATCTTGCTTGGGACTCTTTGTACTGTGTAACTTTTTTCTTCCCCATATCAGGGAAGTTTTCTATCATTATTTCTTCAAATAGATTTTCTAATCCTTGATGCTCTTCTTGTCCTTCTGGCAGCCCTATTATACATATGTTACTTTGTTTTGTGTTGTCCCAAAGCTCCCTTAGGCGCTCCTTCTGCTTTTTAATTTTTTTCTCCAGTTGCTGTTCAGATTCAGCTTGTTTCTCTACCTTATCTTCTAACTCACTAATTTGGTCCTCTGCTTCTTCTAGTCTACTGTTGAAACCTTCCATGGTGTTTTTGATTGTAGCTCTATCACTTTTCATTTCTTCCTGATTCTTGCATGTTGATTTTCTCATCCATCCGGTGTATGAATTGTACGACCATTACTCTGAACTCTTTTTCTGTCATGTTGCATGTTTCAATTTCACTAATTTCCTTTCTTGGTGATTCCTCATTTTCATTCCTCTGGGGATTGTGTTGTCTCCCCATTCTGACTATCACCAGGAGGTTCAAACATCAAGTTGTGTGGGCCTGGGCCATGTGTAGTGGGAGCTTTGCACCCCCTGATTGTCACTGAAGAGCTCTGACACCAAGACCTGAGGCTGCCTTGTGTTGGTGGGAGCCACGCTCGTCCAGGATTAGAATCACAGGCTCTTAGTGTGGCCTTGTGTGTGCACCTAGAATCAGGGACCCTGCCTGCACCACTCTGAAACAGAGACCCCACTGGCATGTGCTAAAAATCAGAGTCCTCTAACACATGTCAGGTGTCAGAGACCCCTTGTGTCCGCACTGAGGATCTAGTATCAGAGTCTCTCATGCTTGGTGTGGTCTTGCGCTGAGATTCAGGGTCCCTGTGTGTGCATGCACCGACAATTGGAGTCACTGGCTCTTAGTGTGAATGCACAGGGAATCAGGAATCCCAGGCGTGCGATGAGAAACATAGTCAAGTTACAGGTGCTCAGTGCTGTCTCTTGTGTGGAGAATCAGGGTTCCCAGTCTACTTGGGGGACTGGGTTTCACAGTGGCACTGTATCAGCAGGAGGCCCACTCCTGCCCTGCAGAAAACAGCCTTTCGTGTGCACTTGCCCTGAATTAAAGTCAGGTGGCACTGCCGCCCAGTGTTTTCATTTCTTTCTGATTCTTGCATGTTGATTCTTGCATTTCTTCTCATTCTTGCTGTTCTCAATCTGAACAGCAACTGGAGAAAAAAATTAAAAAGCAGAAGTAGCGCCTAAGGAGCACACGCAGGTGTGCACTGTGGGAAACAAACTCCCATGTCTGTGCACCCAGGCTAAAATTCAGCATAGCCTCCCTACTTGGGTGAGGGTCTGGTTGTGGGAAACAAACTCCCTGGGTTTGCACACCCCAGGCTCAAATTCAGCACAGCCTCCTTGCCTGGGCACAGACTCTGGTTGCGGGAAACAAACTTCACGTGTCCACACACCCAGGCTCAGATTCAGGTAGAGCTGCTGCTGCTGTGAGTGGTCAGGAGGCCTGTTTGTGTGGAGAGGGTCTGGCAGTTCCTATGCCACTGCTGTGGGGCCGGCAATGAGGGGGTTTGGCTTTGTGACTCACAGAAATCTGCAGCCGGGGTGCCTGGAGTCTTGGTGTCCGTGGGTCTGCAGCTGTGGTCGTAGGTCTTTTACCTGAGTGGCTGTAGGGTCCTGGTATGCGACTGAGACCAGATTGGGTAGTGGCAAGGCTAGGATCCTAGTCTCAAGCAGTTCTGTTCTTCAAGTTGGCGCGGTCTCTGTGCGGTGGTGTCCCCCCCGCCCCCGTACCCCCCAGCAACCCCTGCCCCAAAGTGTTTGCGGTGGCGGTGGGGTTTTGCCATCTAAGACTGCCCGGTTTGGCAGCCCCTTGGAAGACCTGTAGGATCTAACTGTTCCTACCTCTCACTCAACACACACCACACATGTCCACACACTCCTCTATTGCTCTCCCACTCTCTCACACACTCTCCCTCCCTACCTCCTTGCTGGCCGCCATCTTTTTTCTCCTTCAGGTTGACTTTAATGGACACTGCCATTGGAGTCACAAAAAGCAGGAAGTGGCAAGGAGCACAGCCTCCCTTAGAGCATCTACAGGGAATGCGACCTTTCTGACATCTTGAGAAAAGACGTCTGCTATCAAGAACCTGATGAAATATAAATTCCTGTTGTTTTAAGTGACCCAGTTTGGGCTTAGTTGTTACAGAATCCAAAGAAAAGAAATACCTACAGCCAAGCCCATCCGTGTGGGTATTGTCTACAAGTGCTTTCACAGTACAATGGCAGAGTTAAGTAGCTGCAACAGAGCACTGATGGTCCAATAATAATCTTTATCTAGTTCTTTAAAACTATATTTGTCAATGACTGCTCTAAGTCACTATCAGGTACTGGTTTATATTCAAAGTACTCTTTTCCGTTGTAAAGAAATGCTCTGAATAGCTTTGCTGGCCAGAAAAAAAAATGTACCTTTCTGAGTTTAAAGATGTGAATGCATTTACCCCAGATAAAAAAATTGGATAATTAGATCTGGGGAACTTGTACAAAGGACACCCTACTTCTGTAGCCAAAGTTTATCCCCCATCAACTGTATATTCAGAATCAATCTCTGGTTTTCATAGTTTAGGTCATGGGGAAGTTTCTGGGAGATTCCTGTTTGGGGTGGATGTGGTCAGGGACATCAATAAATCTCTGGGTCAGACACTCCGTGTGACTCATAGCAGCTCAAAAGCTCAGGATGTTAACCTGTCCATGTGTCCTGCATGAGTGCTTACATACCCTGGGGAGATGATCATGTCAGGGGAGGTGGACCCATTAGTATGAAGAGAATATGCATTTGGCCCCCATGGTGAACCCATGGAGACCAAACTGGCACAAAAGTTGCCTTGTATTTATGGCCACTTGGTTTCAAGGGAGCTGAATTGCTTAGAGAACTGAGCAATAGTAACACAGTTCATTTAATGAGGAGCTCTGAGAATTCAGTCTCTGGATCTACCTCTGCAAACTTACTTGCAGCTCCTCAGCCATGGATAAGAGCACCCTCTCTGTGCTTCTCTAAGATGTTCAACTGCTCTGGAACCAGCACCTGACCTGCATTTCTTGCTCTTTGCACATCAATTGTCCAAGGAAGGAAGGACCAGTAGAGTCCAATCCAGTGAGTGATGCCATTGGGGGTGCCAGATTGAGCACTGTGGGAAAGCATTGTGGGGAGAAGTAAAGCTTGTAATAACCGTGTCTTCTGGAGGACCAGTCAGGTTGATGAAATAGTGAAAGGGATGGACTCAAGATCCCACACATTTGGTGTTTTTCATTCTGTAGGGCTTTCTTGCAACTTACTTTTTCTCAGCCCCTTTCTTCTCACCATCTCAGAACACAATTCCATGGCCACTATCCTCTCACAGCAGGAACTGTCCCTCCCTTCTATCTGCTCAGCTCTCAGGATTCTGCTTTATTTCAACTTTAGCATTTCCTTTTCTTTGTGAAGCATTGACAGAGTGAGGCAGCCTTGCAGAGTAGAAAAGCAGTGACTTAGAGTCAGGGAGGTCTGAGTTCTAATTCACTCTTATCCAGCTAGTGCCGGATGGACCTGGAACTTTTCTTACATTCTGTGGGTCTTTCTCTATCAGCACAAGAGTGAGTAGAAGGAGATCTCAGAGAATGCTCTCGGACGAGCAGGTACCATGGATCAAGTGCCAGGACCAGTGCACCTGGCTCCCTGCTGGGCTGTTCACTCTTATTATTTTCCTCTCACTAGCAGGAACTGGCCTTTTAAACTGTTCTCCCAATTATTGCATTGAATTCTAGATTATTATTATTTTTTTAAAAATATATTTTATTGATTTTTTTACAGAGAGGAAGAGAGAGGGATAGAAAGTTAAAAACATCGATGAGAGAGAGACATCGATCAGCTGCCTCCTGCACGCCCCCTACTGGGGATGTGCCCGCAACCCAGGTACCGGAATCGAACCTGGGACCCTTCAGTCTGCAGGCCGACGCTCTATCCACTGAGCCAAACCGGTTAGAGCTAGATTATTTTTACTGTGTCCCAAAACCAGACATGCCTTTTCAATAGTGATCCAGCAATTGTTGCGTGCGCGCATACACACACACACACACACACACACACACACACACACACACACACACACCTGAACAAAGGGAGCCATATACCCTCACTATGTATAATGCACTCTAATATTTTCTTTTGTGCCTTATGACTCTATTCTATTTCACCATTCTGTGTCCTTTTTGAGTCTTGAATACCTAAAACAAGTGTCATCTCAGGGCTTTGGCACTGCCTCTTTTCTTGCATAATCCTCCATCCCCAACTAGCCCTGTGTCACCCACTCTGTCTTCCTTGAGGTCTCTGTTCAATTGTCACCTTGTTGTCAGGACTTCCTGAACTCCCAGTATAAAATAACACCCCATCCTCTCTCTTTATACCTACTTTCTTTTTTTATTCACATGACACCATCTAACTTGGTATATGACATATATATTGCATATATTCTTTCACTATGGTTATATTCTAGGAATGTTTTTTCTGAGCATCCTGTACACTTTCCCTGGAGGTGGGAAATGTCAATAAATATTCCTCAAGTGCATGAAAGCATTTCTCATTAAGACAGTGTAATCCATGTCCACCTTGGAAATAAAGTTTGAGGAAGACAGGAATTCCTAATCAGAGATGTCATAGGGGATGATATGTACAAAAAATAAATATTGTTGCTTTGCTATAAAATATAATTGTAGCATTTCAACTGTGCTTGTAATGGCCATTTGTACAAAAACTAATCATGTTATTTTTCTTTCCTACGAGTCACCTCCACCACATGGGACCTGGGAATGATACTCTGATTTTAGAATTTCTTCTTCTGGGATTTTCAGAGGAACCAGCACTGCAGCCCCTCATATTTGGGCTTTTCCTCTCCATGTACCTGATCACTGTGTTGGGAAACCTGCTCATCATCCTGGCCGTCAGCTCAGACTCCAACCTTCACACGCCCATGTACTTCTTCCTCTCCAACCTGTCCTTGGTAGACATCTGTTTCACCTCCACCACCATCCCAAAGATGCTTGTGAACATGCAGACACAGAGCAAAGCCATCACCTATGCAGGCTGCATCACACAGATGTATTTTTTCATATTCTTTGCAGGACTGGATGACTTCCTTCTAGCCGTGATGGCCTATGACAGGTATGTGGCCATCTGCCACCCCCTGAACTATATGGTCATCATGAACTCCCGGCTATGTGGACTGCTGGTTCTGATGTCCTGGATCATGGGTGCCCTGAATTCCTTGGTACAAAGTTTAATTGTGTTGCGATTGTCCTTCTGTACAAACTTGGAAATTCCCCACTTTTTTTGTGAACTCAAAGAGGTGGTCCAACTTGCCTGTTCTGACACCTTTCTTAATACCATGGTGATGTATTTTGTATCTGTGCTATTGGCTGGTGGTCCCCTTGCTGGTATCATTTACTCTTACTCTAAGATAGTGTCCTCCATACGTGCAATCTCATCAGCTCAGGGGAAACATAAAGCATTTTCTACCTGTGCATCTCACCTCTCAGTTGTCTCCTTATTTTATGGTACGATCCTAGGAGTGTATCTCAGCTCTGCTGCTACCCACAGCTCACACTCAAGTGCAGCAGCCTCGGTGATGTACACTGTGGTCACACCCATGCTGAACCCCTTCATCTACAGTCTCAGGAACAAAGACATAAAGAGGGCCCTGAAAAGATACTTTGGGATGGCAGGTACAAAGGGGGCAATCATCCCGGGGTAAAAAGTGCCCTTGATTTTGGGGCTACAAAACTAAAAACCAGAAATTGTGACTCTTTAATCACATTGTGTTTTTTAGATTTGCTCCTTTTATTTTTTAAAACATATTTTTATTGAATTCAGAGAGGAAGGGAGAGGGAGAGAGAGAGAGAAACCTCAATGATGAGAGAATAGTATTGATTGTTTACCTCCTGCATATCCCCTCCTGGGTATTGAGTCCACTACCTGGGTATGTGCTTCTGACCGGAAATCCAGTGGTGACCTCCTGGTTCATAGGTCAACGTTCAGCCACTGAGAAACACAGGTCGGGCCAGACTTGCTCCTTGTATTCTGTCCTTGAATTTCCTTTGTTTGTTTCAACTTCTCTATACATTTTAAGTAACCATTTTATTAAGCTTTCTGCTTTGTCTGATATATAGGCAGTTTTCCCCTTTGTCCTTTTTTAACCTTCCCAAAGTTTTTTCCAGCATTGGTCAGAAATAGTGAGAAGTTTTAATTTATTTCACCAGAAACATTGATGTCTTAAAAATTTCTTCTCAAATGACATATATCATTGTAACTAATTTGTTCTGTTTTGTAAATAGAATAGTAATAAGTGGTATTACTCATGTAGAAAAACTGCACTTGGCTACCTAAACCATTATATAATTTCATTCCATAAAATCTGAAGCCTCAGTTTTCACCATGTGTCCCTCATTCTCTGTACATTGGTACATTAACTGCTCTTCCTGATATTATAGATTTTATCATTGTCCCCAATAAGTCTCTGTCTATAGATAGTGATGCAATAGGATAGGAATGCCTGGCTACTGGCCTCATTCCAACTACTTGTTCTTCAGACTACACGCAGGCGTGGGCAAACTTTTTGACTCGAGGGCCACAATGGGTTCTTAAACTGGAACGGAGGGCCGGAACAAAAGCATGGATGGAGTGTTTGTGTGAACTAATATAAATTCAAAGTAAAAATGCAGAGGGGAGAGCAAGAGAACCATCTGCTCTTTCAGCTCCGCGGGCCAGATAGAACAGCCAAGCGGGTTGGATCCGGCCCACGGGCCGTAGTTTGCCCACGGCTGGACTAGAGTCAATGTCCTGGGTGGATGTACTCTTGTGGTCCTTCTTATAATTACAACAACCATCATGGAACTATGAAAACGTAAGGTTTATTACTCACAAGTCCTGTACACCCAAAAGCCACACAGGAAACTGTGGGTATGCATGTGTGTGTGTGAAAGAAAGAGAGAGAGAGAGAAATGGGCTTGGGCTGAAGGACTCTGTCTCTATTGGGGACCAAGGGCAGGATGGCTATGGTTTTGTTGGGTTTGCTTTTATAAAATGTATCTTTATTATTGAAAGTATTACAGATGTCCTTTTCTCCCCCCATTGACCCCACTCCTCCCCTCTTTAGTCCCCTCCCCAGGCCTTCACCCCACTATTATCTGTGTCCATGGGTTATTCATATATGCATGTAAGTTCTTTGGTTAATATCTTCCCTTCCCCCCTTCCCTCTGAAGATCCACAGTCTGTTGTATGCTTCCATGTCTCTGGATCTATTTTGTTTGGCACTTTATTTTGTTCATGGATTTCACATATAAGTGAGATCATGTGATACTTGTATTTCTCTGACTGACTTATTTCATTTAGCATAATACTTTCCAGGCCCCTCCATGCTATTTCAAAGGGTAAGAGATCCTTCTTTTTCACAACTGCATAGTATTCCATTGTGTAAATGTACCACTGTTTTTTTTTTTTTTTTTTTTTTTTATCCATTCTTTAATGGATGGGCACCTGGGCTGTCTCCAGATCTTAGCTATTGTACATAACGCTGCTATGAACCTAGAGGTACTTATTCTTTCTGATTAGTGTTTCAGACTTCTTAGGTTATATTCCTAGAAGTGGGATCACTGCCTCAAATGGCAGTTCCATTTTTAATTTTTTTGCGGAGACTCCACACTGTTTTCCACTGTGGCTGTACAGGTCTTCATTCCCACCAGCAGTGTACTAGGGTTCCCTTTTCTCCACATCCTTACAAGCACTTATTGTTAGTTGATTTATTTTAGTAGCCATTATAGCAGGTGTGAGGAGGCACCTCATTGTGGTTTAATTTGCATCTCTCTGATGATTAGTGACATTGAGGATTTATTCATATGACTATTAGCCATTTGTGTGTCCTTCTTTGGAGCAGTGTCTATTTAGGTCTTCTGTCCATTTTCTGATTGGGCTGTTTGTCTTCCTTTTATTGAGTTGTATATGTAGTTTATATATTTTGGGTTTGCTTTTTATTTGAAACCTAAGAATAGGAATTAAGGCAAGGGAAGGAAAAGCAGGATCATTCATATGGTCAGTTATCTAGGTTACTCAGGGTTTTCAAAAGTAGAATTTTATAACATGTTAATTCTTGTGTAAATATCACAAAAATTCTGTGTATGTTCCTGTGTGTAATTCCAAATGAACTTTGCTCCCTACATATATCCATTGTCTAATGTGAAGTTCCTCCCTTTGCTTGTTTTGAAAATGCTTCTAATTAAAAATAAAATTGCATATATTAATTATTCCAAAACAAAATCATTAAATTTAAAATAAAAGGGAAACTTCATGGGTGAAGGCAACATGAGTGCTTATGTAGTATATATGTCATGCATTTGGCAAAATGATTATTTGTAATGGATGTATTTGAAACAAAAGCTTGGTCAGACACGCTTCTGTACTTTATACCTAATTTCCAGGTTTCAATGTTGTATTTAGCTGAGCATCCAGAAAAGTTACCATATTTACTGGCAAAACTTGATTATCAAATATCTATCTTCCAGTGGAATCTACTTGGAAACATACATGAGAGGTTCAGAGATAGGAAAAGCAGTGAGGTATATTTGACATTCTGAGCTAAAGATGAGGTGAACCTCCTGAGGCTTCAGAAGGGAGGAAGGACATTGCAGGACAATGAGAAGAGCAGATGTTCAGTAATTAGAAATTTGCCCTGCCCTGTATACTGGTATAGGTCATAAATGTTATCTCTGATGATAACTCTTAGTATTGGCAAGACCCAAAATTTAAATTCTTTAAGGGAGAAGTAAAAGTTCCTTTTGGACTCCCAGGGTCTCAGTTACCTTCAGCTTAAAAATAATCCAAGTACATGTCTTGCGGTGACTCATTCTGAACCCTTACAATAATGACCCAGTTTCATTCTTTTGCCTGTGGTTGTCCAGTTTTTCCAGCACAGTTTATTGGAGATACTGTCCTTTCCTCATTTAACATTCTTGGCTCCTTTCTCCTAAATTAATGACCTTATGTGTGTGGGTTTATTTCTTGGTTCTCTATTCTTTTCCATTGATCTATGTGTCTGTTTTTATGCCAGTACTATACTGCTTTCATTACTATAGCTTTATAATGTAGTTTGAAATCTGGGAATTTCAAATGGGTTGCCTCCAGCGTTGTTTTGCTTTCTCAAAATTGCTTTGGTTTATCAGAGTCTTATGCAGTTTCACATAAATTTTAGGTTTGTTCTATTTTTGTGACAAAATGACTCTTCAGCCCTCAGGTGTTAAGACAGTGAAATTCGATTTCTAAATGCTACTGACTTATAAATATGAAGTGCCTTACATCCAGCAAGGTTAAGATCTTGCTGGTCTCATAACTTGTCAACGTGGCCACAGTAGGGGCCAATCAGTTGCCCCAGGTTGGGATCTGCTTCTGAATGTGGTTCCATAATTGGTGGAACGATATCTTAGAAATAAGAACACTTTTTCATGAACTGCTATAGCAGCAGCAGAAGAACGAATACTGATTAGGAGAACAGACTCTGGAGCTAAGTAGCCTGTGTTTGTGCCCAGTTTCAGCACTTACTAGCTTTGTAACCTTGGGCAATTTGCTTAACCTTCAGATTCCTCAATTTTCTCAATTTTACTTAATAAAGTTATTGTGCCAGTTAGTGATTTTCATGTATCAAATTGCCTTAGTACTCCATAACTTAAAGTGTGTAAGTAGGGATCACTGGGTAGATCTGGACTTTCTTATACTTCTGGTCAGGGCAGTGGTTCGGCTGACCTTGGATGAGTCTCTCACACAGTTTTGCATTGACTAATGATAGGCTTGTCTAGTGGCTTCAGGTGGAACACTGGGGCTGGAGGCTTATTCCAGATGGTCTGGGTTTGTTTACACAGCCAAGGCTGTATTCCAAAAGACAGATGTGTGCAAGTCTCAGAATTAGCACAACATCACTTCTACCACATTATCCTGGTCAAAGAAACCCATAAGATTCAAGAGTGGTCAAATAGACTCAATTTGTTATGGGGCGGGAGTGAAAGTCATATTGCAAAGTGAGAGAATACAAGGAGTCCATTGATAGGGATCATTGATGCAATCAATCCCCATCATTGTTAATCTATTCTATTAGCTTTCTTTGGTAAAGTCATTTGCGTTGAAATTTCACAGTAAGTAGAAGAAAGAAAATCTAAAGTCAATTTGGTGATTCTGCTCCATTAACAGATCTAGTGAATTCCCAATTTCATAAAATTGAAACCAAGCCAGAATCCCTTCTCAATCAAATCCCATACCCCCAACGTCTCATTCCCAAGGAAACAGACCTGAGTTCCTTTTCCTTATATTCACCAAAGTAACTTTTTCAGACATAAATTAGGTTCTTGTGGCACTAGTCCCTGCTCTGGAATCTGTGATAACATAGTGACATATACCTTGAGTTGGTTTTATAAGAACTAAAATGTTCTACTAGATAAAAAACCAGTGACTCTCATGGTCCACAGTCACATAAACCCCAGACTAGCTGACTTTGGATGACTGATGATCACAACTCCTAAAATATCTCATTGTAACACCTGCTCCAACCAATCAGAATATACACATGAGCTGATCACCCATTGACCACTACCCCCAATTTCACCCTTTAAAACCAACTGCCAGTAAAGGAACCAGAAGTTTAAGTTTTGAGCACTAGCTTTCCCATTCTCCTTGCACAGTGCTACCAATAAGGTGAATCTAATCTCTCCACTACAAATCTCATGTTCACTATGTGTGACTCACCTGGTGCCTGGTGGACAAACTCTTCAGTTACAGAAGTAAATGTGGTTCTGACTTTGAGGTCTTTGTGCGTTAATATAGGAAATGTAATTCGTTACTAAAATTAAGGTCAACCTTATGCGTTACATTGTTGTATCTAAATTTCTAAATTATTTTAGTTTCATATTAATTTAATCATTCATTCTTTAATTTCTATTGTCACCAAATTTGTTTAAAATTTTCTGTCAACATTAAAGGTGAGAATATTAGTGTGTCTGTGTTATGTCTTTGTGTGTTGTGTTTTTTTGAAAGAAAATCACATACAAATGTACATACATATATATGTACATACACTTTCTACGTAGGAAGAGTTATTATACATACTCTAAAAAAACATTTTATTTATTTCTAACAATATCTACCAGAACTAGTTTTATTATTCCCCATCACCAGCAGAAATATGGAAACAGAGGATCAGGCTAATTACATTTTTTACAATTATATAACAAAGATATTAAAGCTTTTGTGTTTTTTTGAGTTATGTATATGAACCTGTGCAGTATGTATTCTTAATTTTTGCATAACTCCTTTAACTCAGAAATATTGCTGTTAAATATGTTCAGTTTATTTTATGTTATTATATTCCAATAAATTATTTAAAAAATTAATTAGAACCAATAAATAGGTTCAACAATGATACAAAATAAATATATAATAATTGTTTGCATCTATATAAACAGTTAGAAGAGATATTAAAAGAACAATGCCACTTCTATTTTTAATTTAATTTTTTATAGTATTACAAATAGTAGTACATATATCTCCTTTTTCCCCCCATTGACCTTTCCCCAATTGCATCAAAAAGAATTAAATACCTAGAAATAAACATTTAAAACATTGCTAAAAATATTGAAAGAGGCAGAAATAAATGGAAAGATATTCTGTGTTTAATATTGTTAATGTCCATACTATTGTTACAGAGAAAACCACAGGCCCAAAATGGCATCACTCCAGTTACAAACTCATGATGCTAAATCTAGATTTCATACTGGATTTAATGGAAGTTTCAACCTCTCTCAGAGCTTAATTTTAATCAACCAGCCTTGAATTTCTGGTCAAGCACCAGTAAGGTAATCTGTCAGGTGGGTCCTCCCCAACCCTCACTGAAAGAAGAGGGAATCTGTATGATAGAAATCCTTCCTCTCCTCTTCCCCCAAATAAAAAATGTCATGGCCCCAAATAATCCTTTCCCCGCTCTGTATTAATAGCTCCTTTGTCCCTCCCTCTTTCCTATAAAAACCTTCTATTTTCTACATCTTCTCTGAGCTCCCCTTTAATTGCCAGAGAAGAACTTTTATCTCTCCCTTAAAGAATGTAAATTTTGAGTCTTGCCAATAATAAGAGTTATCACCAGAGATAACATTTTGTGACCTATATCTAGGGCAGGGCAAATTTCTAATTACTGAGCATCTTTTCTTCTTATTGTCCTAAATGTCCTTCCTCCCTTCTGTAGCTCCAGGTGCTTTACCTCATCTTTAGGTCAGAATGTCATATAAACGTTACCTCAGTGTCTCTTTCTGTCTGTGAACCTCTCATGTATGCTTCCAAGTAGATTCCACTGGGAGATAGATATTTGGTAATCAAGTTTTGCCAGTAACTATGGTAGTTCATGACTGTTCCCTGTAAGTCTCAGTCTATTGATAGTGATGCAATAGGGTAGGTATGCCTGGGCACTGACTTGGGCCTTACTATGTTTTTCTGAGACCAATCCCTATGTGACTAGATGGACACTTATGGTCCTTATTATAATTGCCACAATTGGACCCTCAGCTAAATAAGACAATAAAACCTCGAAATTATGTATGAAATACAGGAGCATTTTTGTAGCACAAGTACCTGACTAAGCTGTTTTTCAAGGACATCCATCTCAGATAATCATATTGCCAGATGTATGATACTGCTGGTACATAAGCACTCATGCTGCCGCCACCCACAAAGTTCTCCTTTTATTTTTAATTTGATTTGGAACTTGAAATATATGCAATTTTATTTTTAATGAGAAGCAATTTCAATACAAGCAAAGGAAGGAAGGTCACATTAAACAATGGATATATCTCGGAAGCAAAGTTTATATGGAATTAAACACAGAATTTTTGTGATTTTTCACACAAGATTAACATATTATGAAATTCCCCTTATAGAAAACCCTGAGTAATCTAGATAACGGACCACAGGGATGAGCCTGCTTTTCCTTCCCCTGCCCTAATTCCAACTCTCTGGTGTGGTATTTGGGCATGCTGGACCTGTCAGTAATAAAACTTACATGTTCATAGCTCCATGATGGTTGTTGAAATCAGAAGGACCTTAAGGATCCGTCTAGTCACAACATTGACTCTGATCTGAGGAACAAGTTGTAGGACCCAGGCCAGTGCCCAGGCATTCCTATCCTATTCCATCACTATCAACAGACTGAGACTTATAGGGAACAATCATAAAGTCTACAGTATCAAGAAGATCAGTTAAGATATTGATGTATAAAAATGAGGTACACATGGTGAACACAGAACAAATTACATACAATGATATAAGTTATTGGAGAAGAAATTATTATTAAGACATCAATGTTGCCAGTGAATTAAATGAAAACTTCCAAATATTTTTAATCAAGGTTGGAAAAAACCGTGTGAAGGTAAAAAAAGACAAAGGGAACAACTGTCTATATAACAGACAAAGCAGAAAGATTAATAAAATGGTTACTTAAATTGTATAGGAGAGTTGAAACAAACAAAGGAAATTCAAGGACAGAGAACAAGGACCAAGTCTAAAAACAACATTCTGATGAAAGAATCTCAATTTCTGGCTTTGTGTCTTGGAGCACTTTTCTACCTCAGGAATATTGTCGCTTTTGTACCTGCCATCCCATAGATTCTATTCAGGGCCATCTTTATGTCTTTGTTTCTGAGACTGTGGATGAAGGGGTTCAGCATGGGTGTGACCACGGCATACATCACTGAAGCTGCTGCACTTGAGTGTGAGCTGTGGGTAGCAGCAGATCTGAGGTACACTCCTAGGCTTGTACCATAAAAAAAGGAGACAACTGAGAGGTGAGATACACTGATAGAAAATTCCTTATACTTCCCCTGAGCTGATGGGATTGCATGAATGAAGGACACTCTCTTAGAGTAAGAGTAAATGATACCAGCGAGTGGACCACCACCCAGTAGCACAGCTACAAAATACATCACCATATTATTAAGAAAATTTTCAGAACAGGCAAGTTGGATGACATGTTTGAGTTCACAAATAAAGTGGGGAATTCCCAAGTCCATACAGAAGGACCATGGCAACACTATTAAACGTTGTAACAAGGAATTCAGGGCACCCATGATCCAGGACCTCAGAATTAGCCGTCCACTTAGCCTGGAGTTTATGAGGATCACATAGTGCAGGGGGTGGCAGATGGCCACATACCTGTCATAGGCCATCACGGCTAGAAGGAAGTCATGCAATCCTGCAAAGAGTAAGAAAAAATACAACTGAGTGATGCAGCCTGCATAAGTTATGACTCTGCTCTGTGTCTGGATGTTCACCAGCATCTTTGGGATGGTGGTGGAGGTGAAACAGATGTCTACCAAGGACAGGTTGGAGAGGAAGAAGTACATGGTTGTGTGGATGTGGGAGTCTGAGCTGACGGCCAGGATGATGAGCAAGTTTCCAAGCACAGTGATCAGGTACATGGAGAGGAAAAGCCCAAATATGAGGGGCTGCAGTGCTGGTTCCTCTGAAAATCCCAGAGGAACAAATTTTGAAACTGGGCTATCATTGCCTTGTCCCATGTGGTGTAGATGACTTCTAGGAAAGAAAAAATAGCATGATCAATTTTATTTTATTTTTATTTTTTTTATTAAGGTATTATATGTGTACATATCTTACCATTGCCCCCCCTCCCCACTCCACTCCCATACATTTCCTCACCCCCCCCAATGTCCTGCATCCATTGGTTATTCTTATATGCATGCCTGCAAGTCCTTCAGTTGATCTCTTATTTCCCCCACCTCTCCCTAACCTTCCTGCTGTAATTTGACAGTCTGTTCGATGCTTTACTGCCTCTGTATCTATCTTTTTGTTCATCAGTTTATAATGTTTTTCATTATCCACAAATGAGTGAGATCATGTGGTATTTTTCTTTCATTGACTGGCTTATTTCACTTAGCATAATGTTCTCTAATTCCATCCAGGTTGCTACAAATGGTAATAATTCCTTCTTTTTTATGGCAGCATAGTATTCCATTGTGTAGATGTACCATAGTTTTCTGATCCAGTCATCTGCTGATGGGCACCTAGGCTGTTTCCAAATATTAGCTATTGTAAATTGTGCTGCTGTGAACATAGGGGTGCATATATCCTTTCTGATTGGTGTTTTTAGTTTCTTAGGATATATTCCTAGGAGTGGGATTACTGGGTCAAATGGGAGTTCCACTTTCAGCTTTTTGAGGAAACTCCATACTGTTTTTTTTTAAAATAAATCTTTATTGTTCAGATTATTACAGGTGTTCCTCTTTTTTTTTCCCCTAGCTCCCCACCACCTGATTCCCCACCCCAACCCATGCCCTTACCCCCCGCCACTGTCTTCATCCATAGGTGTAAGCTTTTTGTCCAGTCTCTTCCCGCACCCCTCACACCCCCTCCCCCCTGAGAATTGTCAGTCCACTTCCTTTCTATGTCCCTGATTCTATTATATTCACCAGTCCATTCTGTTCTTCAGATTTTTTATTCACTTGATTTTTAGATTCACTTGTTGGTAGGTATGTATTTGATGTCATTTTGTTGTTCATAATTTTTACCTTTACCTTTTTCTTCTTCTTCCTCTTCTTAAAGAATACCCTTCAGCATTTCATGTAATCCTGGTTTAGTGGTGATGAACTCCTTTAGCTTTTTCTTGTCTGTGAAGCTCTTTATCTGACCTTCAACTCTGAATGATAGCTTTGCTGGGTAGAGTAATCTTGGTTGTAGGTTCTTGCTGTTCATCACTTTGAATATTTCTTGCCACTCCCTTCTGGCCTGCATAGTTTCTGCTGAGAAATCAGCTGACAGTCGTATGGGTACTCCCTTGTAGGTAACTAACCGTTATTCTCTTGCTGCTTTTAATATTCTCTCTTTGTCTTTTGCCCTTGGCTTTTTAATTATGATGTGTCTTGGTGTGGTCCTCTTTGGATTCCTCTTGTATGGGGTTCTGTGTGCTTCCTGAACTTGTAAGTCTATTTCTTTCACCAGGTAGGGAAAGTTTTCTGTCATTATTTCTTCTAATAGGTTTTCAATATTTTGCTCTTTCTCTTCTTCTGGCACCCCAAAAATTCGGATGTTGGTACGCTTAAAGTTGTCCCAGAGGCTCCTTACACTATCTTCATATTTTTGGATTTTTTCTTTTTCTTTTTCTGGTTGGGTGTTTTTTGTTTCCTCATATTTCAGATCTTTGGTTTGATTCTTGGGGTACGTTGATCTACAGTGGAGTTTCTGTATATTCTTTATTTCAGACAGTGTATGCTTAATTTCTGACTGGTCCTTTTCCATTTTTTTGGCATTCTCATTAAGGTCCTTGAAGGTCTCACTAAGCTCCTCGGAGGTCTCATCAAATTTCTCGCCGGTTTTTAGAAGATTCTTGAGTAACCTTATAAATGTGGTTCTGAACTCTATGTCGTCCAGTAGTTTGCTTTCCTCCATTTCTCTCATTCATGACATGTTTCTTTTACTCCACATTTTGCTGCTTCCTTGTGTTGATGGAGTGGCTTTGTGTGGTATGTGACCTATAGGGGCCAGTAGCTCAGCCTCCCCAATCACCTGAGGTAGATGCCTTTGGTACACCCCTTTGTGGGCTGAGTGCAAAGTCTTGGTGTAGTTAAGCCTTGATTGCTGTTGGTACACTGGGAGGAATTGACCTCCAGGCCAATTGGCTGTGAGGACCCGCTGTGTCTATAATGGAAGAACTGCTGAGCTGGAGACACACTTATGGTGCAGGACTTGTTTCAGTGGGGCTTTGGTGCTCACTGAGTCTGCCTCTTGAATGTATCACTTATGGATGTGAGGAGTTGAAATCTGGTGTCTCACACTGACCACTAGGTACACTGGCTTCTGGATCTCCAATGGGGTGCAGGTCAGCTACTGTCTGAGGCCACCCAACAGGAGCTACAGCAAGAACTACAGTTTTCTCCTCTTTGCTTGGGGTTTGGAGGTTTTGGAGCTGTCTGACCTGGGCTGCAAGTTTGCTAGGTTAAGCTGTGATAGGGCAGGCCATTCATATGCTAAAACTGCTGCTTGGAGCTTGGGTGGGTTCGTAGATTGTGCAGGGCGGGGTCTCAGGGCGTGACTAGGCTAGGGCCTGGCAAACAGTGATGGCTGCCAGTAAGCCGGCTCTGAGGCTCTGCGTCTCCAACCGTGTCCCAGCGTCCCGTGCCCCAGCACAATAAACAATTGTTCCTGTGCTCAGCCCTGCAAGCAAGTATCCCTCACTTTCCGACCCCACGGCAGACAGTCCAGCTTCTCCCGGTAGGAGTTTGGGTCCCCCGCGTCTCCCAGAAATGAGTTCGGAGTAATTGGGAGCTTATCTCCCTTAAGGTTGAAAACAGCAGCGCTCCCAGTCACCTGTCGCCAGCCCGATTCGGCGTCTCCGTACCTCAGCTTTTTAGCGCTTGTGCACCACTCAATGCTGTTTGCTCTTTCCTTCTAGTTGTAGAACTTCCACTCAGCCAGCTTTCCTGTGGTTCTGGGTGATAGACGTTTTGTCTTTTAGTTGTAGTTTTGAAATTGTTGTGCGAGGCAGCAGTTTAGGTGTTTACCTACGCCGCCATCTTGGATCTCTCCGGAAACTCCATACTGTTCTCCACAGTGGCTACACCAGTCTGCATTCCCACCAGCAGTCTACGAGGGTTCCTTTTTCTCCACATCCTCGCCCACACTTGTTGTTTGTTGATTTGTTGATGATAGCCATTCTGACAGGTGTGAGATGGTATCGCATTGTCGTTTTGATTTGCATCTCTCGGATAATTAGTGACTTTGAGCATGTTTTCATGTGTCTCTTGGCCTTCCTTCTGTCTTCTTTCGAAAAGATTCTAATAGGTCCGTTGCCCATTTTTTATTGGATAATTTATCTTCCTTTTATTAAGTTGTATAAGTTGCCTATAGATGTTGGAGATTAAACTTTTATCAGTGATAACATTTGCAAATATGTTCTCCCATACAGTGGGGTTTCTTGTTGTTTTGTTGATGGTTTCTTTTGCTATGCAAAAGCTTTTTATTTTTATCTAGTCCCATTTGTTTATTTTCTCTTTGGCTTCCATTGCCCTAGGGGCAGTATCAGTGAAGAAGTTCTTTCGGCATATGTCTGAGATTTTTCTGCCTGTGGATTCCTCTAGTATGTTTATGGTTTTCCATTTTATGTTTATGTCCTGTATCCATTTAGAGTTTATTTTTGTGTATGGTGTAAGTTGGTGATCTAGTTTCATTTTTTTGCATGTATCTGTCCAATTTTCCCAACACCATTTATTGAAGAGACTGTCTTGACTCCATTGTATACTCATGCCTCCTTTGTCAAATATTAATTGCGCATAGTGGTTTGGGTCGATATCTGGATTCTCTATTCTATTCCATTGGTCTATATGTCTTTTCTTGTGCCAGTACCAGGCTGTTTTGAGGACAGTGGCTTTGTAATACAGCTTGAAATCTGGTATTGAGATCCCTCTTACTTCATTCTTTTTTCTCAGTATTGCTGTGGTATTCGGGGTCTTTTTTTTATTCCAGATGAATTTTTGGAGAGTTCTTTCTAGATCTGTGAAATATGCCGTGGGTATTTTAATGGGAAGTGCATTGAATCTATAGATTGCTTTGGGTAGTATGGACATTTTAATGATGTTGATTCTCCCAATCCATGAACATGGTACATTCTTCCATCTCTTTACGTCTTCCTCTATCTCTTTTTTCAGTGTCCTGTAGTTTTCCGCATATAGGTCTTTTACCTCCTTGGTTAAGTTTATTCATAGGTATCTTAATTTTTTTGGTGCGATGGTAAATGAGATTGCTTTTTTAGTCTCTCTTTCTGTAAGTTCACTATTGGTGTATAGAAATGCCATAGATTTCTTGGCATTAATTTTGTATCCTGCTACATTGCCAAATTCATTTATTAAGTCTGTTAGTTTTTTGATGAAGTCTTTCGGTTTTTTTTTTATGTATAATATCATGTCATGTGCGAATAAGGACAGCTTTACTTCTTCTTTTCCAATTTGGATGCCTTTTATTTCTTCTTCTTGTCTAATTGCAATGGCTAATACTTCCAGTACTATGTCAAACAGGAGTGGTGAGAGTGGGCATCCCTGTCTTGTTCCTGTTCTTAGGGGAAATGGTTTTAGTTTTTGCCCATTGAGTATGATGTTAGCTGTGGGTTTATCATATATAGCCTTTATTATGTTGAGGTATGATCCTTCTATTCCCACCTTGTTGAGAGTTTTTATCAAGAAAGGGTGTTGGATTTTGTCAAATGCTTTTTCTGCATCAATTGATATGACTATGTGATTTTTATCTCTCAATTTGTTTATGTAATGTATCACGTTAATTGATTTGCGGATATTGTACCATCCTTGCATTCCTGGGATAAACCCTACTTGGTCATGGTGTATGATCTTTCTGATGTACTGCTGGATCCGATTTGCTAGAATTTTGTTGAGGCTTTGGCATCTACGTTCATGAGGGATATTGGCTTGTAATTCTCTTTCATTGTGTTGTCTTTATCTGGTTTTGGTATTAGGGTGATGCTGGCTTCAAAGAAGGAGTTTGGAATTGTTCCTTCCTCTTGAATTTTTTGGAATAGTCTGAGGAGGATAGGTTTTAGTTCTTCCTTGAATGTTTGGTAAAACTCTCATGTGAAGCCGTCTGGCCCCGGGCTTTTGTTTTCCGGAAGCTTTTTGATGACTGCTTCTATTTCTTCCATAGTTACTGGCATATTGAGCTGTTTAGATTCTTCCTGATTGAGTTTTGGAAGGTTATATTTTTCTAGGAATATGTCCATTTCCTCCAGGTTGACCAGTTTGTTCGAATAGAGTTGTTCGTAGTATTTTTTAACAATCCTTTGTATATTGGTGGGATCTGTTGTTATTTCACCTCTTTCATTTCTGATTTTGTTTATTTGGGTCCTCACTCTTTGCTTCTTGGTGAGCCTGGCTAGAGGTTCATCAATGTTGTTTATCCTTTCAAAGAACCAGCTCTTGGTTTTGTTGATCTTTTGTATTGTTTCTTTGGTCTCTATGTCGTTTGTCTCCGCTCTGATCTTTATTATTTCCTTCCTTCTGCTTACACTGGGTTTTTCTTGTTGCTCCTTTTCTAACTCTTTGAGTTGTTGGGTTAGGTAATTTATTACCCCTGTTTCTTGTTTTTTGCAGTATGCCTGTAGAGCTATGAACTTCCCTCTCAAGACTGCTTTATGTGTGTCGCATAGATTTTGGATTGTTGTGTTTTCATTGTCATTTGTTGCCATGATGTTTTTTATTTCTTCCTTGATCTCTCTGGTAACCCAGTCATTGTTTAATACCATGCTGTTTAGTCTCCATGTGTTTGATTTCTTTGGGTTGTTTTTATTGTAGTTGAATTCCAGTTTTATGCCACTGTGGTCTCAGAAGATGCTTGATATGATTTGTATCTTCTTGAATTTGAAGAGACTTTGCCTATGTCCCAACATATGGTCTATCTTTGAAAATGACCCATGTGCACTTGAGAAGAATGTATATTCTGTGGCTTTGAAGTGAAATGTTCTGAAGATGTCAATTAATTCCATCTGGTCTAGTGAGTCATTTAGGATTGATGTTTCTTTGCTGATTTTTTGTTTAGAGGATTTGTCCAATGGTGATAGTGGGGTATTAAAGTCTGTTACTATGATTGTATTGCTGTCAATCTCTCCCTTGATATCCTCCAGGAGATTTTTTATGTATTTGGGTGCTCCTGTATTGGGTGCATATATGTTTACCAGAGTTATTTCTTCTTGTTGGATTGCTCCCTTTAGTATTATGAAGTGGCCTTCCTTATCTCTTTGTTATGTCCTTCACTTTGAGATCTAATTTGTCAGATATAAGTATTGCTACCCCAGCTTTTTTTTCATTTCCATTTCCAGACCTTTTTCCATCCCTTCACCCTCAGTCTGTGTGCATCTTTTTTTCTGAGGCGGGTTTCTTGTAGACAGCAGATATATGGGTCTCATTTTCTTATTCAATCCATTACCCTATATCTTTTGATTGGGGCATTTAATCCATTTACATTTAAAGTTATTATTGATAGATACTTATTTGTCGCCATTTTTATTCTTTACCCCTGTGTTCCTTCTTCGCTTCCTATTTCTTATTTTTTTTCCAGCAGACCCTTTAGCATTTCTTGCATTGCTGGTTTGGTGTTAATAAATTCCCTTAGTCCTTTTTTGTCTGTGAAGCTCCTGATTTCACCTTCAATTTTGATTGATAGCCTTGCTGGGTACAGTATTCTTGGATTCAGACCCTTCCTTTGCATGACTTTGTATATTTCATTCCATTCCCTTCTTTTTTTTTTATTTTTTATTTTTTTTATTTTTTTCAAATTTTTTATTAAGGTATTATATGTGTACATATCTCACCATTGCCCCCCACCCCCACCCCACTCCCATACATGCCCTCACCCCCCAATGTTTTGCATCCGTTGGTTACTCTTATATACATGCATATAAGTCCTTCAGTTGATCTCTTATTTCCCCCACCTCTCCCTAACCTTACCACTGTAATTTGACAGTCTGTTTGATGCTTTACTGCCTCTGTAACTATCTTTTTGTTCATCAGTTTATAATGTTTTTCATTATCCCCAAATGAGTGGGATCATGTGGTATTTTTCTTTCATTGACTGGCTTATTTCACTTAGCATAATGTTCTCTAATTCCATCCAAGTGCCTACAAATGGTAGTAATTCCTTCTTTTTTACGGCAGCATAGTATTCCATTGTGTAGATGTACCATAGTTTTCTGATCCAGTCATCTGCTGATGGGCACCTAGGCTGTTTCCAAATCTTAGCTATTGTAAATTGTGCTGCTATGAACATAGGGGTGCATATATCCTTTCTGATTGGTGTTTCTGGTTTCTTAGGATATATTCCTAGGAGTGGGATTACTGGGTCAAATGGGAGTTCCATTTTCAGTTTTTTGAGGAAACTCCATACTGTTCTCCACAGTGGCTGCACCAGTCTGCATTCCCACCAGCAGTGCACGAGGGTTCCTTTTTCTCCGCATCCTCGCCAACACTTGTCGTTTGTTGATTTGTTGATGATAGCCATTCTGACAGGTGTGAGATGGTATCGCATTGTTGTTTTGATTTGCATCTCTCGGATAATTAGTGACTTTGAGCATGTTTTCATGTGTCTCTTGGCCTTCCTTCTGTCTTCTTTCGAAAAGCTTCTATTTAGGTCCGTTGCCCATTTTTTTATTGGATCATTTATCTTCCTTTTATTAAGTTGTATAAGCTGCCTGTAGATGTTGGAAATTAAACCTTTATCAGTGATACCATTTGCAAATATGTTCTCCCATACAGTGGGGTTTCTTGTTGTTTTGTTGATGGTTTCTTTTGCTGTGCAAAAGCTTTTTATTTTGATGTAGTCCCATTTGTTTATTTTCTGTTTGGCTTCCATTGCCCTAGGGGCAGTATCACTGAAAAAGTTCTTTTGGCATATGTCTGAGATTTTGCTGCCTGTGGATTCCTCTAGTATTTTTATGGTTTCCCGTCTTATATTTAAGTCCTGTACCCATTTTGAGTTTATTTTTGTGTATGGTGTAAGTTGGTGATCTAGTTTCATTTTTTTGCATGTATCTGTCCAATTTTCCCAACACCATTTATTGAAGAGACTGTCTTGACTCCATTGTATGCTCATGCCTCCTTTGTCAAATATTAAATGTGCATATTGGTTTGGGTCGATATCTGGATTCTCTATTCTGTTCCATTGATCTATATGTCTGTTCTTGTGCCAGTACCAGGCTGTTTTGAGGACAGTGGCTTTGTAATACAGCTTGAAATCTGGTATTGATCCCTCCTACTTTATTCTTCTTTCTCAGGATTGCTGTGGCTATTCGGGGTCTTTTTTTATTCCAGATGAATTTTTGGAGAGTTCTTTCTAGGTCTGTGAAATATGCCGTGGGTATTTTAATGGGAAGTGCATTGAATCTATAGATTGCTTTGGGTAGTATGGACATTTTAATGATGTTGATTCTACCAATCCATGAACATGGTATGTTCTTCCATCTGTTTACATCTTCCTCTATCTCTTTTTTCAGTGTCCTGTAGTTTTCCGCATATAGGTCTTTTACCTCCTTGGTTAGGTTTATTCCTAAGTATCTTAATTTTTTTGGTGCGATGGAAAATGGGATTGCTTTTTTAGTCTCTCTTTCTGTAAGTTCATTGTTGGTGTATAGAAATGCCATAGATTTCTTGGTGTTAATTTTGTATCCTGCTACATTGCCGAATTCATTTATTAAGTCTGTTAGTTTTTTGATGGAGTTTTTCGGGTTTTTTATGTACAATATCATGTCATCTGCAAATAAGGACAGCTTTACTTCTTCTTTTCCAATTTGGATGCCTTTTATTTCTTCTTCTTGTCTAATTGCAGTGGCTAATACTTCCAGTACTATGTCAAACAGGAGTGGTGAGAGTGGGCATCCCTGTCTTGTTCCTGTTCTTAGGGGAAATGGTTTTAGTTTTTGCCCATTGAGTATGATGTTAGCTGTGGGTTTATCATATATAGCTTTTATGATGTTGAGGTATGATCCTTCTATTCCCACCTTGTTGAGAGTTTTTATCAAGAAAGGGTGTTGGATTTTGTCAAATGCTTTTTCTGCATCAATTGATATGACTATGTGATTTTTATCTCTCAATTTGTTTATGTGATGTATCACATTTATTGATTTGCGGATATTGAACCATCCTTGCATTCCTGGGATAAACACTACTTGGTCATGGTGTATGATCTTTCTGATGTACTGCTGGATCCTATTTGCTAGAATTTTGTTGAGGATTTTGGCATCTACATTCATGAGGGATATTGGCCTGTAATTCTCTTTCATTGTGTTGTCTTTATCTGGTTTTGGTATTAGGGTGATGCTGGCTTCATAGAAGGAGCTTGGAAGTGTTCCTTCCTCTTGAATTTTTTGGAATAGTCTGAGGAGGATAGGTTTTAGTTCTTCCTTGAATGTTTGGTAGAACTCTCCTGTGAAGCCGTCTGGCCCCGGGCTTTTGTTTGCCGGAAGCTCTTTGATGACTGCTTCAATTTCTTCCATAGTTACTGGCATGTTGAGCTGTTTAGATTCTTCCTGATTGAGTTTTGGAAGGTTATATTTTTCTAGGAATATGTCCATTTCCTCCAGGTTGTCCAGTTTGTTGGAATAGAGTTGTTCGTAGTATTTTTTAACAATCCTTTGTATTTCGGCGGGATCTGTTGTTATTTCACCTCTTTCATTTCTGATCTTGTTTATTTGGGTCCTCTCCCTTTGCTTCTTGGTGAGCCTGGCTAGAGGTTCATCAATCTTGTTTATCCTTTCAAAGAACCAGCTCTTGGTTTTGTTCATCTTTTGTATTGTTTCTTTGGTCTCTATGTCGTTTATCTGTGCTCTGATCTTTATTATTTCCTTCCTTCTGCTTACACTGGGCTTTTCTTGTTGCTCTTTTTCTAACTCTTTGAGTTGTTGTGTTAGGTAATTTATTACCCCTGTTTCTTGTTTTTTGCAGTAGGCTTGTAGAGCTATGAACTTCCCTCTCAAGACTGCTTTCGCTGTGTCCCATAGATTTTGGATTGTAGTGTTTTCATTGTCATTTGTTGTTATGATGTTTTTTATTTCTTCTTTGATGTCTCTGGTAACCCAGTCATGGTTTAATAGCATGCTGTTTAGTCTCCATGTGTTTGATTTCTTTGGGTTGTTTTTATTGTAGTTGATTTCCAGTTTTATGCCACTGTGGTCTGAGAAGATGCTTGATATGATTTCTATCTTCTTGAATTTGAAGAGACTTTGCCTATGTCCCAACATATGGTCTATCTTTGAAAATGACCCATGTGCGCTTGAGAAGAATGTATATTCTGTGGCTTTGGGGTGAAATGTTCTGAAGATGTCAATTAATTCCATCTGGTCTAGTGAGTCATTTAGGATTGATGTTTCTTTGCTGATGTTTTGTTTAGAGGATTTGTCCAATGGTGATAGTGGGGTATTAAAGTCTTCTACTATGATTGTATTGCTGTCAATGTCTCCCTTGATATCTTTCAGGAGTTTTTTTATGTATTTGGGTGCTCCTGTATTGGGTGCATATATGTTTACCAGAGTTATTTCTTCTTGTTGGATTGCTCCCTTTAGTATTATGAAATGGCCTTCCTTATCTCTTGTTATGTCCTTCAGTTTGAGATCTAATTTGTCAGAAATAAGTATTGCTACCCCAGCTTTTTTTTCAGTTCCATTTGCCTGGAAAACCTTTTTCCATCCCTTCACCCTCAGTCTGTGTGCGTCTTTTTTTCTGAGGTGGGTTTCTTGTAGACAGCAGATATATGGGTCTTGTTTTCTTATCCAATCTGTTACCCTATGTCTTTTGATTGGGGCATTTAATCCATTTACATTTAAAGTTATTATTGATAGGTACTTATTTGTCGCCATTCCTATTCTTTACCCCTGTGTTACTTCTTCGCTTCCTGTTTCTTTCTTTTTTTTTTTTTTTTTTTTTTTTTTTTTTACAGTAGACCCTTTAGCATTTCTTGCATTGCTGGTTTGGTGTTAATAAATTCCCTTAGTCCTTTTTTGTCTGTGAAGCTCCTGATTTCACCTTCAATTTTGATTGATAGCCTTGCTGGGTACAGTATTCTTGGATTCAGACCCTTCCTTTGCATGACTTTGTATATTTCATTCCATTCCCTTCTGGCCTGATGAGTTTCTGTTGAGAAATCAGTTGCTAGTCTGATGTGGGTTCCTTTGTAGGTAACTTGCTGTCTCTCTCTTGCCGCTTTTAAGATTCTTATTTTGTCGTTGGTGTTAATTTAATTATAATGTGCCTTGGCGTCGGTCTTTTGGGGTTCATTTTGATTGGGACTCTGTGAGCTTCTTAGATTTGTGTGGGTTTTTTCTTCCCTATATCAGGGAATTTTTCTGTCATTATTTCTTCAAACAGGTTTTCTATTCCTTGTTCAGTTTCCTTTCCTTCTGGAACCTGTATTATGCGGATGTTGTTTTGTTTCATGTTGTCCCAAATTCCCTTAGGCTCTCCTCCTGCTTTTTAATTTTTTTTTCTAGAAATTGCTCTACTTGCGTATTTTTTCCCATCTTGTCTTCTAGCTCACTGATGCGGTCCTCTGCTTTTTCTAGTCTACTCTTGTTGCTTTCTATTGAGTTCTTTACAGCAGCGATGTCATTTTTCATTTCTTCTTGGTTTTTCTTCATTTCCTCTCAGTTCTTACTCATATTGTCGAATTTGTCTTCCATTCTTTTCAGCCACCTAATGACCATTTCTCTGAATTCTTTTTCTGGAAGGTTGCTTTCCTCCATTTCGTTTACTTCCTTTTCTGGTGATGCCTGCTTTTTTTTCATATGCGAGCTGTGTCTTTGTCTCCCCATGGTCTCTCTTCTCCTGATGTCTGGTTATGTAGTTCTCTCTCTCCTGCGTTGATTTAAAGGCACAAAATACAGCACTACCAGGTACAACACACAAGGCACTGAACAGAAATGTATTCACGATATTAATAACCTCCAATAAAGTTGACCACCAGAGAAAGGTCAACTAGGGGATAGGAGAGAAAGAAGAAGAGGAAAAAGAAAGAAAGAAAAAAAAGGAGTGTCAAAATGAAATTGGGAAAAGGAAAAAAAAGTAAGAGAGACAAGAAAGAGACTAAGAGAGAAAGGGGAACAAACTATATATATGGGGATAAAACTTCAATAGAACAATCACTAATCCCAGCAAATGCCAGCAACAAGTACCTGGGGATTAATACAAACTACAACACCAACTAATATCAAGAGAGGTAAGGGAAAACAGAAGCAAAAAACAAACAGAAACAAAGCAACCAAAAAAACAACCAACCAAAAAAAAAGAGTAAGCAAAACAATCTCAAAAAAAGCATAAAAATTCCATATATTCAACATTCAAGCAAACAACAACAAAAGGACAGAGAGAAAGACAATTTTTTGGATAGTTAAGAGAGTGAAGAGAGAGGTGTGTATGGACTTGGAGCAGGGGATTGTAGATTAGATATATAAGTAGGGTGAAATTATATCAGGAGGTAAACAGAAAGAATATGGAAAATCTAAAGCGGAAAGGGGTAAGATAAACAGGACACCAAAAGGGGAAAGGTTAGGAAGACAGTGATGGCATAAAGGTAGAGTTGAGATAGAGTAAAACGATTCTAAAGGAAAGATGAAAGTAGAATGTAGAACACTAATCCCAAAGTAAAATAAAGAGAAAATAAAATGATACTTAAAAAAAAAGGTAAAATAGTAGTAGTAATGATACTGATTGAAAATAAAAATGTAATAATTAAAAGGGTAAAATCAAGTGAGGAAAAAAGAAAAAAATTAGTTTCTTTAGTAAAAGATGCAAAAAATGAAAATAAAAAAAAATAAAAAAAATAAAATGTGCAGTAGTGAAGGTCATTCACTTCCTCTATTGTTCTGTTTTGCACGCCTGTTTCTCAGTCTGGACAGTATTGCAGTTCCCTGCGTTCCATTGCTCCTCAGTGTTGTAAGCCAGTCCTGATTTTTAAGCAGACAGTGTGTCTTAATTTCTCGTATTCCTTTATTTTTGATTACACAAGAGTCAATTTGTGATTCAGCCCCTGGGTGGCAGTGTTTCTGGATTCACTTCTGGATCTCTTTGGCCTCTCTAGCCTGTATTTACATCTTCTTTCCCTGTGGCACTCACTACCGGTGTGTGGGAGTGGGCTGCCTCAGAGCTAGCTCTCGGATGGTCACTCCCCGCTCCGATCCCCAGGTTCCAGAAAAACAACTTTCCCCTGCAGTCTCCCAGGGTGTCCCCAACTGGGTGAACCTATGAATTGGGCTTAGTAATCAGAAGCAAGAATTTCAAGAGGAAAAAGCCCAAGTGTGCGCACTCCGTGGCTGCGCGTAAGTCTAGCACACCCCTGAAATTCTTAGGGTGTCCCTGCACTTCAGATCAAAATGGGTTGCTTTTTAGAGAGCCCTTCTGTTGGCAGCTCTGAGGACCCCCTTCCACATTCACAGATCACGCCAGCCCCAGCAGCCACCGATTTTTCTAGGCACAGACTTCCCTGGTCCTCCAGCTCCTGCAAAACGCGCGTTCCTCTCTAGCGCTGGGACCAGAGACCTCACCTTATCCTAGGCGAAATCTGACCTTTCCGTGGTGGAGTGTAGAGCTCCTCTGAACCCCTGTGTTTGCGCCAATTGGGGAGCGTTGTTCTGGGGCTCGCAGCTGTTCCGTGGGTGCCGCAGTTGTGGATTCTCAGGCTTCCGATAAGCTCCACTTTCCGGTTCCAGATGACGGTGACTCCGCGTCCAAGCCCGCAGCTCCGGGAGGGGACCCCCGTATTCCTTTATTTTTGATTACACAAGAGTCAATTTGTGATTCAGCCCCTGGGTGGCAGTGTTTCTGGATTGACTTCCGGGTTTATCTATGGCCTCTCTAGGGAGTGTTAGAACCTTCTTTCCCTGTGGCACTCGCTACCGGTTTGTGGGAGTGGGCTCCCTCAGAGCTGGCTCTCCGATGGTCACTCCCTGCTCCGATCCCCAGGTTCCAGAAAAACAACTTTCCCCTGCAGTCTCCCAGGGTGTCCCCAACTGGGTGATCCTATGTATTGGGCTTAGTAATCAGAAGCAAGAATTTCAAGAGGAAAAAGCCCAGTTGTGTGAACTCCGGGACTGCGCATAAGCCCAGGCACCCAGGGAACGCAGGGGCTGCGCGTAATTCTGGACTGCCTGAAATTCTTAGGGTGTCCCTGCACGTCAGATCAAAATGGGTTGCTTTTTAGAGTGCCCTTCTCTTAGTAGCTCTGAGGACCCCTTTCCACAATCACAGATCACGCCAGCCCCTACAGCCACGGATTTTTCTAGGCACAGACTTCCCTGGTCCTCCAGCTCCCGCCAAACGCGCGTTCCTCTCTCCCGCTGGGACCAGAGACCTCACCTTATCCCAGGGGAAATCTGACCTTTCCTTGGTGGAGTGTAGAGCTCCTCTGAACCCGTGTGTTTGTGCCAGTTGGGGAGCGTTGTTCTGGGGCTCGCAGCTGTTCCTTGGGTGCCGCAGTTGTGGACTCTCAGGCTTCCGATAAGCTCCACTTTCCGGATCAAGATGGCGCAGACTCCACGTCCAAGCCCGCAGCTCCGGGAGGGGACCCAGCCGCAGTTGGTGCTGCCAGGTCAGGGGAACCCCGTTTAGCAGTCCCCCACCTCCTTCTGGAGTTCAGCTGTCTCCCAACCAGCCAACAAACACTCCTCGTGCGACCCTCAGCTGTTCTTTCTTTCTGCTCCGGGACAAGGCTCGGAACACGTCTGTCTATTCTGCGGCCATTATTCCTTCCTTTCATATCCTTTTTAAATTGCTGCCAGACATTCAAAGAATTAGTTTGTAAGTTTGTTTGGGATAATTGTACATTATGCTGTTGTAATTCTAAAATATCAAGAGATGTGTTACCTTTGTCTCCAAGCACCAAAAAGATGATTTTTTATTGATTCCCAAGGGTGGGAGGTACTATTATAGGTAATGGGGGTAATACAAATCTGGGAAAAATTATAATGACATTGTAGAATAAAATCATGTAAGGATATTCTTTGCTCTAGGCCATGGCAATTCCATTTCAAACTGGTTGTCAATTTCTTTTTGTATAGACAAGGTCTTAGTTACATTTTCTGCACCTCTCCCAGGAGCAAGGAGTGATAGTCCCTTCCTTTGGTGTCCATGCAAGCCAGAAACCTCTCTTTAATTTAAGACACAAAGGAGCAGTGGTTTGATTTTGTGTCATACAAAAGGGAAGCTGGGTGGTGACCCCTGTGTAATTATACTTCCTTGCCCCACCCATTGTCCTCCTGGATGACCAAGGTGTTTGGTATTATTGGTGACTACATTAGGCGGGGGATCAGCCCACGAAAGGGCTCTTACCCATGAAGGGTCAGGAACATAAGTCCAAAATACTTCCCCATTTTCCCCAGGTAATATTACCGTACAGCTGATGACTGCTAGCATGGCAAGAAAGATGTTCTCAGGCGTTCTTGGGGTTCTGGTTACCTTACAATTTCTTTTCTATTTTTTTATTATTTTTTTTTATTATTTTTTTACATATGTGTCCTTATTCCCCCATTACCCACCACCCCCCACTCATGCCCCAGCCCCCTGTTGTCGGCGTCCATTGATTAGGCTCATATGTATGCACACAAGTCCCTTGGTTGATCTCTCACACTTACTCCCACCGACCCCCTCCTTCCTTGAGGTTTGAGGTTCTGATCGACGTTTCTCAGTCTCTGGATTGGTTCTTGTTCATCAGTCTATGCCGTTCATTATATTCCACAAATGAGTGAGTTCATGTGATATTTACCTTTCTCTGCCTGGCTTATTTCACTTAGCATAATGCTCTCCATCTCCATCCATGTTGTTGCAAATGGTAGGAACTCCCTCTTTTTTTACCGCAATGTAGTATTCCATTGTGTAGATGTACCATAGTTTTCTGATCCAGTCATCTGCTGATGGGCACTTAGGCTGTTTCCAAATCTTAGCTATGGTGAATTGTGCTGCTATGAACATGGGGTGCATATATCCTTTCTGATTAGTGTTTCTAGTTTCTTGGGATATATTCCTAGAAGCGGGATCACTGGGTCAAATGGGAGTTCCATTTTTATTGTTTTATTTTTTATTTTTATTATTATTATTTTTTATTATTTAAAGTATTACAAATAGTAGTACATATGTCTCCTTTTTTTTCCCCATTGACCTCCCCCCGGCCTCCCCTACCCCCCAGTACATGCCTTTACCTGCCCCCCACCCCCAGTGTCTTGTATCCATTGGTTATGCTTATACGCATGCGTACAAGTCCTTCGGTTGATCTCTTACAGCGCCCGCCCCCCCCCCCCCCCCAACCTCCCCTGCCTTCCCATTGTAGTTTGACAGTCTGTTCAATGCTTCTTTGCCTCTGTATCTATTTTTTCCCCATTTCTTTCCTTTAAAAAAATCTTGCCTCAGCAGACTAGAAATAAACATATAACAAAAAATGTTTGAGTCCCAATTTCAATGTCCAATAGTTTTGAGTCCCCGTTTCAATGTCAAACAGTTCCTTAAGTGTACATGTCAGCAATGATATCTGGATGGTGGGTACATGGTGGCAATGCAGGTCCGACCCTCTCTGGTTTGGTCCTAGGCAACCTGCAGCGATGCACAGCTGCTGACTGCTAGCATGGCAAGGCGTCGTCAGCGTCTTCCATCCCTGGATTGTTTCTTCTCTTGTCTTCGTGGTTGGAGCAGACCTGTCAATTCTTCTCTGTTGCAGGAATCCACATGGTCTTGGAGTTGTTTTCTGAAAATATACAAACCTATTCTCGACCAAAAGTTAATAAAGGAATCTTTTCTATATAATTGATTTGGGATCCTTTTTATTTTTGCCCACACGATTTTCCTTTGTCTTATTTAGACACCATGTGTGTTTTTCATGGGTGTCTTGCTGTTAGCATTAGAAATGAAAATTAATTTTGTAAAGTAAAAATTTTCTAGATGTAATTTACTTATAGGATATTTTTCCTTACATGATATTACCCTACTATCCCCTTCTTTTTTGATTAATGGAGGCTTTTGTAAATTTTATAATGCAGTCTTGATAACTTTAAATTTTAATTTTTTGCACAAAAATATGACTGCTTTAGGTTCTTTGCATGTTCAGGAATTTTACCAGGAGATGAACTACCAATAGAAATTTTAGTTAACACTTTAGGAACAGCTTTTTGTCCAGTACAATTAAATTTTCTTGAATATTCACTTATTTGAATTAGCCTATTTAAATTAATCTGAAAACTTGATTATTATTTTACTCTCAAATTTAATACTCTACCAACAATCTTAGTTTACCCTGTAAATGTTAGTGGAAAGGATTATTTGCATTTTTGAGTAGGCCCTGAGCATTTCTGGTGCTAGGCTGGATTTAGATATAGGGAAGTTGCTGTCAGCCAACTCTCTGTCTGTTACCTGGGTCCCAATCTGAGCTGGGCCAAATCACAGTCTGTCACCGGTGTCCCGATCTGAGGTAGGCATGGGAAGCAAAGCAGCCATGGCAGCAGGAGACCTCCCTCAGACAGGGTGAGGGTTTAGGCCCCTGCAAGGTTGGGGGGGTCAGGGTCTGTGCCCCACCTCTGTTGACCCCCAAGTTCTCTCCTGATGGCCCCTCTGCGACTGTGCCTGTCTTAGGTTGTTCCTTCCCTGAGGAATCTTACCCGTGTCTGGCTAACCAGTCATCCTCCGGGGCCAAGCAGGGTGATGTGAGGTTCAGTTCTGTCTCCTTGGTAGCCTATGCCCCCGTGGCCTCCACGCCCAGCACCTGCCTTGGGATCCCCTGGCTTGCTGGCGGGGCCCCAGCACTGATCACATATCTTGGTGAACCCAGGTTTCTTCTCCAGGGAGGTCCCAGCTCACTCCACTGGGCGATAGACAGATCCATGGTACCAGCCACCACGAGGCTTCAAGCTCAGCATGAACAGAAAGCTCAGGCAACAGCTGAGGGCAATTGTTTGTGAGAAGAGGGTCCCTCTTGGCACAAAAGGCAAGAGGGGCAAATATAGAATGCTCAAGTACCTTCCCAGTGCCTTAATTCCTTCTGAGAGGGATTAAATTCTTTCATATCCTTTTTAAAAAATTGCTGCCAAACATTCAAAGAATTCGTTTGTAAGTTTGTTTGGGATAATTGTACAATATGCTGTTTTAAAATATCTAAAATTATAATGACATTGTAGAATAATATCATGTAAGGATATTCTTTGCTCTAGGCCATGGCAATTCAATTTCAAACTTGCTGTCAATTTCTTTTTGTAACTTTATATAAACTTTGTCAGGGAGGCAAAAACACACAAATTACTTACTTTAGTTCAAGAGGCCAAATATATTGACTTTCAATTATAATCCTTACCACTTTTGAAGGAAACTTCTTTTTGTTTCCTTCCAAAATAATTTTCGGGCTACAGAGAGTTTCATTTAAAAATCTTTGTCACATGAAACAATTTCTCTTAAGGTTATGGTAACCGCTAGTATGGATTAGATTTAATATTTTATTTTTTAAAAAAATTTTAAAAATATTTTTTAATTGTTATTTTTTACATATGTGTCCTTATTCCCCCATAACCCCCCACCCCCCACTTATGCCCCACCCCCTTGTTGTCTGTGTCCATTGATTAGGCTCATATGCATGCACACAAGTCCCTTGGTTGATCTCTCCACCTTACCCCCACCCTCCCCTATCTTCCCTGAGGTATGACGTGCTGATCGACATTTCTCAGTCTCTGGATCTGTTCTTGTTTATCAGTCTATGCCATTCATTATATTCCACAAATGAGTGAGATCATGTGATATTTATCTTTCTCTGCCTGGCTTATTTCACTTAACACGCTGTTGCGTCACACAGCTTCTGACTGCTAGCGTGGCAAGGCATCGTCAGCGTCTCCCATCTCTGGACTGTTTCTTCTCTTGTCTTCGTGGTTGGAGCAGACCTGTCAATTCCTCTCTGTTGCAGGAATCCACATGGTCTTGGAGTTGTTTTCTGAAAATATACAAACATATTCTCGACTGAAAGTTAATAAAGCAATCTTTTCTATATAATTGATTTGGGATCCTTTTTATTTTTGCCCAAACGATTTTCCTTTGTCTTATTTAGACACCATGTGTGTTTTTCATGGGTGTCTTGCTGTTAGCATTAGAAATGAAAATTAATTTTGTAAAGTAAAAATTTTCTAGATGTAATTTACTTATAGGATATTTTTCCTTACATGATATTACCCTACTATCCCCCCCTTTTTTGATTAATGGAGGCTTTTGTAAATTTTATAATGCAGTCTTGATAACTTTAAATTTTAATTTTTTGCACAAAAATATGACTGCTTTAGTTTCATTGCATGTTCAGGAATTTTACCAGGAGATGAACTACCAATAGAAATTTTAGTTAACACTTTAGGAACAGCTTTTTGTCCAGTACCAATAATTTTTCTAGAATATTCGCTTATTTCAATTAGCCAACTTAAATTAGTCTGAGAACTTGACTACTATTTTACTGTCAAATTTAATACTCTACCAACAATCTTAGTTTACCCTGTAAATATTAGTGGAAAGGATTATTTGCATTCTTGAGTAGGCCCTGAGCATTCCTGGTGCTAGGCTGGATTTAGATATAGGGCAGCTGCTGTCAGCCAAGTCTCTGTCTGTTCCCTGGGTCCCAATCTGAGCTGGGCCAAGTCACACCGTCTGTCACCTGTGTCCCGATCTGAGCTGGGCGTGGGAAGCAAAGCAGCCATGGCAGCAGGAGACCTCCCTCAGACGTGGTGAGGGTTCAGGCCCCTGCAAGGTTGCGGGGGTGAGGGTCTGTGCCCCACCTCTGATGATCTCCAAGTTCTCTCCTGATGGCCCCTCTGCGACTGTGCCTGTCTTAGGTTGTTCCTTCCCTGAGGAATCTTACCCGTGTCTGGCTAACCAGTCATCCTCCGGGGCCAAGCAGGGTGATGTGAGGTTCAGTTCTGTCTCCTTGGTAGCCTATGCCCCCGTGGCCTCCACGCCCAGCACCTGCCTTGGGATCCCCTGGCCTGCTGGCGGAGCCCCAGAACTGATCACATATCTCGGGGAACTCAGGTTTCTTCTCCAGGGAGCTATTCTGGTTTTTTGATTCTTCCTGATTGAGTTTTAGAATCTTTTCTAGGAATATGTCAATTTCATCAAGGTTGTCCAGTTTTTTGGAGTAGAATTTTTCATAGTATTATTTTACAATCTTTTGTAGGTCTGTGTGGTCGGCTGTTACTTTACCTCTTCCATTTCTGATTTTATTTTTTTGGGTCTTCTCCCTTCGTTTCTTGGTGAGCCTGGCTAGAGGTTCATCAATCTTGCTTTTCTTTGAATGAAACCAAATCTTGGTTTCATTGATTTTTTTCATATTGTATCTTGGTCTCTATCTTTTATTTTATTTATTCCTGCTCTGATCTTTATTACATCTTTGCTTCTGCTTACTGTGGGCTTTTCTGGTTGCTCTCTTTCTACATCTTTAAGTTGCAGAATTAGATAACTTATTACCATGTTTTGTTTTGTTTTGTTAGGTAGGCCTGTAGTGCTATGAATTTCCACTCAGGACTGCTTTCACTGTGTCCCTTAGATTTTGGATTGTTGTGTTTTCACTGTCATTCATTTTCTGGATGTTTTAAATTTCTTCTTTGATCTCTTTGGTAACCCAATCATTGTTTGATAGCATGCTATTCAGCCTCCAAGTGTTTGGGTTTTTGAGATTGTGTTTATTGTAGTTGATTTCAAATATTATGTCATTTGGTTTGAGAAGATGCTTGGTATGATTTCAATCTTCTTCAATTTGGAGAGACTTTGCTTGTGACCCTATATGTAGTCTATCTTTGAAAATGTCCCATATGCACTTGAGAATAATGCATATTACTTAGCTTTGGGGTGAAATGTTCTGAAGATGTCATTTAATTCCATCTGATCTAGTGAGTCATTTAAGATTGCTGGTTTTTTTTTTTCCCAGAGGATTTATCCAGTGATGTCAGTGGGGTATTAAAGTTCCCTACTTTGATTGTATTGTTGTCTATTTCACCCTTGATTTCTCCCAGAAGTTTTTTTTTCTTTTTTTAATGTATTTGGGTGCCCCTGTATTGGGTGCATATATTTTTACCAAAGTTCTGTCTTCTTGTTGTATTGATTCCTTTGGTATTATGAAGTGGCCTTCCTTATCTCTTGTTATGGCCTTCACTTTGAGGTCTATTTTGTCAAATATAAGTATTGCTACCCCAGCTATTTTTTCATTTCCATTTGCCTGAAAGATATTTTTCCATCCCTTTTCTATCAGTCTGTGTGATCCACTTGTTCTGAGGTAGGTCTCCTGCAGATGGCATATATATGGGTCATATCCATTCAGCCATTCGATGTCTTTTGATAGGAACATTCAGTCCATTTATGTTCAAGGTAATTGTTGATAGGTTCTTGTTTGTAGCCATTTTTTGTGCCTTTGTTCCTTCTTCCCTTTTTATTTCTTCTTTTTACAACAGTCCCTTCATAATTTCTTGCATTGCTGACTTGGTAGTGATAAACTTCCTTAGGCTTTTTTTTTTTTTTTTTTTTTTTAAATCTGTGAAGCTCCTGATTTCCCCTTCAACTTTGAATGATAGCCTTGCTGGATAGGGTATTCTTGGACTCAGTCCCCTGCCCTGCATCACTTTGTATACTTCCCTCTATTCCTTTCTAGCCTGATGTGTTTCTGTTGAGAAATAATTTGAAAATCTAATGGGACATCCCTTGTAGGTAACTCTCTGTTTCTCTCTTGCAGTCTTCAAGTCTCTCTCTTTGTCATTAAAGTTTGCCATTGTAATTATGATGTGTCTTGGTGTGTTTTTGGGTTCATTTTCATGGGACTCTCTGTGCTTTGTGACTTTCTTCTTCCCCAAATTAAGGAAGTTTTCTATCATCATTTCTTCAAATAAGTTTTCTAACCCTTGCTCTTCTTCTTATCATTCTCTCATCCCTATCATATATATGTTGCTTTGTTTCATGTTTTCCCAAAGCTCCCTTCAGCTCTCCTCCTGCCTTTTATTTTTTTTTCTTCAATTGCAGTTCAGGTTGGATGTTTTTTGCTGCCCTGTCTTCTAATTCATTTATTCGGTCCTCCACTTATTTTAGTCTACAGTTGAAACCTTCCACAGTGGTTTTTATTGTAGCTATATCACTCATTATTTCCTGTTGATTCAAACATTAGTTGTTGATTTTCTCATCCATCTGGTTTATGAACTGCATGACCCTATTCTGAATTCTTTTTCCGAAAAATTGCATGCCTCCATTTCATTTAATTGCTTTTCTGGTGATTCCTCCTTTTCTTTACTCTGGGGGTTGTTTTTTTGTTTCCCCATTTTTGCTCTCACTGAAAGATCTAGGTATTGAGTCACACTGGGCCTGTGACTGCAGCAGCAGCCTTGGTGGTAGGTCGCATGGTCACCAGGCCCAGAGTCAATGTATCGGTCTTGGTGGCAATTTGTGCAGTTGTGGTGCTCAGGGTTGCTGTGTAAGGCTTGGCTGTTTGCATGCACTGAAGCGGTGCCTGGGGCTAAAGCATCTGGCTGGAGCTAGAGGAGCGCATTCCAGAAATCACAGGAGCCCGCAGTCAAGGACGTTGGAGTATTATGTTTGTGGGTTCACAGCTGAGGCAGCAGGTCCCTGGCCAGAGTGGCTGTAGGGTCCTGGGTAGTGTCCAAGGGCACCCTGGGTGGAGGTTAGGCTGGGCTCTCAGTCACAGCAGCTACCCCTTTCAAGATGGTGTGGCCTCTGTGGCAGAGCCAGCTGCCCCGGGAGAGATTGCAACAGTAGCAGAGACTGCCTGGCTAGGGAAGCCTGGTCCACCAGCCCCCCAAAGTCCTGTGGAATCTGACTGCCTTTCATGCACACATACACACACCCCACACACCCACGCACTCCCATTTTTCTCCCTCACTCATTCACATGTTCTCCCTCACTGCCATCCTGCCGGCTGCCATCTTCCTTCCACAATACTATTGTCAAAGAGAAAACCACCGGCCCCAAATGGCATCACTCCAGGTAAAAACCCAGGATGCTAAATCTAGATTTCATACTGGATTTAATGGAAGTTTCAACATCTCCCAAAAGCTTAATTTTAATCAATCAGCCTCTAATTTTCTGGTCAAGGAACAGTAGTCTGTCACATGGCCCTTCCCATCCCCCACAGAAAGAAGAGGGAATCTGTATGATAGAAATCCTTCCTCCCTTCTTGGCCCCCAAATAGTCCTTTTCACTCCTGTTTTTAGTAGCTCCTTCATTCCTCCCTCTTTTCTAAAAACGTTCTTTTTTTGTACATCCCCTCTGAGCTCCCCTTTAGTTGCCAGATAGGAACTTTTATCTCTCCCTTAAAAAATTGAAACTTTGAGTCTTGCCAATAATAAGAATTATCATTAGAGATAACATTTTATGACCTACTAGAGGCCTGGTGGTTGAAATTCGTGCACTTGGTGGGGTCCCTCAGCCCGACCTGCACCCTCTCCCAGTCCGGGAGCCCTCAGGGGATGTCCAACATCCTTAGCACTGCTGTGGAGGTGGCAGAGGCTCCTGCCACTGCTGCTGTGCTAGCCAGCTGTGAGCCCAGCTTCTGGCTGAGAGGCGGGAGCCCACTGACTACCAGTGGGCAGCTCCTGCTTTGAGTGTCTTCCCCCTGGTGGTCAGTGTGTGTCATAACAACAGGTCTTTCTGCCATTCAGTCAATTTACATATTAGCATTTTATAATATAGGATACCTAGGGCAGGGCAAATTTCTAATTACTGAACATCTTTTCTTCATATTGTCTTACAATGTCCTTCCTCCCTTCTGTAGCTCCAGTTGCTTTACATCATAATGTCATATAAATGGTACCTCACTGTCTCTTTCTATCTCTGAACCTCTCATGTATGTTTCCAAGTAGATTCTGCTGTGAGATATACACTGAGTGGCCAGACTATTTTGATCTCTGAATGCATAATAATCTGGCCACTCAGTGTACTTCTCTTGAGTACCTCATTTATTTGATATCAAAGATACTATAAATCGTGCACCTGATCAGTTTTCCCCTTTGCACTGGCTGATAGAAAGTTCAGGGCAAATAGGTGGTTGATCTCCAGCAAAAGTCTAGAATACTTTTGGTACCAATTTGAGATACAAATACACTGAGTGGCCAGATTATTATGAGTTCAGAGATCATAATAATCTGGCCACTCAGTGTATACTTGATAATCAAGTTTTGCCAGTAAATATGATAGTTATGATTGTTCCCTATAAATCTCAGTCTACTGATAATGATGCAATAGGATAGGAATGCCAGGGCACTTGCCTGGTTTCTATTACTTTCTTCTGAGACCAGAGTCAATATTGTGACTAGATGGGTCCTTGTGGTCCTTATTATATTTGCCACAATTGGACCCTCAGCTAAATAAGACAATAAAACCTGGAAATTATGTATGAAATACAGTAGCATGTTGGTATCACAAGTACCCAACCAAGCTTTTTTCAAAGACATCCAACTCAGATAATCATATTGCCAGCTGTATGACACTGCTGCTACATAAGCACTCATGTTGCCACCACCCATGAAGTTCCCCTTTAATGTTAATTTGATTTGGAAGTTGAAATATATGCAATTTTATTTTTAACTAGTAGCCCACTGCATGAATTCATGCACGGGGTGATTCCCTCAGCCTGGTTGGTGATCAGTGCTGATCAGGGGCGGCTGGCCAGCCAGGTGGTGTGACTGTGGGAGGTTGGCCAGTCAGCTGGGGGGAGGGACCATGGAGGTTGCCCTTTTCGGGGGGGGGGGGGGAGACAGTAGGAGGTTGGGCAGGTGGGAAGACGTACCAAGGGAGGTTGGCCAGAAGCAGGAGGTTGGCTGTGGGAGCACACTGACCATCAGGGGGCAGCTCCTGTGTTGAACATCTGCCCCCTGTGGGCAGTGCACTTCACAGTGACTGGTTGTTCGGTCGCTCAGTTGTTCGGTCATTCGGTCATTCGGTTATTCAGTTGCTTAGGCATTTATATATATAGATTAGAAGCAATTTCAATACAAGCAAAGGAAGAAAGTTCACATTAAACAATGGATATATCTGGAGAGCAAAGTTTATTTGGAATTAAACACAGAATTTTTACACAAGATTAACATATTACAAAAATCCCCCCTAGAAAGCTAGATAAGTGACCTTATAGGTGAGCCTGCATTTTCTTCCCCTGCTCTAATTTCAACTCTTACGTTTCAAAGACAAAGTAAACCCACAAAACCTTAGCCATCCTGTCTTGGACCTTAATACAGGCAGAGCCATTCAGTCAAAGTCCATTTCCTATCTCTCTGTCTGCCTGTCTGTCTCTCTCTTTCACACAACACACACACACACACACACACACACACACACACACACACACACACACACTTAATTTCCTGTGTGGCATTTGGGCATGCTAGACCTGTGAGTAATAAAACTTACATTTTCATAGTTCCATGATGCTTGTTGCAATTGTAATAAGGACCATAAGGATCCATCTGGTCACAATATTGACTCTGGTCTGAGGAACAAGCAGTAGGATCCAAGCCAGTGCCCACGCATTCCAATCCTAGTCTATCACTATCAATAGATGGAGACTTCTAGGGAACAATCATAAAGTCTACAGTATCAGGAAGATCAGTTAAGGTACCGATGTACAAAGAATGAGGGACGGATGGTGAACACAATAACAAATTACTTACAATGATATATGTCATTTGAGAAGAAATTATTGTTAAGACATCAATGTTGCCAGTGAATTAAATGAAAACGTCCAAATATTTCTGATCAAGGTTGGGAAAAACGTTGTGAAGGTAAAAAAAGACAAAGGGAACTACTGTCCATATAACAGACAAAGCAGAAAGCTTAATAAAATGGTTACTTAAATTGTATAGAAGAGTTGAAACAAACAAAGGAAATTCAATGGCAGAATATAAGGAACAAGTCTGAAAACTACTATCTGATGAAAAAATCTCAGTTTCTGGTTTTGAGTCTTGGAGCACTTTTTCTACCTCAGGATGACTGTCTGTTTTGTACCTGCCATCCCACAGAATCTTTTCAGGGCCCTCTTTAAGTCTTTGTTTCTCAAACTGTAGATGAAGGGGTTCAGCATGGGTGTGACCACAGTGTACAACACTGAGGCTGCTGCACTTGAGTGTGAGCTTTGGGTAGCAGCAGAGCCTAGGTACACTCCTAGGACTGTACCATAAAATAAGGAGACAACTGAAAGGTGAGATGCACAGGTAGAAAATGCCTTATACTTCCCCTGAGCTGATGGGATTCCACAAATGGAGGACACTATCTTAGAGTAAGAGTAAATGATACCAGCGAGGGGACCACCACCCAGTAGTGCAGTTACAAAATACATCATGATGTTATTAAGAAAGGTGTCAGAACAGGCAAGTTGGACCATCTGATTGAGTTCACAAAAATAATGGGCTATTTCAAAGTGTGTACAGAAGGACAGCTGCAATACCATTACACTTTGTAACAGGGAATTCAGGCCACTAATGATCCAGGACACCAGAACCAGCAGTCCACAGAGCCGGGGGTTCATGATGACCATGTAGTGCAGGGGTTGGCAGATGGCTACAAAGCGGTCATAGGCCATCACGGTCAAGAGGATGTTATCCAACATTGCAAATAGTAGGAAAAAATACATCTGGGTGATGCAACGTTCATAGGTGATGACTTTGCTCTGTGTCAGGATGTTCACCAGCATCTTTGGGATGGTGGTGGAAGTTAAACAGATGTCTACCAAGGACAGGTTGGAGAGGAAGAAGTACATGGGTGTGTGAAGGTGGGAATCTGTGGTGAAGGCCAGGATGATGAGCAGGTTTCCCAACACAGTGATTAGGTACATAGAAATGAAAAGCCCAAATATGAGGGGCTGCAGTTCTGCTTCCTCTGAAAATCCCAGAAGAAGAAATTCTGAAATTGGGGTATCATTGCCTCGTCTCATGTGGTGTAGGTGACTTGTAGGAAAGAAAAAAATAGCATGATCAATTTTTAAATAAATGGCTATTACTAACATAGTTGAAATGCTACAATTATATTTTGCAGTAAAGTAATCAATATCTATTTTTTTAACATATCATCTCCTTTAAGACACACACCCAACCCATGACATTTCTGATTAGGAATTTCTGTCCTCCTCAAACCTTTTCCCCAAGGTGGTCATGGATTACATAGGTTTTTGTTTGTTTGTTTTAAAATCCTTATTATTGAGAGTATTACAGATGTCCCCCTTTTCAACCCCATTACTCCCTTTACCCGGTTCCCATCCCACTGTTTGCCTTCACCATGCTACTCTCTGTGTCCATAGGTAATGCATATATGCATATAAGTTCTTTGGTTAATCTCTTCCCTACTCTCCCCCTTCCCTCTGAGGTTCGTCAGTCTGTTCCATGTTTCCAGGCCTCTGGTTCTATTTTTTTCATCAGTTTATTTTGTTCATTAGACTCCTTGTTCATATACTTTGATTTTAGTTTCAATTATTGACACATATGTTTTTATTGCCATTCTATTTTTCACATTTTTTATCTTTTTCTCCCCCTCCTCCTCCTCCTCCTCCTCCTCCTCCTCCTCCTCCTCCTCCTCCACCTCCTCCTCCTCCTCCTTCAAGAATACCCTTCAACATTTCATGTAATACTGGTTTGGTGGTGATGAACTCCTTTAGCTTTTTCTTATATGTAAAGCTCTTTAACTGACCTTTAGTTCTAAATGGCAGCTGGGCTGGGTAGAGTATTCTTGGTTCTAGGTCCTTGATATTCATCATTTTGAATATTTCTTACCACTCGCTTCTGGCCTGCAAGTTTTCTGTTTAGAAATCAGCAGAGAGTCATATGGCTGCTCCCTTGTAGGTAACTAACTGCTTTTCTCTTGCTGCTTTTAAGATTCTCTCTTTGTCTTTTTCTAAAAAATATATTTGTATTGATTTCAGAGAGAAGGGAGGAGAGATAGATAGACACATCAATGATGAGAAAGGATCATTGATCGGCTGCCTCCTGCACACCCCTTACTGGGAATGGAGCCCTCAACCTAGGAATGTGTCCTTGAGCAGAATTGAACCTGGAACCCTTCAGTCTCGGGTCCATGCGCTATCCACTGAGCCAAATCAGTTAGGGCTACAGCGTAATAATTGTTAATATCCTCACCTGATGGTGAAGATTACAATATCCATCGGCCTATGATGATGGACAGATAATCAATATGGTGTAGTTAGAGAGCTTGGTGTACTTCCTTCTTGTTGGTAAATGAATGGTTACCACTGTGATGGGATGAGGCTGATTATTCTACATCTCAAATGTCTTTATTGCTTCCCAACACCTCGGTCTCCAATTCCACAGACATATTTCAGTTCCCTGTCATCTCTCCCTTCTAACTGGTGGGCACCCCTCTAGCCAAATGCACACACTGACAGAGAGAACTTAATGCTGATCATTGAACTCTCTGATTTAAATTCCTCCCCTAGTCATACCTCACTGGAGATAGAAGCCAAAATTCCGTAGTTTCAAATGGGAGGTTCAAGTGTCTGTGAACTTTCAGCCAGCTCCACCCTCACAGAGCCCTGTCATCCCTCACGTTGGTCTCCTAAACATTGATCCTGACTCCAGATTCACTTGACACCACAGCTTCAGGCCTCAGAACCTTTATGGGCTTGCTTTCCTCTGCTTGGGATCTCCCCACTGGTCTTTTTGGAATTTTTTACCCCCCTCCATCCTCCAAATTTCAACTCCTCTTTCAGAGAGACTGGATCCTCTCCTTCATGAACCTTTTCTTTTCCTAACATTAGCACAGGAAAAGGTCACTTTCTCTGCTCTTAATCTACATAATAGGGCACCCATGTTGAGACTTTTATTTAACTCCATGTCTTTGTTCCATGCTAGACTGTGAGTACCTGTTAGTACCATATAGCATGTTTTACAAAGTCATTCCGTCCTTCAGATAGTTTAGTGTCATTGAATTCCATGACAGGATTCTGAAGTTAGGTGTGGAGGACATGCTTGAGGAGTGTTCTCTATATTCTGAGATCAGGAGACATTAGGGTGTCAGGTTACAGTTGTAAGAATGAAATAGAATTGAATCAAGGAGGCACAAAAGAAAGTGTTAGAGTGTGTCATACACAGTGAGGGCACATACATAATCATTTCATGGTTCCCTGTGTTCACTCATGCATGCATGTGTGAGTGTGTGCACGCGCGCGTGCAAAAATGCTGGGTCACAATGTAAAAGGCATGTCTTATTTTGGGAAACAGTGAAACAAATCTGAAATTTAACACAATAAATGCAAGGACAGCTTAAAAGGCCATTTCCTGATAATGAGGGAAAAATAATAGTGAAGAGCCCAGCAGAGAGCCAGGTGCAGAGAGAAGAGGGAGCCAGCGTGGGTACTGAAGTTACCTCTGACTCAAGGGACCACACACTGACTGCTCCACTGGCCTCATCACAGCGTCCTCCCTAGCCTCTGATCTAATTGTGATTCCTGCACCTTTTCCATGTTTATTATGGTGTTTATATGGCTCAATAGCATCTTTCCTTTGCTATTTTTGGCTTTGAGTTTTGATCTCTTTTGTGACACAACTGATGGGTGGGCACTAGTCCTGGTTCTGTTCCTTGTTGACATACAAATCATTCTGAACATTTTTTATAAAATCCTGCTTATGCCACAACAATTGATCCCCTTTCTTCACATATTTACCCCTGATAATATGATATCATAGCACACTTATTTCATTGTACTGGGCCTTCTTTGTATAATGTGAGGTCAAATGAGCAGGGAGCTCGCTCACTGACTTTGTTCATTTATGTAGTTTTATTAATGTGTGTTTTTATATGAAAAAAAGTTAAGGTATGGAATATTCATAATATAAAAATGGCAGGGAAAATAAACATGGTTAAATATTGTGTATTCAAATATTGGCATTAATAAAATTGAATAAAATTGTAAAACAAAAGAAAAGCCAACCTCCCTCCCACCCCCCACAAAGCTTTGATCACATCAATATAGGCCTCCAACGCCAGAAATATGGGCAAGGGTGTGGAAATAAAAATACAAAAATATACTTTTAAAAGGCAGTGGAGTAAGCAGTATCTACAGTTATAATTTCTAACTATATAAACATAAATAGATTATGCTTAGAAACTGGATAGAAAAGATCATTAATTGAATGCAAAAGAATGTTTTTGCCAAGGTGAAAAATGTAGAACTATTTACTTTTTTTTTTAACTATCACAATATATGTTTAATTACTACTTTTAAACTAAAAAAAAAACCAAAAACCAACTACCAAGAAAATTTCAGTAAGACTTTCTATTCTAAATATTGCAATATCTTGTCTAAGTTCTAAAAACAATAGAAGGTTTAGAACACAAACAGGAAAAGCAAGGCTGGCTAGTCCTTGGGAATGACTGTTCAGGATGATACAATTACTTCACAATGACAGAAGCTTAACCTTTCTTACAATTTGTTTTAACATGATTTTGCCACAAATAGAAATGAATGACTTAGGTTTTGGAAGGTGAAAGAAAACACTGACTAAAGGTAAGCACATGATGCTACATAACTGAGATATTTTTTTAAAATAAGCAAATTATTATACAAAGAATGCTTGATATTAACAGAAACATAACTAATCACATCCATGAAATATCGGGCAACACCTTAAACAATATTGATGTTAATGGACATACCAGGCAGAAATATATTTGTAAAATACTGTTACACAGATGAGTAATGTTAGTATAAATTCTTTATTTACACTTTAAGAATCTGTTTCAGTTTGCTGGTGTGACCAAATTTAGAAGGTAATCCCTAAGGGTAAAGCAGAACATAAGAGCAGATATAAGATACTAGGTAAACTCAATTTGATGCAATCATAACCCATCAAGATAATTTTCTAAAGTCACTGAAACCATTTTAGGTAGTATAGTGTTCTGGTCAGTCAGTAAAAAGTGAACCATTAATCACTAGTAGTTGTTATCCATCCTGTGATAATTCTCTGTACTTAATGGAAAACACCATGAATATAGACACAATTTAAGCAAGTGACTGATATTCTGTCATGCTATTTGATCTTATAAAAAATTATAATAGACCCTCTCACCTTTAAAAGCTGTAGAAGAGCTTTATAATAAATTCTTAAATATACTTATTTCTGTGATGTCTAGCAATTGAATAAACTTAAAAGTAGAACTAAAATTTTGTTAATAACTGCTCTATATTACACAAGTAAATACATACGTATTTATACAAACTAAAGTGAACTTCTCCACGAATAAGACTTCTAAACAAAACAATCCACAAAGGATTACAGAATGTGACTGGACACTCAACAACTGGATTTGCTGTTTGATGTCAAATTTCTGTCCTCTAGTTCTGAAAGTTTTACTAATGACTTGCAAAAACAAGTATCTGATTAAGTTTTATTTAGTTTCCTGGTTGATATATTTTGTTACATCCTTTACTGAAAATAAACATGTTACTGAACGTGAATATTAGTGTTTTTCTTGTGACTCACTTTTTCTTCTTACTATCTATAAGTGCCAAAATAATATTTTCTGCAAGACAACGTGTAACAAGTTTTCTTGTGTGCTGAACAAAAAGTTTTGAAATTGCCTAAAATGCACATCTTGTTTAAGAATAAACCAAACAAATTCAACAAGTTTATACTGTTAGTCCCTAGCAATCATACATGAATAACTAACCATTTCTTTTTGTAAACTCAGTAACCATATTCACACATCAAGAGTTGTCAATGCATTCAACCTTCTTAAATTCCACCTTTTTAAAGAAAGTATTTTAAAGAGAAAATGAATAATCCCAAGTAAAATAAGTGTAAGATTTTTATTGTAAGGAATTTAAAATGGAAAGGTTAAGAATAAGAACTCACTAAATCTTTTTTTTTCTTCAAATTTTTATTAAGGTATTATATGTGTACATATCTTACCATTGCCCCCCCCACCCCACTCCCATACATGCCCTCAGAACTCACTAAATCTTAATCTTTAGTTCCCTATTTGTGGTTTTAACAAATGTTTTTCATAAAACATGTAAGACAACATAAACATTTGATAGGGAATTCATACTACTCATACTTTTTTCTTTCACTTATTTACATTTTTTGAGAAAACAGCCAAAGTGCTGTAATTTTCATTTAGTGTGAAATCTGGCTTATCCCAACCAATAATTAAAGAAAATTTGGGGATACAAGTACTCAAAATTTTACAATGAATAGAAAGGTTTGCCATATTGCCTGCTTAAAGAACTTAAATCTTTCTAAAATACCAACATCCCCCTGAAAAATGTAATGGCATAACTTGACTGTGGACTAAAAAACATTTAACATCAATCCTTAGCATTATTTGTCAAATAATGACAAAAAGTCCTAACTCATTTTTTCATAAAGAACCAAGCCTGTTTTAAAAACAATCTCAGTGGTCTCAAAGCATTCTTCAACTTAAGTACACATCTGAGTATACATAATTCTTCCAAAGAGCAGTATTGTTTCGAGATTCTATTTGGATCCTAAGAATAAACATTTTGTTCATTTCTAAATAAATTACTCTACAAAAATTAACAATTGAGGGTTTTGTTGTGTTTTAAGTTTTCCTGGGCAAAGGCCTTTGCTATGGCAACACAATGAACAGGCTGGCTTGTAACCTGTCCTCACAGAACAAATCAAGAGTAAAAAGCAAGACCAAAGGGAGAAAGCCTCCAATTTAATTTAAGCTCTGGTAACTACAGCTCCTAGGGCAGCATTATTGCTGTCATCCAGATCTAAGATTGTGGGGCGCAGTTTCATACCTACCCCAAAATGATGCCAAGGGCATAATAAACTGGCAGGCAGGCAGGCAGATCTTTTGACAGGATTCACTTTGTGAGTTAGGGAAGTGGATGAATGCTGAGAGGAATATAAATAATATTCTAGAATAAGGGCAGTAGCAGGATTAAGGAGAACTCTTAGGAAGGGACCTCTTACTTCTAATGTATACATGTTAACTAGGTGAAAACAAAGTATAGTCCCCAACTTTATGAGTACCTACATGCCAGAGTTAAATCCCTAGCACTACTGTTAATATTAGATGTTATAAAGAATGAGTTGGAAAGTTTGTACCCATTCAGAAAAGTCAAATGAAGAAAGTGCATCTATACAACAATGAATTAAGAGGCCAAAATACCGCCCTCATAAACCTTTCACCATAAATTTCTGGTATTTGTGCTCTCATTCAGTCGAAATTATTCTAATTTACTGCCATTTTTGTTTAGGCATGCTTACATTTTTTTAAATGGTGATTAGTTTTGATATTTAAGCTAAAACTTCTAGAACACTCCCCAAGTTTACTATTTAAAACTCAGTGTAAAAGATTTCTGTAATCCTCAAAATGAAAAGCCTACTACTTTTAGTTTTTTAATTTATATATCCTGTAATATTAATGGTCAGATGGCCCCAACTACTAAAGAAAATATAGTATGATCTGGTTTCCCAAAATTGAAACATGATTAATAAAAATTAAAAAACTGTATTTACACAAAGTAGCCTAAAAATTAAAACAATGATGAATCCTAAGTCCTAAGGAGGAGGGAAAAACATCATAAATAAGCTCAAAGTGAAGTTCTGGAATTTTTGTCCTGTGCCCCGTGCTATTTATTACCATATCTTAAAAACAACCAGGTTACAAAGAAGAGGATTTGTGATCCACATTTCTTCAATTCAGGTCAGCTTGGCTTTCTTCTTAGCGGATCCTTTATATCCTTTGGCCTTTCTTCTTAAATTCCGCCTGTCTACAACAGGCCTTCCACTTCTATTTCTTCTGAGCTGCTATCCACATTTTTTTCTATTGACTGTGTAAACTGATCCAGTTGCTCAGAAGATGCTTCCGACTGCTCCTCTGACTGATTCTTAGGTCCTGCATTCTGTGAAAGTGGCACATCTTCAAGTTCAACCTCGATCAAAGAACTCTGAGGAAGAGCTGGAGATGTTTCCTGGGGCTCGGACACCCCTTCTTCAACCTGGTCTTCCAATGAGGAAGTAGTATTGGGTGACAAATTTTCAGAGATCGATTCTTCAGAAAATTCAGCTACCACAGAGTTTGGAAAACTACTGTCAGATCGTTCTTCATGTGGGATAGTGGCAACATTGTCTGAACTCCCAAAATGTGCCTTCTTTCTTGGAATTTGTGGCAGTTTCTCTTCTGTGTGCCCCTTTTCATCAGATGGGCCTTCGTTTAACAACACTTCTGAGTCAGTTACATGTGAGGTCTTATCCTGTGCAACAGGCTCAGGGGGTTTTGAAGATTCTACCACCAGTGGAACAAGATTTGTAGAGTCTTCACTGGAATTAAAAGACTGCAATTTAAATTCTTCATCTAAAACTTTGCCAGTAGAGTCATCCTCTTCAGTTATAAGAGAGGTCTTAATAGTATCATCCATTACTTCACCATTCATAGGCTCTAATTCAGATTCCTTTTCACCATCTTGCTTCTCCAGACTGGGTTTCAGGTGCTGAACGAGTATCTTTATCACTACTTCCGTCGTCAAATTCAATCACACTCTGTGCATGTTCTTCTAGTAATTCTTCTGAGCTCTCTGATGTGTGTGCAGTAGACTCCAATTTAATTACTGAAGCTGTGGGTGAAATCTGAGGTGTCTTTTCATCTTCCCCTTGAGAACTACTAAATTCAGAATCCTGAAACCGCTTTCCAATCTTTGGCCGCTTCAGATGACTACTTCGAGTACGAGCGGAAACTGGTGTTTTATCATGATCTTCAGAAGTACTTGCAAAGCCATCTTTTAGAGAATCAATAGTTAGCTGCATCTCACTAGATGGACTGTCTTCAGTTCCTGCTTCATATTCGGGAACAGATGCAAGACCATATTCTCCAGATGTAGTTCTTTTAGCTTCATTTGGAGGAACTACTGTAATTTTAAGTGTTTCTCTCTGTAATGCTCTGGTGACAGGTATTCTCTGGTACCAGTGTCCAACACCTTCAACTTCCCAAAGGAGTTCATAGTCTCCTGGATACTTTTCACAGTATTGCTTGCAAGCTGCATACATTCTAGAGGACAGTGGGTACCGCAAGCCAAGTACATCTTCTGCAAAGGAATCAACAAAGTCCTCCAGCATATGAAGCCCAAAATCTTTGCCTCGATATTTTTTTTCTTATAAACATTGTATCAAGAACTGGCAGTTGGTAGCTTTGGGTAAGAAATGAGGCACATATGCTTCCTGTAGGCTTAACTGAATAAAACCCAATGGCCTCTCCTTTCTTCCACAGAATCTTAGCATAATCAGTACTGCTATGACACAGGAATGGGATCTCATTTCTCTCCATTTCCTGTTTTCTATAAATAATTCGATTAAGAACATACAGAACCACTCTCTCCCCAAGAGTTCTCACCTGTTTAAGCCCCTCTCTAGAAGGGACAGATGTTTTCACAATATCATCAATAGCCCACCACTGATCAGCCAGGTAAAGTGCCACGGCTGTGAGTGAGTTCTCGGGTGAAAAAAGAGCAAGAATTTTCTGGGTCTGATCTCCACCATAAAGAGGTACAAAGCCTACATTTGACAGGCTAATAGGAATCGTGACATTGAGAAGAGAAAAACACTCAGGATTTTCAGGGTCCCCACACCTTAGATCTGACATATAATCTTCAGCAGAATTTTCCAATTCCTCATGACTGCAATTATCCAGCATATCCACAGGGAATGCCATCCTCTCTGATGCACCCGCGAAACCCGCTAGAACTATTTACTTTGAAAAGTAATGGGTGAAGACACAATATGACAGGCTGATAGAACTGACCACACAAAATTAATACATTTTCACCCAGTCCCCTAAATCCATCTATACACATATAAAGGAATTCTATGCCAAACAGCAGTGTTTACAGGAGAAAACTAATCTAGCATACTGAATGTATTAACTATGTATTCGCCTGCCTAGCAAACAGATATGGCAGTCTCTCAGCTCTGAGCTGGCCTGGTTAGGCTCTCAGGTTACTCAGGGAGAAATTCTGGGATGCATTCCTTGAATCTTCCCACAGCATCTGTTGCACTCTCAGACTCACCTGGTTGGGGTCTCTGAAAGGAAGGGCTCCTGGTAGAAGTCTGAATTACTTTCTGGATGGTTCATGTGGGAGACTGAAGCTCTGTTCTCAGACAAAAGAGCAGGAAAGAGTCAAGCATTAGTCTCAGAGTCAGACTTGAGACTCCAAAAGAAACGAATGCGTTCTTTTCCAGCCTAACGCTGCACATGTTGTGAGTCTGCCCCAGAGGAGATATTATTCCTCCTTTATCTGCTCATTAGATACCTGTTTGCATTGTTGCTCCCACTGAGCACCCGGTTTCCCTGTGGGACACACTGGTCTGAACAGAATGGAAAATGTTACTGCCAATTCTCTGTTCCCAAGGGACTAGGTTAGAAGTTAAGTGAATCTTGTTTTTGTTACTTCTTCGTGATCCTTTTGAGGTTTCATCTCCCAGCACCTTACCCAACTCTGAATAGAATTTTCTCTGAAGTCCAAGACTGTGGAGACTGGCTTGATTAGGAACGTTGGATTTTCAAAGCACTGACCTGTCGTGGGGCACAGCCCATGATACCTTCAGAAAATTGCAATTTCTCTCTTCAACAAGGGAGAGGACTGTGTGACTTTGATGTAAAGTCATACTCCTTGGCTTCATGACACATTTGCCAAATCAATGAGAAATTTCATACTTATATCAGAAGATAAGAGCTGCTATTTAGTCCCACATTGTAAGACCTTTGTTAATTATGAGACATAATTATATAATTTAATGCTATACAATCTGAGTTTAGTACGTTATATGCATTATTTGATTTAAAGTTTATAAAAGTCTATTCTCTGAAGTGATAAAATTATCAACTTCACTCTCCATTGCAGAAGTGGGGCTTGAGGAAGTTTAGTGACCAAGCCAACATAATAATGAGAGTAAGGTGTTGATTAGAATCTGTCATGATGCTTTCAGTTCTCAAACTGTGCAGTGGTTCCCAAAGAGGGAATATCTGAAGATAGGCTGCTAAATACTTGCAATACCCAACACAAATAATTATGTCATATTTAGAAGGTAAAAATTCCTAGTCTAGAGGAGCCCTTCTTCAAATTCACAGTGCATATTATTGACTTAAAAAATAACATGGACTAGGTGTTTCATCACCAAAAGGCTTTATTCAAGAAAAAGAAAGTATTGCAACCCATGCATGCAGACATGCCAAGCCACATGCGCACTCTAGCCTGTGTGCCAAGATGGAGGGGTCCTTATGGAAGGGAAAGAAAGAGGGAAGGGGAAGTTAGAACCATGGGGTTTTATAAACATAGAGTTCTTCCTGTAGGGCTCTCCCGATGACATACAGTGTGAGAAATTCCATTAGTGCTAGCTCTTCCAATAGCCCCTCCTGACTGGTTATGTTTGCTTAAATTGCTGTTAGTCTTTATCAATACGAATCACCCACAATTCTAGTTCAAGTACAGATACTGATTCAGCAGGTGCTGGTGGGCCTGTGGCATCTGCATTTCTCAAAAGTTCCAGGAAAATGCTGGTTTTGAGGTCCTGGTCTGAGGACCACTCTTTGAGTAGCAAGTTTTGGTCCTGTTGTAGAGTAAGGGGCAAGTAGTTGTAGGCCATCTTCACCAAAAATTGTGTTGGCTTATGATTTTGAAAGAAAGATGAACAGTCATGCACTGCTTAACAAACAAGGATATGTTCTGAGAAAAGCATACATAGGTGATTTTGTCATTTAGGGCACATCAGAAAATGCACTTACACAAACCTAGATGGAAACCTAGGAAAATTAAGTAATCCTGGAAATACCACCTTAGCCACCATTATTAGCTGAAGATAGAAAAAGGTGTTAATGGAGGGGAGTCAGATATGGGAGATTATTAGGAAAAGCACAGTAAACAGGGTAATGTTGTTATGCAGGTTTAAATAATTGTCATTTGCATTGATATGAGTTTCTAGAAATAAGGTCACTGCCTAACTATTCCTAGTACAGGCTCAGACAGCACACTCCTTTGTGGGGTGTGAGTTCAGATAGGATGGCAGGGGTGCCAGGAGCATGGGGCTTGTGCAGTCCCCTAGGCTGATGCAGATTGGAGGGGAGTGTTTGCCCCAGGAAAGATGGCACCGGTCTCCATGTGGCTTCTTCTGCAAATATTTGGTTGTAAGACTTCTGTTCAGCTGTTTTCAGTTGGATCTTCAGGTTGATTGCTGTATAATTTAGTTGTGATTTCAAGTCTTGCCTGGGAGGAGGAGAGAGCAATGTCTACCAGCTCTGCCGCCATCTTCCTCAACAATTCTACTTTGAATCTTTGTGTTGACATCTCTTTCTTTAAATTTCACTTTAATTTAACCATTTGTTCTTTTAACTTCCATTCCCTCCAATTTTTTTCAAGTTCTCTTTCAACATGAAAGATGAAAATTTTAATGAGTCTTTATTGGACATATATGTGTGTGTGTTTATTAGAAAGAAATTCAGATAAAATGTACACACATGTACGCATACATATACTTCTTACCTGTGAAAAAGTTCTTAGACTCACCAAATATTTCTAATTATTTTATTTATTAATGAAATTGACTGAATTAAGTTTATCACATCACATTATCACCAGAAATAAGGAAGCAGAGGATCAGGGTAATTACTTGTACTCTTAATTTCTATATGGCTCCTTTAATTCAGAAAAGTTTGCATTTTAAATATGTTCAGTTTATTTCATTCATTAATTCCAATCAGTTATTTAAAATAAAAACAATTTGTTAGAACCAAAAATGAATTCAGTAACATTGTGGGATACAAAATGAATTTACAGACATCTGTGGTATCTCATAACAAACTGTCAGAGAGAGAAATTAAGAAAACAATCCCACTTACAACTGCATTAAAAAGAATAAAATACTAGGAGTAAACATAACCTGGGAAGTGAAAGACCTGTACATGGAAAACTATAACATATTGCTGAATGTTAATGAAGAAGACTCAAAAATGGAAAGGTATACTCTGGTTGTAGTTTGGAAGAATTAATATTGGCATTGCTCATGCTAAAAGTCCAGGATGCCAAACCCAGATTTAATACTGGATCTAATGGAAGTGTCTACATCTCCAAGAAATATAATTTTAATCAGCCAGGTTGGAAACTTTTGGTCAAGCACCAGTAAGGTAATCTGTCACATGGGCCCTTTCCATCCCTATAGAAAGAAGAAGAAATCTTCATGATAAAACCCTCTTATTCTTTTCTCCCAAAGAAAAGATGTAAAGGCGCCCCCCCCCCCCCGCCCAATTCTTTTCTTTTTTGTTACTAAGAGCTCCCTTATGCTACTCTTCTTTTCTGTAAAAACCTTCTACTTTTCTACAACCCTTCAGAAATTTCTCTTAGTTGTTAGGGGGGATGCTGTCTGATTCATGAATCACTTAATAAAGCCAATTAGATCTTCAAATTTACTAGGTTGAATTAGAAAAATACCCAAAGCAATCTATATCAATTCAGTGCAATCTCTATCAAAATTCCAATGTCATTTTTCACAGAAATAGAACAAACAATTCTTAAATTTGTAGGAGCTACAAAAGATCCTGGATAGCCAAAGCAATCTTGAGAAAGTAAAACTAAGCTGGAACCATCATGCTCACAGGTTTCAAACTACATACAAAGCTATAGTACTTAAAGCAGTATAGTACTGGCATTAAAACAGACTCACAGATCAATGGAAGCGAACAGAGAGCCCAGAAATAAACCCATGCACATAAGGTCATTAATTTAGGAAGAAGGAGCCAAGAGTACCCAGTGGGGAAAGGGTAGTCTCTCCAATACCTCTCTTTAGCTCAGAATGTCACATATGCCTCATTTCCCCTTTGTCTCTGTACCTCTCATGTATGTATGTGTTACTGGGCCGCATCTGTGCTGGGGGCTGGCCCTGCCCCAGCACAATCTGGAACTTTCGAGTGTCAGGTGACCTTCAGATCCTTGACTCATCCAGAAAAAATTTCACGGATGAATCAAAGTGAGAGTAAAGCAAGTTTTATTCAGGTAGAGACAAAGAAAGAGGCCTGGGCGTGGGTGCCGCTGTAGAAGAAAAGTACCCACATGAGTGGACCAGTTCAAGAGTGAGTTGTGCAGTTGATCGGTTAGTTCCTGGGATTTTATGTGTGTTCAAGGTGGAAGCGCTGTGGCACCAAATTCTGACTCTGCCTTTTGGGTGGGAGGGGGCCTTGTTCCTAACAGGGTTGTTGTGGAAGTGTGATGGAGTTTGTCCCCCTTGGCCACCTTTCTATTTGTGGTGTCACTTTTCATTGTAATGATGGTATAATGAGCTTTGGGGTCAGTCTTTGGTCAATTTCTTTCCATCTTGGAATGATCTGGTTCTAGTCAGTCCTTGTAGTTGTGACCTCTAACCACTGCAGGGGGTTTCCTGCCATAAACTGTTTTCTCTTTGATCATGCCCAGATGTGGGGTCTTTGCTTTCTTTCTCTCCTGCCTCATATCCATATAGAAGCCACTGGGACATATATACTTCATAATCAATGTTCCCAGGTAGTATTCTATGTATTCTGGACATGGGGTTGAATAAAGTAATAAAACTAGGAGATTAGTTATAAATCCTAGTAGCATGATACTAGTGTAAATATGTGACATTAAACTTTTGATGCATGAGGCATCAGTTTCAAAGACATCTATCTCAAACAATCCTATTGCCAGCTTTATGACAAGGCTACTAGAGAAGCACCCAAGTCTCTCCTCCCAACTTAACCTCTTCTCTCTGTCTCTCGCCCTTCTTCCTCTCTTCCTCATTCTGAGACCTTTTGATGGGTCCCTTAGGATGCTGTGTATCCTCTAGGACCTGTGAGTAATAAACCTTGTGATTTCACAGATCCCTCGTGATTGTTGCAATTTTAATAAGGACCACCAGAGCCCGTCCATCCACAACATTGACTGTGGTCTGAGGAACAAGTAGCGGGGCCCAAGGCCAGTGCCCAGGCATTTTCAGCCTATAGCATTACCATCAGTAGGCTGAGACTTATAAGGAACAATGATCGAGTCAACATTGTCAGGAAGAGCAGTTAGAATGCTGATGTATAAAGAATGAGAAACAGCCCTGGCTGGTTTGGCTCAGTGGATATAGCGTCGGCCTGTGGACTGAAGGGTCCCAGGTTCCATTTCTTTCAAGGGCACATGCCTGGGTTGTTGGCTCAATCCTCAGTAGGGAGTGTGCAGGAGACAGCCGATCAATGATTCTCTGTCATCATTGATGTTTCTCCCTCTCCCTTCTCCCTTCCTCTCTGAAATAAAAATATATTTTAATAAAAATATATTTAAAAAAAGAATGAGAAACATAAAAGTTAAAATTGAGGTGTCAGATTTTCCAGCAATGAAATTATATAAATAGTTTGAGTAACCAAGCAAATTTTTTCCAACGTGAATAATACAACTTATGACTATTCTATCTATAAAATAAGAACAACTTCCTTACAATTATGTATGTCATTTGAAAATAAATTAACCTTCAGAAATCCATGTTGTCCATGAAATAAACTGGAATTAGCATTCTGATCAAGGCTGGAAAAGGTATGTTAGGTTAGAACAAAAGAGAGAGGGAATAACTGTCTGTATAATAGAGGTAGCAAAAAGCGTAATAAAATGGTTACTTAAATTGTATAGAGAAGTTGAACTCAAATAAATGGAAATTCTGGGAAATAAATAAAAGAAGCAAGTTGTACAAACACAATCTGATTAAAGGATCTTAATTTCTGGTTTTCAGTCTTGAAGCCTGAAATCAAGTGCAGTTTTTCAGACTCAGCACAGCTGTTCTTTTATGGCCGCCATCCCAAAGAATCTTTTCAGGGCCCCTTTTATGTCCTTGTTTCTGAGACTGTAGATGAAGGGGTTCAGCATGGGTGTGACCACGGTGTACATCACTGAGGCTACTGCACTTGAGTGTGAGCTGTGGGCAGCAGCAGAGCCTAGGTACACTCCTAGGCATGTACAATAAAATAAGGAGACAACTGAGAGGTGAGACACACAGGTAGAAAATGCCTTATACTTCCCCTGAGCTGATGGGATTGCACGTATGGAGGACACTATCTTGGAGTAAGAGTAAAGGATACCAGCGAGGGGACCACCACCCAGTAGCACAGCTGCAAGATACATCACCATGTTATTAAGAAAGGTGTCGGAACAGGCAAGTTGGGCCATCTGATTGAGTTCACAGAAAAAGTGGGGGATTTCCAAGTCTGTACAGAAGGTTAGTCGCAACAACAGTAAACTTTCTAACAAGGAATGCAGGGCACTTGTGATCCAGGACACCAGAACCAGCAGTCCACAGATCTGGGGCTTCATGATGACTGTGTAGTGCAGGGAGTGACAGATGGCCACAAACCGGTCATAGGCCATCACGGTCAGGAGGCAGTTGTCCAGTCCTGCAAATAATAGGAAAAAATACATCTGGGTGATACAGCCTTCATAGGTGATGACTTTGTTCTGTGTCTGGATGTTCCATAGCATCTTTGGGACAGTGGTAGAGGTGAAACAGATGTCTACCAAGGACAGGTTGGAGAGGAAGAAGTACATGGGTGTGTGGAGGTGGGAGTCTGAACTGACAGCCAGGATGATGAGCAGGTTTCCAAGCACAGTGATCAGGTACATGGAGAGGAAAAGCCCAAATATGAGGGGCTGCAGTGCTGGTTCCTCTGAAAATCCCAGGAGAATAAATTCTGACACTCCCGTAAGATTCCCTGGTTCCATGAGGTGGGGGTGACTTGCAAGAAAGAAGAAAGGAGCATGAGGACTTTTCATACAATCTAGTGTTACTCATGTGGCTGTAATGCTACAGTGCGTCTCCTGCAGTCAAGAAATTAGCTTCAGTATTTTGGTCTTGATTTGGTTCCATCTAGGACCTTCCTGTGTCATTTCAGAGTAGGAATTTTTGTCCCAATCTGCTCTTTACCTAAGATGTCAGGTATACTTTAGTTTTAATGGGAAAATTTTCATGCATTTCAGGAATATGAACTGAATGCTGACAGTGGTTTCAGCACTATCTGGGCTATACGTAGAGGGTGCTGAAGAACAAAGTCCCTACAACTCAATCTGGGGAAAGAATATAGAAGCAAATAATAGAAATACGTAAATACTAGTCAATGGTAAAAGGTGAGAACACCTAGTTTAGTTCAGCACTTCTCCAATTTCAGTGTTCCTATGCAGTCCCCAGGATTCTGGCTCAAATGCAGAATTTGATGTAGCAGGTCTGGAGGGCTCAGAGACTCTGCATTTCTGACAAGCTCCCTGGTGGTGTGATGTTGCAGGCCCTAGCCTGAGGACCACTCTCTGAGTAGAAAGGTTGTGGTTCTGTGTTAGAGTTAGCTCAGGTAGTTTTCATCTTATGATCCAAGTATTGTCTTTGCATGGAGTTTTAAGGAGTAGTGTATTTACTCATTCTAGAGGCTATGATGAAATACTTGTTTCTGTTATATAAGGTCCCTTGAGTGACACAAAATAATACTGAAAAATGATTTGTAGCAGGTAGGATAAGAACCTCTTACAGGTGTCCACATTCTAATTCCCAGAAAACATGTTATTTTTTTTTATAGCAAGGGAAAATTAGGGTAGCAGATGGAACAGGGCTGTTAATTGGCTCACTTTATTTATTTTATTTTAAAAATATATATTTTCATTGGTTTCAGAGAGGAAGGGAGAGGGAGAGAGAGATAGAAACATCAATGATGAGAGAGAATCATTGATCAGCTGCCTCCTGCATGCCCCCAATTGGGATCAAACTCACAACCCGGACATGTGCTCTTTTTTTTGTTTTCTTTAAATCTTTATAGTTTAAAGTATTACTTATGTCTCCTTTTCACCACATTGACCTCTCTCTGGCACTCCCACTCTCCAGCACATGCCAGGCATGTGCTCTTGACAGAAACCCGACTGGGACCCTTCAGTCCACTGGCCGACGGTCTATCCACTGAGGCAAACCAGCTAGGGCACTAATTGACTGACTTTAAAATAAAAGATGAGCCTAGATCATCCAGGTGGAACTAAGGTAAACACAATGGTCCCATAGATGCAAAAGGAGAGACAAGTTTAAAATGTACACGATTGGTTTTATTTTGTTTTAAATATATTTTTATTGATTTCAGAGAGGAAGGGAGACTGAGAAAAAGACAATGATGAGAGTGAATCATTGATTGGCTGCTTCCTGCAAGCCCCCTACTTGGAATTGAGCCCGCAACCCCAGCATGTGCCCTTGACTGGAATCAAACCCGGGACCCTTCAGTCCACAGGCTGATGCTCTATCCACTGAGCCAAACCAGCTAGGGCTACACTATTGGTTTTGATGAACGAGGAAGGGCCCCGAGTCTAGGAATGCAGGTGGTCAGAAATGCAAACTGGAATTGGGAAGAAAACAGATTCTCCCCTGAGCCTCTAGAAGGAACCCATTCCTGCAGGCATCTTGATATGAGACTCATTTCAGGCTTCTGGCACCTAGGCCTGTATATGGTCACTTTCAACAACTACTGCAGGAATATTTTACAGCAGCAGTGGAAATCTAATGGAGTAATTTATTCAGTAAAACACGTTTGATGGAACTTAGTTTAAGTCTCTCTATTCATTAGGTTCCTTGGTAAGGGCATTTTACTTGGAAAACACACATGAAGTAAAGAAGAAATTTTTAAACTATTTGGAGATATTCCATCCCATTATCTGGAACAGCGAAGTCCTCATTACATTGATGTAAACTGTTGTGAACTATGATGCCTTTGTGTCATTAAGACTGAAGGTACAATGTGTGGCCTTAATTTCTCTATCACTGAACTGTAAGAAGTATTGTTTCTCAGCACACTATACTCTTTGGCTAGAAGATGGTCAGTCCTCAATTTATATTCCCCAAGTGCATGGCAGAATTTCTCATTCAAAGTATGGAAAAATGACCACTGCAGGAAAAGGCTGAGTGTGGGACAGGAATTTCCACTAACTGTGCAATATAGAAAGTAAAAGAGTACAAAACCCCAACATATATGCAGCCTCACGAGTGATGAAGGAGAACTATTTAGTATTCCCCTTTAGACTTATTAAATATTTTTCGTGTGAATACCAGCGTGAGAGGAGAGACTGCAATGTATGTCTCACTAACTGCTGTTTCAAGCTACTCATATCTACACTCATTAGTCTGAATCTTTTTAAAGAACACAAAGCAATTTCAAATACACCCCGTCTTAGAAATTTAATTCAAACACTCTCACTTCACTGCATTGTCCTCCACACCTAATACTCTATTTCCTTCTCCCTGAACAGCAAAGATCCTCAATATGTTTTCATTTCATTACAGCCATTTTAGGCATCTCACTCATTCTACAATGTCATCGAACTGGACTCCCATTTCCACCACCCAATTGTCCACTATGGGCCATATATTGCAGATTCAAAGAGATACATACATATTAATATAGTAAGTAAATTGAGTATAAGTTAGTTACTTTACTTAACCAAGAATACAAACAGAGATATAGGGTCTCTGGGCTGGGCTGATTAGGGTTACAGTTACTCTGATAAAAACTGAGAGGTTCCATCCTCTTTGACCCTTTCCTGATGTACCTGCTGCGTTACCAGACTCACCTGGATGGGTCTCTGAGAGGAAGGTCTCCGTGTGGAAGTCTGAATTGCTCCCTGGATGTTTGATGATGAGACTGAAGCTCTGCCCCACATGACACAGCAGGAAGGAGTGAAGCATCAGTCCCTGAGCCAGCTTAGGAATCAAAAGCCACAACCATGTCCTGTCCCCCAGCGTTGTACAAGCTGAGGACTGCACAGGGGAGACATTTACAGCTCTCTCTATCCCTGCTCATCCGGCACATTTCCCTTGTGTCATTGAAACATCTAAGCTCATGATTTCCCTCTAGGCCTCTGGAATAAACAGAAAGAAAATTTCCCTAATGATTCTCTGATCCCAAGAGACCAGGTTAAAAATCAAGTGAGTTCAGTTTTTATGATGCCTTGTCTTGATCTTACATGCTTTCCAGAGATCTAACCTCTTACTACCTTATTCCAACACTGATTGACCATTTTCCTCAACGTCTGAGATTATGGAGCCCATCAGGACCAGGTCCCTGTGATCCTCAAGCACTGATCTGTGGTGGGGACACAGCCCTGATATCTCTAGAGAATTGCTCTTCTCCTCTCCAACAAAAGGACTGAGTTCCTTTGATATGGAATCCTGGGCTTCACACTCTTTGGCTTCCTGAGACATTTGTCAAAATAATAAGGAATTTTGTACTCATTTCACAAGTGAAGAGCTGTCATTTAGTACCTCATTATAAAATATTTGTTAAGTATGAGATACATTTTGATGGTTTTATGTCATATATTTCGAGCTTAGTACTTTATAGTCTTTGCCTGATTTAATTTTTCAAAATGGTTATTCTATTATGCATTCCACTTCCTTTACAAAAAGTGAGTTTGAAGGAATTTATTGATTTGCTCAAAGTTATGACCTAAATAAGTGATGGGGTTTGATTGGAATCTGTCAGGTTGCTTCCAATTTTCAAACTCTGGGCCAGTGGTTCTCTACCTGAGATGATTTTGTCCCTGGAAATATTTGGCAATGTCTGGAGGAAGGTTGATAAACACCTAAAATACCCTACACCAATAATTATCCTGCCCTACTTGCCAGCACGAGAAGGTGAGAAAATCTAGTCTAGACCAGCACTCCTCCAGCTTCAATGGTGCATATAAGTCTCCAACTTCAATGGTGCATATAAGTCATCAGGATTATAGTTCAAATACAGGTCTTGGTGGGCCCAGAGATTCTTTGAATCAAACAAGTTCCCAAGTGGTATTGTGCTGCAGGTGCTGGTCTGTATAACACACTTTGAATAGAAGGGTGTGGCTTTGTTAGGGTCAGTTCTAGGTCTTTAGAACCAGAAATCATTTTGCATGTAATTTTGAATGTTTAGTGTATTCACTCATTCTAGAAGCAGTTATAAATTCACTAGAGGCCTGGTGCATGAAATTTATGCATGGGGAGGAGGGGGTGTGTCCCTCAGCCCAGCCTGCACCCTCTCCAATCTGGGACATCCCTCTCACAATTCAGGACTGCTGGCTCCGAAATGCTCACCTGCCTGCCTGCCTGATTTCCCCTAACTGCTTCTGTCTGCCAGCCTGAACACCCCCTAACCACTCCCCTGCCAGCCTGATCGACACCTTACTGCTCCCCTGCAGCCCAATTGCCCCTAACTGCCTTCCCTTGCCAGCCTGGTCACCCCTAACTGCCCTCCCCTGCTGTCCTGGTCACCCCCAACTGCCCTCCCCAGCAGGCCTGGTCACTCCCAACTGCCCTCCCCTGCTGGCCTGGTTGTCCCCAACTGCCCTCCCCTGCCGGCCATCTTGTGGCAGCCATCTTGTGTCCACATGGGGGTGGCCATCTTTGACCACACAGGGGTGACCATATTGTGTGTTGGAGTGGTTGCCAATTTGCATATTACCTCTTTATTATATACAATTGTTCAATTATTTTTATAAGGATTTATAAATGACGTCATGTGATAGTCTTCTGAAAAATACCTTTTTTGATTTTTTTATATAAGGGCCCTTGTGTGACACCATGGAATACATTATTAAATGAATTTTCATAGTAGGAAGAGCCTCCAAAGACATCCACATCATAATATCATAATCCCAAGAAACCTGTAATATGTTATTTTTTATTGCAAGATAAGATTAGTGTAGCAGAGTGTAATCAGCTGACTTTAAGATAAGATTGGCCCTAATAATATAGGTGTGACTAATGAAATCATTGTGGTTCTAACATTTGGAAGAGGAAGGATGAATTGTTGGAATCAGAGGGAGACTAAAAGATGCTACACAGCTGTCTTTAAAGATGGAGAAAGAGCCATGTGGCATGACAAACTGGGATAGGAGAGGAAATGGAGACTGCAGAAGTAACACGCCCCTAGAGACATCTTTAAAAAAAATGCTATTTTACTGTATTTTTTATTTTTATTGTTGAAAATATCACAGATGTCTGCCAATTCCTCCATTGCCTCCTCACCTTCATCTTCTCCCACCCTGGCCTTCACCACACTAATGTCTGTGTCCACGGATTATGCATATCCTATATAATAAAAGGGTAATATGCAATTTGACCCTAACGGTAGACCCACCAGAACAACCGCTCAACCAGTCACTATGAGGCACACTGGTCAACCCTCTGTCTCTTTCCCTGGCCAGCAGGCTCCCATTGCGCAATGGCGAATGGGGAACTGGGAGAGGGTGGCGGCAGGGGTGGGGCTGGTGAGTGGGTAGAATGGCCAACCTCTTGGTCGCTGCCCCCGTCCAGCAGGCTTTGATCACCTGATGGTGAATGGGAACCAGGGGTGGGTGGCAGGATATATGGGTGGTGCCAGGCCAAGGCCCCTGTCACGCCGGTCACCCCCCACACAGAAGGTGACCCGTGGCAGGGGTGGGGCTGGTGACCTGGTGGGAATGGCTGACCTCTCGGTCCCTCCCCCAGGCCATTAGGCTCTGATCCCCTGATGTAGAATGGGGAACCGGGGAGGATGGCAGTTGTGGGCAGGGCTGTTTGCGGGCAATTGGGGAAGATGGCCCTGATCACAGGCCAGGCTTGGGACTGTACCTGCTCACGAATTTCATGTGCCGGGCCTCTAGCCTATATAATAAAAGCCTAAGCAAACATTAAGGTGAACGACCAGTAAGACTGGTCGCTGTGATACACACTGACTACGAGGGGGCAGACACTCAATGCAGGAGCTCTCTCCTGGTTGTCAGTGCGCTCCCACAGGGGGAGCACCGCTTAATCAGAAGCCCGGCTCACGGCTGAGGATCACATCCGTCTCTCCTGTCTCCGCGCCAGCACTAAGGAGCAGCAAGCAGGTGGGCGGTAGGAGCGAGGGGTCCTGGACTGCAAGAGGGTGCAGGCTGGGTTGTAGGACCCCTTCAGTAAACAATTTTCATGCTCTGGGTCTCTAGTATGCATATAAGCAAATAAGTTCTTTGGTTATTCTCTGCCCGCCCCTCCTCCCCCCTTTTCTGTGGGATGCATCAGTCTGTCCCATGCTTTCATGCCTCTGGACCTATTGTTTTGGTTGGTTTATTTTGTTCATTAGATTCTACAAATAAGTGAGATCATGTGATACTTGTTTTTCTCTGACTGGCTTATTTCACTTAGCACAATATTCTCCATGTCCCTTCATGCTGTTTCAAAGGGTAAGAAATCCATCTTTTTTAAAGCTGCAAGGTATTCCATAGCTTTTTTATCCACTCATCTACTAATGGGTACATGGGCTGTTTCCAGATCTTAACTATTGTAAATAGTTCTGCTATGAACATAGGGGTGCATATCCTTTCTGATTGGTATTTCAGTTTTCTTGGGATATATTCCTAGAAGTGGGATTACTGGGTCAAATGGAAATTCCATTTTTAATTTTTTGTAGAAACGCCATACTGTTTTCCACAGTTGCTGCACTAGTCCTGCATTTCCACCAGTAGTGAAGAAGGGTTCATTTTACTCCGCATCCTCGCCAGCACTTGTCATTTGTTGATTTGCTGATGATAGCCAGGTGTGAGATGGTACTTATTGTTGTTTTGATTTGCAGCTCTCAGATGATTAGTGACTTTGAGTATGTTTTCATATGGCTCTTGGCCTTCTGTATGTTCTCTTTTGAAAAGTGTCTAGATCCTTTGCCCATTTTTTGATTGGATTGTTTATCTTCCTTTTGTTAAGTTGCATGAGTTCCCTATAAATTTTGGAGATTAAACCCTTATTGAAGACAACATTGGCAAATATGTTCTCTCATGCAGTGGGCTTCCTTGATTTTTTGATGGTTTCTTTTGCCATGTGGAAGCTTTTTATTTTTATGTAGTCCCATTTGTTTATTTTCTCCTTAGTTTCTATGGCCCTAGGAGCTGTATTGGTAAAGATATTGCTCAACAAATGTTTGCTATTTTGCTGCCTGTAGCTTCTAAGATTTTTATGGTTTCCTGTCTTATGTTTAAGTCCTTTATCCAGTTTGAGTTTATTTTTGTGTATGGTGTATGTTGGTGGTCTAGTTTCATTTTTTTTGCATGTATCTGTTCAATTTTCCAAACACCATTTTTTGAAGAGACTGTCTTGACTCCATTGTATGCTCTTGACTCCTTTGTCAAATATTATGTGAGCATAATGGCTTGGGTTGATTTCTGGGATCTCTCTTCTGTTCCATTGGTCTATATGTCTGTTCTTGTGCCAGTTCCAGGCAGATTTGAGAACAGTGGCTTTGTAGTATAGCTCGATATCTTGTATTGTGATCCCTCCAACTTTGTTCTTCTTTCTCAAGACTTCTGTGGCTATTTGGGGTCTTTTTTTAAAATTCCAGGTGAATTTTTGGAGAGTGTGTTCTAGGACTTTGAAATATGCCATTGGTATTTTAATGGGGATTGCATTGAATCTATAGGTTGCTTTGGGTAGTATGGACATTTTAATGATGCTGATCCATGAACAAGGTATGTTCTTCCATCTGTTTATATCTTCATCTATCTCTTTTTTTAGTATCCTGTAGTTTTCTTAGTATAGGTCCTTTACCTCCTTGGTTAAATTTATTCCTAGGTATCTTTATTTTTTTATTGCACTGGTAAATGGGATGCTCCCATCACCCAGTTTCTCTTTCTGTGAGTTCTTTATTGCTGTATAAAAAAACCATATATTTCTGGGTGTTAATTTTTTATCCTGTTACATTGCTGAATTCATTTATTAATTTTAGTAGTTTTTTGATGGAGTCTTTAGGGTTTTCTATGTACAATATCATGTCATCTGCGAAAAATGACAATTTTACTTCTTCTTTCCCAATTTGAATGCCTTTTTTTCTTCTTGTCTGATCGTTATGGCTAGCACTTCCAGTACTATATTGAACAGGAGTGGTGAAAGTGGGCATCCCTCTCTTGTTCCTGTTCTTAGGGGAAATGGTTTTAGTTTTTGCCTATTGAGTATGATGTTGGCTGTAGGTTTGTCATATGAAGCTTTTATTATGTTGAGGTACGATCCCTCTATTCCCACTTTGCTGAGAGTTTTTATCAGGAAAGGGTGTTGGATTTTGTCAAATGACTGCTGCATCAGTTGATATGATTATGTGATTTTTGTCTCTCAATTTGTTTATGTGATGTATCACATTTATTGATTTGCGGATATTGTACTAGCCTTGCATCCCTGTAATAAATCCCACTTTGTCATGGTGTATGATCTTTCTAATGTAATGCTGGATCTGATTTGCTAGAATTTTGTTGAGGATTTTAGCATCTATGTTCATCAGGGATAATGGCTTGTATTTATCTTTCTTTCTAGTGTCTTTATTTGGTTTTGTGATTAGGTAATGCTGGCTTCATAGAAAGAGCTTGGAAGTGTGCTTTCCTCCTGAATATTTTTGGAATAGTCTGAGGAGGATAGGTTTTAGTTCTTTGAATGTTTGGTAAAACTCCCCTATGAAGCCATCCAGTCCAGGGTTTTGTTTTCTGGAAGTTTTTTTTTATTACTGTTTTAATTTCATTAGTACTTATTGGCATATTTAGGTTTTTTTATTCTTTCTGATTGAGTTTTGGAATTTTATATTTTTCTAGGAATATGTCCATTTCATCTAGGTTGTCCAGTTTGTTGGAATATAGTTGTTCATAGTATTTTATTTTTTACAATCCTTTGTATATCCGAGGAGTCGGCTGTTACTTCACCTCTTTCATCTCTGACTTTGTTTATTTGGGTCCTCTCCCTTTGTTTCTTGGTGAGCCTGGTTAGAGGTTCATCAATCTTGTTTATCCTTTCAAAGAACCAAATGTTGGTTTTATTGATCTTTTGTATTGTTTTTTGGACTCCATGTTGTTTATTTCTTCTCTGATCTTTATTATCTCCTTTCTTCTGCTTACTGTGGGCTTTTCTTGTTTGTCTCTTTCTACTTCTTTAAGTTGCAGGGTTAGATAACTTATTACTATTTATTCTTTTTTTTTTTTTTTTTTTTGAGGTAGGCCTATGCAATTCTTTCCCAGGACTGCTTTCACTGTGTTCCATAGATTTTGGATTGTTGTGTTTTCATTGTCATTTGTTTTCAGGATGTTTTTAATTTCTTCTTTGATCTCATTGGTAACACAGTCATTGTTTAATAGCATGCTATTCAGCCTCCAAGTGTTTGAGTTTTTGTGATTGTTTTTATTGTAGTTGATTTCTAATATTATGCCATTGTGGTCTGAGAAGATGCTTGATATGATTTTAATCTTCTTTTTTATTTTTATTTTTTTATTGCTTAAAGTATTACATATATTAGTACATATATCTCCTTTTTTTTCCCCATTGACTTTCCCCCAGCCTCCCCTAACCCCTGTCGCATGCCCTCATCCCTCCCCCGCTCAGTGTCTTGTGTCCATTGGTGTGCTTATATGCATGCATACAAGTCCTTTGGTTGATCTATTTCCCTCCCTCCCAACACTCCCCAGCTTTCCCGCTGTAATTTGACAGTCTTTTTGGTGCTTTACTGCCTCTGTATCTATCTTTTTGTTCATCAGGTTATAATGTTATTTTCCATAAATGAGTGAGATCATGTGATATTTTTCTTTCATTGACTGGCTTATTTCACTTAATATAATGCTTTCCAGGTCCATCCATGCTGCTGCAAATGGTAAGAATTCCTTCTTTTTTATAGCAGTGTAGTATTCCATTGTGTAGATGTACCATAGTTTTCTGATCCACTCATCTGCTGATGGGCACTTAGGCTGTTTCCAAATCTTAGCTATGGTGAATTGTGCTGCTATGAACATACGGGTGCAGATATGCTTTCTGATTCGTGTTTCTAGTTTCTTGGGATATATTCCTAGAAGTGGGATCACTGGGTCAAATGGGAGTTCCATTTTTAGTTTTTTGAGGAAACTCCATACTGTTCTCCACAGTGGCTGCCCCAGTCTGCATTCCCACCAGCAGTGCACGAGGGTTCCTTTTTCTCCACATCCTCGCCAGCACTTGTCATTTGTTGATTTGTTGATGATTGCCATTCTGACAGGTGTGAGATGGTACCGCATTATCATTTTGATTTGCATCTCTCGGATAATTAGTGACTTTGAGCATGTTTTCATGTGTCTCTTGGCCTTCATTTTGTCTTCTTTCGAAAAGATTCTATTTAGGTCCGTTGCCCATTTTTTTATTGGATCATTTATCTTCCTTTTATTAAGTTGTATAAGTTGCCTGTAGATGTTGGAGATTAAACCTTTATCAGTGATAACATTTGCAAATATGTTCTCCCATACAGTGGGGTTTCTTGTTGTTTTGTTGATGGTTTCTTTTGCTGTGAAAAAGATTTTTATTTTGATGTTAGTCCCATTTTTTTTTTATTTTCTCTTTAGCTTCCATTGCCCTAGGAGCAGTATCGGTGAAGAAATTGCTTTGGCATATGTCTGAGATTTTGCTGCCTGTGGATTCCTCTAGTATTTTTATGGTTTCCTGTCTTATGTTTAAGTCCTATATCTATTTTGAGTTTATTTTTGTGTATGGTGTAAGTTGGTGGCCTAGTTTCATTTTTTTGCATGTATCTGTCCAATTTTCCCAACACCATTTATTGAAGAGACTGTCTTGACTCCATTGTATGTTCTTGCCTCCTTTGTCAAATATTAATTGAGCATAGTGGTTTGGGTCGATATCTGGATTCTCTATTCTATTCCATTGGTCTATATGTCTGTTCTTGTGCCAGTACCAGGCTGTTTTGAGAACAGTGGCTTTGTAATACAGCCTGAAATCTGGTATTGAGATCCCACCTACTTTTTTTTTTCTCCAAATTTTGATAATCCATCAGACATTTTATTTATTTATTTATTTATTTATTTATTTATTTATTTATTTATTTATTTATGTTTCCCACCTACTTTGTTCTTCTTTCTTAGGATTGCTGTGGCTATTCAGGGTCTTTTTTATTCCAGATGAATTTTTGGAGAGTTCTTTCTAGGTCTTTGAAATATGCTGTTGGTATTTCAATGCGGAGAGCATTGAATCTATAGATTGCTTTGGGATTAATCTTCTTGAATATGGAGAGACTTTGCTTGTGACCCAATATGTGGTCTATCTTTGAAAATATCCCATGTGCACTTGAGAAGAATGTATATTCTGTAGCTTTGAGGTGAAATATTCTGAAGATGTCAATTAAGTCCTAGTGAGTCATTTAGGATTGCTGTTTCCTTGCTGATTTCTTGTCCAGAGGATTTATCCAGAGATGCCACTGGGGTGTTAAAGTCCCCCACTTTGATTGTATTGTTGTCTATCTCACCCTTGATTTCTCCCAGAATTTGTTTTATGTATATGGGTGCTCCTGTATTGGGTGCATATATGTTTACCAGAATTCTATCTTCTTGTTGTATTGATCCCTTTGGTATTATGAAGTGGCCTTCCTTATCTCTTGTTATGGCCTTCAGTTTGAGGTCTATTTTATCTGATATAAATATTTTTACCCCAGCTTTTTTTTAAAATTTCCATTTGCCTAAAAGATATTTTGCCATTCCAACACTCTCAGTCTGTGTGCTCTCCTTGTTCTGAGGTGGGTCTCCTGTAGACAGCATATATATCGGTCATGTTTTCATATCCATTCAGCCAGTTGATGTGTTTTGATAGGAACATTCAGTTCATTTATGTTCAAGGTAATTGTTGATAGGTTCTTGTTTGTAGCCATTTTTTGTGCCTTTGTTTCTTCTTCCCTTTTTATTTCCTTTTTTTACAACAGTCCCTTCATAATTTCTTGCATTGCTGGCTTGGTAGTGATAAACTTCCTTAGGCTTTTTTTTTTTTTTTTTTTAATCTGTGAAGCTCCTGATTTCCCCTCAACTTTGAATGATAGCCTTGCTGGATAGAGTATACTTGGACTCAGTCCTCTGCCCTGCATCACTTTGTATACTTCCTTCTATTCCTTTCTAGCCTGATGTGTTTCTGTTGAGAAATAATTTGAAAATCTAATGGGACATCCCTTGTAGGTAACTCTCTGTTTCTCTCTTGCAGTCTTCAAGTCTCTCTCTTTGTCATTAAAGTTTGCCATTGTAATTATGATGTGTCTTGGTGTGTTTTTGGGTTCATTTTCATGGGACTCTCTGTGCTTGTGTGACTTTCTTCTTCCCCAAGTTAAGGAAGTTTTCTGATATTATTTCTTCAAGTAAGTTTTCTATCCCTTGCTATTCTTCTTGTCAATCTCTCACCCCTATTATACATATGTTGCTTTGTTTCATGTTTTCCCAAAGCTCCCTTCAGCTCTCCTCCTGCCTTTTAATTTTTTTCTTCAAATGCAGTTCAGATTGGATGTGTTTTGCTGCCCTGTCTTCCAATTCATTTATTCGATCCTCCACTTCTTCTAGTCTACAGTTGAAACTCTCCACAGTGGTTTTTATTGTAGCTATATTACTCTTTGTTTACTCTTGATTCATATATAAGTTGTTGATATTCTCCTCCATCCGGTTTATGAACTGTATGACCCTTATTCTGAATTCTTTTTCTGGCAAATCGCATGCCTTCTTTTCATTTAGTTCCTTTTCTGATGATTCCTTTTTTTCTTTCCTGTGGGGTTTGTTTCTTTGTAGCCCCATTTTTGCTCTCACTCACTGTAAGATCTAGGTGTTGAGTAACACTGGGCCTGTGACTGCAGCGACGGCCTTGGTGGTGGGTCACATGGTTACCAGGCCCATGGTCGATGTGTCGGGCTTGGTGGCAATTTGTGCTATCATGGTGCCCAGGGTTGCTGCATAAGGCTTGGCTGTTTGCATGCACGGTACGGCACCCAAGGGTAAAGCATCTGGTCGGTGTGAGAGGAGTGCATTCCAGAACTCACAGGAGCCCACAGTCAAGGAGGTTGGAGTCTAGGTGTTTGTGGGTCCATAGCCGAGGCAGCAGGTCCCTGACCAGAGTGGCTGTAGGGTCTCAGGTGGTGTCTGAGGGCACACTGGGTGGAGGTTAAGCTGGGCTACAGTCACAGCAATTCTCCCCTTCAAGATGGCGTGGCCTCTGTGCCAGAGCCAACTGCCCTGGGAGAGATTGCAACAGTAGCATAGATTGCCCAGCTAGGGGAGCCTGGTCCACCAGCCTCCAAAAGTCGTGCGGAATCTGACTGTCCTTCACGCACACATACACCCCCCACACACATCCACGCACTCCCCTTTTGCTCCCTCACTCACTCACACTCTCTCCTTCACTGCTGTCCTATAGGCTGCCATTTCCCTTCCACAATACTATTGTTAAAGAGAAAACCGTAGGCCCAAAATGGCATCACTCCTGTTAAAAACCCATGATGCTAAATCTAGATTTCATACTGGATTTAATGGAAGTTTCAACATCTTCCAAAAGCTTAATTTTAATCAACCAGCCTTAAATTTTCTGGTCAAGGACCAGTAAGGTAATCTGTCACATTGCCCTCCCCATCTCCTACAGAAAGAAGAGGGAATCTGTATGATAGAAATCCTTCTTCCCATCTTGACCCCCAAATAATCCTTTTTCCCCTGTTTTTAATAACTCCTTTGTCCCTCCCTCTTTCCTATAAAAACCTTCTATTTTTGTACATCCCCTCTGAGCTCCCCTTTAGTTGCCAGATAGGAACTTTTATCTTTCCCTTAAAAAATTTAAACTTTGAGTCTTGCCAATAATAAGATTTATCATCAGAGATAATATTTTTTGACCTACTAGAGGCCTGGGGGTCGAAATTCATGCACTTGGTGGGGTCCCTCAGACTGTCCGGTGCCCTCTCGCAGTCAAGGAGCCCTTGAGGGTTGTCCAACTTTCTAAGCGCTGCCACGGAGGTGGGAGAGGCTCCCGCCACCACTGCTGTGTTTGCTAGCTGTGAGCCCGGCTTCTGGATGACCAGCACTCCGCCTGTGGGAGCGCACTGAGCACCAGAGAGCAGCTCCTGCATTGAGCACCTGCTCCCTGTTAGTCAGTGTGCATCATGATGACAGGTTGTTCTGTCGTTTGGTCAATTTACATATTATCCTTTTATTATATAGGACTAGTGACTCGGTGTGACAAATAGTGCGAGTCCTGGGACCCTGCCTGCGCTGTGTGATGGCCCTGAGTCCCAGAGTGCCACCCTGATGCACTGCCTCTGGGCCATGCGGAGCCGCCGGGCCCCACCTACTCCTGGCTGTGTGGAGGAGCTGCCAGGACCCATATCCTGGTGATGGTTTGTGATGGCGTGAGGGCATCATGGCGTGACAGTGTGAGGGCCACCTAGGCTTTTATTAGTAAGATACCTAGGACAAGGCAAATTTCTAATTACTGAACATCTTTTCTTCTTAATGTCTTACAATGTCTTTCCTCCCTTCTGTAGCTCCCGGTGCTTTATCTCATCTTTAGCTCAGAATGTCATATAAACGGTACCTCACTGTCTCTTTCTGTCTCTGAACATCTCATGTATGTTTCCAAGTATATTCCACTAGGAGACATATATTTGATAATCAAGTTTTTCCAGTAACTAAGTTAGTTATGATTGTTCCCTCTAAATCTCAGTCTATTGATAATGATGCAATAAGATAGGAATGGCTGGGCACTTGCCTGGTTCCTACTACTCTTTCCTGAGACCAGAGTCAATATTGTGATAGATGGACCCTGTGATCCTTATTATAATTGGACCCTCATTTTGACCCTCATCTAAATAAGACAATGAAACATGAAAATTATGTATGAAACACAGTAGCATGTTTGTATCACAAGTACCTGACTAAGCTTTTTTTCAAAGACATCCATCTCAGATAATCATATTGCCAGCTGTATGACACTGCTGCTACATAAGCACTCATGCTGCCACCACCCACAAAGTTGCCCTTTAATTTTATTTGATTTGGAACTAGAAATATATCCAATTTTATTTTTAACTAGAAGCCTGGTGCATGAATGCTTGCACAGGTGGGTTCCCTCAGGCCTGGCTGGTGATTGGGGTTGATCAGGAGTGGCCGGCTGTCCAGGGGTGGGACTGCAGGAGGTTGGCCAGCTGGCGGGGGCAGGAGGGGGCAGACCTTGGGAGGTTGGCTGGCTGGGGAGAGGGACCGTGCAGGATGGCCTTCCAAGGGGAGGGATGGCATGCATTTGACCAGCCGGGGGGAGGGACTGTGGGAGGTTGGCTAGCTGCAGGAAGTTGGCAATGGGAGTGCACTGACCACCAGGGGACAGCTCCTGTGTTGAGTGTCTGCCCCCGGTGGTCAGTGCACATCATAGCGACCAGTCGTTTGGTCCTTCGGTCATTCGGTTGCTTAGGCATTTATATATATAGACTAGTGGCCTAGTGCACGACATTCGTACACCGCAGGGGGGGGGGCTGTCCCTCAGCCTGCACCCTCTCCAATCTGGGACCCCACAGGGATCAGGTCTGAACCGGCAGTCAGACATCCCTCTCGCAAAACGGGACCACTGGCTCCTAACTGCTCACCTGCCTGCCTGCCTGATTGCCCCTAACCACTCTGCCTGCAGGCCTGCTCACCCCCAACTGCCTCCCCCTACCCCCCACCCTGGCCCCCACCAGTCTGCTTGCCCCAACTGCCCACGGGTACCCATGCAGGTAGCAGGTGCTGATTGGGGGAGGAGAGCATGATTGTTTCCTGGGACTGTACGTTTTGAAGCTTTGCAGAGGGTTTGGCAGGCCTTGGAGTGGCAGGCTCTGGCAAGCATCCCTGTAGCGGTGGTCGTCCCTGGAGGCGCTGGCAGGGAGGGGCGCTAGGGGGCGCTAGGGGGGGTGGTGAGGCCGAAGGGGTAGTAATTGTCAAACCTCCCAGCTTGGCGCCATTCTTTAAATGTGGCCGTTTCACAGCTGTAAGTGCTTGGGGTGGGGCTCAGATCTCCTGGAGTGGGGCGGGGCCGGGTCAGGGTGGGGCCAGGTAGGCTAGGAGGGCAGGTTTAGCCATGGCCCCCAGATAGGTTCAGTGCACTTCCGCTGCAGAGACAGTGCTGCTGCTGTTGGGGGTGTGGGTCTGACCCTGGGGTACTGCTCAGGCCTGCCTTCACCCTGGTCTGGAGTTGTAGGGAGAAAAGGCATGCCAGGCCCCAGAGAAGTGGGCCCAGCAGTGGCAGGTCACGGGACCCGGGTGCCTCGGGGCACTGACGGGTCGTCGCTGGCATGCTATTATTGTGGGCGCCCCTGGCGGGGGTGGCTGGGGGAAAAGATAGGGAGTTGGAGTTGTGGGCTGCAGCTACCCCCAAGGCTGGGTCTTCTCCTGGTCCTGTCAGCCTCCCCAACCCCCTGGGGCTGCGGGGGCTGGGGTAGGGTGTCCATGCAGGGGGATTGGAAGAGCTCCCTGTGGCCACTTCCTCTTCCTTCTTTGCAGTCTGGGCTCCTGTCAGGCACTCTCCTCAGACCCCCCTGGACTTGGCTCTGGCCGCCCCACCCCTCCATGGCTCCCTGATGCCCCCACCTCACTCGGCTCTCCCCAGCCACCCACCTGCCTGTCAGGAGGCTGCCGGGGTGTCCTGTACCAGGCAGCATGGTCCTGGGGCAGGGTGTGGTCCTGGGGGGTGTGTGAGGAACAGCTCCAGTAAAGTTTAGTAAACCCTGGTTTTGCTTTGGGATTTGTCTGTGGGGCCACGGGGAGTCTGCCTGGGTGGGACAAAATCGCACCGAGGCCCCACAGCTCCACCCACCTTGTTGACTGGTTGTGACTGGGACATCCTTAGGACCAATTAGCATATTACCTCTTTATATATATAGATTAGAAGCAATTTCAATATAAGCAAAGGAAGAAAGTTCACATTAAACAATGGATATATCTGGAGAGCAAAGTTTATTTGGAATTAAACACAGAATTTTTGTGTTTTTTTACACAAGATTAACATATTGCAAAATTCCTCTTGTAGAAACCTTGATAACTGACCTTGTAGGTGACCCGCATTTCCTTCCCCTGCTCTAATGCCAACTCTTATGTTTTAAAGAAAAAGTAAACCCACAAAACCCTAGCCATCCTGTCTTGGACTCCAGTACAGGCATAGCCCTTCAGTCAAAGTCCATTTTCTATCTCTATGTCTGCCTGTCTGTCTCTCTCTTTCACACACAACACACACACACACACACACACACCCCTTCCTGTGTGGCATTTGAGCATGCTGGACCTGTGAGTAATAAAACTTACATTTTCATAGCTCTATGATGGTAGTTGCAATCATAATAAGGACCATAAGGATCCATCTGGTCACAACATTGACTCTGGTCTGTGGAACAAGTTGTAGGACCCAGGCCAGTGCCCAGGCATTCCTATTCTATTCCATCACTGTCAATAGACTGAGACTTATAGGGAACAGTTATAAAGTCTACAGTATGAGGACAATCAGTTAAGATATTGATGTACAAAGAATGAGGGACACATGGTGAACACAGAATGAATTACATACAATGATATAAGTTATTTGAGAAGAAATTATTGTTAAGACATCAAAGTTGCCAGTAAATTAAATGAAAACTTCCAAATATTACTGATCAAGGTTGGAAAAAACATTGTGAAGGTAAAAAAAAGACAAAGGGAACAACTGTCCATATAACAGACAAAGCAAAAAGCTTAATAAAATGGTTACTTAAATTGTATAGAAGAGTTGAAACAAACAAAGGAAATTCAATGACAGCATACAAGGACCAAGTCTGAAAACTACAATCTGATGAAAGAATGTCAATTTCTGGTTTTGGGTCTTGGAGCACTTTTTCTATCTCAGGATGATTGTCCCTTTTGTACCTGCCATCCCATAGAATCTTTTCAGGGCCATCTTTATGTCTTTGTTTCTCAGACTGTAGATGAAGGGGTTCAGCATGGGTGTGACCACAGCATACATCACTGAGGCTGCTGCACTTGGTGAGCTGTGGGTAGCAGCAGAGCTGAGATACACTCCTAGGAATGTACCATAAAATAAGGAGACGGCTGAGAGGTGAGATGCACATGTAGAAAATACCTTATACTTCCCCTGAGCTGATGGGATTGCACGAATGGAGGACACTATCTTAGAGTAAGAGTAAATGATACCAGCGAGTGGACCACCACCCAGTAGCACAACTACAAAATACATCACCATGTTATTAAGAAAGTTGTCAGAACAGGCAAGTTGGATGACAAGTTTGAGTTCACAAAAAAAGTGGGGAATTTCCAAGTCCATAGAGAAGGACAATCGCAACACTATTAAACTTTGTAACAAGGAATTCAGGGCACCCATGGTCCAGGACATCAGAACTAGCAGTCCACTTAGCCGGGAGTTCATGATGATCACATAGTGCAGGGGGAGGCAGATGGCCAAATACCTGTCATAGGCCATCACGGCTAGAAGGAAGTCATCCAGTCCTGCAAAGAGTAAGAAAAAATACAACTGTGTGATGCAGCCTGCATAGGTTATGACTCTGCTCTGTGTCAGGATGTTCACCAGCATCTTTGGGACGGTGGTGGAGATGAAACAGATGTCTACCAAGGACAGGTTGGAGAGGAAGAAGTACATGGGTGTGTGGAGGTGGGAGTCTGAGCTGACGGCCAGGATGATGAGCAGGTTTCCGAACACAGTGATCAGGTACATGGAGAGGAAAAGCCCAAATATGAGGGGCTGCAGTGCTGGTTCCTCTGAAAATCCCAGAAGAAGAAATTCTGAAATTGGGGTGTCATTGCCTTGTCCCATGTGGTGTAGGTGACTTTTAGGAAAGAAAAAATAGCATGATCATTTTTTAAACAATTGGCTATTACTAACATAATTGAAATGCTACAATTATACTTTGCAGTAAAGTAATCAATATCTATTTTTTTAACATATCACCCCCTTTAAGACACACACCCCAACCCATGACATCTCTGATTAGGAATTTCTGTCCTCCTCAGACCTTTTCCCCAAGGTGGCCATGGACTACACAGGTTTTTTTTTTTTTTTATTGTTCGTTTGTTTGTTTTAAAATCTTTATTATTGAGAGTATCACAGATGTCCTCCTTTTTCAACCCCATTACCCCCTTTACCCAATTCTCATCCCTCCGCAGCCTTCACCATCTTATTGTCTGTGTCCATAGGTAATGCATATATGTGTATAAGTTCGTTGGTTAATCTCTTCCCTATTTGTCCCCTTCCCTCTGAGATTCGTCAGTCTGTTCCATGTTTCTATGCCTCTGTTCCTATTTTATTCATCAGTTTATTTTGTTCATTAGACTCCTTGTTCATTTACTTTGATTTTTAGTTTCAAGTACTGATAGATATGTTTTTATTGCCATTTTATTCTTCATATTTTCTATCTTTTTCTTCTTCTCCTTTTTTCCCTCCACTCTTCTGTCTCCTCCTTTATCCCTCTCTTCTTCCTCTTCCTCCTCCTTCTCCTCTCCTCCTCCTCCTCCTCCTCCTCCTCCTCCTCCTCCTCCTCCTCCTCCTCCTCCTCCTCCTCCTCCTCCTCCTCCTCCTCCTTCTTCTTCTTCTTCTTCTTCTTCTTCTTCTTCTTCTTCTTCTTCTTCTTCTTCTTCTTCTTCTCCTTCTCCTCCTCCTCCTCCTTTTTCTTCTTCAAGAATACCCTTCAACATTTCCAGTAGTACTGATTTGGTGATGACCTTCTTTTGCTTTTTCCTGTATGTGAAGCTCTTTATCTGACCTTCAATTCTAAATGGTGGCTTGGCTGGGTAGAGTAATCTTGGTTGTAGGTCCTTGATATTCATCCATGAATATTTCTTACCACTCCCTTTTGGCCTGCATGGTTTCTGTTGAGATATCAGCTGAGAGTCATATGGGTGCTCCTTGTAGGTAACTAACTGCTTTTCTCTTCTGCTTTTCAGATTGTCTCTTTGTCTTTTTTGTAAAATATATTTTTATTGATTTACGTGAGAAGGGAGAAGGAGAGAATGAGATAGAAGCATCAATGATGAGAGAGGATCATTGATCGGCTGCCTTCTGCACAGCCCTTACTGGGGGTCGAGCCCACACCCTAGAATTGTGTCCTTGACCCTTCAGTTCTGGGTCCATGCTCTATCCACAGAGCCAACTGGTTAGGGCTACAGCTTAATAATTGTTAATATCCTCACCTGATGATGAGGATTGTAGTATCCATCAGCCTATGATGGTGGACAGATAATCAATATACTGTATGTAGAGAGCTTGGTGTACTTCCTTCTTGTTGGTAAATGAATGGTTACCACTATGATGGGATGAGTCTGATTATTTTCTTCTACCTCTCAAATGTATTTATTGCTTCCCAACATCTTGACTCCAATTCCACAGACATATTTCAGTTCCCTGTCATCTCTCCCATCTATCAGGCAGGCACCCGTTTAGTCAAATATTCACATTGACTCAGAGAGAACTTTAAAGCTGATAATTGAACTCTCTGATTTAAATTTCTCCCCCAAACTCCAACTCCTCTTTCAGAGAGATTGGATCTGATCCTTCGCTAACCTTTTCTTTTTCTAACTTTAGGATAGGAAAATGTCCCTTTCTCATGCTCTTAATCTAAGTGTTAGGGCACCCATGGTGAGATTTTTATTTAATCCCATGTCTTTGTTCCTTGCTAGACTGTGAGTACCTGAGGCATAGAGCATGTTATACAAACTCATTCCCCTTTCAGATTTAGTTTAGTGTGGCTGAATAAACATGTATTCTATGACAGGATTCTATGAAGCTAGGTGTGGAGGACAAGCTTGAGGAGTGTTCTCCATATTCTAGGATCAGGAGCCATTAGGGTGTCAGACTACAGTTGTAAGAATGAAATAGAATGGAGTCAAGGAGGCACAAAAGAAAGTATTAGAGTGTGTCATAGACATTGAGGGCACATACATAATCATTTCATGGTTCCCTTTGTTCTCTCTCTCTCGTGTGTGCATGTGTGTGTGTGTGTGTGTGTGTGTGTGTGTGTGTGTGTGTGTGAAAAATATTCTCTCTCTCGTGTGTGTGTGAGCAAAAAATGCTGGATAACAATGTAAAAGGCATGTCTTATTTTGAGACACAGTAAAACAGATCTGGAATTCAACACAAGAAATGCAAGAACTGCTTGAAAGGAAAAGTAGTAATAGTGAAGAGCCCAGCAGAGGGCCAGTGCAGAGAGAAGAAGGAGCCAGCGTGGGTGCTGAAGTTACCTGGGACTCAAGGGACCACACACCAAGTGGACCTTCACTGCGCCACTGGCCTCATCACAGCGTCCTCCCCAGCCTCTGATCTAATTGTGATTCCTGCACCTATGCCACGTTTATTAGATCACTCTGGTGGTTAAATGGCTCAATAGCATCTTACCTTATTTTTGGCTTTGAGTTTTGATCTCTTTTGTGACACACTGATGGGTGGGCACCAGTCCTGGTTCTGTTCCTTGTCAACGTACAAATAATCCCTGAACATTTTTCATAAATCCTGCTTATGCCAAAACAATTGATCCCCTTTCTTCACATATTTACCCCTGAGAATATGATATCATAGCACACTTATTTCATTGTACTGGGCCTTCTCTGTATAATGTGAGGTCAAATGAGCATGGAGCTCACTGGTTTTGTTCATTTATGTCATTTTATAAATGTGTGCTTTTATATGGAAAAAAGTTAAGGTATGGAATTTTCATAATATAAAAATGGCAGGGAAAAACATAGTTAAATATTATATATTCAAATAATGGCATTAATAAAATTATAAAACTAATTAAAAAAAAAGCAAAAACCCCCTCCCACAAAAATTTAATTATATCAGTATGGGTCTCCAATCCCAGATATATGGGCAAGGATGTGAAAAAAATACAAAAATATAATTTTAAAAGGCAGTGAAGAAAGCAGTATCTATAGTTATAATTTCTACCTATGTAAACCTAAAGAGATTATGCTTAGAAAATGAATAGAACAGATCATTAATTGAATGCAAAAGAATGTTTTTGCCAAGGTGAAAGATGTAGAACTGTTTACATTTGAAAGTAATGAGTGAAGACACAATATGACAGACTGATAGAACTGACCACACAAAATTAATACATTTTCACCCAGTCCCCTAAATCCATCTATACACATATAAAGGAATTCTATGCCAAACAGCAGTGTTTTCAGGAGAAAACTAATCTAGCATTCTGAATGTATTAACTATGTATTCGCCTGCCTAGCAAACAGATATGGCAGTCTCTCAGCTCTGAGATGGCTTGGTTAGGCTCTCAGGTTACTCAGGGAGAAATTCTGGGATGCATTCCTTGAATCTTCCCACAGCATCTGCTGCACTCTCAGACTCACCTGGTTGGGGTATCTGAAAGGAAGGGCTCCTTGTAGAAGTCTGAATTGCTCCCTGGATGGTTCATGTGGGAGACTGAAGCTCTGTTCTCAGACAAAAGAGCGGGAAGGAGTCAAGCATTAGTCTCAGAGTCAGACTTGAGACTCCAAAGAAACAAATATGTTCTGTTCCAGCCTAACCTTGCACAGGTTTTGAGTCTGCTGCAGAGGAGATCTTACACCTCCTTTATCTGCTCATTAGATACCTGTTTGCATTGTTGCTCCCACCTCTGAGCACCCGGTTTCCCTGTGGGACACACTGGCCAGAACAGAATGGAAAAATTTCCTGCCGATTCTTTGTTCCCAAGGAACCAGGTTAGAAGTTAAGTGAATCCTGTTTTTGTTACTCCTTCTCCATGACCCTCTTGAGGTCTCATCTCCCAGCACCTTACCCAACTTTGAATTACATTTTCTCTAAAGTCCAAGACTGAGGAGACTGGCTTGACTAGGAACCTTGGATTTTCACAGTACTGATCTTTCGTGGGGCACAACCCATGATACCTCCAGAAAACTGCAATTTCTCTCTTTAACAAGGGAGAGAACTGTGTGACTTTGACGTAAAGCTTTGGTCACCACCCTCCTTGGCTTCATGACACAGTTTCCAAATCAATGAGGAATTTCATACTTAGATCAGAAGATAAGAGCTGCTATTTAGTCCCACATTATAAGACCTTTGTTAATTATGAGACATAATTTTATAATTTTATGCTGTACAATCTCAGTTTAATACCTTATATGCATTGTTTGATTGAAATTTTATAAAAGTTCTTTCTCTGAAGTGATAAAATTATGACCTTCATTCTCCATTGCAGAAGTGGGGCTTGAAGAAGTTTAGTGACCAAGCCAAAATTATAATCAGAGTAAGGAATAGGTGTTGATTAGATGTCATGATGCTTTTAGTTCTCAAACTATGCAGTGGTTCCTAATGAGGGAATATCTGAAGATAGGCTAGTAAATACTTGCAGTACCCAACACACATAATTATGTCATATTTATAAGGTAAAAATTCCTAGTCTAGATGAGCCCATCTTCAACTTCACAGTGCATATTATTGAGTAAAAAATATTATTGACTAGGTGTTTCATCACCAAGAGGATTTATTCAGGAAAAAAGACATGACATGCAGACATAACAACCCACATGCACACTGTGGCCTGTGTGCCAAGATGGAGGGGTACTTATGGAAGGGAAAGGAAGAGGGAAGGGGAAGTTAGAACCATGGAGTTTTATAAACATAGAGTTCTTCCTGTAGGGCTCTCCCGATGACATACAGTGTGAGAAATTCCATTAGTGCTGGCTCCTCCCATGGCCCCTCCTGACTGGTTATGTTTGCTTAAATTGCTGTTAGTCTTTATCAATACGAATCACCCACAATTCTAGTTCAAGTACAGATGCTGATTCAGCAGGTGCTGGTGGGCCCAGGGCATCTGCATTTCTCATAAGTTCCAGGAAAATGCTGATTTTGCAGGTCCTGGCCTGAGGACCACTCTTTAAGGAGAAAGTTTTGGTCCTGTTGTAGAGTAAGGGGCAAGTAGTTGTAGGCCATCTTCACCAAAAATTGTGTTTGCTTAAGATTTTGAATGAAAGATGAACAGTCATGCACTGCTTTACAAACAGGGATATGTTCTGAGAAAAGCATCCATAGGTGACTTTGTCATTGAGTGCGAATCTGAAAGTGCACTTACACAAACCTAGACGGTATAGCCTTCTACTCCCCTAGGCTATATGGTATAGCCCAGTGGTTGGCAATCCGCGGCTCGCGAGCCACATGTGGCTCTTTGGCCCCTTGAGTGTGGCTCTTTCACAAAATACCATGGCCTGGGTGAGTCTATTTTGAAGAAGTGGCATTAGAAGAAGTTTAAGTTTAAAAAATTTGGCTCTCAAAAGAAATTTCAAACATTGTACTTGTTGATATTTGGCTCTGTTGACTAATGAGTTTGCCGACCACTGGTATAGCCTGTTGTTCTGTAGGGGTGGAGAAATAATTTAACCTATACCCTTCTGGGTTCCTGGCTTACACGTCCTATATAATAAAAGGGTAATATGCAAATAGAACGAACAGCAGAATGACTGGTCGCTATGAAGGGCACTGACCACCAGGGGGCAGACACTCAATGAAGGAGCTGCCCCCTGGTGGTCAGCGTGCTCCCACAGAGGGAGCGCTGCTCAGCCGAAAGCCCGGCTCAAGGCTGGCTAGCACAGCAGTGGTTGCAGGAGCCTCTCCAGTCTCCATGGCAGTGCTAAGGATGTCTGACTGTGAGAAATCCTCCCTCCCCCTACCCCAGGGTTCCAGGACTGTTAGAGCTTGCAGGCCGGGCTGAGGGATCTGCCCCTCAAGGGCAGGAATCTTGTGCACTGGGCCTCTAGTCTTTGTAATAAAATACAGATTGACAGGGCAAAAACAAACAAAAGTTTAATAACATGTATACCTCCTATATATGTGGGAGAGACCTAGGAAAACTAAGTAACTCCTGAAAATACCACCTTAACCATCATCATTAGCTGAAGACAGAAAAAGGTGTTGAGGGAAGTGAGTCAGATATGGGAGGTTACCAGGGAAAGCACAGTAAACAAGGCAAGGTTGTTATGCAAGTTCAAGTAATTATCTTTGGCATTGATCTGAGTTTCTAGAAATAATGTCACTGCCTCCCCATTCCTAGTACAGGCTCAGACAGCACACTCTTTTGTAGGCTGTGAGCTCAGATAGGATGGCAAGGGGGCCAGAAGCTTGGGGCTTGTGCAGTCTGGAGGGGAGTGCTTGCCCCAGGAAAGATGGCACTGGTCCTGATGTGGGTTCTTCTGCAAATATTTGGTGTAAGAATTCTGCTCAGCTGTTTTCAGTTGGTTATCCAGGTTGATTGTTGTATAATTTAGTTGTGATCCAGGTTCAGGGCAGGGAGGAGGAGAGAGCATCTTCCACCAGCTCTGCCGCCATCTTCCTCAACAATTCTACTTTAAATCTTCATGTCTTAATTTTTACTTTCTTTTAGTTTCATGAGAGTTTAATAATTTGTTCTTTTAACTTCTATTCTCTCCAATGTTTTCAAGTATTCTTTCAACATTAATGGTGAAAATATTAATGAGTCTGTGTTGGACATATATGTCTATGTGTTTATTAGAAAGAAAATCATATAAAGTATACACAGATGTATGCATATGTAGACGCCATACTTGTGAAAGAGTTCTTAGACTCACCAAATATTTCTAAATGTTGTATTTATTAACAAAATTGACTGAATTAGGTTTATCACCTCACATCACCACCAGAAATAAGGAATCAGAGGATCAGGGTGATTACATGTACTCTTAATTTCTGTATGGCTCCTTCAATTCAGAAAACTTTGCATTTTAAATACATTCAGTTTATTTCACTCATTCACTCCAATAAGTTTTTATAAATGAAAACAATTTGTTAGAACCAATAAATGAATTCAGCAACATTGTGGGATACAAAATCAATTTGCAGACATCTGTGGTGTCTCATAACAAAGTGTCAGAGAGAGAAATTAAGAAAATAATCCCATTTTCAACTGCCTCAAAAGGAACAAAATACTAGGAATAAACATAACCTGGGAAGTGAAAGACCTGTACACTGAAAACTATAACATATTGCTGGATGTTATTGAAGAAGACACAAAAAACGGCCCTAGCCAGTTTGGCTCAGTGGATAGAGTGTTGGACTGCTGACGGAAGGGGCCTCAGTCCAATTCTGGTCAAGGGCACATGCCTGGGTTTTGGACTCCATCCCCAGTAATGGGGAGTGCAGGAGGCAGCCAATTGATGATTCTCTCTCATCATTCATTGATGTTTCTATCTCTCTCCCTCTCCCTTCCTCTCTGAAATCAATACAAAATACGAAAAAAAAGCTCTAGCTGGTTTGGCTTAGTGAAAAGAGCATCAGCCTGTGGACTAAAAGGTCCCAGGTTCGATTCTGACGAGGGCACATGCTGGGTTGTGGGCTTGATCCCCAGTAGAGGGTGTGCTGGAGGCAGCAAATTGATGATTCTCTCTCATCATTTATGTTTCTATCTCCCTCTCTCTCTCTGAAATCAATAAAAATATATTTAAAAAATATGAAAAAAAGACACAAAAATGGAAAGGTATACTCTGCTCACTAATTGGAAAAATTAATATTGTTATACCCTACCACAGGCTCAAAATGGCATCACTCATGCTGAAAGTCCAGGCAGGATGCCAAACCTGGATTTAATACTGGATCTAATGGAAGTGTCTACATCTCCAAGAAATGCAATTTTAATCAACCAGATTAGAATCTTTTGGTCAAGCACCAGTAAGGTAATCTGTCACATGGGCCCTCTCCATCCCTGTAGAAAGAAGAAGGAATCTGCATGATAAAACCCTCTTGTCATCTCCCAAAGAAAAGATGTCAAGGTCCGCCCCGCCCCCCCGCCAGTCCTTTCTTTTCCATTATTAATAGATCCCTTATGCTACTCTTTTTTTCTGTAAAAACCTTCTACTTTTGTATAACCCTTCAGAAATTTCTCTTAATTGTTAGATGGGATGCTGTCTGATTCATGAATCACTTAATAAAGCCAATTAGATCTTCAAATTTACTAGGTTGATTAAAAAATACCCAAAGCAATCGATACATACAATGCAATCTGTATCAAAATTCCAATGTCATTTTTCACAGAAATAGAGCAAACGGTTCTTAAATTTGTAGGAGCTACAAAAGATACTGAATAGCCAAAGCAATATTTTTTTTAAAAAAAACAAAACACGTATTTTATGGATTTTTTACAGAGAGGAAGGGAGAGGAAGAGAGAGTTAGAAACATTGATGAGAGAGAACATCAATCAGCTGCCTCCTGCACACCCCCTACTGGGGATGTGCCCACAACCAAGGTACACGCCCTTGACCAGAATCGAACCTGGGACCCTTGAGTCTGCAGGCCGACCCTCTATCCACTGAGCCAAACTGGTTAGGGCCAAAGTAATCTTGAGAAAGCAAAACTAAGCTAGAACCATCATGCTCACAGGTTTCAAACTACCTACAAAGCTATAGTACTTAAAGCGCTACAGTACTGGCATAAAAACAGACTCACAGATCAAAGAAACAGAAAACAGAGAGCCCAGAAATAAACCCATGCACATAAGGTCATTAATTTAGGAAGAAGGAGCCAAGAGTATACAACGGGGAAAGGGTAGTATCTCCAATATCTCTCTTTAGCTCAGAATGTCACATATGCCTCATTTCCCCTTTGTCTCTGTACTTCTCATGTATGTAGGTGTTACTGGACCGCTTCTGTGCTGGGGGCTGGCCCTGCCCCAGCACCATCCGGAACTCTCGAGTGTCAGGTGACCTCCAGATCCTTGACTCATCCAGGAAAGATTTCACGGATGAATCAAAGTGAAAATAAAGCAAGTTTTATTCAGGTAGAGACAAAGAAAGAGGCCTGGGCGTGGGTGCCACTGTAGAAGAAAAGTACCCATAGGAGTGGACCAACATGAGAGTGAGTTGCACATGTGGTCAGTTAGTTCCAGGGATTTTATGTGTGTCCAAGGTGGAAGAGGGGGGGGGGGGTGGTCTTCCAAGCGCTGTGGCACCAAATTCTGACTCTGCCTTTTGGGTGGGAGGGTGCCATGTTCCTAACAGGGTTGTTGTGGAAGTGTGATGGAGTTTGTCCCCCTTGGCCACCTTTCTATTTGTGGTGTCACTTTTCATTGTAATGATGGTATACTGAGCTTTGGGGTCGGTCTTTGGTCAATTTTCTTCCATCTTGGAATGATCTGGTTCTAGTCAGTCCTTGTAGTTGTGACCTCTAACCACTGCAGGGGGTTTCCTGCCATAAACTGCTTTCTCTTTGATCATGCCCAGATGTGGGGGCTTTGGTTTCTTTCTCTCCTGCCTCATATCCATATAGAAGCCACTGGGACATATACACTTGATAATCAATGTTCCCAGGTAGTATTCTAGATATTCTAGACTCTAAGCTGAATAAGATAATAAAACTATGAGATTAGTTATAAATCCTAGAAGCATGATGCTAGTGTAAATGATACTGGTGTATGAGGCCTCTGTTTCAAAGACATCTATCTCAAATAGTCCTACTGCCAGTTTTATGACAAGGCTACTAGACAAGTGTCTAAGTCTCCCCTCCCAACTCACCCTATTCTCTCTCTCCCTTCTTCCTCCTTCCCCCATTCTGAGACCTTCTGATGTGGCCCTTAAGATGCTGTGTACCCTCTAGGACCTGTGAGTAATAAACCTTGTGATTTCATAAATCCTTCATGATTGTTGCAATTTTAATAAGGACCACAAGAGCCCGTCCAGCCACAACATTGACTGTGGTCTGAGGAACAAGTAGCAGGGTACAAGGCCAATGCCCAGGCATTTTCAGCCTATAGCATTACCATCAATAGGCCGAGACTTATAAGGAACAATGATCGAGTCAACATTGTCAGGAAGAGCAGTTAGAGTACTGATGTATAAAGAATGAGAAACATAAAAGTTAAAATTGAGGTGTCAGATTTTTCTGGAATGAAATTGTGTAAATAGTGTGAGTAACCAAGCAAAGTTTTTCCCAGTGAATAATACAACTTATGACTATTCTATCTATAAAATAAGAACAACTTCCTTACAATGATGTATGTAATTTGAGAATAAATTAATCTTAAGAAATCCATGTTGTCCATGAAATAAACTGGAATTTACATTCTGATCAAGGTTGGAAAAAACTATGTGAGTTTAGGACAAAGGAGAAAGGGAAAACCTATTTGTATAATAGACATAGCAGAAAGTGTAATAAAATGATTACTTAAAATGTATAGAGGAGTTGAACTCAAACAAAAGGAAATTCTGGGAAATATAAATAAAAGAAGCAAGTTGTACAAACACAATCTGATTAAAGGATCTTAGTTTCTGGTTTTCACTCTTGAAGCCATGAAATCAAGTGCAGTTTTTCAGACTCAGCACAGCTGTTCTTTTATGGCCGCCATCCCAAAGAATCATTTCAGGGCCCCTTTTATGTCCTTGTTCCTGAGACTGTAGGGGAAGGGGTTCAGCATGGGTGTGACCACAGTGTACAGCACTGAGGCTGCTGCACTTGAGTGTGAGCTGTGGGTAACAGCAGAGCCTAGGTACACTCTTACGCTGGTACAATAAAATAAGGAGACAACTGAGAGGTGAGACGCACAGGTAGAAAATGCCTTATACTTCCCCTGAGCTGATGGGATTGCACGTATGGAGGACACTATCTTAGAGTAAGAGTAAAGGATACCATCGAGGGGACCACCACCCAGTAGCACAGATACAAAATAGATCACCATGTTATTAAGAAAGGTGTCGGAACAAGCAAGTTGGGCCATCTGACTGAGTTCACAGAAAAAGTGGGGGATTTTTAAGTCTGTACAGAAGGTTAGTCGCAACAACAGTAAACTTTCTAACAAGGAATGCAGGGCACTTGTGATCCAAGACACCAGAACCAGCAGTCCACAGATCTGGGGCTTCATGATGACTGTGTAGTGCAGGGGATGACAGATGGACACGAAGCGATCATAAGCCATCACAGTGAAGAGGAAGTCATCCATCACTGCAAAGAGTGAGAAAAAATAAATCTGACTGATGCAGCCTTCATAGGTTATACATTTGCTCTGTATCAGGATGTTCACAAGCATCTTTGGGACGGTGGTGGAGGTGACACAGATGTCTACCAAGGACAGGTTGGAGAGGAAGAAGTACATGGGCGTGTGGAGGTGGGAGTCTGAGCTGACGGCCAGGGTGATGAGCAGGTTTCCCAACACAGTGATCAGGTACATGGAGAGGAAAAACCCAAATATGAGGGGCTGCAGTTCTGGTTCCTCTGAAAAACACAGGAGAATACATTCTGACACTCCTGTAAGATTCCCTGGTTCCATGAGGTGGGGGTGACTTGCAAGAAAGAAGAAAGGAGCATGAGGACTTTTCATACAATCTAGTGTTACTCACGTGGCTGTAATGCTACAGTGCATCTCCTGCAGTCAAGAAAGTAGTTTCAGTATTTTGGTCTGGATTTGGTTCCATCTAGGATCTTCCTGTGTCATTTCAGAGTAGGAATTTTTGTCCCAATCTCCTTTTTGCTAAGATGTCAGTTATACTATAGTTTTAATGATATATTTTTCATGCATTTCAGGAATATGAACTGAGTGCTGACCATGTTTTCAGCACTGTCTGGGCTGTGAGTAGAGGGTTCTGAAGAACAAAATTGTCTACAACTCTATCTGGGGGAAAGACTATAGAAGCAAATAAGAGAAATATATAAAAATAACATTACAAATGGTGAGAGATCATACGTAGAAAATGAGAGCAGGTCTAGAGGAGAGCGTGACGAGGCCATTCTGTTTTTTATGAGTATTTAAGTATGCTCTGCAAACAAGAAGACATTTGAGCACAGAGGGAGGGAGATCAAGGCCCTAGGGAGGAGCTGACGGGGTTTAGGGATCTGCTCAAAGTTAATATCAGAGTATGTGATGGGCCTTGAGCATAATTTTAGTCAGTGGGTCTCCACCAGAAATGTTTTTGCCCTGAGGGTGTCTGGCAATGTCTGAAGGGATACACTAAATACCTACAATTCTCAAAAAAGCACCCCCCTCAATTATTATCCCTCCCCAAATGTCAATGGTAAAAGGTGAGAACACCTAGTTTAGATCAGTACTTCTCCAATTTCAGTGTTCCTATGCAGTCCCCAGAATTCTGGCTCAAATGCAGAATTTGATGCAGCAGGTCTGGAGGGCACAGAGACTCTGCATTTCTGACAAGCTCCCTGGTGGTGTGATGCTGCACGCCCTGGCCTGAGGACCACTCTCTGAGTAGAAAGGCTGTGGTTCTGTGTTAGAGTTAGCTCAGGTAGTTTTCGTCTTATGATCTAAGTATTGTCATTGCATGGAGTTTTAAAGGAATAGTTATTCACTCATTCTAGAAGCTATGATTACATATTTGTTTCCTTTGTATAAGGGCCCTTGAGTGACACAAAATAATACTGAAAAATGATTTGTAGCAGGGAGAATAAGAACCTCTAAAAGATGTCCACATCCTAACCCCCAATAGTTTGAAATATGTTATTTTTTATAGCAAGGGAAAATTAGGGTAGCAGATGGAACAGGGTTGTTAATTGGCTCACTTTATTTATTTTATTTAAAAATATTTTTTTATTGATTTCAGAGAGGAAGGGAGAGGGAGGAAGAGAGAGCAAGAAACATCAATAACGAGAGAGAATCAAACAAGTTCCCAGGTGGTGTTGATGCTGTAGTTGCTGGTCTGTGGCCCACACTTTGAGTAGAAGGGTGTGGCTGTTTTAGAGTCAGGTGTAGGTAGTTCTAGGTCTTTAGAACCAGAAATCATTTTGCATGTAATTTTGAATGTATAGTGTATTCAATCATTCTAGAAGCTGTTATAAATTCATTGCTCAATTATTTTTATAAGGATTTACAAATGACACCATGTGATATTCTTCTGAAAAATACCATTTTTTTGATTTTTTTTTATATAAGGGCCCTTGTGTGACACCATGGAATACATTATTGAAAAGATTTTCATAGTACGCAGAGCTTCCAAAGATATCCACATTATAATCCACAGAAACTTGTAATATGTTACTTTTCATTGCAAGATAGGATTAGAATAGCAGATTGAATAGTGGGCTAATCAACTGACTTTAAGATAAGTTTGGCCATCATAATGTAGGTGGGACTAAGGAAACCATTGAGGTTCTAACATTTGGAAGAGGAAGGAAGAATTGTTGGAATCAGAGGGAGACTAAAAGATGCTACACAGCTGGCTTTAAAGATGGAGAAGGGGCCATGTGGCATGAGAAAATGGATTAGGAGAGGAAATGGATTCTCCCCTGGAGACTCCAGAAGTAATTCGCCCCTACAGACATCTTTAAAAAAATAATATTTTATTTTTTATCTTTATTGTTGAAAGTATTACAGATGTCCGTCAACTCCTCCATTGCCCTCCCTCAGTTCCCACCCCACCCCAGGCCTGCACCACACTATTGTCTATGTCCATGTATTATGCATATATGCATATAAGCATATAAGTTCTTCGGTTATTCTCTGCATGCTCCTTCCCTGTGGGATCCATCAGTCCGTTCCAAGCTTCCATGCCTCTGGACCTATTGTTTTGGTTCACTTATTTTGTTCATTAGATTCCACAAATAAGTGAGATCATGTGATACTTGTTTTTTTCTGACTGGCTTATTTCACTTAGCATAATACTCTCCAGGTCCCTTCACGCTATCTCAAAAGTTAAGAGCTCCTTCTTTTTTAAAGCTGCATAGTATTCCACAGCTTTTTTCTCCATTCATCTACTTCTGGGCATATAGGCTGTTTCCGGATCTTAACTATTGTAAATAGTCCTGCTATGAACATAGGGGTGCATATATTCTTTCTGATCGGTGTTTCAGGATTCTTAGGATATATTCCTAGACATGGGACCATGAGGTCAAACAGCAGTTGGATTTTTAATTTGTTGAGGAAATTCCATACTGTATTCCATAGTGGCTGTACCAGTCTGCATTACCACCAGTAGTGTACTAGGATTCCCTTTTTCCCACATCCTTGCCATCAGTTGTTGTTTTTAGGTGTCATTGAGTTACCACCTGACACCTGCCAGGTACATTATTGGCAGATATGTTCTCTCATACAGTGGGTTCCCTTTGCATTATGAGGATGTTGTTTGTTTTTGTGTGTAGAAGCTTTTTAGTTTGATGTAGTCCCACTTGTTTATCTTTTTCCTTTGTTTCTCTTGCCTTAGGAGATGTATCTGTGAAAATTCTGCTATGTGAGATGTCTAAGATTTTGCTGTCTGTGTTTTATTCTCAGATTTCTATGGTTTCACAACTTACAAGTAAGTATTACATGCATTTTGAGTTTGTTTTTGTGTATGGTGTAAGTTGGTAGTCTAGTTTCATTTTTTGGCATATATCTCTCCAGTTTTCCCATGACATCTTCAATTTTACATGACATTGTACATAGACAACCTTAAAGCCTCCACCAAAAAAATCTATGAGATTCAATAAATGAATTAGGCAAAGTAGCAGGATACAAAATTAACATCCAGAAATCAGTGTCATTCTTATACTCCAATAATGAACTTTAAGAAAGAGGAACTAAGAACAATTCCATTTACATTGCAACAACAACAACAAAAAATATGAGTTGCCTAGGAATAAACTTAACTAAGGAGGCAAAAGATTTATACTCAGAAAAATATAGCTCAGTGCAGAAAGAAAGGAAGATTTAAATAAATGGAAGTATATACTGTACTGTGTTCATGGATTGGAAGCCTTTACATAATTAAAATGTCCATACTATCCAAAGCAATCTATAGATTCAGTGCAATCCCCATTAAAATACCAATAGCATATTTCACAGATCTGGAACAAATTTATATAGGACCAAAAAAGGCTCTGGATATCCTCAGCGATCTTGAGAAAGAAGAGCAAAGTTGGAGTGGTCACAATACCAGATACCAAAGTATACTACAAAACCAATGTAATCGAAACAGCATGGTACTGGCACAAAAACAGGCATATAGATTTATGGAATGGAACAGAGACCCCAGAAATCAACCCACGCCATTATGGTCAATTAACATTTGTCAAAGGAATCAAGAGCATGTAATGCAGCAAGACAGTTTCTTCAATAAATGGATTTGAGAATATTGGACAGGTACAAAGAAAAAATGAAATTAGACCACCAACTTACACCATACACAGGAATAAACTCAAAATGGATAAAAGACTTAAAAGTAAGCCACGAAACCATAAAATTTCTAGAAGAAAACATAGGCAGTAATATCTCAGACATCTCATGTAGCAGTATTTTTGCTGATACATCTCCTAGGGCAAGGGAAACAAAGGAAAAAAATCAACGGATGGGACTGCATCAAACCAAAAAGTGTCTGCACATTCAAAGAAACCATCAACAAAATGAAATGGGAACCAACTGTATGGGAGAACATATTTGCCAATGATGCATCTGGTAAGGGGTTAATTTCCAAAATATATAAAGAACTTATACAGCTCAGCACCAGGAAAACAAATAATCCAATTAAAAGTGGGCAAAAGACCTGAGTAGCACTTCTCCAAAGAGAACTTGCAGATTGGCAATAGACATATGAAAAAATGCTCAATCGTCAGAGAGATGCAAATTAAAACTACAATGAGGTATCACTTCGCATCTGCCAGAATGTCCACCATCAACAAATCAACAAACAACAAGTGCTGGCAAGGATGCAGAAAAAAAAAGGAACATCAGAACACTGCTGGTTAGAATGCACACTTTTGCAGCGATTGTGGAAAATAGTATGGAATTTCCTCAAAAAAATAAAAATCAAACTACTGTTTGACCCAGAGATCCCACTTCTGGGAATATAGCCTAAGAGTCCCCAAACACCAAATCAGGAAGCATATATGCACCCCTATGTTCCTATTTATTTACAATAGCTAAGGTCTGGAATCAACCCAAATGCCCATGAGTAAATGAGTGAATGAAAAAGCTGTTGAACATTTACACAATGGAATACTAAGTAGCTGTGAAAAAGAACTATCTCTTACCCTTTGTGATAGCATGGATGGACCTGGAAATTATGATGCTAAGTGAAATAAGCCAGTCATAGAAAGAAAAATATTATATAACCTCACTTATATGTGGAATATAATGAACAAAATAAACTGATTAACAAAATAGGTCCAGAGACATTGGATACATAGCACTAACTGACACATGGCAGAGGAGATGGAGTTGGGGGGACAAGAAGGAATTAACCAAATATGTGTACATTTGCATAACCCATGGACATCAACAATAATGTGGGAAAGGCCTGGCTGGGGTGGGGGCACAGAGGAGAATGGGGGACATCTGTAATACTGTGAAGAATAAAAAGATAACTTTATTTAAGGTAGTATTTGACTTTTGTCATGGAAGATTCTAGCCTAAGAGATGATTGACTACTATAACCTGCTTTTTAGTTAGAAAGTTTTAATTTCAGACCATCTTATGTGGTTGCATTAGGTTTCTGATTTTTTAAGGCTACTATGCAGGCACCCTCCCCACCCCTGCCCTGAGCTTTTCAGTTTTAGTATGTGGTGCTTTTTTTTGTCTACATGACAAAATGTAGAAAGGGAGAAATATTTTGCTTAGAGCTATGGAGGAATCATAGTTGTAGACAGCATTGGAATTTTCAAACAGAAAGGGAAATACAATTCGTTAAAAAGAAAAAATACCCTAACCAATCATTGACCCTAATGCAAAGAAGCTCCTTATATATGGACATCAATCTTCCATACTTCGATTAATAGAGCATGAAAAAGCAATACTTTGGAAGATTAAAAATGGCAGCAGAGTAGGAGGATGCTGCACGGACATGCTTCCAGGAGCAAGCTGAAATTACAACTGAAATACGGAAAGGCTTCCTGAATAATCAATGGAAAACTCACAGGAAAGAACCCTGATACCCAAGGACAGAAGGTGTAGATCCCATGGAGACTGGTCGGCATGAAAGGGCTGGCTGAGCACCCACAGAGGGCAAGTTCCTGGAGAGATAACTCAGCTGTGGGGGCGGGGGATGCCACCAAGAACTCTGCAATCTAATCCTGAAGCTGTGCTCCCCAGAAGAGAGCAGAAAACTGAGGAGGGTACCCACATAACATCTAGCTGTGAAAAGCAGTGGGGTGTGTCTGCCAGGAAGTGGCAGCTGAAAGTTAGCAGAACCCAGGACTGGGGACTCAGGAGATAGCTCAGAAGCCAGACACCCTAAGTTTCCTGGGCTGAGTCATTCCCTCACACAGTGGAGGATATATTTCCCACATAGACATCCACCTTACCTTGGTGGAAGACAGTCTACACACACTATTGGAAAACACCTTGCCCTGAGGCCACTTAAGAGATTATAAGTAACAATTAGCCTCCAGGCAGAAGCAACTGCCCCACCCTGTTGAAAAAACTCTCACCACACCTGAGGAAGATTGCCTGGGGGCAATTCAAGTCAGAATCCTATTAGTCTGTAGACAGAGGTAGCCTCTGGAGGCTTTGAGTCTTTGCCCAAACTAATTAGTCAAAATAGCCTTTAACACTGTCCTGCACTAGAGATTGAGAGGTATAGAGGATCTGCCTAAAACAGTCACAAACCCAAACAGACAAACAAAATGAGGAAACAAAGAAACAACCCCCAAATGAAAGAACTAGAGAATTCTCCAGAAGAAGAGATAAATGAAGTAGAGATAATAAATTTATCTGAAACAGAGCTCAGAGTAATGATGTTAAAATGCTCAATAGTGGGCCCAGTGCTGCAGGAGCGCTGCGCATGTCCCGCCCCTCGCCTGCGCTCCTTGTTCACTGGCTGGTGGCCTCACTGGGCCTCAGCTCCGTGGTGGAGGGGGAAGGTGCTGGCCCACGCAGGCCCATGGCGGCAGGCTCCTGGGTTTGGGCGGGCCTCCTGCGGGCGGTGGGTCCCCGTGAAGATGCTGAGCTGTGGCGCGCCTCAAGGGCCTTGAGTTCGAGTACCTGATGAAGAAGCGCTCGGTGACCATCAGCCACAACTCTTCGCAGGGCTCGGTGGACATGAGCATGGGCCACTCGAGCTTCATCTCCTGGCGCCACCTGGAGAGATCTTCACGTCCCTGGGAGGCGGCCATGGTGGGGCGGCCCCCGACTCCTCGACCCAGCACGGGCTTGATTCCAGTGGCGACTTCTACCTGCGCTGCCTCTGCAAGAACTGCGTGTTCGTGGACGGCGTGTTCCAGAGGCGCAGGGTGCCACTGCTGCAGCTGCCACGCGTGTGCACGTTCAGGTTCCCAAGCACAAACATCAAGATCACATTCATTGCACTGTCCAGCGAGAAGAGGGAGAAGAAGGAGGCACCTGAGTCTCCTGTGAAGTCCGTGCAGGCCCGATCTCGCCCCTGACCATCAACATTCCAGACACCATGGCCCACCTCATCAGCCCCCTGCCCTCCCCTGTGGGAACCATCAGTGCTGCCAACTCCTGCCCGTCCAGCCCCTGGGGAGCACGGTCCTCAGAGTACAAAATGGGCTGCATGATCCCATCTGACCTCCATCTAATGGCAGACAGCTCACAGCCAGAAAACGAAGAGGAAGCTTTGGGTGGAGACAGCCCAAAGGATGATTCAAAGCCACCTTATTCCTATGCACAATTAATTGTACAAGCAATTACAATGGCTCCTGATGCCGGAAACCAATCATTGTCTCACTAATAGAAAGAGGCTGGTCAACCTTGAAGCTCTCAAAGGTCAGAGTCAACCACTCCCTATCTAATTGAGACAATGGTAACTGAGGCAACTTCCCCATCTTGTAATCATGTAAATCCTTACTGATATGATAATCCACTTATTACCTGCTTAAGGGCTATGGGTGTTTCCCAAAGCTGCTTAGGGTAATGGGTATATCCATAGCCTCAATAAAAGGGATAGCAAGGCCAGAGCCTAGCGGTTGTCTTCCCACTAGAGGTTGACTCCTGCCTGGCCCCCCATTTTCCCAAATTAACTCTTTTCTAGTCTCTCTCTCTTCATTTTAGTGTGCGGCCTCCTCCAGAAACCGGACCCTGAGTGGGCCCTGAACCACGCCGGTCGTGTTAAGGGATCCCACATCCTGATAAACAGCTCACCCTCAATGGAATTTACACTCACATCACTAAAAACTACCCATACTACCAGAGGGCAGACAAGGGCTGGCAGAATTCAATTTGCCACAATCTCTCTCAGAATCGTTATTTCATCGAAGTACCGCGTTCCCAGGAAGAACCAGGCAAAGGCTCATTCTGGAAGATAGATCCTGCTTCTGAAAGCAAATTAATAGAGCAGGCTTTTAGAAAAAGATGGCCGAGGGGCGTGCCTTGCTTTAGAACCTCTCTGGGACCACTCTCATCTAGAAGTGCCCCCGCATCTTCCTAATCATGCTGGAGTGCTGTCTGCTCACTCCAGTGGTGCCCAGACCCCCCGAGAGCCTGTCGAGGGAAGGATCGCCGGCCCCCCTGGAGCCCGAGCCTGGCGCCTCACAGCCCAAGCTGGCTGTCACCAGGAGGCACGGTTTGCCAGAGTGCACCAGGCTCCCCGCTGTCTAGTCAGCCCGTGTTAATCGCTGTGCAGCGGCAGCTGCCCCCGACCATCAAGCCCGTCACCTACACTGTCGCTGCTCCTGTGACCACCTCAACCTCCCTGCAGCCCATTGTGCAGACGGTTCACGTTGTCCACCAGATCCCAGCAGTGTCCGTCACCAGCTTGGCCGGACTGGCCGCAGCGAACACGTACACTGTCGCCGGGCAGGCTGTGGTGGCACCGACGGCCATGCTGGCCCCTCCTAAAGTGGAGCCGCAGGGTAACAGAAACCACCGAGAAGTGAAAGTGAAAGTGGAACCAATTCCTGGGCTGAGCCAGGCCACCCTGGGCACTGCCAGTCGGGTCATCCAGACGGCACAGACCACCCCTGTCCAGACAGTCACCATCGTGAAGCAGCCACCTCTAGGTCAGCACCAGCTTCCAATAAAAACTGTAACACAAGTCGGGACTCCCGGGGTGCCAATCCCCGCAGCCGTGCACGGCCAGGTGAACAATGCAAGCTGCGAGTCCTGTGCACAAGCTGGAGACACAGGCCTCAGCATCGGCCTCCCTGCCCGCCAAGCGCCAGAACAGAGACCAACCAGAGCAGCCGGAGCTGAAGCGGGTCCAGACTGAAGAAGGCGAGAGCACTGTCATCGCCCCGAGAGTGGACCCGCCTCCAGCGGCCAGGAGCGAGAAGGGCATCCAGAACTAGCGGCCGGAGAGCTTTCCTAACTTTCCTGTCAACGCTGGTGCCAAAAGGAGACACTGCCCATCCCGATGCTCGGAGCGCCTCCTCTCAGTGGGCAGAGGGCCTGCGGTTGGACTTCATGTCAGCACTGAAAACACAAGACCCAGGTGGCCTGACAACTCCTTCCAGACAGAAGTCACACCTGAACTTTGAAACCACACACGGAAGCCTGGTGCCGGCGGTGTCTCCGCCCAGCGCTCATCTTTTAACCCCGAGCGGACTCGGTCCTTCCCAGTGAGGATGAGGATGAGGATGAGGATGAGGATGAGGATGAGGATGAGGATGAGGATGAGGATGAGGCCCGATGCCAGCGCATGGGCCGGACAGGTCCGCCTCGGGAGGCCGGCCCAGGAGCCCCCACCAGCTCAGAGGACGCCCGGGGCTGGCAGGGGTGACAGTATTTCGTTCACACGTGGAACTAGAATATTGGGGGTGTACTTTCTTTACAAAAGAACGGGTCTTTGGCATTTCAGATCACTCCATTCTACTTGGAAACTTTGGAATCGCAGGACCTTTAGTGTGGGTTTCATTTGGAGAAAAGAAACAGCGTGGTTCTGTTTGTTTTCGTTCCGCCTGTGGGAGGACTGACTTGTCCGTTAAAGATCAGGAGGAGCTACGAGATGACAACTGCCCGTTTTCTGTCAGAGCAGCCGCGGATGCGTTTACTCCTCCATTTCAGGGCTAGGGACGGACAGGACGCGGGCCGGCTGCATGGATGAACTGCTGGGCGGCGGCCTGCACTTAACTGTTTATCTTTCTTGCTACGTTTTGTTGTTTCTTTGTGTTGACTTGGTCCCTGGTATAATTTTCCACTCTAAGTAAAACAAGTCTCCTAAGTATTGTGTGTTTAAAACAACAGAACTATTCCTACTTACTGGGGGGGTGGGGGGGTGGGGGAGTAATTCAGTCTTTTGTCACACACCCTCTCAAATGTCACCGCTCTCTTGGGGGCTTGTCTGCTATTTTAGGTGCCGTCACCGGGTCAGCACCGTCTGACCAGCTGTCCCCCCAGCTCTGCCCCAGGCACCCAGAGCAGCTGCTGGGCTGAGCAGAAATTCCGTGTTAATACAAGGGCCTGAGAAGCAAGCGCCCTGCGGTGAAGCATGGGAAACATCTAGGTTGTTTTCTGATTTGTGATAGGAAACTCCATCATCCTTCGAAATGAAATCCACTAAGGTTGACTTCTCTCCTACAGAAAATAGAAGCAAGAGGACAGGAGACACAGGTGAGGGAATGGAAAGCAGAGGCACCCCAGGCCTTGGCTCAGGCTCCTCCAGAAGGAAGCCACTCGCCTTTCCAGAGTGTTCTCGGGTCAGGGCTGAGCAGCCGGGCAACTAGAAAGAGGGCTTTGGCCTTATTGTGAATTTTTAAATGTCATCATCATAACGTTATTTATTTAAATGTAGTTATCTTGGTATATAATCTTTTTTAAGATAGGAAAAAACCCCTGTATTTTCCTGATGGAATGAAATGGATCAGAATGGTATATTTAGGCAATTTTAAAACATTTATTATTTACCTAAAGACCAAATATGATAAATCTGTTGTAAGTATTGTGTGTCAATCCAAAGTATGGAGCTGTCACAATGTTACTGCAGATCATGCATATTAAAAATTATGAAATTACAAAAAAATGCTCAATATTAAGATAAAAGATATAGTAACTAAGAAAAAAGAACAGTCTGAGATAAAGAATGACATAACACAAATAAAGAACACATTGGAAGAAATACACAGCAGATTAGGGAAAGCTGATGATCAAATCAGTGAATTAGAAGACATAGTTGAAAATATCACTCAATTACAGAACCAAAAAAGAAAAAAAATAATTAAAAAACAGGAGGAAAGCTTAAGGGAGCTGTGGGACAGTGTGAAACCTAACAATATTAGAATAGTAGGTGTGCCAGAAGCGGTGAAAGGGAGAAAGGAATAGAGAGGGTGTTTGAAAAAATAATGGTAGAAAACTTCCCTAGCCTGGTAAAGGAAAAAGTCACACAAGTTCAGGAGACACAGACAACTCCAAACAAGAAGAACCCACACAGACCCACACCCAGACACATCATAGTTAAAATGCCAGAAATTAAAGACAGAGAATCTTAAAGGCAGCAAGAGAAAAGAAAACTGTTACCTACAAAGGAGTTCCCATAAGGCTGACACCTGATTGCCCATCAGAAACTCCACAGGCCAGAAGGGAATGGCATGAACTACTCAAGGTTATGGAAAGCAAGGATCTGAGACCAAGATTACTATATCCAGTAAGGCTATCATTCAAAATAGATGGTCAAATAAAGAGCATCCCAGACAAAAAAAGGCTAAAGAAGTTCATCACCGCCAAGCCAGCATTACAAGTCATGTTAATGGGATTGCTGTAAGGGATTGCTGAGAAGAAACAGAGAGGAAACCTAGCCATACCGAATTAAAATGGCTATAAATAAGTACCTCTCAATAATAACCCTAAATGTAAATGGATTAAATGCTCCAATCAAAAGGTGTAGGGTAGCTGAATGGATACAAAAACATGACCCAACTATATGCTGTCTACGAGACCTACCTCAAAATGAAAGACACACACAGGATGAAAGTGAAGGGATGGAAAAAATTTTCTATGCAAATGGAAAAGAAAAAAAAGCTGGAGTAGCAATACTTATATCCAACAAAATAGACTTTAAAAGCATCATGCTACGTGTAATAAGCCAGGGGAGAAAGGTAAAAATCATATTATCTCACTCATTGTGGAATATAATGAACAACATAAACTGATGAACAAAAATAGAGCCAGAGGGAAAAAATGTATGTACTAGACTACATTAGAAGTAATCCTGTTATTTTCAGATTTTTAATATTTCCTACAACTTTTGTGATATCATACAATGTTAGTACTGTTTTGGCAATATTATTATACTTAAAATCTTTTATTCTTGAAATATTAATGTTTATTGCATGTAATATTATTATATGAGATAATTTTTCTTGAATAGTTGGTGTTTATGCATGTAACATAATCATATTTAAAATAGTTTTTCTTGATATAAAAAAAGCTGAAAAAAAACGATTGACTGGTGTGTGAACGATATGTATAACGCTCTTGTTGGTGCCAATAACAAGCATGTATTTTGATCTGTCATTGTTGATCTTGAATTTGGTTGTTTTTATTGACATTCTGAACCTGAAAGAAAGTGGCATCATTGTCAGAATATGTCTGAAGACCAACTATTAGCACAACGTATCTCTGAAGCCAAAAGAATTTGGCGTCTCTGCCTGACACTGGCCTCCCATTTAAATTAATTCAAAGACAGTTTCCCATGATGCCAGCATTTGGGATGACTCTTAATAAATCACAAGGACAAACTCTAGATAGACTAGGAATATTCTTACCTGAATCCGTTTTTGGACATGGTCAGTTATATGTTGCTTTCTCTCAAGTTCAAAGAGCATGTGACATTAAAGTTATAGTTGTATATATTTCATCACAAGGGAAATTAGTCAAGCACTCTGAGTTTTTACTCTTAATGTGGTATACAAGGAGATATTAGAGTAAATTTAATCAATTTATCAGTCATTGTTTTTATCAATGTTGTTTTTATATCATATTTTTGTTGTAAAAAAAATCCTATATAATAAAAGGGTAATATGCAAATCGACCAAATGGCAGAACAACCGGTCACTGTGATGTGCACTGATCAACAGGGGGCAGATGCTCAATGCAGGAGCTGCTCCCTGGTGGTCAGTACACTCCCACAGGGGAAGCGCCGTTCAGCCAGAAGCCGGGCTGATAGCTGGCAAGTGCAGCTGAGGTGGCGGGACTAAGGATGCCTCCGTGGCTGCACTAAGGATGTCTGACTGCCAGCTTAGGCCCACGCCCTGGGGGTAGCAGGCCTAAGCCATCAATCAGTGAGACATCTCCTGAGGGATCCCGGACTGCAAAAGGGCACAGGCTGGGCTGAGGGGACCACCTCTCCCCTCCCCCACCTCTGCTCCGGTCCCCAGTGCAAAAATGTCTTGAACCAGGCATCTAGTAAAAAATAAAAAATAAAATAAATACTTTGCACAGTAACAAAATTAGTGCTTAACAATTTTGCCTCTTTATATTTCAGGTCATCTCTGACATTAAAACCATATTAGAATAACTGATGAAAACTTGCTTTTCTTTGTAGACTTCACTAGTAGATATACATTTGATAGTCACTTTTTGTCACTGTTTATTGTAGGAATTTGGGGCACTGAGCTGAATAGCATCATAAAGCCAGGAGACCAGTTATAAAGCAGAGTGGCATGTTTGTAGTTTAATTGCCTGCCACTGAAGTTTTAATTTCCAAGTCATTCATTTGAAAGATAACCATGTTGGATAAACATATGGCCACCTCTGTGACACAGGTATGAGACAAGCACCCAGGCCAACTGGCCCAGGAAGTTCTCCTTATGGAAAGCCCTGGGTAACATAGATAACTGACCTCATGAACAACTCTCCTTTTCACTTTTCACACACTAACACCTGCTCTTACGTTTTAAATTCACCAAGAAAGAGTGAAAATTTGAAACTCTATGAATCCTGCCCTTGGACTGTAATAGATGCAGAGACCACAGTTGTGTTCTCTCTCTCCTTCCAGCTCTCTCTCTTCTTCCTTCTCCGTCTTTCTCTTCCTCCTCCTCGTACTCCTCTTTCCTCTTACTTCCTCCCTTCCCTCTCTCCCCATGACCTCCTGTGTGGACTTCAGGCAGGGTGGGTGAGCAGGATTTGTGAGCAATGGACCTTGCTTTTACCAGGTTCCCTGAAGGTTGCTGCTTGTGTGCATCTTGCAATCATAATAAGTACCACAAGGGCTGGTCCAGCCACAACATTGGCTCAGGTCAGTGTCATAAGAATTCAAGGCCCCCGTGAGTGCCCCAGGCATTTATAATGAATATATTTTTTTTATCAATAGGCTGAGACTTAAATAGAACAACATTTAAAATTTACATTATCAAGAAGAGATAGTGATGTAAAAATGAATGACAGATGCAAAGTGAAAACTGGTTTCATATTTTCCTGTACAATAAAATTAAATAAAAGTCCTTAGATGCCACATGTAGTTTTGTCTATATGAGTAATACAACCCTGATTATTTTTTCAGGAAAACTAGAAGAAAAGAGCTTAGCCTAATATTTGTCACTTGAGAAGAAATTATTTTAGAGAAATCCAAGTTGTCCCTTTATGAAAATTTCCAAATATTTCTGATGCAAGGTTCAGAAAAACTTTGAGATTGCATAAAAATGGTACAAACAGAAAACTCTATATGTTATAGCAGAAGCTTAATAAAGTGAGTTACTTATATTATATAAAGAAGTTGAATACAAAAAATGGACATACCAGGGAATAAAGAGAAGGATCCAGTTTACTTCCAAATGATTAATCACAGCTTCTGGTTTCAAGGGGTTGAGCCATGCAATCAAGGTCACCTGTTCAGCCCTAAACCAATTGTCCCTTTCATACCTGCCATCCCCAAGAAGCTATTCAGAGTCATCTTTATGTCTTTGTTCCTGAGACTGTAGATGAAAGGGTTCAGCATAGGTGTGACCATGGTGTACATCACTGAGGTGATTGAACTTGACAGTGAGGTGCGGGTAGGAGAAGAGCTGAGATACACGCCTAGGACTGTACAATAAAAAAAAGAGACTACTGAGAGGTGAGATACACAAGTAGAAAATGCTTTATACGTCCCCTGAACTGATGACATTCTACTTATGTAGGACAATATTTTAGAGTAGGAGTAAAGGATCCCAGCCAGAGGACCACCAGCCAACTGCCCAGTTGTAAAATATATCACAGTGTCATTAAGAAAGGTGTCAGAATAGGCAAGTTTGATCATCTGCATAAGTTCACAGAAAAAGTGGAGGATTTCTAATTCTGCAGGGAAGGACAGTCTTGATATCATTAATCTATGTAACAAGGAATTCAAAGCACTCATGATCCAGGACAGCGGAACCAGCAGTCCACAGAGCTGGGGGTTCATGATGACTGTGTAGTGCAGTGGGTGGCAGATGGCCACATACCTGTCATAGGCCATCACAGTTAGAAGGAAGTTGTCCCAACCTCCAAAGAGTGTGAGAAAAAACATCTGTGTGATGCAGCCTTCATTGTTGATGATTTTGCTCTCTGTCTGAATGTTGACCAGCATCTTTGGGATGGTGGTGGAGGTGAAACAGATGTCTACCAAGGACAGCTTGGAGAGGAAGAAGTACATGGATGTGTGGAGGTGGGAGTCTGAGCTGACAGCCAGGATGATGAGCAGGTTTCCCAACACAGTGATCAGGTACATGGAGAGGAAAAGCCCAAATATGAGGGGCTGCAGTTCTGATTTCTCTGAAAATGCCAGAGGAAGAAATTCTGAAATTCGTGTATCATTGCCAGGTATCATTTGGTGGTGGTCAAAACTCGTAAGAAAAAAAATATTATTAATTTTACGCATGAGGGTATTAACATAGTGAAATGATAGAATTTATGTTTTTCAGTCAAGAAATAGTATACTTATATTGATTACATTGCCTTTAAGGGGTTTGCTGTGACAACTGTGAATAGGAATTCTTGTCCTACACTCAGCTTTCCCTCAAGAGGTCAAGTAATATACAGTCTTAATGGAAAATTCTTTTATGCATTTGAGGAATTTATGTTGAGTGCTGACTATTTTCTAGGGTAAGAGCATAGAACACTGATAAAGTTTTCTACAATCCAATGATGGAGAAAGAATATAAATTACCAAGTAGAAAAACATATGCTCTGTCAGATAGTGACAGATGTTATGAAAAAGAAAATCAGGCATAAAGTAGTTTGATTGGAGGTGTTGTATTTTACTGAGAGTTCAGAAAGACCCGCAAAGTGATATTTGAACAGAGTCCTAGAGGAAGACAGAGTGGGAGTCAGGAAGTTATCTGGGGGAAGTGTGTGCCGGGCTGTGGGAAGAGTCAGTGCAAAGACCCAGAGGGGGACATTTGTTTCAGATACTCAAGCCTACAACCCAGGCATGTACCTTGACCAGGGATGACCTCCTGGTTCATAGGTTGATGCTCAATCGCTGACTAGCACTGGCTGGGAATATATGCTTGTTTTTTAAATCTAGACTGATCAAAATGACTTCTTAGTACAACAGCCTTCTAATGCATTTTAGGTAGCCAATTTTATCATCTGAAAATGTGATTAATTTACTTTTACCCAAGACCTGAACCTACTATTGCTTTTTCTCCTTTGGTTGCATTGGTTTGAAATTTCAGAACAGTGATGACATACATGACAGTAGCAGGCCTATTTGTCCTCGTATGACCTTCAAACAAATTCCTCAAATATTTTGTTGTCATGTCTGATATTAGCTGATGATCAAGAAAACTATTTTATGATACTTAAGAAACATCTTCTTTACACTTTCTCAGAACTGTGTTTATACAGTATCAGTTGTGTATTTAAAGATGATGCTATTACATTTGAAATATTTTTTATGTTTTTGTAAAATAATAAGTAAATTATCAATATTAGAGGCTTTTGACTTTCATGGTGGACTGATTCTGTTCATAATTTAAATCAGGTAGTCTGCACTCCGTACATTATCCTATAGATTTGAAGGGTGCCTTAGTAAGAGAATTGCTTGTCAGCTTATTGGAACCAAGAGTGGAATCCAAGGGCAGCTCATGTCTGGGTCTCCACTCACCTTAGTTCTCCTAGAGCTAAGTTTTGAAGTACTTCAGGTTGACGTTATTGGACACTGGCACAGGGAAAATCTATATTGGGAAGAAAGTCAGGATGGTGGAAGGGCCTGACAGTTACATCAGCCAGGGTCTGGGAAGACTGGGCAGAAAGCCTGCATGCTGTAGATCTCCTGGACCTTCACACTAGCAAAAAGGAAGCCAGATTTAACTTCCCTTTTAATTTTACAATTTTGTATCTGATTTAATTACTGCCCATGTCTGAATCTGCACACTTAAATTAGGGGTCAGCAAAGTACTCCCCAAAGAGCAAATCCCACCCACAGCCTGTTTTTATAAAGAGGCTTTATTAGTAGGGTGATGGTAGACCCCTAAAGATATGTCTACATTCTAACCCCCAGTACCTGTAAATGTGACCTTATTTGAAAATTGGCTCTTTATAGATATAATTAAGGATCTCAAGATGAAATCATCCTGGATTAGCCAATTGGACCCTAAAAGCAATGACCAGGCTCCTTATAAGATATACAGTGGAGAGGCACAGAGAAAAGGAGACCACATGTCTCCTGAGATTGGAGTGATGCAGCCACAAAGCCCAGGGATGCTTGGAGGCACTAAAAGCAGGATGAGGCAAGGACCACAGCCTCCCTTAGAGCCTCTACAAGGAGTGCAGCCTTCCTGACACCCGGAGTTTAGACCTCTGGCATTAAGAATCTGATGAAATAAATTCCTGTTGTTTTAAGTGACCCATTTGGGGCTTAGTTGTTACAGAATCCACAGAAAATAAATACCTACAGCCAAGCTCATCCGTGTGGGTATTGCATACAAATGCTTTCACACAACAATGGCAGAGTTAAATAGCTGCAACAGAGCACTGATGGTCCAATAATAATCTTTATCGAGTTCTTTACAAATATGTTGGCAGTGACTGCTCTAAGTCACTATCAGGTACTGGTTTTATATTCAAAGTACTCTTTCCCATTGTAAAGAAATGGTCTGAATAGCCTCGCTGGCCAGAAAAAAAATGTACCTATGTGAGTTTAAAGATGTGAATGCCTTTACCCCAGATGAATAAATTGGATAACTGGATCTGGGGAACTTGTACAAAGACATCCTACCTCTGCAGCAGTTTACTCCCATCAAATGCATATTCAGAATTGATCTCTGGTTTTCAAAGTTGAGGTCAAGGGGAACTTTATGGGAGATTCCTGTTTGGGGTGGATGTGGTCAGGGACATCAATAAATCTCAGGGTCAGACACTCCGTGTGACTCACAGCAGCTCAGAGGCTCATGATGTTATCCTGTCCATGTGTCCTGCATGAGCACTTACATACCCTGGGGAGATGTTTATTCCAGGGGAGGTGGACCCATCAGTAGGAAGGGAATATGTAGATCAAACTGGCAGAAAAGTTTCCTTTTATTTATGGCCACTTGGTTTCAAGAGAGCTGAATTGCTTAGAGAACTGAGCAACAGTAAATCAGTTCATTTAATGAGGAGCTCTGGGAATTCAGCCTCTGGACCTCCTTCTGCACACTCCTGCAGCTCCTCAGCCACCGGCTAAAAGCATCCTCTCTGTGCCTCTCTAAGAAGTTCAACTGCCCTGGACCAGCACCTCACTTGCATCTCTTGCCCTTTCCACATCAACTGTCCAAGGAAGGAAGGACCAGTAGAGCCAAATCCAGTGAGTGATGCCATTAGGGTGCCAGAGTGAGCACTGTGGGAAAGCTTCCTGGGGAGAAGTAAAGCTTTTAATAACTGTGTCTTATGGGGGGCCAGTCAGGCTGATGAAATAGTGAAAGGGATGGACTCAAGATCCTGCACATTTCATGTCCTTAGCTCTGAAGGGCTTTCTAGCAACTTATTCCTTCTCAGCCCCTTTCTTCTCACCATCTCAGAGCACAGTTCCATGGCCTCTCTCCTCCCACAGCAGGAACTGTCCCTCCCTTCTATCTGCTCAGCTCTCAGGATTTTTTCTATTTCAACCTTAGCATTTCCTTTTCTTTGTGAAGCATTGACAGAGTGAGACAACCTTGCAGAGTAGAAAAGCACTGAGTTAGAGTCAGGGAGGTGTGAGTTCTAATTCACTCTTATCCAGCTAGTGCCGGAGGGACCTGGGCACTTTTGTTACATTCTGTGGGTCTTTCTCTCATCAGCACAAGAGTGAGTAGAAGGACATCTCAGAGAATGCTCTCGGACGAGCAGGTGCCATGGATCAAGTGCCAGGACCAGTGCACCTGGCTCTCTGGTGGGCTCTGCACTCCTATTATTTTCCCTCATTAGCAGGAACTGGCCTTTTAAACTGTTCTCACATTTATTGCATTGAAACCCAGATTATTTTGTACTGTTTCCCAAATTAAGACATGACTTTACATTGTGAACAGTATTTTTAGCACACACACACACAGAAACACACACACACACACACACACACCTGAACAAAGGGAACCATATACCCTCACTATGTATGATGCACTCTAATATTTTCTTTTGTGCCTTCTTGACTCGATTCTATTTCACCATTCTGTGTCCTTTTTGAGTATTTAATACCTAAATCAAGTGTCATCTCAGGACTTTGGCACTGCCTCTTTTCTTGCATAACCCTCCATCCCCAACTAACCCTGTTTCACCCACTCTGTTCAATTGTCACCTTGTTGTCAGGACTTCCTGAACTCCCACTATAAAATAACACCCCATCCACTCTCTTATATACCTACTTTCTTTTTTTTATTCACATGACACCATCTAACTTGGTATATGACATATATGTTGCATATATTCTTTCACTATGGTTATATTCTAGGAATGTTTTTTCTGAGCATCCTGTACACTTTCCCTGGAGGTGGGAAATGTCAATAAATATTCCTCAAGTGCATGAAAGCATTTCTCATTAAGACAGTGTAATCCATGACCACCTTGGAAACAAAGTTTAAGGAGGACTGGAATTCCTAATCAGAGATGTCATGGGAGAAGAGATGTACAAAAAATAAATATTGTTGCTTTATTACAAAATATAATTGTAGCATTTCAACTGTGCTTGTAATGGCCATTTGTGTAAAAACTAATCATGCTATTTTTTCTTTCCGACTAGTCATCTCCACCCCATGGGACCTGGGAATGATACTCTGATTTCAGAATTTCTTCTTCTGGGGTTTTCAGAGGAACCAGCACTGCAGCCCCTCATATTTGGGCTTTTCCTCTCCATGTACCTGATCACTGTGTTGGGAAACCTGCTCATCATCCTGGCTGTCAGCTCAGGCTCCCACCTCCACACACCCATGTACTTCTTCCTCTCCAACCTGTCCTTGGTAGACATCTGTTTCATCTCCACTACCATCCCAAAGATGCTGGTGAACATCCAGACACAGAACAAAGCCATCACCTATGCAGGCTGCATCACACAGATGTATTTTTTCATATTCTTTGCAGGACTGGATGACTTCCTTCTAGCCGTGATGGCCTATGACAGGTATGTGGCCATCTGCCACCCCCTGCACTATATGGTCATCATGAACTCCCGGGTATGTGGACTGCTAGTTCTGATGTCCTGGATCATGGGTGCCCTGAATTCCTTGGTACAAAGTTTAATAGTGTTGCGATTGTCCTTCTGTATGGACTTGGAAATCCCACACTTTTTTTGTGAACTCAAAGAGGTGGTCCAACTTGCCTGTTCTGATACCTTTCTTAATACCATGGTGATGTATTTTGTATCTGTGCTGTTGGCTGGTGGTCCCCTCGCTGGTATCCTTTACTCTTACTCTAAGATAGTGTCCTCCATACGTGCAATCTCATCAGCTCAGGGGAAGTATAAGGCATTTTCTACCTGTGTGTCTCACCTCTCAGTTGTCTCCTTATTTTATGGTACCAGCCTAGGAGTGTATCTCAGCTCTGCTGCTACCCACAGCTCACACTCAAGTGCAGCAGCCTCAGTGTTGTACACTGTGGTCACACCCATGCTGAACCCCTTCATCTACAGTCTCAGGAACAAGGACATAAAGAGGGCTCTGAAAAGGTTCTATAGGATGGCAGGTACAAAGGGGATAATCATCCGGTGGTAAAAAGTGCCCTTGATTTTGAAGCTACAGAACTTAAAACCAGAAATTGTGATTATTTAATCACATTGTGTTTTTTAGACTTGTTCCATTTATTTTTTTAAAAACTTACTTTTATTGATTTCAGAGAGGAAGGGAAAGGGAGAGGGAGAAACATCAATGGTGAGGGAATAATATTGATTGCCTGCCTCCTGTATACCTGCTTTTGGGGATCGAGCACATACCCAGGCATGTGCCCTGACCAGAAATCCAATGGAGACCTCCTGGTTCATAGGTTGATGCTCAGCCACTGAGAAACACAGGCCAGGCCAGACTTGTTCCTTGTATTCTGTCCTTGAATTTCCTTTGTTTGTTTCAACTTCTCTATACATTTTAAGTAGCCAATTTATTAAGCTTCCTGCTTTGTCTGTTATATAGATAGTTTTTCCCTTTGTCCTTTTTTAACCTTCACAAAGTTTTTTTCAACCTTGGTCAGAAATAGTGAGTTTTCATTTACTTCACTAGAAACACTGATGTCTTAAGAATAATTTCTTCTCAAATGACATATATCATTGTAAGTAATTTGTTCTGTTTTGTAGGAAGAATAGTAATAAGTGGTATTACTCATGTAGAAAAACTTCACTTGGCTACCTAATCCATTATATAATTTCATTCCATAAAATCTGAAACCCCAGATTTCACCATGTGACCCTCATTGGTACCTTAACTTCTCTTTCTGATATTATAGATTTTATCATTGTTCCCTATAAGTCTCTGTCTGTTGATAGTGATGCAATAGGATAGGAATGCCTAGGAACTGGCCTGGTTCCTACTACTTGTTCCTCAGACCAGAGTCAATGTCCTGGATGGATGGACTCCTTTGGTCCTTCTTATAATTACAACAACCATCATGGAACTATGAAAATGTAAGGTTTATTACTTACAGGTCCTGTACGCCCAAAGCCACACAAGAAGCTGTATGTATGCATGTGTGTATGTGAAAGAGAGAGAAATGGGCTTGGGCTGAAGGACTTTGCCTCTACTGGGGACCAAGGGCAGGATGGCTATGGTTTTGTTGTGTTTGCTTTTTTAAAATGTATCTTTATTATTGAAAGTATTACAGATGTTCTCTTTTCTTCCCCCCATTGACCCCACTCCTGCTCCCTCCCCAGACCTTTGCCCCACTATTATCTGTGTCCATGGGTTATTCATGTACGCATATAAGTTCTTTGGTTAATATCTTCCCTTCCCCCTTCCCTTCCCTCTGAAGATCCACAGTCTGTTGTATGCTTCCATGTCTCTGGATCTATTTTGTTTGGCACTTTATTTTGTTCATGGATTTCACATATAAGTGAGATCATGTGATACTTGTCTTTCTCTGACTGACTTATTTCCCTTAGCATAATACTTTCCAGGCCCCTCCATGCTGTTTCAAAGAGTAAACGATCCTTCTTTTTCACAACTGCATAGTATTCCATCGTGTAAATGTACCACCAGTTTTGTTTTTTTTTATCCATTCTTCAACTGATGGGCACCTGGGCTGTCTCCAGATCTTAGCTATTGTAAATAATGCTGCTATGAACATAGAGGTACTTATTCTTTCTTATTAGTGTTTCAGGCTTCTTAGGTTATATTCTTAGAAGTGGGATCACTGGGTCAAATGGCAGTTCCATTTTTAATTTTTTTGAGGAAACTCCACACTGTTTTCCACCATGGCTGTACAGGTCTGCATTACCACCATCAGTGTACTAGGGTTCTCTTTTCTCCACATCCTTACAAGGACTTGTTGTTAGTTGATTTATTGTTAGTAGCCATTATGACAGGTGTGAGTAGGCACCTCATTGTGGTTTAATTTGCATCTCTCTGATGATTAGTGACATTGAGGATTTTTTCATATGACACTTGACCGTTTCTGTGTCCTTTTTTCGAGATGTGTCTACTTAGGTCTTCTGCCCATTTTCTGATTGGGCTGTTTGTCTTCCCTTTGTTGAGTTGTATGAGTACTTTATATATTTTGGGTTTGCTTTTTATTTGAAACCTAAGAACAGGAATTGAGGCAGTAGAAGGAAAATCAGGGTAATTCATGTGGCCTGTTGTCCAGGTTACTCAGGGTTTTCAAAAGGGGAATTTATTACATGTTCATTCTTGTGTAAATATCACACAAATTCTATGTCTGTTCCTGTGTGTAATTCAAAATGAACTTTGCTCCCTAGATATATCTATTGTCTAATGTAAAGTTTCTTCCTTTGCTTGTTTTTAAAATGTTTTTAATTAAAAATAAAATTGCATATATTAATTATCCCAAAACAAAATCATTAAATTTAAAATAAAAAGGTAAATTCATGGGTGAAGGCAATATGAGTGCTTGTGTAGTAGCTGTGTCATGCATCTGGCAAAATGTTTATTTGTGATGGATGTATTTGAAACAAAAGCTTAGTCAAACACTCTACTGTACTTTATACCTAATTTCCAGGTTTCAATGTTGTAATTAGCTGAGCATCCAGAAAAGCTACCATAGTTAATGGCAAAACTTGATTATCAAATATCTCTCTCCCAGTGGAATCTACTTGGAAACATACATGAGAGTTTCAGAGACAGGAGGAGCAGTGAGGTAGTGTATATATGACATTCTGAGCTAAAGATGAGGTAAAGCTCCTGAGGCTTCAGAAGGGAGGAGGGACATTGCAGGACAATAAGAAGAACAGATGTTCAGTAATTAGAAATTTGCCCTACCATATATACTGCTATAGGTCATAAATGTTATCTCTGATGATAACTCTTATTGGCAAGACACAAAATTTAAATTCTTTAAGGGAGAGGTAAAAGTTTCTCTTGGACTCCCAGGGTCTCAGTTGCCTTCAGCTCAAAAATAATCCAAGTACATGTCTTGGGGTGACTCATTCTGAACCCTTACAATAATGACCCAGTTTCATTCTTTTGCCTGTGGTTGTCCCGTTTCCCCAGCACAGTTTCTTGGAGGTACTGTCCTTTCCTCATTTAACATTCTTGGTTCCTTTCTCCTAAATTAATGACCTTATGTGTGTGGGTTTAGTTCTTCGCTGTCTATTCTTTTCCATTGATCTATGCGTCTGTTTTTGTGCCTGTACCAAACTGCTTTCATTACTATAGCTTTATAATATAGTTTAAAATGAAGGAATGGTTTGCCTCCAGCTTTGTTTTCTTTCTCAGAATTGCTTTGGTTAATCAGGGTCTTATGCAGTTTCACACAAATTTTAGGTTTGTTCTATTTTTGTGACAAAATGAGTCTTCAGCCCTCTGGTTTTAGGACAGTGGAATTCTATTTCTAAATGCTACTGACTTATAAGTATGAAGTGCCTCCCATCCAGCCAAGTTGAGATCTTGCTGGTCTCATAGCTGGTCAAGCTGTCCATAGTAGGGGCCAATCAGTTGCCCTAGGTTGGGATCTGCCTCTGAATGTGGTTGCATAATTGGTGGAATGATATCTTAGAAATAAGAACACCATTTCATGCACTGCTATAGCAGCAGCAGAAGAAGGAATACTGATTAGGAGAGCAGACTCTGGAGCTAAGTAGCCTGTGTTTGTGCCCCAGTTTCAGCACTTACTAGCTGTGTTACCTTGGGCAATTTGCTTAACCTTCAGGTTCCTTAATTTTTCTCAATTTTACTTAATAAAGTTATTGTGCCAGTTAGTGATTTTCATGTATCAGATTGCCTCACTACTCCATAACTTAAAGTGTGTAAGTAGGGATGACTGGGTAGATCTGGTCTCTGTTATGCTTCTGGTCATGGCAGTGGCTCAGCTGACCTTGGATGAGTCTCTCACACAAGTTTTGGGTTGACTGGTGGTAGGCTTGTCTAGTGGCTTCAGCAGGCACACTGGAGCTGGTGGCTTATTCCAGACGGTCTGGGTTTGTTTACACAGCCATGGCTGTATTCCAAAAGACAGATGTGTGCAAGGCTCAGAATTAGCCCAACATCACTTCTACCACATTATCCTGGTCAAAGAAACCCATAAGATTCAAGTGGTGGGCAAACAGACTCAATCTGTTATAGGGGGTGAAGGTCATATTAGAAAGTGAGAGAATACAAGGAGTCCATTGATAAGGGCCATCAAGGCAATCAGTCCCTGTCATTGTTAATCTATTCTATTAGCTTTCTTTGGTAAAGGCATTTGTGTTGAAATTTGACATTAAGTAGAAGAAAAAGAAATCTAAAGTCAATTTGGTGATTCTGCTCCATAAACAGATCTAGTGAATTCCCAATTTCATAAAATTGAAACCAAGCCAGAATCCCTTCTCAGCCTAACCTCCTACCCCCAATGTCTCATTTGCAAGGAAACAGACCTGAGTACCCTTTCCTTATATTCACCAAAGTGATTTTTTCAGACATAAATTAGGGTTTTTGGCACTAGTCCCCCCTCTGGAATCTGTGATAACATAGTGACATATCCCTTGAGTTGGTTTTATAAGAACTAAAATGTTCTACCATTTAGAAAACCACTGACTCTCATGGACCACAGTCACATAAACTCCAGACTAGCTGACATAGGATGACTGATGATCACAACTCCTAAAATATCTCATTGTAACACCTGCTCCAACCAATCAGAATATACACATGAGCTGATCACCCATTGAAGACCCCAACCCCCAATTTCACCCATTAAAACCAACTGCCAGTAAAGGAACTAGGAGTTCGGGTTTTGAGCACTAGCTTTCCCAATCTCCTTGCACATTGCTACCAATAATGTGAATCTAATCTCTCCACTACATATCTCATGTTCAGTGTGTGTCACTCACCTGGGGCCTGGTGGACAAACACTTCAGTTACAGAAGTAAATGTGGTTCTGACTTTGAGGTCTTTGTGCGTTAATATAGGAAATGTAATTCATTACTAAAATTAAGGTCAACCTTCTACGTTACATCGTTGTATCTAAATTTCTAAATTATTTTAGTTTCATATTAATTTAATCTTTCATTCTTTAATTTCTATTGTCACCAAGTTTCTTTAAAATTTTCTTTCAACAGTAAAGGTGAGAATATTAGTGTGTCTGTGTTATGTCTTTGTGTGTTGTGTTTATTTGAAAGAAAATCAAGTACAAATGTACATACATGTATATGTACATACACTCCTACCTATGGAAGAGTTATTAGACATACTCTATGTTTAAAAAACATTTTATTTATTTCTACCAATATCTACTGGAATTAGGTTTATTATTCCACATCACCAGCAGAAATAGGGAAACAGAGGATCAGGCTAATTACATTTTTTCAATTATATAACAAAGATATTAAAGCTTTTGTGTTTTTTTGAGTTATGTATATGAGCCTGTGCAGTATGTACTCTTAATTTTTGCATAACTCCTTTAACTCAGAAATATTGCTGTTAACTATGTTCAGTTTATTTTGTGTTATTATACTGCAATAAATTATTTTAAAAATTTCTTAGAACCAATAAACAGATTCAACAATGATACAAAATAAATATATAATAATGATTTGCTTCTATATGAACAGTTAGAAGAGATATTAAAAGAACAATTTCATTTCTAATTGCATCAAAAAGAATTAAATACCTAGAAATAAAGTATAAAACATTGCTAAAAATATTAAAAAGGCACAAATAAATGGAAAGATATTCTGTATTTATGGATATTCTGTGTTTAATATTGTTAATGTCCATACTATTGTTAAAGAGAAAACCACAGGCCCAAAATGACATCACTCCAGTGACAAACCCATGATGCTAAATCTAGATTTCATACTGGATTTAATGGAAGTTTCAACCTCTCCCAGAAGCTTAATTTTAATCAACCAGCCTTGAATTTCTGATCAAGCACCAGTAAGGTAATCTGTCATGTGGGACCTCCCCATTCCTCACTGAAAGAAGAGGGAATCTGTATTATAGATATCCTTCCTCTCCTCTCCCCCCAAATAAAAGATGTCATGGCCTCCAAATAATCGTTTTTTTCTCTGTTTTTAATAACTCCTTTCCCCTCCCTTTATCCTATAAAAACCTTCTATTTTGTATATTGCCTCTGAGCTCCCCTTTAGTTCCCAGATAAGAACTTTTACCTCTCCCTTAAAGAATTTAAATTTTGAGTCTTGCCAATAATAAGAGTTATCATCAGAGATAACATTTTGTGACCTATATCTAGGGCAGGGCAAATTTCTAATTACTGAGCCTTTTCTTCTTATTGTTCTACAATGTCCTTCCTCCCTTCTGTAGCTCCAGGTGCTTTACCTCATCTTCAGCTCAGAATGTCATATAAACGGTACCTCACTGTCTCTTTCTGTCTCTGAGCCTCTCATGTATGCTTCAACATAGATTCCATTGGGGATAGATATTTGATAATCAAGTTTTGCCAGTAACTATGGTAGTTCATGATTGTTCCCTATAAATCTCAGTCCATTGATAATGATGCTATAGGGTAGGTATGCCTGGGCACTGGCTTGGGTCTTACTACGTTTTTCTGAGACCAATCCCTATGTGACTAGATGGACATTTATGGTCCTTATTATAATTGCCACAATTGGACCCTCAGCTAAATAAGACAATAAAACCTGGAAATTATGTATGAAATACAGGAGCATTTTTGTAGCACAAGTACCTGACTAAGTTTTTTTCAAAGACATTCATCTTAGCTAATCATATTGCCAGATGTATGACAGTGCTACTACTTAAACACTCATGCTGCCGCCACCCACAAAGTTCTCCTTTTATGTTTAATTTGACTTGGAACTTGAAATATATGCAATTTTATTTTTAATTAGAAACAATTTCAATACAAGCAAAGGAAGGGAGGTCACATTAAACAATGGATATACTTCGGAAGCAAAGTTTATATGGAATTAAACACAGAATTTTTGTGATTTTCACACAAGATTAACATATTATGAAATTCCCCTTGTAGAAAACCCTGAGTAATCTAGATAATGGACCACAGGGGAGAGCCTGCTTTTCCTTCCCCTGCCCTATTGCCAACTCTCCAATGTGGTATTTGGGCATGCAGGACCTGTGAGTAATAAAACTTACATGTTCATATTTCCGTGATGGTTGTTGAAATCAGAAGGACCATAAGGATCCATCTAGTCACAACATTGTCTCTGATCTGAGGAACAAGTTGTAGGACCCAGGCCAGTGCCCAGGCATTCCTATCCTATTGCATCACTGTCAACAGACTGAGACTTCTAGGGAACAATCATGAAATCTACAGTATCAGGAAGATCAGTTAAGATTTTGATGTATAAAAATGAGGTACACATGGTGAACACAGAACAAATTACATACAATGATATGTCATTTGAGAAGAAATTAAGATATCAATGTTGCCAGTGAATTAAATGAAAACTTCCAAATATTTCTGATAAAGTTTGGAAAAAACTTTGTGAAGGTAAAAAAAGACAAAGGGAACAACTGTCTATATTACAGACAAAGCAAAAAGCTTAATAAAATGGTTACTTAAATTGTATAAGAGAGTTGAAACAAAAAGGAAATTCAAGGACAGCATACAAGGAATAAGTCTGAAAACAACAATCTGATGAAAGAATATCAATTTCTGGTTTTGAGTCTTGGAGCACTTTTTCTACCTCAGGATGATTGTCCCTTTTGTACCTGCCATCCCATAGAATCTTTTCAGGGCTGTCTTTATGTCTTTGTTTCTCAGACTATAGATGAAGGGGTTCAGCATGGGTGTGACCACGGCATACATCACTGAGGCTGCGGCACTTGAATGTGAGGTGTGGGTAACAGCAGAGCTGAGATACACTCCTAGGAATGTACCATAAAATAAGGAGACAGCTGAGAGGTGAGATGCACTTGTAGAAAATGCCTTATACTTCCCCTGAGCTGATGGGATTCCACAAATGCAGGACATTATTTTAGAGTAAGAGTAAATGATACCAGTGAGAGGACCAGCACCTAGTAGCATAGCTGCAAAATAAATCACCATGTTATTAAGAAAGTCGTCGGAACAGGAAGTTGAAAGACCTGTTGGATTTCAAAAAAATAGTGAGCAATATCAAAGTCTGTACAGAAGGACAGCTGCAATACCATTATGCTTTGTAATAGGGAATGCAGAACACTCATGATCCAGAAGCAGCAGTCCACAGAGCCGGGGGTTCATGATGACCATGTAGTGCAGGGGCTGGCAGATGTCTACAAAGCAGTCATAAGCCATCACAGTCAAGAGGATGTCATCCAACCTTGCAAATAGTATGAAAAAATACATCTGGGTGATATAACCTTCATAGGTGATGACTTTGTTTTGTGTCAGGTTGTTCACCAGCATCTTTGGGACAGTGGTGGAAGTTAAACAGATGTCGACCAAGGACAGGTTGGAGAGGAAGAAGTACATGGGTGTATGGAGGTAGGAGTCTGAGCTGATGGCCAAGAAGATGAGCAGGTTTCCCAACACAGTGATCAGTACATGGAGAGGAAGAGCCCAAATATGAGGGGCTGCAGTGCTGGTTCCTCTGAAAATCCCAGAAGAAGAAATTCTGAAATTGGGGTATCATTGCCTTGTCCCATGTGGTGTAGGTGACTTGCAGGAAAGAAAAAATAGCATGATCGATTTTTAAACAATTAGCTATTACTAACACAATTGAAATGCTACAATTATATTTTGCAGTAAAGTAATATTTTGAACATATCATCCCCTTAAGACACACACCCCAACCCATGACATCTCTGATTAGGAATTTCTGTCCTCCTCAGACCTTTTCCCCAAGGTGGCCATGGACTACACAGGTGTTTTTGTTTGTTTGTTTGTTTTAAAATCTTTATTATTGAGAGTATTACAGATGTCCTCCTTTCTCAACTCCATTACCCCCTTTACCCAGTTCCCATTCCACCACAGGCCTTCACCATCTGATTGTCTGTGTCCATAGGTAATGCATATATGCATGTAAGTTCTTTGGTTAATCTCTTCCCTACTATACCCCTTCCCTCTGAGATTCGTCAGTCTGTTCCATGTTTCTATGCCTCTGGTTCTATTATATTCATCAGTTTATTTTGTTCATTAATTTCATTTTTCATTTACCTTGATTTTTAGTTTTAATTACTGAGATATGTTTTTATTGCCATTCTATTCTTCATATTTTCTATTTTTTTCTTCTCCTTTTCTTCCTCCATCTCCTATTCCTCCTTCACCCTCCCCCTCCTCCTCATACTTCTTTCCTTCTCCTCTTTTTCTTCTTCTTTAGAATACCCTTCAACATTTCCTGTAATACTGTTTTGGTGGTGATGAACTCCTTTACCTTTTTCTTTATGTGAAGCTCGTTATTTGACCTTCAATTCTAAATGGTGGCTTGGCTGGTAGAGTAATATTGGTCTTAGGTCCTTGATATTCATCACTGAATATTTCTTACTACTCCCTTTTGGCCTGCATGGTTTCTGTTGAGAAAGCAGCTGAGAGTCGTATGGGTGCTCCCTTATAGGTAACTAACTGCTTTCTCTTGCTTCTTTTAAGATTCTCTCTGTCTTTTTCTAAAATATGTATTTTTATTGATTTCAGAGAGGAAAGGAGAAGGAGAGAGAGATAAGGACATCAGTGATGAGAGAGGATCATTGATTGGCTGCCTTCTGCACACCCCTTACTGGGGATTGAGCCTGCACCCCAGAAATATGTCCTTCACCCTTCAGTCCTGGGTCCATGCTCTATCAACTGAGCCAAACTGGTTAGGGCTACAGCTTAATAATTGTTAATGTCCTCACCTGATGATGAGGATTATCGTATCCATCAGCCTATGATGGAGGACAGATAATCAATATACTGTATGTAGAGAGCTTGGTGTACTTCCTTCTTGTTGGTAAATGAATGGTTACCACTATGATGGGATGAGGCTGATTATTTTCTTCTACCTCTGAAATGTATTTAATGCTTCCCAACTTCTTGGTGTCCAATTCCACAGACATATTTCAGTTCCCTGTCATCTCTCCTATCTAACAGGCGGGCACCCGTTTAGCCAAATATTCACACTGACTCAGAGAGAACGTTAATGCTGATCATTGAACACTCTGATTTAAATTCCTCCCCTAGTGACTCCTTACTGGAGATAGAAGCCAAAATTCTCTAGCTTCAAACACGAGGCTCAAGTGTCTGTGAATTTTCGGCCAGCTCCACCCTCACAGAGCCCTGGCCTCCCGCACACTGGTCTCCTACACATTGAACTTGACTCCAGCTTCACCTGAAACCACAGCTTCAGGGCTCAGACCCTTTATGGGGTGCTTTCCTCTGTTTGGGGTCTCCCCACTGGTCTTTTTGGAATTTTCACCCCTCTCCATCCTCCAAACTCCAACTCCTCTTTCAGAGAGACTGGATCCTCTCTTTCATGAACCTTTTCTTTTTCTAACATTAGCACAGGAAAAGGTCACTTTCTCATGCTCTTAATCTAAGTGTTAGGGCACCCATGGTGAGATTTTTATTTAAGCCCATGTCTTTGTTTCTTGCTAGACTGTGAGTACCTGAGGCATAGAGCATGTTATACAAACACCTTCTCTCTCTCCAGATTTAGTTTAGTGTGGCTGATATGCATGTATTCTATGACAGGATTCTATGAAGTTTGATGTGGAGGACATGCTTGAGGAGTGCGCTCCATATTCTGAGATCAAGACCCATCAAGACACATTAGACTCTAATGATTAGAATGTCAGATTACAGTTTTAAGAATGAAATAGAATGGAATCCAGGATGCACAAAAGAAAGTATTAGAGTGTGTCATACACAGTGAGGATACATACATAATCGTTCATGGTTCCCTTTGTTCTCTTGTGTGTGCATGTGTGTGTGTGTGTGTGTGTGTTTGTGTGCCTGTGTGTGTGTGTTTGCTTGTGTGCAAAAATGCTGGATAACAATGTAAAAGGCATGTCTTATTTTGATACACAGTAAAACACATCTGGAATTCAACACAAGAAATGCAAGACCTGCTTAAAAGGCCATTTCCTGCTAATGAAGGAGAAGTAATAAGAGTGAAGTGCCCAGCAGAGGGCCAGTGCAGATAAAAGAGGGAGCCAGCGTGGGTGCTAAGTTACCAGGACTCAAGGGACCACACACTGACTGGACCTTCCCTGCTCCACTGGCCTCATCACAGCGTCCTCCCCAGCCTCTGATCTAATTGTGATTCCTGCACCTATTCCATGTTTATTAGATCACCGTGGTGTTTATATGGCTCAATAACATCTTTCCTTTACTATTTTTGGCTGTGAGTTTTGATCTCTTTTGTGAAACAACTGATGGGTGGGCACTAGACCTGGTTCTGCTCCTTGTCAACGTACAAATCATTCCCAAACATTTTTTATAAAATCCTGCTTAATTGATCCCCTTTCTTCACATATTTACCCCTGAGAATATGATATCATAGCACACTTATTTCATTGTACTGGGCCTTCTTTGTATGATGTGAGGTCAAATGAGCATGGAGCTCACTAACTTTGTTCATTTATGTAGTTTTATAAATGCGGGCTTTTATATGGAAAAAGTTAAGGTATGGAATATTCATAATATAAAAATGGCAGGGAAAATAAACATGGTTAAATATTGTGTATTCAAAAAATGGCATTAATAAAATTGAATAGAATTATAAAACTAATTTCAAAAGAAAAGCAAAAGCAAAGACAAAAACAAACAAACACCACAAAATTTAATTACATCAGTATGCGTCTTCAATCCCAGATATATGGGCAAGGATGTACGAAAAATATACTTTTAAAAGGCAGTGAAGAAAGCAGTATCATAGTTATAATTTCTACCTATATAAACATAAATAGATTATGCTTAGAAAATGGATAGAACAGGTCATTAATTGAATGAAAAAAAATATTTTTGCCAAGGTGAAACTTGTAGAACTCTTTATGTTCACAAGTAATGGGTAAAGACACAGTATGACAGACTGATAGAATTGACCACACAAAATTAATACATTTTCACCCATTCCCCACATATAAAGGAATTCTATGCTAAACAGCAGTGTTTTCAGGAGAAAACTAATCTAGCATACTGAATGTACTAACTATGTATTTGCCTGCCTAGCAAACAGATATGGCAATCTCTCAGCTCTGAGCTGGCCTGGTTAGGCTCTCAGGTTACTCAGGGAGAAATTCTGGGATGCATTCCTTGAATCTTCCCACAGCATCTGCTGCACTCTCAGACTCACCTGGTTGGGGTCTCTGAAAGGAAGGGCTCCTTGTAGAAGTCTGAATTGCTCCCTGGACGGTTCATGTTGGAGACTGAAGCTCTGTTCTCAGACAAAAGAGCGGGCAGGAGTCAAGCACTAGTCTCAGAGTCAGACTTGAGACTCCAAAAGAAACAAATATGTTCTGTTCCAGCCTAATGTTCACAGGTTGCGAGTCTGCTGCAGAGGAGATCTTACTCATCCTTTATCTGCTCATTAGATGCTGTTGGCATTGTTGCTCCCACCTCTGAACACCCGGTTTCCCTGTGGGTCACACTGGTCTGAACAGAATGGAAAATTTTTCTGCCGATTTCTTGTTTCCAAAGGACCAGGTTAGAAGTTAAGTGAATCCTGTTTTTGTTACTCCTTCTCCATGACCCTCTTGAGGTCTCATCTCCCAGCACCTTACCCAACTTTGAATTACATTTTCTCTAAAATCCAAGACTGTTGAGACTGGCTTGACTAGGAACCTTGGATTTTCACAGTAATGACCTTCATGGGGCACAACCCATGATACATCCCGAAAATTGCAATTTCTCTCTTCAACAAGGGAGAGGACTGTGTGACTTTGATGTAAAGCTAGTGCCCCACCCTCCTTGGCTTCATGACACATTTTCCAAATCAATGAGAAATTTCATACTTATATCTGAAGATAAGAGCTGCTATTTAGTTCCACATTATAAGACCTTTGTTAATTATGAGATATAATTATATAATTTAATGCTATGCAATCTGAGTTTAGTACCTTATATGCATTGTTTGATTTAAATTTTATAAAAGTTCTTTCTCTTATGTGATAAAATTAACAACTTCATTCTCCATTGCAGAAGTGGGGCTTGAAGAAGTTTAATGACCAACCTAAAATTATAATCAGAGTAAGGAATAGATGTTTATTAGATGTCATGATGTTTTCAGTTCTCAAACTGTGCAGTGGTTCCCAATGAGGGAATATCTGAAGGTAGGCTGCTAAATACTTGCAATACCCAACACACATAATTATGTCACATACAGAAGTTAAAAATTCCTAGTCTAGATGAGCCCTTCTCCAACTTCAGAGTGCATATTATTGACTAAAAATTATTATTGACTAGGTGTTTTTTCACCTAGAGGATTTATTCAGGAAAAAAGAAAATATTGCAACTCATGACAAGCCACATGCACACTCTGGCCTGTGTGCCAAGATGGAGGGGTACTTATGGAGGGGGAAGAAAGAGGGAAGGGGAATTTAGAACCATGGGGTTTTATAAACCTAGAGTTCTTCCTGTAGGGCTCTCCCGATTACATACAGTGTGAGAAATTCCATTAGTGCTGGCTCCTCCCATGGCCCCTCCTGACTAGTTATGTTTGCTTAAATTTCTGTTCATCTTTATCAATATGAGTCACCCACGATTCTAGTTCAAGTACAGATGCTGATTCAGCAGGTGTTGGTGCATCTGGGACATTGTCATTTCTCAAAAGTTCCAGGAAAAGCTGATTTTGAGGTCCTAGTCTGAGGACCACTCTTTAAGTAGCAAGTTTTGGTCCTGTTGTAGAGTAAGGGGCAAGTAGTTGTAGGCCATCTTCACCAAAAATTGTGTTGGCTTAAGATTTTGAAAGAAAGATGAACAGTCATGCACTGCTTAATAAACAAGGATATGTTCTGAGAAATGCATCCATAGGCGATTTTGTCATTGAGTGCGAATCAGAAAGTGCACTTAAACAAACCTAGATGGAAACCTAGGAAAATTAAGTAATCCTGAAAATACCACCTTAGCCACCATCATTAGTTGAAGACAGAAAAAGGTGTTGATGGAGGGGAGTCAGATATAGGTGGTTACCGGGAAAAGGTCAATAAACAGGGTAAGGTTGTTATGCAGGTTTAAGTAATTGTCTTTGCATTGACCTGAGTTTCTGGATATAAGGTCACTGCCTCCCCATTCCTAGTACAGGCTCAGACAGCACACTCCTTTGTGGGGTGTGAGCTCAGACAGGATGGCAAGGGGGGCCGGGAGCATGGGGCTTGTGCAGTCCCCTAGGCTGATGCAGATTGGAGGGGAGTGTTTGCCCCAGGAAAGATGGCACTGGTCTCCATGTGGCTTCTTCTACAAATATTTGGTTGCAAGACTTCTGTTCAGCTGTTTTCAGTTGGATCTTCAGGTTGATTGTTGTATAATTTGTGATTCCAAGTCTGGGCTGGGAGGAGGAGAGAGCAACTTCTATCAGTTCTGCCACCATCTTCCTCAACACTTCTACTTTAAATGTTTGTGTCTACATTTCTACTTTCTTTTAATTTCACTTTAATTTAACCATTTGTTCTTTTAGCTTCTATTCCCTCCAATTTTTTTCAAGTTCTCCTTCAACATGAAAGATGAAAATTTTAACGAGTCTGCGTTGGTCATCTATGTGTGTGTGTTTATTAGGAAGAAATTCAGATAGAATGTACATACATGTACGCATACATATACTTCTTACCTGTGAAAGAGTTCTTAGACTCACCAAATACTTCTAAATATTTTATTTATTAACAAAATTGACTTAATTAGATTTATTACCTCACATCATCACCAGAAATAAAGAAGCAGAGGATCAGGGAGATTACATGTACTCTTAATTTCTGTATGGCTCCTTTAATTCTGAAAACTTTGCATTTTAAATTCGTTCAGCTTATTTCATTCGTTCACTCCAATAAGTTTTTAAAAATAAAAACAGGTTGTTAGAACCAATAAATGAATTCAGTAACATTGTGGGATATAAAATTAATTTACAGAAATCTGTGGTATCTCATAACAAACTGTCAGAGAGAGAAATTAAGAAAATAATCCCATTTATAACTACATCAAAAAGAATAAAATACTAGGAGTAAACATAACCTAGGAAGTGAAAGACCTGTTCACTGAAAAGTATAACATATTGCTGGATGTTATTGAAGAAGACACAAAAAAAGCCCGTAGCCAGCTTGGATAGACCATTGGACTGCAGACTGAAGGGGCCTGAGTCCAATTCTGGTCAGGGGCACATGCCTGGGTTGTGGGCTCCATCCCCATTAGGGGGAGTGCAGAGGCAGCCAATTGATGATTCTCTCTCATCATTCATTGATGTTTCTATCTCTCTCCTTCTCCCTTCCTCTCTGAAATTGTTGGAGAGTGGGAATTTTTGAGCACTACTGAGGCGGTGGACTATGCCCCAGATAGAGTTGTCAGTGCTGACACCAGGCCAGGCCTTGACATATGGTCTCATGGCCCCTTCCCAGCATGTAGGCCTTCTTTCATAGAACACTGTCAGCTTTCTGAAGAACAGGATGACCCTGTGAATAACATGGTCGTCAATGGCATGATCCTGACGTTGCTTAGGAAAAACTGTTTTATCTTGGGTTACTTGCTATGCAAAAACTGGATGTGGTTAATGTGTTTAAAAGTGGTCCTGCACAAAGGGTCGGGGCTGCTCTCTGGACTCCCTGGGTGGAGAAAGGCAGAGCAGTCACCAGCAGACTAATAAAGGCTCCCTAAATTTTAATTTGGTCTGGACTCCAGTGGTCGTTCACTAGCACTCGCTCTACAACAAAATCAGTTAAAAAATATGAAAAAAGCCCTAGCAGATTTGGCTTAGTGGATAGAGCATCGGCCTGTGGATTAAATGGTCCACATGAGGCATCAGTTTCAAAGACATCTATCTCAGAGGAGAGAAAAATGGCGGCGGAATAGACAGACGTGTTCCGAGCCTTGTCCCGGAGCAGAAAGAAAGAACAGCTGAGGGTCGCACTAGGAGTGTTTGTTGGCAAGTTGGGGGACAGCTGAACTCCAGAAGAAGGTGGGAGACTGCTAGACGGGGTTCCCCTGACCTGGCAGCTCCCACTGCCTCTGGGTCCCTTCCCGGAGCTGCGGGCTTGGACGCGGAGTCGCCGCCATCTGGAACTGGAAAGTGGAGCTTATCGGAAGCCTGAGAATCCACAACTGCGGCACCCACGGAACAGCTGCGAGCCCCAGAACAACGCTCCCCAATTGGCGCAAACACACGGGTTCAGAGGAGCTCTACACTCCACCACGGAAAGGTCAGATTTCGCCTAGGATAAGGTGAGGTCTCTGGTCCCAGCGCGAGAGAGGAACGCGCGTTTTGCAGGAGCTGGAGGACCAGGGAAGTCTGTGCCTAGAAAAATCCGTGGCTGTTGGGGCTGGCGTGATCTGTGAATGTGGAAGGGGGTCCTCAGAGCTGCTAACAGAAGGGCTCTCTAAAAAGCAACCCATTTTGATCTGACGTGCAGGGACACCCTAAGAAATTCAGGGGTGTGCTAGACTTACGCGCAGCCACGGAGTGCGCACACTTGGGCTTTTTCCTCTTGAAATTCTTGCTTCTGATTACTAAGCCCAATACATAGGATCACCCAGTTGGGGACACCCTGGGAGACTGCAGGGGAAAGTTGTTTTTCTGGAACCTGGGGATTGGAGCGGGGAGTGACCATCGGAGAGCCAGCTCTGAGGCAGACCACTCCCACAATCCAGTAGTGAGTGCTACAGGGAAAGAAGGCTCTAACACTCCCTAGAGAGGCCATAGATAAACCCGGAAGTCAATCCAGAAACACTGCCACCCAGGGGCTGAATCACAAATTGACTCTTGTGTAATCAAAAATAAAGGAATACGAATTAAGACACACTGCCTGCTTAAAATCAGGACTGGCTTACATCACTGAAGAGCAGTGGAACGCAGGGAACTGCAATACTGTCCGGACTGAGAAACAGGCGTGCCAAACAGAACAACAGAGGAAGTGAATGACCTTCACTACTCCACATTTTATTTTTATTTTTTATTTTTTTATTTTCATTTTTTGCATCTTTTACTCAAGAAACTAATTTTTTTCTTTTTTCCTAACTTGATTTTACCTTTTTAATTATTACATTTTTATTTTCAATCCGTATTATTACTACTGCTATTTTATCTTTTTTTTTTTTAAGTGTCATTTTGTTTTGGGATTAATGTTCTACATTCTATTTTTATCTTTCCTTTAGCATCATTTTACCCTGTCTCAACTCTACCTTTATGCAATCACTCTCTTCCTCACTTTTCCCTTCTCGGTGTCCTGTTTATCTTACCCCTTTCCTGCTTTAGATTTTCCCTATTCTTTCTGTTTACCCCATTAAAATTTCACCCTACTTATATATCTAATCTCCAATCCCCTGCTCCAAGTCCACACACACCTCTCTCTTCACTGTCTTAACTATCCAAAAAATTGTTTTTCTCTCTGTCCTTTTGTTGTGGTTCACTTGAATGTAGATTATATCGAATTTTTATGCTTTTTTGTGAGATTGTTTTGCTTATTCTTCTTTTGTTTATTTTTTTGTTTGTTTAGTGCTTCTGTTTTCCCTTGCCTCACTCAATATTAGTTGGTGTTGTAGTTTGTATTAATCCCCAGGTACTTGTTGTTATCCCCAATATATATATAGTCTGTTTCCCTTTCTCTCTTAGTCTCTTACTTGTCTCTCTTACTTTTTTTTCTTCTTCTTTTTTTCCCTTTTCCCAATTTCATTTTGACACTCCTTTTTTCTTCTTCTTCTTTCTTTCTTTTTCCTCTTCTTCTTTCTCTCCTATCCCCTAATTTGCCTTTCTCTGGTGGTCACCTTTATTGGAGGTTATTAATATCGTGATTACATTTCTGTTCAGTGCCTTGTGTGTTGTACCTGGTAGTGCTGTATTTTGTGCCTTTAAATCAACGCAGGAGAGAGAGAACTACATAACCAGACACCCAGAGAAGAGAGACCATGGGGAGACAAAGACACAGCCCGCATATGAAAAAAAAGCAGGCATCACCAGAAAAGGAAGTAAACGAAATGGAGGCAAGCAACCTTCCAGAAAAAGAATTCAGAGAAATGGTCATAAGGTGGCTGAAAAGAATGGAAGACAAATTCGACAATATGAGCAAGAACCAAGAGGAAATGAAGAAGAACCAAGAAGAAATGAAAAATGACATCGCTGCTGTAAAGAACTCAATAGAAAGCATCAAGAGTAGACTAGAAGAAGCTGAGGACCACATCAGTGAGCTAGAAGACAAGATGGGAAAAAATACCCAAGTAGAGCAACTTCTAGAAAAAAAAATTAAAAGGCAGGAGGAGAGCCTAAGGGAACTTTGGGACAACACGAAACAAAGACATCTATCTCAAATAATCCTATTGCCAGCTTTATGACAAGGCTATTAGAGAAGCACTCAGGACTCCCCTCACAACTCAACCTATTCTCTCTGTCTCTTTCCCTTCTTCCTCCCTTTGCCCATTCTGAGACCTTCTGATGTGGCCCTTAGGATGCTGTGTATCCTCCAGGATCTGTGAGTACTAAACCTTGTGATTTCATTGATGCCTCATGATTATTGCAGTTATAATAAAGACCACAAGAGCCTGTCCATCCACAACATTGACTGTGGTGTGAGGAACAAGTAGCAGGGCCCAAGGCCAGTGCCCAGGCATTTTCAGCCTATAGCATTACCATCAATAGGCTGAGACTTATAAGGAACAATGATAAAGTCAACATTGTCAGGAAGAGCAGTTAGAGTACTGATGTATAAAGAATGAGAAACATAAAAATTAAAATTGAGGTGTCAGACTTTTCTGGAAAGAAATCATATAAATAGTGTGAGTAACGAAGCAAAGTTTTTCCAACGTGAATAATACAAGTTACGACTATTGTATCTATAAAATAAGAACAACTTCCTTACAATGATGTATGTCATTTGAGAATAAATTAATCTAAAGAAATCCATGTTGTCCATGAAATAAACTGGAATTTATGTTCTGATCAAGGTTGAACAAAACTATGTGAGTTTAGAACAAAGGAGAGGAGACAAAATGGCGGCGGAATAGACGGACGTGTCCTGAGCCTTGTCCCAGAGCAAATAGAGGGAGCAGCTGAAACAAGTGGAATCCAGCCCGAATTGGCAAAGGAGGCGCAGCTAGTGAGACAGTTTGCAGCCGGGAAGGGCAGAGATCCCCACGATAAAGGTAAAATCAAAGATCTAGGCAGTAGAATCTGCCGGACCTCTGTGTCCAGAAAGTCAGGGAGAAACTACACAGCACCAAGCCACATCCCAGAGGACAGGCAAAGCGTCTGACTGAAGAAAAAAAGGGGGGGGGGTCCACGGGACTGCGGGAGGTAGGGGATTTTAGACCTCGGAGTCTGGATTTGGGATCTGAGCTCAAAGGCAGCCCTGAAGAGCTGCCAGACCACGCAGTGCCAGCAAGAGAGGAACTTGCAGAGATGCAGTCCCTTCTCGCGCTGGAGCCTGTGCCTTTCTCCACTGAACCTAGTTCCTAGGACCTTTTGGATACAGACACTTACCTGTAGCTGAGGTGCAGAAGAAGGGGTGGAGTTGTGGAATCTGGGGAGAGTAGGCAGCGGACGGTCCAGGAGAGGTGGAAGAAAGTCTGGTGCTGAGTCATATCTAAGCCCCGGTCGCCATTTTCTCCTGAGAGATAGCCCCTCCCTCCAGTCTCCTGGCAACCGATATAGCCACACCCAGATCCCACCCTGAATAACACCATGGAATCTGAATACACCCGGAGGCCATAAGATCTGCCCTAAAGAGAAATCTTTAGAAGCTAGGCACCTCAATTACACAGTTACACTGCCAGGGCCATTCAGAGTGCTTCAGTGTGCCTCACTGGCAAACTTACCACGGGTGCTCCTATGAGCCGCCACTGGGAGTAAGCACCTATCCACCACAGGTGCAGCAGTGAAAGCTGAGTCTGCCCACCCCATAACTACAGAACTCTGGGCATCACAGTCACACCTTTCCAGAGAGCAGGCCCCCTGAGCCACATCACCTTGACAGACAGTTCCTTGGTGCCACTGTGAGTCCCCACTGGGCACACGTGATTTCAATTAAGGGTGCAAGACAGCAAAAATTGGGACACTCCTCTCCACAGCTTCTGAATTCTAGACACCACTGTTGTGCCTCTCAAGCTCGCAGGCCTACATCAAGAGAACCCAAATAGCTCAAGTAGGGAGCTACCCTTGATTACCAAGCCCAGGAGAACTGAGAGATTACACCAGTAGCACCATCACCAAAAGAACCTGGGTAGCAAAGCAATTGGATCTACAATTAAAACATTACAGGAAAACATGGGGAGACAAAAAAGCAATCCCCAAAGGAAAGAAAAAGAGGAATCACCAGAAAGGGAGTTAAATGAAATTGAGGCTAGCAGCTTAATAGAGAAAGAATTCAGAGTAATGGTTATAAGGATGTTTAAACGGATGGATGACAAATACACACAACTCAATGATAACCATAAGGAGCTGAATGAGAATGTCACCAACATGAAAAGAAACCAAGAAGAGATGAAGAACGACATAGCTGCAATGAAGAACACATTGGAAGGCTTAAACAGTAGACTAGAAGAGGCTGAAGACCGCATCAGCGAATTAGAAGACAAGGTAGGAAAAAACACACAAACACAGCAACTGGAAAGAAGACTTAAAAAGCAAGAGGAGAGCCTAAGGGAGCTTTGGGACAACACAAAATGAAACAATATTTGAATAATAGGGATACCAGAAGGAGAGGAAGAGAAACAAGGAATAGAAAACCTGTTTGAAGAAATAATGACAGAAAACTTCCCTGATATTGGCAAGAAATAAACTATGTAAGTCCAGAAGTACATAGAGTACCAAACAAGTTGAACCCCAAAAGACCAACACCAAGACACATCATAATTAAGTTGGTGAACACTAACGACAAAGTAAGAATCATAAAGGCCAGAGAGATACAGAAATTTACCTACAAGGGATCTACTATTAGAATATCAACTGATTTCTCAACAGAAACACACCAGGCCAGAAGGGAAGGGAATGAAATATACAAAGTGATGCAAGCAAGGGTCTGAATCCAAGAATACTATACCCAGCAAGGCTATCATTCAAAATTGAGGGTGGAATCAGGAACTTCACAGACAAAAAAGGGCTAAGAGAGTTTATCACTACCAAGCCAGCAATGCAAGAAATGCTAAAGGGACTGCTGTAAAAAGAAGAGAAAGGCAAAAAGAAACACAAACACTAAGGAAAAATATGACAACAAACATGTACTTGTCAATAATAACATTAAACATAAATGGATTAAATGCACCAATCAAAAGACATAAGATAGCTCAATGGATAAGAAAACATGACCCATATATTTGCTGTCTACAGGAGACCCACCTCAGAGCAAAGGATTAACACAGATTGAGAGTGAAGGGATGGAAAAACGTCTTTCAGGCAAATGGAAATGAGAAAAAAGCAGGGGTTTCCATACTTATATCTGATAAAATAGACCTGAAAGTAAAGGCCATAACAAGAGATAATGAAGGCCACTACATAATACTAAAGGGAGCAATTCAACAAGAAGATATAACTCTGGTAAACATATATGCACCCAATGCAGGAGCACCCAAATACATAAAAAACTCCTGGAGGATATCAAGGGAGAGATCAACAACAATGCAATCATAGTAGGAGACTTTAATACACCACTGACATCACTGGATAAATCCTCTAGACAAAAAATCAGCAAAGAAACAGCAATTCTAAATGATGCACTAGATCAAATGGACCTAATTGACATCTTCAAAGCATTTCACCCCAAAGCCACGAAATATACGTGCTTCTCAAGTGCACATGGGACATTTTCAAAAATAGACCACATATTGGGTCACAAGCAAAGTATCCCCAAATTCAAAAAGATTGAAATCATATCAAGCATTTTCTCAGACCATAATGGCATAATATTAGACTATAATAAAAACATTACTAAAAATTCAAACGCCTGGAAGCTGAAAAGCATGCTATTAAACAATGATTGGGTAATCAATGAGATCAAAGAAGAAATTAAAAACATCCTGGAGACTAATGACAATAAAAACACAACAATGCAAATCCTATGGGACACAATGAAAGCAGTCCTGAGAGGGAAGTTTATAGCTCTACTGGCCTACCTCAAAAAACAAGAAAAAATTGTAATAAATCATCTAACTCAACAACTCAAAAAATTAGAAAGGGAGCAACAAAAAAAGCCCACAGTGAGAGAAGGAAGAAAATAGTAAAAATCAGAGCAGAAATGAATGACATAGAGACGAAAAAAACAATACAAAAGATCAACAAAACCAAGAGCTGGTTCTTTGAAAGAATAAAAAGATTGATGAACCTCTAGCCAGCCTCACCAAGAAGCAAAGAGAGAGGACCCAAATAAACAAAATCAGAAATGAAAGAGGTGAAATAACAACAGACCCCACAAAAAGACAAAGGATTGTTAAAAAATACTATGAATAACTTTATTCTAACAAAGTACACAACCTGGAGGAAATGGACACATTCCTAGAAAAATACAACCTTCCAAAACTCACTCAGGAAGATTCTAAAAATCTCAATAGGCTGATAACAATGGAAGAAATTGAAGCAGTCATCAAAAAGCTCCCAGCAAACAAAAGCCCGGGGCCAGATGGCTTCACAGGGGAGTTTTACCAAACATTCAAGGAAGAACTAAAACTTATCCTCCTCAGACTATTCCAGAAAATTCAAGAGGAAGGAACACTTCCAAGCTCCTTCTATGAAGCCAGCATCACCCTAATAGCAAAAGCAGATAAAGATAACACAATGAAAGAGAATTACAGGCCAATATCCCTCATGAACATAGATGCCAAAATCCTCAAGAAAATTCTAGCAAATCGAATCCAGCAGTACATCAGAAAGATCATACACCATGACAAAGTAGGATTTATCCCGGGGATGCAAGGATGGTACAATATTCACAAATCAATAAACGTGATACATCACATAAACAAATTGAGAGATAAAAACCACATAGTCACATCAATTGGTGCAGAAAAAGCATTTGACAAAATCCAACACCCTTTCTTGATAAAAACTCTCAGCAAGGTGGGAATAGAAGGATCATACCTGAACATAGTAAAAGCCATATATGAGAAACCCACAGCCAACGTCATACTCAATGGGCAAAATCTAAAACCATTTCCACTAAGAACAGGAACAAGACAAGGATGCCCACTCTCACCACTCCTGTTCAATATAGTGCTGGAAGTATTAGCCATTGTGATTAGACAAAAGAAGAAATAAAAGGCATCCAAATTGGAAAAGAAGAAGTAAAACTGTCCTTATTCGCAGATGACATGATACTGTACATAGAAAACCCTAAAGACTCCATCAAAAAATTACTAGACTTAATAAATGAATTCGGCAATGTAGCAGGATACAAAATTAATGCCAAGAAATCTATGGCATTTCTATACACCAATAATGAACTTACAGAAAGAGAGACTAAAAAAGCAATCCCATTTACCATCGCACCAAAAAAATTAAGATACCTAGGAATAAACTTAACTAAGGAGGTAAAAGACCTATACGTGGAAAACTACATGACACTGAAAAAAGAGATAGAGGAAGACATAAACAGATGGAAGAACATACCATGTTCATGGATTGGTAGAATCAACATCATCAAAATGTCCATACTACCCAAAGCAATCTATAGATTCAATGTACTTCCCATTAAAATACCAGCGGCATATGTCACAGACCTAGAACGAACTTTCCAAAAATTTATCTGGAATAAAAAAAGACCCTGAATAGTTGCAGCAATCCTGAGAAAGAATAACAAAGTAGGTGGGATCTCAATACCAGATATCAAGCGGTATTACAAAGCCACTGTTCTTAAAACAGCCTGGCACTGGCACAAGAACAGACATATAGATCAATGGAATAGAATAGAGAACCCAGAAATTGACCCAAATCACTATGCTTAATTAATATTTGACAAAAGAGGCAGGAACATACAATGGAGTCAAGACAGTCTCTTCAACAAATGGTGTTGGGAAAATTGAGCAGATACATGCAAAAAAATGTAACTAGACCACCAACTTACAGCATAGGAAAAAAAACCCTCAAAATGGATAAAGGACTTAAACATAAGACGGGAAACCATAAAAATACTAGAGGAATCCACAGGCAGAGAAATCTCAGACATATGCTGAATCAATTTCTTCACTGATACCGCTCCTAGGGCAATGGAAACTAAAGAGAAAATAAACAAATGGGACTACATCAAAATAAAAAGCTTCTGCACAGCAAAAGAAACCATCAACAAAACAACAAGAAAGCCCACTGTATGGGAGAACATATTTACAAATGTTATCACTGATAAAGGTTTAATCTCCAACATTTATAGGGAATTGATACAACTCAATAAAAGGAAGATAAATGATCCAATAAAAAAATGGGCAATGGACCTAAATAGAATCTTTTAGAAAGAAGACAGAAGGAAGGCCAAGAGACATATGAAAACATGCTCAAAGTCACTAACTATCGGAGAGATGCAAATCAAAACGACAATGCAGTACCAGCTCACACCTGTCAGAATGGCTACCATCAACAAATCAACAAATGACAAGTGCTGGTGAGGATATGGAGAAAAAGGAACCTTCGTTCACTGCTGGTGGGAATGCAGACTGGTGCAGCCACTGTGGAGAACAGTATGGAGTTTCCTCAAAAAACCGAAAATGGAAATCCCATTTGACCCAGTGATCCCACTTCTAGGAGTATATCCCAAGAAACTAGAAACACGAATCAGAAAGGATATATGCACCCCTATGTTCATAGCAGCACAATTCACCATAGCTAAGATTTGGAAACAGCCTAAGTGCCCATCAGCAGATGAGTGGTTTAAAAAACTGTGGTACATCTGCACAATGGAATACTACGCTGCGGTAAAAAAGAAGTTTTTACCATTTGCAACAACATGGATGGAGATGGAGAGCATTATGTTAAGTGAAATAAGCCAGGCAGAGAAAGATAAATATCACATGATCTTACTCATTTGTGGAATATAATGAACGGCATAGACTGATAAACAAGAACAGATCCAGAGACTGAGAAACGTCGATCAGCTAACCCACCCCTTGTTGAAAACCCCTAGCTAGAACATGAGAACTAGAAAAAAATTAATGGAGGTCCAATAATAGTTCATTCCTTACTCAGTCTATCATTTTGGCCAGATCACTTCACCTTTCTGAGCAACAATTCTCAAATGTAGAATGAGGTTTGTAATAGTATGGGTTTTAACAAATGGAGTTTTGTAGAAATTAAAAGAGATCATCTATATAAGACTCTAAGCTTGGTTTATAGTGCACAAAACTATGAAGTATATCATATATTAACCAACATTTTGTAAATGAAGTGCTAAATGACAGTTCTTAACTTGTGTTGCATGAACAAAACTCCAAAGCCCAAGGTTACTGTACCCATGGTTTTATAGCAAAGGAAGACTCTTCTATCCCTTGTTGAAGAGGGTAATAACAATTTCCTAGAGATATCAGTTGTTCCTTGCCACAAGTCATTACTTTGGAGGTCCATGAGACCTAGCCTGGATAGGCTATTCAATCTTAGATGTAGAGAAAACATTAACCCAAGGTTTAGATAAGATGCAAGGATATTAAAACTCTGGAAGGCAGGTGAGTTTACAGAGAAGGAGTAATCAAAACTGGATTTGCCTGACTTCTAATTTGGCCTCTTGGGAGGAGAAATAGCAGGAATAATTTCCTCTGTGCCACACCAGTGTCTCTCAGGGAAGTAATGTGCTCAGAGGAGGAGGTAACAATGGAAACAGTGCCTAATGAGCAGACATGGGGAGCTGTATATACCTCCTCTACTGCAGTCCCTCAGGGTGGCCGTTCTTGAGCTGGACAGGACATGGTTGTTGCTTTTGGTTTCCTATGTCTGGCGCTGGAACTGATGCTTTCCTCCTTCCTGTTCTTCTGTCTGGGGACAGAGCTTCAGTCTCCACCATCAACCATCCAGAATTCATATTTGCACACAGAGACCTCCTTCTCAGAAACCCCACCCACGTGAGTCAGAAGGCCCATTAGGTACTTCACAAAATGTTCAGTGATATTGGAAATGGGGAGCTTTTACCTGAGGTCACCAGAGAGGCAAACCAATCTAGAATCAAGCCAAAAAATTGTCATGTTTGTTTGGTAGGTAGACTCATTACTTGTAATGAATTTATTTAACTTTTTTTTTTTTTTTAAAAAAAGAAGTGTCTTTTGGACTCAAATATGTTGTTACAGTTAAGTGATGGCAAAGGAAGTTCAATTGAATGAGAACTAATAGGGAATGGGGCTATAAAGGGGTTTCAGTAAAATTAGAACATATCTGAGTTTTGCAGTGAAGAGGAGCTGTAAAATAGAGAATTAAGTTTGAAGGCCTGTGCAGTGAACTGAGGGCATTTCTTTCAGTGTTTAAGATGGAATGTATGTGAGCATGCTCCGTTTTTATTAGAAATACTCAGACCAAAGGGGACAAATATTATTTTGCAACACTTCTTGAGACATAAAATTCACAATACTATTTCACATGTTGGCTCTTCATATGAAAATTTTTATTTAATATGCAAAAAGAGTATGTTGATTAGCTTTAAAATTATTCTGTTACCTAGAGATAGGGAAGCAATAGAGACATTGGAGGGTTGATGAAAAAATTAGGCCTCAGCTCATGACCAGTAATAACCACTCATTTACTAATAGGAAGGAACAATGCTAAGCTTTTTATATATAGTAATGAAACCTGTCAACCACCTCCAGACAAAGGAAATTTCTACTATTTGAGTGAGTATGTTAAAATCTAGAATGATTCAGTTGGCTCTCCACGGACAAACAGCTAATATATGGTAGATCTGAGATTCAAAAGCAGTTTTCTTATTCCAACAGTTTTGCATTTGATATCCTTTAGAAAGTCTTTAATCATTTCACCATTAAATATCTACTGCTATTGTTATGTGTTGCACATTTCTGTTATAAATTGTGCATTTCTTCCCTTGGCTCATTTTTCTAGTGGGATGTTAAATCGCTAAGGCATCTTCACATTGCAAGATGTCATTCCTTTCTCCTGAGAATTCATTGTTTTTTGCTGCTTTAGTAATTATTCTGGGCATAATGGGGACATAGTAACTGAAATATGAATGCTGCCAGAACCGAGGAAGCTTGCTCCTCATCACAAATTCTGAAGAGCCACCTAAGCATTTCATTTATTTATTTTAAATCTTTATTGTTGAAAGTATTACATAGGTCCTTCTTTTTCCCCCATTCACCTCTTCCCACCCCAGGCCCTCACCACCCCACTGTCTGTACCTACAGGTTATGCATATATGCATACAAATTCATTGGTTGATCTCTTCCCACCCACCTTCCCCTGTTTTCCCTCTGAGGTTCAACAGTCTATTCATGCTTCCGTGACTCTGGGTCTATTTTTGATCATCAGTTTATTTGGTTCATTACATTCCATATGTGATCTCATGTGACATTTATCTTTCCCTGACTGGCTTATTTCACTCAGCATAATAAAAAATAGCACCCTCACCCACTCTTTCTTATAACTATTGTTTTTCTTCACAGCACCTTTCTCAATCTGACATGACTTGTTTTATTGTATACATGCTTTCATCATCATTATATTCTGGGATTTGTTTCCCAGTATCCTATACGCTCTGTCTAGTTACGGTCAGTACTCAACATATATTCCTAAAGTACATCAAAGCAATTTTCATTAAAACGGTGCATTACATGACCTCCTGGGAAAAAGCTCTATGTGGGATTGAAACTCTTAATGAAAGATGTCAGGGGAGATCCATAAAGATGAACAGATCCATTCAAAATACATATATTGATTCTTGCCTGGCCAGTTTTTCACAGTGGTTAAAGCATCAGCACACTTAAGGGTCTCAAGTTCAATTCCTGGTCAAGAGCACACACTTTGGTTGCAGGCTGGATTCCTTAATCGGGCCCTGTATGGGAGACATCAATGAATGTGTCTCTCTCATATAAATGTTCTCTCTGTCTCTCTCCCCCAACTTCCTCCCTCCCTCTCTCTCTAAAACAATCAATGAGAAAACATCCTCAGATGATTTTTTTGAAATGTATATTAATTCGTGATGACAAAATACATACGGTAGTATTTCAATGGTTACTAACACTGTTTTGTGCAAAAATTAATCAAATAGTATTTTTGTTGTTAGTCATCATCTCCACCACATGGTACAAGGCAATGATACCTCAATTTCAGAATTTATTCTCTTGGGAGTTTCGGAGGAACCAGAACTGCAGCCCCTCATATTTGGGCTTTTCCTCTCTATGTACCTGATCACTGTGTTGGGAAACCTGCCCATCATCCTGGCCGTCAGCTCAGACTCCCACCTCCACATGCCCATGTACTTCTTCCTCTCCAACCTGTCCTTGGTAGACATCTGTTTCACCTCCACCACCGTCCCAAAGATGCTGTGGAACATCCAGACACAGAACAAAGGCATCACCTATGAAGGCTGCATCACACAGATGTATTTTTTTGTACTCTTTGCAGTGTTGGACGAATTGCTCCTGACTGTGATGGCCTATGACAAGTATGTGGCCATTTGCCACCCCCTGCACTACACAGTCATCATGAACCCCCGGCTCTGTGGACTGCTGGTTCTGGTGTCCTGGATCATGAGTGCCCTGTATGCCTTGTTACAAAGCTTAATGGTGTCAGGACTATCCTTCTGTGCATACTTGGAAATCCCTCACTTTTTCTGTGAACTCAATCAGATGGTCCAACTTGCCTGCTCTGACACCTTTCTTAATAACATGGTGATGTATTTTGGAGTTGTGTTGCTGGGTGGTGGTCCTCTTGTTGGTATCCTTTACTCTTACTCTAAGATAGTGTCCTCCATATGTGCAATCCCATCAGCTGAGGGGAAGTATAAGGCATTTTCTACCTGTGCTTCTCACCTGTCAGTTGTCTCCTTATTTTATTGTGCGAGCCTAGGAGTGTACCTCAGCTCTGCTGCTACCCAAAGCTCACACTCAAGTGCAACAGCCTCAGTGATGTATGCCGTGGTCACACCCATGCTGAACCCTTTCATTTACAGTCTGAAGAACAAAGACATAAAGGAGGCTCTGAAAAGATTTGTTGGGTTGACAGGCATAAAATGGCCAATTGTCCTAGAGATGAGGAAGTGCCATGGTTGCGGGGATCAAAGTCTTGGAGTCAGAAATTGTTATTCTTTCGTTAGCATGTGGTTGTACAACTTGCTTTTTAATTTTCTTTCTGGAATTTCTATTTGTTATTTTCCACTTCTGTATACAATTTAAGTAAACACTTTAAATATGTTTTTATTGATTTTAGAGGGAAAAGAAGGGAGAGGGATAGAGAGACAGAAAAATTAATGAGAGAGAAATATCAACTGGCTGCCTCCTGCATGCTCCCTATTGTCGGTCTAGCCCACAACCCTGAACCAGGAATCAAAATGGTGACCTCTTGGTTCATGGGTGGATGATCAACCACTGAGCCACATCAGCCGGGCATAAGTAACCACTTTATTAAGCTTTCTGCTCTGTTTAGGAACTGTTTTCCCCTGTGCCTTTGTTCCTACTTTTGCAGTTTTCCCAACCTTACTCAGAAATACTTAGACATTCCAGTTTATTTCATGGGCAACAGTGATTTTTTTAGACACAGATAACAGCATGATATTTACCAGAAGGAAGGAGGTGGGTGTACTAGAAGGTAAAGGGCGCCAAATATATGGTGACAAAGATGAGTTGACAGTGGGTGGTAGTTACACAATATAATATACAGAACATGTATCATAGAAATATACATTAAAATTTATATGGTCTTGTTAACCAATGTCACCTCAAGACATTTAGTTTAAAAAGTGAGTAATTGGTACATCTACACAGTGGAATACTACGCTGCTATAAAAAGGAAGGAGCTCCTACCATTTGCAAGAGCATGGATGGAACTGGAGAACATTATGCTAAGCAAAATAAGTCAGTCAGAGAAAGATAAATATCACATGATCTCACTCATTTGTGGAATATAATGAACAACATAAACTGATGAACAAAAACAGATCCAGAGACAGAGAAGCATCAATCAGACTGTCAAACCTCAGAGGGAAGGTAGGGGAAGGTGGGGATAAGGGGGCAGATCAACCAAAGGACTTGTATGCATGCATATAAGCATAAAAAATGAACACAGACACCAGGAGGGTGTGGGCATGAGTGGAGGGAGGGTAAAGGGGGAGGATCAGGACACATATGCAATACCTTAATCAATAAAGAAAAATTTAAAAAGTGTATAATTTCTTCTCTGATTATATACATAGTTATATGTAATTTTATCTTACTTTATAAATTGACTTGAGACCCAGTGCACAAAATTCTTGCATGGGCAGGGGTGGGGTCCCTTAGCCCCGCCTGCACCCTCTCCAATCTGGGACCCCTCGGGGGATGTGTGACTGCCAGTTTAGGCCCAATCCCACCCCTAACTGCCCTCCCCTGCCTGCCTGATCACCCCTAACTTCTTTCCCCTGCCACCCTGATCGCCCCTAACTGCCTCTGCCTTGGCCCCTGCCACTGTGGCTTTGTTCAGAAGGACGTCCAGAAGATGTCCGGTCTACCTAGCATATTACCCTTTTATTAGTATAGACTAGAGGCCCAGTGCATGAAATTCGTGCACGGGTAGGGTCCCTAAGACTGGCCAGTGATCAGGGCCAATCAGGTTTGCCACCTCCCCACCTCCTCCTTCCCTTGCCACCTGCATGCCACTGACACAGCTGGTTGCCCGCCATGTTCCTCGCCACCTCCTCAGTGCACGCCATAGCGAGTAATCAAACTCCCAGTCTCACGGTCAAACTCCTGAGGGGACACTTAGCATATTAGCCTTTTATATAGAGAGATCAATTGTAAGTGGTATTACTCATGTGGAAAAAACTTCATTTGACTACTCAGATCACTTATATGATTTCATTCCAGAAAAATCTTTTTGTTGTTGCTGTTTTTATGTGATTTTTTTCTATTGTTATTATTTTTACTCTTTTTTTGTTTTTTAGTTTACATCCTCCTTTGAGCTTTTTAAAAAATCTTTATTGTTGAGAGTTGTACAGATATCCCTTTTTTATCCCCCCACTGCCCCCCTCCAACTCCAGCAGTTAGTTATCCACAAGAGAGTAACCACCATTATGACTGACAGCTGATTTCTCAACAGAAATTTTGCATTAGGCCTTCACCACTCTATTGTCTTGTCCATAGGTAATGCATATATGCATATGAGATCTTTGGTTAATTTCTTTCCCCCTCCCACTTCCCCCCTCCCTCTGAGATTCATCAGTCTGTTCCATGTTTTCATGCCTCTGGTTCTCTTTTATTCACCAGTTTATTTGTTTATTAGATTTCTTATTCATTTATTTTCATTTCAGATTCAATTGTTGCCACATTTTATTGTTCATATTCTTCTTCTCCTCTTCCTCCTCTTCCTCCTCCCTTCAACATTTCAGATAATACTGGTTTGGTGGTAACAAACTCCTTTAGCTTTTTCTTATCTGTGAAGCTCTTTTTCTGACCTTCAGATCTAAATGACAGCTTGGCAGGCTAGAACGATCTTGATTGTAGATCATTGCTATTCATCATTGAATATTTCTTGCCACTCTCTTCTGGCCTGCAAAATTTCTGTTGAGAAATCAGCTGACAGTCATAATGGTGGTTACTCCCTTGTGGATAACTAACTGCTTTTTTCTTGCTTCTTTTAAAATTCTCTCTTTGTCTTTAACCCTTGGCATTTGCATTATGATATGTCTTGGTGTGGGACTCTGTGGGTTCCTCTTGTTTGGAACTCTGCGCTACCTGGACTTGTAATTCTACATCTTTCACCAGTTAGGGGAATTATTCTGTCATTACTTCTTCAAATAGAATTTCAATAACATTTTTTTATTTTAAGTTTTATGTTTTTTATTTAAATTCTTTATTGTTTAAAGTATTACATAACTCCTCCTTTTCCCCCATTAACCTCTCTCTGGTCACTCCCACTCCCCACAACAAGTCCTCACCCCCCTGCTGTCTGTGTCCAGTAGTTTTGCTCATATACATGCATATAAATCATTTGATTGATCTCTTATTTCCCCCCCGCTTCCCTGCCTTCCCTCTTAGGTTGAACAATCTGTTCAATGCTTCTGGCTCTATTTTTGTTCATCAGTTTATGTTGTTCATTATAGTCCACAAATGAGTGAGATCATGTGATATTTATCTTTTTCCAACTGGCTAATTTCACTTAGCACAATGCTTTCCAGTTCCACCCATGCTGTTGCAAATGGTAAGAGTTCCTTCTTTTTTACAGAAGCTTACTATTCCATTGTATAGATGTACCACAGTTTTATAAGCTACCCCTCTGCTGATTGGCACTTAGGCTGTTTCCAAATTTTAGCTATGGTAAATTGTGCTGCTATGAACATAGGGGTGCATATGTCCTTTCTGATTGGTGTTTCTGATTTCTTGGGATATATTCCTAGAAGTGATATTACTGGGTCAGATGGGAATTCCATTTTTAATTTTTTGAGGAAACTCATACTGTTTTTCACAGTGGCTACACTAATCTGCATTCCCACCAGCAGTGCAAGAGGGTTCCTTTTTCTCCTCATCCTTAACAGCACTTGTTGATTTGTTGATGATAGCCATGCTGACAGGCGTGAGATGGTAGCTCATTGTCGTTTGACTTACATCTCTCGGATTATCAGTGACTTTGAGCATGTTTTCATATGTTTCCTGGCTTTCTGTATGTCCTCTTTTTAAAAGTGTCTATTTAGGTCCTTTGCCCATTTTTTAATTGGATTGTTTATCTTCTTTTGTTAAGTTGTCTGAGTTCCTGTAAATTTTGGAGATTAAACCCTTATCTAAGATAACATTGGCAAATATATTCTCCCATGCAGTGGGCTCTCTTGTTGTTTTGTTGATGGTTTCTTTTGCTGTGCAGAAGCTTTTTATTTTGATGTAGTCCCATTTATTTATTTCTCCTTTGTTTTCATTATCCTAGGAGCGGTATCAGTAAAGATATTGCTATGACATACATCCGATATTTTGTTGCCTATGGATTCTTCTTAAATTTTTATGGTTTCCCATCTTATGTTTAAGTCCTTTATCTATTTTGAGTTTATTTTTGTGTATGGTGTAAATTGGTGGTCTAGTTTCAATTTTTTGCATGCATCTGTACAATTTTCCCAACACCATTTATTGAAGAGACCATCATGACTCCATTGTATGTTTTTGCCTCCTCTGTCAAATATTAATTGAACATAATGGCTTGGGTTGATTTCTGGGTTCTCTGTTCTGTTCCATTGGTCTATATGTCTGTGCTTTTACCAGTACCAGGAAGTTTTGAAAACAGTGCCTTTGTAATATAGTTTGAAATCTGGTGTTGTGATCCCTCTAACTTTTTTTTCTTTCTCAGGATTGCTTTGGCTACTCAGGATCGTTTTTTATTTCAGATGAAATTTTGGAGAGTTTGTTCTAGGTCTGTGAAATATGCAATTGGTATTTTAATGGGGATTGCATTGAATTTATAGATTGCTTTGAGTAGTATGGGCATGTTACAGATATTGATTCTGCCAATCCATGAACATGATATATTCTTCCATTTGTTTATGTCTTCCTCTATCTCTTTATTCAATGTCCTATAGTTTTCCAAGTATAGGTCTTTTACCTCCTTATTTAAATTCACTCCTAGGTATCTTAATTTTTTTGTTGCATAGGTAAATGAGATTGTTGGGTGTTTTTAAATTTCTCTTTCTGTGAGTTCATTATTCGTGTATAAAAAAGCCATAGATTTCTGGGTGGTAATTTTGTATCCTGCTACACTGACAAATTCATTTGAGTCTAGTATTTTTTTTGATGGAGTCTTTAGGGTTTTCTATGTACAGTATCATGTCATCTGTGAATAATGACAGTTATACTTCTTTTCCAATTTGGATGCCTTTTATTTCTTCTTCTTATCTGATTGCTATGGCTAGCACTTCCAATACTATGTCGGACAGGAGTTGTGAAAGTAGGCATCCTTGTTTTGTTCCTATTCTTAGGGGAAAATGGTTTTATTTTTGCCCATTGAGTATGATGTTGGCTGTAGGTTTGTCATATAAGTCTTTTATTATGTTAAGGTATGACCCCTCTATTCCCATTTTCCTGAGAGTTTTATCGAGAAAGGGTGTTGGATTTTGTCAAATGCTTTTCTGCATCAATTGATATGATTATGTGATTTTTTGTCTCTCAGTTTGTTTATGTGAGGTATAACATTTATTGATTTGGGGATATTGTACCATCCTTGCATCCCCAGAATAAATCCCACTTGGTCATGATGTATAATCTTTCTAATATAATGTTGAATATGATTTGCTAAAATTTTCTTGAGGATTTTAGCATCTGTGTTCATCAGGGATATTGGTCTGTAATTCTCTTTCTTTGTAGTATCTTTATCTGGTTTTGGGGTTAGGGTAATGCTGGCTTCATAGAAAGAGCTTGGAAGTGTGCCTTCCCCTTGGATTTTTGGAATAGTCTGAGAAGGAACAATTTTAGTTCTTCCTTGAATGCTTGGTAAAACTCCACTGTGAAGCCATCTGGACCAGGGCTATTGCTTGCTGGAAGTTTTTTGATTACTGCTTCAATTTCATCAGTAGTTACCTGCCTATTCAGGTTTTTTTATACTTCCTGACTGAGATTTGGAAGATTGTGTTTTTTTTTCTAGGAATATGTCCATTTTATCAAGGTTGTTCAGTTTGTTGGAATAGAGTTCTTCTTACTGTTTTTTTTTTTTAATAATCCTTTGTATTTCTGTGGGGTCAGTTGTTACTTCACCTCTTTCATTTCTGATTTTATTTGGGTCCTCTCTGTTTCTTGTTGAGCCTATCTAGAGGTTCATTGATCTTGTTTATTCTTTCAAAGAACTAATTCTTGGTTTCATTGTTCTTTTGTATTGTTTGTGTGTGTATGTGTGTTTTAATCTCTATGTTGTTAACTTTTGCTTTGATCTTTATTATTTCCTTCCTTCTGCTTACCCTGGGCTTTTCATGTTGCTCTCTTTCCAACCCTTTAAGTTGTAGGGTTAGAAAATGTATTATCATTTTTGCTTGTTTTTTTTGAGTAAGGCCTGTAGAGCTATGAACTTCCCTCTCAGGACTGCTTTTACTGTGTCCCATAGATTTTGGATTGTTGTGTTTTCATTGTCACTTGTTACCATGATGCTTTTTATTTCTTCTTTGATCTTTTTGGTAACCAAATCATTGTTTAATCGCATGCTATTTAGCCTCAAAGTGTTTGATTTTTTTTTCATTTTTTAATTGTAGTTGATTTCTAATCCTGTGCCATTGTGATCTGAGAAGATGCTTGATATGATTTCTATCTTCTTGAATTTGAAGAGATTTTACCTGTGCCCCAATATGTGGTCTATCTTTGAAAATGTCCCATGTGCACTTGAGAAGAATGTATATTCTGTAGCTTTGGAGTGAAATGTTCTGAAGACGTCAATTAAGTTCATCTGATCTAGTGAGTCATTTAGGATGGCTGTTTCTTTGCTGATTTTTTGTTCTGAGGACTTATCCAGTGGTGTCAATGGGGTATTAAAGTCCCCTACTATCAATAAAGAAAGAAAAATAAATAAATAAAATTAAGTCCCCTACTGTGATTGTATTGCTGTCGCTCTCATACTTGAATGGGTGTTCCTCTATTGGGTTTATATATGTTTACCAGAGTTATATCCTCTTGTTGAATTGCTCCCTTTGGTATTATGAAGTGGCCCTCCATATCTCTTCTTATGGCCTTCACTTTGAGGTCTATTTTGTCAGATATAACTATTGCTATTCCAGCTTTTTTTTTTCATTTCCATTTCTCTGAAAAAATTTTTCCATCCCTTCACTATCTGTCTGTGTGAGTCCTTTGTTCTGAGGTGGCTTTCCTGTAGACAGCAGATATATGGGTCATGTTTTCTTATTCATTTAGATACACTATATCTTTTGATTGAAGCATTTAATCCATTTACACCTAAGGTTGTTATTGATAGGTACTTCTTTTAGCCATTTTTATTTTTATGCCTGTGTTTCTTCTTCCCTTCCTATTTTTTCTTTTTACAGCAGTCTCTTTAGCATTTCTTGCATTGCTGCCTTGGTGGTAATGAACTCCCTTAGCCGTTTTTTGACTGTGAACCTCTTGATTTCACCTTCAATTTTGAATTATAGATTTGCTGGATATAGTATTCCTAGACTCAGTTCCTTGCTTTGCATCACTTTATATATTTCATTCCGTTCCCACCTGGTCTGATGTGTTTCTGTTGATAAATCAGTTGATATTCTAATGGGAGATCCCTTGTGGGTAACTTTCTGTCTCACTCTGGCAGCCTTTAAGATTCTTACTTTGTTGTTGATGTTTTCCAGTTTAATTATGATGTGTCTTGGTGTCAGTCTTTTTGGATTCATCTTGTTTAGGACGCTGTGTGCTTCTTGGACCTGTGTGTCTTTTATCTTCCCCAAATCAGGGAAAATTGTATGTCAATGTTTCTTCAAACAGGTTTTCTATTCCTTGTTCAGCTTCCTCTCCTTCTGGCTCCCTTATTATGTGGATGTTCTTTCATTTCATGTTGTCTCAAATCTCCCTTAGGCTCTTCTCCTGCTTTTTAAGTGTTTTGGTCTTTTTTCCAGTTGCTGTGCTGCTTGGGTGTTGTTTTTTTTTCTACCTTGTCTTCTAACTCGCTGATGCAGTCTTTAACTTCTGGTTTACTGTTGAAAATTTCCATTGTGTTCTTTATTGTAGCTATGTTATTCTTCATTTCCTCTTGATTCTTCTTTATTTTCTCTTGATTCTTATACATGTTGTTGAATTTGTCTTCCACTCTTTTCAGCATCCTTTTTAACCATTGATCTGAACTTTTTCTCTGAGAAATTTCATTTATTTTCTTTTATGGTGATTCCTCCTTTTCTTTCCTATGGGGGTTGTTTCTTTTCCTCCCCATTTTTGTTGTTCCTTTGTGATTGTTTCCATATATTAGATCAAACTGCTATGCCACCTAGATTTTTTGAGTTTGTCTTACATAGTAGTGTTTTTTGGGACCCAGTGGTGCAATCTCTCAGGTCTTCTGGGCTGTGTAGTTTAGGGATGGACACTACTTGGGATATTTGGGTTCTCCTGGTGTAGCTGGGTCTTGAGTGTTATTGTCCCATTTGTGGATGGAGTCTCCTCTCAGGGTTTCTGGCTATATGGCCTGCTCTCTACTATGTTGACTGAACAGCACAAAATACAAATGACAAGACACAACACAAAGGGAAGAAAACATGAATGTACTCACAACTCAGACAACCCAAAAAAAGTGACCACCAGAGAAAAGAGAATTGGGAGGGAGAGAAAAAAGAGCAAAAATGATATTGAGAAAGGAAAAAAGGGTAAGAGAGAAAAGAAAGAAAAAATATGAGAAAACACCACAAAACAAAGAGATAAACCAAAAAATGCAAACAACACCCAGAAAAAGGGGGAAGGGGGGCAGAATCTGTAGATGCAGAGATTATATATGGAAAGTAAGGTTAAGGAATTGAATGAATAGGAGAAGGACCATTTTTAAGTATACAGGAGTTAGAAAGAGAATGAGTGGATAATAAGAGAAGAAAAAGAAAAATAAATAAATAAATAAATAAATAGATAATAAGATAAAAAATATATATTTTTAAAATTCATCCATTCATTCATCCATTTTTCAAAAAGGAGACTAGAAGAGAGAGCATGTAAGCTTGAGTTTATTGAGTGAAAGTATTTAAACCATTAGGAGAAGAAGAGAACAAGAGGACAGGAAAAACAAGTATAAAAAAATTGACTAGCAAAGAAAGAGAAAGGAGAAGGTTGCATGGACTTGGAGCATGGGAGAGGAAATTAAATAAATGAGTAAGCCAACAGAGACAACAATAATAATAATAACACATCAATAAAGCAGATAAAGAAGATCAATTTTTAACAAGGGGTAAAAGAAAGGAAAGAGAATAACTAAAGTGGGGACAGGAGAAGGGAATACAGGATGAAAGAGGGAGAAGTGAGGAAGAAAAGGCTGTGGGATAAAAGAGGAAAAACTATAAAATAAAATACCAATATAAAAATACAATGAAGAAAAAATACAAGAAAATAAATAAACAAAAAATAAAGAAAAAATGTTTTTTTTTTTCAAGTGTCCTTTGCTTCAGCTGAGTTTTAATACCCCATAGGGGCTGGTTTAAGACCCCATTCTTCTGTTCTGTCTGCCACTTCTCAGTTTCCTGTTAGGTAGTCAGCACTGTGTTGAAGTTCCAAGCAATCTACTGCTCCTCTGTGTCTGTCTCCACAGCCTTGTCTACAAGCAGGTGCGACAAATCTGCCTGTTTTGTCTGTCTGCCTGCTCTCAAGCGTCTGGTTTTGACAGGGCTTAGGTGCTGTATCGCTTTCTGGGACTGAACACCCTTTTTTAACCCAGTCCTTGCGGGCTCTTTAGGGCTATTCAGAGTCTGTTTCCTCTGTACAGCTCCCAGGGTAGGCTGGATGTGGCTGTATGAGCTCTCTTGAGGCTGCTGGGTGGGGCTGGCTCTTCAGGAGAAAAAGGGCTGCTTAGGTTTGGAGAGTCAGGAATGACTCAGTGCCGGATTCCTGGTCACATTTCCCTGACCCACTCTCCTCCACTGCCTCTCCCCAGACTCCACAAATCTGCACCTCCACCTGCACCACAGCCATGGGTGAGTGTTTCTATTTGAAAGGTCTTATGAACTGGGTTTAGCAAATGAAAGCAAAGACAAAACATCAATCAGAACATCAAACCTCAGGGAAGATAGGGGAGGGTGGGGGTAAAAGGGAGAGATCAACCAAAGCTCTTATATGCATGCATGCAAGCCTAATCAATGGACACAGACAACAGGGGGGTGGGGCATGAATGGGAGGTGGGGGGTAATGGGGGAATAAGGACACATATGTAATACCTTAATCAATAAAGAAATTTAAAAAAATAAAAAAAAGACAAAACAGAAGGCAAAAAAACACGCGTCTGAGTGTTTTTCTCCCTTCCATCCCTCCAGCACCATGCGGGTCGGGCAGTTCTTCAGGCTGTCTTTCTGGGCTCAGCCTCTTGGGGCTGTGAACTTAGATCTCGAATCCACTACCACCAGAATCCCTGTAGACCTCCCTTCCACAATCAGATATTATACCTGTACCCAAGGGACACGGACTTGGTGCCGTGCAGTTTCCTTCTGACCCTCTTGGCATAGTGGTCACATGTCTATCTCCAGCCCAGATCCCTGATCCTACCATTCTCCAGACATCCTCTGCCCTTCCCAGCTGCAAACTATCTCACCAGCTGTTTCTATTTCGCCAATTCCAGATGGATGTTATTCTATTTAGATGCTCCCTCTATCTCCTCTGGGATGAGGCTCAGTACACATCTGCCTATTCAGCCACCATTTTTTCTTTCTTCCTGGATTTCAATATCTTGCTCTCTCTCCTCTTCCTCTGACACCCCCATAGTGCGAATGTTGGTATACTCAAAGTGGTCCCAGAGACTCCTTACACTATCTTCTTAGTTTTGGATTCTTTTTTCTTTTTGCTCTTCTGATTGGGTGTTTTTTGCTTCCTCTTATTCCAAATCATTGATTTTATTCTTGGAATCCTCTACTCTACTGTTGAATCCCTGTAAATTCTTCTTTATTTTAGTTAGTGTATGCTTAATTTCTGACTGTTCCTTTTTTAATATCTTTGAATTCTCCTCACTAATATTCTTGTAACTTTCCCTAAGTCACTTGAAGCTCTCATTAAGGCGCTTGAAGCTCTCTTTAAGGTCCTTGAGTATGGAATCCAAAACCACAAGTACTCAAGTACTCAGCTCATAGTCTGTAAACTGTGTAAAGACTTCCTCAATTTATAGTGAAGTAAAAGGTATATAACCCTAAATGCATGCAGTTGCACCAGTAATAAAATAATTGCAAAGTAAAACTCTTTAATACTCTATTTTAGACATTAAATAATATTTTTATGTGAATAGTCAATGAGATGATACTGTGAAATATTTCTCTCAGGAATGGATGTGGCAAGGTAGTATCTACTGCCATAGATATGAATCTTTTTAATAAATACAAAATATGCTCAAATAAACCCTATTTTAAAAACATTTTTTATTGATTTCAGAGAGGAAGAGAGAGGGAGAGAGAGATAGGAACTTCAATGATGACAGAGAATCATTGATTGGCTGCCTCCTGCATACCCCTTACTGGGGATTGAGCCCCAAAAGCAGGCACGTGCCCTCACCAGGAATTGAGCCATGACCTCTTGGTACATAGGTTGATGCTTAACCTCTGAACACACAAGCCAGACCAAATAAACCCCCTTTTTAAAAAAATTCTCTCTGCTTCTCATTCCTCCACATCTAGTACTGTTTTCCTATTCCTCTGAACTGTAAAACCCCGTGTGTATGTTCTGATTTTACTGGAAGTACATTATATGTCCAATTCCTTCATTTTTTTTTCTTTTCATTTCTTTCCTTTCCTTTTTTTCCTCTTCCTTTTGTTGCTTTGCTTTGCTTTGCTTTGCTTTGCCTTGCCTAAAACCACCAATTACTATCTCATGATTCGATGGGTAGGCAGTTTGGGCTGGACTCGGCTAAGCATTTTTTCTGCTACCTCAGCTGGCTTGCTCATGCTTCTATAGTCAGCAGCTAGGTCTGCTAGGGGCTGTTTTGTCCTAGATGTCTTCACGCACATGTTTGGAATAACAGGCGTGAATGGGCAACATGTCTTGAGTGTGTGGAAAGATAGACTAGTATCCAAAATCATCAAAAGAGAGCAAGCCCAAATATTTCAGTGATTTTCTTTCTTTTTTTATTTTCTCTTTGTGTGTGTGTGTGTGTGTGTGTGTGTGTGTGTGTGTGTGTGTATCTAATAAGAAGTATTTTAATAAATGCTGAAAAGTTCTAAAGCTCTAACCATCACCAGTTTTCTAAACTCCCTCTTTTTTCTTTTGCATTTAATTCATGGGGTGACATCCTATATAATAAACCCCTAATATTCAAATTGACTGCATGGCGAAACGACCGGAGGAATGACCAGTCACTACGACATGCACTGAATAACAGGAGGCAGACGCTCAACGCAGGAGCTGTCCCCTGGTGGTCAGTGCACTCCCACAGGGGGAGCACCGCTCAGCCAGAAGCGGAACTCACAGCTGGCTAGTGCAGCAACAACGGTGGCAGGAGCCTTTCCTGCCTCCGCGGCAGCGCTAAGGAGCAGCAAGTTGAGCTGTAAGGAGCAGCGAGCAGGTGGGCGGTAAGGAGCATGGGGTCTTGGACTGCGAGAGGGAGCAGGCCAGGCTGAGGGACCCTCCCCCACTCCCCAAGTGCATGAATTTCGTGCACCAGGCCTCTAGGTGGTTAATAACATTATATAGATTTCATATGAACAATTATATAATACTATTTTGGATTTTGTGTTCACTTCATTTTCATCTAATGGGACTTCCGTTTTATCATGTAATTGTCATAAACGATCCTTGTATGGCTGAGCACAATGAACAATTCTCTTTTTAAAAATTAAATAAATTATTTTAAAATTAAAAACTGTGACCTCCTGGTTCATTGGTCAATGTTCAACTATTGAGCCATGCCAGATGGACTCTAATAAATTATTTTTAAAAATCTGTTAGAATTAATGAAAAAGTTGAGTAAAGATGTAGGATACAAAATCAATATATAGATATCTGTTGAGTCAATACACTAAATAATAAACTGTGAGAAGCATCAATCAGACCGTCAAACCACAGAGGGAAGGTAGGGAAGGGTAGGGGTAAGGAGGAGAGATCAACCAAAGAAGTTGTATGCATGCACATAAGACTAACCAATGGACACAGACACCAGGAGGGTGAGGGCATGAGTGGGTGGTAAGAGTGGACAATGGGGCCATAAAGACACATGTGTAACACATTAATCAATAAAGAAAAAAATTTTAAAAAAGAGAAATGAAGAAAACAATTCCATTCCCAATTGCATCAAAAAGAATAAAATACCTGAAACTAAACTATAAAACATTGTTAAAATATATGGATAAAGGCACAGATAAATGGAAAGATATTCTGTGCTCATGGATTGGAGGAATTAATGTTGTTAATGCCCATACTACTGTTAAAGAGAAAAGCACAAGCCCAAAGTGGCAACACTCAAGCTGAAAACCCATGATGCTAAGTCTAGATTTTATACTGGACCTAATGGAAGTTTCAACATCTACCAGAAGCTTTAATTTTAGTCAACCAGCCTTGAATTTACTGATAAAACACCAGTAAGGTAATCTGTCATATGGACCCTCCCCATCCCCCACAGAAAGAAGAGGGAATCTATATGATAGAAATCCTTCCCATCCTCTTCCCCCAAAGAAAAGATGTCATGGCCCGCAAATAATCCCTTTTTCCTGTTGTTAATAGCTCTGTGTCCCTCCCTCTTTCCTATAAAATGTTCTGTTTTGTACATCCCCTCAGAGCTCCCTTTTAGTTGCCATATAGGATGCTGCCTCATTCATGAATCACTTAATAAAGCCAATAAAATATTTAAATTTACTTGGTTGAATTTTGTTTTTGAACATACCCAAAGTGCTAAACAAATATAATTCAATCTCTATCAAAATTCCAATGACATTTTTTCACAAAAATAGAACAAACCTAAAATTTGTGTGGAACCACATAAGAACCTCAATAAGCAGAACAATTCTGAGAAAGAAAGAAAAGCTGGAGGTAACACATTTTCTGATTTTAACAATATTATAGTAATTAAAGCAGTATGGTACTGGCATAAAAACAGACACTAGATCAATGGGAAAGAATAGACAGCCAAGAAATAAACCCACACACATAAGGTCATTAATTTAGGAGAAAGGAGCCAAGAATGTTAAATGAGGAAAGGACAGTATCTCCAATAAACAGTGCTGGGGAAACGGGACAACCACAGGCAAAAGAATGAAACTGGGTCATTATTGTAAGGATTCAGAATGAGTCACCCCAAGACATGTACCTGCATCATTTTTTAGCTGAAACCAATTGAGACCCTGGGAGTCCAAGAGAAACTTTTACCTCTCCCTTAAAGAATTTAAATTTTGGGTTTTGCCAATAATAAGAGTTATCATCAGAGAAAACATTTATGACCTATACCAGTATATAGGGCAGAGCAAATTTCTAATTACTGAACATCTGCTCTTCTCATTGTCCTGCAATGTCCCTCCTCCCTTCTGAAGCCTCAGGAGCTTTACCTCATCTTGAGCTCAGAATGTCATATATACACTACCTCACTGCTCTTCCTGTCTCTGAAACTTGCACGTATATTTCCAAGTAGGTTCCACTGGGAGATAGATATTTGATAATCCATTTTGCCAGTAACTATGGTAGCTTTTTTGGATGCTCAGCTAAATAAGACAATGAAACCTGGAAATTAGGTATAAAATACAGTAGCGTGTTTGAATAAGCTTTTGTTCCAAATACATCCATCACAAATGTATGCACTCATGGTGCCCTCACCCATGAATTTACCCTTTTATTTTTAATTTAATTAAATATTTTGTTTTGAAACTTGAAATGTATACAATTTTATTTTTAACTAGAGGACCGCTGCACAAAATTCGTGCAAGAGTAGGCCTTCCTTCCTCCGGGTGCCAGCGCCAGCATCCCTCTGGCACCTGGCAACGGGCTTCGCTCCAGCCTCCAGGAGGCATCCAGGACCAGGGCTTCCCTCCAGCCCTGGCTTCATCCAGAAGGATATCCAGAATGACCTCTGGAATGATGTCCAGTCTATTTAGCATTTTATGCGTTTATTATTATAGATAGGAATAACCCATGGACACAGACAAATGTGAAGGCCTGGGGAGGGGAAAGGACTAGAGAGGAGGGGTTCAATGATGGAACAAAGGAGGGTATCTGTAATACTTTCAACAATTGAGGTAAATTTTTTAAAAAGCAAACCCACAAAATCATAGCCTTCCTGGCCTTGGACCCCAATAACAGGCTGAGCCCTTCAACCCAATCCATTTTCTCTATCATCTATCTATCTATCTATCTATCTATCTATCTATCTATCTACCTACTATCTATCTACTATCTCTCTCTCTCTCTGTCTCTCTCTATATATTTCTATATTTCTCTCTCTCTCTATATATATACATATATATATAGGTATATATATATATTTCTCTCTCTCTCTCTCTTTTTCTTACACACACACACACACACACACACACACACACACACACACACCTTCCTGTGTGGCTTTCAGGTGTGCTGGATTATAAGTAATAATCTAACGTTTTCATAGTTCCATGATGGCTGATGCACTTATAATAAGGACAACAAAGATCCATCTACCCACAACACTGACTTTGGTCTGAGCAACAAGTAGTAGGACCCAGGACAATGCCCAGCCATTCCCACCCTATTTCATCACTATCAATAGACGGAGACTTACAGGGAACAATGATAAAGTCCACAGTATCAGGAAGAGCAGTTTAGGTACTGATGTACAAAAAAAGAGGGACACATGGTGAAAACTGAGGTTTCACATTTTTATGGAATAAAACTATATAATGTATTAAGTAGGCAAGTGAAGTTTTTACTACATGAGTAATACCACTTAGTACTATTCTACATACAAAACAAGAACAAATTACATGCAATGGTATATGTCATTTGAGAAGAAATTATTCTTTAGACATCAATGTTTCCAGTGAAGTAAATGAAAACCTCCCAATATTTCTGATCAAGGTTGGAAAAACTTTGTGAAAGTAAAAAAAAAAAAAGGACAAAGGGAAAAACTGTCTATATAACAGACAAAGCAGAAAGCTTGTTAATATGGTTTCTTAAATTGTAGAGAGAAGTTGAAACAAACCAAGGAAATTCAAGGACAGAAATAAAAGGAGCATGTCTGAATCTGATTAAAGAATCACAATTTCTGGTTTTGAGTTTTGGAGCCCTGAAATCAAGGGCACTTTTTCTACTTCAGGATGATTGCCCCCTTTGTACCTGCCATCCCATAGAATCTTCTCAGGGCCCTCTTTATGTCTTTGTTTCTCAGACTGTAGATGAAGGGGTTCAGCATGGGTGTGACCACAGTGTACAGCACTGAGGCTGCTGCACTTGAGTGTGAGCTGTGGGTAGCAGCAGAGCTGAGATACACTCCCAGGACTGTAACATAAAATAAGGAGACAGCTGAGAGGTGAGATGCACAGATAGAAAATGCCTTATACTTCCCCTGAGCTGATGGAATTGCACGTATGGAGGACACTATCTTAGAGTAAGAGTAAATGATACCAGCGAGGGGACCACCAGCCAACAGCACAGATACAAAATACATCACCATGTTATTAAGAAAGGTGTCAGAACAGGCAAGTTGGACCATCTGATTGAGTTCACAAAAATAGTGGGGGATTTCAAAGTCCGTACAGAAAGGTAGTTGTAACACTATTAAGGTTTGTACCAAGGAATTCAGGACATTCATGATCCAGGACACCAGAAGCAGCAGTCCACATAGCCGGGAGTTCATGATGACCATATAGTGCAGGGGGTGACAGATGGCCACATACCTGTCATAGGCCATCACAGCTAGAAGCAAGTCATCCAATCCTCCAAAGAGTAGGAAAAAATACATCTGTATGATGCAGCCTTCATAGGTGATGACTCTGCTCTGTATCTGGATGTTCCACAGCATCTTGGGGACGGTGGTGGAGGTGAAACAGATATCTACCAAGGACAGGTTGGAGAGGAAGAAGTACATGGGTGTGTGGAGGTGGGAGTCTGAGCTGACAGCCAGGATGATGAGCAGGTTTCCGAACACAGTGATCAGGTACATGGAGAGGAAAAGCCCAAATATGAGGGGCTGCAGTGCTGGTTCCTCTGAAAATCCCAGAAGAAGAAATTCTGAAATCAGAGTATCATTCCCAGGTCCCATGGGGTGGAGGCGACTAATAGGAAAGAAAAAATAGCATGATTAGTTTTTGCACAAATGGCCATTACAAGCACAGTTGAAATGCTACAATTATATTTTGCAATAAAGTAACAATATCTATTACAATATCAATTTTTTTGTACATCTCATCTCCTATGACATCTCTGATTAGAAATTCCTGTCTTCCTCAAACTTTGTTTCCAAGGTAGTGATGGATTACACTGTCTTAATGAGAAATGCTTTCATGCACTTGAGGAATATTTATTGACATTTCCCGTCTCTAGGGAAAGTGTACAGGATGCTCAGAAACAAAATTCTTAGAACAATGATAGTTAAAGAACACATACAATATACTGTACAGTATATGTCATATACCAAGTTAGATGGTGTCATGTGAATAAAAAAAGAAAGCAGGTATAAAAGAGAGTGGATGGGTGTTATTTTATACTGGGAGTTCAGGAAGCCCTGCAAACAAGGTGACAATGGAATAGAGACCTCAAGGAAGACAGAGGGGGTGACATGAGGTTATTTGGGGTGGGGTTTACGTAGGAAAAAAGTCAGTGCCAAAGCCCTGAGATGACACCGTTTTAGGTATAAAAGACTCAAAAAGGACACAGAATGGTGAAACAGAAAAAATCAAGGAGGAACAAAACAAAATATTAGAGTGCTTCAGACATAGTGAGGGTATGTTTCCCTTGTTCAGGTTGTGTGTGTGTGTGTGTGTGTGTGTGTGTGTGTATTTGTGTGCAAAAATTGTTGGATCACAATGTAAAAGGCATGTCTTGTTTTGGGACACAGTAAAAATTATCTGGAATTCAATGCAATAAATGTGAGAACAGTTTAAAAGGCCAGTTTCTGATAATGAGGGGAAAATAATAATAAGAACGAAGAGCCAGGCAGAGAGCCAGGTGCACTGGTCCTGAGCACTTGATCCATGGCACCTGTTATTCTGTGAGCGTTCTCTGAGATCTCCTTCTACTCACTCTTTTGATGATAGAGAAAGACTCACAGACTGTAAGAAAAGTGCCCAGGTCCATCTGGCACTACCAGGATAAGTGTGAATTAGAACTCAGACCTCCCTGACTCTAAGTCAGTGCTTTTCTACTCTGCGAGGTTGCCTCACTCTGTCAATGCTTCACAAAGAAAAGGAAATGCTAAAGTTGAAATCCTGAAAGCTGAGCAGAAAGAAGGGAGGGTCAGGTCCTGCTGTGGCCATGGAATTGTGCTCTGAGATGGTGAGAAGGGGCTGAGAAGGAATGAGTTGCAAGAAAGCCCTTCAGAGCTAAGGACACCAAATGTGCAGGATCTTGAGTCCATCCCTTTCACTATTTCATCAGCCTGACTGGCCCCTCAGAAGACACGGTTATTAAAAGCTTTACTTCTCCCATGATGCTTTCCCACAGTGCTCACTCTGGCACCCCAATGGCATCACTCACTGGGTTTGGCTCTACTGGTCCTTCCTTCCTTGGACAGTTGATGTGGAAAGGGCAAGAAATGCAGGTGAGGTGCTGGTTTTCCAGAGCAGTTGAACATCTTAGAGAGGCACAGTGAGGGTGCTCTTAGCCTGTGGCTGAGGAGCTGCAGGTGAGTCTGCAGAGGTCCAGAGGCTGAATTCTCAGAGCTCCTCATTAAATGAACTGTGTTACTGTTGCTCAGTTCTCTAAGCAATTCAGCTCCCTTGAGACCAAAGGCCATAAATAAAAGGCAACTTTTCTGCCAGTTCGGTCTCCATGGGTTCACCTTGGGGGCCAGATGCATATTCCCTTGTACTGATGGGTCCACCTCCCGTGGAATAAACATCTCCCCAGGGTATGTAAGCGTACATGCAGGACACATGGACAGGATAACATCATGAGCTTCTGAGCTGCTGTGAGTCACACGGAGTGTCTGACCCAGAGATTTATTGATGTCCCTGACCACATCCACCCCAAACAGGAATCTCCCATAAAGTTCCCCTTGACCTCAACTTTGAAAACCAGAGATCAATTCTGAATATGCATTTGATGGGAGTAAACTGCTGCAGAGGTAGGATGTCTTTGTACAAGTTCCCCAGATCCAGTTATCCAATTTATTCATCTGGGGTAAAGGCATTCACATCTTTAAACTCTCATAGGTACATTTTTTTTCTGGCCAGCGAGGCTATTCAGACCATTTCTTTACAATGGGAAAGAGTACTTTGAATATAAAACCAGTACCTGATAGTGACTTAGAGCAGTCACTGCCAAACATATTTGTAAAGAACTCGATAAAGATTATTATTGGACCATCAGTGCTCTGTTGCAGCTATTTAACTGTAGTGTGAAAGCACTTGTAGGAAATACCCACCCAGATGGGCTTGGCTATAGGTATTTATTTTCTGTGGGTTCTGTAACAACTAAGTCCAAACTGAGTGGCTTAAAACAACACGAATTTATTTCATCAGGTTCTTGATGCCACAAATCTAAACTCCGGGTGTCAGGAAGGCTGCACTCCCTGTAGAGGCTCTAAGGGAGACTGCGCTCCTTGCCTCATCCTGCTATTAGTGCCTCCAAGCATCCCTGGGCTTTGTGGCTGTATCACTCCAATCTCGGGAGACATAGGGTCTCCTTTTCTCTGTGCCTCTCCACTGTATATCTTATAAGGAGCCTGGTCATTGGTTTTAGGGTCCAACTGGATAATCCAGGATGATTTCATCTTGAGATCCTTAATTATATCTATAAAGAGCCTTTTTTCAAATAAGGTCACATTTACAGGTACTGGGGGTTAGAATATAGACATATCTTTAGGGGTCTACCATCACCCTACTAATAAAGCCTCTTTACAAAAACAGGCTGTGAGTGGGATTTTTTCTTGGGGAGTAGTTTGCTGTCCCCTGATTTAAGTGTGTAAATTCAGACATGTGGAGTAAGTAAATCAGATACAAAATTGTAAAATTTAAAAAAAGTTAAATCTGGCTTCCTTTCTCTTAGTGGGAAGGTCCAGGAAATCTATAGCATGCAGGCTTTCTTCTCAGTCTCCCCAGACCCTGGCTGATGTAGCTGTCAGACCCATCCACCATCCTGAATTTCTTCCCAATATAGCTGTTCCCTATGCCAGTGTCCATTAAGGTCAACCTGAAGTACTTCAAAACTTAGTTCTAGGAGAACTTGGCTGAGTGGAGGCCCAGCCAGGAGCTGCCCTTGGATTCCGCTCTTGGTTCCAATAACCTGACGAGCAATTCTCTTACAAGGCACCCTTCGAATCTCTATGATAGTGTATGGAGTGCAGACTACCTGATTTAAATTATGAACAGAAGCAGTCCACCATGAAAGCCATAAGACTCTAATATTGAGGATTTATTTATTACTTTAGAATAAATTAATAAAAATGATTGCAAGTGTAATAGCATCATCTTTAAATATGCAACTGATACTGTATAAAAACATTTCTGAGAAAGTGTAAATAAGATATTTCTTAGTTATCATAAAATAGTTTACTTGATCATCAGCTAATTATCAGACTGGACAAGAAAATATTTGAGGAATCTGCTTGAAGGTCACACTGAGGACAAATATGCCTGCTACTGTCATGTATGTCATCACTCTTCTGAAATTTCAAACCAATGCAACCAAAGAAGAAAAAGCAATAGTAGGCTCATGTCTTGGATAAAAGTAACTAACCACATTTTCAGATGATAAAATTTGCTACCTAAAATGCATTAGAAGGCTGTTGTACTAAGAAGTCATTTTGATCACTCTAGATTAAAAAAACAAGCAGGTATTGCCCAGCCAGTGCAGCTCAGTGATTGAGCATCAACCCTTGAACCAGGAGGTCATGGTTGGATCCCTGGTCAAGGCACATACCTGGGATGTAGGCTTGAATATCTGAAGCAAATGCCACCCTATGGGTCTTTGCACGAACTCTTCCCGCTGCCCGGCACACACTTCCCCCAGATAACTTCATGACTCCCACTCTGTCTTCCTCTAGGACTTGGTTCAAATATCATGTTGCAGGTCTTTCTGAACTCTCAGTAAAATACAACATCTCCATTCATTCTACTTTATGCCTGCTTTTCTTTTTCATAGCATCTGTCACTATCTGACAGAGCATATGTTTTTCTACTTGGTAATTTATATTCTTTCTCCATCATTGGATTGTAGAAAACTTTATTTCTCAGCGTTCTATACTCTTACCCTAGAAGATAGTGAGTACTCAACATAAATTCCTCAAATGCATAAAAGAATTTTCCATTAAGACTGTACATTACATGCCCTCTTTGGGGAAAGCTTAGTGTAGGACAAGAATTCCTAATCACAGTTGTCACAGCAGACCCCTTGAAGGCAACATAATCAATATAAGTATACAATTTCTTGACTGAAAAACATAAATTCTAGCATTTCACTATGTTAATACCCACATGTGTAAAATTAATCAATTTATTTTTCTTCCTAATTTTGACCACTACCACATGATCCAAGGCAATGATACACAAATTTGAAAATTCTTCTTCTGGGACTTTCAGAGAAACTAGCACTGCAGCCCCTCATATTTGGGCTTTTCATCTCCATGTACCTGATCACTGTGTTGGGAAACCTGCTCATTATCCTGGCTGTCAGCTCAGACTCCCACCTCCACACACCCATGTACTTCTTCCTCTCCAACCTGTCCTTGGTAGACATCTGTTTCATCTCCACCACCGTCCCAAAGATGCTGTGGAACATTCAGACACAGAACAAAGTCATCAGCTATAAAGGCTGCATCACACAGATGTATCTTCTCACATTCTTTGGAGTTTGGCACAACTTCCTTCGAACTGTGTTGGCCTGTGACAGTTACGTGGCCATCTGCCACCCACTGCACTACACAGTCATCATGAACCTCTGGCTCTGTGGACTGCTGGTTCCGCTGTCCTGGATCATGAGTGTTTTGAATTCCTTGTTACATAGCTTAATGATATCAAGATTGTCCTTCCCTGCAGAATTAGAAATTCTCTTCTTTTTCTGTGAACTTATGCAGATGATCAAACTTGCCTGTTCTGACACCTTTCTTAATGACACTGTGATGTATTTTACAGCTGGGCAGTTAGCAGGTGGTCCTCTGGCTGGGATCCTTTACTCTTACTCTAAAATATTGTCCTCCATATGTAGAATGTCATCAGCTCAGGGGAAGTATAAAGCATTTTCTACCTGTGCGTCTCACCTCTCAGTAGTCTCCTTATTTTATTGTACAGTCCTACGTGTGTATCTCAGTTCTGCTCCTATCCACACCTCACAGGCAAGTTCAATCACTTCAGTGATGTACACTGTGGTCACACCTATGTTGAACCTGTTCATCTACAGTATCAGTAATAAAGACATAAAAATGGCTCTGAATAGCTTCTTGGGGATGGCTGGTATATAAGGAACAATTGTTCTGGGGCTGAAAAAGTGCCATTTGATTGCATGGCTCAACCCCTTGAAACCAGAAACTGTGATTGATCATGTGGAAGAGAACTGGATCCTTCTCTTTATCCCCTGGCATGTCCATTTTTTGTATTCAACTTCTCTATCCTATCTAATAAAGAGTTAATATGCTAATTGACCCTCACACCATCGCAAAGATGGCGGTGCCCACAGCCAATAACTAGGGGATATGCTAATTGACTGCCCTGCCCTCAAAGATGGTGGTGCCCACAGCCAATAAGGAGGGAATATGCTAATTGACTGCCATGCTCTCAAATATTGTGGTGCCCACAGCCACAAGATGGCAGCACCCAGTTTCCTCAGCCCCCCCAGCCGCCCAGGGCCAGCCCAACGTACAGGCAAGCCTCAGATGGCGGCTGCCCAGCCTCCCAGAGCCACCCAAGGCTCAGGTAACCAGGACTAGCAGAGGCTTGCAGTGCCGGCAGTGGCAGAAGCAGCGGTGTGATGTGGCCTGGTCTTCCCCTGATCGCCGGGTCGCGTCCCACCCCTTTGGGTCCCAGACTGTGAGAGGGGACAGGCCGGGCTAAGGGATGTCCCCCACCAGTGCATGAATTTTCATGCACCGGGCCTCTAGTATAATATAAGTAACTCACTTTATTAAGCTTCTGCTATAATATATAGAGTTTTCTGTTTTTACAATTTTTATACAATCTTAAAGTTTTTCTCAACCTTGGATCAGAAATATTTGGAAATTTCCTTATCTTTCATGGGACAACTTGGATTTCTCTGAAATAATTTCTTTTCAAGTGACATATATTATGCTAAGCTATTTTCCTGAAAGAAATAATCAGAGTTGTATTACTCATATGGACAAAACTACATGTGGCATCTAAGGACTTTAATTTTATTGGACAGGAAAATATGCAACCAGTTTTCACTATGCATCTGTCATTCATTTTTACATCACTATCTCTTCTTAATAAGGTAGATTTTAAATATTGTTCCATTTAAGTCTCAGCCTTTTTATAAAAAAGATATGCATTATAAATGCCTCGGGGCACTCACATGGGCATGAATTCTTGTGACACTGACCTGAGCCAATGTTGTGGCTGGAACAGCCCTTGTGTTTCTTATTATGATTGCAAGATGCACCCAAACAGCAACCATCAGAGAACCTGTTGTTCACAAATCCTGCTCACACACCCTGCCTGAAGTCCACACAGGAGGTCATGGGGAGGGAGGGGGTAAGTAGGAGGAAAGAGGAGAATGAGGAGGAGGAAGAGAAAGAGGGAGGAGAAGGAAGAAGAGAGAGAGCTGGAAGGAGAGAGAGAACACAACTGTGGTCTCTGCATCTATTACAGTCCAAGGGCAGGATTCATAGAGTATCAAATTTTCACTCTTTCTTGGTGAATTTAAAACTTAAGAGCAGGTCTTAGCATGTGAAAAGTGAAAAGGAGAGTTGTTCATGAAGTCAGTTATCTATGTTATCCAGGGCTTACCTGAGGAGAACTTCATGGGCCAGTTGGCCTGGGTGCTTGTCTCATAGCTGTGTCACAGAGGTGGCCATATGTTTATTCAACATGGTTATCTTTCAAATGAATGACTTGGAAATTTAAAGTTCAGTGTCAGGCAATTACACTACAAACATGCTATTCTGCTTTATAACTGGTCTCCTGGCTTTATGATGCTATTCAGCTCAGTGTCTTCAATTCCTACTATAGACACTGACAAAAATTGACTATCAAATGTATATCTACCAGTGAAGTCTACAAAGAAAGGCAAGTTTTCATCATTTAATCTAATATGGCTTTAATGTCAGAGATGACTTGAAATAAGAAGAGCAAAATTGATAAGCACTAATTGTGTTACTGTGAAAAGTATTGTGTTTTCTTTTTTTAATTTTATTTTTTTATTTTTTACTAGATGCCCGATGCACTGGGTGGGAGGTGGGGGGAGGGAGGGATGGAGAGAGGTGGTGGACCCACATCTAGAATCCTCTGCCTCCAGAAGTCTTGTGGACCTCCTTTCCACAGGCAGACACTGTGCCTGACCCAAGGGGTGCGGCCTCTGGCCATGCTGTTTCCCTCTGACCCTCTGGGCTCAGAGATCTCGCAGTTCTCCCCAGCCCAGATCCCTGATTTTACTGTTCTCCAGGTGTCCTCTGCCCTTCCCAGCTGTGAATTGTCTCACCAGCTGTGTCTCCTTTGCCAATTCAGGGTGGATGTTATTTGATTTAGTTACTCATTTTATCAGCTCCGGGACACGTCTATTCTGCCGCCATTTTGTCTTTCCACCTCAATCAAATCTGAACAAAGGGATTTTAAGTATAATAATATTTCCAAAACTGTACTAACATAGTATGATATCACAAAAGTTGTTGGAAATACTTAAACTCTGCAAATAACAGGATTATTTCTATTATATTTTAAATTATTTTTTCCTTCTGGCTCTATTTTCGTTCATCAGTTTATGTTGTTCATTATATTCCTCAAATGAGTGAGATTATGTGATATTTATCTTTCTCTAACTGGCTTATTAACCTTAGCATGATGCTCTCCAGGTCCATCCATGCTGTTGCAAATAGTAGGAGTTCCTTCTTTTTTACAGCAGCATAATATTCCATCACGTAGCTGTACCACAGTTTTATAATCCACTCATCTGCTGATGGGTACTTTGGCTGTTTCTAATTCTTAGCTATTGTAAAATGTGCTGCTGTGAACATAGGGGTGCATATATCCTTTCTGATTGGTGTTTCTGGTTTCTTGCGATATTTTCCTAGAAGTGGGATTATTGGGTCAAATGGGAGTTTCATTTTTAGTTTTATGAGGAAACTCCATACAATTTTCCACAGTGTTTGCACCAGTCTGTATTCCCACCAACAGTTCAAGAGGGCTCCTTTTTCTCTGCATCCTCACCAGCACTTGTTGATTTGTTGATGATAGCCATTCTGACAGGTGTGAGATGGTACCTCATTGTTGTTTTGATTTGCATCTCATGGATGATTAGTGACTTTGAGCATGTTTTCATATGTCTCTTGGCCATCTTTATGACCTCTTTTGAAAAGTGTCTATTTAGGTCCTGAACCCATTTGTTTTATTGGGTTGTTTATCTTCCCTTTGTTAAGTTGTCTGACTTGCCTGTAAATTTTGTATATTAAAACCTTATCAGAGATAACATTGGCAAATATGTTCTCCCATGCAGTGGGCTTTCTTGTTGTTTTGTTGATGGTTTCTTTTGCTGTGCAGAAGCTTTTTATTTTGATGTAGTCCCATTTGTTTATTTTCTCTTTAGTTTCCACTGCCCTAAGAGCGTGTCAGTAAAGATATTGCTACAACATATGTCTGATATTGTGCTGCCTATGGATTCTTCTAAGATTTTTATGGATTCCCATTTTACATTTAAGTCCTTTATCCATTTTGAGTTTATTTTTGTGTATGGCTCTTCTTCCTTCTGAGTCATTTCTAGGTTTCTATCTTTGAGCTCGCTAATTTTCTCTTTCATCTGGCCTGCTCTATTTCCAGTGCTCTCTAATTCATTCCTCATCTAATTTATTGAGTGCTTCAGCTCCACAATTTCTGTTTGGTCCATTTTTATATTTATAATATTTTTAGTAAATTTTTCCTTCTGGAGGGGAAACCAAGATGGCGGCATAGGTAAGCACCTAAACTGCTGCCTCGCACAACAATTTCAAAACTACAACTAAAAGACAAAACATCTATCACCCAGAACCACGGGAAAGCTGGCTGAGTGGAAGTTCTACAACTAAAAGGAAAGAGCAAACAGCATTGAGGGGTGCACAAGCGCTGAAAAGCTGAGGTACGGAGACCCGCGAATCGGGCTGGCGACGGGTGACTGAAAGCGCTGCTGTTTTCAACCCGAAGGGAGATAAGCTCCCGATTACTCCGAACTCCTTTCTGGGGAGACGCGGGGGACCCAAACTCCTACGGGGAGAAGCTGGACTGTCTGCCGTGGGGTGGGAAAGTGAGGGAGGCTTGCTTGCAGGGCTGCGTGCAGGAACAATTGTTTATTGTGCTGGGGCGTGGGACTCGGGGACACAGTCGGAGACGCAGAGCCGGCTTACTGGCAGCCATGCTGTTTGCCACGCCCTAGCCTAGTCACGCCCTGAGACCCCGCCCTGCACAATCTACGAACCCACCCAAGCTCCAAGCAGCAGCTTTAGCATATGAATGGCCTGCCCTATCGCAGCTTAACCTAGCAAACTTGCAGCCCGGGTCAGACAGCTCCAAAACCTCCAAACTCCAAGCAAAGAGGAGAAAACTGTAGTTCTTGCTGTAGCTCCTGCTGGGTGGCCTCAGACAGTAGCTGACCTGCACCCCATTGGAGATCCAGAAGCCAGTGTACCTAGTGGTCAGTGTGAGACACCAGATTTCAACTCCTCACATCCATAAGTGACACATTCAAGAGGCAGACTCAGTGAACACCAAAGCCTCACTGAAACAAGTCCTGCACCATAAGCGTGTCTCCAGTGCAGCAGTTCTTCCATTATAGACACAGCGGGTCCTCACAGCCAATTGGCCTGGAGGTCAATTCCTCCCAGTGTACCAACAGCAATCAAGGCTTAACTACACCAAGACTTTGCACTCAGCCCACAAAGGGGTGTACCAAAGGAGTCCACCTCAGGTGATTGGGGAGGCTGAGCTACTGGCCCCTATAGGTCACCTACCACACAAAGCCACTTCATCAACATAAGGAAGCAACAAAATGCAGAGACAAAGAAACATGTCACGAATGAGAGAAATGGAGGAAAGCAAACTAATGGAGGACATAGAGTTCAGAAACACATTTATAAGGTTACTCAAGAATCTTCTAAAAACCACAGAGAAACTTGATGAGACCTCCGAGGAGCTTAGTGAGACCTTCAAGGACCTTAATGAGAATGCCAAAAAAAATGGAAAAGGACCAGTCAGAAATTAAGCATACACTGTCTGAAATAAAGAATATACAGAAACTCCACTGTAGATCAACGTACCCCAAGAATCAAACCAAAGATCTGAAATATGAGGAAACAAAAAACACCCAACCAGAAAAACAAAAAGAAAAAATCCAAAAATATGAAGATAGTGTAAGGAGCCTCTGGGACAACTTTAAGCGTACCAACATCCAAATTTTTGGGGTGCCAGAAGAAGAGAAAGAGCAAAATATTGAAAACCTATTAGAAGAAATAATGACAGAAAACTTTCCCTACCTGGTGAAAGAAATAGACTTACAAGTTCAGGAAGCACACAGAACCCCATACAAGAGGAATCCAAAGAGGACCACACCAAGACACATCATAATTAAAATGCCAAGGGCAAAAGACAAAGAGAGAATCTTGAAAGCAGCAAGAGAAAAACGGTTAGTTACCTACAAGGGAGCACCCATACGACTGTCAGCTGATTTCTCGGCAGAAACTATGCAGGCCAGAAGGGAGTGGCAAGAAATATTCAAAGTAATGAACAGCAAGAACCTACAACCAAGATTACTCTACCCAGCAAAGCTATCATTCAGAGTTGAAGGTCAGATAAAGAGCTTCACAGACAAGAAAAAGCTAAAGGAGTTCATCACCACCAAACCAGGATTACATGTAATGCTGAAGGGTGTTCTTTAAGAAGAGGAAGAAGAAGAAAAAGGTAAAGATAAAAATTATGAACAACAAAATGACATAAAATACATACCTACCAACAAGTGAATCTAAAAATCAAGTGAATAAAAAAATCTGAAGAACAGAAAAAAAAATAATTTTTCCTTCTGGTCATTAATTTTCTTTCTGAGCTCATTGAACTACCTTTCTGAATTCCTTTGTATCTTATTGAGCTTCTTCATAACTGCAATAGTAAATTCTCTGTCATTTAAGTCACAGGCTGCCATAATTTTGAGTTTGGTTTCTGGAAACAATTCCATTTCTGTGCTTCTGTGTTCATTGGTTGTTCATGATATATGCCATATTGTTTCTCTGCCTGGAAATTTGAGGTCATGAGCTCTTTTACTGTGTTTTGCTCTCAACACTCCAACAGGTTGATTGGTGGGGCATTTTCTTTTGTTTTTCTATAAATGGTGTTGTAGTGCAAGTTTTTGTTTTATTCTACCTGCACCATTTGGCCTCTGAAATTACAGTGCAACAGCATCAATTTGGTTAAGGAAAGTGGTGCTCACCCACTGGATGGTGGGTGTTCCCTCTGTAACTGGTTCTCCTCAAGTCCAGGGCACTAGGATGGTGGTGGGGGTATATGGTGGGTAGTGAAGAACAAGTTTTATAAGTTCCCAGTGCTAAATCCTTGTTACTAATGGTGGCCCCATTGTGTATTTGAAGGTATCTCCACTGCCTCTACTGAGCTCTTCCAAAATGGGTGGAAAAGGCAGTGGAAATTCATAATTTTGTGACTCCACCCCCCCTGCCAGCAATGGCTGTTGGCCCTGCTATATTGTTTCAGGCATCTCAGTTTTCTCCACCTGGCCCTATTGAGTTGGGTGGGGCATAGAGAGGTTAGTTTTTGTTCTTGTGGCTCGTACCTTTCTGCCAGCATTAGCAGACAGCACCTCTGCACTGCCCAGGATCTCTCAGCTTTTTATAGGAGGTTCTGCCAGGATGGTGTGGCTATGGAAGCAAGTTCTGGATCTCTCAGATACAGGTCCATTTCTGCCAACAATGCCTGTTGGCACCACTGTTATGTATGAAGCTTCCCATCCACATCTACTAGGATCTGCCATTATGGGGAGGGGAGAAGGAAGATATTTTTCCAGGAGGAACTTCTGACCCTCTTACAATCCAAGATGCCACTCATGCTGCACTTGAGAAACCCTGAATGAAAGAGTATATATATATTTAATACTTATAGCTGAGCTCTAAAATATCACTTTTCTCATCAACTCCATAATGCAGATAAAATTTCCTGAGTTTGTAAATAAAGAACTAAAGGCCTAAAAGTTTTCTTTCCTGTCATGAGGGAATACACTCAAGAGGCAAGTGTAACTTGTGTATGCAGAATCTGAACTACTGAGTCTAACACTTGACCCCTAATGTCTCACGTGATATGTGGGACGGCTCTTGGTAAAAAGACCTGAAAATCCTACATCTAAGTCTAACACTGACCCACAACATTGATACTCGAAGTGGTACACAGACCAGGATATGTAGCATTAATATTAATATTAACTGAGAAATAATTACAAATACAGCACCGCTGGGTAAATGGGTTAAAGAGAATTAAATGGGGCAGAAAAAAACTTATTGTGCTTAAAAGATATCTTACAGAAAGCTTGCAACCTTGAGCACTGCATAGTCTAGATAACCACGAACCATCTGACGCTGGGCGGAACCAAGGACACACCAGACCCTTATGTCAGCAGAGCGGCTTACAGCCAGGAAAAATTAATAAAAACCTATCTCTCCCTGCTCTCTTCACTGATGCCTTTCTCGGTCTCAGTCCACCTGCACCCAGGTACCTGGAATAAAAATCTCTTTTGATACATTATGGTCTCACAGGTGCGTGACCCCAGCCCACTCCGAACCTTTCATGGGGTCCACCATGTAGCTGCCAAAGCAGAATTCACTATTGAACAAGATCACCAAGTGATTCATTTACACATTGATGTTAGGGAAGTTATGGCCTAAAATGTTGTTTCCCAATCTTCCCACTATTAACATGTTTTCTAGATAATTCTTTATAGTGGGGATGTTGAGTCACATCCTGGGCTTTGAACCATTCGGTGGCAGGAACATTTTTCCAGTTGTGATGACCAAAACTTTCTCCTGGCATTACCAAATGTCCCTGCAGGCTAACCCACCCCTGGTTGAAAACCCCTGGCTAGACATGAGAACTAGAAAAATATTAATGGAGGTCCAATAATAGTTCATCCCTTACTCAGTCTATCATTTTGGCCAGATCACTTCACCTTTCTGAACATTTCTCAAATGTAGAATGAGGTTTGTAATAGTATGGGTTTTAACAAATGGAGTTTTGTAGAAATTAAAAGAGATCATCTGTATAAGACTCTAAGCTTGGTTCATAGTGCACAAAACTATGAAGTATATCATATATTAACCAACATTTTGTAAATGAAGTGCTAAATGACAGTTCTTAACTTGTGTTGCATGAACAAAACTCCAAAGCCCAAGGTTATTGTACCCATGGTTTTATAGCAAAGGAAGACTCTTCTATCCCTTGTTGAAGAGGGTAATAACAGTTTCCTGGAGATATCAGTTGTTCCTTGCCACAAGTCATTACTTTGGAGGTCCACGAGACCTAGCCTGGATAGGCTATTCAATCTTAGATGTAGAGAAAACATTAACCCAAGGTTTAGATAAGATGCAAGGATATTAAAACTCTGGAAGGCAGGTGAGTTTACAGAGAAGGAGTAATCAAAACTGGATTTGCCTGACTTCTAATTTGGCCTCTTGGGAGGAGAAATAGCAGGAATAATTTCCTCTGTGTCCACACCAGTGTCTCTCAGGGAAGTAATGTGCTCAGAGGAGGAGGTAACAATGGAAACAGTGCCTAATGAGCAGACATGGGGAGCTGTATATACCTCCTCTACTGCAGTCCCTCAGGGTGGCCGTTCTTGAGCTGGACAGGACATGGTTGTTGCTTTTGGTTTCCTATGTCTGGCGCTGGAACTGATGCTTCTCTCCTTCCTGTTGTTCTGTCTGGAGACAGAGCTTCAGTCTCCACATCAACCATCCAGAATTCAGGTTTGCACACACAGACCTTTTTCTCAGAAACCCCACTCAGGTGAGTCAGAAGGCCCATTAGGTACTTCACAAAATGTTCAGTGATATTGGAAATGGGGAACTTTTACCTGAGGTCACCAGAGAGGCAAACCAATCTAGAATCAAGCCAAAAAATTGTCATGTTTGTTTGGTAGGTAGACTCATTGATTTGTAATGAATTTATTTAACTTGTTAAAAAAAAAAAAAAGAAGTGTCTTTTGGACTCAAATATGTTGTTACAGTTAAGTGATGGCAAAGGAAGTTCAATTGAATGAGAACTAATAGGGAATGGGGCTATAAAGGGGTTTCAGTAAAATTAGAACATATCTGAGTTTTGCAGTGAAGAGGAGCTGTAAAATAGAGAATTAAGTTTGAAGGCCTGTGCAGTGAACTGAGGGCATTTCTTTCAGTGTTTAAGATGGAATGTATGTGAGCATGCTCCGTTTTTATTAGAAATACTCAGACCAAAGGGGACAAATATTATTTTGCAACACTTCTTGAGACATAAAATTCACAATACTGTTTCACATGTTGGCTATTCATATGAAAATTTGTATTTAATATGCAAAAAGAGTATGTTGATTAGCTTTAAAATTATTCTGTTACCTAGAGGTGGGGAAGCAATAGAGACATTGGAGGGTTGATGAAAAAATTAGGCCTCAGCTCATGACCAGTAATAACCACTCATTTACTAACAGGAAGGAACAATGCTAAGCTTTTTATATATAGTAATGAAACTTGTCAACCCACCTCCAGACAAAGGAAATTTCCACTATTTGAGTGAGTATGTTAAAATCTAGAATGATTCAGTTGGCTCTCCACTGACTAATAGCTAATATATAGTAGATCTGAGATTCAAAAGCAGTTTTCTTATTCCAACAGTTTTGCATTTGATATCCTTTAGAAAGTCTTTAATCATTTCACCATTAAATATCTACTGCTATTGTTATATATTGCACACTTCTGTTATCAATTGTACATTTATTCCCTTGGCTCATTTTTCTAGTGGGATGTTAAATCGGTAAGGCATCTTCACATTGTAAGATATCATTCCTTTCTCCCGAGAATTCATTGTTTTTTGCTGCTTTAGTAATTATTCTGGGCATAATGGGAACACAGTAATGGAAATATGAATGCTGCCAGAACCGAGGAAGCTTACTCCTCATCACAAACTCTCAAGAACCATCTGAGCATTTTATTTATTTATTTTAAATCTTTATTGTTGAAAGTATTACATAGGTCCTTCTTTTTCCCCCATTCACCTCTCCCCACCCCAGGATCTCACCACCCCATTGTCTCTATCTACAGGTTATGCATATATGCATACAAATTAATTGGTTAATCTCTTCCCACCCACCTTCCCCTGTCTTCCCTCTGAGGTTCAACAGTCTATTCATGCTTCTGTGACTCTGGGTCTATTTTTGATCATCAGTTTATTTGGTTCATTACATTCGACATATGAGTGAGATCATGTGATATTTATCTTTCTCTGTCTTATTTCGCTCACCATAATACTCTCCAGGTCCATCATCTTGTTGCACATGGCAAGAATCCTTTATTTTTTATTGCCACGTAGTATTCCACTGTGTAAATGTATCATAGTTTTTTATCCACTCATCTGCTGATGGGCACTTAGGCTGTTTCCAAGTCTTAGATATTGGAAATTGCACTGCTATGAACATAGGGGTGCATACATTCTTTCTGGTGAGTGTTTCAGGTTTCTTAGGATATATTCCTAGAACTGGGATGACTGAGTCAAATGGGAGTTTCATTTTTAATTTTTTGAGGAAACTCCATACTGTTTCCCACAGTGGCTGCACCAACTTGCATGCCCACCTGCAGTGTACTAGGTTTGAGCATTTGAGACCTTTTTTCCTAACACATGTTTACATCTTTCCCCTCTTTGCCTTTGTGGTGCTTTTTATGTTTTCTTAAATCAAGGACCTCAAATAGTCATCTGAGTGCAGAACCCATGTTATATACATGTTCATGGGAGACTTACCAACTGAAATTCATACTACAGTATTTTCACATTCTTCAGGGTAAAGATAATCTAATGTTGACATCTTCCTTGGATCAGTTCTTTCCTAATTAATGTGGCTGGAGTAAGTAGAGCCTTGTAGTAACATGGCCCCAGCACTCAGAGTGCACTCTGAGGCTCTGCTGTGTGCGTGTGTGTGTGTGTGTGTGTGTGTGTGTGTGTTGTTTTGTGCCTGTGTATTTTGTGGGCCCTGAACAGTTGAAGAGCAGCAGTACCTGAGCCCATACACTCTAAATGTGACCCTTAAAATAAAGGTGCCAGAATGCGAGGAAACAAATGAAATTTCAACTGAAAGGATTTTTTGGAAATAAAATGATACATTGACGGGAACAACAGATAATGAAGGCTTCCCTGTGTCTTAAAGTTTGAGCAACAGCAACGAGGCCACCTCATTCCCCAACTTCCTCTGGCCTCTTCTCTCACCCCTCTTGCTCACTCCCCTCGAGGCACTGGCTCCTTTTGGAGCTTTAAGTATCTGAGACTGTGTCAATCTCAGGGTCTTTGCTTGGCTCTTTCACCAACAGGGCACACACTTCCCCCAGATATCTTTGTGTCTCTCTCTCTGTCTTCCTTGAGGTCTTTGTTCCAATGTCACCTTGTTTGCAGGGCTTTCTGAACTCCCAGTAAAAACATAACACCCTCACCCACTCTTTCTTATAACTATTTTTTTTTCTTCACAGCACCTTTCTCAATCTGACATGACTTGTTTTATTGTATATATGCTTTCATCATCATTATATTCTGCGCTTTTGTTTCCCAGTATCGTATACCCTCTGCCTAGTGATGGTCAGTACTCAACATATATTCCTAAGGTACAGAAAATCAATTTTCATTAAAAAGGTACATGACATGACCTCCTGGGGAAAAGGTCTATGTGGGATAGAAACTCCTAATGAAAGATGTCAGGGAAGATCCATAAAGATAACCAGATCCATTCAAAATACGTATATTGATTCTTTCCCTGGCCAGTTTTTCCCAGTGGTTAAAGCATCAGCACACTTAAGGGTCTCAAGTTCAATTCCCGGTCAAGAGCACGCACCTTGGTTGCAGGCTTTATTCCTGGCCCTAGTCAGGCTGTGTATGGGAGGCATCAATGAATGTGTCTCTCTCACATCAATGTTTCTCTCTATCTCTTTCCCCACCTCCCTCCCTTCCACTCTCTCTAAAAAAATCAATGGAAAAAATACCCTCAGATGATTTTTTTAAAAAGGTATATTAATTCGTCATGACAAAATACATATGGTAGTATTTCAATTGTTATGAACACTGCTTAGTGTAAGAATTATTCACATAATATTTTTGTTCCTAGTCATCAACTCTACCACATGGTACAAGGCAATACATCAATTTCAGAATTTATTCTCCTGGGAGTTTTAGAAGAACCAGCACTGCAGCCCATCATATTTGGGCTTTTCCTCTCCATGTACCTGACCACTGTGTTGGGAAACCTGCCCATCATCCTGGCCGTCAGCTCAGACTCCCACCTCCACACGCCCATGTACTTCTTCCTCTCCAACCTGTCCTTGGTAGACATCTGTTTCACCTCCACCACTGTCCCAAAGATGCTATGGAACATCCAGACAAAGAACAAAGTCATCACCTATGAAGGCTGTATCACCCAGATGTATTTTTTCTTATTATTTGCAGGACTGGACAACTTCCTCCTGACTGTGATGGCCTATGATAGGTATGTGGCCATTTGCCACCCCCTGCACTACACAGTCATCATGAACCCCCGGCTCTGTGGACTGCTGGTTCTGGTGTCCTGGATCATGAGTGCCCTGTATGCCTTGTTACAAAGCTTAATGGTGTCAGGACTATCCTTCTGTGCATACTTGAAAATCCCTCACTTTTTCTGTGAACTCAATCAGATGGTCCAACTTGCCTGTTCTGACACCTTTCTTAATAACATGGTGATGTATTTTGGAGTTGTGTTGCTGGGTGGTGGTTGTCTTGTTGGTATCCTTTACTCTTATGCTAAGATAGTGTCCTCCATATGTGCAATCTCATCAGCTCAGGGGAAGTATAAAGCATTTTCTACATGTGCATCTCACCTGTCAGTTGTCTCCTTATTTTATTGTGCAAGCCTAGGAGTGTACCTCAGCTCTGCTGCTACCCAAAACTCACACTCAAGTGCAACAGCCTCAGTGATGTATGTCGTGGTCACACCCATGCTGAACCCTTTCATTTACAGTCTGAAGAACAAAGACATAAAGGAGGCTCTGAAAAGACTTGTTGGGATGACAGGCATAAAATGGCCAGTTGTCCTAGGGATGAGGAAGTGCCCATGATTGCAGGGATCGAAGTCTTGGAGTCAGAAATTGCTATTCTTTCGTTAGCATGTGGTTATACAACTTGCTTTTTTATTTTTTTTCTGACAATTCTATTTGTTATTTTCAACTTCTCTTTACAATTTAAGTAAGCACTTTAAATAAGTTTTTATTGACTTTAGAGAGAGAAGAAGAGAGAGGGATAGAGAGACAGGAAAATTGATGAGAGAAATATCGATTGGCTGCCTCCTGCATGCTCCCTACTGTAGGTAGAACCCACAACCCTGGACTAGGAATCAAACTGGTGACGTCTTCGTTCATGGGTCGATGATCAACCACTGAGCCACATCAGCCAGGCATAAGTAACCACTTTATTAAACTTTCTGCTCTGTTTAGGAACTGTTTTCCCCTGTGTCTTTGTTCCTACTTTTACAGTTTTCCCAACCTTACTCAGAAATACTTAGACATTCCAGTTTATTTCATGTGCAACAGTGATTTCTTTAGACACAGATAACAGCATGATATTTACCAGAAGGAAGGAGGTGGGGTTACTAGAAGGTAAAGGGCGCCAAATATATGGTGACAAAGATGATTTGACTGTGGGTGGTGGATACACAATGCAATATACAGATCATGTATCATTGAAATATACATTTAAAATCCATATGGGCTTGTTAACCAATGTCACCCCAAGAAATTTAGTTTAAAAAGTGAATAATTGGCCCTAACCGGTTTGGCTCAGTGGATAGAGCTTTGGAATTCAGACTCAAGGGTCCCAGGTTAGATTCCAGTCAAGGGCATGTGCCTTGGTTGCGGGCACATCCCCAGTAGGGAGTGTGCAAGAGGCAGCTGATCGATGTTTCTCTCTCATCGGTGTTTCTAACTCTCTATCCCTCTCCCTTCCTCTCTGTAAAAAATCAATAAAATATATTTATTTTTAAAAAGTGAATAATTGGTACATTTACACAATGGAATACTGTGCTGCTAAAAGAGGAAGGGACTTCTACCATTTGCAACAGCATGGATGGACCTGGAGAGCATTATGCTAAGCAAAATAAGTCAGTCAGAGAAAGATAAATATCAAATGATCTCTCATTTGTGGAATATAATGAACAACATAAATTGATGAAGAAAAACAGATCCAGAGACAGAGAAGCATCGATCAGACTGTCCAACCTGAGAGGGAAGGTATGTGAGGCTAGGGATAAGGAGAGATCAACCAAAGGACTTTATGCATGCATATAAGCATAAACAATGGACACAGACACCAGGGGTGTGAAGATGTGAGTGGGGAGGGAGAGGGGGGTTAAAGGGGGTGGTCAGCACACTTATGTAATACCTTAATCAATAAAGAAAAATTTAAAAAAGTGAATAATTTATTCTCTGATTACATAGATAGTTATATGTACTTTTATCTTATTTTATAGATTGACTAGAGGCCCGATGCACAAAATTCATGCATGGGGGGTAGGGTACCTCAGCCCGGCCTGCATTCTCTCCAAACCAGAATCCCTTGGAGGATGTCTGACTGGCTGTTTAGGCCCAATCTCACCCCTAACTGCCCTCCCCTGCTGGCCTGAACACCCCTAACTGCCTCTGCCTTGGCCCCTGCCACCATGGCTTTGTCCAGAAGATGTCCGGTCTAATTAGCATATTACCCTTATATTAGTTGTAAGTAGTATTACTCATGTGGAAAACTCTCACTTGGCTTCTCAGATCATTTATATAATTTTATTCTAGGAAAATCTTGTTGCTGTTTTTCTGTGTTTTTGTTCTATTGTTATTATTTTTACTCTTTTTTTTTGGGTTTTTAGTTTTCATCCTCCTTTGAGCTTTTTAAAAAAATCTTTATTGTTGAGAGTTGTACTGATAGCCCCATTTTATCGCCCCAGTACCCCCCTTCAACTGGATCCTGCCCCACCATAGGCCTTCACCACTTTATTATCTGTGTCCATAGGTAATGCATATATGCATATAAGACCTTTGGTTAATCTCTTCCCCCTTCCCAATCCCCCCTTCCTTCTGAGATTCATCAGTCTGTTCCATGTTTTCATGCCTCTGGTTCTCTTTTATTCACCAGTTTATTTGTTTATTAGATTTCTTATTCATTTATTTTCATTTCAGATTCAATTGTTGATAAATATGTATTTATTGCCACACTTTATTGTTCATATTCTTCTTATTCTCCTGCTCCTCCTCCTCCTCCTCCTCCTTCTTCTCACTCCTCTTAAAGAATACCCTTCAACATTTCAAATACTACTGATTGGTGGTAATGAACTCCTTTAACTTTTTCTTGTCTGTGAAGCTCTTTTTCTGACCTTCAGTTCTAAATGACAGCTTGGCTGGGTAGAATAATCTTGGCTGTAGTTCATTGCTATTCATCACTGAATATTTCTCGCCACTCTCTTCTGGTCTGCAAAGTTTCTTTTGAGAAATCAGCTGACAGTCATAATGGCGGTTACTCCCTTGTGGGTAACTAACTGCTTTTCTCTTGCTGCTTTTAAAATTCTCTCTTTGTCTTTAACCCTTGGCATTTGCATTATGATATGTCCTGGTGTGGACCACTGTGGGTTCCTCTTATTTGGAACCCTGAGCTACCTGGACTTGTAAGTCTACATCTTTCACCAGTTAGGGGAATTATTCTGTCATTATTTCTTCAAATTGGATTTCAATAACTTTTTTATTTTAAGTGTTATGTTTTTTTATTTTTTATTTAAATTCTTTATTGTTTAAAGTATTACATAATAAAAAGATGGCGGCTGGCAGGACGGAGGTGAGGGAGAAGAAGTGAGTGAGTGAGGGTATGAAAGGAGAGTGTGTGGATGTGCATGGTGTGTGTGTGAGTGACTGAGGGAAAGTTAAATCTCGCAGGAGCAGCAGGGGCTGGCAGACAGGCTCTCCTTGACAAGGAGAGACTACCACCTCTGTGGGCACTCTCAAGTCAGCGGGACTCCAGCGTGGAGCCCACACCATCTTGAGGGGGAGAACGGCCTTTTTTAGGAACTCATCACCACCAACAACCAGACAGGCCTTGGAACTGCCCCGCAACCCAGCAGCCACTCCAGCCAAAATCCTGCTACCCCAGGTGCAGACCCGCGGACCCTGGGACCTCCACCTCCAAAGGTGCACTGCTTGGCAGCAGTAAGTGCAACCTCCCCCTCCCTAGCAGCAGAACTCTGGATTCACGAGTACCCGGATTCGCACGTTTCCAGCTGCGCAGGGCACTCCAATCCTTAGGCAGCGCCTGGGAGCTGCTGAGAGCCCCCAAGGGTGTGATTCTGCACAGACAAGGGCGAGCAGCCCCGCAGTAGAAATTCTGAATTCCCTCTTCCTGGATAACTGCCCACATTCACCCCAGCGGCTCAACCCTGGTGCCAGGACCCCTCAGAGTGCATCAGAACTCCGTGCCCGGAAGCGCACCTCCACAGAAGCTAAGTTCCAACAGGCAGGCACCCTGAGCGCATCTACCCACAGGGTGCTAGTGGGAGCCACTGTGAGTTCTCCCTGGGTGTGATCTTGAACAAGTGGGGGCTCACTCCCCCCCAGCAGTAGAAGTTTTGAATTCACTCATCCTGGATACCGGCCCACAGGCGCCTCAATGGCGCAGCTACACTGCCAGGGCCCTTCAGAGTCCTTCAGTGTGCCTTGCTGGCAAACATACCGAGGGCGATCCTGTGAGGCGCCACTGGGAGTAAGCGCCTATTCACCACAGGTGCAACAGCAAAAGCTGGGTCTGCCCACCCCAATATGCAGAACTCTGGGCACCATTGTCACTCCTTTCCAGAGAGCAGGCCCCCTGAGCCCCATCACCCCAACAGACGGTTCCTGGGTGCCAATGTGAGTCCCTGCTGGGCACGCGTGATTTCAATTAAGGGTGCAAGACAGCAAAAATTGGGACAATCCCCTCCATGCAGCTGACTTCTAGACACCGCAGTTGTGCCTCTCAAGCTCGCAGGCCTACATTAAAAGAACCCAAATAGCTCAAGAAGGGAGCTACACTAGATTAACAAGCCCAGGAGAACTGAGAGATTACGCCAGCAGCACCATCCCCCAAAAAAAACCTGGGTAGCAAAGCAATTGGATCTACAATTAAAACATTACAGGAAAACATGGGGAGACAAAAAAGCAACTCCCAAAGGAAAGAAAAAGAGGAATCACCAGAGAGGGAGTTAAATGAATTCGAGTCTAGCAGCTTATCAGAGATAGAATTCAGAGTAATGGTTATAAGGATGTTTAAATGTATGGATGACAAATACACACAACACAATGACAAATACACACAACTCAGTGAGAACTATAAGGAGCTGAATGAGAATGTCACCAAAATGAAAAGAAACCAAGAGGAGATGAAGAATGACATAGCTGCAATAAAGAACACAATGGAAGGCCTAAACAGTAGACTAGAAGAGGCTGAGGACCGCATCAGCGAATTAGAAGACAAGGTAGGAAAAAACACACAAACACAGCAGTAACTGGAAAGAAGACTTAAAAAGCAAGAGGAGAGCCTAAGGGAGCTTTGGGACAACACAAAATGAAACAACATTCGCTTAATAGGGTTACCAGAAGGAGAGGAAGAGAAACAAGGAATAGAAAACCTGTTTGAAGAAATAATGACAGAGAACTTCCCTGATATTGGCAAGAAAAAAACTATGCAAGTCCCAGAAGTACATAGAGTTCCAAACAAGTTGAACCCCAAAAGACTGACACCAAGACACATCATAATTAGATTGGCGATCACCAACGACAAAGTAAGAATCCTAAAGGCTGCCAGAGAGAGACAGAAAGTTACTTACAAGGAGTCTCCTATCAGAATATCAACTGATTTCTCAACAGAAACACACCAGGCCAGAAGGGAATGGAATGAAATATACAAAGTGATGCAAGCAAGGGTCTGAATCCAAGAATACTATACCGAGGCTATCATTCAAAATTGAAGGTGGAATCGGGACCTTCAAAGATAAAAAAGGGCTAAGAGAGTTTATCACTACCAAGCCAGCAATGCAAGAAATGCTAAAGGGACTGCTGTAAAAAGAAGAAAGAGAAAGGCAAAAAGAAACACAAACACTAAGGAAAAGTATGACAACAAACATGTACTTGTCAATAATAACATTAATCATAAATGGATTAAATGCACCAATCAGAAGAATAGGGTAGCTGAACGGATAAGAAACCATGACCCATATATTTGCTGTCTATAAGAGACCCACCTCAGAGCAAAGGATTCACACAGACTGAGAGCAAAGTGATGGAAAAACATTTTTCAGGCAAATGGAAATGCTGGGGTTGTGATACTTATATCTGATAAAATAGACCTGAAAGTAAAAGCCATAATAAGAGATAAGGAAGGCCACTACATAATACTAAAGGGTGCAATTCAACAAGAAGATATAACTCTGGTAAACATATATGCACCCAATGCAGGAGCACCCAAATACATAAAAAATCTCCTGGAAGATTTCAAGGGAGAGATCAACAACAATACAATCATAGTAGGAGACTTTAATATACCATAGACATCACTGGATAAATCCTCTAGACAAAAAATCAGCAAAGAAACAGCAATTATAAATGACACACTAGATCAGATGGACCTAAGAGTCATCTTCAGAGCATTTCACCCCAAAGCCATGGAATATACCTTCTTCTCAAGTACACATGGGACATTTTCAAAAATAGACCACATATTGGGTCACAAGCAAAGTTTCCCCAAATTCAAAAAGATTGTAATCATATCAAGCATTTTCTCAGACCACAATGGCATAATATTAGAAATAAACTACGGTAAAAACATTCCAAAAAATTCAAACACTTGGAAGCTGAATAGCATGCTACTAAACAATGATTGGATTATCAATGAGATCAAAGAAGAAATTAAAAACATCCTGGAGACTAATGACAATAAAAACACAACATTGCAAATCCTATGGGACACAATGAAAGCAGTCCTGAGAGGGAAGTTTATAGCTCTACAGGCCTATCTCAAAAAAACAAGAAAAAATGGTAATAAATCATCTAACTCAACAACTCAAAGAATTAGAAAGAAAGCAACAAGAAAAGCCCACAGTGAGCAGAAGGAAGGAAATAGTAAAGATCAGAGCAGAAATGAATGACATAGAGACCAAAAAACAAACAAACAAACAAACAAACAAACAAACAATACAAAAGATCAATGAAACCAATAGCTGGTTCTTCAAAAGGATAAACAAGATTGATGAACCTCTAGCCAGCCTCACCAAGAAGCAAAGAGAGAGGACCCAAATAAACAAAATCAGAAATGAAAGAGGTGAAATAACAACAGACCCCACCGAAATACAAAGGATTGTTAAAAAATACTATGAACAACTCTATTCCAACAAACTAGACAACCTGGAGGAAATGGACACATTCCTAGAAAAATATACCCTTCCAAAACTCACTCAGGAAGATTCCAAATATCTCAATAGGCTGATAACTATGGAAGAAATTTATGCAGTCATCAAAAAGCTTCCAGCAAACAAAAGCCTGGGGCCAGATGGCTTCACAGGGGAGTTTTACCAAACATTCAAGGAAGAACTAAAACCTATCCTCCTCAGACTATTCCAGAAAATTCATGAGGAAGGAACACTTCCAAGCTCCTTCTATGAAGCCAGCATCACCCTAATACCAAAACCAGATAAAGATAACACAATGAAAGAGAATTACAGGCCAATATCCCTCATGAACATAGATGCCAAAATCCTCAACAAAATTCTAGCAAATCAGATCCAGCAGTACATCAGAAAGATCATACACCATGACCAAGTAGGATTTATCCTGGGGATGAAAGGATGGTACAATATCCACAAATCAATAAACGTGATACATCACATAAACAAATTGAGAGATAAAAATCACATAGTCATATCAATTGACGCAGAAAAAGCATTTGACAAAAAACCAACACCCTTTCTTGATAAAAACTCTCAGCAAGGTGGGAATAGAAGGATCATACCTCAACATAATAAAAGCCATATATGACAAACCTACAGCCAACATCATACTAAATGGGCAAAAACTAAAACCATTTCCCCTAAAAACAGGCACAAGATAGGGATGCCCACTCTCACCACTCATTTTCAACATAGTGCTGGAAAACTAGCCATTGCAATCAGACAAGAAGAAATAAAAGGCATCCAAATTGGAAAAGAAGAAGTAAAACTGTCCTTACTCGCAGATGACATGATCCTGTATATAGAAAACCCTAAAGACTCCATTAAAAAATTACTAGACTTAATAAATGAATTCAGCAATATAGCAGGATACAAAATTAACCCAAGAAATCTATGGCATTTCTATACACCAATAATGAAAGTACAGAAAGAGAGATTAAAAAATCAATCCCATTTACCATCACACCAAAAAAATTAAGATACTTAGGAATAAAGTTAACTAAGGAGGTAAAACACCTATACGTGGAAAACTACACTACACTGAAAAAAGAGATAGAGGAAGACATAAACAGATGAAAGAACATACCGTGTTCATGGATTGGTACAATCACATCATCAAATCAATCTATAGATTCAATGCACTTCCCATTAAAATAACAATGGCATATTTCAGAGACCTAGAACAAACCTTCAAAAAATTTCATCTGGAATAAAAAAAGACCCCGAATAGCTGAAGCAATCCTGAGAAAGAAGAACAAAGTAGGGGGTATCTCAATACCAGATATCAAGCTGTATTACAAAGCCACTGTTCTTAAAATAGCCTGGTACTGGCACAAGAACAGACATATAGATCAATGGAGTAGCATAGAGAACCCAGAAATCGACCCAAACCACTATGCCCAATTAATATTTGACAAAGGAGGCATGAACATACAATGGAGTCAAGACAGTCTCTTCAACAAATGGTGTTGGGAGAATTGGACAGATACATGCAAAAAAATGAAACTAGATCACCAACTTTCACCATACACAAAAATGAACTCAGAATGGATAAAAGACTTAAACATAAGATGGGAAACCATAAAAATACTAGAGGAATCCACAGGCAGAAAATCTCAGATATATGCCGAAGGAACTTCTTCACTGATACTGCTCCTAGGGCAATGGAAACTAAAAAAAGAAAATAAACAAATGGGACTACATCAAAATAAAAAGCTTTTGCACAGCAAAGGAGACCATCAATAAAACAACAAGAAAGCCCACTGCATGGGAGAACATATTTGCCAATGATATCAACAATAAGGGTTTAATCTCCAAGATTTACAGAGAATTCATACAATTTAACAAAAAGAAGATAAACAACCCAATCAAAAAATGGGCAACTGATCTAAATAGACACTTTTTGAAAGAAGACAGAAGGAAGGCCAAGAGACATATGAAAACCTGCTCAAAGTCACTAATCATCAGAGAGATGCAAATCAAAACATCAATGCGGTACCATCTTACACCTGTCAGAAGGGCTATCATCAACAAATCAACAAACGACAAGTGTTGGCGAGGATGCGGAGAAAAAGGAACTCTTTTTGCACTGCTGGTGGGAATGCAGACTGGTGCAGCCACTGTGGAGAACAGTATGGAATTTCCTCAAAAAACTAAAAATGGAACTCCCATTTGACCCAGTGATCCCACTTCTAGGAATATATCCCAAGAAACTAGAAACACGAATCAGAAAGGATATATGCACCCCTATATTCATAGCAGCACAATTCACCATAGCTAAGATTTGGAAACAGCCTCAATGCCCATCAGCAGATGAGTGGATTAAAAAACTATGGTACATCTACACAATGGAATACTATGCTGCGGTAAAAAAGAAGGAGTTCCTACCATTTGCAACAACATGGATGGAGATGGAGAGCATTATGCTAAGTGAAATAAGCCAGGCAGAGAAAGATAAATATCACATGATCTTACTCATTTGTGGAATATAATGAACGGCATAGACTGATGAACAAGAATAGATCCAGAGACTGAGAAACGTCGGTCAGAAACTCAAACCTCAGGGAAGGAGGGGGTCGGTGGGAGTAAGGGGGAGAGATCAACCAAGGGACTTATGTGCATGCATATGAGCTTAATCAATGCATGCAGACATGAGTGGGGGTTGAGGGTAATGGGGGAATAAGGACACATATGTAAAAAAATAATAATAAAAAAATAAAAATAGAAAAGAAATTGTGAGGTAACCAGAACCCCAACAATACCTGAGAACGTCTTTCTTGCCATGTTAGCAGTCATCAGCTGTACGGTAATATTACCTGGGGAAAATGGGAAAGTATTTTGGACTTATGTTCCTGACCCTTCATGGGTAAGAGCCTTTACGTGGGCTGATCCCCCGCCTAATGTAGTCACCAATAATACCAAACACCTTGCTCATCCAGGAGGACCATGGGTGGGGCAAGGAAGTATAATTACACAGGTGTTGCCCCCCAGCTTTCCTTTTGTATGACACAAAATCAAACCACTGATCCTTTGTGTGTTAAATTAAAGAGAGGTTTCTGGCTTGCGTGGACACCAAAGGAAGGGATTATAACTACTTGCTCCTGGGAGAGGTGCAGAAAATGTAACTAAGACCTTGTCTATACAAAAAGAAATTGACAACCAGTTTGAAATGGAATTGCCATGGCCTAGAGCAAAGAATATCCTTACGTGATTTTATTCTACAATGTCATTATAATTTTTCCCAGATTTGTATTACCCCCATTACCTATAATAGTACCTCGCACCCTTGGGAATCAACAAAAAATCATCTTTTTGGTGCTTGGAGACAAAGGTAACACATCTCTTGATATTTTAGAATTACAACAGCATAATGTACAATTATTCCAAACAAACTTAAAAACCAATTCTTTGAATGTCTGGCAGCAATTTAAAAAGGACATGAAAGGATTTAATCCCTTCCACTATGTAGAGGGCCCCCTGGGAAGGCACCTGAGCATTCTATATTGGCCTCTCTTGCCCTTTTGGCCAAGAGGGGCCCTCTTCTCACAATCCAATTACCCACAGCTGTTGCCTGTGCTTTCTGTTCATCCTGAGGTTAAAGCCTCGTGTTGGCTGGTACCATGGATCTGTCTCTCGCCCAGTGGGGTGAGCTGGGCCCTCCCTGGAGAAGAAACCTGGGTTCCCCAAGATATGTGTTTAGTGCGAGGGCCAGGACAGCAGGCGAGGGGATCCCAAGGCAGGTGCTGGGCCTGGAGGCCATGGGGGCATAGGCTACCAAGGAGACAGAACTGAACATCACATCACCTTGTTTGGCCCCGGAGGATGGCTGGTTAGCCAGAGACAGGTAAGATTCCTCAGGGAAGGAACAACTTAGAGACAGGAGAGAACTTGGGAGTCAACAAAGGTGGGGCACAGACCCTCACCCCCCCCCCACCTTTGCAGGGGCCTGAACCCTCACCCCTTCTCAGGGAGGTCTCCTGCCCCCATGGCTGCTTCGCTTCCCATGCCCAGCTCAAATCGGGACCCAGGTAACAGACAGAGAATTGGCCGACAGCAGTTGCCCTCTCACTGCAACAAGACTTGTTTGAGTTGTCTTGTACCCATGGTGTGGGGAAGTGGGGTTTTGATATCTAAATCCAACATAGCACCAGGAATGCTTAGGGCCTACTCAAGAAGGCAAATAATCCTTCCCACTAATATTTACAGGGTAAAATAAGATTGTTGTTAGAGTATTAAATTTGACAGTAAAATATTAGTCAAGTTCTCAGACTAATTTAAATTGGCTAATTGAAATAAGCGAATATTCTAGAAAAATTAATGGTACTGGACAAAAAGCTGTTCCTACAGTGTTAACTAAAATTTTTATTGGTAGTTCATCTCATGGTAAAATTGCGTAACATGTAATGAACCTAAAGCAGTCATATTTTACTGCAAAAAATTAAAATTTAAAAGCTATCAAGACTACATTATAAAATTTCCAAAAGCCTTCTAATATTTAAATAAAAAGGGGGGAATAGTAGAAGAATATCATGTAAGGAAAAATATCCTGTAAGTAAATTACATCTAGAAAATTTTTACTTTAGAAAATTAACTTTCATTTGTAATGCTAACAGCAAGACACCCATGAAAAACACACATGGTGTCTAAACAAGCCAAAAAATAATCGTTTGGGCAAAAAATGAAAAAGGATCCCAAGTCAAATTTATAGAAAAGATTCCTTTATAAACTTTTGGTCAAGAATATGTTTGTATATTTTCAGAAAACACCTCCAAGACCATGTGGATTCCTGCAACAGAGAGGAATTGACAGGACTGCTCCAGCCATGAAGACAGAAAAGAAACAGTCCAGAGATGGAAGACGCTGACAACGCCTCGCCATACTAGCAGTCAGCAGCTGTGCATCACTGCAGGTTGCCCAGGACCAAACCAGAGAGCGTCGGACCTACATTACCACCATTTGTCCACCATTCAGAACTGAAATATCATTGCTGACATGTACACATAAGGAACTGTTTGACATTGAAATTGGGACTCAAAATAACTGTTGGCCCAGAAAGAAACTCACTACAGACTGATTCATTTGCCTCCCAGCATAACCATTATTGCTTGTCTCATTTTCGGTTCTTATAAGTGTATTTCTAGTATCACATGATCTCACTCATCTAGGGGAAATAATGAACAACGTAAACTGATGAACAAAAACAGACCGGAGACAGGGAAGCATTGATCAGACTGTCAAACCTCAGAGGGAAGGTAGGGGAGGGTGGGGGTAAGGAGGAGAGATCAACCAAAGGACTTGTATGCATTCATATAAGCCTAACCAGTGGTCACGGACAACAGGGGGGTGGGGGCATGCGTTGGGAGGGGTTTGGGATGGGAATGGGGGGATGAGGACAAATATATGATACCTTAATCAATAAAGAAATTAATAAAAAATAAAAAACAGTTCTACAATATTCACCTTGGCAAAAACATTAACATTTTTTGCAATCAATTAATGATCTCTTCTATCCACTTTCTAAGCATAATCTAGTTATGTTTATATAGGTAGAAATTATAACTGTAGATACTGCTTTCTTCACTGCCTTTTAAAATTAGATTTTTGTATATTTTTTCTACATCCTTGGCCATGTATCTGAAATTGGAGACCCATACTGATGTAATTAAAGTTTTGTTGGGGTGTGTTATTTATTTATTTTTTTTTGCTTTTCTTTTGAAATTAGTTTTATAATTTTATTCAATTTTATTAATGCGATTATTTGAATACACAATATTTAACCATGTTATTTTCCCTGCCATTTTTATATTATAAATATTCCATATCTTAACTTTTTTTTATATAAAAGCACACATTTATAAAGCTACATAAATGAATAAAGTCAGTGAGATCCCTGCTCATTAGACCTCACATACAAAGAGTGTGTGTCAGACATCCCTCTCACAATCCAGGACTGCTGGCTCCCAACTGCTCGCCTGCCTGCCTGCCTGATTGCCCCTAACCGCTTCTGCCTGCCAGCCTGATCACCCCCTAACCACTCCCCTGCCAGCCTGATTGATGTCTAACTGCTCCCCTGCAGGCCTGGTCGCCCCCAACTTCCCTGTTCTGCTGGCCTGGTCACCCCTAACTGCCCTCCCCTGCAGGCCTGGGTCCCTCCCAACTGCCTTTCCCTGCAGCCTGGTTGCCCCCAACTTCCCTCCTCTGCCGGCTTGGTCACCCCTAACTGCCCTCCCCTGCAGGCTTGATTGCCCCCAACTGCCCTCCCATGCAGGCCTGGTCCCTCCCAACTGCCCCCCTCCCCACTGGCCTGATCACCCACAACTGCCCTCCCTTGCAGGCCTGGTCCCTTCCAACTGCCCTCCCCTTATGGCCATCTTGTGGTGGCCATCCCCCATGTGGATGCAGGATCTTTGACCACATGGGGGCAGCCATCTTGTGTGTTGGAGTGATGGTCAATCTGCATATTACTCTTTTATTAGATGGGATAGAGGCCTGGTGCACAGGTGGAGGCCAGCTGGTTTGCCCTGAAGGGTGTCCTGGATTGGGGTGGGGGTTCCCTTGGGGTGTGGGGCGGCCTGGGCAAGGGGCCTGTGGTGGTTTGCAGGCCAGCCATGCCCCTCAGTGACTCCAGCGGAGGCCCTGGTATCTGGGGTTTATTTATCTTCTACAATTAAAACTTTGTAGCCTGGAGTGGAGCCAAGCCTTCTGCTTGCTCCATGGTGGCAGCCATTTCTGTTGGAATTTATTTATCTTCTATAATTGAAACTTTGTAGCCTTAAGCGGAGGCCTGGGCCAGCCAGGGTGTGCGGAAAGCTTGGCTTCCTCCATCGCAGGGGAAACCCAAGCCTCCCTCTTGCTCTCTCTGTGGCTGCAGCCATCTTGGTTGGGTTAATTTGCATACTCACTCCTGATTGGCTGGTGGGCATTGCTGGTGGGCATGGCTTGTGGGTGTAGCGGAGTGGTGGTTAATTTGCATATTACTCTTTTATTAGAAAGGATGTTCAGGGATGATTTGTAGGTTGACAAGGAACAGAACCAGGACTAGTGTCCACCCATCAGTTGTGTCACAAAAGAGATCAAAAACTCAAAGCCAAAAATAACAAAGGAAAGATGCTATTAAGCCATGTAAACACCAGAGTGATCTAATATATGTGGCATAGGTGCAGGAATCACAATTAGAACAGAGGCTGGGGAGGACGCTGTGATGAGGCCAGTGGAGCAGGGAAGGTCCAGTTGGTATGTGGTCTCTTGAGTCCCAGGTAACTTCAGCACCCATGCTGGGCCCCTCTTCTCTCTGCACCTGGCCCTCTGCTGGGCTCTTCACTCTTATTACTTTTCCTTCAATAGCAGGAAATGGCTGTTTAAGCAGTTCTTGCATTTCTTGTATTGAATTCCAGATCTGTTTTACTGTGTCTCAAAATAAGACATGCCTTTTACATTGTTATCCAGCATTTTTGCACACACGCAAACACACACACACACACACACACACACACACACACACGCACGAGAGAACAAAGGGAGCCATGAAATGATTATATAAGTACCCTCACTGTGTATGACACACTCTAATACTTTCTTTTGTGCCTCCTTCATTACATTCTATTTCATTCTTACAACTGTAATCTGACACCCTAATGGGTCCTGATCTCAGAATATGGAGAACTTCCTCAAGCATGTCCTCCACACCTAACTTCATAGAATCCTGTTATAGAATACATGTTTATTCAGACACACTAAACTAAATCGAAGAGGAGAAACAAGTTGTATAACATGCTTTATGCCTCAGGTACTCACAGCATAGCAAGAAACAAAGACATGGGTGCCCTAACACTTAGATTAAGAGCATGAGAAAGTGACCTTTTCCTGTGCTAATGTTAGAAAAAGAAAAGGTTCATGAAGGAGAGGATCCATTCTCTCTGAAAGAGGAGTTGAACTTTGGAGGATGGAGTGGGGTGAAATATTTGTAAAGACCAGTGGGATGACCCCAAGCAGAGAAAAGCAAGCCCATAAAGGCTCTAAGCCCTGAGGCTGTGGTGTCAGGTGAAGCTGGAGTCAAGTAAAATGTTTAGGAGACCAGTGTGAGGGAGGCCAGGGCTCTGTGAGGGTGGAGCTGGCTGAAAGTTCACAGACACTTGAGCCACATGTTTGAAGCTATGGAATTTGGCTTCTATCTCCAGTGAGGTATCACTAGGGGAAGAATTTGATCAGAGAGTTCAATGATCAGCTTTAAAATTCACACTGAGCCAATGTGAATATTTGGCTAAACAGGTGCCCGCCTGTTAGATGGCAGAGATGACAGGGAACTGAAATATGTCTGTGGAATTGGACACCAAGAAGTTGGGAAGCAATAAATACATTTCAGAGGTAGAAGAAAATAATTAGCCTCATCCCATCATAGTGGTAACCATTCATTTACCAACAAGAAGGAAGTACACCAAGCTCTCTACACACAGTATATTGATTATCTGTTCACCATCATAAGCTGAAGGATACTATAATCCTCATCATCAGGTGAGGACATTAACAATTATTAAGCTGTAGCCCTAACCAGTTTGGCTCAGTGGATAGAGCATGGACCTGGGACTGAAGGATCAAGGACACATTTCTGGGGTGCGGGCTCGATCCCCAATAAGGGGTATGCAGAAGGCAGCCGATCAATGATCTTCTCTCATCATTGATGTTCTTATCTCTCTCTCCTTCTCCCTTCCTCTCTGAAATCAATGAAAATACATATTTTAGAAAAAGACAAAGAGAGAATCTTAAAAGCATTAAGAGAAAAGCAGTTAGTTACCTACCAGGGAGCACCCATAGGACTCTCAGCTGATTTTTCAACAGAAACGTTGCAGGCCAGTAGGGAGTGGTAAGAAATATTTAGTGATGAATATCAAGGACCTACAACCAAGAATACTCTACCCAGCCAAGCCACCATTTAGAATTGAAGGTCAAATAAAGAGCTTCACATACAAGAAAAAGCTAAAGGAGTTCATCACCACCAAAACAGTATTACAGGAAATGTTGATGGGTATTCTAAAGAAGAAGAAAAAGAGAAGGAAGGGAAAGAAGAATGAGGAAGAGAGGGAGGGAGGAGGATGAAGAGGAGGGGGAGGAAGAAAAGGAGGAGAAGAAAAAGATAGAAAATTTGAAGAATAGAATGGCAATAAAAACATATCTATCAGTACTTGAAACTAAAAATCAAGGTAAATGAACAAGGAATCTAATGAACAAAATAAACTGATGAATAAAATAGAACCAGAGGCACGGAAACATGGAATAGACTGAGGAATATCAGAGGGAAGGGGGAGAATACAGAAGAGATTAACCAAAGAACTTATATGCATATATGCATTACCTATGGACACAGACAATAGGATGGTGAAGGCCTGCGGTTGAGTGGGAACTGGATAAAGGGGGTAATGGAGTTAAAAAGGGAGGACATCTTTAATACTCTCAATAATAAAGATTTTAAAACAAATGAAGGAACAACAACAACAACAACAACAACAACAACAACAACAAAACACCTCTGTAGTCCATGGCCACTTTGGGGAAAAGGTCTGAAGAGGACAGAGATTCCTAATCAGAGATGTCATGGGTTGGGGTGTGTGTCTTAAAGGGGGATGATATGTTTAAAAAATAGAAATTGATCGCTTTACTGCAAAATATAATTGTAGCATTTCAATTGTGTTAGTAATAGCCAATTGTTTAAAAAATTATTGTGCTATTTTTTCTTTCCTACAAGTCACCTACACCACATGGGATGAGGCAATGATACCCTAATTTCAGAAATTCTTCTTCTGGGATTTTCAGAGGAACCAGCACTGCAGCCCCTCATATTTGGGCTTTTCATCTCCATATACCTGACTACTGTGTTGGGAAACCTGCTCATCATCCTGGCCGTCAGCTCAGACTCCCACCTCCATATATCCATGTACTTCTTCCTCTCCAACCTGTCCTTGGTAGACATCTGTATCACCTCCACCACCATCCCAAAGATGCTGGTGAACATCCTGACACAGAGCAGAGTCATCACCTGTAAATGTTGCATCACCCAGATGTATTTTTTCATACTATTTGCAGGGTTGGATGACATCCTCTTGACGAGGATGGCCTATGACCGCTTTGTAGCCATCCACCACCTCCTGCACTACATGGTCATCATGAACCCCCGGCTCTGTGGACTGCTGGTTCTGGTGTCCTGGATCATGAGTGCCCTGAATTCCCTATTACAAAGCATAATGTTATTGCAGCTGTCCTTTATACAGACTTTGAAATCGCCCACTGTTTTTGTGAAATCCAACAGGTTTTCCAACTTGCCTGTTCTAACACCTTTCTTAATAACATGGTGATTTATTTTGCAGCTATGCTACTAGGTGCTGGTCCCCTCGTTGGTATCATTTACTCTTACTCTAAAATAATGTCCTCCATTTGTGGAATCCCATCAGCGCAGGGGAAGAATAAGGCATTTTCCACCTGTGCATCTCACCTCTCAGTTGTCTCCTTATTTTATGGTACAGTCCTAGGAGTGTATCTCAGCTCTGCTGCTACCCACAGCTCACATTCAAATGCAGCAGCCTCAGTGATGTATGCTGTGGTCACACCCATGCTGAACCCCTTCATCTACAGTCTGAGAAACAAAGACATAAAGAGGGCCCTGAGAAGATTCTATAGGATGGCAGGTACAAAAGGGACAATCATCCTGAGGTAGAAAAAAATGCTCCAAGAAACCAGAAATTGAGATTCTTTCATCAGATTGTAGTTTTCAGATTTGTTCCTTGTATTCTGTCTGTGAATTTCCTTTGTTTGTTTCAACTCTTCTATACAATTTAAGTAACCATTTTATTAAGCTTTCTGCTTTGTCTGTTATATAGACAGTTATTCCCTTTGTCTATTTTTTTTTATCTTCACAAAGTTTTTTCCAAACTTGATCAGAAATATTTGTAAGTTTACATTTAATTCACTGGCAACATTGATGTCTTAACAATAATTTCTTCTCAAATGACTTATATCATTGTATGTAATTCGTTCTGTGTTCACCATGTGTACCTCATTCTTTGTACATCGGTACCTTAACTGATCTTCCTGATTTGCCAGGGGTCCTCAAACTACGGCCCGCGGGCCACATGCAGCCCGCCGAGGACATTTATCCGGCCCGCCGGGTGCCGCTGCCTGTCCTGCTTAGCAGCCGACTTGTCCCGGGCCCGCAGTGCGCATAGGAATTTGTTCGTAGTTTTTTTTAAAAACTATAGTCCAGCCCTCCAACGGTCTGAGGGACAGTGAACAGGCCCCCGTTTAAAAAGTTTGAGGATCCCTGCTAGACTTTATGATTGTTCCCTATAAGTCTCAGTCTATCGATAGTGATGCAATAGGCTAGGAATGCCTAGGCACTGGCCTGGGTCCTACAACTTGTTCCTCAGATCAGAGTCAATGTTGTGACTAGATCAGGGGTGGGCAAACTTTTTGACTCGAGCGCCACAATGGGTTCTTAAACTGGACCAGAGGGCCGGAACAAAAGCATGGATGGAGTGTTTGTGTGAACTAATATAAATTCAAAGTAAACATCATTACATAAAAGGGTACGGTCTTTTTTTTATTTTACTTCAATAGTTTTATTCATTTCAAACATTTTAACAAGAAGAATGTAAACACTAATTATTATAATTTGAAACTTCAAAAAATGGAGGAAACATAGCACAATAATATACCTTATATTGAAGATGGCGAAGGCAAAATAAAATTGCCTAACAAAGGAAAGGTACAAAAGCCTTTCAAATTAAACTTAAATATAATAAAATAATTTAAAACTAAAACAAATAGAAAAGAACAAAATGTGTAAACAGTAAATTAAACATTTTCTTTAGTGCAACTTCCAAATTATGCCCGTGGCGTAGATATAGATGGCAATGTAGATTGGGTTGAAAGGTTTTTGGTCTTTAAAACATCAACTTCAGTGGGAACAGTGTTGTTGGTCTCCTTTTTAGCTAATGCTTTGATACTGTGCTCTCCAGGGGCGTGTCTCCCTACATCACTATGATAACGTGTCTACGCATTCCCAGGGTGATGTTGGGGAACGTGTCCTCGGGCATTACAAGGAGCCTCTGGAAGATTGAGAGGTTGTTCCTTCTACTGAATGGGCGGATATAAATCCGCCCACTCAGAAGAAGGAGCTGCGGCTGTGTTTCCTGACGTTGCCATGTTAACACTGCTGCTGGTGAAGGAGCGGAGGGGAGAGCAAGAGAACCCTCCGCTCTTTTGGCTCCATGGGCAGGATAGAACAGCCGAATGGGCCGGATCCGGCCCGCGGGCCATAGTTTGCCCATGGCTGGACTAGATGGATCCTTATGGTCCTTATGATTTCAACAACCATCATGGAGCTATGAACATGTAAGTTTTATTACTCACAGGTCCAGCATGCCCAAATACCACATTGGAGAGTTGAAAATAGGACAGGGGAAGAAAAAGCAGACTCACCCCTGTGGTCCGTTATCTAGGTTACTCAGGGTTTTCTACAAGGGGAATTTCATAATATGTTAATCTTGTGTAAAAATCACAAAAATTCTGTGTTTAATTCCAAATAATATTTGCTTCCCAGATATATTCATTGTTTAATGTGAACTTCCCTTCCTTCCTTTGCTTGTATTGAAATTGCTTCTCATTAAAAATAAAATTGCATATATTTCAAGTTCCAAATCAAATTAAAAATAAAAGGAGAACTTCGTGGGTGGGGGCAGCATGAGTGTTTATGTAGTGGCACTGTCATACATCTGGCAATATGATTATCTAAGATGGATGTCCTTGAAAAACAGCTTAGTCAGGTACTTGTGCTACAAAAATGCTCCTGTATTTCATACATAATTTCCAGGTTTTATTGTCTTATTTAGCTGAGGGTCCAATTGTGGCAATTATAATAAGGACCATACATGTCCATCTAGTCACATAGGGATTGGTCTCAGAAAAACATAGTAAGACCCAAGCCAGTGCCCAGGCTTTCCTACCCTATTGCATCACTATCAATAGACTGAGACTTATAAGGAATAATCATGAACTACCATAGTTACTGGCAAAACGTGATTACCAAATATCTATCTCCCAGTGGAATCTACTTGGAAGCATACATGAGAGGCTCAGAGACAGAAAGAGACAGCGAGGTACCGTTTATATGACATTCTGAGCTGAAGATGAGGTAAAGCACCTGGAGCTACAGAAGGGAGGAAGGACACTGTAGGACAGTAAGAAGAAAAGATGCTCAGTAATTAGAAATTTGTCCTGCCCTAGATATAGGTCACAAAATGTTATCTCTGATGATAACTCTTACTATTGGCAAGACTCAAAATTTAAATTCTTTAAGGGAGAGGTAAAAGTTCCTATCTGGCAACTAAAGGGGAGCTCAGAGGCAATGTACAAAATAGAAGGTTTTTATAGGATAAAGGGAGGGGAAAGGAGTTATTAAAAACAGAAAAAAAGGATTATTTGGGGGCCATGACATCTTTTATTTGGGGAAAGAGTAGAGGAAGGATTTCTATCATACAGATTCCCTCTTCTTTCTGAGGGGGATGTGGAGGACCCATGTGACAGGTTACCTTACTGGTGCTTGACCAGAAACCAACGATGCTTGATTAAAATTAAGTTTCTTGGAGAGGTGGAAACTTCCATTAAATCCAGTATGAAATCTAGATTTAGCATCATGGGTTTGTCACTGGAGTGATGTCATTTTGGGCCTGTGGTTTTCTCTTTAACAATAGTATGGACATTAACAATATTAAACACAGAATATCCATAAATACAGAATATCTCTCCATTTATTTGTGCCTTTTTAAATATTTTTAGCAATGTTTTATACTTTATTTCTAGGTATTTAATTCTTTTTGATGCAATTAGAAATTGAATTGTTCTTTTAATATCTCTTCTAACTGTTCATATAGATGCAAAGAATTATTATACATTCATTTTGTATCATTGTTGAACCTGTTTATTGGTTCTAAGAAATTTTTTAAATAATTCATTGGGAGTATAATAATATAAAATAAACTGAACATAGTTAACAGCAATATTTCTGAGTTAAAGGAGTTATGCAAAAATTAAGAGTACATACTGCACAGGTTCATATACATAACTCAAAAACATAAAAGCTATAATATGTTTGTTATATAATTGTAAAAAATGTAATTAGCCCGATCCTCTGTTTCCTTATTTCTGCTGGTGATGTGGAATAATAAACCTAATGCCAGTAGATATTGGTAGAAATAAATAAAATGTTTTTTAAACTTAGAGTATGTCTAATAACTCTTCCATAGGTAGGAATTGTATGTACATATACATGTATGTACATTGTATGTGATTTTCTTTCAAATAAACACAACACACAAAGACATAACACAGACACACTAATATTCTCACCTTTAATGTTGAAAGAAAATTTTAAAGAAACTTGGTGACAATAGAAATTACAGAATGAAAGATTAAATTAATATGAAACTAAAATAATTTAGAAATTTAGATACGACGAAGTAACGTAGAAGGTTGACCTTAATTTTAGTAACGAATTACATTTCCTACATTAACACACAAAGACCTCAAAGTCAGAACCACATTTACTTCTGTAACTCAAGAGTTTGTCCACCAGGCACCAGATGAGTCACACATAGTGAACATGAGATTTGTAGTGGAGAGATTAGATTCACCTTATTGGTAACACCGTGCAAGGAGAATGGGAAAGCTAGTGCTCAAAACTTGAACTCCTGGTTCCTTTACTGGCAGTTGGTTTTAAAGGGTGAAATTGGGGTTTGGGGTCTTCAATGGGTGATCAGCTCATGTGATCAGCTCATTGTAACATCAACTCCAACTTCTGATTGGTTGGAGTTGATGTTACAATGATATACCTTAGGAATTGTGATCATCAGTCATCCAATGTCAGCTAGTCTGGGGTTTATGAGACTGTGGTCCATGAGAGTCACTGGTTTTCTACCTGGTGGAACATTTTAGTTCTTATAAAACCAACTCAAGGTATATGTCACTATGTTATCACAGATTCCAGAGGGGGGACTAGTGCCACAAGACCCTGACTGATGTCTGAAAAAGTCACTTTGGTGAATATAAGGAAAAGGTACTCAGGTCTGTTTCCTTGCAAATGAGACATTGTGGGTAGGATCTTTGGTTGAGAAGGGATTCTGGCTTGGTTTCAATTTTATGAAATTGGGAATTCACAAGATCTGCTAATGGAGCAGAATCACCAAACTGACTTTAGATTTTTTTTCTTCCACTTAATGTGAAATTTCAACACAAATGCCTTTACCAAGGAAGCTAATAGACTAGATTAACAATGATGGGGATTGATTGCATCAATGACCCCTGTCAATGGACTCCTTGTATTCTCTCACTTTGCAATATGACCTTCACCCCTATAACAGATTGAGTTTGTTTGCCCACCACTTGAATCTTATGGGTTTCTTTGACCAGAATAATGTGGTAGAAGTGATGTTGGGCTAATTCTGAGCCTTGCACACATCTGTCTCTTGGAATACAGCCATGGCTGTGTAAACAAGCCCAGACCATCTGGAATAAGCCTCCAGCTCCAGTGTGCCTGCTGAAGCCACTAGACAAGCCTATCACCAGTCAATGCAAAACTGTGTGAGAGACTCATCCAATGTCAGCTGAGCCACTGCCCTGACCAGAAGCATAACAGAGACCAGATCTGCCCAGTTACCCCTATTTACACACTTTAAGTTGTGGAGTAGTGAGACAATTTGATACATGAAAATCACTAACTGGCACAATAACTTTATTAATTAAAATTGAGAAAATTTAGGAAGCAGAAGGTTAAGCAAATTGCCCAAGGTCACAAAGCTAGTAAGTGCTGAAACTGGGGCACGAACACAGGCTACTAGCTCCAGAGTCTGCTCAACTAATCAGTATTCGTTCGTCTGCTGCTGCTATAGCAGTGCATGAAAAAGTGTTCTTATTTCTAAGATATCATTCCACCAATTATGCAAGCACATTCAGAGGCAGATCCAAACCTGGGGCAACTGATTAGCCCCTACTATGGCCACCTTGACCAGTTATGAGACCAGCAAGATCTCAACCTAGCTGGATGTGAGGCACTTTATATGTATCAGTCAGTAGCATTTAGAAATAGAATTCCACTGTCTTAACTCCTGAGGGCTGAAGAGTCATTTTGTCACAAAAATAAAACAAACCTAAAATTTGAAACCACATAAGACCCTGATTAACCAAAGCAATCTGAGAAAGCATAACAAAGCTGGAGGCAACCCATTCCTTCATTTCAAACTATATTATAAAGCTACTAGAGGCCTGGTGCGTGAAGATTTATGCAAGAATGGGCCTTCTTTCCCCTGGCTGCCAGCACTGCCTTTGCTCTGGTGTGAGCCACCTTTTCACTCAGGCCCTGAGCCGCCTTTACACCTTAGCACACTTCCCAGAGGCCCAGAGTGGCTGGGGCGGTGCAGAACACCTGTGTCATCACCATGGTGACAATGCAAGCATCCCCCCTAGCCCTGCCCTCCCAGCCACTCAGCACCTGTGTATGCAAATTAACCCAGCATCTTTGTTGGGTTAATTTTCGTATGCACTCCTGATTGGCTGCTGGTCGTTGTGAAAGTATGGTCAATTTGCATCTTACTCTTTTATTAGTGTAGATCAGGGGTCCTCAAACTTTTTAAACAGAGGGCCAGTTCACTGTCCTTCAGACCGCTGGAGGGCCAGACTATAGTTTTAAAAAAAAAACTCTGAGGAGAAACCAAGATGGCGGCATAGGTAAGCACCTAAACTGCTGCCTCGCACAACAATTTCAAAACTACAACTAAAAGACAGAACGGACACCATCCAGAACCACAGGAAAGCTGGCTGAGTGAAAATTCTACAACTAGAAGGAAAGAGAAAAGCTCACAGAGAATTGGAGGTACGGCAAAGGGTCTTTGTGCACGCAGAGAGGAAGGGTGGCTGAGAGCCTGGCTGACTTTCTCTGGTGGAAGGGGGAAGGAAGCCCCCGACCGCACTGAACCCCAGTTCTGACTGCACTGAACCCCAGTTCCGGGCGAGCCCCTGGGGACCCATGCTCTTGTGAGGGGAATCTGGACTCTCGGGCGGAGACTCGGGAGCCGGGGAAGGCGGAGGACTGAAAGCATGCGCGTGCCAGTGCGCACAAAGGCTGCGGAGGTTGCCACAGGCTTTCCCTAGTGGAAGGGAGTCTGAGGTTCCTGACTGCACTGGGCCCCAGTTCTGACTGCACTGAACCCCAGTTCCAGGCGAGCCCCTGGGGACCCACGCTCTTGTGGGGGGAGTCTGGACTCTCCAGCGGACACTCGGGAGCCGGGGAAGGCGGAGGACTGAAAGCGTGCACGTGCGTGCAAGGGTAAGGCTGACAGGAAGCCAAGACTGAGACTCTACCCCATACAAGCTGAGCACAGAGGCTATTGCAATTTGGCAAGTCTAATCCTATAAGGCTGTCTCCAGCACCAAACTTCTCCCAGCATAGACACAGCTGATCCTTACAGCCAACTGGCCTGGAGGTCAATTCTTCTCAGTGATACCAACAACAATCAAGACTTAATTACAATAAGGCTGTACACACAGTCCACAAAGGGGTGCACCAAGAGTGTCCACCTCAGGTTAACTGGGGAGGCAGACCCACTGGGCCATATTGGAAACCTAGCACACAAATCTACCTTACCAACTCAGGGAAGCAGTGAAAATGCGGCGTCAAAGAATCAGATCACAAACGAAAGAAATGGAGGAAAACAAATGACTGGATATAGAATTCAAAACCACGGTTATAAGGCTTTTTAAGAATATCCTAGAAAAGGCTGATAATTATAATGAGACCCTCAAAGATATGAAAAAGGACCAACTAGAAATTAAACATACACTGACTGAAATAAAAAATATTATACAGAGATCCAAAAACAGACAAGAAGAACACAAAAATCAAGTCAAAGAATTGAAATACAAAGAAGCAAAAAACACTCAACCAAAAAAGCAAAAAGCAAAAAAAAAAAAATTCAAAAAGTTGAAGATAGTGTAAGAAGACTCTGGGACAACTTCAAGCGTACCAACATCAGAATTATGGGGGTGCCAGAAGAAGAGAGAGAGCAAGATACTGAAAACCTATTTGAAGAAATAATGACTGAAAACTTCCCCCACCTGGTGAAAGAAATAGACTTACAAGTCCAGGAAGCGCACAGAACCCCAAACAAAAGGAATCCAAAGAGGACCACACCAAGACACATCATAATTAAAATACCAAGAGCAAAAGACAAAGAGAGAATATTAAAAGCAGCAAGAGAAAAACAGTTAATTACCTACAAGGGAGCACCCATACGACTGTCAGCTGATTTCTCAACAGAAACTATGCAGGCCAGACGGGAGTGGCAAGAAATTTTCAATGTGATGAATAGCAAGAACCTACAACCAAGATTACTCTACCCAGCAAAGCTATCATTCAGAATTGAAGGGCAGATAAAGAGCTTCACAGATAAGAAAAAGCTGAAGGAGTCCATCACCACCAAACCAGTATTATATGAAATGCTGAAAGGTATTCTTAAAGAAGAGGAAGAAGAAAAAAGTAAAGAGAAAAATTATGAACAACAAATACATATCTATTAACAAGTGAACCTAAAAATCAAGTGAATTAAAAACCTGAGGAACAGAATAATCTGGTGAATATAATAGAATCAGGGGCATAGAAAGGGAGTGGACTGATAATTCTCAGGGGGAAAGGGGTATGGGGGCGGTTCATGAAGTGACTGGACAAAAATCATACACCTATGGATGAGGACAGTGGGGGGGAGGTAAGGGCAGAAGATGGGGTGGGAACTGGGTGGAGGGGAGCTATGGGGGGAAAAAGGAGAAATAATTGTAATAATCTGAATAAAGATTTATTTAAAAAAAAAAACTATGAACAAATTCCTATGCGCACTGCGGGTCAGGGATGAGTCGGCTGCTAAGCAGGACAGGCAGCGGCACCCGGCAGGCCAGATAAATGTCCTCGGCAGGCTGCATGTGGCCCACGGGCCGTAGTTTGAGGACGCCTGTAGATAGTAATGAAAGCAATATAGTACTGGTATAAAAACAGACACATAGATCAACTGAAAAGATTAGAGGGCCAAGAAATAAACCCACACACATATGGTCCTTAATTTAGGAGAAAGGAACCAAGAATGTTAAATGAGGAAAGGACAGTATCTCCAATAAACTGTGCTGGGGAAACGGGTCAACCACAGGCAAAAGAATGAAACTGGGTCATTATTGTAAGGGTTCAGAATGAGTCACGCCAAGACATGTACTTGGATCATTTTTGAGCTGAAGGCAACTGAGACCTTGAGAGTCCAAGGGAAACTTTTACTTCTCCCTTAAAGAATTTAAGTTTTGGGTCTTTCTTATAATAAGAGTTATCATCAGAGAAAACATTTATGACCTATACCAGTATATAGGGCAGAGCAAATTTCTAATTACTGAACATCTGCTCTTCTCATTGTCCTGCAATGTCCTTCCTTCCTTCTGAAGCCTCAGGAGCTTTACCTCATCTTTAGCTCAGAATGTCACATATACACTACCTCACTGCTCTTCCTGTCTCTGAACCTCTCACGGATGTTCCCACGTAGGTTCCACTGGGAGAGAGATATTTGATAATCCATTTTTGCCAGTAACTGTGGTAGCTTTTCAGGATTCTCAGTTAATTACAACACTGAAACCTGGAAATTAGGTATAAAGTACAGTAGCGTGTTTGACTAAGCTTTTGTTTCAAATACATCCATCACAAATAATCATATTGCCAGATGCATGACACAGCTACTATGTAAGCAATCATATTGCCCTCACCCATGAAGTTCCCCTTTTATTTTAAATTTAATGATTTTGTTTTGGAATAATTAATATATGGAATTTTATTCTTAATTAGAAACATTTTCAAAACAAGCAAAGGGAGGAACTTCACATTAGACAATATATATATCTAGGAAGCAAAGTTCATTTGAAATTACACACAGGAACAGACATAGAATTTGTGTGATATTTACACAAGATTTAACATGTTATAAATTCCCCTTTTGAAAACCCTGAGTAACCTGACAACTGGCCACATGAATGACCCTGCTTTTCTTTCCACTGCCTCAATTCCTGCTCTTAGGTTTCAAATAAAAATCAAACCCAAAATATATAAAGTACTCATACAACTCAACAAAAGGAAGACAAACAGCCCAATCAGAAAATGGGTGGAAGACCTAAATAGATACTTCTCCCAAGAAGGACGCACAAACGGTCAAGAGTCATATGAAAAAATCCTCAATGTCATTAATCATCAGAGAGATGCAAATTAAACCACAATGAGGTGCCTCCTCACACCTGCCATAATGGTTACTAACAATAAATCAACTAACAGCAAGTCCTTGTAAGGATGTGGAGAAAAGGGAACCCTAGTACACTGCTGGTGGGAATACAGACTGGTGCAGCCACAGTGGAAAACAGTGTGGAGTTTCCTCAAAAAAAAAAAAAAAAAATGGAACTGCCATTTGACGCAGTGATCCCACTTCTAGGAATATAACCTAAGAAGCCTGCAACACTAATAAGAAAGAATAAGTACCTCTATGTTCATAGCAGTGTTATTTACAATAGCTAAGATCTGGCGACAGCCCACGTGCCCATCCATTGAAGAATGGATAAAAACAACAACAATGGTGCATTTATACAATGGAATACTATGCAGTTGGAAAAAGAAGGATCTCTTACCTTTGAAATAGCATGGAGGTGCCTGGAGAGTATTATGCTAAATGAAATAAGTCAGTCAGAGAAATTTTTGAACAAAATAAAGTGCCAAACAAAATAGATCCAGAGACATGGAAGAATGCAGCAGACTGTGGATCTTCAGAGGGAAGGGAAGGGGAGGCGGAAATTCACCAAAGAACTTATATGGATATATGAATAACCCATGGACACAGATAATAGAGGGGCAAGGCACAGGATGGGAAGTTTTGGGAGAGGAGGGAGTGGGGTCAATGGAGGGAAAAAAGGACATCTGTAACACTTTCAATAATAAAGATACATTTAAAAAAATCAAACCCACAAAACCATAGCCATCCTGCCTTTGGTCCCCAGTAGAGGCAGAGTCCTTCAGCCCAAGCCCATTTCTCTCTCTCTCTTTCACACACATACACACATGCATACACACAGCTTCCTGTGTGGCTTTTGGGCATACAGGACCTGTGAGTAATAAACCTTAAGTTTTCATAGTTCCATGATGGTTATTGTAATTATAGTAAGGACCACAAGAGTCCATCCACGCAGGACATTGACTCTGGTCTGAGGAACAACTAGTAGGAACCAGGCCAGTACCCAGGCATTCCTATCCTATTGCATCACTATTAATAGACTGAGACTTATAGGGAACAATGATAAAATCTATAATATCAGGAAGAGCAGTTAAGGTACCAATGTACAGAGAATGAGGGACACGTGGTGAAAACTGAGGTTTAAGATTTTATGGAATGAAATTATACAATGGATTAGGTAGCCAAGTGCAGTTTTTCTACATGAGTAATACCACTTATTACTCTTCTACCTACAAAACAGAACAAATTACTTACAATGATATATGTCATTTGAGAAGAAATTTTTCTTAAGACATCAATGTTTCTAGTGAAGTAAATGAAAACTTCTCACTATTTCTGACCAAGATTGGAAAATACTTTGGGAAGGTTAAAAAAAGACAAAGGGAAAACTGTCTATATAACAAAGCAGGAAGATTAATAAAATGGTTACTTAAATTGTATAGAGAAGTTGAAACAAACAAAGGAAATTCAAGGACAGAATAAAAGGAACAAATCTGGCCCGGCCTATGTTTCTCAGTGGCTGAGCATCAACCTATGAACCAGGAGGTCACCATAGGATTTCTGGTCAGGACACATGCCCAGGTAGTGGGTTCCATTCTGAGGAGGGGATATGCAGGTGGCAGCTGATTAATACTGTACTTTCATCATTGATGTTTCTATCTCTCTCTCCCTCTCCCTTCCTCTCTGAAATCAATAAAAATATATTTTAAAAAACCATAAGGAACAAGTCTAAAAAACACAATGTGATTAAAGAATCACAATTTCTGGTTTTTAGTTCTGTAGCCCCAAAACTATGGGCACTTTTTACCTTGAGATGATTGTGCCCTTTGTACCTGCCATCCCATAGAATCCTTTCAGAGCCCTCTTTATGTCCTTGTTCCTGAGACTGTAGATGAAGGGGTTCAGCATGGGTGTGACCACGGTGTACATCACTGAGGCTGCTGCACTTGAATGTGAGCTTTGGGCAGCAGCAGAGCTGAGATACACTCCTATGCTTGTTCCATAAAATAAGGAGACAACTGAGAGGTGAGATGCACAGGTAGAAAATGCCTTATACTTCCCTTCAGACGATGAGATTGCACGTATGGAGGACACTATCTTAGAGTAAGAGTAAATGATGCCAGTGAGGGGACCACCACCCAGTAGCACAGCTACAAAATACATCACCATGTTATTAAGAAAGGTGTCAGAACAGGCAAGTTGGACCACCTCTTTGAGTTCACAAAAATAGTGCGGGATTTCCAAGTTTGTACAGAAGGACAAAGGCAACACAATTAAACTTTGTACCAAGGAATTCAGGGCACCCATGATCCAGGACACCAGAACTAGCAGTCCACATACCCGGGAGTTCATGATGACCATATAGTGCAGGGGGTGACAGATGGCCACATATCTGTCATAGGCCATTACAGCTAGAAGGAAGTCATCCAGTCCTGCAAAGCATATGAAAAAATACATCTGTGTGATGCAGGCTTCATAGGTGATGACTCTGCTCTGTGTCTGGATGTTCCACAGCATCTTTGGGATGGTGGTCGAAGTGAAACAGATGTCTACCAAGGACAGGTTGGAGAGGAAGAAGTACATGGGTGTGTGGAGGTGGGAGTCTGAGCTGACGGCCAGGATGATGAGCAGGTTTCCCAACACAGTGATCAGGTACATGGGGAGGAAAAGCCCAAATATGAGGGGCTGCAGTGCTGGTTCCTCTGAAAATCCCAGAAGAAGAAATTCTGAAATCAGAGTATCATTCCCAGGTCCCATGGGGTGGAGGCGACTAGTAGGAAAGAAAAAATAGCATGATTCGTTTTTAAATAATGGCCATTACAAGCACAGTTTAAATGCTACAATTATATTTTGTAATAAAGCAACAATAGTTATTTTTTGTACATATCATCCTCATGACATCTCTGATTAGGAATTCCTGTCTTCCTCAATCTTTGTTTCCAAGGTGCTCATGGATTACACTGTTTTCATGAGAAATGCTTTCATGCACTTGAGGAATATTTATTGACATTTCCCGTCTGTAGGGAAAGTGTACAGGATGCTCAGAAACAAAATTCTTAGAATAATGATAGTTAAAGAACACATACAATATAATGTACAGTATATGTCATATACCAAGTTAGATGGTGTCATGTGGATAAAAAAAGAAAGCAGGTATAAAAGAGAGTAGATGGGTGTTATTTTATACTGGGAGTTCAGGAAGCCCTGCAAACAAGGTGACAATGGAACAGAGACCTCAAGGAAGACAGAGAGGGTGACATGAGGTATTTGGGGTGGTGGTTAAGTAGGAAAAGAGGTAGTGCAAAAGCCCTGAGATGACACTTGATATAGGTGTTAAAGACTCAAAAAGGACACAGAATGGTGAAATAGAATAGAGTCAAGGAGGCACAAAAGAAAATATTAGAGTGCATCATACATAGTGAGGGTATGTGGTTCCCTTTGTTCAGGTGTGTGTGTGTGTGTGTGTGTGTGTGTGTGTGTGTGTGTGTGTGTTTCTGTGTTTGTGTGCAAAAGTTGCTATCACAATGTAAAAGGCATGTCTTGTTTAGGGACACAGTAAAAATAATCTGGAATTCAATGCAATAAATGCACGAACAGTGTAAAAGGCCAGTTCCTGCTAATGATGGAAAAATAATAGGAGTGCAGAGCCCACCAGAGAGCCAGGTGCACTGGTTCTGGCACTTGATCCATGGCACCTGGTCGTCCGTGAGCATTCTCTGAGATCTCCTTCTACTCACTCTTGTGCTGATAGAGAAAGACCCACAGAATGTAAGAAGAGTTCCCAGGTCCATCAGGCACTAGCTGGATAAGAGTGAATTAGAACTCACAGCTCCCTGACTCTAAGTCAGTGCTTTTCTACTCTGCAAGGCTGCCTCACTCTGTCAATGCTTCACAAAGAAAAGGAAATGTGAAGGTTGAAATAGAAAGAATCCTGAGAGCTGAGCAGATAGAACGGAGGGGTCAATTCCTGCTATGGGAGGAGAGAGTCATGGAATTGTGTTCTGAGATGGTGAGAAGAAAGCGGCTGAGCCAAAACCGGTTTGGCTCAGTGGATAGAGCATCAGCCTGCGGACTCAAGGGTCCCGGGTTCGATTCCGGTCAAGGGCATGTACCTTGGTTGCGGGCACATCCCCAGTAGGGGGCGTGCAAGAGGCAGCTGATCGATGTTTCTCTCTCATCGATTTTTCTAACTCTCTATCCCTCTTCCTTCCTCTCTGTAAAAAAAAAAAAATAAAAAAAATATATAAAAGAAAGCGGCTGAGAAGGAATAAGTTGTTAGAAACCCTTCAGAGCTAAGGACACCAAATGTGCTGGATCTTGAGTCCATCCCTTTCACTATTTCTCAGCCTGACTGTTCCCCAGAAGACATGGTTATTACAAGCTTTACTTCTCCCCACAATGCTTTCCCACAGTGCTCACTCTGGCACCCCCAATGGCATCACTCACTGGATTTGGCTCTACTGGTCCTTCCTTCCTTGGACAATTGATGTGGATAGGGCAAAAAGTTGAGGTGAAGTTCTGGTTTTCCAGAGCAGTTGAACATCTTAGAGAGGCACAGAGAGGATGCTTTTAGCCTGTGTCTGAGGAGCTGCAGGTGAGTCTGCAGAAGGAGGTCCAGAGGCTTAATTCTCAGAGCTCCTCATTAAATGAACTGATTTACTGTTGCTCAGTTCTCTAAGCAATTCAGCTCCCTTGAAACCAAGTGGCCATAAATAGAAGGCAACTTTTCTGCCAGTTCAGTCTCCATGGGTTCACCTTGGGGGCCAGATGCATATTCAATTCCTACTGATGGGTCCACCTCCCCTAGAATAAACATCTCCACAGGGTATGTAAGCGTTCATGCAGGACACCTGGACAGGTTAGCATCTTGAGCTTGTGAGTCACACTGAGTGTTCGACTCAGAGATTTAGTGATGTCCCTGACCACACCCATGCCAAATAGGAACCTCCCAGAAACTTCTCTTTGACCTCAACTATGAAAACCAGAGATTGATTCTGAGGATGCACTTGATGGGGGGTAAATTATTTTGGCTTCAGAGATAGAGTTTTCTTTGTACAAGTTCTCTAGACCCAATTATTCCATTTTTTCCTCTGGGTTAAAGGCATTCATATCTTTAAACTCATATAGGTACATATTTTTTTTCTGGCCAGCGAGGCTATTCAGAGCATTCCTTTATGACGGGAAAGAGTACTTTGAATATAAAATCAGTACCTGATAGTGACTTAGAGCAGTCACTGCCAAACATATTTTTAAAGAACTAGATAAGTTTATTATTGGACCATCAGTGTTCTGTTGCAGCTGCTTAACTCTGCCATTGTAGTGTGAAAGCACTTGTTGACAATACCCAATGGATGAGCTTGGCTGTAGGTATTTATTTTCTGTGGATTCTGTAACAACTAAGTCCCAACTGGGTGGCTTAAAACAACATGAATTTATTTCATCAGGTTCTTGATGCCAGAAGTCTAAACTCCGTGTGTCAGAAAGGCTGCACTCCCTGTAGAGGCTCCAAGGGAGGCTGTGCTCCTTGCCTCACCCTGCTATTAGTGCCTCCAAGCATCCCTGAGCTTTGTGGCTGCATCACTCCAATCTCAGGAGACATAGGGTCTCCTTTTCTCTGTGCCTCTCCACTGTATATCTTATAAGGAGCCTGGTCATTGGTTTTAGGGTCCAATTGGCTAATCCAGGATGATTTCATCTTGAGATCCTTAATTACTTCTAGAAAGAGCCATTTTTCAAATAAGGTCACAATTACAGTTACTGGGAGTTAGAATGTAGACATACCTTTAAAGGGCTACCATCACCCTATTGATAAAACCTCTTTACAAAAACAGGCTTTGGGTGGGATTTGCTCTTAGGAAGTACTTTGCTGACCCCTGATTTAAGTGTGTAGATTCAGACTCGGGAAGTAAGTAAATCAGATACCAAACTGTAAAATTAAAAGTAAAGTTAAGCCCTAACTGGTTTGGCTCAGTGGAAAGAGCATCAGTCTGGGGACCCAAAGGTTCCAGGTTTGATTCCAGTCAAAGGCACATGCCTGGGTTGCGGGCTCGGTCCAACGTGCAAGAGGCAGCCAATCAATGATTCCCGCTCATCATTGATGTTTCTATCGCTCTTCCTCTCCCTTCCTCTCTGGAATGAACAAAAATATATTTTTTTAAAAAAAGAAGAGTTAAATCTGGCTTCTTTTCTGCTGGTGGGAAGCTCCAGGAAATTTATATCACACGGGCTCTGCTCAGTCTCCACAGACCTTGGCTGAAGTAACTGTCAGACCCATTCAGCATCCTGACTTTCCTCCCAATATGACTCTCCCTATGCCAGTGTCCATTAAAGTCAACCTGAAGTACCTCAAAACTTAGCTCTAGGAGAACTTAGCTGAGTGGAGGCTCAGCCAGGAGCTGTCCTTGGTTTCTGCTGATGGTTCCAATAACCTAACAAGCAATTCTCTTATGAAGGCACCTTTCAAATCTATAGGATAGTGTAAGGAGTGCAGACTACCTGATTTAAATTATAAACAGAAGCAGTCCACCCGTGAAAGCCATGAGCCTCTATCAGACCTGACAAGAAAATATTTGAGAAATCTGCTTGAACTTCATACAGAGGACAAATGCCTGCTACTATCATGTATGTGATCACTGTTCTGAAATTTCAAACCAATGCAACCAAAGGAAAAAAAAAAAGCAATAGTAGGCTCAGGTCTTGGGTAAAAGTAAAATAATCATATTTTCAGATGATAAAATAGGCTACCTAAAATGCAGAAGAAGGCTATTGCAACTAAGAAGTATTTTTATCAGTCTAAATTTAAAAAACAAGCAGGTATTGCCCAGCCGGTGCTGCTCAGTGATTGAGCATCAACCCATGAACCAGAAGGTCATGGTTGGATCCCTCATCAAGGCACATGCCTGGGTTGTAGGCCTGAGTATCTGAAACAAATGTCCCCCTCTGGGTCTTTGCACTGACTCTTCCCACAGCCCGGCACACACTTCCCCCAGATAACTTCCTGACTCCCACTCTGTCTTCCTCTAGGACTCTGTTCAAATATCACTTTGCGGGTCTTTCTGAACTCTCAGTAAAATACAACACCTCTATTCAAATTACTTTATGCCTGCTTTTGCTTTTTATAGTATCTGTCACTATCTGACAGAGCATATGTTTTTCTAGTTGATAATTTATATACTTTCTCCATCGTTGGATTGTAGAAAACTTTATTTCTCAGCATTCTGTACTCTTACCCTAGAAGATAGTGAGTACTCAACATAAATTCCTCAAATGCATAAAAGAATTTTCCATTAAGATTGTATATCACATGACCTCTTGGGGGTAAACTGAGTGTAGGACAGGAATTCCTAATTACAGTTATCACAGCAGACCCTTTAAAGGCGACATAATCAATATAAGTACATAATTTCTTGACTGAAAAACATGAATTCTAGCATTTCACTATGTTAATACCCACATGTGTAAAATTAATCATATTATATTTCTTCCTCGTTTTGACCACTACCACATGGTACAAGGCAATGATACCCCAATTTCAGAATTTCTTCTGAAACTTTCAGAGGAACCAGAACTGCAGCCCCTCATATTTGGGCTTTTTCCTCTCCATGTACCTGATCACTTTGCTCAGAAACCTGCTCATCATCCTGGCTGTCAGCTCAGACTCCCACCTCCACACACCCATGTACTACTTCCTCTGCAAGTTGTCCTTGGTAGACAACTGTTTCACCTCCACCACCGTCCCAAAGATGCTGTGGAAAATCCAGACACAGAAAAAAGTCATCACCTATGAATGCTGCATTAACCAGATGTATTTTCTCACACTCTTTGAAGGTTGGGACAACTTCCTTCTAACTGTGATGGCCTATGACAGGTATGTGGCCATCTGCCACCCACTGCACTACACAGTCATCATGAACCCCCAGCTCTGTGGACTGCTGGTTCTGGTGTCCTGGATCATGAGTGTTTTGAATTCCTTGTTACATAGCTTAATGATATCAAGACTGTCCTTCCCTGCAGAATTAGAAATCCCCCACTTTTTCTGTGAACTTATGCAGATGATCAAATTTGCCTGTTCTGACACCTTTCTTAATGACACTGTGATGTATTTTACAACTGGGCTGTTGGCTGGTGATCCCAAGATGGAATCCTTTATTCTTATTCTAAAAGATTGTACTCCTTTTGTAGAATGTCATCAGTTCAGGGGAAGTATAAAGCATTTTCTACCTGTGCATCTCACCTATCAGTAGTCTCCTTATTTTACTGTACCATCCTAGGCGTGTATCTCAGCTCTGCTCCTATCCACACCTCACAGTCAAGTTCAATCGCTTCAGTGATGTACACCATGGTCACACTTATGCTGAACCCGTTCATCTACAGTCTCAGGAACAAAGACATAGGGTGGCTATGAATAGCTTCTTGGGGATGGCAGGTATGAAAGGGACAATTGTTCTGGGCTAAATAAGTGCCTTTGATTGCATGGCTCAACCCCTTGAAACCAGAAGCTGTGATTGATCATGTGGAGGAGAACTGGATCCTTCTCTTTTTTCCCAGGCATGTCCCTTTTTTGTATTCAACTTCTCTATATAATATAAGTAACTCACTTTATTAAGCTTCTGCTATAACATATAGAGTTTTCTGTTTTTACAATTTTTATACAACCTCCAAGATTTTCTCAACATTGGATCAGAAATATTTGGAAATTTCCATATTTTTCATGGGACAACTTGGATTTCTCTAAAATAATTTCTTCTAAAGTGACATATATTAGGCTAAGCTCTTTTCCTCTAGTTTTCCTGAAAAAAAAAATCAGGGTTTATTACTCATATGGACAAAACTACATGTGGCATCTAAGGACTTTTATTTAATTTTATTTTACAGGAAATATGAAACCAGATTTCACTTTGCATCTGTCATTCATTTTTACGTCATTATCTCTTCCTAATAATGTATATTTTAAATGTATATTTTTCCATTTAAGTCTCAGCCTATTGATAAAAAAAGATATTCATTATAAATGCCTGGGGCACTCACGGGGGCCTTGAATTCTTGTGACACTGACCTGAGCCAACGTTGTGGCTGGACCAGCCCTTGTGGTTCTTATTATGATTGCAAGATGCACACAAGCAGCAACCTTCAGAAAATCTGGTAAAAGCAAGGTCCATTGCTCACAAATCCTGCTCACACACCCTGCCTGAAGTCCACACAGGAGGTCATGGGGAGAGAGGGAGGAGGAGTTGGAGGAAAGCGGAGAATGAGGAGAAGGAAGAGAAAGAGGGAGGAGAAGGAAGAAGAGAGAGGGGGGGAAAGAGAGAGAAAACACAACTGTGGTCTCTGCATCTATTACAGTCCAAGGCAGGATGCATTGACTTTCAAATTTTCACTCTTTCTTGGTGAATTTATTTTTTTATTTTTTTAAATTATGAATATTTTATTTTATTTTTTTCCTGTATATCATTTCTTTTTTTTAATTGTTTGAAATATTAAAAATAGTAGTACATATGTCTCTTTTTTTCCCCCATTGACCTCCCCCAACCCTCCTCTTCCCCCCAGTACATGCCTTTACCTGCCCCCCGCCCAGTGTCTTTTATCCATTGGTTTTGCTTATATGCATGCGTACAAGACCTTCAGTTGATCTCTTACAGCCCCCCACCCCAAAACCTCCTCTGCCTTCCTGCTGTAGTTTGACAGTCTGTTCAATGCTTTCTTTCTTGGTGAATTTAAAACTTAAGAGCAGGTGTTAGTGTGTGAAAAGTGAAAAGGAGAGTCGCTTATGAGGTCAGTTATCTATGTTATCCAGGGCTTTTCATGAGGAGAACTTCCTGGGCCAGTTGGCCTGGGTGCTTGTCTCATAGCTGTGTCACAGAGGTGGCCATATGTTTATCCAACATGGTTATCTTTCAAATGAATGCCTTGGAAATTTAAAGTTCAGTGTCAGGCAATTACACTACAAACATGCTATTCTGCTTTATAACTGGTCTCCTGGCTTTATGATGCTATTCAGCTCAGTGTCTTCAATTCCTACTATAGGCACTGACAAAAATTGACTATCAAATGTATGTCTACATAGAAAGGCAAGTTATCATCAGTTAATCTAATATGGGTTTAATGACAGAGATGACCTGAAATATGAAGAGGCAAAATTGTTAAGCACTAATTTTGTTACTGTGCAAAGTATTGCGTTTTCTTTTTTATTTAGTTTTTATTTTTTACTAGACGCCCAATGCAAGACATTTGTGCACTGGGTGTGTGCTGGACCACTCAGCCCGGCCTATGCCCTTTTGCAGTCCAGGAGCCCTCAGGGGATGTCTGACTGATGACTTAAGCCCGCTACTCCCAGAGAGTGGGCCTAAGCTGGCAGTCAGACATCCTCAACGCTGCCACAGAGGCGGGAGAGGCTTCCGCCACTGCCACTGTGCTCTCCAGCTGTCAGCCCTGCTTCTGTTTGAGCGGCACTTCCTCTGTGGTAGCTCACTGACCACCAAGGATCAGCTCCTGCATTGATCGTCTGCCCCCTGGTGATCAGTGCACGTCATAGAGGCCAGTCATTCGGCAATTTGGTTGACTTGCATATTACCCTTTATTATATAGGATTTTTTTACAACAAAAACATGGTATAAAAACAACATTGATAAAAACAATGACTGATAAATTGATTAAACTTATTCTAATATCTCCTTGTATACCACATGAAGAATAAAAACACTTTTAGAGTGCTTGACTAATTCCCCTTGTGATGAAGTCTTTACAACTTTAACTTTAATGTCACATGCTCTTCGAACTCGAGAAAGCAGCATATAACTGACCATGTCCAAAAATGAGTTCAGGTAAAAATAGTCCTAATCTATCTAGAGTTTGTCCTTCTGATTTATTAATAGTCATCCCAAATGCTGGCATCATGGGAAACTGTCTTTGAATTAATTTAAATGGGAGGCCCATGTCAGGCAGAGATGCCGACTTCTTTCAGCTTAAGAGGTATGTTGTGCCAATAGTTGGTCTTCAGACATATTCTGTCAATGATGACGCCACTTTCTTTCAGCTTCAGAATGTCAACAAAAACAACCAAATTCACAATCAACAATGACAGATCAAAACACATGCTTGCGATTGACACTGACAAGAGCTGTATATGTATCATGCATGTGGGAGTCAACATTTATTTTTTTTCAGATTTATTTTATTTCAAGAAAAATTATTTTAAATATAATAATGTTACATGCAATAAACATTAATATCTCCAAGAAAAACTATTTTAAATATGATAATGTTACATGCAATAAACACCAATTATTCAAGAAAAATGATCTCACATACAGTATAATAATATTACATGCAATAAACATTAATATTTCAAACATAAAAAGACTTTAAGTATAATAATATTACCAAAACTGTACTAACATAGTATGTATGATATCACAAAAGTTGTAGGAAATATTAAAAATCTTCAAATAACAGGATTACTTCTATAATATTCTAGTATACACTGAGTGGCCAGATTATTATCTCTAAACGCATAATAATCTGGCCATTCAGTGTATATCCTATATAATAAAAGGCTAATATTCAAGTTGTCCCCTTGACCAGGAGTTCGACCAGCAGGCAGGCCGGCCAACTGCCCATGTCCCCTCCCCCTGGCCAGCCTTGCCGGACACCACCCATGCACGAATTAATGCACTGGGCCTCTAATATATACACTGAGTAGCCAGATTATTATGTGTTCAGAGATCATAATAATCTGGCCACTCAGTGTATATATTTTCCCCCTCTGGCTCTATTTTTGTTTATCAGTTTATGCTGTTCATTATATTCCACAAATGAGTGAGATCATATGATTTTTATCTTTCTCCCACTGGCTTATTACACTTAGCATGATGCTTTTAAAATATATTTTGTTGGATATGAGTATTGCTACTCCAGCTTTTATTTTTTCTTTTCCATTTGCATGGAAATTTTTTTTCCATCCCTTCACTTTCATCCTGTGTGTGTCTTTTGTTTTGAGGTGGGCCTCTCGTAGACAGCATATAGTTGGGTCATGTTTTTATATCCATTCAGCTACCCTATACCTTTTGAATGAACTAATTAGTTCACTTACATTTAGGGTTTTATTGGAAGTACTTATTTATATCCATTTGAATTCTGTATGGCTAGGTTTCTCTCTCTGTTTCTTCTTTTCAGCAATCCCTTACAGCAATCCCTTTAGCATTTCTTGTAATGCTGGCTTGGTGTTGATGAACTCCTTTAGCATTTTTTTAAAATTTTTTTTGTCTGGGAAGCTCTTTATTTGACCATCTATTATGAATGATAGCCTTGCTGGATATAGTAATCTTGGTCTCAGATCCTTGCTCTCCATTACCTTGAGTACTCATGCCATTCCCTTCCGGCCTTGGAATTCTGATGAGAAATCAGGTGTCACCCTTATGTGAACTCCTTTGTAGGTAATAGTTTTCTTTTTCCTTGCTGCCTTTAATATTCTCTATTTGTCTTAAATTTTGGTATTTTAATTATGACTAGAGGCTTGGTGCATGAAATTCATGCACTCAGGGAGGGAGGGAGTCCATCAACCCAGCCTGCACCCTCTCCCAGTCCAGGACCACTTAGGGGATGTCTGACTGATGGAGAGCGGGCCTAAGCCATCAGCCAGACATCCTTAGTACTGCTGTGGAGGTGGGAGAGGCTCCCGCTACAGCCACTGGGCTCACCAGCCTGTGAGCTTGTCTTCTGGCTGAGCAGAGCTCCCACTGTGGGGAGCGCACTGACCAATAGAAGGCGGCTCCTGTGTTGAGTGTCTGCCTCCTCGTGGTCAGTGCACATTATAGCGACCAGTCATTCCATTGTTCGGTTGATTTGCATATTTGCCTTTTATTATATAGAATGTGTCTGGGTGTGGGTCTGCTTGGGTTCTTCTCGTTTGGGGTTCTCTGTGTCTCCTGAACTTGTGTGACTTTTTCCTTTAGCAGGTTAGGGAAGTTTTCTACCATTACTTCATCATACACCTTTCCTATTCCTTTCTCCCTTTCTGCCTCTTCTGGCACACCTACTATTCTAATATTGTTAGGTTTCACATTGTCCCACAGCTCCCTTAAGCTTTCTTCCTGTTTTTTAATTGTTTTTTTTCTTTTTGGTTCTCTAATTGAGTGATATTTTAAACTCTGTCTTCTTATTCACTGATTCGATCCTCAGCTTCCCCTAATCTGCTGTGCATTTCTTCCAATGTGTTCTTTATTTGTGTTATATCATTCTTTATCTCAGACTGTTCTTTTTTCATAGTTACTATATCTTTTTTCATACTATTGAGCATTTTTAACATCATTACTCTGAGCTCTGTTTCAGATAAATTTCTTACCTCTGCTTCATTTATCTCTTCTTCTCTAGAATTCACTAGTTCTTTCATTTGGGGTTGTTTCTTTGTTTCACCATTTGGTTGTCTGTTCGGGTTTGTGACTATGTTTTAGGTAGATCCTCTATACCTCTCAATCTCTAATGCAGGACTATGTTAAAGGCTGTTTTTGACTAATTAGATCAGGCAAAGACTCAAGCCTCCAGAGACCGCCTCCTTCTACAGACTAACAGGATTCTGACTTGAATTTCCCCCAAGCAATTGTCCTCAGGTGTGGTGAGAGTTTTTTCAACAGTGTGGAGCAGTTGCTTCTGCCTGGAGGCTAATGGTTACATCTAATCTCTTAAGTGGCCTCAGGGCAAGGTGTTTCCCAATAGGGTGTGTCCACTGTCTTTCCCCCAGGTAAGGCGGATGTCTCTGTGGGAAATATGTCCTCTGCTGTGTGAGGGAATGTCTCAGTCCAGGAAACTTAGGGTGTCTGGCTTCTTAGCTCTATCCCCGAAGACCCCAGTCCTGGGTTCTGCTAACTTTCAGCTGCCACTCCCTGGCAGATATCGCCCCACTGCTTTTCACAGGTAGATATTATGTGGGTACCCTCCCCAGTTTTATGATCTCTTTTGGGGAGCCCAGCTTCAGGATTAGATCCCAGAGTTCTTGGTGGCATGCCCACACAGCTGAGATATCTCTCCGGGAACTCACTTGCCATCTGTGGGTGCCCAGCAAGCCCTTTCATGCCACCACCTCTCCAACCAGTCTCCATGGGATCTCCACCGTCTGTCCTTGGGCATCAGGGTTCTCTCCTGTGAGTTTTCCATTGATTATTCAGGAAGCATTTCCTTATTTCAGTTATAATTCCAGCTTGTTCCTGGGAGCATATCCATGCAGTATCCTCCTACTCTGCTGCCATTTTTCATCTTCCAAAGTATTACTTTTTCATGCTGTACTCATCAAAGTATAGAAGATTGATGTCCATATATAAGAGGTTTTTTTGCATTAGGATCAGTGATTCGTTAGTGCTTTTTTTTTTTCTAAATATATTTTATTGATTTTTTACAGAGGGATAGAGAGTTAGAAACATTGATGAGAGAGAAACATTGACCAGCTGCCTCCTGCACACCTCCCAATGGGGATGTGTCTGCAATCAAGGTACATGCCCTTGACCAGAATCAAACCTGGGACCTTTCAGTCCACAGGCCGATGTTCTATCCACTAAGCCAAACCAGTCATGGCAGTGTATTTTTTTAATGAATTATATTTCCCTTTCTGCTTGAAAATTCCAGTGCTGTCTACACTTATGACTCCTCCATAGCTCTAAGCATAATAATTCTCCTTTTCTAAATTTTGTCATGTGGACCAAAAAAGCACCACATGCTAAAACTAAAAAGCTCAAGGTGGGGGAGGGGGCTGCATAGTAGCCTTAAAAAATCAGAAACCTAATGCAACCACATAAGATGCTCTGAAATTAAGACATCTAACTGAAAGGAGGTTATAGTAAGCAGTCATCTCCTAAGCTAGAGTCTTCCATGAAAAAAAGGTAATCATTGCCTTAAATGAAGATATCTTTTTCTTGTTCAGAGTATTGCAAATGTCCCCCATTCTCCTCTTTGCCCCCACTCCAGGCCTTTCCCACATTATTGTTGATGTCCATGGGTTATGCAAATGTACACATATTTGGTTAATTCCTTCTTGTCCCCCCAACTCCATCTCCTCTGCCATGTGTCAGTCTGTGCTATGTATCCAATGTCTCTGGACCTATTTTGTTAATCAGTTTATTTTGTTCATTATATTCCACATATAAGTGAGGTTATATAATATTTTTCTTTCTCTGGCTGGCTTATTTCACTTAGCATCATAATTTCCAGGTCCATCCATGCTATCACAAAGGGTAAGAGATAGTTCTTTTTCACAGCTACTTAGTATTCCATTGTGTAAATGTTCAACAGCTTTTTCTTTCACTCATTTACTCATGGGCATTTGGGTTGTTTCTAGACCTTAGCTATTGTCAATAAATATGAACATATGGGTGCATATATGCTTCCTGATTTGGTGTTTGGGGACTCTTAGGCTATATTCCCAGAAGTGGGATCTCTGGATCAAAGAGCAGTTTGATTTTTATTTTTTTGAGGAAATTCCATACTATTTTCCACAATCGCTGCAAAAGTGTGCATTCTAACCAGCAGTGTTCTGGTGTTCTTTTTTTTCCACATCCTTGCCAGCACTTGTTGTTTGTTGATTTGTTGATGGTGGACATTCTGGCAGATGAGAAGTGATACCTCATTATAGTTTTAATTTGCATCTCTCTGATGGTTAGTGACCTTGAGCATTTTAATATGTCTATTGGTCATTGTGGTTTCTCTTTGGAGAAGTGTCTATTCAGGTCCTTTGCCCAATTTTACTTTATTTATTTTTTTTACTTGAAAGGTCTCTAAACCTATTATTTATTTCTTTTTATTTTTATTGTTTAAAGTATTACATATAGTAGTACATATATCTTCTTTTATTTCCCCATTGACCTTCCCCCAGCCTCCCCTAACCCAAAGACTGATGGATCTCACAAGATAGAGGGTAGGATTGGCGGGCAGAGAATAACCAAAGAACTTATATGCTTATATGCATGTATGCATAATCCATGGAGTGTGGTGAAGGCCTGGGGTGGGGTGGGAACTAAGTGGGGGGGGTGGCAATGTTGGAGTTGATGGGCATCTGTAATACTTTCAACAATAAAGATGAAAAATAAAATAGTAATTTTTTTTTAAAGATGTCTGTAGGGGTGAATTACTTCTGGAGTCTCCAGGGGAGAATCCGTTTCCTCTCCTACTCCAGTTTGTCCTGCCACATGGCCCTTTCTCCATCTTTAGAACCAGGTTTGTAGCATCTTTTAGTCTCCCTCTGATTCCCACAATTCTTCCTTACTCTTCCAAATGTTAGAACCACGATGATTTCATTAGTCCCACCTACATTATTATGCCCAATCTTATCTTAAAGTCAGCTGATTAGCCCAACTATTCAATCTGCTACTCTAACCTTATCTTGCAATGAAAAGTAACATATTACAAGTTTCTGGGGATTATGGTGTGGATATAATTGGAAGCTCTGCTTACTATGAAAATCTTTTCAATAATGTATTCCATGGTGTCACAAAGGGCCCTTATATAAAAAAATAAAAAAGGTATTTTTCAGAAGTATATCCTATTATGACACTTATAAATCCTTATAAAACTAATTTACCAATGAATTTATAACAGCTTCTAGAATGAGTGAATACACTTCACATTCAAAATTACATGCAAAATGATTTCTGGTTCTAAAGACCTAGAACAACCTACACCTGACTCTAACACAGCCACAGCCTTCTACTCAAAGTGTGGGCCACAGAACAGCAACTACAGCATCAACACCACCTGGGAACTTGTTTGATTCTCTCTCATCATTGATGTTTCTAGCTCTCTCTCCCTCTCCCTTCCTCTCTGAAATCAATAAAAAATAAATAAAAAAATAACGTAAATTGTGCTGCTATGAACATAGGGGTGCATATATCCTTTCTGATTGGTGGTTCTAGTTTCTTGGGATATATTCCTAGAAGTGGGATCACTGGGTCAAAAGGGAGTTCCATTTTTAGTTTTTTTAGGAAACTCCATCCTGTTCTCCATAGTGGCTGCACCAGTCTGCACTTCCACCAGCAGTGCATAAGGGTTCCTTTTTCTCTGCATCCTTGCTAGCACTTCTCATTTGTTAATTTGTTGATGATAGCCATTCTGGCAGGTTGAGAATAAAGAAAAATAAAGAAAAATAAAATGAAATAAATAAAGTCAGCCAATTAACAACCCTGCTCGATCTGCTATCCTAATTTCCCTTGCTATAAAAAGAAATAACATATTTAAAACTACTGGGGATTAGGATGTGGACATCTTTTAGAGGTTCTTATTCTACCTGTTACAAATCATTTTTCAGTATTACTTAGTGTCACTCAAGGGCCTTTATACAAAGGAAACAAATATTTAATCAAAGCCTCTAGAATGAGTGAATAACTATTTCTTTAAAACTCCATGCAAAGACAATACCTGGATCATAAGACCTAAAACTACCTGAGCTAACGCTAACACAGAACCACAGCCTTTCTACTCAGAGAGTGGTCCTCAGGCCAGGTCCTGCAGCATCACACCACCAGGGAGCTTGTCAGAAATGCAGTCTCTGAGCCCTCCAGACCTGCTGCATCAAATTCTGCATTTGAGCCTGAATCCTGGGGACTGCATAGGAATATTGAAATTGGAGATGTGCTGATCTAAACTAGGTGTTCTCACCTTTTACTATTGACATTTGGGGATGGATAATAATTGAAGGGGGTGCTTTTTTGTGAATTGTAGGTATTTAGTGGTATCCCTTCAGACATTGCCAGATACCCTCAGGGCAAAAACATTTCTGGTTGAGACCCATTGACTAAAATTATACTCAAGGCCCATCACATACTCTGATATTAACTTTGAGCAGATCACTAAACCCTGTCAGCTCGTCCCTACGGCCTTGATCTCCCTCCCTCTCTTTCTTGAGTTCTGTGCTCAAATGTCATTTTGTTTGCAGATCTTGTCTAAATACCCATAAAAAACAGAATGCCCTCGTCACTTACTCCTCTAGATGTGCTCTCATTTTCTTCATATGATCTCTCACCATTTGTAATGTCATTTTTATAGATTTCTATTCTTTCCTTCAATAGTCTTTCCCCCAGATTGAGTTCTAGAGAATTTTGTTCTTCAGAACCCTCTATTCACAGCCCAGACAGTGCTGAAAACATGATCAGCCCTCAGTTCATATTCCTGAAATGCATATAAAATATATCATTAAAACTACAGTATACCTGACATCTTAGCAAAAAGGAGATTGGGACAAAAATTTCTACTCTGAAATGACACAGGAAGGTCCTACATGGAACCAAATCCAGACCAAAATACTGAAACTCCTTTCTTGACGGCAGGAGACACGCTGTAGCATTAGAGCCACGTGAGTAACACTAGATTGTATGAAAAGTCCTCATGCTCCTTTCTTCTTTCTTGGAAGTCACCCCCACCTCATGGAACCAGGGAATCTTACAGGAGTGTCAGAATGTATTCTCCTGGGTTTTTCAGAGGAACCAGAACTGCAGCCCCTCATAATTGGGCTTTTCCTCTCCATGTACCTGATCACTGTGCTTGGAAACCTGCTCATCCTGGCAGTCAGTTCAGACTCCCACCTCCACACATCCATGTACCTCCTCCTCTCCAACCTGTCCTTGGTAGACATCTGTGTCACCTCCACCATCATCCCAAAGATGCTTGTGAACATCCTGACACAGAGCAAACGTATAACCTATGAAGGCTGCATCAGCCAGATTTATTTTTTCTCACTCTTTGCATTGATGGATGACTTCCTCTTTACTGTGATGGCTTATGACCGCTTCGTGTCCATCTGTCACCCCCTGCACTACACTCTGTGGACTGCTGGTTCTAGCGTCTTGGATCACAAGTGCTCTGCATTCCTTGTTAGAAAGTTTACTGTTGTGACTAACCTTCTGTACAGACTTGGAAATCCCTCACTTTTTCTGTGAACTCAGTCAGATGGCCCAACTTGCCTGTTCTGACACCTTTCTTAATAACATGGTGATGTATTTGATAACTGTGCTACTGGGTGGTGGTCCCCTCGCTGGTATCATTTACTCTTACTCTAAGATAGTGTCCTCCATACGTGCAATCCCATCAACTCAGGGGAAGTATAAGGCATTTTCTACCTGTGCGTCTCACCTCTCAGTCGTGTCCTTATTTTATTGTACCAGCCTAGGAGTGTACCTAGGCTCTGCTGCTACCCACAGCTCACACTCAAGTGCAGCAGCTTCAGTGCTGTACACTGTGGTCACACCCATGCTGCACCCCTTCCCCTACAGTCTGAGGAACAAGGACATAAAGAGGGCCCTGAAACGATTCTTTGGGATGGCGGCCATAAAAGAACAGCTGTGCTGAGTCTGAAAAGGTGCACTTGATTTCAGGCTTCAAGACTGAAAACCAGAAACAAAGATCCTTTAATCAGATTGTGTTTGTACAACTTGCTTCTTTTATTTATTTCCCAGAATTTCCTTTTGTTTGAGTTCAACTTCTCTATACAACTTAAGTAACCAATTTATTACCCTTTTTGCTATGTCTATTATACAGACAGTTTTTCCCTCTCTCCTTTGTTCTAACCTAACATACCTTTTCCAACCTTGATCAGAATTTAAATTCCAGTTTATTTCATGGACAACATGGATTTCTGAAGATTAAATTGTTCTCAAATGACTTACATCATTGTAAGGAAGTTGTTCTTATTTTATAGATAGAATAGTCATAAGTTGTATTATTCACGTTGGAAAAAATTTGCTTGGTTACTCAAACTATTTATATAATTTAATTCCTGGAAAATCTGACACCTCAATTTTAACTTTTATGTTTCTCATTCTTTTTTTAAAATATATTTTTATAAAAATAAATTTTTATTTCAGAGAGGCAGGGAGAGAGAGGGAAAGAGAGAGAAACGTCAATGATGAGAGAGAATCATTGATTGGCTGCCTCCTGCAAGCTCCCTACTCAGGATTGAGCCGACAACCCAGGCATGTGCCCTTGAAAGGAATGGAACCTGGGACCCTTCAGTCCACAGGCCGACGCTCTATCCACTGAGCCAAACCAGCCAGGCTGTTTCTCATTCTTTATACATCAGTACTCTAACTGCTCTTCCTGACAATGTTGACTCTATCATTGTTCCTTATAAGTCTCAGCCTATTGATGGTAACGCTATAGGCTGAAAATGCCTGGGCACTGGCCTTGGGCCCTGCTACTTGTTCCTCAGACCACAGTCAATGTTGAGGATGGACGGGCTCTGGTGATCCTTATTAAAATTGCAACAATCATGAGGGATTTATGAAATCACAAGATTTATTACTCACAGGACCCTAGAGGATACACAGCATCCTAAGGGCCACATCAGAAGGTCTAAGAATGGGGGAAGGGAGGAAGAAGGGAGAGAGACAGAGAGAGAGAAAAAGAGAGAGAGAGAGAGAGAATAGGTTGAGTTGGGAGTGAAGACCTGAGTGCTTCTCTAGTAGCCTTGTCATAAAACTGGCAATAGGACTATTTGACATAGATGTCTTTGAAACAGATGCCTCATGCATCAAAAGTTTAATGTCAGGTATTTACACTAGTATCATGCTACTAGGATTTATAACTAATCTCCTAGCTTTATTATCATATTCAACTCAGTGTCTAGAATACTACCTGGGAACATTGATTATCAAGTATATATGTCCCAGTGGCTTCTATATGGATATGAGGCAGGAGCGAAAGAAACCAAAGACCCCACATCTGGGCATGATCAAAGAGAAAACAGTTTATGGCAGAAACCCCCTGCAGTGGTTAGAGGTCACAACTACCAGGACTGACTAGAACCAGATCATTCCAAGATGGAAGAAAATTGACCAAAGTCCGACCCCAAAGCTCATTATACCATCATTACAATGAAAAGTGACACCACAAATAGAAAGGTGGCCAAGGGGGACAAACTCCATCACACTTCCACAACAACCCTGTTAGGAACAAGTCTCCCTCCCACCCAAAAGGCAGAGTCAGAATTTGGTGCCACAGCGCTTGGAGACCACCCTCCTTTCCACCTTTAACACACATAAAATCCCTGGAACTAACTGACCACATGTGCAACTCACTCTCTAGTTGGTCCTCTCATGTGGGTACTTTTCTTCTACAGTGGCACCCACGCCCAGGCCTCTTTCATGTCTCTACCTGAATAAAACTTGCTTTATTCTCACTTTGATTCATCCGTGAAATCTTTCTTGGATGAGTCAAGGATCTGAAGGTCACCTGACACACAAAAGTTCCGGAATGTTCTGGGGCACGGCCACCCCCAGCACACAAGCGATCCAGTAACACATACATACATGAGAGGTACAGAGACAAAGGGGAAATGAAGCCTATGTGACATTCTGAGCTAAAGAGAGGTATTGGAGATACTACCCTTTCCCCATTGTATACTCTTGGCTTCTTCTTCCTAAATTAATGACCTTATGTGCATGGGTTTATTTCTGGGCTCTCTGTTTTCTGTTTCTTTGATCTGTGAGTCTGTTTTTATGCCAGTACTGTACTGCTTTAAGTACTATAGCTTTGTATGTAGTTTGAAATTTGTGAGCATGATGGTTCCAGCTTAGTTTTGCTTTCTCAAGATTGCTTTGGCTATTCAGGATCTTTTGTAGCTCCTACAAATTTAAGAATTGTTTGTTCTATCTGTGAAAAATGACATTGGAATTTTGATGGAGATTGCATTGAATCTATAGATTACTTTGGTATTTTTTAATTCAATCAAGTAAATTTGAAGATCTAATTGGCTTTATTAAGTGATTCATGGATCAGACAGCATCCTCCCTAACAAATAAGAGAAATTTCTGAAGAATTGTACAAAAGTAGAAGGTTTTTACAGAAAAAAAAGAGTAGCATAAGGGAGTTATTAATAACGGAAAAGAAAGGATGGCAGGGGGAGCTTGACATCTTTTCTTTGGGAGATGACAACAAGAGGGTTTTATCATGCAGATTCCTTCTTCTTTCTACAGGGATGGAGAGGGCCCATGTGACAGATTACCTTACTGTGCTTGACCAAAAGATTCCAACCTGGTTGATTAAAATTGTATTTCTGGGAGATGTAGACATTTCCATTAGATCAAGTATTAAATCTAGGTTTGGCATCCTGGACTTTTAGCATGAGTGATGCCATTTTGAGCCTGTGGTAGGGCATAACAATACTAATTTTTCCAATTAGTGAACAGAGCATAACTTTTCATTTTTGTGTCTTTTTTCATATTATTAAACATATTTTTATTGATTTCAGAGAGGAAAGGAGAGGGATAGAGATAGAAACATCAATGAATGATGTGAGAGAATCATCAATTGGCTGCCTCCTGCACTCCCCCTGCTGGGGATGGAGCCCAGAACCAAGGTAAGTGCCCTTGACCAGAATTGGACTCAGGCCACTTCAGTCTGCGGTCCATCACTCTATCCACTGAGCTAAATAAGTTAGGGCCTTTTTTTGTGTGTCTTCTTTAATAACATCCAGCAATATGTTATAGTTTTCAGTGTATAGGTCTTTCACTTCCTAGGTTATGTTTACTGCTAGTATTTTTTTCTTTTTGATACAGTTGTAAATGGCATTATTTTCTTAATTTCTCTCTCTGACACTTTGTTGTGAGACACCACAGATGTCTGCAAATTGATTTTGTATCCCACAATGTTGCTGAATTCATTTATTGGTTCTAACAAATTGTTTTTATTTTTAAAAACTTATTGGAGTGAATGAGTGAAATAAACTGAATGTATTTAAAATGCCAAGTTTTCTGAATTGAAGGAGCCATACAGAAATTAAGAGTACATGTAATCACCCTGATCCTCTGATTCCTTATTTCTGGTGGTGATGTGAGGTGATAAACCTAATTCAGTCAATTTTGTTAATAAATAAAATACTTAGAAATATTTGGTGAGTCTAAGACTCTTTCACAAGTATGGCATCTATGTATGCATACATCTGTGTACACTTTATATGATTTTCTTTCTAATAAACACATAGACATATATGTCCAACACAGACTCATTAATATTTTCACCTTTAATGTTGAAATGAAATTTGAAAACATTTGAGAGAATAGAAGCTAAAAAAAAATTATTAAACTCACATGAAAGGAAAAGAAAGCACAAATTTAGACACGAAGATTTAAAGTAGAATTGTTGAGGAAGATGGCGGCAGAGCTGGTGGAAGTGGCTATCTACTCCTCCCGGCCCTGAACTGGAATCACAACTCAATTATACAACAATCAACCTGAATAACCAACTGAAAGCAGCTGAACAGAAGTCTTACAACCAAATATTTGCAGAAGAACCCACATCAGGACCAGTGCCATCTTTCCTGGGGCAAGCACTCCACTCTAATCTGCATCAGCCTAGGGGACTGCACAAGCCCCAGGTCCCGGACCCCCCTGCCATCCTATCTGAGCTCACACCCCACAAAGGAGTGTGCTGTCTGAGCCTGTACTAGGAATGGGAAGGCAGTGACCTTATTTCTAGAAACTCAGATCAATACCAAAGATAATTACTTAAACCTGCATAACAACCTTACCCTGTTTATTGTGCTTTCCCTGTTAACCTCCCATATCTGACTTGCTTCCCTCGACACCTTTTTCTGTCTTCAGCTAATGATGGTGGTTAAGGTGGTATTTTCAGGAGTTACTTAGTTTTCCTAGGTCTCTCCCACATATATAGGAGGTATACATGTTATTAAACTTGTGTTAGTTTTTGTCCTGTCAATCTGTCTTTTATTACAAAGACTAGAGGCCCAGTGCACAAGATTCATGCACTGGGGAGTGGAGGTGGGAGTCCCTCAGCCCGGCCTGCGTCCTCTCCCCCCTGGGTGCCCTCTGGGGGATGTCTCCCAGTCTGATATCCTTAGAGCTGCCCTGGAGGCAGGAGAGCTGCCCTGCAACCACCACTGTGGTAGCCAGCCATGAGCCGGGCTTCTGGCTGAGCAGTGCTCCTCCATTTGGGAGCACACTGACCACCAGGGGGCAGCTCCAGTGTTGAGTGTCTGCCCCCTGGTGGTCAGTGTGCATCATAGCGACCAGTCATTCTGCTGTTCAGGCAATTTGCATATTACCCTTTTATTATATAGGATGTGTAAGCCAAGAACCCAGAATGGCATAGATTAAATTATTTGTCCTCCCCTACGGAACAACAGGCTATACCATGTATCCTAGGGGAATAGAAGGCTATACCATCTAGGTTTGCATAAGTGCACTTCCTGATTTGCAATCAATGACAAAAATCACTTATGGATGCTTTTCTCAGAACATATCCCTGTTTGTTAAGCAGTGCATGACTGTTCATCTTTCATTCAGAATCTTAAGCAAACAATTTTTGGTGAAGATGGCCTACAACTACTTGCCCCTTACTCAACAACAGGACCAAAACTTGCTACTCAAAGAGTTGTCCTCAATCCAGGACCTGCAAAATCAGCATTTTCCTGGAACTTATGAGAAATGCAGATGCCCTGGGCCCACCAGTACCTGCTGAATCAGCATCTGTACTTGAACTAGAATTGTGGGTGATTCATATTGATAAAGACTAACAGCAATTTAAGCAAACATAACCAGTCAGGAGGGTATATTGAAGGAGCTAGCACTAATTGAATTTCTCGCACTATATGTAATCGTGAGAGCCCTACAAGGAAGAACTCTATGTTGATAAAACCCCATGGTTCTAACTTCCCCTTCCCTCTTCTTTTTCCCTCCATAAGTACCCCTCCATCTTGGCACACAGGCCAGAGTGTGCATGTGGCTTGTCATGGGTTGCAATACTTTCTTTTCCTGAATAAATCCTTTTGGTGATGAAACAACTAGTCAACAATATTTTTAGTCAATAATATGCCACTATGAAGTTGGAGAATGGCTTGTCTAGACTAGGAATTTTTACCTTCTAAATATGACATAATTATGTGTGTTGGGTATTGCAAGTATTTAGCAGCCTACCTTCAGATATTCCCTCATTGGGAACCACTGCACAGTTTGAGAACTGAAAGCATAATGACAGATTCTAATCAACACCTATTCCTTACTCTGATTATAATTTTGGGTTGGTCACTAAACTTCCTCAAGCCCCACTTCTGCAATGGAGAATGAAGGTCATAATTTTATCACTTCAGAGAAAGGACTTTTATAAACTTTAAATCAAACAATGCACAGTTTAGTTTAAGGTACTAATCTCAGATTGGATAGTATTAAATTATATAATTATGTCCATAATTAACAAAGGTCTTACACTGTGGGACTAAATAGCAGCTCTTATCTTCTGATATAAGTATGAAATTTCTCATTGATTTGGAAAATGTGTCATGAAGCCAAGGAGGGTGGTGCCCAAGCTTTACATCAAAGTCACACAGTCCTCTCCCTTGTTGAAGAGACAAATTGCAATTTCCTGGAGGTATCATGGGCTGTGCCCCATGAAGGTCAGGACTTTGAAAATCCAATGTTCCTAGTCAAGCCAGTCTCCTCAGTCTTGGACTTTAGAGAAAATGTAATTCAAAGTTCGGTAAGGTGCTGGGAGATGAAACCTCAAAAGGGTCATGGAGAAGGAGTAACGAAAACAGGATTCACTTAACTTCTAACCTGGTCCCTTGGGAACAAAGAATCGGCAGGAAATTTTTCCATTCTGTTCAGACCAGTGTGTCCCACAGGGAAACCGGGTGCTCAGAGGTGGGAGCAACAATGCCAACAGCATCTAATGAGCAGTTAAAGGATGAGTAATATCTCCTCTGCAGCAGACTCACAATACGTGTAACATTAGGCTGGAAGAGAACATATTTGTTTCTTTGGAGTCTCAAGTCTGACTCTGAGATTAGTGCTTGACTCCTTCCTGCTCTTTTGTCTGAGAACAGAGCTTCAGTTTCCAACATTAACCCTCCAGGGAGCAATTCAGACAAGGAGCCCTTCCTTTCATAGACACATCCAGGTGTGTCTGAGAGTGCAGCAGATGCTGTGGGAAGATTCAGGGAATGCATCCCAGAATTTCTCCCAGAGGTAACCTGGTAGCCTAACCAGGCCAGCTCAGAGCTGAGAGACTGCCATATCTGTTTGCTAGGCAGGCGAATACATAGTTAAGACATTCAGTATGCTAGATTAGTTTTCTCCTGAAAACACTGCTGTTTGGCATAGAATTCCTTTATATGTGTATAGATGGATTTAGGAGAATGTATGAAAATGTATTAATTTTGTGTGGTAAATTCTATCAGTCTGTCATATTGTGTCTTCACCAATTACTTGAAGGAACAACCTAAGACAGGCACAGTCACAGAGGGGCCATCAGGAGAGAACTTGGGGGTCAACAGAGGTGGGGCACAGACCCTCACCGGCCCCCAACTTTGCAGGGGCCTGAACCCTCACCCCTTCTCAGGGAGGTCTCCTGCCCCCATGGCTGCTTCGCTTCCCATGCCCAGCTCAAATCGGGACCCAGGTAACAGACAGAGACTTGGCCGACAGCAGTTGCCCTCTCACTGCAACAAGACTTGTTTGAGTTGTCTTGTACCCATGGTGTGGGGAAGTGGGGTTTTGATATCTAAATCCAACCTAGCACCAGGAATGCTCAGGGCCTACTCAAGAAGGCAAATAATCCTTCCCACTAATATTTACAGAGTAAAATAAGATTGTTGTTAGAGTATTAAATTTGACAGTAAAATAGTATTCGAGTTCTCAGACTAATTTAAATTGGCTAATTGAAATAAGCGAATATTCTAGAAAAATTAATGGTACTGGACAAAAAGCTGTTCCTAAAGTGTTAACTAAAATTTTTATTGGTAGTTCATCTCATGGTAAAATTGCGTAACATGTAATGAACCTAAAGCAGTCATATTTTACTGCAAAAAATTAAAATTTAAAAGCTATCAAGACTACATTATAAAATTTCCAAAAGCCTTCTAATATTTAAATAAAAAGGGGGGATAATAGAAGAATATCATGTAAGGAAAAATATCCTGTAAGTAAATTACATCTAGAAAATTTTTACTTTAGAAAATTAACTTTCACTTGTAATGCTAACAGCAAGACACCCATGAAAAACACATGGTGTCAAAACAAGCCAAAGGAAAATCGTTTGGGCAAAAAATGAAAAAGGATCCCAAGTCAAATTTATAGAAAAGATTCCTTTATAAAATTTTGGTCAAGAATATGTTTGTATATTTTCAGAAAACACCTCCAAGACCATGTGGATTCCTGCAACAGAGTGGAATTGACAGGACTGCTCCAGCCATGAAGACAGAAAAAAAAACAACAGTCCAGAGATGGAAGATGCTGACGAGGACTTGCCATACTAGCAGTCAGCAGCTGTGCATCACTGCAGGTTGCCCAGGACCAAACCAGAGAGGGTCGGACCTGCATTACCACCATTTGTCCACCATTCAGAACTGAAATATCATTGCTGACATGTACACATAAGGAACTGTTTGACATTGAAATTGGGACTCAAAAGAACTGTTGGCCCAGAAAGAAACTCACTACAGACTGATTCATTTGCCTCCCAGCATAACCATTATTGCTTGTCTCATTTTCGGTTCTTATAAGTGTATTTCTAGTATCACATGATCTCACTCATCTAGGGGAAATAATGAACAACATAAACTGATGAACAAAAACAGACCCGGAGACAGGGAAGCATCGATCAGACTGTCAAACCTCAGAAGGAAGGTAGGGGAGGGTGGGGGTAAGGAGGAGAGATCAACCAAAGGACTTGTATGCATGCATATAAGCCTACCCAGTGTTCACGGAAAACAAGGGGGTGGGGGTATGCGTTGGGAGGGGTTTGGGATGGGAATGGGGGGATGAGGATAAATATATGATACCTTAATCAATAAAGAAATTAATAAAAAATAAAAAAAGAGTTCTACATTTTTCAACTTGGCAAAAACATTAACATTTTTTGCAATCAATTAATGATCTCTTCTATCCACTTTCTAAGCATAATCTAGTTATGTTTATATAGGTAGAAATTATAACTGTAGATACTGCTTTCTTCACTGCCTTTTAAAATTACATTTTTGTATATTTTTTCTACATCCTTGCCCATGTATCTGGGATTGGAGACCCATACTGATGTAATTAAAGTTTTGTTGGGGTGTGTTTTTTTTTTTGTTGTTTTTGTTTTTTTTTTTGCTTTTCTTTTGAAATTAGTTTTATAATTTTATTCAATTTTATTAATGCAATTATTTGAATACACAATATTTAACCATGTTATTTTCCCTGCCATTTTTATATTATGAATATTCCATACCTTAACTTTTTTTTTCATATAAAAGCACACATTTATAAAGCTACATAAATGAACAAAGTCAATGAGCTCCCTGCTCATTAGACCTCACATACAAAGAGTGTGTGTCAGACATCCCTCTCACAATCCAGGACTGCTGGCTCCCAACTGCTCGCCTGCCTGCCTGCCTGATTGCCCCTAACCGCTTCTGCCTGCCAGCCTGATCACCCCCTAACCACTTCCCTGCCAGCTTGATTGATGTCTAACTGCTCCCCTGCTGGCCTGGTCACCCCTAACTGCCCTCCCCTGCAGGCCTGGTCACCCCTAACTGCCCTCCCCTGCAGGCCTGGTCCCCCCAACTGCTCTCCCCTGCAGGCCTAGGGTCCCTCCCAACTGCATTTTCCTGCAGGCCTAGTTGCCCCCAACTTCCCTCCTCTGCCGGCTTGGTCACCCCTAACTGCCCTCTCCTGCAGGCTTGATTGCCCCCAACTGCCCTCCCATGCAGGCCTGGTCCCTCCCAACTGCCCCCCCCCCTGCTGGCCTTATCACCCACAACTGCTCTCCCTTGCAGGCCTGGTCCCTTCCAACTGCCCTCCCCTGCTGGCCATCTTGTGGTGGCCATCTTGTGTCCACATGGGGGCAGGATCTTTGACCACATGGGGGCAGCCATCTTGTGTGTTGGAGTGATGGTCAATCTGCATATTACTTTTTTATTAGATGAGATGGAGGCCTGTTGCACAGGTGGAGGCCAGCTGGTTTGCCCTGAAGGTTGTCCTGGATAGGGGTGAGGGTTCCCTTGGGGCGTGGGGAGGCCTGGGCAAGGGGCCTATGGTGGTTTGCAGGCCGGCCACGCCCCTCAGTGACCCAAGCGGAGGCCCTGGTATCTGGGGTTTATTTATCTTCTACAATTGAAACTTTGTAGCCTGGAGTGAAGCCAAGCCATCTGCTCGCTCCGTGGCGGCAGCCATTTTTGTTGGAATTTATTTATCTTCTATAACTGAAACTTTGTAGCCTTAAGTGGAAGCCTGGACCGGCCAGGGTGTGCAGAAAGCTTGGCTTCCTCCGTCGCCTGGGAAACCCAAGCCTCCCTCCTGCTCTCTCCGTGGCTGCAGCCATCTTGGTTGGGTTAATTTGCATACTCACTCCTGATTGGCTGGTGGGCATTGCTGGTGGGCATGGCTTGTGGGTGTAGCGGAGTGGTGGTTAATTTGCATATTACTCTTTTATTAGAAAGGATGTTCTGGGATGATTTGTAATTCGACAAGGAACAGAACCAGGACTAGTGCCCACCCATCAATTGTGTCACAAAAGAGATCAAAAACTCAAAGCCAAAAATAACAAAGGAAAAATGCTATTAAGCCATGTAAACACCAGAGTGATCTAATATACGTGGCATAGGTGCAGGAATCACAATTAGAACAGAGGCTGGGGAGGACGCTGTGATGAGGCCAGTGGAGCAGGGAAGGTCCAGTTGGTGTGTGGTCTCTTGAGTCCCAGGTAACTTCAGCACCCATGCTGGGCCCCTCTTCTCTCTGCACTGGCCCTCTGCTGGGCTCTTCACTGTTATTACTTTTTCTTCAATAGCAGGAAATGGCTGTTTAAGCAGTTCTTGCATTTCTTGTGTTGAATTCCAGATCTGTTTTACTGTGTCTCAAAATAAGACATGCCTTTTACATTGTTATCCAGCATTTTTGCGCGCACGCAAACACACACACACACACACACACACACACACACACACACACACGCACGAGAGAACAAAGGGAACCATGAAATGATTATATAAGTACCCCCACTGTGTATGACACACTCTAATACTTTCTTTTGTGCCTCCTTGATTCCATTCTATTTCATTCGTACAACTGTAATCTGACACCCTAATGGGTCCTGATCTCAGAATATGGAGAACTTCCTCAAGCATGTCCTCCATATCTAACTTCATAGAATCCTGTCATAGAATACATGTTTATTCAGCCACACTAAACTAAATCGAAGAGGAGAAACAAGTTGTATAACATGCTTTATGCCTCAGGTACTCACAGCATAGCAAGAAACAAAGACATGGGTGCCCTAACACTTAGATTAAGAGCATGAGAAAGTGACCTTTTCTTGTGCTAATGTTAGAAAAAGAAAAGGTTCATGAAGGAGATGATCCAGTCTCTCTGAAAGAGGAGTTGGAGTTTGGAGGATGGAGGGGGGTGAAAAATTCCACAAGACCAGTGGGGTGACCCCAAGCAGAAAAAAGCAAGCCCATAAAGGCTCTGAGCCCTGCAGCTGTGGTGTCACGTGAAGCTGGAATCAAGTTCAATGTTTAGGAGACCAGTGTGAGGGAGGCCAGGGCTCTGTGAGGGTGGAGCTGGCTGAAAGTTCACAGACACTTGAGCCTCATGTTTGAAGCTACAGAATTTTGCCTTCTATCTCCAGTAAGGAGTCACTAGGGGAGGAATTTAAATCAGAGTGTTCAATGATCAGCATTAACGTTCTCTCTGAGTCAGTGTGAATATTTGGCTAAACGGGTGCCCGCCTGTTAGATAGGAGAGATGACAGGGAACTGAAATATGTCTGTGGAATTGGACACCAAGAAGTTGGGAAGCAATAAATACATTTCAGAGGTAGAAGAAAATAATTAGCCTCATCCCATCATAGTGGTAACCATTCATTTACCAACAAGAAGGAAGTACACCAAGCTCTCTACACACAGTATATTGATTATCTGTTCACCATCATAGGCTGATGGATACTATAATCCTCATCATCAGGTGAGGATATTAACAATTATTAAGCTGTAGCCCTAACCAGTTTGGCTCAGTAGATAGAGCATGGACCTGGGAATGAAGGGTCAAGGACACATTTCTGGGGTGCGGGCTCGATCCCCAGTAAGGGCTATGCAGAAGGCAGCCGATCAATGATCCTCTCTCATCATTGATGTTCTTATCTCTCTCTCCTTCTCCCTTCCTCTCTGAAATCAATGAAAATACATATTTATAAAAAGACAAAGAGAGAATCTTAAAAGCATTAAGAGAAAAGCATCCATAGGACTCTCAGCTGATTTTTCAACAGAAACGTTGCAGGCCAGTAGGGACTGGTAAGAAATATTTAGTGATGAATATCAAGGACCTACAACCAAGAATACTCTACCCAGCCAAGCCACCATTTAGAATTGAAGGTCAAATAAAGAGCTTCACATACAAGAAAAAGCTAAAGGAGTTCATCACCACCAAAACAGTATTACAGGAAATGTTGATGGGTATTCTAAAGAAGAAGAAAAAGAGGAGGAAAGAAAAGAAGAATGAGGAAGAGAGGGAGAGAAGAGGACAAAGAGGAGGAGGAGGAAGAAAAGGAGGAGAAGAAAAAGATAGAAAATTTGAAGAATAGAATGGCAATAAAAACATATCTCAGTACTTGAAACTAAAAATCAAGGTAAATGAACAAGGAATCTAATGAACAAAATAAACTGATGAATAAAATAGAACCAGAGGCACCGAAACATGGAACAGACTGAGGAATATCAGAGGGAAGGGGGAAAATACAGAAGAGATTAACCAAAGAACTTATATGCATATATGCATTACCTATGGACACAGACAATAGGATGGTGAAGGCCTGCGTTTGAGTGGGAACTGGGTAAAGGGGGTAATGAAGTTAAAAAGGGAGGACATCTTTAATACTCTCAATAATAAAGATTTTAAAACAAATGAAGGAACAACAACAACAACAACAACAACAACAACAAAACACCTCTGTAGTCCATGGCCACTTTGGGGAAAAGGTCTGAAGAGGACAGAGATTCCTAATCAGAGATGTCATGGGTTGGGGTGTGTGTCTTAAAGGGGGATGATATGTTTAAAAAATAGAAATTGATCGCTTTACTGCAAAATATAATTGTAGCATTTCAATTGTGTTAGTAATAGCCAATTGTTTAAAAAATTATTGTGCTATTTTTTCTTTCCTACAAGTCACCTACACCACATGGGATGAGGCAATGATACCCTAATTTCAGAAATTCTTCTTCTGGGATTTTCAGAGGAACCAGCACTGCAGCCCCTCATATTTGGGCTTTTCATCTCCATATACCTGACTACTGTATTGGGAAACCCGCTCATCATCTTGGCTGTCAGCTCAGACTCCCACCTCCATACATCCATGTACTTCTTCCTCTCCAACCTGTCCTTGGTAGACATCTGTATCACCTCCACCACCGTCCCAAAGATGCTGGTGAACATCCTGACACAGAGCAGAGTCATCACCTGTAAAGGTTGCATCACCCAGATGTATTTTTTCATACTATTTGCAGGGTTGGATGACATCCTCTTGACGAGGATGGCCTATGGACTGCTTTGTAGCCAACTGCCACCCCCTGCACTACATGGTCATCATGAACCCCCGGCTCTGTGGACTGCTGGTTCTGGTGTCCTGGATCATGAGTTCCCTGAATTCCCTATTACAAAGCATAATGTTATTGCAGCTGACCTTTTGTACAGACTTTGAAATCGCCAACTGTTTTTGTGAAATCCAACAGGTTTTCCAACTTGCCTGTTCTAACACCTTTCTTAATAACATGGTGATTTATTTTGCAGCTATGCTACTAGGTGCTGGTCCCTCATTGGTATCATTTACTCTTACTCTAAAATAATGTCCTCCATTTGTGGAATCCCATCAGCGCAGGGGAAGAATAAGGCATTTTCCACCTGTGCATCTCACCTCTCAGTTGTCTCCTTACTTTATGGTACAGTCCTAGGAGTGTATCTCAGCTCTGCTGCTACCCACAGCTCACACTCAAATGCAGCAGCCTCAGTGATGTATGCCGTGGTCACACCCATGCTGAACCCCTTCATCTACAGTCTGAGAAACAAAGACATAAAGAGGGCCCTGAGAAGATTCTATAGGATGGCAGGTACAAAAGGGACAATCATCCTGAGGTAGAAAAAAATGCTCCAAGAAACCAGAAATTGAGATTCTTTCATCAGATTGTAGTTTTCAGATTTCTTCCTTGTATTCTGTCTGTGAATTTCCTTCATTTGTTTCAACTCTTCTATACAATTTAAGTAACCATTTTATTAAGCTTTCTGCTTTGTCTGTTATATAGACAGTTATTCCCTTTGTCTTTTTTTTTTTTATCTTCTCAAAGTTTTTTCCAACCTTGATCAGAAATATTTGTAAGTTTACATTTAATTCACTGGCAACATTGATGTCTTAACAATAATTTCTTCTCAAATGACTTATATCATTGTATGTAAATCGTTCTGTGTTCACCATGTGTACCTCATTCTTTGTACATCGGTACCTTAACTGATCTTCCTGTTACTGCCAGGGGTCCTCAAACTATGGCCCGCGGGCCACATGCGGCCCGCCGAGGACATTTATCTGGCCTGTTGGGTGCCGCTGCCTGTCCTGCTTAGCAGCTGACTCATCCCGGGCCCGCAGTGTGCATAGGAATTTGTTCATAGTTTTTTTTTAAACTGTAGTCCAGCCCTCCAACGGTCTGAGGGACAGTGAACAGGCCCCCATTTAAAAACTTTGAGGACCCCTGCTAGACTTTATGATTGTTCCCTATAAGTCTCAGTCTATCGATAGTGATGCAATAGGATAGGAATGCCTAGGCACTGGCCTGGGTCCTACAACTTCTTCCTCAGATCAGAGTCAATGTTGTGACTAGATCAGGGGTGGGCAAACTTTTTGACTCGAGGGCCACAATGGGTTCTTAAACTGGACTGGAGGGCTGGAAAAAAAGCATCGATGGAGTGTTTGTGTGAACTAATATAAATTCAAAGTAAACATCATTACATAAAAGGGTACGGTCTTTTTTTTATTTTACTTCAATAGTTTTATTCATTTCAAACATTTGAACAAGGAGAATGTAAACACTAATTATTATAATTTGAAACTTCAAGAAATGGAGGAAACATAGCACAATAACATACCTTATATTGAAGATGGCAAAGGCAAAATAAAATTGCCTAACAAAGGAAAGGTACAAAAGCCTTTCAAATTAAACTTAAATATAATAAAATAATTTAAAACTAAAACAAATAGAAAAGAACAAAATGTGTAAACAGTAAATTAAACATTTTCTTTAGTGCAACTTCCAAATTATGCCCGGGACGTAGATGTAGATGGCAATGTAGACTGGGTTGAAAGGTTTTTGGTGTTTAAAACATCAACTTCAGTGGGAACAGTGTTGTTGGTCTCCTTTTTAGCTAATGCTCTGATACTGTGCTCTCCAGGGGCGTGTCTCCCTACATCACGACGATAACGGATAACATGTCTACGCATTCCCAGGGTGATGTTGGGGGACGCGTCCGCGGGCATTACAAGGAGCCACTGGAAGATTGAGAGGTTGTTCCTTCTACTGAATGGGCAGATATAAATCCGCCCACTCAGAAGAAGGAGCTGCGGCCCTGTTTCCTGACGTTGCCATGTTAACACTGCTGCTGGTGAAGGAGCAGAGGGGAGAGCAAGAGAACCCACCGCTCTTTCGGCTCCGTGGGCCTGATAGAACAGCCGAATGGGCCGGATCTGGCCCGCGGGCCATAGTTTGCCCATGGCTGGACTAGATGGATCCTTATAGTCCTTATGATTTCAACAACCATCATGGAGCTATGAACATGTAAGTTTTATTACTCACAGGTCCAGCATGCCCAAATACCACATTGGAGAGTTGGAAATAGGACAGGGGAAGAAAAAGCAGACTCACCCCTGTGGTCTGTTATCTAGGTTACTCAGGGTTTTCTACAAGGGGAATTTCATAATATGTTAATCTTGTGTAAAAATCACAAAAATTCTGTGTTTAATTCCAAATAATATTTGCTTCCCAGATATATTCATTGTTTAATGTGAACTTCCTTCCTTTGCTTGTATTGAAATTGCTTCTCATTAAAAATAAAATTGCATATATTTCAAGTTCCAAGTCAAATTAAACATAAAAGGAGAACTTCGTGGGTGGCGGCAGCACGAGTGTTTATGTAGTGGCACTGTCATACATCTGGCAATATGATTATCTGAGATGGATGTCCTTGAAAAACAGCTTAGTCAGGTACTTGTGCTACAAAAATGCTCCTGTATTTCATACATAATTTCCAGGTTTTATTGTCTTATTTAGCTGAGGGTCCAATTGTGGCAATTATAATAAGGACCATAAGTGTCCATCTAGTCACATAGGGATTGGTCTCAGAAAAACATAGTAAGACCCAAGCTAGTGCCCAGGCTTTCCTACCCTATTGCATCATTATCAATAGACTGAGACTTACAGGGAACAATCATGAACTACCATAGTTACTGGCCAAACGTGATTATCAAATATCTATCTCCCAGTGGAATCTACTTGGAAGCATACATGAGAGGCTCAGAGACAGAAAGAGACAGTGAGGTGCCATTTATATAACATTCTGAGCTAAAGATGAGGTAAAGCACCTGGAGCTACAGAAGGGAGGAAGGACATTAGGACAATAAGAAGAAAAGATGCTCAGTAATTAGAAATTTTCCCTGCCCTAGATATAAGTCACAAAATGTTATCTCTGATGATAACTCTTATTATTGGCAAGACTCCAAATTTAAATTCTTTAAGGGAGAGGTAAAAGTTCCTATCTGGCAACTAAAGGGGAGCTCAGAGGCAATGTACAAAATAGAAGGTTTTTATAGGAGAAAGGGAGGGGAAAGGAGTTATTAAAAACAGAGAAAAAAAGGATTATTTGGAGGCCATGACATCTTTTATTTGGGGAAAGAGGAGAGGAAGGATTTCTACCATACAGATTCCCTCTTCTTTCTGAGGGGGATGGGGAGGACCCACGTGACAGATTACCTTACTGGTGCTTGACCAGAAACCAATGCTGCTTGATTAAAATTAAGCTTCTGGGAGATGTTGAAACTTCCATTAAATCCAGTATGAAATCTAGATTTATCATCATGGGTTTGTCACTGGAGTGATGCCATTTTGGACCTGCGGTTTTCTCTTTAACAATAGTATGGACATTAACAATATTAAACACAGAATATCCATAAATACAGAATATCTCTCCATTTATTTGTGCCTTTTTAAATATTTTTAGCAATGTTTTATACTTTATTTCTAGGTATTTAATTCTTTTTGATGCAATTAGAAATTGAATTGTTCTTTTAATATCTCTTCTAACTGTTCATATAGATGCAAACGAGTATTATACATTTGTTTTGTATCATTGTTGAATCTGTTTATTGGTTCTAAGAAATTTTTTAAATAATTCATTGGGAGTATAATAATATAAAATAAACTGAACATAGTTAACAGCAATATTTCTGAGTTAAAGGAGTTATGCAAAAATTAAGAGTACATACTGCACAGGTTCATATACATAACTCAAAACAACATAAAAGCTATAATATGTTTGTTATATAATTGTAAAAAATGTAATTAGCCCGATCCTCTGTTTCCTTATTTCTGCTGGTGATGTGGAATAATAAACCTAATTCCAGTAGATATTGGTAGAAATAAATAAAATGTTTTTTAAACATAGAGTATGTCTAATAACTCTTCCATAGGTAGGAATTGTATGTACATATACATGTATGTACATTGTATGTGATTTTCTTTCAAATAAACACAACACACAAAGACATAACACAGACACACTAATATTCTCACCTTTAATGTTGAAAGAAAATTTTAAAGAAACTTGGTGACAATAGAAATTACAGAATGAAAGATTAAATTAATATGAAACTAAAATAATTTAGAAATTTAGATACGACGAAGTAACGTAGAAGGTTGACCTTAATTTTAGTAACGAATTACATTTCCTACATTAACACACAAAGACCTCAAAGTCAGAACCACATTTACTTCTGTAACTCAAGAGTTTGTCCACCAGGAACCAGGTGAGTCACACATAGTGAACATGATATTTGTAGTGGAGAGATTAGATTCACCTTATTGGTAACACTGTGCAAGGAGAATGGGAAAGCTAGTGCTCAAAACTTGAACTCCTGGTTCTTTTACTGGCAGTTGGTTTGAAAGGGTGAAATTGGGGTTTGGGGTCTTCAGTGGGTGATCAGCTCATGTGATCAGCTCATTGTAACATCAACTCCAACTTCTGATTGGTTGGAGTGATGTTACAATGATATACTTTAGGAATTGTGATCATCAGTCATCCAATATCAGCTAGTCTGGGGTTTATGCGACTGTGGTCCATGAGAGTCACTGGTTTTCTACCTGGTGGAACATTTTAGTTCTTATAAAACCAACTCAAGGTATATGTCACTATGTTATCACAGATTCCAGAGGGGGGACTAGTGCCACAAGACCCTTACTAATGTCTGAAAAAGTCACTTTGGTGAATATAAGGAAAAGGTACTCAGGTCTGTTTCCTTGCAATGAGACATTGTGGGTAGGATCTTTGTTTGAGAAGGGTTTCTGGCTTGGTTTCAATTTTATGAAATTGGGAATTCACAAGATCTGCTAATGGAGCAGAATCACCAAACTGACTTTAGATTTTTTTTCTTCCACTTAATGTGAAATTTCAACACAAATGCCTTTACCAAGGAAGCTAATAGACTAGATTAACAATGATGGGGACTGATTGCCTTGATGGTCCCTATCAATGGACTCCTTGTATTCTCTCACTTTGCAATATGACCTTCACCCCCTATAGCAGATTGAGTTTGTTTGCCCACCACTTGAATCTTATGGGTTTCTTTGACCAGGATAATGTGGTAGAAGTGATGTTGGGCTAATTCTGAGCCTTGCACACATCTGTCTGTTGGAATTCAGCCATGGCTGTGTAAACAAGCCCAGATCATCTGGAATAAGCCTCCAGCTCCAGTGTGCCTGCTGAAGCCACTAGACAAGCCTATCACCAGTCAATCCAAAACTTGTGCGAGAGACTCATCCAAGGTCAGCTGAGCCACTGCCCTGACCAGAAGCATAACAGAGACCAGATCTGCCCAGTTACCCCTATTTCCACACTTTAAGTTGTGGAGTAGTGAGGCAATTTGATACATGAAAATCACTAACTGACACAATAACTTTATTAAGTAAAATTGAGAAAATTTAGGAAGCAGAAGGTTAAGCAAATTGCCTTGGTTAAGCAATGGTCACAAAGCTAGTAAGTGCTGAAACTGGGGCACGAACACAGGCTACTTAGCTCCAGAGTCTGCTCTACTAATCAGTATTTGTTCTGCTACTGCTGCTATAGCAGTGCATGAAAAAGTGTTCTTATTTCTAAGATATCATTCCACCAATTATGCAAGCACATTCAGAGGCAGATCCAAACCTGGGGCAACTGATTAGCCCCTACTATGGCCACCTTGACCAGTTATGAGACCAGCAAGATCTCAACCTAGCTGGATGTGAGGCACTTTATATGTATCAGTCAGTAGCATTTAGAAATAGAATTCCACTGTTTTAACACCTGAGGGCTGAAGAGTCATTTTGTCACAAAAATAAAACAAACCTAAAATTTGTGTGAAACCGCATAAGACCCTGATTAACCAAAGCAATTCTGAGAAAGCAAAACAAAGCTGGAGGTAACCCATTCCTTGATTTCAAACTATATTATAAAGCTACTAGAGGCCCAGTGCATGAAGATTTATGCAAAAATGGGCCTTCTTTCCTCTGGCTGCCTGCACTGCCTTTGCTCTGGTGTGAGCCACCTTTTCACTCAGGCCCTGAGCCACCTTTACACCTTACCACACTTCCCAGAGGCCCAGAGTGGCTGGGGTGGTGCGGAACACCTGTGTCATCACCATGGTCACAATGCAAGCATCCCCCCCGAGCCCTGCCTCCCAGACGCTCAGCACCTGTGTATGCAAATTAATCCACCATCTTTGTTGGGTTAATTTGCGTACTCACTCCTGATTGGCTGCTGGGCGTTGTGAAAGTATGGTCAATTTGCATCTTACTCTTTTATTAGTGTAGATCAGGGGTCCTCAAACTTTTTAAACAGGGGGCCAGTTCACTGTCCTTCAGACCGTTGGAGGGCCGGACTATAGTTTAAAAAAAAAAACTATGAACAAATTCTTATGCGCACTGTGGGCCCGGGATGAGTCGGCTGCTAAGCAGGACAGGCAGCGGAACCCGGCAGGCCGGATAAATGTTCTCGGCAGGCCGCATGTGGCCCGCGGGCCATAGTTTGAGGACGCCTGTAGATAGTAATGAAAGCAATATAGTTCTGGTATAAAAACAGACACATAGATCAACTGAAAAGATTAGAGGACCAAGAAATAAACCCACACACATATGGTCCTTAATTTAGGAGATAGGAGTCAAGAATGTTAAATAAGGAAAGGACAGTATCTCCAATAAACTGTGCTGGGGAAACGGGACAACCACAGGCAAAAGAATGAAACTGAGTCATTATTAAAGGGTTCAGAATGAGTCACCCCAAAACATGTACTTGGATTATTTTTGAGCTGTAGGCAACTGAGACCGAGAGTCCAAGGGAAACTTTTACTTCTCCCTTAAAGAATTTAAGTTTTGGGTTTTTCTTATAATAAGAGTTATTATCAGAGAAAACATTTATGACCTATATATGGGGCATGGCAAATTTCTAATTACTGAACATCTGCTCTTCTCATTGTCCTGCAATGTCCTTCCTTCCTTCTGAAGCCTCAGGAGCTTTACCTCATCTTTAGCTCAGAATGTCACATATACACTACCTCACTGCTCCTCCTGTCTCTGAACCTCTCACGGATGTTCCCACATAGGTTCCACTGGGAGAGAGATATTTGATAATCCATTTTTGGCAGTAACTGTGGTAGCTTTTAAGAATGCTCAGTTAATTACAACACTGAAACATAGAAATTAGGTATAAAATACAGTAGAGTGTTTGACTAAACGTTTGTTTCAAATACACCCATCACAAATAATCATATTGCCAGATGCATGACACAGCTACTACCTAAGCACTCATATTGCCCTCACCCATGAAGTTCCCCTTTTATTTTAAATTTAATGATTTTGTTTTGGAATAATTAATATATGGAATTTTATTCTTAATTAGAAACATTTTCAAAACAAGCAAAGGGAGAAACTTCACATTAGACAATAGATATATCTAGGGAGCAAAGTTCATTTGGAATTACACACAGGAACAGACATAGAATTTGTGAGATATTTACACAAGATTTAACATGTTATAAATTCCCCTTTTGAAAACCCTGAGTAACCTGGACAATTGACCACATGGATGACCCTGCTTTTCCTTCCACTGCCTCAATTCCTGCTCTTAGGTTTCAAATAAAAATCAAACCCAAAATATATAAAGTACTCATACAATTCAACAAAAGGAAGACAAACAGCCCAATCAGAAATAGGGTGGAAGACCTAAATAGATACTTCTCCCAAGAAGGACGCACAAACGGTCAAGAGTCATATGAAAAAATCCTCAATGTCATTAATCATCAGAGAGATGCAAATTAAACCACAATGAGGTGCCTCCTCACACCTGCCATAATGGTTACTAACAATAAATCAACTAACAGCAAGTCCTTGTAAGGATGTGGAGAAAAGGGAACCCTAGTACACTGATAGGGGGAATGCAGACTGGCACAGCCACGGTGGAAAACAGTGTGGAGTTTCCTCAAAAAAAAAAAAAATAGAACTTCCATTTCACCTAGTGATCCCACTTCTAGGAATATAACCTAAGATGTCTGAAACACTAATAAGAAAGAATAAGTACCTCTATGTTCATAGCAGTGTTATTTACAATAGCTAAGATCTGGAGACAGCCCACGTGCCCATCCATTGAAGAATGGATAAAAACAACAACAACAATGGTGCATTTATACAATGGAATACTATGCAGTTGGAAAAAAAAGGATCTCTTACCTTTGAGATAGCATGGAGGTGCCTGGAGAGTATTATGCTAAATGAAATAAGTCAGTCAGAGAAATTCTTGAACAAAATAAAGTGCCAAACAAAATAGATCCAGAGACATGGAAGCATGCAACAGACTGTGGATCTTCAGAGGGAAGGGAAGGGGAGGCGGAAATTCACCAAAGAACTTATATGGATATATGAATAACCCATGGACACAGATAATAGTGGGGCAAGGCCCAGGATGGGGAGTTTTGGGAGAGGAGGGAGTGGGGTCAATGGAGGGAGAAAAGGACATCTGTAACACTTTCAATAATAAAGATACATTTAAAAAATCAAACCCACAAAACCATAGCCATCCTGCCTTTGGTCCCCAGTACAGGCAGAGTCCTTCAGCCCAAGCCCATTTCTCTCTCTCTCTTTCACACACATACACACATGCATACACACAGCTTCCTGTGTGGCTTTTGGGCATACAGGACCTGTGAGTAATAAACCTTAAGTTTTCATAGTTCCATGATGGTTATTGTAATTATAGTAAGGACCACAAGAGTCCATCCACGCAGGACATTGACTCTGGTCTGAGGAACAACTAGTAAGAACCAGGCCAGTACCCAGGCATTCCTATCCTATTGCATCACTATTAATAGACTGAGACTTATAGGGAACAATGATAAAATCTATAATATCAGGAAGAGCAGTTAAGGTACCAATGTACAGAGAATGAGGGACACATGGTGAAAACTGAGGTTTAAGATTTTATGGAATGAAATTATACAATGGATTAGGTAGCCAAGTGCAGTTTTCTACATGAGTAATACCACTTATTACTCTTCTACCTACAAAACAGAACAAATTACTTACAATGATATATGTCATTTGAGAAGAAATTTTTCTTAAGACATCAATGTTTCTAGTGAAGTAAATGAAAACTTCTCACTATTTCTGACCAAGGTTGGAAAATTCTTTGGGAAGGTTAAAAAAGGACAAAGGGAAAACTGTCTATATAACAAAGCAGGAAGATTAATATAATGGTTACTTAAATTGTATAGAGAAGTTGAAACAAACAAAGGAAATTCAAGGACAGAATAAAAGGAACAAATCTGGCCCGGCCTATGTTTCTCAGTGGCTGAGCGTCAACCTATGAACCAGGAGGTCACCATTGGATTTCTGGTCAGGACACATGCCCAGGTAGTGGGTTCCATTCTGAGGAGGGGGTATGCAGGAGGCAGCAGATTAATACTGTACTTTCATCATTGATGTTTCTATCTCTCTCTCCCTCTCCCTTCCTCTCTGAAATCAATAAAAATATATTTTAAAAAACCATAAGGAACAAGTCTAAAAAACACAATGTGATTAAAGAATCACAATTTCTGGTTTTTAGTTCTGTAGCCCCAAAACCATGGGCACTTTTTACCTCGAGATGATTGTGCCCTTTGTACCTGCCATCCCATAGAATCCTTTCAGAGCCCTCTTTATGTCCTTGTTCCTGAGACTGTAGATGAAGGGGTTCAGCATGGGTGTGACCACAGTGTACATCACTGAGGCTGCTGCACTTGAGTGTGAGCTTTGGGCAGCAGCAGAGCTGAGATACACTCCTATGCTTGTTCCATAAAATAAGGAGACAACTGAGAGGTGAGATGCACAGGTAGAAAATGCCTTATACTTCCCTTCAGACGATGAGATTGCACGTATGGAGGACACTATCTTAGAGTAAGAGTAAATGATGCCAGTGAGGGGACCACCACCCAGTAGCACAGCTACAAAATACATCACCATGTTATTAAGAAAGGTGTCAGAACAGGCAAGTTGGACCACCTCTTTGAGTTCACAAAAATAGTGCGGGATTTCCAAGTTTGTACAGAAGGACAAAGGCAACACAATTAAACTTTGTACCAAGGATATCAGGGCACCCATGATCCAGGACATCAGAACCAGCAGTCCACATAGCCGGGAGTTCATGATGACCATATAGTGCAGGGGGTGACAGATGGCCACATACCTGTCATAGGCCATTACAGCTAGAAGGAAGTCATCCAGTCCTGCAAAGAATATGAAAAAATACATCTGTGTGATGCAGGCTTCATAGGTGATGACTCTGCTCTGTGTCTGGATGTTCCACAGCATCTTTGGGATGGTGGTCGAAGTGAAACAGATGTCTACCAAGGACAGGTTGGAGAGGAAGAAGTACATGGGTGTGTGGAGGTGGGAGTCTGAGCTGACGGCCAGGATGATGAGCAGGTTTCCCAACACAGTGATCAGGTACATGGAGAGGAAAAGCCCAAATATGAGGGGCTGCAGTGCTGGTTCCTCTGAAAATCCCAGAAGAAGAAATTCTGAAATCAGAGTATCATTCCCAGGTCCCATGGGGTGGAGGCGACTAGTAGGAAAGAAAAAATAGCATGATTCGTTTTTAAATAATGGCCATTACAAGCACAGTTTAAATGCTACAATTATATTTTGTAATAAAGCAACAATAGTTATTTTTTGTACATATCATCCTCATGACATCTCTGATTAGGGATTCCTGTCTTCCTCAATCTTTGTTTCCAAGGTGCTCATGGATTACACTGTTTTCATGAGAAATGCTTTCATGCACTTGAGGAATATTTATTGACATTTCCCACCTGTAGGGAAAGTGAACAGGATGCTCAGAAACAAAATTCTTAGAATAATGATAGTTAAAGAACACATACAATATAATGTACAGTATATGTCATATACCAAGTTAGATGGTGTCATGTGGATAAAAAAAGAAAGCAGGTATAAAAGAGAGTGGGTGGGTGTTATTTTATACTGGGAGTTCAGGAAGCCCTGCAAACAAGGTGACAATGGAACAGAGACCTCAAGGAAGACAGAGGGGGTGACATGAGGTATTTGGGGTGGTGGTTAAGTAGGAAAAGAGGTAGTGCAAAAGCCCTGAGATGACACTTGATATAGGTGTTAAAGACTCGAAAAGGACACAGAATGGTGAAATAGAATAGAGTCAAGGAGGCACAAAAGAAAATATTAGAGTGCATCATACATAGTGAGGGTATATGGTTCCCTTTGTTCAGGTGTGTGTGTGTGTGTGTGTGTGTGTGTGTGTGTGTGTGTGTGTTTCTGTGTTTCTGTGCAAAAGTTGCTATCACAATGTAAAAGGCATGTCTTGTTTAGGGACACAGTAAAAATAATCTGGAATTCAATGCAATAAATGCACGAACAGTGTAAAAGGCCAGTTCCTGCTAATGATGGAAAAATAATAGGAGTGCAGAGCCCACCAGAGAGCCAGGTGCACTGGTTCTGGCACTTGATCCATGGCACCTGGTCGTCCGTGAGCATTCTCTGAGATCTCCTTCTACTCACTCTTGTGCTGATAGAGAAAGACCCACAGAATGTAAGAAGAGTTCCCAGGTCCATCAGGCACTAGCTGGATAAGAGTGAATTAGAACTCACAGCTCCCTGACTCTAAGTCAGTGCTTTTCTACTCTGCAAGGCTGCCTCACTATGTCAATGCTTCACAAAGAAAAGGAAATGTGAAGGTTGAAATAGAAAGAATCCTGAGAGCTGAGCAGATAGAACGGAGGGGTCAATTCCTGCTATGGGAGGAGAGACGCCATGGAATTGTGTTCTGAGATGGTGAGAAGAAAGCGGCTGAGCCAAAACCGGTTTGGCTCAGTGGATAGAGCATCAGCCTGCGGACTCAAGGGTCCCGGGTTCGATTCCGGTCAAGGGCATGTACCTTGGTTGCGGGCACATCCCCAGTAGGGGGTGTGCAAGAGGCAGCTGATCGATGTTTCTCTCTCATCGATTTTTCTAACTCTCTATCCCTCTTCCTTCCTCTCTGTAAAAAAAAAAAAAAAAAATCAATAAAAAAAAAAATATATATAAAAGAAAGTGGCTGAGAAGGAATAAGTTGTTAGAAACCCTTCAGAGATAAGGACACCAAATTGTGGGATCTTGAGTCCATCCCTTTCACTATTTCTCAGCCTGACTGTTCCCCAGAAGACATGGTTATTACAAGCTTTACTTCTCCCCACAATGCTTTCCCACAGTGCTCACTCTGGCACCCCCAATGGCATCACTCACTGGATTTGGCTCTACTGGTCCTTCCTTCCTTGGACAATTGATGTGGATAGGGCAAAAAATTGAGGTGAAGTTCTGGTTTTCCAGAGCAGTTGAATATCTTAGAGAGGCACAGAGAGGATGCTTTTAGCCTGTGTCTGAGGAGCTGCAGGTGAGTCTGCAGAAGGAGGTCCAGAGGCTGAATTCTCAGAGCTCCTCATTAAATGAACTGTGTTACTGTTGCTCAGTTCTCTAAGCAATTCAGCTCCCTTGAAACCAAGTGGCCATAAATAGAAGGCAACTTTTCTGCCAGTTCAGTCTCCATGGGTTCACCTTGGGGGCCAGATGCATATTCAATTCCTACTGATGGGTCCACCTCCCCTAGAATAAACATCTCCACAGGGTATGTAAGCGTTCATGCAGGACACCTGGACAGGTTAGCATCTTGAGCTTGTGAGTCACATTGAGTGTTCGACTCAGAGATTTAGTGATGTCCCTGACCACACCCATGCCAAATAGGAACCTCCCAGAAACTTCTCTTTGACCTCAACTATGAAAACCAGAGATTGATTCTGAGGATGCACTTGATGGGGGGTAAATTATTTTGGCTTCAGAGATAGAGTTTTCTTTGTACAAGTTCTCTAGATCCAATTATTCCATTTTTTCCACTGGGTTAAAGGCATTCATATCTTTAAACTCATATAGGTACATATTTTTTTCTGGCCAGCAAGGCTATTCAGAGCATTCCTTTATGATGGGAAAGAGTACTTTGAATATAAAATCAGTACCTGATAGTGACTTAGAGCAGTCACTGCCAAACATATTTTTAAAGAACTAGATAAGTTTATTATTGGACCATCAGTGCTCTGTTGCAGCTGCTTAACTGTGCCATTGTAGTGTGAAAGCACTGGTTGGCAATACCCAATGGATGAGCTTGGTTGTAGGTATTTATTTTCTGTGGATTCTGTAACAACTAAGTCCCAACTGGGTGGCTTAAAACAACACGAATTTATTTCATCAGGTTCTTGATGCCAGAAATCTAAACTCTGGGTGTCAGAAAGGCTGCACTCCCTGTAGAGGCTCCAAGGGAGGCTGTGCTCCTTGCCTCATCCTGCTATTAGTGCCTCCAAGCATCCCTGAGCTTTGTGGCTGCATCACTCCAATCTCAGGAGACATATGATCTTCTTTTCTCTGTGCCTCTCCACTGTATATCTTATATGGAGCCTGGTCATTGGTTTTAGGGTCCAATTGGCTAATCCAGGATGATTTCATCTTGAGATCCTTAATTACATCTAGAAAGAGCCATTTTTCAAATAAGGTCACGATTACAGTTACTGGGAGTTAGAATGTAGACATATCTTTTACAGGGCTACCATCACCCTATTGATAAAACCTCTTTACAAAAACAGGCTTTGGGTGGGATTTGCTCTTAGGAAGTACTTTGCTGACCCCTGATTTAAGTGTGTAGATTCAGACTCGGGAAGTAAGTAAATCAGATACCAAACTGTAAAATTAAAAGAAAAGTTAAGCCCTAACTGGTTTGGCTCAGTGGAAAGAGCATCAGTCTGGGGACCCAAAGGTTCCAGGTTCGATTCCAGTCAAGGGCACATGCCTGGGTTGCTGGCTCGGTCCAACGTGCAAGAGGCAGCCAATCAATGATTCCAGCTCATCATTGATGTTTCTATCTCTCTTCCTCTCCCTTCCTCTCTGGAATCAACAAAAATATATTTTTTTAAAAAAAGAAGAGTTAAATCTGGCTTCTTTTCTGCTGGTGGGAAGCTCCAGGAAATTTATATCACACGGGCTCTGCTCAGTCTCCCCAGACCTTGGCTGAAGTAACTGTCAGACCCATTCAGCATCCTGACTTTCCTCCCAATATGACTCTCCCTATGCCAGTGTCCATTAAAGTCAACCTGAAGTACCTCAAAACTTAGCTCTAGGAGAACTTAGCTGAGTGGAGGCTCAGCCAGGAGCTGTCCTTGGTTTCTGCTGATGGTTCCAATAACCTAACAAGCAATTCTCTTATGAAGGCACCTTTCAAATCTATAGGATAGTGTAAGGAGTGCAGACTACCTGATTTAAATTATAAACAGAAGCAGTCCACCCGTGAAAGCCATGAGCCTCTATCAGACCTGACAAGAAAATATTTGAGAAATCTGCTTGAACTTCATACAGAGGACAAATGCCTGCTACTATCATGTATGTGATCACTGTTCTGAAATTTCAAACCAATGCAACCAAAGAAAAAAAAAGCAATAGTAGGCTCAGGTCTTGGGTAAAAGTAAAATAATCATATTTTCAGATGTTAAAATTGGCTACCTAAAATGCATAAGAAGGCTATTGCAACTAAGAAGTATTTTTTTTTTAAATATATTTTATTGATATTTCACAGAGAGGAAGGGAGAGGGATAGAGAGCTAGAAACATCAATGAGAGAGAGACATCGATCAGCTGCCTCCTGCACACCCCCCACTGGGGATGTGCCCGCAACCAAGGTACATGCCCTTGACCGGAATCGAACCCGGGACCCTTCAGTCCACAGGCCGACTCTCTATCCACTGAGCCAAACCGGTTTTGGCCTAAGAAGTATTTTGATCAGTCTAAATTTAAAAAACAAGCAGGTATTGCCCAGCCGGTGCTGCTCAGTGATTGAGCATCAACCCATGAACCAGAAGGTCATGGTTGGATCCCTCATCAAGGCACATGCCTGGGTTGTAGGCCTGAGTATCTGAAACAAATGTCCCCCTCTGGGTCTTTGCACTGACTCTTCCCACAGCCCGGCACACACTTCCCCCAGATAACTTCCTGACTCCCACTCTGTCTTCCTCTAGGACTCTGTTCAAATATCACTTTGCGGGTCTTTCTGAACTCTCAGTAAAATACAACACCTCTATTCAAATTACTTTATGCCTGCTTTTGTTTTTCATAGCACCTGTCACTATCTGACAGAGCGTATGTTTTTCTACTTGGTAATTTATATCCTTTCTCTATCATTGGATTGTAGAAAACTTTATTTCTCAGCATTCTATACTCTTACCCTAGAAGATAGTGAGTACTCAACATAAATTCCTCAAATGCATAAAAGAATTTTCCATTAAGACTGTATATCACATGACCTCTGGGGGGTAAACTGAGTGTAGGACAGGAATTCCTAATTACGGTTATCACAGCAGACCCCTTAAAGGCGACATAATCAATATAAGTACATAATTTCTTGACTGAAAAAACATGAATTCTAGCATTTCACTATGTTAATACCCACATGTGTAAAATTAATCATATTATATTTCTTCCTCGTTTTGACCACTACCACATGGTAAAAGGCAATGATACCCCAATTTCAGAATTTCTTCTGAAACTTTCAGAGGAACCAGAACTGCAGCCCCTCATATTCGGGCTTTTTCCTCTCCATGTACCTGATCACTTTGCCCAGAAACCTGCTCATCATCCTGGCTGTCAGCTCAGACTCCCACCTCCACACACCCATGTACTACTTCCTCTGCAAGTTGTCCTTGGTAGACAACTGTTTCACCTCCACCACCATCCCAAAGATGCTGTGGAACATCCAGACACAGAGAAAAGTCATCACCTATGAATGCTGCATTAACCAGATGTATTTTCTCACACTCTTTGAAGGTTGGGACAACTTCCTTCTAACTGTGATGGCCTATGACAGGTATGTGGCCATCTGCCACCCACTGCACTACACAGTCATCATGAACCCCCAGCTCTGTGGACTGCTGGTTCTGGTGTCCTGGATCATGAGTGTTTTGAATTCCTTGTTACATAGCTTAATGATATCAAGACTGTCCTTCCCTGCAGAATTAGAAATCCCCCACTTTTTCTGTGAACTTAAGCAGATGATCAAATTTGCCTGCTCTGACACCTTTCTTAATGACACTGTGTTGTATTTTACAGCTGGGCTGTTGGCTGGTGATCCCAAGCTGGGATCCTTTACTCATACTCTAAAAGATTGTACTCCTTATGTAGAATGTCATCAGTTCAGGGGAAGTATAAAGCATTTTCTACCTGTGCATCTCACCTATCAGTAGTCTCCTTATTTTACTGTACCATCCTAGGTGTGTATCTTAGTTCTGCTCCTATCCACACCTCACAGTCAAGTTCAGTCGCTTCAGTGATGTACACCATGGTCACACTTATGATGAACCCATTCATCTACAGTCTCAGGAACAAAGACATAGGATGGCTATGAATTGCTTCTTGGGGATGGCAGGTATGAAAGGGACAATTGTTCTGGGCTAAATAAGTGCCTTTGATTGCATGGCTCAACCCCTTGAAACCAGAAGCTGTGATTGATCATGTGGAGGAGAACTGGGTCCTTCTCTTTATTTCCAGGCATGTCCCTTTTTTGTATTCAGCTTCTCTATATAAGTAACTCACTTTATTAAGCTTCTGCTATAACATATAGAGTTTTCTGTTTTTACAATTTTTATACAACCTCCAAGATTTTCTCAACATTGGATCAGAAATATTTGGAAATTTCCATATTTTTCATGGGACAACTTGGATTTCTCTAAAATAATTTCTTCTAAAGTGACATATAGTAGGCTAAGCTCTTTTCCTCTAGTTTTCCTGAAAAAAAAAAATCAGGGTTTATTACTCATATGGACAAAACTACATGTGGCATCTAAGGACTTTTATTTAATTTTATTTTACAGGAAAATATGAAACCAGATTTCACTTTGCATCTGTCATTCATTTTTACGTCATTATCTCTTCCTAATAATGTATATTTTAAATGTTTTTCCATTTAAGTCTCAGCCTATTGATAAAAAAGATATTCAATATAAATGCCTGGGGCACTCACGGGGGCCTTGAATTCTTGTGACTCTGACCTGAGCCAACGTTGTGGCTGGACCAGCCCTTGTGGTTCTTATAATTATGATTGCAAGATGCACACCAGCAACAACCTTCAGAAAACCTGGTAAAAGCAAGGTTCATTGCTCAGAAATCCTGCTATACACCCTGCCTGAAGTCTACAGAGGAGGTCATGGGGAGAGAGGGAGGAGGAGTTGGAGGAAAGCGGAGAATGAGGAGAAGGAAGGGAAGGAGGTAGGGGAAGGAAGAAGAGAGACGGGGGAAAGAGAGAGAAAACACAACCGTGGTCTCTGCATCTATTACAGTCCAAGGCAGGATGCATTGACTTTCAAATTTTCACTCTTTCTTGGTGAATTTAAAACTTAAGAGCAGGGGTTAGTGTGTGAAAAGTGAAAAGGAGAGTTGTTCATGAGGTCAGTTATTTATGTTATCCAGGGCTTTCCATAAGGAGAACTTCCTGGGCCAGTTGGCCTGGGTGCTTATCTCATAGCTGTGTCACAGAGGTGGCCATATGTTTATTCAACGTGGTTATCCTTCAAATGAATGACTTGGAAATTTAAAGTTCAGTGTCAGGCAATTACACTACAAACATGCTATTCTGCTTTATAACTGGTCTCCTGGCTTATGATGCTATTCAGCTCAGTGTCTTCAATTCCTACTATAGGCACTGACAAAAATTGACTATCAAATGTATATCTACATAGAAAGGCAAGTTTTCATCAGTTAATCTAATATGGGTTTAATGTCAGAGATGACCTGAAATATGAAGAGGCAAAATTGTTAAGCACTAATTTTGTTACTGTGCAAAGTATTGCGTTTTCTTTTTTATTTAGTTTTAATTTTTTACTAGACGCCCAATGCAAGACATTTGTGCACTGGGTGTGTGCTGGACCACTCAGCCCAGCTTGTGCCCTTTTGCAGTCCAGGAGCCCTCAGGGATGTCTGACTGATGACTTAAGCCCTCTACTCCCAGAGAGTGGGCCTAAGCTGGCAGTCAGACATCCTCAACGCTGCCACAGAGGCGGGAGAGGCTTCCGCCACTGCCACTGTGCTCTCCAGCTGTCAGCCCTGCTTCTGTTTGAGCAGCACTTCCTCTGTGGTAGCTCACTGACCACCAAGGATCAGCTCCTGCATTGATCGTCTGCCCCCTGGTGATCAGTGCATATCATAGAGACCAGTCATTCAGCAATTTGGTTGATTTGCATATTACCCTTTATTATATAAAATTTTTTTACAACAAAAACATGATATAAAAACAACATTGATAAAAACAATGACTGATAAATTGATTAAACTTATTCTAATATCTCCTTGTGTACCACATTAAGAATAAAAACACTTTTAGAGTGCTTGACTAATTTCCCTTGTGATGAAGTCTTTACAACTTTAACTTTAATGCCACATGCTCTTCGAACTCGAGAGAAAGCAACATATAACTGACCATGTCCAAAAATGAGTTCAGGTAGGAATAGTCCTAATTTATCTAGAGTTTGTCCTTCTGATTTATTAATAGTCATCCCAAATGCTGGCATCATGGGAAACTGTCTTTGAATTAATTTAAATGGGAGGCCCATGTCAGGCAGAGATGCCGACTTCTTTCAGCTTAAGAGGTATGTTGTGCCAATAGTTGGTCTTCAGACATATTCTGTCAATGATGATGCCACTTTCTTTCAGCTTCAGAATGTCAACAAAAACAACCAAATTCACAATGAACAATGACAGATCAAAACACATGCTTGCGATTGGCACCAACAATAACTTTATATGTATTGTGCATGCATGAGTCAACATTTATTTTTTTCAGCTTTTTTTAATTTCAAGAAAAACTATTTTAGATGAGGAGACAAAATGGCGGCAGAATAGATGGATGTGTCCTGAGCCTTGTCCCGGAGCAGATAGAGGGAGCAGCTGAAACGAGTGGAATCCAGCCTGAATTGGCGAAGGAGGCGCAGTTTGTGAGACAGTTTGCAGCCGGGAAGGGCAGAGATCTCCCCGATAAAGGTAAAGTCAAAGATCTAAGCAGTAGAATCTGCCGGACCTCTGAGCCCAGAAGGTCAGGGAGAAACTACACAGCGCCAAGCCGTGTCCCTGAGGACAGGCAAAGCGTCTGACTGAAAAAAAAAAAAAAAAAAAAAAGGGGTCCACGGGACTGTGGGAGGTAGGGGATTTTAGACCTTGGAGTCTGGATTTGGGATCTGAGCTCTAAGGCAGCCCTGAAGAGCTGCCGGACGCACAGTGCCAGCAAGAGAGGAACTTGCAGAGATGTGGTCCCTCCTCGTGCTGGGGCCTGTGCCTTTCTCCACTGAACCTGGTTCGTAGGACCCTTAGGATACAGATGCTTACCTGTGGTTGAAATGCAGAAGAGGGAGTGGGGTTGTGGAATCTGGGAGAGTAGGCAGCGGATGGTCCAGGAGAGGTGGAAGCCAGTCTGGTGCTGAGTCATATCTAGGCCCCATCGCCATTTTCTCCTGAGAGATATCCCCTCCCTACAGTCTCCAGGCAACCAATATAGCCACACCCAGATCCCACACTGAGTAACACCATGGAATCTCAATACTCCCTGAGGCCATAGGATCTGCCCTAAAGAGAAATCCTTAGAAGTTAGGCACCTCAATTACACAGCTACACTGCCAGAGCCCTTCAGAGTGCTTCAGTGTGCCTTGCTGGCAAACTTACCACGGGTGCTCCTGTGAGCCGCCACTGAGAGTAAGCGCCTATCCACCACAGGTGCAGCAGTGAAAGCTGAGTCTGCCCACCCCATAACTACAGAACTCTGGGCATCACAGTCACACCTTTCCAGAGTGCAGGCCCCCTGAGCCACATCACTCCAACAGACAGTTCCTTGGTGCCACTGTGAGTCCCCACTGGGCACGCATGATTTCAATTAAGGGTGCAAGACAGCAAAAATTGGGATACTCCCCTCCACGGCTGCTGACTTCTAGACACCGCAGTTGTGCCTCTCAAGCTAACAGGCCTACATCAAGAGAACCCAAATAGCTCAAGTAGGGAGCTACACTAGATTAACAAGCCCAGGAGAACTGAGAGATTACACCAGTAGCACCATCACCAAAAGAACCTGGGTAGCAAAGCAATTGGGTTTACAATTAAAACATTACAGGAAAACATGGGGAGACAAAAAAGCAACTCCCAAAGGAAAGAAAAAGAGGAATCACCAGAAAGGGAGTTAAATGAAATTGAGGCTAGTAGCTTAACAGAGAAAAAATTCAGAGTAATGGTTATAAGGATGTTTAAATGGATGGATGACAAATACACACAACTCAATGAGAACTATAAGGAGCTGAATGAGAATGTCACCAACATGAAAAGAAACCAAGAAGAGATGAAGAATGACATAGCTGCAATAAAGAACACATTGGAAGGCATAAACAGTAGACTAGAAGAGGCTGAGGACCGCATCAGCGAATTAGAAGACAAGGTAGGAAAAAACACACAAACACAGCAGCAACTGGAAAGAAGACTTAAAAAGCAAGAGGAGAGCCTAAGGGAGCTTTGGGACAACACAAAATGAAACAATATTAGAATAATAGGGATACCAGAAGGAGAGAAAGAGAAGCAAGGAATAGAAAACCTGTTTGAAGAAATAATGACAGAAAACTTCCCTGATATTGGCAAGAAAAAAACTATGCAAGTCCAGAAGTACATAGAGTGCCAAACAAGTTGAACCCCAAAAGACCGACACCAAGACACATCACAATTAAATTGGCGAACACTAATGACAAAGTAAGAATCTTAAAGGCTGCCAGAGAGAGACAGAAAGTTACCTACAAGGGCTCTCCTATTAGAATATCAACTGATTTCTCAACAGAAACACACCAGGCCAGAAGGGAAGGGAATGAAATATACAAAGTGATGAAAAGCAAGGGTTTGAATCCAAGAATACTATACCCAGCAAGGCTATCATTCAAAATTGAAGGTGGAACCAGGAGCTTCACAGACAAAAAAGGGCTAAGAGAGTTTATCACTACCAAGCCAGCAATGCAAGAGATGCTAAAGGGACTGCTTTAAAAAGAAGAAAGAGAAAGGCAAAAAGAAACACAAACACTAAGGAAAAATATGACAATAAACATGTACTTGTCAATAATAACATTAATCATAAATGGATTAAGTGCACCAATCAAAAGACATAGGGTAGCTGAATGGATAAGAAAACATGACCCATATATTTGCTGTCTACAAGAGACCCACCTCAAAGCAAAGGATTCACACAGACTCAAAGTGAAGGGATGGAAAAACATTTTTCAGGCAAATGGAAATGAGAAAAAACCTGGGGTTGCGATACTTATCTCTGATAAAATAGACCTGAAAGTAAAGGCCATAACAAGAGATAAGGAAGGCCACTAAATAATACTAAAGGGAGCAATTCAACAAGAAGATATAACTCTGGTAAACATATATGCACCCAATGCAGGAGCACCCAAATACATAAAAGAACTCCTAGAAGATATCAAGGGAGAGATCAACAACAATACAATCATAGTAGGAGACTTTAATACACCACTGACATCACTGGATAAATTCTCTAGACAAAAAATCAGCAAAGAAACAGCAATTCTAAATGACACACTAGATAAAATGGACCTAATTGACATCTTCAGAGCATTTCACCCCAAAACCACGGAATATATGTTCTTCTCAAGTGCACATGGGACATTTTCAAAAATAGACCACATACTGGGTCACAAGCAAAGTCTCCCCAAATTCAAAAAGATTGAAATCATTATCAAGCATTTTCTCAGACCACAATGGTATAATATTAGAAATAAACTATAATAAAAACATTCCAAAAAATTCAAACACTTGGAGGCTGAATAGCATGCTATTAAACAATGATTGGGTGATCAACGAGATCAAAGAAGAAATTAAAAACATCCTGGAGACTAATGACAATAAAAACACAACAATGCAATTGCTATGGGACACAATGAAAGCAGTCCTGAGAGGGAAGTTTATAGCTCTACAGGCTTACCTCAAAAAACAAGAAAAAATGCTAATAAATGATCTAACTCAACAACTCAAAGAATTAGAAAGAGAGCAACAAGAAAAGCCCACAGTGAGCAGAAGGAAGGACATAATAAAGATCAGGGAAGAAATGAATGACATAGAGACTGAAAAAACAATACAAGAGATCAACAAAACCAAGAGCTGGTTCTTTAAAGGATAAACAAGATTGATGAACCTCTAGCCAGGCTCACCAAGAAGCAAAGAGGAGGACCAAAATAAACAAAATCAGAAATGAAAGAGGAGAAATAACAACAGACCCCACCGAAATACAAAGGATTGTTAAAAAATACTATGAACAACTCTATTCCAACAAACTGGACAACCTGGAGGAAATGGACATATTCCTAGAAAAATATAACCTTCCAAAACTCAATCAGGAAGAATCTAAACATCTCAATAGGCTTATAACTATGGAAGAAATTGAAGCAGTCATCAAAAAGCTTCCAGCAAACAAAAGCCCAGGGCCAGATGGCTTCACAGGAGAGTTTTACCAAACATTCAAGGAAGAACTAAAACCTATCCTTCTCAGACTATTCCAGAAAATTCAAGAGGAAGGAACACTTCCAAGCTCCTTCTATGAAGCCAGCATCACCCTAATACCAAAACCAGATAAAGATAACACAATGAAAGAGAATTATAGGCCAATATCCCTCATGAATATAGATGCCAAAATCCTCAACAAAATTCTAGCAAATCGAATTCAGCAGTACATCAGAAAGATCATACACCATGACCAAGTAGGATTTATCCCAGGAATGCAAGGATGGTACAATATTCGCAAATCAATAAATGTGATACATCACATAAACAAATTGAGAGATAAAAACCACATAGTCATATCAATTGATGCAGAAAAAGCATTTGACAAAATCCAACACCCTTTCTTGATAAAAATTCTCAGCAAGGTGGGAATACAAGGATCATACCTCAACATAATAAAAGCCATATATGACAAACCCACAGCCAACATCATACTCAATGGGCAAAAACTAAAACCATTTCCCCTAAGAACAGGAACAAGACAGCGATGCCCACTCTCACCACTCCTGTTCAATATAGTGCTGGAAGTATTAGCCATTACGATCAGACAAGAAGAAGAAATAAAAGGCATCCAAATTGGAAAAGAAGAAGTAAAACTGTCCTTATTCACAGATGACATGATATTGTACATAGAAAACCCTAAAGACTCCATCAAAAAATTACTAGACTTAATAAATGAATTCGGCAATGTAGCAGGATACAAAATTAACGCCAAGAAATCTATGGCATTTCTATACACCAATAATGAACTTACAGAAAGAGAGACTAAAAAAGCAATCCCATTTACCATTGCACCAAAAAAATTAAGATACCTAGGAATAAACTTAACTAAGGAGGTAAAAGACCTATACGTGGAAAACTACACGACACTGAAAAAAGAGATAGAGGAAGACATAAACAGATGGAAGAACATACAATGTTCATGGATTGGTAGAATCAACATCATCAAAATGTCCATACTACCCAAAGCAATCTATAGATTCAATGCACTTCCCATTAAAATACCAACGACATATTTCACAGACCTAGAACGAACTTTCCAAAAATTTATCTGGAATAAAAAAAGACCCCAAATAGCTACAGCAATCCTGAGAAAGAAGAACAAAGTAGGTGGGATCTCAATACCAGATATCAAGCTGTATTACAAAGCCACTGTTCTTAAAACAGCCTGGTACTGGCACAAGAACAGACATATAGATCAATGGAATAGAATAGAGAACCCAGAAATTGACCCAAATCACTATGCTCAATTAATATTTGACAAAAGAGGCACGAACATACAATGGAGTCAAGACAGTCTCTTCAACAAATGGTGTTGGGAAAATTGGACAGATACCTGCAATAAAATGAAGCTAGATCACTAACTTACACCATACACAAAAATAAACTCAAAATGGATAAAGGACTTAAACATAAGACTGGAAACCATAAAAATACTAGAGGAATCAACAGGCAGAAAAATCTCAGACATATGCCGAAGGAACTTCTTCACTGACACTGCCCCTAGGGCAATGGAAACTAAAGAGAAAATAAACAAATGGGACTACATCAAAATAAAAAGCTTTTGCACAGCAAAGGAAACCATCAATGAAACAACAAGAAAGCCCACTGCATGTGAGAACATATTTGCCAATGATATCAATGATAAGGGTTTAATCTCCAACATTTTCAGGGAACTCATGCAGCTTAACAAAAAGAAGATAAAAAGCCCAATCAAAAAATGGGCATCTGATCTAAACAGACACTTTTCGAAAGACAGAAGGAAGGCCAAAAGACATATGTAAACCTGCTCAAAGTCCCTAATCATCAGAGAGATGCAAATCAAAACAACAACGTGGTACCATCTCACACCTGTCAGAATGGCTATCATCAACAAATCAACAAATGACAAGTGCTGGGGAGGATGTGGAGAAAAAGGAACCCTCATGCACTGCTGGTGGGAATGCAGACTGGTGCAGCCACTTTGGAGAACAGTATGGAGTTTCCTCAAAAAACTAAAAATGGAACTCCCATTTGACCCAGTGATCCCACTTCTAGGAATATATCAAAGGAAACTAGAAACACGAATCAGAAAGGATATATGCACCCCTATGTTCATAGCAGAACAATTCACCATAGCTAAGATTTGGAAACAGCCTAAATGCCCATCAGCAGATGAGTGGATTAAAAAACTGTGGTGCCGAAACCGGTTTGGCTCAGTGGATAGAGCGTCAGCCTGAGGACTGAAGGGTCCCGGGTTCGATTCCGGTCAGGGGCATGTACCTTGGTTGCGGGCACATCCCCAGTGGGAGGTGTGCGGGAGGCAGCTGATCGATGTTTCTCTCTCATCGATGTTTCTAGCTCTCTATCCCACTTCCTTCCTCTCTGTAAAAAATCAATAAAATACATTTAAAAAAAATTTAAAAAACTGTGGTATATCTACACAATGGAATACTACGCTGCGGTAAAAAAGAAGGAGTTCCTACCATTTGCAACAACATGGATGGAGATGGAGAGTATTATGTTAAGTGAAATAAGCCAGGCAGAGAAAGATAAATATCACATGATCTCACTCATTTGTGGAATATAATGAACAGCATAGACTGATGAACAAGAACAGAGCCAGAGACTGAGAAACGTTGAACAGCACGTCATACCTCAGGAAAGGTAGGGGAGGGTGGGGGTAAGGGGGAGAGATCAACCAAGGGACTTGTGTGCATGCATATGAGCCTAATCAATGGACACAGACAACAAGGGGGTGGGGCATAAGTGGGGGGTGGGGGGTTATGGGGGTATAATTTGTGTTTTTGCCTCCCTGACAAAGTTTATATAAAGTTACAAAAAGAAATTGACAGCCAGTTTGAAATTGAATTGCCATGGCTAGCGCAAAGAATATTCTTACATGATATTATTCTACAATGTCATTATAATTTTAGATATTTTACAACAGTATATTGTACAATTATCCCAAACAAATTTACAAACTAATTCTTGGAATGTTTGGCAGCAATTAAAAAAAAAAAAAGAGGACATGAAAGGATATAATCCCTTTCAGAAGGAATTAGGGCGCTGGGAAGGCACTTGAGCATTCTATTTTGGCCCTCCTTGCCTTTTGTGCCAAGAGGGACCCTCTTCTCACAATCCAATTGACCTCAGCTGTTGCCTGAGCTTTCTTTTCATGCTGAGCTTGAATCCTTGTGATGGGTGGTACCATGGATCTGTCTCTGGCTCAATTGTGTGAGCTGGGCCCACTCTGGAGAAGAAACCTGAGTTCCCCAAGATATGTGATCAGTGCTGGGGCCCCGCCAGCAGGCCAGGGGATCCCAAGGCAGGTGCTGGGCGTGGAGGCAACGGGGGCATAGGCTACCAAGGAGACAGAACTGAACCTCACATCACCCTGCTTGGCCCCGGAGGATGACTGGTTAGCCAGAGAAGGGTAAGATTCCTCAGGGAAGGAACAACCTAAGACAGGCACAGTCGCAGAGGGGCCATCAGGAGAGAACTTGGGGATCATCAGAGGTGGGGCACAGACCCTCACCCCCCCAACCTTGCAGGGGCCTGAACCCTCACCCCGTCTAAGGGAGGTCTCCTGCTCCCGTGGCTGCTTTGCTTCCCACGCCCAGCTCAGATCGGGACACAGGTGACAGTGTGACTTGGCCCAGCTCAGATTGGGACCCAGGTAACAGACAGAGACTTGGCTGACAGCAGCTGCCCTATATCTAAATCCAGCCTAGCACCAGGAATGCTCAGGGCCTACTCAAGAATGCAAATAATCCTTTCCACTAATATTTACAGGGTAAACTAAGATTGTTGGTAGAGTATTAAATTTGACAGTAAAATAATAATCAAGTTTTTAGAGTAAATTAAATAAGCTAATTCAAATAAGTGAATATTCAAGAAAATTTAATTGTACTGGACAAAAAGCTGTTCCTAAAGTGTTAACTAAAATTTCTATTGGTAGTTCATCTCATGGTAAAATTCCTGAACATGCAATGAAACTAAAGCAGTCATATTTTTGTGCAAAAAATTAAAATTTAAAGTTATCAAGACTGCATTATAAAATTTACAAAAGCCTCCATTAATCAAAAAAAAGGGATAGTAGGGTAATATCATGTAAGGAAAAATATCGTATAAGTAAATTACATCTAGAAAATTTTTACTTTACAAAATTAATTTTCATTTGTAATGCTAACAGCAAGACACCCATGAAAAACACACATGGTGTCTAAATAAGACAAAGGAAAATCGTTTGGGGAAAATAAAAAGGATCCCAAATCAATTATATAGAAAAGATTCCTTTATTAACTTTTGGTCGAGAATATGTTTGTATATTTTTAGAAAACAACTCCAAGACCATGTGGATTCCTGCAACAGAGAGGAATTGACAGGTCTGCTCCAACCACGAAGACAAGAGGAGAAACAGTCCAGAGATGGGAGACGCTGACGACGCCTTGCCATGCCAGCAGTCAGTCAGAAGCTGTGCGACGCAGCAGCTTGCCTAGGACCAAACCAGAGAGAGTCGGACCTGCATTGCCACCATGTGCCCACCATCCAGATATCATTGCTGACATGTACACTTAAGGAACTGTTTGGCATTGAAACGGGGACTCAGAACTGTTGGACATTGAAATTGGGACTCAAACATTTTTTGTTATTATATGTTTATTTCTAGTCTGCAGAGGCAAGATTTTTTTAAAGGAAAGAAAAGGGGGAAAAAATAGATACAGAGGCAAAGAAGCATTGAACAGACTGTCAAACTACAGCGGGAAGGCAGAGGAGGTTGTGGGGGGGGGGGGTGCTGTAAGAGATCAACTGAAGGACTTGTACGCATGCATATAAGCATAACCAATGGATAAAAGACACTGGGGGGTGGGCAGGTAAAGGCATGTACTGGGGGGAAGGGGAGGCTGGGGGGAGGTCAATGGGGGAAAAAAAGAGACATATGTACCTCTATTTGTAATACTTCAAACAATTAAAAAAAATCATTAATTTAAAAAAAACTATTTTAAATGTAATAATGTTACATGCAATAAACATTAATATCTCCAAGAAAAACTATTTTAAATATGATAATGTTACATGCAATAAACACTAATTATTCAAGAAAAATGATCTCACATACAGTATAATAATATTACATGCAATAAACATTAATATTTCAAGAATAAAAAGACTTTAAGTATAATAATATTACCAAAACTGTACTAACATAATATGTATGATATCATGAAAGTTGTAGGAAATATTAAAAATCTTCAAATAACAGGATTACTTCTATAATATTCTAGTATACACTGAGTGGCCAGATTATTATGATCTCTGAACCCATAATAATCTGGCCACTCAGTGTATATCCTATATAATAAAAGGCTAATTATGCAAATTGTCCCCTTGACCAGGAGTTCAACCAGCAGGCAGGCCGGCCAACTGCCCATGTCCCCTCCCCCTGGCCAGCCTGGCCGGACACCACCCATGCACGAATTCATGCACTGGGCCTCTAATATATACACTGAGTAGCCAGATTATTATGTGTTCAGAGATCATAATAATCTGGCCACTCAGTGTATATATTTTCCCCTCTGGCTCCATTTTTGTTTATTAGTTTATGCTGTTCATTATATTCCACAAATGAGTGAAATCATATGATTTTTATCTTTCTCCCACTAGCTTATTACACTTAACATGATGCTTTTAAAATTTATTTTGTTGGATATGAGTATTGCTACTCCAGCTTTTATTTTTTCTTTTCCATTTGCAAGGAAAATTTTTTTCCATCCCTTCACTTTCATCCTGTGTCTTTTGTTTTGAGGTGGGCCTCTCGTAGACAGCATATAGTTGGGTCATGTTTTTGTATCCATTCAGCTACCCTATACCTTTTGAATGAACGAATTAATTCACTTACATTTAGGGTTTTATTGGAAGTACTTATTTATATCCATTTGAATTCTGTATGGCTAGGTTTCTCTCTCTGTTTCTTCTTTTCAGCAATCCTTTACAGCAATCCCTTTAGCATTTCTTATAATGCTGGCTTGGTGTTGTTGAACTCATTTAGCATTTTTTTATTATTTTTTTTTGTCTGGGAAGCTCTTTATTTGACCATCTATTTTGAATGATAGCCTTGCTGGATGTAGTAATCTTGGTCTCAGATCCTTGCTTTCCATTACCTTGAGTACTCATGCCATTCCCTTCTGGCCTGTGGAATTCTGATGAGAAATCAGGTGTCACACTTATGTGAACTCCATTGTAGGTAATAGTTTTCTTTTTCCTTGCTGCCTTTAATATTCTCTATTTGTCTTAAATTTTGGTATTTTAATTATGACTAGAGGCTTGGTGCATGAAATTCATGCACTCAGGGAGGGAGGGAGTCCATCAACCCAGCCTGCACCCTCTCCCAGTCCAGGACCACTTGGGGGATGTCTGTCTGATGGGGAGCGGGCCTAAGCCATCAGCCAGACATCCTTAGTGCTGCTGTGGAGGCGGGAGAGGCTCCCGCTACAGCCACTGGGCTCACCAGCCTGTGAGCTTGTCTTCTGGCTGAGCAGTGCTCCCCCTGTGGGGAGCGCACTGACCAATAGAAGGCAGCTCCTGTGTTGAGTGTCTGTCCCCTGGTGGTCAGTGCACATTATATCGACCAGTCGTTCCGTTGTTCGGTTGATTTGCATATTTGCCTTTTATTATATAGAATGTGTCTGGGTGTGGGTCTACTTGGGTTCTTCTTGTTTGGGGTTCTCTGTGTCCCCTGAATTTGTGTGACTTTTTCCTTTACCAGGTTAGGGAAGTTTTCTACCATTACTTCTTCATACACCTTTCCTATTCCTTTCTCCCTTTCTGCCTCTTCTGGCACACCTACTATTCTAATATTGTTAGGTTTCACATTGTCCCACAGCTCCCTTAAGCTTTCTTCCTGTTTTTTAATTGTTTTTTTTTTTCTTTTTGGTTCTGTAATTGAGTGATATTTTAAACTCTGTCTTCTTATTCACTGATTTGATCCTCAGCTTCCCCTAATCTGCTGTGCATTTCTTCCAATGTGTTCTTTATTTGTGTTATATCATTCTTTATCTCAGACTGTTCTTTTTTCATAGTTACTATATCTTTTTTCATACTATTGAGAATTTTTAACATCATTACTCTGAGCTCTGTTTCAGATAAATTTCTTACCTCTGCTTCATTTATCTCTTCTTCTCTAGAATTCACTAGTTCTTTCATTTGGGGTTGTTTCTTTGTTTCATCATTTGGTTGTCTGTTCGGGTTTGTGACTATGTTTTAGGTAGATCCTCTATACCTCTCAATCTCTAATGCAGGACTATGTTAAAGGCTGTTTTTGACTAATTAGATCAGGCAAAGACTCAAGCCTCCAGAGACCGCCTCCTTCTACAGACTAACAGGATTCTGACTTGAATTTCCCCCAAGCAATTGTCCTCAGGTGTGGTGAGAGTTTTTTCAACAGTGTGGAGCAGTTGCTTCTGCCTGGAGGCTAATGGTTACATCTAATCTCTTAAGTGGCCTCAGGGCAAGGTGTTTCCCAATAGGGTGTGTCCACTGTCTTTCCCCCAGGTAAGGCGGATGTCTCTGTGGGAAATATGTCCTCTGCTGTGTGAGGGAATGTCTCAGTCCAGGAAACTTAGGGTGTCTGGCTTCTTAGCTCTATCCCCGAAGACCCCAGTCCTGGGTTCTGCTAACTTTCAGCTGCCACTCCCTGGCAGATATCGCCCCACTGCTTTTCACAGGTAGATGTTATGTGGGTACCCTCCCCAGTTTTATGATCTCTTTTGGGGAGCCCAGCTTCAGGATTAGATCCCAGAGTTCTTGGTGGCATGCCCACACAGCTGAGATATCTCTCCGGGAACTCACTTGCCATCTGTGGGTGCCCAGCAAGCCCTTTCATGCCACCACCTCTCCAACCAGTCTCCATGGGATCTCCACCGTCTGTCCTTGGGCATCAGGGTTCTCTTCTGTGAGTTTTCCATTGATTATTCAGGAAGCATTTCCTTATTTCAGTTATAATTCCAGCTTGTTCCTGGGAGCATATCCATGCAGTATCCTCCTACTCTGCTGCCATTTTTCATCTTCCAAAGTATTACTTTTTCATGCTGTACTCATCAAAGTATAGAAGATTGATGTCCATATATAAGAGGTTTTTTTGCATTAGGATCAGTGATTCGTTAGTGCTTTTTTTTTTCTAAATATATTTTATTGATTTTTTACAGAGGGATAGAGAGTTAGAAACATTGATGAGAGAGAAACATTGATCAGCTGCCTCCTGCACACCTCCCACTGGGGATGTGTCTGCAATCAAGGTACATGCCCTTGACCAGAATCAAACCTGGGACCTTTCAGTCCACAGGCTGATGCTCTATCCACTAAGCCAAACCAGTCATGGCAGTGTATTTTTTTTTAATGAATTATATTTCCCTTTCTGCTTGAAAATTCCAGTGCTGTCTACACTTATGACTCCTCCATAGCTCTAAGCATAATAATTCTCCTTTTCTAAATTTTGTCATGTGGATGAAAAAAGCACCACATACTAAAACTAAAAAGCTCAGGGTGAGGGAGGGGGCTGCATAGTAGCCTTAAAAAATCAGAAACCTAATGCAACCACATAAGATGCTCTGAAATTAAGACATCTAACTGAAAGGAGGTTATAGTAAGCAGTCATCTCCTAAGCTAGAGTCTTCCATGAAAAAAAGGTAATCATTGCCTTAAATGAAGATATCTTTTTCTTGTTCAGAGTATTGCAAATGTCCCCCATTCTCCTCTTTGCCCCCACTCCAGGCCTTTCCCACATTATTGTTGATGTCCATGGGTTATGCAAATGTACACATATTTGGTTAATTCCTTCTTGTCCCCCCAACTCCATCTCCTCTGCCATGTGTCAGTCTGTGCTATGTATCCAATGTCTCTGGACCTATTTTGTTAATCAGTTTATTTTGTTCATTATATTCCACATATAAGTGAGGTTATATAATATTTTTCTTTCTCTGGCTGGCTTATTTCACTTAGCATCATAATTTCCAGGTCCATCCATGCTATCACAAAGGGTAAGAGATAGTTCTTTTTCACAGCTACTTAGTATTCCATTGTGTAAATGTTCAACAGCTTTTTCTTTCACTCATTTACTCATGGGCATTTGGGTTGATTCTAGACCTTAGCTATTGTCAATAAATATGAACATATGGGTGCATATATGCTTCTTGATTTGGTGTTTGGGGACTCTTAGGCAATATTCCCAGAAGTGGGATCTCTGGATCAAAGAGCAGTTTGATTTTTATTTTTTTGAGGAAATTCCATACTATTTTCCACAATCGCTGCAAAAGTGTGCATTCTAACCAGCAGTGTTCTGGTGTTCTTTTTTTTCCACATCCTTGCCAGCACTTGTTTTTTGTTGATTTGTTGATGGTGGACATTCTGGCAGATGAGAAGTGATACCTCATTATAGTTTTAATTTGCATCTCTCTGATGGTTAGTGACCTTGAGCATTTTAATATGTCTATTGGTCATTGTGGTTTCTCTTTGGAGAAGTGTCTATTCAGGTCCTTTGCCCAATTTTACTTTATTTATTTTTTTTACTTGAAAGGTCTCTAAACCTATTATTTATTTCTTTTTATTTTTATTGTTTAAAGTATTACATATAGTAGTACATATATCTTCTTTTATTTCCCCATTGACCTTCCCCCAGCCTCCCCTAACCCAAAGACTGATGGATCTCACAAGATAGAGGGTAGGATTGGCGGGCAGAGAATAACCAAAGAACTTATATGCTTATATGCATATATGCATAATCCATGGACATAGACAATAGTGTGGTGAAGGCCTGGGGTGGGGTGGGAACTAAGTCCGGGGGGCGGGGGGCAATGTTGGAGTTGATGGGCATCTGTAATACTTTCAACAATAAAGATAAAAAATAAAATAGTAATTTTTTTTTAAAGATGTCTGTAGGGGTGAATTACTTCTGGAGTCTCCAGGGGAGAATCTGTTTCCTCTCCTACTCCAGTTTGTCCTGCCACATGGCCCTTTCTCCATCTTTAGAACCAGGTTTGTAGCATCTTTTAGTCTCCCTCTGATTCCCACAATTCTTCCTTCCTCTTCCAAATGTTAGAACCACGATGATTTCATTAGTCCCACCTACATTATTATGCCCAGTCTTATCTTAAAGTCAGCTGATTAGCCCAACTATTCAATCTGCTACTCTAACCTAATCTTGCAATAAAAAGTAACATATTACAAGTTTCTGGTGATTATGGTGTGATTGGAAGCTCTGCTTACTATGAAAATCTTTTCAATAATGTATTCCATGGTGTCACACAAGGGCCCTTACATAAAACAAATAAAAAAGGTATTTTTCAGAAGTATATCCTATTATGACACTTATAAATCCTTATAAAAATAATTTACCAATGAATTTATAACAGCTTCTTGAATGAGCGAATACATTACACATTCAAAATTACATGCAAAATGATTTCTGGTTCTAAAGACCTAGAACAACCTACACCTGACCCCAACACAACCACAGCCTTCTACTCAAAGTGTGGGCCACAGACCAGCAACTACAGCATCAACACCACCTGGGAACTTGTTTGATTCTCTCTCATCATTGATGTTTCTAGCTCTCTCTCCCTCTCCCTTCCTCTCTGAAATCATTAAAAAAAAAAAACACATAAATTGTGCTGCTATGAACATAGGGGTGCATATATCCTTTCTGATTGGTGGTTCTAGTTTCTTGGGATATATGCCTAGGAGTGGGATCACTGGGTCAAATGGGAGTTCCATTTTTTGAGGAAACTCCATCCTGTTCTCCATAGTGGCTGCACCAGTCTGCATTTCCACCAGCAGTGCACTAGGGTTCCTTTTTCTCCGCATCATTGCTAGCACTTGTCATTTGTTAATTTGTTGATGATAGCCATTCTGGCAGGTTGAGAATAAAGAAAAATAAAGAAAAATAAAATAAAATAAATGAAGTCAGCCAATTAACAACCCTTTTTGATCTGCTACCCTAATTTCCCTTGCTATAAAAAAATAGCATATTTAAAACTACTGGGGATTAGGATGTGGACATCTTTTAGAGGTTCTTATTCTACCTGTTACAAATCATTTTTCAGTATTACTTAGTGTCACTCAAGGGCCTTTATACAAAGGAAACAAATATTTAATCAAAGCCTCTAGAATGAGTGAATAACTATTTCTTTAAAACTCCATGCAAAGACAATACCTGGATCATAAGACCTAAAACTACCTGCAGCTAACTCTAACACAGAACCACAGCCTTTCTACTCAGAGAGTGGTCCTCAGGCCAGGTCCTGCAGCATCACACCACCAGGGAGCTTGTCAGAAATGCAGAGTCTCTGAGCCCTCCAGACCTGCTGCATCAAATTCTGCATTTGAGCCCAAATCCTGGGGACTGCATAGGAATATTGAAATTGGAGATGTGCTGATATAAACTAGGTGTTCTCACCTTTTACCATTGACATTTGGGGAGGGATAATAATTGAAGGAGGTGCTTTTTTGTGAATTGTAGGTATTTAGTGGTATCCCTTCAGACATTGCCAGATACCCTCAGGGCAAAAACATTTCTGGTTGAGACCCATGGACTAAAATTATACTCAAGGCCCATCACATACTCTGATATTAACTTTGAGCAGATCACTAAACCCTGTCAGCTCGTCCCTACGGCCTTGATCTCCCTCCCTCTCTTTCTTGAGTTCTGTGCTCAAATGTCATTTTGTTTGCAGATCTTGTCTAAATACCCATAAAAAACAGAATGCCCTCGTCACTTACTCCTCTAGACGTGCTCTCATTTTCTTCATATGATCTCTCACCATTTGTAATGTCATTTTTATAGATTTCTATTCTTTCCTTCAATAGTCTTTCCCCCAGATTGAGTTCTAGAGAATTTTGTTCTTCAGAACCCTTTATTCACAGCCCAGACAGTGCTGAAAACATGATCAGCACTCAGTTCATATTCCTGAAATGCATATAAAATATATCATTAAAACTACAGTATACCTGACATCTTAGCAAAAAGGAGATTGGGACAAAAATTCCTACTCTGAAATGACACAGGAAGGTCCTAGATGAAACGAAATCCAGACCAAAATACTGAAACTCCTTTCTTGACGGCAGGAGACACGCTGTAGCATTACAGCCACGTGAGTAACACTAGATTGTATGAAAAGTCCTCATGCTTTTTTTCTTCTTTCTTGGAAGTCACCCCCACCTCATGGAACCAGGGAATCTTACAGGAGTGTCAGAATGTATTCTCCTGGGTTTTTCAGAGGAACCAGAACTGCAGCCCCTCATAATTGGGCTTTTCCTCTCCATGTACCTGATCACTGTGCTTGGAAACCTGCTCATCATCCTGGCTGTCAGTTCAGACTCCCACCTCCACACACCCATGTACCTCCTCCTCTCCAACCTGTCCTTGGTAGACATCTGTGTCACCTCCACCACCATCCCAAAGATGCTGTGGAACATCCTGACACAGAGCAAATGTATAACCTATGAAGGCTGTATCAGCCAGATTTATTTTTTCTCACTTTGCATTGATGGATGACTTCCTCTTTACTGTGATGGCTTATGACCGCTTCGTGTCCATCTGTCACCCCCTGCACTACACTCTGTGGACTGCTGGTTCTGGTGTCTTGGATCACAAGTGCTCTGCATTCCTTGTTAGAAAGTTTACTGTTGTGACTAACCTTCTGTACAGACTTGGAAATCCCCCACTTTTTCTGTGAACTCAGTCAGATGGCCCAACTTGCCTGTTCTGACACCTTTCTTAATAACATGGTGATGTATTTGATAACTGTGCTACTGGGTGGTGGTCCCCTCGCTGGTATCATTTACTCTTACTCTAAGATAGTGTCCTCCATACGTGCAATCCCATCAGCTCAGGGGAAGTATAAGGCATTTTCTACGTGTGCGTCTCACCTCTCAGTTGTCTCCTTATTTTATTGTACCAGCGTAAGAGTGTACCTAGGCTCTGCTGCTACCCACAGCTCACACTCAAGTGCAGCAGCCTCAGTGCTGTACACCGTGGTCACACCGATGCTGCACCCCTTCCCCTACAGTCTGAGGAACAAGGACATAATAGGGGCCCTGAAATGATTCTTTGGGATGGCGGTCATAAAAGAACAGCTGTGCTGAGTCTGAAAAGGTGCACTGGATTTCAGGCTTCAAGACTGAAACCCTAAAACTAAGATCCTTTAATCAGATTGTGTTTGTACAACTTGCTTCTTTTATTTATTTCCCAGAATTTCCTTTTGTTTGAGTTCAACTTCTCTATACAACTTAAGTAACCAATTTATTACCCTTTTTGCTATGTCTATTATACAGACAGTTTTTCCCTCTCTCCTTTGTTCTAACCTAACATACCTTTTCCAACCTTGATCAGAATTTAAATTCCAGTTTATTTCATGGACAACATGGATTTCTGAAGAATAAATTGTTCTCAAATGACTTACATCATTGTAAGGAAGTTGTTCTGATTTTATAGATAGAATAGTCATAAGTTGTATTATTCACGTTGGAAAAAATTTGCTTGGTTACTCAAACTATTTATATAATTTAATTCCTGGAAAATCTGACACCTCAATTTTAACTTTTATGTTTCTCATTCTTTTTTTAAAATATATTTTTATAAAAATAAATTTTTATTTCAGAGAGGCAGGGAGAGGGAGGGAAAGAGAGAGAAACGTCAATGATGAGAGAGAATCATTGATTGGCTGCCTCCTGCAAGCTCCCCACTCAGGATTGAGCCGACAACCTAGGCATGTGCCCTTGAAAGGAATGGAACCTGGGACCCTTTAGTCCACAGGCTGACGCTCTATCCACTGAGCCAAACCAGCCAGGCTGTTTCTCATTCTTTATACATCAGTACTCTAACTGCTCTTCCTGACAATGTTGACTCTATCATTGTTCCTTATAAGTCTCAGCCTATTGATGGTAATGCTATAGGCTGAAAATGCCTGGGCACTGGCCTTGGGCCCTGCTACTTGTTCCTCAGACCACAGTCAATGTTGTGGATGGACGGGCTCTTGTGGTCCTTACTAAAATTGCAACAATCATGAGGGATTTATGAAATCACAAGGTTTATTACTCACAGGACCTAGAGGATACACAACATCTTAAGGGACCCATCAGAAGGTCTCAGAATGGGGGAAGAGAGGAAGAAGGGAAAGAGACAGAGAGAATAGGTTGAGCTGGGAGGGAAGACCTGAGTGCTTCTCTAGTAGCCTTGTCATAAAACTGGCAATAGGATTGTTTGAGATAGATGTCTTTGAAACTAATGCCTCATGCATCAAAAGTTTAATGTCACGTATTTACACTAGTATCATGCTACTAGGATTTATAACTAATCTCCTAGCTTTATTATCATATTCAACTCAGTGTCTAGAATACTACCTGGGAACATTGATTATCAAGTATATATGTCCTAGTGGCTTCTATATGGATATGAGGCAGGAGCAAAAGAAACCAAAGCCCCCACATCTGAGCATGATCAAAGAGAAAACAGTTTATGGCAGGAAACCCCCTGCAGTGGTTAGAGGTCACAACTACCAGGACTGACTAGAACCAGATCATTCCAAGATGGAAGGAAATTGAACAAAGACCAACCCCAAAGCTTATTATACCATCATTACAATGAAAACTGACACCACAAATAGAAAGGTTGCCAAGGGGACAAACTCCATCACACTTCCACAACAACCCTGTCAGGAACATGGCACCCTCCCACCCAAAAGGCAGAGTCAGAATTTTGTGCCACAGCGCTTGGAGACCACCCCCTGCCCCTCCCGCCTTCCACCTTGGACACACATAAAATCCCTGGAACTAACTGAGCACATGTGCAACTCACTCTCATGTTGGTCCACTCCTGTGGGTACTTTTCTTCTACAGTGGTACCCATGCCCAGGCCTCTTTCTTTGTCTCTACCTGAATAAAATTTGCTTTACTCTCACTTGGATTCATCCTTGAAATCTTTCCTGGATGACTCAAGGATCTGAAGGTCACCTGGCACACAAAAGTTCCAGAATGTTCTGGGGCAGGGCCAGCCCCCAGCACACAAGCGGTCCAGTAACACATACATACATGAGAGGTACAGAGACAAAGGGGAAATGACATTCTGAGCTAAAGAGAGATATTGGAGAGACTACCATTTCCCCACTGGGTACTCTTCGCGCCTTCTTCCTAAATTAATGACCTTATGTGCATGGGTTTATTTCTGGGCTCTCTGTTCTGTTTCTTTGATCTGTGAGTCTGTTTTTATGCCAGTACTGTACTGCTTTAAGTACTATAGCTTTGTATGTAGTTTGAAACCTGTGAGCATGATGGTTCCAGCTTAGTTTTGCTTTCTCAAGATTGCTTTGGCTATCCAGGATCTTTTGTAGCTCCTACAAATTTAAGAATCGTTTGTTCTATTTCTGTGAAAAATGACATTGGAATTTTGATGGAGATTGCATTGAATCTATAGATTGCTTTGGGTATTTTTTAATTCAATCAAGTAAATTTGAAGATCTAATTGGCTTTATTAAGCGATTCATGGATCAGACAGCATCCTCCCTAACAAATAAGAGAAATTTCTGAAGAATTGTACAAAAGTATAAGGTTTTTACAGAAAAAAAAAGAGTAGCATAAGGGAGTTATTAATAACGGAAAAGAAAGGATGGCAGGGGGAGCTTGACATCTTTTCTTTGGGAGATGACAACAAGAGGGTTTTATCATGCAGATTCCTTCTTCTTTCTACAGGGATGGAGAGGGCCCATGTGACAGATTACCTTACTGGTGCTTGACCAAAAGATTCCAACCTGGTTGATTAAAATTGTATTTCTGGGACATGTAGACACTTCCATTAGATCCAGTATTAAATCTTGGTTTGGCAGCCTGGACTTTTAGCATGAGTGATGCCATTTTGAGCCTGTGATAGGGCATAACAATACTAATTTTTCCAATTAGTAAGCAGAGTATACCTTTTCATTTTTGTGTCTTTTTTCATATTTTTAAAAATATTTTTATTGATTTCAGAGAGGAAATGAGGGGAGTAGAGATAGAAACATCAATGAATGATGAGAGAGAATCATCAATTGGCTGCCTCCTGCACTCCCCCTGCTGGGGACGGAGCCCACAACCCAGGTAAGTGCCCTTGACCAGAATTGGACTCAGGCCACTTCAGTCTGCGGTCCATTGCTCTATCCACTGAGCTAAATTGTTTAGGGCCTTTTTGTGTGTGTCTTCTTTAATAACATCCAGCAATATGTTATAGTTTTCAGCGTACAGGTCTTTCACTTCCTAGGTTATGTTTACTCCTAGTATTATTTTCTTTTTGACACAGTTGTAAATGGGATTATTTTCTTAATTTCTCTCTCTGACAGTTTGTTATGAGACACCACAGATGTCTGCAAATTGATTTTGTATCCCACAATGTTGCTGAATTCATTTATTGGTTCTAACAAATTGTTTTTATTTTTAAAAACTTATTGGAGTGAATGAGTGAAATAAACTGAATGTATTTAAAATGCAAAGTTTTCTGAAATAAAGGAGCCATACAGAAATTAAGAGTACATGTAATCACCCTGATCCTCTGATTCCTTATTTCTGGTGGTGATGTGAGGTGATAAACCTAATTCAGTCAATTTTGTTAATAAATAAAATACTTAGAAATATTTGGTGAGTCTAAGACTCTTTCACAAGTATGGCATCTATGTATGCATACATCTGTGTACACTTTATATGATTTTCTTTCTAATAAACACATAGACATATATGTCCAACACAGACTCATTAATATTTTCACCTTTAATGTTGAAATAAAATTTGAAAACATTTGAGAGAATAGAAGCTAAAAAAAAATTATTAAACTCACATGAAAGGAAAAGAAAGCAAAAATTTAGACACGAAGATTTAAAGTAGAATTGCTGAGGAAGATGGCGGCAGAGCTGGTGGAAGTGGCTATTTACTCCTTCCGGCCCTGAACTGGAATCACAACTCAATTATACAACAATCAACCTGAATAACCAACTGAAAGCAGCTGAACAGAAGTCTTACAACCAAATATTTGCAGAAGAACCCACATCAGGACCAGTGCCGTCTTTCCTGGGGCAAGCACTCCACTCTAATCTGCATCAGCCTAGGGGACTGCACAAGCCCCAGGTCCCGGACCCCCCTGCTATCCTATCTGAGCTCACACCCCACAAAGGAGTGTGCTGTCTGAGCCTGTACTAGGAATGGGAAGGCAGTGACCTTATTTCTAGAAACTCAGATCAATACCAAAGATAATTACTACTTAAACCTGCATAACAACCTTACCCTGTTTACTGTGCTTTTCCTGGTAACCTCCCATATCTGACTCCCCTCCATCAACACCTTTTTCTGTCTTCAGCTAATGATGGTGGTTAAGGTGGTATATTCAGGAGTTAGTTTCTCTAGGTCTCTCCCACATATATAGGAGGTGTACACGTTATTAAACTTGTGTTAGTTTTTGTCCTGTCAATCTGTCTTTTATTACAAAGACTAGAGGCCCAGTGCACAAGATTCGTGCACTGGGGAGTGGCAGGGGGCGGGAGTCCCTCAGCCCGGCCTGCGTCCTCTCCCCCCTGGGTGCCCTCTGGGGGATGTCTCCCAGTCTGATATCCTTAGAGCTGCCCTGGAAGCAGGAGATCTGCCCTGCAACCACCATTGTGGTAGCCAACCATGAGCCGGGCTTCTGGCTGAGCAGCGCTCCTCCATTTGGGAGCACACTGACCACCAGGGGGCAGCTCCAGTGTTGAGTGTCCGTCCCCTGGTGGTCAGTGCGCATCATAGCGACCAGTCCTTCTGCTGTTCAGGCAATTTGCATATTACCCTTTTATTATCTAGGATGTGTAAGCCAAGAACCCAGAATGGTATAGGTTAAATTATTTGTCCTCCCCTACGGAACAACAGGCTATACCAGGGGTGGGCAAACTTTTTGACTCGAGGGCCACAATGGGTTCTTAAACTGGACCGGAGGGCCGGAACAAAAGCATGGATGGAGTGTTTGTGTGAACTAATATAAATTCAAAGTAAAGGAGCTGAGGGGAGAGCAAGAGAACACTCCGCTCTTTCGGCTCCGCGGGCCGGATAGAACAGCCGAATGGGCCGGATCCGGCCCGCGGGCCGTAGTTTGCCCACGGCTGGATACCATGTATCCTAGGGGAATAGAAGGCTATACCATCTAGGTTTGCATAAGTGCACTTCCTGATTCGCACTCAATGACAAAAATCACCTATGGATGCTTTTCTCAGAACATATCCCTGTTTGTTAAGCAGTGCATGACTGTTCATCTTTCATTCAAAATCTTAAGCAAACAATTTTTGGTGAAGATGGCCTACAACTACTTGCCCCTTACTCAACAACAGGACCAAAACTTGCTACTCAAAGAGTGGTCCACAGACCAGGACCTCAAAACAAGCATTTTCCTGGAACTTCTGAGAAATGCAGATGCCAAAGGCCCACCAGCACCTGCTGAATCAGCATCTGTACTTGAACTAGAATTGTGGGTGATTCATATTGATAAAGACTAACAGCAATTTAAGCAAACATAACCAGTCAGGAGGGTATATGGGAGGAGCTAGCACTAATTGAATTTCTCCCACTATATGTAATCCTGAGAGCCCTACAAGGAAGAACTCTATGTTGATAAAACCCCATGGTTCTAACTTCCCCTTCCCTCTTCTTTCCCCCTCCATAAGTACCCCTCCATCTTGGCACACAGGCCAGAGTGTGCAAGTGGCTTGTCATGGGTTGCAATACTTTCTTTTCCTGAATAAATCCTTTTGGTGATGAAACAACTAGTCAATAATATTTTTTAGTCAATAATATGCCACTATGAAGTTGGAGAATGGCTTGTCTAGACTAGGAATTTTTACCTTCTAAATATGACATAATTATGTGTGTTGGGTATTGCAAGTATTTAGCAGCCTACCTTCAGATATTCCCTCATTGGGAACCACTGCACAGTTTGAGAACTGAAAGCATAATGACAGATTCTAATCAACACCTATTCCTTACTCTGATTATAATTTTGGGTTGGTCACTAAACTTCCTCAAGCCCCACTTCTGCAATGGAGAATGAAGGTCATAATTTTATCACTTCAGAGAAAGGACTTTTATAAACTTTAAATCAAATAATGCACAGTTTAGTTTAAGGTACTAAACTCAGATTGGATAGTATTAAATTATATAATTATGTCTCATAATTAACAAAGGTCTTACACTGTGGGACTAAATAGCAGCTCTTATCTTCTGATATAAGTATGAAATTTCTCATTGATTTGGAAAATGTGTCATGAAGCCAAGGAGGGTGGTGCCCAAGCTTTACATCAAAGTCACACAGTCCTCTCCCTTGTTGAAGAGACAAATTGCAATTTCCTGGAGGTATCATGGGCTGTGCCCCATGAAGGTCAGGACTTTGAAAATCCAAGGTTCCTAGTCAAGCCAGTCTCCTCAGTCATGGACTTTAGAGAAAATGTAATTCAAAGTTGGGTAAGGTGCTGGGAGATGAGACCTCAAGAGGGTCATGGAGAAGGAGTAACAAAAACAGGATTCACTTAACTTCTAAACTGGTCCCTTGGGAACAAAGAATCGGCAGGAAATTTTTCCATTCTGTTCAGACCAGTGTGTCCCTCAGGGAAACCGGGTGCTCAGAGGTGGGAGCAACAATGCCAACAGCATCTAATGAGCAGATAAAGGAGGTGTAAGATCTCCTCTGCAGCAGACTCGCAACCTGTGCAAGGTTAGGCTGGAACAGAACATATTTGTTTCTTTTGGAGTCTCAAGTCTGACTCTGAGACTAATGCTTGACTCCTTCCTGCTCTTTTGTCTGAGAACAGAGCTTCAGTCTCCCACATTAACCATCCAGGGAGCAATTCAGACTTCTACAAGGAGCCCTTCCTTTCAGAGACCCCAACCAGGTGAGTCTGAGAGTGCAGCAGATGCTGTGGGAAGATTCAAGGAATGCATCCCAGAATTTCTCCCTGAGTAACCTGAGAGCCTAACCAGGCCAGCTCAGAGCTGAGAGACTGCCATATCTGTTTGTTAGGCAGGCGAATACATAGTTAATACATTTAGTATGCTAGATTAGTTTTCTCCTAAAAACATTGCTGTTTGGTATAGAATTCCTTTATATATGTATAGATGGATTTAGGAGAATGTATAAAAATGTATTAATTTTGTGTGGTCAATTCTATCAGTCTGTCATATTGTGTCTTCACCAATTACTTGACGGAACAACCTAAGACAGGCACAGTCGCAGAGGGGCCATCGGGAGAGAACTTGGGGGTCAACAGAGGTGGGGCACAGACCCTCACTGCCCCCAACTTTGCAGGGGCCGAACCCTCACTCCTTCTGAGGGATGTCTCCTGCCCCCATGGCTGCTTCGCTTCCCATGCCCAGCTCAAATCGGGACCCAGGTAACAGACAGAGACTTGGCCGACAGCAGTTGTCCTCTCACTGCAACAAGACTTGTTTGAGTTGTCTTGTACCCATGGTGTGGGGAAGTAGGGTTTTGATATCTAAATCCAACCTAGCACCAGGAATGCTCAGGGCCTACTCAAGAAGGCAAATAATCCTTCCCACTAATATTTACAGGGTAAAATAAGATTATTGTTAGAGTATTAAATTTGACAGTAAAATAGTAGTCAAGTTCTCAGACTAATTTAAATTGGCTAATTGAAATAAGCGAATATTCTAGAAAAATTAATGGTACTGGACAAAAAGCTGTTCCTAAAGTGTTAACTAAAATTTTTATTGGTAGTTCATCTCATGGTAAAATTGCGTAACATGTAATGAACCTAAAGCAGTCATATTTTACTGCAAAATATTAAAATTTAAAAGCTATCAAGACTACATTATAAAATTTCCAAAAGCCTTCTAATATTTAAATAAAAAGGGGGGTATAATAGAAGAATATCATGTAAAGAAAAATATCCTGTAAGTAAATTACATCTAGAAAATTTTTACTTTAGAAAATTAACTTTCATTTGTAATACTAACAGCAAGACATCCATGAAAAACACATGGTGTCAAAACAAGCCAAAGGAAAATCGTTTGGGCAAAAAATGAAAAAGGATCCCAAGTCAAATTTATAGAAAAGATTCCTTTATAAACTTTTGGTCAAGAATATGTTTGTATATTTTCAGAAAACAACTCCAAGACCATGTGGATTCCTGCAACAGAGAAGAATTGACAGGACTGCTCCAGCCATGAAGACAGAAGAGAAACAGTCCAGAGACGGAAGACGCTGACAACGCCTCGCCATACTAGCAGTCAGCAGCTGTGCATCACTGCAGGTTGCCCAGGACCAAACCAGAGAGGGTCGGACCTGCATTACCACCATTTGTCCACCATTCAGAACTGAAATATCATTGCTGACATGTACACATAAGGAACTGTTTGACATTGAAATTGGGACACAAAAGAACTGTTGGCCCAGAAAGAAACTCACTACAGACTGATTCATTTGCCTCTCAGCATAACCATTATTGCTTGTCTCATTTTCGGTTCTTATAAGTGTATTTCTAATATCACATGATCTCACTCATCTAGGGGAAATAATGAACAACATAAACTGATGAACAAAAACAGACCCGGAGACAGGGAAGCATCGATGAGACTGTCAAACCTCAGCTGGAAGGTAGGGGAGGGTGGGGGTAAGGAGGAGAGATCAACCAAAGGACTTGTATGCATGCATATAAGCCTAACCAGTGGTCACAGACAACAGGGGGGTGGGGGCATGTGTTCGGAGGGGTTTGGGATGGGAATGGGGGGATGAGGACAAATATATGATACCTTAATCAATAAAGAAATTAATAAAAAATAAAAAAAACAGTTCTACATTTTTCATCTTGGCAAAAACATTAACATTTTTTGCAATCAATTAATGATCTCTTCTATCCATTTTCTAAGCATAATCTAGTAATGTTTATATAGGTAGAAATTATAACTGTAGATACTGCTTTCTTCACTGCCTTTTAAAATTACATTTTTGTATATTTTTTCTACATCCTTGCCCATGTATCTGGGATTGGAGACCCATACTGATGTAATTAAAGTTTTGTTAAGGTGTGTTTTTATTTATTTATTTTTTGCTTTTCTTTTGAAATTAGTTTTATAATTTTATTCAATTTTATTAATGCGATTATTTGAATACACAATATTTAACCATGTTATTTTCTCTGCCATTTTTATATTATGAATATTCCACACCTTAACTTTTTTTTCATATAAAAGCACACATTTATAAAGCTACATAAATGAACAAAGTCAGTGAGCTCCCTGCTCATTAGACCTCACATACAAAGAGTGTGTGTCAGACATCCCTCTCACAATCCAGGACTGCTGGCTCCCAACTGCTCACCTGCCTGCCTGCCTGATTGCCCCTAACCGCTTCTGCCTGCCAGCCTGATCACCCCCTAACCACTTCCCTGCCAGCCTGATTGATGTCTAACTGCTCCCGTGCAGGCCTGGTCGTCCCCAACTTCCCTCTTCTGCTGGCCTGGTCACCCCTAACTACCCTCCCCTGCATGCCTGGTCCCCTCAATTGCTCTCCCCTGCAGGCCTGGGTCCCTCCCAACTGCCTTTCCCTGCAGGCCTGGTTGCCCCAACTTCCCTCCTCTGCCAGCTTGGTCACCCCTAACTGCCCTCCCCTGCATGCTTGATCACCCCCAACTGCCCTCCCTTGCAGGCCTGGTCCCTCCCAACTGCCCCCCCTCTGCTGGCCTGATCACCCACAACTGCCCTCCCTTGCAGGCCTGGTCCCTTCCAACTGCCCTCCCCTGCTGGCCATCTTGTGGTGGCCATCTTGTGTCCAATGGGGGCAGGATTTTTGACCACATGGGGGCAGCCATCTTGTGTGTTGGAGTGATGGTCAATCTGCATATTACTCTTTTATTAGATGGGATACAGGCCTGGTGCACGGGTGGGGGCCAGCTGGTTTGCCCTGAAGGGTGTCCGGGATCGGGTAGGGGTTCCCTTGGGGCGTGGGACGGCCTGGGCAAGGGGCCTGTGGTGGTTTGCAGGCCGGCCACGCCCCTCAGTGACCCAAGCGGAGGCCCTGGTATCTGGGGTTTATTTATCTTCTACAATTGAAACTTTGTAGCCTGGAGTGGAGCCAAGCCTTCTGCTCGCTCTGTGGTGGCAGCCATTTCTGTTGGAATTTATTTATCTTCTATAATTGAAATTTTGTAGCCTTAAGCGGAGGCCTGGCCCGACCAGGGTGTGCGGAAAGCTTGGCTTCCTCCATCGCAGGGGAAACCCAAGCCTCCCTCCTGCTCTCTCCGTGGCTGCAGCCATCTTGGTTGGGTTAATTTGCACACTCACTCCTGATTGGCTGGTGGGCATGGCTTGTGGGTGTAGCAAAGTGGTGGTTAATTTGCATATTACTCTTTTATTAGAAAGGATGTTCTGGGATAATTTGTACATCAACAAGGAACAGAACCAGGACTAGTGCCCACCCATCAGTTGTGTCACAAAAGAGATCAAAAACTCAAAGCCAAAAATAACAAAGGAAAGATGCTATTAAGCCATGTAAACACCAGAGTGATCTAATATACCTGGCATAGGTGCAGGGATCACAATTAGAACAGAGGCTGGGGAGGACGCTGTAATGAGGCCAGTGGAGCAGGGAAGGTCCAGTTGGTGTGTGGTCTCTTGAGTCCCAGGTAACTTCAACACCCATGCTGGGCCCCTCTTCTCTCTGCACCTGGCCCTCTGCTGGGCTCTTCACTCTTATTACTTTTCCTTCATTAGCAGGAAATGGCCTTTTACACAGGTCTTGCATTTCTTGTGTTGAATTCCAGATCTGTTTTACTGTGTCTCAAAATAAGACATGCCTTTTACATTGTTATCCAGCATTTTTGCGCGCACGCAAACACACACACACACACACACACACACACACACACACACACACGCACGAGAGAACAAAGGGAACCATGAAATTATTATATACGTACCCTCCCTGTGTATGACACACTCTAATACTTTCTTTTGTGCCTCCTTGATTCCATTCTATTTCATTCTTACAACTGTAATCTGACACCCTAACGGGTCCTAATCTCAGAATACGGAGAACTTCCTCAAGCATGTCCTCCATATCTAACTTCATAGAATCCTGTCATAGAATACATGTTTATTCAGCCACACTAAACTAAATCGAAGAGGAGAAACGAGTTTGTATAACATGCTTTATGCCTCAGGTACTCACAGCATAGCAAGAAACAAAGACATGGGTGCCCTAACACTTAGATTAAGAGCATGAGAAAGTGACCTTTTCCTGTGCTAATGTTAGAAAAAGAAAAGGTTCATGAAGGAGATGATCCAGTCTCTCTGAAAGAGGAGTTGGAGTTTGGAGGATGGAGGGGGGTGAAAAATTCCACAAGACCAGTGGGGTGACCCCAAGCAGAAAAAAGCAAGCCCATAAAGGCTCTGAGCCCTGCAGCTGTGGTGTCACGTGAAGCTGGAATCAAGTTCAATGTTTAGGAGACCAGTGTGAGGGAGGCCAGGGCTCTGTGAGGGTGGAGCTGGCTGAAAGTTCACAGACACTTGAGCCTCATGTTTGAAGCTATGGAATTTTGGCTTCTATCTCCAGTGAGGTATCACTAGGGGAAGAATTTGATCAGAGAGTTCAATGATCAGTTTTAAAATTCACACTGAGCCAATATGAATATTTGGCTAAACGGGTGCCCGCCTGTTAGATGGCAGAGATGACAGGGAACTGAAATATATCTGTGGAATTGGACACCAAGAAGTTGGGAAGCAATAAATACATTTCAGAGGTAGAAGAAAATAATCAGCCTCATCCCATCATAGTGGTAACCATTCATTTACCAACAAGAAGGAAGTAGACCAAGCTCTCAGCATAACAGTATATTGATTATCTGTTCACCATCATAGGCTGATGGATACTATAATCCTCATCATCAGGTGAGGATATTAACAATTATTAAGCTGTAGCCCTAACCAGTTTGGCTCTGTGGATAGAACATGGACCTGGGACTGAAGGGTCAAGGACACATTTCTGGGGTGCGGGCTTGATCCCCAGTAAGGGGTGTGCGAGAGGCAGCCGATCAATGATCCTCTCTCATCATTGATGTTCTTATCTCTCTCTCCTTCTCCCTTCCTCTCTGAAATCAATGAAAATACATATTTTAGAAAAAGACAAAGAGAGAATCTTAAAAGCATTAAGAGAAAAGCAGTTAGTTACCTACCAGGGAGCACCCATAGGACTCTCAGCTGATTTTTCAACAGAAACGTTGCAGGCCAGTAGGGAGTAGTAAGAAATATTTAGTGATGAATATCAAGGACCTACAACCAAGAATACTCTACCCAGCCAAGCCACCATTTAGAATTGAAGGTCAAATAAAGAGCTTCACATACAAGAAAAAGCTAAAGGAGTTCATCACCACCAAAACAGTATTACAGGAAATGTTGATGGGTATTATAAAGAAGAAGAAAAAGAGAAGGAAGGAAAAGAAGAATGAGGAAGAGAGGGAGGGAGGAGGACAAAGAGGAGGGGGAGGAAGAAAAGGAGGATAAGAAAAAGATAGAAAATTTGAAGAATAGAATGCCAATAAAAACATATCTCAGTACTTGAAACTAAAAATCAAGGTAAATGAACAAGGAATCTAATGAACAAAATAAACTGATGAATAAAATAGAACCAGAGGCATGGAAACATGGAACAGACTGATGAATATCAGAGGGAAGGGGGAGAATACAGAAGAGATTAACCAAAGAACTTATATGCATATATGCATTACCTATGGACACAGACAATAGGATGGTGAAGGCCTGCGGTTGAGTGGGAACTGGGTAAAGGGGGTAATGGAGTTAAAAAGGGAGGACATCTTTAATACTCTCAATAATAAAGATTTTAAAACAAATGAAGGAACAACAACAACAACAAAAAAAACATGTGTAGTCCATGGCCACCTTGGGGAAAAGATCTGAGGAGGACAGAAATTTCTAATCAGAGATGTCATGGGTTGGGGTGTGTGTCTTAAAGGGGATGATATGTTCAAAAAATAGAAATTGATCACTTTACTGCAAAATATAATTGTAGCATTTCAATTGTGTTAGTAATAGCCAATTGTTTAAAAAATGATTGTGCTATTTTTTCTTTCCTACAAGTCACCTACACCACATGGGACGAGGCAATGATACCCCAATTTCAGAAATTCTTCTTCTGGGATTTTCAGAGGAACCAGCACTGCAGCCCCTCATATTTGGGCTTTTCATCTCCATATACCTGACTACTGTATTGGGAAACCCGCTCATCATCTTGGCTGTCAGCTCAGACTCCCACCTCCATACATCCATGTACTTCTTCCTCTCCAACCTGTCCTTGGTAGACATCTGTATCACCTCCACCACCGTCCCAAAGATGCTGGTGAACATCCTGACACAGAGCAGAGTCATCACCTGTAAAGGTTGCATCACCCAGATGTATTTTTTCATACTATTTGCAGGGTTGGATGACATCCTCTTGACGAGGATGGCCTATGACCGCTTTGTAACCATCTGCCACCCCCTGCACTACATGGTCATCATGAACCCCCGGCTCTGTGGACTGCTGGTTCTGGTGTCCTGGATCATGAGTGCCCTGAATTCCCTATTACAAAGCATAATGTTATTGCAGCTGTCCTTTTGTACAGACTTTGAAATCGCCCACTGTTTTTGTGAAATCCAACAGGTTTTCCAACTTGCCTGTTCTAACACCTTAATAACATGGTAATTTATTTTGCAGCTATGCTACTAGGTGCTGGTCCCCTCGTTGGTATCATTTACTCTTATTCTAAAATAATGTCCTCCATTTGTGGAATCCCATCAGCGCAGCAGAAGAATAAGGCATTTTCCACGTGTGCATCTCACCTCTCAGTTGTCTCCTTATTTTATGGTACAGTCCTAGGAGTGTATCTCAGCTCTGCTGCTACCCACAGCTCACACTCAAATGCAGCAGCCTCAGTGATGTATGCTGTGGTCACACCCATGCTGAACCCCTTCATCTACAGTCTGAGAAACAAAGACATAAAGAGGGCCCTGAGAAGATTCTATATGATGGCAGGTACAAAAGGGACAACCATCCTGGGGTAGAAAAAAATGCTCCAAGAAACCAGAAATTGAGATTCTTTCATCAGATTGTAGTTTTCAGATTTGTTCCTTGTATTCTGTCTGCGAATTTCCTTCATTTGTTTCAACTCTTCTATACAATTTAAGTAACCATTTTATTAAGCTTTTTGCTTTGTCTGTTATATAGACAGTTATTCCCTTTGTCTTTTTTTTTTATCTTCACAAAGTTTTTTCCGACCTTGATCAGAAATATTTGTAAGTTTACATTTAATTCACTGGCAACATTGATGTCTTAACAATAATTTCTTCTCAAATGACTTATATCATTGTATGTAATTCGTTCTGTGTTCACCATGTGTACCTCATTCTTTGAACATCGGTACCTTAACTGATCTTCCTGATACTGACAGGGGTCCTCAAACTACGGCCCGCGGGCCACATGCGGCCCGCCGAGGACATTTATCCGGCCCGCCCGGTGCCGCTGCCTGTCCTGCTTAGCAGTCGACTCGTCCCGGGCCCGAGTGCGCATAGGAATTTGTTCATAGTTTTTTTTAAAAAACGATAGTCCAGCCCTCCAACAGTCTGAGGGACAGTGAACAGGCCCCCATTTAAAAAGTTTGAGGACCGGGAGAAAAATGGCGGCGGAATAGACAGACGTGTTCCGAGCCTTGTCCCGGAGAAGAAAGAAAGAACAGCTGAGGGTCGCACTAGGAGTGTTTGTTGGCAAGTTGGGGGGCAGCTGAACTCCAGAAGAAGGTGGGAGACTGCTAGACGGGGTTCCCCTGACCTGGCAGCTCCCACTGCGGGTGGGTCCCCTCCCGGAGCTGCGGGCTTGGACGCGGAGTCGCCGCCATCTGGAACCGGAAAGTGGAGCTTATCGGAAGCCTGAGAATCCACAACGGCGGCACCCACGGAACAGCTGCGAGCCCCAGAACAACGCTCCCCAATTGGCGCAAACACACGGGTTCAGAGGAGCTCTACACTCCACCACGGAAAGGTCAGATTTCGCCTAGGATAAGGTGAGGTCTCTGGTCCCAGCGCGAGAGAGGAACGCACGTTTTGCGGGAGCTGGAGGACCAGGGAAGTCTGTGCCTAGAAAAATCGGTGGCTGCTGGGGCTGGCGTGATCTGTGAATGTGGAAGGGGGTCCTCAGAGCTGCTAACAGAAGGGCTCTCTAAAAAGCAACCCATTTTGATCTGAAGTGCAGGGACACCCTAAGAATTTCAGGGGTGTGCTAGACTTACGCGCAGCCACGGAGTGCGCACACTTGGGCTTTTTCCTCTTGAAATTCTTGCTTCTGATTACTAAGCCCAATTCATAGGATCACCCAGTTGGGGACACCCTGGGAGACTGCAGGGGAAAGTTGTTTTTCTGGAACCTGGGGATCGGAGCGGGGAGTGACCATCGGAGAGCCAGCTCTGAGGCAGCCCACTCCCACAAACCGGGGAAAGAAGGCTCTAACACTCCCTAGAGAGGCCATAGATAAACCCGGAAGTCAATCCAGAAACACTGCCACCCAGGGGCTGAATCACAAATTGACTCTTGTGTAATCAAAAATAAAGGAATACGAATTAAGACACACCGCCTGCTTAAAATCAGGACTGGCTTACATCACTGAAGAGCAGTGGAACGCAGGGAACTGCAATACTGTCCGGACTGAGAAACAGGCGTGCCAAACAGAACAACAGAGGAAGTGAATGACCTTCACTACTCCACATTTTATTATTATTTTTTATTTTTTTATTTTCATTTTTTGCATCTTTTACTCAAGAAACTAATTTTTTTCCTCACTTGATTTTACCTTTTTAATTATTACATTTTTATTTTCAATCCGTATTATTACTACTGCTATTTTGTCTTTTTTTTTTTTTTTAAGTGTCATTTTATTTTCTCTTCATTTTGTTTTGGGATTAATGTTCTACATTCTATTTTTATCTTTCCTTTAGCATCATTTTACTCTATCTCAAATCTACCTTTATGCCATCACTCTCTTCCTCACTTTTCCCTTTTCAGTGTCCTGTTTATCTTACCCCTTTCCTGCTTTAGATTTTCCCTATACTTTCTGTTTACCCCCTTTTAAAATTTCACCCTACTTATATATCTAATCTCCAATCCCCTGCTCCAAGTCCATACACACCTCTCTCTTCGCTGTCTTAACTATCCAAAAAATTGTTTTTCTCTCTGTCCTTTTGTTTTTGTTCGTTTGAATGTAGATTATATCGAATTTTTATGCTTTTTTGTGAGATTGTTTTGCTTATTCTTCTTTTGTTTATTTTTTTGTTTGTTTAGTGCTTCTGTTTTCCCTTGCCTCACTCAATATTAGTTGGTGTTGTAGTTTGTATTAATCCCCAGGTACTTGTTGCTGGCATTTGCTGGGATAAGTGATTGTTCTATTGGAGTTTTATCCCCAATATATATAGTCTGTTTCCCTTTCTCTCTTAGTCTCATTCTTGTCTCTCTTACTTTTTTTTCTTCTTTTTTTCCCTTTTCCCAATTTCATTTTGACACCCCTTTTTCTTCTTCTTCTTCTTTCTTTCTTTTTCCTCTTCTTCTTTCTCTACTATCCCCTAATTTGCCTTTCTCTCTCTGGTGGTCACCTTTATTGGAGGTTATTAATATCGTGAATACATTTCTGTTCAGTGCCTTGTGTGTTGTACCTGGTAGTGCTGTATTTTGTGCCTTTAAATCGACGCAGGAGAGAGAGAACTACATAACCAGACACCCAGAGAAGAGAGACCATGGGGAGACAAAGACACAGCCCGCATATGAAAGAAAAGCAGGCATCACCAGAAAAGGAAGTAAACGAAATGGAAGCAAGCAACCTTCCAGAAAAAGAATTCAGAGAAATGGTCATAAGGTGGCTGAAAAGAATGGAAGACAAATTTGACAATATGAGCAAGAACCAAGAGGAAATGAAGAAGAACCAAGAAGAAATGAAAAATGACATCGCTGCTGTAAAGAACTCAATAGAAAGCATCAAGAGTAGACTAGAAGAAGCAGAGGACCGCATCAGTGAGCTAGAAGACAAGATGGGAAAAAATACCCAAGTAGAGCAACTTCTAGAAAAAAAAATTAAAAGGCAGGAGGAGAGCCTAAGGGAACTTTGGGACAACACAAAACAAAACAACATCCGCATAATAGGGGTTCCAGAAGGAAAGGAAGCTGAGCAAGGAATAGAAAACCTATTTGAAGAAATAATGACAGAAAATTTCCCTGATATAGAGAAGAAAAAACCCACACAAATCCAAGAAGCTCACAGAGTCCCAAGCAAAATGAACCCCAAAAGACCGACGCCAAGGCACATTATAATTAAATTGGCAAACACCAACGACAAAGTAAGAATCTTAAAAGTGGCCAGAGAGAGACAGAAAGTTACATACAAAGGAACCCCCATCAGACTAGCAACTGATTTCTCAACAGAAACTCATCAGGCCAGAAGGGAATGGAATGAAATATACAAAGTCATGCAAAGGAAGGGTCTGAATCCAAGAATACTGTACCCAGCAAGGCTGTCAATCAAAATTGAAGGTGAAATCAGGAGCTTCACAGACAAAAAAGGACTAAGGGAATTTATTACCACCAAACCAGCAATGCAAGAAATACTAAAGGGTCTGCTGTAAAAAAAAAAAAAAGAAATAGGAAGCGAAGAAGGAACACAGGTGTAAAGAATAGGAATGGCGACAAACAAGTACCTATCAATAATAACTTTAAATGTAAACGGATTAAATGCCCCAATCAAAAGACATAGGGTAATGGATTGGATAAGAAAACATGACCCATATATCTGCTGTCTACAAGAAACCCACCTCAGAAAAAAAGACGCACACAGACTGAGGGTGAAGGGATGGAAAAAGGTTTTCCAGGCAAATGGAACTGAAAAAAAAGCTGGGGTAGCAATACTTATATCTGACAAATTAGATCTCAAACTGAAGGACATAACAAGAGATAAGGAAGGCCACTTCATAATACTAAAGGGAGCAATCCAACAAGAAGAAATAACTCTGGTAAACATATATGCACCCAATACAGGAGCACCCAAATACATAAAAAAACTCCTGGAGGATATCAAGGGAGAGATTGACAGCAATACAATCATAGTAGGAGACTTCAATACCCCACTATCACCATTGGACAAATCCTCTAAACAAAAAATCAGCAAAGAAACATCAATCCTAAATGACTCACTAGACCAGATGGAATTAATTGACATCTTCAGAACATTTCACCCCAAAGCCACAGAATATACATTCTTCTCAAGTGCACATGGGTCATTTTCAAAGATAGACCATATGTTGGGACATAGGCAAAGTCTCTTCAAATTCAAGAAGATAGAAATCATATCAAGCATCTTCTCAGACCACAGTGGCATAAAACTGGAAATCAACTACAATAAAAACAACCCAAAGAAATCAAACACATGGAGACTAAACAGCATGCTATTAAACCATGACTGGGTTACCAGAGAAATCAAAGAAGAAATAAAAAACATCATGACAACAAATGACAATGAAAACACTACAATCCAAAATCTATGGGACACAGCGAAAGCAGTCTTGAGAGGGAAGTTCATAGCTCTACAAGCCTACTGCAAAAAACAAGAAACAGGGGTAATAAATTACCTAACCCAACAACTCAAAGAGTTAGAAAAAGAGCAACAAGAAAAGCCCAGTGTAAGCAGAAGGAAGGAAATAATAAAGATCAGAGCACAGATAAACGACATAGAGACCAAAGAAACAATACAAAAGATCAACAAAACCAAGAGCTGGTTCTTTGAAAGGATAAACAAGATTGATGAACCTCTAGCCAGGCTCACCAAGAAGCAAAGAGAGAGGACCCAAATAAACAAAATCAGAAATGAAAGAGGTGAAATAACAACAGATCCCGCCGAAATACAAAGGATTGTTAAAAAATACTACGAACAACTCTATTCCAACAAACTGGACAACCTGGAGGAAATGGACATATTCCTAGAAAAATATAACCTTCCAAAACTCAATCAGGAAGAATCTAAACAGCTCAATATGCCAGTAACTATGGAAGAAATTGAAGCAGTCATCAAAGAGCTTCCAGCAAACAAAAGCCCGGGGCCAGACGGCTTCACAGGAGAGTTTTACCAAACATTCAAGGAAGAACTAAAACCTATCCTCCTCAGACTATTCCAAAAAATTCAAGAGGAAGGAACACTTCCAAGCTCCTTCTATGAAGCCAGCATCACCCTAATACCAAAACCAGATAAAGACAACACAATGAAAGAGAATTACAGGCCAATATCCCTCATGAATGTAGATGCCAAAATCCTCAACAAAATTCTAGCAAATCGGATCCAGCAGTACATCAGAAAGATCATACACCATGACCAAGTAGGGTTTATCCCAGGAATGCAAGGATGGTTCAATATCCGAAAATCAATAAATGTGATACATCACATAAACAAATTGAAAGATAAAAATCACATAGTCATATCAATTGATGCAGAAAAAGCATTTGACAAAATCCAACACCCTTTCTTGATAAAAACTCTCAACAAGGTGGGAATAGAAGGATCATACCTCAACATAATAAAAGCTATATATGATAAACCCACAGCTAACATCATACTCAATGGGCAAAAACTAAAACCATTTCCCCTAAGAACAGGAACAAGACAGGGATGCCCACTCTCACCACTCCTGTTTGACATAGTACTGGAAGTATTAGCCATTGCAATTAGACAAGAAGAAGAAATAAAAGGCATCCAAATTGGAAAAGAAGAAGTAAAGCTGTCCCTATTTGCAGATGACATGATATTGTACATAAAAAACCCGAAAGACTCTATCAAAAAACTAACAGACTTAATAAATGAATTCGGCAAGGTAGCAGGATACAAAATTAACGCCAAGAAATCTATGGCATTTCTATACACCAACAGTGAACTTACAGAAAGAGAGACTAAAAAAGCAATCCCATTTTCCATCGCACCAAAAAAATTAAGATACTTAGGAATAAACCTAACCAAGGAGGTAAAAGACCTATATGCAGAAAACTACAGGACCCTGAAAAAAGAGATAGAGGAAGATGTAAACAGATGGAAGAACATACCATGTTCATGGATTGGTAGAATCAACATCATCAAAATGTCCATACTACCCAAAGCAATCTATAGATTCAATGCACTCCCCATTAAAATACCAACAGCATATTTCACAGACCTAGAAAGAACTCTCCAAAAATTCATCTGGAATAAAAAAAGACCCCGAATAGCCACAGCAATCCTGAGAAAGAAGAATAAAGTAGGAGGGATCTCAATACCAGATTTCAAGCTGTATTACAAAGCCACTGTTCTCAAAACAGCCTGGTACTGGCACAAGAACAGACATATAGATCAATGGAATAGAATAGAGAATCCAGATATCGACCCAAACCAATATGCGCAATTAATATTTGACAAAGGAGGCATGAGCATACAATGGAGTCAAGACAGTCTCTTCAATAAATGGTGTTGGGAAAATTGGACAGATACATGCAAAAAAATGAAACTAGATCACCAACTTACACCATACACAAAAATAAACTCAAAATGGATACAGGACTTAAATATAAGACGGGAAACCATAAAAATACTAGAGGAATCCACAGGCAGCAAAATCTCAGACATATGCCAAAAGAACTTTTTCAGTGATACTGCCCCTAGGGCAATGGAAGCCAAAGAGAAAATAAACAAATGGGACTACATCAAAATAAAAAGTTTTTGCACAGCAAAAGAAACCATCAACAAAACAACAAGAAACCCCACTGTATGGGAGAACATATTTGCAAATGGTATCACTGATAAAGGTTTAATTTCCAACATCTACAGGCAGCTTATACAACTTAATAAAAGGAAGATAAATGATCCAATAAAAAAATGGGCAATGGACCTAAATAGAATCTTTTCGAAAGAAGACAGAAGGAAGGCCAAGAGACACATGAAAACATGCTCAAAGTCACTTATTATCCGAGAGATGCAAATCAAAACGACAATGCGATACCATCTCACACCTGTCAGAATGGCTATCATCAACAAATCAACAAACGACAAGTGTTGGCGAGGATGCGGAGAAAAAGGAACCCTCGTGCACTGCTGGTGGGAATGCAGACTGGTGCAGCCACTGTGGAGAACAGTATGGAGTTTCCTCAAAAAACTGAAAATGGAACTCCCATTTGACCCAGTAATCCCACTCCTAGGAATATATCCTAAGAAACCAGAAACACCAATCAGAAAGGATATATGCACCCCTATGTTCATAGCAGCACAATTTACAATAGCTAAGATTTGGAAACAGCCTAGGTGCCCATCAGCAGATGACTGGATCAGAAAACTATGGTACATCTACACAATGGAATACTATGCTGCCATAAAAAAGAAGGAATTACTACCATTTGTAGACACCTGGATGGAATTAGAGAACATTATGCTAAGTGAAATAAGCCAGTCAATGAAAGAAAAATACCACATGATCTCACTCATTTAGGGATAATGAAAAACATTATAAACTGATGAACCAAAAGATAGTTACAGAGGCAGTAAAGCATCAAACAGAGTGTCTAATTACAGCGGTAAGGTTAGGGAGAGGTGGGGGAAATAAGAGATCAACTGAAGGACTTGTATGCATGCATATAAGAGTAACCAACGGATGCAAAACATTGGGGGGTGAGGGCAGGTATGGGAGTGGGGTGGGGGGGGGGGCAATGGTAAGATATGTACACATATAATACCTTAATAAAAATTTGAAAAAAAAAAATAAATAAAAAGTTTGAGGACCCCTGCTAGACTTTATGATTGTTCCCTATAAGTCTCAGTCTATTGATAGTGATGCAATAGGATAGGAATGCCTAGGCACTGGCCTGGGTCCTACAACTTGTTCCTCAGATCAGAGTCAATGTTGTGACTAGATGGATCCTTATGGTCCTTATGATGTCAACAACCATCATGGAGCTATGAACATGTAAGTTTTATTACTCACAGGTCCAGCATGCCCAAATACCACATTGGAGAGTTGGCAATAGGACAGGGGAAGGAAAAGCAGACTCACCCTGTGGTCCGTTATCTAGGTTACTCAGGGTTTTCTACAAGGGGAATTTCATAATATGTTAATCTTGCGTAAAAATCACAAAAATTCTGTGTTTAATTCCAAATAATATTTGCTTCCCAGATATATTCATTGTTTAATGTGAACTTCCTTCCTTTGCTTGTATTGAAATTGCTTCTCATTAAAAATAAAATTGCATATATTTCAAGTTCCAAGTCAAATTAAACATAAAAGGTGAACTTCGTGGGTGGCGGCAGCACGAGTGTTTATGTAGTGGCACTGTCATACATCTGGCAATATGATTATCTGAGATGGATGTCCTTGAAAAACAGCTTAGTCAGGTACTTGTGCTACAAAAATGCTCCTGTATTTCATACATAATTTCCAGGTTTTATTGTCTTATTTAGCTGAGGGTCCAATTGTGGCAATTATAATAAGGACCATAAGTGTCCATCTAGTCACATAGGGATTGGTCTCAGAAAAACATAGTAAGACCCAAGCCAGTGCCCAGGCTTTCCTACCCTATTGCATCACTATCAATAGACTGAGACTTATAGGGAATAATCATGAACTACCATAGTTACTGGCAAAACGTGATTACCAAATATCTATCTCCCAGTGGAATCTACTTGGAAGCATACATGAGAGGCTCAGAGACAGAAAGAGACAGTGAGGTACCGTTTATATGACATTCTGAGCTGAAGATGAGGTAAAGCACCTGGAGCTACAGAAGGGAGGAAGGACATTGTAGGACAGTAAGAAGAAAAGATGCTCAGTAATTAGAAATTTGCCCTGCCCTAGATATAGGTCACAAAATGTTATCTCTGATGATAACTCTTACTATTGGCAAGACTCAAAATTTAAATTCTTTAAGGGAGAGGTAAAAGTTCCTATCTGGCAACTAAAGGGGAGCTCAGAGGCAATGTACAAAATAGAAGGTTTTTATAGGAGAAAGGGAGGGGAAAGGAGTTATTAAAAACAGAAAAAAAGCATTATTTGGGGGCCATGACATCTTTTATTCGGGGAAAGAGTAGAGGAAGGATTTCTATCATACAGATTCCCTCTTCTTTCTGAGGGGGATGGGGAGGACCCACGTGACAGATTACCTTACTGGTGCTTGACCAGAAACCAACGCTGCTTGATTAAAATTAAGTTTCTTGGAGAGGTGGAAACTTCCATTAAATCCAGTATAAAATTTAGATTTAGCATCATGGGTTTGTCACTGGAGTGATGCCATTTTGGGCCTGCGGTTTTCTCTTTAACAATAGTATGGACATTAACAATATTAAACACAGAATATCCATAAATACAGAATATCTCTCCATTTACTTGTGCCTTTTTCAATATTTTTAGCAATGTTTTATAGTTTAATTCTAGGTATTTAATTCTTTTTGATGCAATTAGAAATTGAATTGTTCTTTTAATATCTCTTCTAACTGTTCATATAGATGCAAATGATTATTATACATTTATTTTGTATCATTGTTGAACCTGTTTATTGGTTCAAAGAAATTTTTTAAATAATTCATTGGAGTATAGTAATATAAAATAAACTGAACATAGTTAACAGTAATATTTCTGAGTTAAAGGAGTTATGCAAAAATTAAGAGTACATACTGCACAGGTTCATATACATAACTCAAAACAACATAAAAGCTATAATATGTTTGTTATATAATTGTAAAAAATGTAATTAGCCCGATCCTCTGTTTCCTTATTTCTGCTGGTGATGTGGAATAATAAACCTAATTCCAGTAGATATTGGTAGAAATAAATAAAATGTTTTTTAAACATAGAGTATGTCTAATAACTCTTCCATAGGTAGGAATTGTATGTACATATACATGTATGTACATTGTATGTGATTTTCTTTCAAATAAACACAACACACAAAGACATAACACAGACACACTAATATTCTCACCTTTAATGTTGAAAGAAAATTTTAAAGAAACTTGGTGACAATAGAAATTACAGAATGAAAGATTAAATTAATATGAAACTAAAATAATTTAGAAATTTAGATACGACGAAGTAACGGAGAAGGTTGACCTTAATTTTAGTAACGAATTACATTTCCTACATTAACACACAAAGACCTCAAAGTCAGAACCACATTTACTTCTGTAACTCAAGAGTTTGTCCACCAGGCACCAGGTGAGTCACACATAGTGAACATGATATTTGTAGTGGAGAGATTAGATTCACCTTATTGGTAACACTGTGCAAGGAGAATGGGAAAGCTAGTGCTCAAAACTTGAACTCCTGGTTCTTTTACTGGCAGTTGGTTTTAAAGGGTGAAATTGGGGTTTGGGGTCTTCAGTGGGTGATCAGCTCATGTGATCAGCTCATTGTAACATCAACTCCAACTTCTGATTGGCTGGAGTTGATGTTACAATGATATACTTTAGGAATTGTGATCATCAGTCATCCAATATCAGCTAGTCTGGGGTTTATGTGACTGTGGTCCATTAGAGTCACTGGTTTTCTACCTGGTGGAACATTTTAGTTCTTATAAAACCAACTCAAGGTATATGTCACTATGTTATCACAGATTCCAGAGCGGGGACTAGTGCCACAAGACCCTAATTTATGTCTGAAAAAGTTACTTTGGTGAATATAAGGAAAAGGTACTCAGGTCTGTTTCCTTGCAAATGAGACATTGTGGGTAGGACCTTTGTTTGAGAAGGGATTCTGGCTTGGTTTCAATTTTATGAAATTGGGAATTCACAAGATCTGCTAATGGAGCAGAATCACCAAACTGACTTTAGATTTTTTTTTTTCTTCCACTTAATGTGAAATTTCAACACAAATGCCTTTACCAAGGAAGCTAATAGAATAGATTAACAATGATGGGGATTGATTGCATCAATGACCCCTGTCAATGGACTCCTTGTATTCTCTCACTTTGCAATATGACCTTCACCCCCTATAACAAATTGAGTTTGTTTGCCCACCACTTGAATCTTATGGGTTTCTTTGACCAGGATAATGTGGCAGAAGTGACGTTGGGCTAATTCTGAGCCTTGCACACATATGTCTTTTGGAATACAGCCATGGCCACAGACCATCTGGAATAAGCCTCCAGCCCCAGTATGCCAGCTGAAGCCACTAGACAAGCCTATCACCAGTCAATGCAAAACTGTGTGAGAGACTCATCCAATGTCAGCTGAGCCACTGCCCTGACCAAAAGCATAACAGAGACCAGATCTACCCAGTCATCCCTACTTACATACTTTAAGTTATGGAGCAGTGAGGCAATCTGATACATGAAAATCACTAACTGGCACAATAACTTTATTAAGTAAAATTGAGAAAATTAAGGAACCTGAAGGTTAAGCAAATTGCCCAAGGTAACACATCTAGTAAGTGCTGAAACTGGGGCCCAAACACAGGCTACTTAGCTCCAGAGTCTGCTTTCCTAATCAGTATTCATTCGTCTGCTGCTGCTATAGCAGTGCATGAAAAAGTGTTCTTATTTCTAAGATATCATTCCACCAATTATGCAAGCACATTCAGAGGCAGATCCAAACCTGGGGCAACTGATTAGCCCCTACTATGGCCACCTTGACCAGTTATGAGACCAGCAAGATCTCAACCTAGCTGGATGTGAGGCACTTTATATGTATCAGTCAGTAGCATTTAGAAATAGAATTCCACTGTCTTAACACCTGAGGGCTGAAGAGTCATTTTGTCACAAAAATAGAACAAACCTAAAATTTGTGTGAAACCGCATAAAACCCTGATTAACCAAAGCAATTCTGAGAAAGCAAAACAAAGCTGGAGACAACCCATTCCCTGATTTCAAACTATATTATAAAGCTACTAGAGGCCCGATGCATGAAGATTCATGCAAGAATGGGCCTTCTTTCCCCTGGCATGAGCTGCCTTTTCACTCAGGCTCTGAGCCGCCTTTACACCTTACCACATTTCCCAGAGACCCGGAGTGGCTGGGGTGGTGCAGAACACCTGTGTTGTTGCCATGGTGACAATGCAAGCATCCCCCCGCCCCCGCCCCAGGCCTCTCAGCACCTGTGTATGCAAATTAACCCACCATCTTTGTTGTGTTAATTTGTGTACTCACTCCTGATTGGCTGGTGGGCGTTGTGAAGGTATGGTCAATTTGCATCTTACTCTTTATAGATAGTAATGAAAGAAATATAATGGTATAAATATACTGGTATAAAAACAGACACATAGATCAACTGAAAAGATTAGAGGGCCAAGAAATAAACCCACACACATATGGTCCTTAATTTGGGAGAAAGGAACCAAGAATGTTAAATGAGGAAAGGATAGTATCTCCAATAAACTGTGCTGGAAAAACTGGACAACCACAGGCAAAAGAATGAAACTAGGTCACTATTGTAAGAGTTCAGAATGAGTCACCCCAAAACATGTACTTCGATTATTTTTGAGCTGTAGGCAACTGAGACCCTGAGAGTCCAAGGGAAACTTTTACCTCTCCCTTAAAGAATTTAAGTTTTGGGTCTTTCTTATAATAGGAGTTATCATCAGAGATAACATTTATGACCTATATATGGGGCATGGCAAATTTCTAATTACTGAACATCTGCTCTTCTCATTGTCCTGCAATGTCCTTCCTCCCTTCTGAAGCCTCAGGAGCTTTACCTCATCTTTAGCTCAGAATGTCATACATACACTACCTCACTGCTCTTCCTGTATCTGAAACTCTCATGTATGTTTCCAAGTAGGTTCCACTGGGAGAGAGATATTTGATAATCCATTTTTGCCAGTCACTGTGGTAGTTTTTCTGGATGCTCAGCTAAATACAACATTGAAACCTGGAAATTAGGTATAAAGTATAGTAGCATGTTTGACTAAGCTTTTGTTTCAAATACATCCATCACAAACAATCATATTGCCAGATGCATTACAAAGCTACTACCTAAGCACTCATGTTGCCTTTACTCATGAAGTTTCCCTTTTATTTTAAATTTAATGATTTTATTTTGGAATAATTAATATATGGAATTTTATTTTTAATTATAAATATTTTCAAAACAAGAAAAGGGAGGAACTTCACATTAGACAATAGATATATCTAGGGAGCAAAGTTCTTATGGAATTACACACATAGAATTTGTGTGATATTTATACAAGAATTAACATGTTATAAAATTCCACTTTTGAAAACTCTGAGTAACCTAGACAACTGACCATATGAATGACCCTGCTTTTCCTTCCACTCCCTTAATTCCTGCTGCTAGGTTTCAAATACAAAGCAAACCTAAAATATAAAAAGTATTCATACAACTCAACAAAAGGAAGACAAACAGCCCAATCAGAAAATGGGTGGAAGACCTAAATAGATACTTCTCCAAACAAGGATGCACAAATGGTCAAGAGTCATATGAAAAAATCCTCAATGTCATTAATCATCAGAGAGATGCAAATTAAACCAAAATGAGGTGCCTCCTCACACCTGCCATAATGGCTACTAACAATAAATCAACTAACAACAAGTCCTTGTAAGGATGTGGAGAAAAGGGAACCCTCATGCACTGCTGGTCAGAATGCAGACTGGTACAGCCACTGTGGAAAACAGTGTGGAGTTTCCTCAAAAAAAAAAAAATGGAACTGCCATTTGACCTAGTGATCCCACTTCTAGGAATATCACCTAAGATGTCTGAAACACTAATCAGAAAGAATAAGTACCTCTATGTTCATAGCAGTGTTATTTACAATAGCTAAGATCTGGAGACAGCCCAGGTGCCCATCCATTGAAGAATGGATAAAAACAACAACAACAATGGTACATTTATACAACGGAATACTATGCAGTTGGAAAAAAAAAGGGATCTCTTACCTTTGAGATAGCATGGAGGTGCCTGGAGAGTATTATGCTAAATGAAATAACTCAGTCAGAGAAATTCTTGAACAAAATAAAGTGCCAAACAAAATAGATCCAGAGACATGGAAGCATGCAACAGACTGTGGATCTTCAGAGGGAAGGGAAGGGAAGGCGAAATTCACCAAAGAACTTATATGGATATATGAATAACCCATGGACACAGATAATAGTGGGGCAAGGCCCGGGATGGGGAGTTTCGGGAGAGGAGGGAGTGTGGTCAATGGAGGGAGAAAAGGACATCTGTAACACTTTCAATAATAAAGATACATTTCAAAAATCAAACCCACAAAACCATAGCCATCCTGCCCTTGGTCCCCAATACAGGCAGAGTCCTTCAGCCCAAGCCCATTTCTCTCTCTCTCTTTCACACACATACACACATGCATACACACAGCTTCCTGTGTGGCTTTTGGGCATACAGGACCTGTGAGTAATAAACCTTAAGTTTTCATAGTTCCATGATGGTTATTGTAATTATAGTAAGGACCACAAGAGTCCATCCACGCAGGACATTGACTCTGGTCTGAGGAACAACTAGTAGGAACCAGGCCAGTTCCCAGGCATTCCTATCCTATTGCATCACTATTAATAGACAGAGACTTATAGGGAACAATGATAAAATCTATAATATCAGGAAGAGCAGTTAAGGTACCAAAGTACAGAGAATGAGGGACACGTGGTGAAAACTGAGGTTTAAGATTTTATGGAATGAAATTATACAATGGATTAGGTAGCCAAGTGCAGTTTTTCTACATGAGTAATACCACTTATTACTATTCTACCTACAAAACAGAACAAATTACTTATAATGATATATGTCATTTGAGAAGAAATTTTTCTTAAGACATCAATGTTTCTAGTGAAGTAAATGAAAACTTCTCACTATTTCTGACCAAGATTGGAAAATACTTTGGGAAGGTTAAAAAAGGACAAAGGGAAAACTGTCTATATAACAAAGCAGGAAGATTAATATAATGGTTACTTAAATTGTATAGAGAAGTTGAAACAAACAAAGGAAATTCAAGGACAGAAATAAAAGCTACACTCTGGCCTGGCCTGTGTTTTCAGTGGTTGAGCATCCACCTATGAACCAGGAGGTCACCATTGGATTTCTGGTCAAGACACATGCCCAGGTAGTGGGTTCAATTCTGAGGAGGGGGTATGCAGGAGGCAGCCGATCAATACTGTTCTTTCATCATTGATGTTTCTATCTCTCTCTCCCTCTCCCTTCCTCTCTGAAATCAATAAAAATATATTTTAAAAAAACCATCAGGAGCAAGTCTAAAAAACACAATGTGATTAAAGAATCACAATTTCTGGTTTTTAGTTCTGTAGCCCCAAAACCAAGGGCACTTTTTACCTCGAGATGATTGTGCCCTTTGTACCTGCCACCCCATAGAATCGTTTCAGAGCCCTCTTTATGTCCTTGTTCCTGAGACTGTAGATGAAGGGGTTCAGCATGGGTGTGATCACGGCATACATCACTGAGGCTGCTGCACTTGAATGTGAGCTTTGGGCAGCAGCAGAGCTGAGATACACTCCTATGCTTGTTCCATAAAATAAGGAGACAACTGAGAGGTGAGATGCACAGGTAGAAAATGCCTTATACTTCCCTTCAGACGATGAGATTGCACGTATGGAGGACACTATCTTGGAGTAAGAGTAAATGATGCCAGCGAGGGGACCACCACCCAGTAGCACAGATACAAAATACATCACCATGTTATTAAGAAAGGTGTCAGAACAGGCAAGTTGGACCACCTCTTTGAGTTCACAGAAAAAGTGGGGAATTTCCAAGTTTGTACAGAAGGACAATCGCAACACAATTAAACTTTGTAACAAGGAATTCAGGGCACCCAAGATCCAGGACATCAGAACCAGCAGTCCACAGAGCCGGGAGTTCATGATGACCATATAGTGCAGGGGGTGACAGATGGCCACATACCTGTCATAGGCCATCACAGCTAGAAGGAAGTCATCCAGTCCTCCAAAGAGTAGAAAAAAATACAACTGTGTGATGCAGCCTGCATAGGTTATGACTCTGCTCTGTGTCTGGATGTTCACCAACATCTTTGGGACGGTGGTGGAGGTGAAACAGATGTCTACCAAGGACAGGTTGGAGAGGAAGAAGTACATGGGCATGTGGAGGTGGGAGTCTGAGCTGATGGCCAGGATGATGAGCAGGTTTCCCAACACAGTGATCAGGTACATGGAGAGGAAAAACCCAAATATGAGGGGCTGCAGTGCTGGTTCCTCTGAAAATCCCAGAAGAAGAAATTCTGAAATCAGAGTATCATTCCCAGGTCCCATGGGGTGGAGGCGACTAGTAGGAAAGAAAAAATAGCATGATTCGTTTTTAAAATAATGGCCATTACTAGCATGGCTTAAATGCTACAATTATATTTTGTAATAAAGCAACAATATTTATTTTTTGTACATATCATCCCCATGACATCTCTGATTAGGAATTCCTGTCTTCTTCAATCTTTGTTTCCAAGGTGCTCATGGATTACACTGTTTTCATGAGAAATGCTTTCATGCACTTGAGGAATATTTATTGACATTTCCCACCTGTAGGGAAAGTGAACAGGATGCTCAGAAACAAAATTCTTAGAATAATGATAGTTAAAGAACACATACAATATACTGTACAGTATATGTCATATACCAAGTTAGATGGTGTCATGTGAATACAAAAAGAAAGCAGGTATAAAAGAGAGTAGATGGGTGTTATTTTATACTGGGAGTTCAGGAAGCCCTGCAAACAAGGGGACAATGGAACAGAGACCTCAAGGAAGACAGAGGGGGTGACACAGGGTTAATTGGGATGGAGGGTTAAGTAGGAAAAGAGGCAGTGCAGAAGCCCTGAGATGACACTTGTTTTAGGTATTAAAGACTCGAAAAGGACACAGAATGGTGAAATAGAATAGAGTCAAGAAGGCACAAAAGAAAATATTAGAGTGCATCATACATAGTGAGGGTATATGGTTCCCTTTGCTCGTGTGTGTGTGTGTGTGTGTGTGTGTGTGTTTTTGTGTTTGTGTGCAAAAATTGCTGCATCACAATGTAAAAGGCATGTCTTGTTTAGGGACACAGTAAAAATAATCTGGGATTCAATGCAATAATTGCGAGAACAGTTTAAAAGGCCAGTTCCTGCTAATGAGGGAAAATAATAGGAGTGCAGAGCCCACCAGAGAGCCAGGTGCACTGGTCCTGGCACTTGATTCATGGCACCTGGTCGTCCGTGAGCATTCTCTGAGATCTCCTTCTACTCACTCTTGTGCTGATGAGAGAAAGACCCACAGAATGTAAGAAGAGTTCCTAGGTCCCTCCGGCACTAGCTGGATAAGAGTGAATTAGAACTCACACCTCCCTGACTCTAAGTCGGTGCTTTTCTGCTCTGCAAGGTTGTCTCACTCTGTCAATGCTTCACAAAGAAAAGGAAATGCTAACATTGAAATAAAGCAGAATCCTGAGAGCTGAGCAGATAGAAGGGAGGGGTCAGTTCCTGCTATGGGAGGAGAGAGGCCATGGAACTGTGCTCTGAGACCGTGAGAAGAAAGCGACTGAGAAGGAATAAGTTGTTAGAAAGCCCTTCAGAGCTAAGGACACAAAATGTGCTGGATCTTGAGTCCATCCCTTTCACTATTTCTCAGCCTGACTGTTCTCCAGAAGACATGGTTATTACAAGCTTTACTTCTCCCCACGATGCTTTCCCATAGTACTCACTCTGGCACCCCCAATGGCATCACTCACTGGATTTGGCTCTACTGGTCTTTCCTTCCTTGGACAATTGATGTGGATAGAGCAAGAAATTGAGGTGAAGTTCTGGTTTTCCAGAGCAGTTGAACATCTTAGAGAGGCACAGAGAGGATGCTTTTAGCCTGTGTCTGAGGAGCTGCAGGTGAGTCTGCAGAAGGAGGTCCAGAGGCTGAATTCTCAGAGCTCCTCATTAAATGAACTGTGTTACTGTTGCTCAGTTCTCTAAGCAATTCAGCTCCCTTGAAACCAAGTGGCCATAAATAGAAGGCAACTTTTCTGCCAGTTCAGTCTCCATGGGTTCACCTTGGGGGCCAGATGCATATTCCCTTGTACTGATGGGTCCACCTCCCCTAGAATAAACATCTCCACAGGGTATGTAAGCGTTCATGCAGGACACATGGACAGGTTAGCATCCTGAGCTTGTGAGTAACATTGAGTGTTCGACTCAGAGATTTAGTGATGTCCCTGACCACACCCATGCCAAACAGGAACCTCCCAGAAACTTCTCCTTGACCTCCACTATGAAAACCAGAGATTGATTCTGAGGATGCACTTGATGGGGGGTAAATTATTTTGGCTGCAGAGATAGAGTTTTCTTTGTACAAGTTCTCTAGATCCAATTATTCCATTTTTTCCTCTGGGTTAAAGGCATTCATATCTTTAAACTCATATAGGTACATTTTTTTCTGGCCAGAGAGGCTATTCAGAGCATTCCTTTATGATGGGAAAGAGTACTTTGAATATAAAATCAGTACCTGATAGTGACTTAGAGCAGTCACTGCCAAACATATTTTTAAAGAACTAGGTAAGTTTGTTATTGGACCATCAGTGCTCTGTTGCAGCTGCTTAACTCTGCCATTGTTGTGTGAAAGTACTTGTTGGCAATACCCAATGGATGAGCTTGGCTGTAGGTATTTATTTTCTGTGGATTCTGTAACAACTAAGTCCCAACTGGGTGGCTTAAAACAACACGAATTTATTTCATCAGGTTCTTGATGCCAGAAATCTAAACTCCGGGTGTCAGGAAGGCTGCACTCCCTGTAGAGGCTCCAAGGGAGGCTGTGCTCCTTGCCTCATCCTGCTATTAGTGCCTCCAAGCATCCCTGGGCTTTGTGGCTGCATCACTCCAATCTCAGGAAACATATGGTCTCCTTTTCTCTGTGCCTCTCCACTGTATATCTTATAAGGAGCCTGGTCATTGGTTTTAGGGTCCAACTGGCTAATCCAGGATGATTTCATATTGAGATCCTTAATTATATCTATAAAGAGCCATTTTTCAAATAAGGTCACATTTACAGGTACTGGGGGTTAGAATGTAGACATATCTTTACGGGGCTACCATTACTCTAGTAATAAAGCCTCTTTATAAAAACAGGCTGTGGGTGGGATTTGCTCTGTGGGGAGTACTTTGCTGACCCCTGATTTAAGTGTGTAGATTCAGATATGGGGACTTAGTATATCAGATACAAAATTGTAAAATTAAAAGAAGAGTTAAATCTGGCTTCCTTTCTGCTAGTGGGAAGGTCCAGGAAATCTACAGCATGCAGGCTTTCTGCTCAGTCTCCCCAGACCCTGGCTGAAGTAACTGTCAGACCCATCCACCATCCTTAGTTTCTTCCCAATATAGCTGTTCCCTATGCCAGTGCCCATTAAAGTCAACCTGAAGTACCTCAAAACTTTGCTCTAGGACAGTGGTCGGCAAACTGTGGCTCGCGAGCCACATGCAGCTCTTTGGCCCCTTGAGTGTGGCTCTTCCACAAAATACCACGTGTGGGCGCGCACATACAGTGCAATTAAAACTCGTGGCCCATGCGCAGAAGTCGGTTTTCGGCTCTCAAAAGAAATTTCAATAGTTGTACTGTTGATATTTGGCTCTGTTGACTAATGAGTTTGCTGACCACTGGGCTAGGAGAATTTAGCTGAATGGAGGCCCAGCCATGAGCTGTCCTTGGTTTCTGCTGATGGTTCTAATAACCTGACAAGCAATTCTCTTACAAAGGCACCCTTTGAATCTATAGGATAGTGTAAGGAGTGCAGATCACCTGATTTAAATTATGAACAGAAGCAGTCCACCCATGAAAGCCATGAGCCTCTAGTATTGAGAATTTACTTATTATTTTAGAATAAATTAATAAAAAAGCATCCAAATGTAATAGCATCATCTTTAAATATGCAATTGATACTGTACAAAAACAGTTCTGAAAAATTGTAAATAAGATGTTTCTTAAGTATCATAAAATAGTTTCCTTGATCATCAGCTAATATCAGACCTGAAAAGAAAATATTTGAGAAATCTGCTTGAAGGTCATACAGAGGACAAATAGGCCTGCTACTGTCATGACCCATCACTGTTCTGAAATTTCAAACCAAAGAAGAAAAGGAATCATAGCTTCATGTCTTGGGTAAAAGTAAACTAAACACATTTTTCGATGATAAAATTGGCTACCTGAAGTGAATTGGAAAGCTATTGCAACTAAGAAGTCATTTTGGTCAGTCTAGACTAAAAAACAAACATGTATTGCCCAGCCGGTGCTGCTGAGTGGTTCAGCATCAACCCATGAACCAGGAGGTCATGGTTGGATCTCTGGTCAAGGCACATGCCTGGGTTGCAGGCTCAATCTCCAGTAGGGGGCATGCAGGAGACAGTTGATTAATGATTTTCTTGTATTATTGATGTTTCTATCTTTCTCTTCCTATCCTTTCCTCTCTCTGAAATTAATAAGAAATATTTTAAAAAACAAACAAACATGTATCATTTTCTTCTCTAGTTCCAGCAATAAACTAATACATAATAGGAGGTAAATCCTATTCCAAATTGTATGAAAATGTAGCATATACAGAAAAGGGTCTGGTTTGAAGAACTCAGGGCATGATATAAATAGTAACTAATATTACCACTTACCAAGTGCAGGACGTTTGTCATATAAAGGCTTTTATTATGTTGAGGTATGATCCCTCTATTCCCACTTTGCTGAGAGTTTTTATCAGGAAAGTGTGTTGAATTTTGTCAAATGCCTTTTCTGCATCAATTGATCTGATTATGTGATATTTGTCCCTCAGTTTGTTTATGTGATGCATCACATTTATTGTTTTGCGTATATTGTACCAGCCTTGAATCCCTGGAATAAATCCCATGTGTTCATGGTGTATGATCTTTCCTTTTTTTTTCTTTTTTCGTTTTTTTTTTCTTTATTGATTAAGGTATTACATTTGTGTCCTTATCCCCACAATGCCCCCCCCCAACCTCCCCCACTCATGCCCTAACCCCCCTGGTGTCTGTGTCCATTGGTTAGGCTTATATGCATGCATACAAGTCATTTGGTTGATCTCTTCCCCTTACTCCCACCCTCCCCTACCTTCCCTCTGAGGTTTGATCTTTCTAATGTAATGCTGGATCCATTTTGCTAGAATTTTGTTGAGGACTTTAGCATCTATGTTCATCAGGGATATTGGCCTGTAATTCGTTTTCTTTGTACTGTCTTTATCTGTTTTTCCACTTGGTAATTTATATTCTTTCTCCATCATTGGATTGTAGAAAACATTATTTCTCAGCATTCTATACTCTTACCTTAGAAGATAGTCAGTACTCAACATAAATTCCTCAAATGCATAAAATAATTTGCAATTAAGGCTGTATATTACATGACCTCATGAGGGAATTCTGAGTGTAGGTCAAGAATTCCTAATCACAGTTGTCACAGGATATCCCGTATAGGCCATATGATCAATATAAATATAAATATATAGTTTCTTGACTGCAAAACAAAAATTCTATCATTTCACTATGTTAATACCCACATGTGTAAAATTAATCATATTAGTTTTCTTCCTAGTTTTGTCCACTACCACATGGGATGAGGCAATGATACACAGATTACGGAATTTCTTCTTCTGGGATTTTCAGAGGAACCAACTGCAGCCCCTCACATTTGGGCTTTTCCTCTCCACGTACTGGATCACTGTGTTGGGAAACATGCTCATCATCCTGGCCGTCAGCTCAGACTCTCACCTCTACACACCCATGTACTTCTTCCTGTCTAACCTGTCCTTGGTAGACATCTGTTTCACTTGCGCTACCATCCCAAAGTTGCTGGTGAACATCCAGACACAAAATAAAGTCATCACCTATGAAGGCTGCATCACACAGATGTTTTCTTTCCTATTATTTGGGGGACTGGACAACTTTCTCCTGACCTTGATGGCCTATGACCACTTCGTGGCCATCTGTCACCCCCTGTACTACACAGTCATTATGAACCCCAGGCTCTGTAGACTGCTGGTTCTGATATCCTGGATCATGTGTATCCTGTATTCCTTGTTATAAAACTTAGTGGTGTTGCAACTATATTTCTGTCCAAACTTGGAAATCCCTCACTTTTTCTGTGAACTTAAACAGGTGGTCCAACTTGCCTGTTCTGACTACTTTCTTGATAACATGGTGATATATTTTGGAGTTGGGCTGATGGGTGGTTTTCCTATGGCTGGTATCATTTACTCTTTCTCTAAGATAGTGTCCTCCATACAGAAAATATCATCAGCTGAGGGGAAGTATAAGGCATTTTCTACCTGTGCATCTCACCTCTGCATTGTCTCCTTACACTGAGTGGCCAGATTATTATGATCTCTGAACGCATAATAATCTGGCCACTCAGTATATATGTATATATTAGAAGCCCAGTGCATGAATTCGTGCATGGGTGGGGTCCGGCCTCCTGGCCAGGGGAAGGGGACATGGGCGGTTGGCCGGCCTGCCTGCTAGTCAAACTCTGGTCGAGGGGACAATTTGCATATTAGCCTTTTATTATATAGGATATACACTGAGTGGCCAGATTATTATGCATTCAGAGATCATAATAATCTGGCCACTCAGTGTATTTTATGGTACAAGTGCAGGAGTGTACCTCAGCTCTGCTACCATAGATCACACTCAAGTGCAACAGCCTCAGTGATGTACACTGTGGTCAAACCCATGCTGAACCCCTTCATCTACAGTCTCAGGATCAAAGACATAAAGAGGGCTCTGAAAAGATTCTTTGGGGTGGCAGTTATAAAAAGACCAATCATCCTGGGGCTGAAAAAGTGTCCAGGATTACAGGACTGAAAACATTAAGAGCCAGAAATTGCTATTCTTTGATAAGATTGGAGAAAGCTCTTGCTCCCTCTATTTAATGCCTAGAATTTTCATTTATTTGATTTTAAATTCCCTGTACCATTTAGTAACTCCCTTGATTGAGTTTTCTGCTCTGTCTGACATATGTATAGTTTTCCATTTTTTAATTTTTATTTTCCTAGCCTCCCCAAGTGTTTCCCAAACTTGGATGAGAAATATTTGGAAATTTATATTTTTTTCATAGGACAAATTAGGTTTATTAAAAATATTTTTCTTTGAAATGACATCTAACTTCCCAAGTAAATCCTACATATTAAAAGCCTAATATACAAATTGACCAAACAGTGGAACTACTGGCAGAAACAACCAGTCGCTATCATGCACACTGACCACCAGGGGGCAGACGCTCAATGCAGGAGCTACCCCCAGCCTGCAGGCCCCAGGCCAGCCAAGGCAGATGCCAGCAGGGGCCCTTCAATCACCCTGCCAGTCAGCCCACAGATCAGCCCTGATCATCAGCCAGGCCTAGGGACCCTACCCATGCAAGAATTTCATGCACCAGGCCTCTAGTTTTCTATAGTTTTCCTAAAAGAATTGTCATGAGTTATATTACTCACAAGGAAACAAAATTACACACAGCAATTAAGGCCACTTATATAATTTTATTGCAGAAGAAAATTTGAAAACCAAGTGTTATTTTGGGTCTGTTATTTTTTTCTACATCATTATCACCAACTAAACTGCTCTTCCTGATAATGTCATCTCTAACATGCTGCTGGGTTTTTGTTGTTGTTTTAATCCTCACCCGAGGATATGTTTTTATTGATTAGAGTGGGGGAGGGATAAGAAAAGAGAGAGAAGGGAATAATGGCGGCGGAATAGACAGACGTGTTCCGAGCCTTGTCCCGGAGCAGAAAGAAAGAACAGCTGAGGGTCGCACAAGGAGTGTTTGTTGGCCGGTTGGGAGACAGCTGAATTCCAGAAGGAGGTGGGGGACTGCTGAACGGGGTTCCCCTGACCTGGCAGCACCAACTGCGGCTGGGTCCCCTCCCGGAGCTGCGGGGTTGGACGCGGAGTCTGCGCCATCTTGATCCGGAAAGTGGAGCTTATCTGAAGCCTGAGAATCCACAACTGCGGCACCCCAGGAACAGCTGCGAGCCCCAGAACAACGCTCCCCAACTGGTGCAAGCACACGGGTTCAGAGGAGCTCTACACTCCACTACGGAAAGGTCAGATTTCGCCTGGGATAAGGTGAGGTCTCTGGTCCCGGCGGGAGAGAGGAACGCGCGTTTTGCGGGAGCTGGAGGACCAGGGAAGTCTGTGCCTAGAAAAATCCGTGGCTGTAGGGGCTGGCGTGATCTGTGATTGTGGAAAGGGGTCCTCAGAGCTGCTAAGAGAAGGGCACTCTAAAAAGCAACCCATTTTGATCTGAAGTGCAGGGACACCCTAAGAATTTCAGGCAGTCCAGACTTACGCGCAGCCCCTGCGTTCCCTGGGTGCCTGGGCTTACCCGCAGTCCCGGAATTCGCACAACTGGACTTTTTCCTCTTGAAATTCTTGCCTCTGATTACTAAGCCCAATACATAGGATCACCCAGTTGGGGACACCCTGGGAGATTGCAGGGGAAGGTTGTTATTCTGGAACCTGGGGATCGGAGCTGGGAGTGACCATCAGAGAGTCAGCTCTGAGGCAGACCACTCCCACAGGCCAGTGGCGAGTGCGGGAAAGAAGGCTCTAACACTGCCTAGAGAGGCCATAGATAGACCCGGAAGTTAATCCAGAAACACTGCCACCCAGGGGCTGAATCACAAATTGACTCTTGTGTAATCAAAAATAAAGGAATACGAGAAATTAAGACACACCGCCTGCTTAAAATCAGGACTGGCTTACAACACCGAAGAGCAGTGGATCGCAGGGAACTGCAATACTGTCTGGACTGAGAAACAGGCGTGCCAAACAAAAAAACAGAGGAAGTGAATGACCTTCACTACTTCACATTTTATTTTTACCTTTTATTTTTTTATTTTTTTATTCTTTTTTATTTTCATTTTTTGCATCTTTTAATCAAGAAACTTTTTTTTTCTTTTTTCATCACTTGATTTTACCTTTTTAATTATTACATTTTTATTTTCAATCCGTATTATTACTACTGCTATTTTATCTTTTTTATTTTTTTTTTTATTTTTAAGTGTCATTTTATTTTCTCTTCATTTTATTTTGGGATTAGGGTTCTACATTCTATTTCTATCTTTCCTTTAGCATCGGTTTACTCTATCTCAACTCTACCTTTAGGCCATCACTCTCTTCCTAACCTCCCCCTTTTCAGAGTCCTGTTTATCTTACCCTTTTACTGCTTTAGATTCTCCCTATTCTTTCTGTTTACCCCTTGTTAAAATTTCACCCTACTTACATATCTAATCTCCAATCCCCTGCTCCAAGTCCACATACACCTCTCCCTTCGCTGTCTGAGCTATCCATAAACTTGTCCTTCTCTCTGTCCTTTTGTTGTTGTTTGCTTGAATGTAGATTATATCCAATTTTTATGCTTTTTTGTGAGATTGTTTTGCTTATTCTTCTTTTGTTTATTTTTTTGTTTGTTTTGTGCTTCAGCTTTCCCTTGCCTCACTCCATATTAGTTGGTGTTGTAGTTTGTACTAATCCCCAGGCACTTGTTGCTGGCATTTGCTGGGATTAGTGATTGTTCTATTGGAGTTTTATCCCCAATATATATAGTCTGTTCCCCTTTCTCTCTTAGTCACTTTCTTGTCTCTCTTACTTTTTTTTTTTTTCTTCTCTTTACTTTCCCTTTTCCCAATTTCATTTTCACACTCCTTTTTTCTTTTTTTTCTTTCTTTCTTTCTTTTTTCCTCTTCTTCTCTCTCTCCTATCACCTAATTTGCCTTTTTCTGGTGGTCACCTTTATTGGAAGTTATTAATATCGTGAATACATTCCTGTTCAGTGCCTTGTGAGTTGTACCTGGTAGTGCTGTATTTTGTGCCTTTAAATCAACCCAGGAGAGCGAGAACTACATAACCAGACACCCAGAGAAGAGAGACCATGGGGAGACAAAGAGGCAGCCCGCATATGAAAGAAAAGCAGGCATCACCAGAAAAGGAAGTAAACGAAATGGAGGCAAGCAACCTTCCAGAAAAAGAATTCAGAGAAATGGTCATAAGGTGGCTGAAAAGAATGGAAGACAAATTCGACAATATGAGCAAGAACCAAGAGGAAATGAAGAAGAACCAAGAAGAAATGAAAAATGACATCGCTGCTGTAAAGAACTCAATAGAAAGCATCAAGAGTAGACTAGAAGAAGCAGAGGACCGCATCAGTGAGCTAGAAGACAAGATGGAAAAAAATACCCAAGAAAAGCAACTTCTAGAAAAAAAAATTAAAAGGCAAGAGGAGAGTCTAAGGGAACTTTGGGACAACACGAAACAAAACAACATCCGCATAATAGGGGTTCCAGAAGGAAAGGAAGCTGAGCAAGGAATAGAAAACCTCTTTGAAGAAATAATGACAGAAAATTTCCCAGATATAGGGAAGAAAAAACACACACAAATCCAAGAAGCTCACAGAGTCCCAAGCAAAATGAACCCCAAAAGACCGACGCCAAGGCACATTATAATTAAATTGGCAAACAACAACGACAAAGTAAGAATCTTAAAAGCAGCAAGAGAGAGACAGAAAGTTACATACAAAGGAACCCCCATCAGACTAGCAACTGATTTCTCAACAGAAACTCATCAGGCCAGAAGGGAATGGAATGAAATATACAAAGTCATGCAAAGGAAGGGGCTGAATCCAAGAATACTGTACCCAGCAAGGCTGTCAATCAAAATTGAAGGTGAAATCAGGAGCTTCACAGACAAAAAAGGACTAAGGGAATTTATTACCACCAAACCAGCAATGCAAGAAATGCTAAAGGGTCTGCTGTAAAAAAAAAAAAAGAAATAGGAAGTGAAGAAGTAACACAGGGGTAAAGAATAGGAATGGCGACAAATAAGTACCTATCAATAATAACTTTAAATGTAAATGGATTAAATGCCCCAATCAAAAGACATAGGGTAACGGATTGGATAAGAAAACACGACCCATATATCTGCTGTCTACAAGAAACCCACCTCAGAAAAAAAGACGCACACAGACTGAGGGTGAAGGGATGGAAAAAGGTTTTCCAGGCAAATGGAACTGAAAAAAAAGCTGGGGTAGCAATACTTATTTCTGACAAATTAGATCTCAAACTGAAAGACATAACAAGAGATAAGGAAGGCCATTTCATAATACTAAAGGGAGCAATCCAACAAGAAGAAATAACTCTGGTAAACATATATGCACCCAATACAGGAGCACCCAAATACATAAAAAAACTCCTGGAGGATATCAAGGGAGAGATTGACAGCAATACAATCATAGTAGGAGACTTTAATACCCCACTATCACCATTGGACAAATCCTCTAAACAAAACATCAGCAAAGAAACATCAATCCTAAATGACTCACTAGACCAGATGGAATTAATTGACATCTTCAGAACATTTCACCCCAAAGCCACAGAATATACATTCTTCTCAAGTGCACATGGGTCATTTTCAAAGATAGACCATATGTTGGGACACAGGCAAAGTCTCTTCAAATTCAAGAAGATAGAAATCATATCAAGCATCTTCTCAGACCACAGTGGCATAAAACTGGAAATCAACTACAATAAAAACAACCCAAAGAAATCAAACACATGGAGACTAAACAGCATGCTATTAAACCATGACTGGGTTACCAGAGAGATCAAAGAAGAAATAAAAAACATCATGACAACAAATGACAATGAAAACACTACAATCCAAAATCTATGGGACACAGCGAAAGCAGTCTTGAGAGGGAAGTTCATAGCTCTACAAGCCTACTGCAAAAAACAAGAAACAGGGGTAATAAATTACCTAACCCAACAACTCAAAGAGTTAGAAAAAGAGCAACAAGAAAAGCCCAGTGTAAGCAGAAGGAAGGAAATAATAAAGATCAGAGCACAGATAAACGACATAGAGACCAAAGAAACAATACAAAAGATCAACAAGACCAAGAGCTGGTTCTTTGAAAGGATAAACAAGATTGATGAACCTCTAGCCAGGCTCACCAAGAAGCAAAGAGAGAGGACCCAAATAAACAAGATCAGAAATGAAAGAGGTGAAATAACAACAGATCCCGCTGAAATACAAAGGATTGTTAAAAAATACTACGAACAACTCTATTCCAACAAACTGGACAACCTGGAGGAAATAGACATATTCCTAGAAAAATATAACCTTCCAAAACTCAATCAGGAAGAATCTAAACAGCTCAACATGCCAGTAACTATGGAAGAAATTGAAGCAGTCATCAAAGAGCTTCCGGCAAACAAAAGCCCGGGGCCAGACGGCTTCACAGGAGAGTTCTACCAAACATTCAAGGAAGAACTAAAACCTATCCTCCTCAGACTATTCCAAAAAATTCAAGAGGAAGGAACACTTCCAAGCTCCTTCTATGAAGCCAGCATCACCCTAATACCAAAACCAGATAAAGACAACACAATGAAGGAGAATTACAGGCCAATATCCCTCATGAATGTAGATGCCAAAATCCTCAATAAAATTCTAGCAAATCGGATCCAGCAGTACATCAGAAAGATCATACACCATGACCAAGTAGGATTTATCCCAGGAATGCAAGGATGGTTCAATATCCGCAAATCAATAAATGTGATACATCACATAAACAAATTGAGAGATAAAAATCACATAGTCATATCAATTGATGCAGAAAAAGCATTTGACAAAATCCAACACCCTTTCTTGATAAAAACTCTCAACAAGGTGGGAATAGAAGGATCATACCTCAACATAATAAAAGCTATATATGATAAACCCACAGCTAACATCATACTCAATGGGCAAAAACTAAAACCATTTCCCCTAAGAACAGGAACAAGACAGGGATGCCCACTCTCACCACTCCTGTTTGACATAGTACTGGAAGTATTAGCCACTGCAATTAGACAAGAAGAAGAAATAAAAGGCATCCAAATTGGAAAAGAAGAAGTAAAGCTGTCCTTATTTGCAGATGACATGATATTGTACATAAAAAACCCGAAAGACTCCATAAAAAAACTAACAGACTTAATAAATGAATTCGGCAATGTAGCAGGATACAAAATTAATGCCAAGAAATCTATGGCATTTCTATACACCAACAATGAACTTACAGAAAGAGAGACTAAAAAAGCAATCCCATTTTCCATTGCACCAAAAAAATTAAGATACTTAGGAATAAACCTAACCAAGGAGGTAAAAGACCTATATGCGGAAAACTACAGGACCCTGAAAAAAGAGATAGAGGAAGATGTAAACAGATGGAAGAACATACCATGTTCATGGATTGGTAGAATCAACATCATTAAAATGTCCATACTACCCAAAGCAATCTATAGATTCAATGCACTCCCCATTAAAATACCAACGGCGTATTTCACAGACCTAGAAAGAACTCTCCAAAAATTCATCTGGAATAAAAAAAGACCCCGAATAGCCACAGCAATCCTGAGAAAGAAGAATAAAGTAGGAGGGATCTCAATACCAGATTTCAAGCTGTATTACAAAGCCACTGTCCTCAAAACAGCCTGGTACTGGCACAAGAACAGACATATAGATCAATGGAACAGAATAGAGAATCCAGATATCGACCCAAACCAATATGCGCATTTAATATTTGACAAAGGAGGCATGAGCATACAATGGAGTCAAGACAGTCTCTTTAATAAATGGTGTTGGGAAAATTGGACAGATACATGCAAAAAAATGAAACTAGATCACCAACTTACACCATACACAAAAATAAACTCAAAATGGGTACAGGACTTAAATATAAGACGGGAAACCATAAAAATACTAGAGGAATCCACAGGCAGCAAAATCTCAGACATATGCCAAAAGAACTTTTTCAGTGATACTGCCCCTAGGGCAATGGAAGCCAAACAGAAAATAAACAAATGGGACTACATCAAAATAAAAAGCTTTTGCACAGCAAAAGAAACCATCAACAAAACAACAAGAAACCCCACTGTATGGGAGAACATATTTGCAAATGGTATCACTGATAAAGGTTTAATTTCCAACATCTACAGGCAGCTTATACAACTTAATAAAAGGAAGATAAAGGATCCAATAAAAAAATGGGCAACGGACCTAAATAGAATCTTTTCGAAAGAAGACAGAAGGAAGGCCAAGAGACACATGAAAACATGCTCAAAGTCACTAATTATCCAAGAGATGCAAATCAAAACAACAATGCGATACCATCTCACACCTGTCAGAATGGCTATCATCAACAAATCAACAAACGACAAGTGTTGGCGAGGATGCGGAGAAAAAGGAACCCTCGTGCACTGCTGGTGGGAATGCAGACTGGTGCAGCCACTGTGGAGAACAGTATGGAGTTTCCTCAAAAAACTGAAAATGGAACTCCCATTTGACCCAGTAATCCCACTCCTAGGAATATATCCTAAGAAACCAGAAACACCAATCAGAAAGGATATATGCACCCCTATGTTCATAGCAGCACAATTTACAATAGCTAAGATTTGGAAACAGCCTAGGTGCCCATCAGCAGATGACTGGATCAGAAAACTATGGTACATCTACACAATGGAATACTATGCTGCCGTAAAAAAGAAGGAATTACTACCATTTGTAGGCACTTGGATGGAATTAGAGAACATTATGCTAAGTGAAATAAGCCAGTCAATGAAAGAAAAATACCACATGATCCCACTCATTTGGGGATAATGAAAAACACTATAAACTGATGAACAAAAAGATAGTTACAGAGGCAGTAAAGCATCAAACAGACTGTCAAATTACAGTGGTAAGGTTAGGGAGAGGTGGGGGAAATAAGAGATCAACTGAAGGACTTATATGCATGTATATAAGAGTAAGCAACGGATACAAAACATTGGGGGGTGAGGGCATGTATGGGAGTGGGGTGGGGGTGGGGGGCAATGGTAAGATATGTACACATATAATACCTTAATAAAAATTTGAAAAAAAAAAACAAAAAAAAAAACAAAAAAAAAAAAAAAAAAGAAAACTTAAAAGCAAGAAGGAAAAAAAAAATAAAAAAAATAAAAAAAATAAAAAAAATAAAAAAAAAAAAAAAAAGAAAAGAGAGAGAGATAGAGAGAGGAATATCAATGTGAGAGACAAACATCTATCAGTTGCCTTCCATGTACCCCTGAAGGGAGATCAAACCCACAACCTTTTGGTGTATGGACTACTCTCCAACCAACTGAGCCACACCAACCACAGCTATGCTATTGAGTTTTGTAACTAGTCTCTTAGTGTATTTTTTTTATTCAGCTCGGTGTCCCCGCTGCCTACTATAGGCACTGATAAAAATTCATTATCAAACATTTACTTGCAGGCGGAGTCTCCACTGAAAGGCAAATTTGAACGAATAGATTGACCTAATATGATCTTAGAGTCAGAGATGACTTCAAAATGAGGAAGCAAAATTTTTAATCACACATTGTGTTACTATAAAAGTTTTTCTTTTCCATACTGTACATCTATTCATTGAAGTATGGAAATCTGATGTCCATGTACAAAGGCTTTAAATTTTTTTTAAATTGTAAATGATATACAATATTATATTAGTTTTAAATGTATATCATGATTATACATTATATAGCCCCCTGAATCCAACTTCTCGGTATTTGTCTAAAGAAATAAAAAGCAGCCTATCTAATAAAAGGGTAATATGCAAATCAACTGTCACTGCGTCAAAAGATGGCAGCACCCATTAACACAAGCTGGCGATGCCCAGTGCCCTCATCCTCACGGGAGTCCCCCAGTCCTGGGGGGGAGGGGGCTGCTGCTGAGAGTGGGCAGCGTGAGCGGCCTGGCAGAATGTTTGCTTCGTCGCCGTGGTGATGGAGGGCCTCTGGGCAGCGGGCATGGAGCGGCAGGGGTGGGATGCTTGCTTCGGTGCCACAGTGACGCCCCAGCCATAGAGGGCCTCTGGGGGACAGGGGGAGTGAGCCACAGCCTCCACAGCCAAGTGCAGGCCCGGAGGCCGCACAGCTCCCATGGAAGCAGCATGGCTCCCGGTGGTGCGCTGCGGTTCCTGCCGGCTCCCACATTATAAAAGATATATGCACCACTATGTTCACTGCAGCATTGTTTATAATAGTCAAGATATGGAACCAACCTAGGTGTTTATCTATAGATGAAATAAATGTGTGTTTAAAATAACCTCCTTAGGAAGAAACATATGAAGAAAGCTATACAGTATAAATAGATAGAACTGCCATGGTGTGGCAGGATTTATAAAGCATGGTCTGGGGGGGGTTGCATGTTGGATGAAGACTAGAACCAGGACCAGAGTGTGCCAGCTGGGTGTGTCACAAAAGAGAGCAAAACCCAATGCCCAAGAAATAATAGAAAAGACGCCACATCAGAAAAGGAAGAAGGGGGCTAGCCTCATCCCCTATCAGACTATGTAAAAATGAACTGGTCAAATAATTATGAAATAGGTACAGAAAATACAAGCCTTCTACTGCTTGATGTTAAAAATGCCCAACTTCTGTTCCACTTTATATTTTCTTCTGTGAAGTGTTGTTTTATTCCTTTGCTTTTGTTGTACAATATGTAAAGTGGCACCGTAAAGATATCACCTCTTTTGTCTTTTAGACATGTTTATTTTGGTTCTCTTGTTATTTTGCTGGGCATCAGGGGGATGTGTTTAAGGTTCAAATGCTGCCAGAACCAATGAAGATTTTTCTTCCTCACACCTGAGTTTATTAAATCATTTTAATGCCTCATTTCATTTCATTCCTTTTTCTTTCACTCTCTGTTTATGAAACAAATTTTTATACAATTACAGCTATTATTTTATTTTTTGTTATTTATTACAGTATAGTTAGCTTACAATATTATATTAACTTCAGGTGTGCAACATAGTGATTGGACATTTATATCTTTACAATGTGGTCACCACAATAAGCCAAGTAACCATCTGTCACCATGCAAAGTTATTAAGATACTAGAGCAGGGGTGGGCAAACTTTTTGACTCGAGGGCCACAATGGGTTCTTAAACTGGACCGGAGGGCCAGAACAAAAGCATGGATGGAGTGTTTGTGTGAACTAATATAAATTCAAAGTAAAGGAGCGGAGGGGAGAGCAAGAGAACCCTCCGCTCTTTCGGCTCCGTGGGCTGGATAGAACAGCCGAAAAGGCCGGATCCGGCCCGCGGGCCGTAGTTTGCCCACGGCTGTACTAGAGGCTTGGTGCACGAAATTCATGCATGGGGGGGTGTGTCCCTCAGCCCAGCCTGCATCCTCTCCAATCTGGGACCCCTCAAGGGATGTCCGACTGCCTGTTTAGTCCCGATCCCAGTAGGTTTGGGCCTAAATGGGCAGTCAGACATCCCTCTCACAATCCAGGACTGCTGGCTCCCAACTGCTCGCCTGTCTGCCTTCCTGATTGCCCCTAACCACTTCTGCCTGCCAGCCTGATCACCCCCTAACCACTCCCCTGCCGATTGATGCCTAACTGCTCCCCTGACAGCCTGATTGCCCCCAACTGCCCTCCCCTGCAGGCCTGGTCACCCCTAACTGCCCTCCCTTGCAGGCCTGGTCCCCCCAACTGCCCTTCCCTGCAGGCCCGGTCACCCCCAACTTCCCTCCTCTGCCAGCCTGGTCACCCCTAACTGCCCTCCCCTGCAGGCTTGATCACCCCCAACTGCCCTCCTTTGCAGGCCAGGTCCCTCGCAACTGCCCTCCCCTGCTGGCCATCTTGTGGCGGCCATCTTGTGTCCACATGGGCGCAGCCATCTTTGACCACATGGGGGCAGCCATCTTGTGTGTTGGAGTGATGGTTAATTTGCATATTACTCTTTTATTAGATAGGATTATTGACCATATTCCCCATTCTATAAACTATATATCCATGGCTTATTTATTTTACAACTGCAAATTTGGCGGATCATAGGAGATCCACCTAATACCCAGAAACAAATTGAGGAGACAAAAATGCCCCTAATGAAATCCCCAGACAAAGAATTAAATGAAATAAAAGCAACAAAAATCCCAGATGCAGAGTTTAAAACAATGGTTTTAAGCATGCTCAAGGATGTAAGAGAAAAAATGGATGATCTCAGTGAGAACTTAAAAAAAGATAGCAAGATTTAAAAAGGACATAGAAACCATGAAAAAGAACTAGGCCAAAAAAAAATTCAATTATCTAAAATGAAGAATACATTAGAAGGAATCAATAGCAGGTTAGATAAAGCAGAGGGTTGAATCAGGAATTTAGAGGACAGGATGAGGGAACCAAGATGGCGGTGTAGGAAAATGCCTGTATTCTCATGGACCACAGTCACATAAATCCCAGACTAGCTGACTTAGATGATTGATGACCAGAAGTGCTAAAACATCTCTTGTAACACCAGCTCCAACCAATCAGAATATACCCATGAGCTGATCACCTACTGAAGACCTCTTCTCCCAATTTCACCCTTTAAAACCAACTGCCAGTAATGGAACCAGGAGTTCGAGTTTTGAGCACTAACTTTCGCATTCTCCTTGCACAGTGCTACCAATAAAGTGGATCTAATATCTCCACTATATCTTATGTTCAGTGTGTGACTCACCTGGTGCCTGGTGGACAAACTCTTTCTTCAGTTACAAAGGAAATGTGGTTCTGACTTTGAAGTTGTTGTGTGTTAATATAGAAAATGTAATTCATTACTAAAATTAAGGTCAACCATAGTACTGGAAGTATTAAGCCATTGCAATTAGACAAGAAGAAGAAATAAAAGGCATCCAAATTGGAAAAGAAGAAGTAAAGCTGTCCTTATTTGCAGATGACATGATATTGTACATAAAAAACTCCAAAGACTCCATCAAAAAACTAACAGACTTAATAAATGAATTCAGCAATGTAGCAGGATACAAAATTAATGCCAAGAAATCTATGGCATTTCTATACACCAACAGTGAACTTACAGAAATAGAGACTAAAAAAGCAATCCCATTTTCCATCGCACCAAAAAAATTAAGATACTTAGGAATAAACCTAACCAAGGAGGTAAAAGACCTATACACGGAAAACTACAGGACACTGAAAAAAGAGATAGAGGAAGATGTAAACAGATGGAAGAGCATACCATGTTCATGGATTGGTAGAATCAACATCATTAAAATGTCCATACTACCCAAAGCAATCTATAGATTCAATGCACTTCCCATTAAAATACCAACGGCATATTTCACAGACATAGAAAGAACTCTCCAGAAATCCATCTGGAATAAAAAAAGACCCCGAATAGCCACAGCAATCCTGAGAAAGAAGAATAAAGTAGGAGGGATCTCAATACCAGATTTCAAGCTGTATTACAAACCCACTGTTCTCAAAACTGGCTCGTATTGGCACAAGAACAGACATATAGATCAATGGAATAGAATAGAGAATCCAGATATCGACCCAAACCACTATGCGCAAATAATATTTGACAAAGGAGGCATGAGCATACAATGGAGTCAAGACAGTCTCTTCAATAAATGGTGTTGGGAAAATTGGACAGATACATGCAAAAAAATGAAACTAGATCACCAACTTACACCATACACAAAAATAAACTCAAAATGGATACAGGACTTAAATATAAGACGGGAAACCATAAAAATACTAGAGGAATCCACAGGCAGCAAAATCTCAGACATATGCCAAAAGAACTTTTTCACTGATACTGCCCCTAGGGCAATGGAAGCCAAAGAGAAAATAAACAAATGGGACTACATCAAAATAAAAAGCTTTTGCACAGCAAAAGAAACCATCAACAAAACAATAAGAAAGACCACTTCATGGGAGAACATATTTGCAAATGTTATCACTGATAAAGGTTTAATCTCCAACATCTACAGGCAGCTTATACAACTTAATAAAAGGAAGATAAGTGATCCAATAAAAAAATGGGCAACGGACCTAAATAGAATCTTTTCGAAAGAAGACAGAAGGAAGGCCAAGAGACACATGAAAACATGCTCAAAGTCACTAATTATCTGAGAGATGCAAATCAAAACGACAATGCGATACCATCTCACACCTGTCAGAATGGCTATCATCAACAAATCAACAAAGGACAAGTGTTGGCGAGGATGCGGAGAAAAACGAACCCTCGTGCACTGCTGGTGGGAATGCAGACTGGTGCAGCCACTGTGGAGAACAGTATGGAGTTTCCTCAAAAAACTGAAAATGGAACTCCCATTTGACCCAGTAATCCCACTCCTAGGAATATATCCTAAGAAACTAGAAACACCAATCAGAAAGGATATATGCATCCCTATGTTCATAGCAGCACAATTTACAATAGCTAAGATTTGGAAATAGCCTAAGTGCCCATCAGCAGATGACTGGATCAGAAAACTATGGTACATCTACACAATGGAATACTATGCTGCCATAAAAAAGAAGGAATTGCTACCATTTGTAGGCACCTGGATGGAATTAGAGAACATTATGCTAAGTGAAATAAGCCAGTCAATGAAAGAAAAATACCACATGATCTCACTCATTTGGGGATAATGAAAAACATTATAAACTGATGAACATAAAGATAGATACAGAGGCAGTAAAGCATCAAACAGACTGTCAAATTACAGTGGTAAGGTTAGGGAGAGGTGGGGGAAATAAGAGATCAACTGAAGGACTTATATGCATGCATATAAGAGTAACCAACGGATGCAAAACATTGGGGGGTGAGGGCATGTATGGGAGTGGGGTGGGGGGTGCAATGGTAAGATATGTACACATATAATACCTTAATAAAAAAAAGATTGAAAAAATAAATAAAATTAAGGTCAACCATGCTACTTTATTATTTTGTTTGCCAGTTGTTATTTATTGTTAACAGTATTACAAATGTCCCCCAATTTTCACCCCTTCTATTCACCTCTTCCCAGTCCCTGCCCTACCCCAGGCCTTCACCACACTATTATCTGTGTCAACTGGTTTTGCAAATTGACCTATATAAATAAAAGCCTAAGGAACCGAACTACTAGTAGACAGGTCGCTTTGACGTGCACTGACCACCATGGGCAGATGCTCAATGCAGGAACTGCCTCCTGCTTGTCAGTAGCTCCCACAATGGGAGTGTGGCTCAGCTGACTGACCCATCCTGGCAGCCAACCAGCCCAGCAGCAACCACTCACACCCTCAGTATTCCTACAGGTCCAATTTCCTGAGAACAGGCCAGGAACCAAGGGACCAACACTGAGCCACTGGCATGATCCCGACAGTGCCACCGGCCTCCTGGAAGTTGGCCTCGGGCACCATGGCCGCTCTTCCTCCCTAGATGCTCCACAAGAAAGAAACAATATAAAAGCGGCCGCCAGGTGGCTCCCGACAACCAACAAAAACATCAGTGGGAGGGATCCAGGTCCCAGGCCAACAAGGGAGTTCTACCACCTAACAGGAGGGCCAATCACATCCCACCCCGCTTCCCAACCTCCCTCAGGACAGGTGCCAGACACAGGGCTCCTGATCAGGACTGACTGGGCATGAGCCCTCAGCTGGTGCAGTGAGGCTGGGATGAGTGAGAACAGCAGGCAGGAATGGCTGGCTGTGTTAGAATGCCAGTTTCGGCTCAATCCCCGCAGGCCACGCTAAGGGACCCCACCCATAGGTGAATTCGTGCACTGGGCCTCTAGTCTATAATAATAAAAGCATAATATACTAATTATACTGGACATCCTTCCAGATGACCATCCAGACGAAGCTGGGGCTGTGAGGGAAGCCTGGGTAATGGGTGCCAGACGGAAGCCAGTGCCGGCAGCCGGAGGAAGGAAGGCCTACTCTTGCGTGAATTGCATGCATCGGGACTCTAGTATGTATATAAGTTCTTTGGTTAATCTCTTCCCATCTCCTTCCTGTCCCCTCTGAGACATGCCAGTCTGTTCCATGCTTCCATGCCTATAGACCTATTTTGTTCATTGGTTTATTATGTTCACTAGATTCCATTTGTAAGTGATACCATGTGATATTTGTCTTTCTCTGACTTAAATGTAAGTTGTGAAACCATAAAAATTCTAGAAGGAAACATTAGTTTATTATGTTCATTGGATTCCATTCGTAAGTGAGATCATGTAATATTTGTTTTTTTTTCAAATATTAAATCTCAGACATCTCATGTAGCCGAATTTTCACTGATACATCTCCTAGGGCAAGAGAAATAAAGGAAAACATAAACAAATTGGACTATGAAACGCTAAAAAGCTTTTGCACAACAAAAGAAACCATCATCAAAATGAAAAGGATAACCACTCTGTGGGACAACATATTTGCCAATGACTCATCTGATAAAGGGTTAATATTCAAAATACATAAAGAACACATACAGCTCAACAAAAGGAAGCAAATAACCCACTTAACTATTCTACTTTAAATTTTTGTATCTAAATTTCCACATTATTTTAGTTTCATATTAATTTAACCATTTTCATTCTTTCAATTTCTATTGTCACCAAATTTCCTTTAAGTTTTCTTTCAACATTAAAGGTGAGGATATTAGTGTGTCTGTATTATGCCTGTGTGTTTTGTGTTTGTTTGAAAGAAAATCAGGTACAAATGTACATACATGTGTATGTACATATACTCCCTACCTACGAAAGAGTTCTTAAACTCACCATATATTTCAAAACATTTTATTTATTCCTACCAATATCCACCTGGATTAGGTTTATTATCCCACAAGACCATCAGAAATAAGGAAACAGAGGACCAAGATAATTACACTTAAAAAAAATCTTTATTGTTGAAAGTATTACATAGGTCCTCCTTCCCTCTCCTCCCTCCCGCCCCCCCCCCCCCCCCGCCCCCACGGCCATTAACCTCTTCCAGCCCTCTGCTGTCCTCCCTGCCCCCAGGCCCTCATCATCCCATTGTCTGTGTCCATGGGTGATGCATATATGCATACAAATTCATTGGTTGATCTCTTCCCACCCACTCTTCCCGGCCTTCCCTCTGAGGTTCAACAGTCTGTTCATGCTTCTATGACTCTGGGTCTATTTTTGATCATCAACTTATTTGGTTCATTAGGTTCCACATATGAGTGAGATCATGTGATATTTACCTTTCTTTGACTGGATTATTTCCCTCAGCATAATACTCTACAGGTCCATCCATGCTGTCGCAAAAGGTAAAGGTTCTTTCTTTTTTATTGCTACATAGTATTCCATTGTGTAGATGTACAATAGTTTTTTTATCCACTCATCTGCTGATGGGCACTTAGGTTGTTTCTAAGTCTTAGCTATTGTAAATTGTGCCACTATGAACATAGGGGTGCATATATTCTTTCTGATGAGTATTTCAGTTTTCTTATGATATATTCCCAGAAGAGGGATGACTGGGTCTAATGGGAGTTTCATTTTTAATTTTTTGAGGCAACTCCATACTGTTCTCCACAGTGGCTGCACCAGTCTGCATTCCCACCAGCAGTGCACGAGGGTTCCTTTTTCTCCACAACTTCCCAACACTTGTTGTTTGTTGATTTGTTGATGATAGCCATTCTGACAGGTGTGAGGAGAAAAAAAAAAATGGGACTACATGAAAATAAAAAGCTTCTGCATGGCAAAAGAATCCACCATCAAAATAACAAAAGAGAGCCTTCTACATGGGAGAACATATTTGCCAACAATACATCTGACAAGGGATTAATCTCCAAAATAAATAGGGAACTCATACAACTTATTAAAAGGAAGACAAACAATCCAATTAAAAAATGGGAAAAGGACCTAAATAGACACTTCTCCAAAGTGGATATACAGAAAGCCAGGAGACATATGAAAAAATGCTCAAAGTCACTAACCATCAGAGAGATGCAAATCAAAATGACAATGAAATATCACCTCGCACATTTATTATAATTATATAACAAAGCAATTAAAGCTTATGTGCCCTTTCTTGAATTACATATAAATGAATCTATGCAGTTTGTACTCTTAATTTTTGCATAACTCCTTTAATTCAGCAAATTTTGCATGTTGAACATGTTCAGTTTATGTTATTATATCCCAATAAATTATTTTTAAAAATCTGTTAGCCTTAATTAAAAAGTTCAGAAAAGATGCAGGATACAAAATCAATATATAAATATCTGTTGAGTTTAAATAATAAACTGTCAGAAGAGAAATTAAGAACACAATTCCATTTCCAATTGCATCAAAAAGAATGAAATACCTGGAAATAAACTATAAAACAGTGCTAAAATATATTGATAAAGGCACAAATAAATGGAAAGATATTCTGAGTTTATGGATTGGAAGAATTAATGTTATTAATGTCCATATTACTGTTAAGGAGATAACCACAGGCCCAAAGTGGCATCACTCGAGCTAAAAGCCTATGATGCCAAATCTGAATTTCATGCTAGACTTAATGGAAGTTTCAACATCTCCCAGAAGCTTAATTTTAGACAACCAGTCTTGAATTTTCTGGTCAAACACCAGTAGGGTAATCTGTCATATGGACCCTGCACATCCCCCACAGAATGAAGAGGGAATCTGTATGATAGAAATCCTCCCCCTCCTCTTCCCCCAAAGAAAACATGTCATGGCCCCTAAATAATCCTTTTTTTCCTGTTGTTAATAGCTCTGTGTCCCTCCATCCTTCTTATAAAAATGTTCTGTTTTGTACATCCCCTCAGAGCTCCCTTTTAGTTGCCAGATAGGATGCTGCCTGATTCATGAATCACTTGATAAAGCCAATAAAATATTTAAATTTATTTGGTTGAATTTTTATTTTTAACATACACAAAGTGCTAAATAGATTCAATTCAATCTCTACCAAAATTCCAATGTCATTTTTTTAAAAAGAAAAATAGAACAAACCTAATATTTGTGTGGAACTGCATAAGACCCTGATTAACCGAAGCAATTCTGAGAAAGCAAAACAAAGCTGGAGGCAACCCATTCCCTGATTTCAAACTATATTATAAAGCTATAGTAATGAGAGCAGTTTGTTACAGGCACAAACACAGACGCATAGATCAATGGAAAAGAATAGACAGCCAAGAAATAAACGCACACAATTAAGTATTTCTCTCTTTTCTGCATCCGGCGGGGCTAGAGAGCGGTCCAGTTCCTGAGTAGAGGCAGCTGGGGATTGAGAAAATGAAAGACAAAGACAAGACACAAAGATAGAAGTAAAAAGCTGGGACCGGGTGGGACCGCTGCCCTCTTCTGAAGGGGAGACAGTGACCCAGAGCCCATGCAGCGTGTTTATTTTATACCCCCCAAAACCAGGAAGTTTTCATATTCATTCCTGGTGCTTGGCTGGATTTACATAATAACACCCACTCCCAGCACCTGGGCAGAAATGAAGAAAACCTGACAACAATTCTGCCTTTTGGCAGAATGTGTTTCCAGCACGTGGCTATGCAGACCACCCTGGATTCAGCTGACAATAATTAAAGAAATGTCCATGTGCCTTCCCAGGCGCTCTCTACACCCACACATAAGGTCATTAATTTAGAAGAAAGGAGCCAAGAATGTTAAATGAGGAAAGGACAGTATCTCCAATAAACTGTGCTGGGGAAACTGGACAACCACAGGTTAAAGAATGAAACTGGGTAATTATTGTAAGGGTTCAGAATGAGTCACCCCAAGACATGTACTTGGATCATTTTTGAGCTGAAGGCAATTGAGACCCTGAGTGTCCAAGATAAACTTTTACCTCTTCCTTAAAGAATTTAAATTTTGGGTTTTGCCAATAATAAGAGTTATCATCAGAGAAAACATTTACGACCTATACCAGTATATAGGGCAGGGCAAATTTCTAATTACTGAACATCTGCTCTTCTCATTGTCCTGCAATGTCCCTCCTCCCTTCTGAAGCCTCAGGAGCTTTACCTCATCTTTAGCTCAGAATGTCACATATACACTACCTCACTGCTCTTCCTGTCTCTGAACCTCTCACAGATGTTCCCAAGTAGGTTCCACTGGGAGACAGATATTTGATAATCCATTTTTGCCAGTAACTGTGGTAGCTTTTCGGGATGCTCAGTTAATTACAACACTGAAACCTGGAAATTAGGTATAAAGTACAGTAGCGTGTTTGACTAAGCTTTTGTTTCAAATACATCCATCACAAATAATCATATTGCCAGATGCATGACACAGTTACCACACAAGCACTCAAATTGCCTTCACCCATGAAGTTCCCCTTTTATTTTAAATTTAATGATTTTATTTTGGAATAATTAATATATGCAATTTTATTTTTAATTAGAAGCATTTTCAAAACATGCAAAGGGAGAAACTTCACATTAGACAATAGATATATGTAGGGAGCAAAGTTCATTTGGAAATACACACAGGAACAGACACAGAATTTTTGTGATATTTACACAAGAATTAACATGTTATAAATTCCTCTTTTGAAAACCCTGAGTAACCAAGACAACTGACCACATGAATGATCCTGTTTTTCCTTTCCCTGCCTTAATTACTGTTCTTAGGTGTTTTGTTTTTTCGTTTTTTTTTTTAATTCTTTGTTGATTAAGGTATTACATATGTGTCCTCATTTCTTCATTAAGCCCCCACCCCCCCTCCCTCATGCCCTCACCCCCTTGTGTTAGTGTCCATTGTTTAGGCTTATATTCAGGCATACAAGTCCTTTGGTTGATCTCTCCTCCTTTCCCCCACCCTCCGCTATCTTCCCTCTGAGGTTAGACAGTCTCATCGATGCTTCTCTGTCTCTGGATCTGTCCCTGTTCATCAGTTTATGTTGTACATTATTTTCCACAAATAAGTAAGATCATGTGGTATTTATCTTTCTCTGACTGGCTTATTTCACTTAGCATAATGCTCTCCAGTTCCATCCATGCTGTTGCAAATGGTAAGAACTCCTTCTTTTTTACTGCAGCTTAGTATTCCATTGTGTATATGTACCACAGTTTTTTACTCCACTCATCTGCTGATGGGCACTTAGGCTGTTTCCAAATCTTAGCTATGGTAAATTGTGCTGCTATGAACATAGGGATGCATATATCCTTTCTGATTCGTGTTTCTAGTTTCTTGGGATATATTCCTAGAAGTGGGATCACTGGGTCAAATGGGAGTTCCATTTTTAGTTTTTTGAGGAAACTCCATACTGTTCTCCACAGTGGCTGCACCAGTCTGCATTCCCACCAGCAGTGCAAAAGAGTTCCTTTTTCCCCACATCCTCGCCAACACTTGTCGTTTGTTGATTTGTTGATGATAGCCATTCTGACAGGTGTGAGATGATACCTCATTGCTGTTTTGATTTGCATCTCTCTGATGATTATTGACTTTGAGCATGTTTTCATATGTCTCTTGGCCTTCCTTCTGTCCTCCTTCGAAACGTGTCTATTTGGGTCCTTTGCCCATTTCTTGATTGGGTTGTTTATCTTCCTTTCATTAAGTTGTATGAGTTCCCTGTAAATGTTGGAGATTAAACCCTTATCGGTGATGACATTCGCAAATATGTTCTCCCATGAAGTGGTCTTTCTTGTTGTTTTGTTGATGGTTTCTTTTGCTGTGCAAAAGCTTTTTATTTTGATGTAGTCCCATTTGTTTATTTTCTCTTTATTTTCCATTGCCCTAGGAGCAGTATCGGTGAAGAAGTTCCTTTGGCATATGTCTGAGATTTCTCTGTCTGTTGATTTCTCTAGTATTTTTATGGTTTCCTGTCTTATGTTTAAGTCCTTTATCCATTTTGAGTTTATTTTTGTGTATGGTGGAAGTTAGTGGTCTAGTTTCATTTTTTTTGCATGTATCTGTCCAATTTTCCCAACACCATTTGTTGAAGAGACTTCTTGATTCCATTTTATGTTCATGCCTCCTTTGTCAAATATTAATTGGGCATAGTGGTTTGGGTCAATTTCTGGGTTCTCTATTCTATTTCATTGATCTATATGTCTGTTTTTGTGCCAGTACCAGGCTGTTTTAAGAACAGTAGCTTTGTAATACAGCTTGAAATCTGGAATTGAGATCCCACCTACTTTGTTCTTCTTTCTCAGGATTGCTGCAGCTATTCGAAATCTTTTTTTATTCCAGATGAATTTTTGGAGAGTTCTTTCTAGGTCTGTGAAATATGCCATTGATATTTAATGGGGAGTGCATTGAATCTATAGATTGCTTTGGGTAGTATGGACAATTTGATGATGTTGATTGTACCAATCCATGAACATGGTATGTTCTTCCATCTGTTTATGTCTTCCTCTATCTCTTTTTTCAGTGTCCCGTATTTTTTCACATATAGGTCTTTTACCTCCTTAGTTAAGTTTATTCCTAGGTATATTAATTTTTTTGGTGCGATGGTAAATGGGATTGCTTTTTTAGTCTCTCTTTCTATAAGTTCACTATTGGTGTATAGAAATGCCATAGATTTCTTGGCATTAATTTTGTATCCTGCTACATTGCCAAATTCATTTATTAAGTCTAATAATTTTGTGATGGAGTCTTTAAGGTTTTCTATGTACAATATCATGTCATCTGTAAATAAGGACAGGTTTACTTCTTCTTTTCCGATTTGGATGCCTTTTATTTCTTCTTCTTTTCTGATTGCAATGGCTAATACTTCCAGTACTATGTTGAACAGGAGTGGTGAGAGTGGGCATCCCTGTCTTATTCCTGTTTTTAGGGAAAATGGTTTTAGTTTTTGTCCATTGAGTATGATGTTGGCTGTGTGTTTTTCATATATGACTTTTATTATGTTGAGGAATGATCCTTCTATTCCCACCTTGCTGAGAGTTTTTATCAAGAAAGGGTGTTGGGTGGGGGGGAAAATGGCAGCGGAATAGACAGACATGTCCCGAGCCTTGTCCTGGAGCAGATAGAAAGAACAGCTGAGGGTCGCATGGGGAGTGTCTGTTGGTGAGTTAAGGGACAGCTATACTCCAGGAGAAGGTTGGGGACTGCTGGACGGGGCTCCCCTGACCGGGCAGCCCCCACTGCTGCTGGGTTCCCTCCCAGAGCCACCGGCTTGGATGCGGAGACCGTGCCATCTTGAAGGGGAAAGTGGATGTTATCAGAAGCCTGAAAACCTACAACTGCAGCACCCACTGAACAGCTGCAAACCTCAGAGCACCAGTGTTCAATTGGCACAAACACGTGGATTCAGAGTAGCTCTACACTCCACCATGGAAAGGTCAGAGTTAGCCTGGGATAAGGTGAGGTCTCTAGTCCTGGCAGGACAGAGAAACACGCGCAGTGCAGGAGCTGGAGGAACGAGGGAAGTCTGCACCTAGAAGAATCCGTGGCTGTTGGGGCTGGTGTGATCAGTGAATGTGGAAGGGGGTCCTCAGAGCTGCTAACATAGGGGATCTCTAAAAAGCAACCCATTTTGATCTGACACAGAAGGACAGCCTAAAAATTTTAAAAGTGTGCCGGCTGCTTGGACACCGGGGTGGGTGAGGGGGAAAGAAGGACTGCGCAGACTTTCACACAGCCCCAGAGTTCGCACACTTGCGTTTTCTCCTCTTTAAATCCTTGCTTCTGGTTGCTGAGCCCAGTGCATGGGATCACCCAGTTGGGGACACCCTAGGAGACTGCAGGGGGAAGTTGTTTTTCTGGAAACTGGGGATCGGAGCGGGGAGTGACCATCGGAGAACCAGCTCAGGGGCAGCACACTCCCAAAAACCGGTATTGAGTGCAACAGGGAAAGCAGGATCTAAGCACAGGCTAGAGAGAACCTATAGACCCGGAGGTAAATCCAGAAACACTGCCACCCAGGGGTTGAATCACAAATTGACTCTTGTGTAATCAAAAATAAAGGAATACGAGAAATTAAGACACACTGCCTGCTTAAAAATCAGGACTGGCTTACAACACTGAGGAGCAGTGGAACGCAGGGAACTGCAATACTGTCCTGACTGGGAAACAGGCATGCCAAACAGAACAATAGAGGAAGTGAATGACTTCCACTACTGCACATTTTATTTTAATTTTTTAATTTTTTTCATCTTTTACTTAAGAAACTAATGTTTTGATTTTTCCTCACTTGATTTTACCTTTTTAATTATTACATTTTTATTTTCAATCAGTATTATTACTACTACTATTTAACTTTTTTTTTTTTAAAAAGAGTCATTTTATTTTCTCTTTATTTGACTTTGAGATTAGTGTTCTGCATTCAATTTTCATCTTCCCTTTAGCATCAATCTACTCTGTCTCAACTCTACCTTTATGTAATCACTCTTTTCATAACTTTCCCCTTTTGCTGTCCTGTTTCTCTTACCCTTCTCCTGCTTTAGATTCTCCCTATTCTTTCTTTTTACCCCCTCTTAAAATTTCACCCTACTTAAATATCGAATTTCCAGTCCCCTGCTCCAAGTCCATACACACCTCTCACTTCTCTGTTTCCTATCCAAAAATTTGTTTTTCCATCATTTTGCTGTTTGCTTGAATGTTGATTATATTGATTGTTTATGCTTGTTTGTGAGATTGTTTTGCTTATTCTTTTTTTGTTTGCTTTGTTTTTGTTTGTTTTTTGCTTCTGTTTTCACTCGCCTCGCTTGATATTAGTTGTTGTTTGTAGTTTGTATTCATCTCCAGGTACTTGTTGCTGGCATTTGCTGGGATTAGTGGCTGTTCTATTGGAGTTTTCCCCCTTTTTCTTCTTGTTCTCTTTCTTTTCTCTCTTACTTTTTTTTTCCTTTTCCCAATTTCATTTTAGCACACCTTTCTCTCTCTTTTTTTTCTCTTCTTCTTTCTTTCCCATCCCCTAATTTGCCTTTCTCTGGTGGTCACCTTTATTTGGGGTTATTAATATCGTGAATACATTTCTGTTCAGTGCCTTGTGTGTTGTACCTGGTTGTGTTGTATTTTGTGCCTTTAAATCAATGCAGGAGAGAGAGAACTACGTAATCAGACCCCCAGAGAAGAGAGACCATGGGGAGACAAACAAACATCCCGCATATGAAAGGAAAGCAGGCATCACCAGAAAAGGAAGTAAATGAAATAGAGGCAAGCAACCTGTCAGATAAATAATTCAGAGAATTGGTCATAAGGTGGCTGAAAAGAATGGAAGACAAATTCAACAATATGAGTAAGAACCAAGAGGAAATGAAGAAGAACCAAGAAGAAATGAAAAATGACATCGCTGCTGTAAAAAGCTCAATAGAAAGCATCACCAGTAGACTAGAAGAAGCAGAGGACTGCATCAGTGAGCTAGAAGACAAAATAGGAAAAAATACCCAAGTAGGGCAGTTTCTAGAAAAAAAAATTAAAAAGCAGGAGGAGAGCCTAAGGGAACTTTGGAACAACACGAAATGAAACAACATCCACATAATGGGGGTGCGAGAAGGAGAGGAAACTGAGCAAGGAATAGAAAACCTGTTTGAAGAAATAATGACAGAAAATTTCCCTGATATAGGAAAGAAAAAAAAACAACAAACAAATCCAAGAATCTCACAGAGTCCCAAGCAAAATGAACCCCAAAAGACTGAAGCCAAGGCACATTATAATTAAATAAATGAACAACAACGACTAAGTAAGAATCTTAAAAGTGGCCAGAGAGAGACAGAAAGTTATCTACAAAGGAACCCCCATGAGACTAGCAACTGATTTCTCAACAGAAACTCATCAGGCCAGAAGGGAATGGAAGGAAATATACAAAGTCATGCAAAGGAAGGGTCTGAATCCAAGAATACTGTACCAGCAAGGCTATCAATCAAAATTGAAAGTGAAATCCGGAGCTTCACAGACAAAAAGGGACTAGGAAGCGAAGGAGGAACACAGGGGTAAAGAATTAAAATGGCGACAAATAAGTACCTATCAATAATAACTTTAAATGTAAATGGATTAAATGCCCCAATCAAAAGACATAGGGTAACGGATTGGATAAGAAAACATGACCCATATATCTGCTGTCTACAAGAAACCCACCTCAGAAAAAAAGACGCACACAGACTGAGGGTGAAGGGATGGAAAAACTTTTTTCAGGTGAATGGAAATAAAAAAAAAAAAAAAAGAAAGCTTGGTAGCAATACTTACATCTGACAAAATAGATCTCAAAGTGAAGGACATAACAAGAGATAAGGAAGGCCACTTCATAATACTAAAGGGAGCAATCCAACAAGAAGAAATAACTGCTAAACATATATGCACCCATGAAGAGATCAGTCGAGGAAAAGCTGCAAACAGCTTAACTTGGAAACATTCCCAACTGTGTATGTGCCAAAGAAGCACATTCCGCAAACGGATGTGCTCCCCTCTTGCCTGCAAACATGAAGGGTGGGTTTGGCCACAAGGGAATGACCTTTAAAGCTATTCTTTAAAGGTATGAGTCCCCTACCCACACAGTTTTCCCAGGCTTGCTTGGATGGCAGTTATCAGTAGAATGAGAGCAACCTTTCATAGCTTACCAAGAAGTCTCTAACTATTTACTGAGATTTGCTGTACTGAGAATTTGTCCTTCTGCTCTGTCTCTCCCTTAGAGATTAAGAGGAACAAAGAATACATTCCTCTTGACAGACCTCCTATTCAGTGTTTTGTGTATAAAAGGCATTACGCAGTTAATAAACTTGCTGCAGTCTTCACCGAGCTCGGCGTCTGTCTTGTCTGTGTGTATGTTTTCTGTCATTTTGTCATCCCACATTTTATTGAAACAGGTTGCAACACACTCAATACAGGAGCATCCAAATACATTAAAAAAAACCTCCTGGCAGATATCAAAGGAGAGATTGACAGCAATACAATCATAGTAGGAGACTTCAATACCCCACTATCACCATTGGACAAATCCTCTAAACAAAAAATCAGCAAAGAAACATCAATCCAGAATGACTCACGAGACCAGATGGAATTAATTGACATCTTCAGAACATTTCACCCCAAAGCCACAGAATATACATTCTTCTCAAGTGCACATGGGTCATTTTCAAAGATAGACCATATGTTGGTTCATAGGCAAAGTCTCTTCAAATTCAAGAAGATAGAAATCATATCAAGCATCTTCTCAGATCACAGTGGCATAAAACTGGTAATCTTACAACTACAATAAAAACAATCCAAAAAAATCAAACACATGGAGACTAAACAGCATGCTATTAAACAATGACTGGGTTACCACAGAGATCAGGAAGAAATAAAAAACATCATGGCAACAAATGACAATGAAAACACAACAATCCAAAATCTATGGGACACAGTGAAAGCAGTCTTGAGAGGGAAGCTCATAGCTCTACAAGCCTACTGCAAAAAAACAAGAAACAATGGTAATAAATTACCTAACCCTACAACTCAAAGAGTTAGAAAGAGAGCAACAGGAAAAGCCCAGTGTAAGCAGAAAAAAGGAAATAACAAAGATCAGAGCAGAGATAAACGACATAGAGACCAAAAAAAATAAAACAAAAGATCAACAAAACCAAGACCTGGTTCTTTGAAAGGATAAATAAGATTGATGAACCTTTAGCCAGGCTCACCAAGAAGCAAAGAGAGAGGACCCAAATAAACAAAATCAGAAATGAAAGAGGTGAAATAACAACAGACCCCACTGAAATACAAAGGATTGTTTAAAAATACTATGAACAACTCTATTCCAACAAACTGGACAACCTGGAGGAAATGGACATATTCCTAGAAAAATATAACCTTGCAAAACTCAATCAGGAAGAATCTAAACATCTCAATCGGCCAATAACTATGGAAGAAATTGAAGCAGTCATCAAAAAGCTTCCAGCAAACAAAAGCCCAGGACCAGATGGGGAGTTTTACCAAACATTCAAGGAAGAACTAAAACCTATCCTCCTCAGACTATTCCAAAAAATTCAAGAGGAAGGAACACTTCCAAGCTCATTCTATGAAGCCAGCATCCCTTTAATACCAAAACCAGATAAAGACAACACAATGAAAGAGAATCAAAGGCCAATATCCCTCATGAACATAGATGCCAAAATCCTCAACAAAATTCTAGCAAATCAGATCCAGCAATACATCAGAAAGATCATACACCATGACCAAGTAGGATTTATCCTGGGGATGAAAGGATGGTACAATATCCACAAATCAATAAACGTGATACATCACATAAACAAATTGAGAGATAAAAATCACATAATCATATCAATTGATGCAGAAAAAGCATTTGACAAAATCCAACACCCTTTCTTGATAAAAACTCTCAACAAGGTAGGAATAGAAGGATCATACCTCAACATAATAAAAGCTATATATGATAAACCCACAGCTAACATCATACTCAATGGGCAAAAACTAAAACCATTTCCCCTAAGAACAGGAGCAAGACAGTGATGCCCACTCTCACCACTCCTGTTCAACATAGTACTGAAAGTATTAGCCATTGCAATTAGACAAGAAGAAGAAATAAAAGGCATCCAAATTGGAAAAGAAGAAGTAAAGCTGTCCTTATTTGCAGATGACATGATATTGTACATAAAAAACCCCAAAGACTCCATCAAAAAAACTAATAGACTTAATAAATGAATTCGGCAATGTACCAGGATACAAAATTAACGCCAAGAAATCTATGGCATTTCTATACACCAACAGTGAGTGAACTTACAGAAAGAGAGACTAAAAGAGCAATCCCATTTACCATCGCACCAAAAAAATTAAGATACCTAGAAATAAACTTAACTAAGGAGGTAAAAGACCTATACGTGGAAAACTACAGGACACTGATAAAAGAGATAGAGAAAGACGTAAACAGATGGAATAATGTACCATGTTCATGGAATGGAGAATCAACATCATTAAAATGTCCATACTACTCCAAGCAATCCTTAGATTCAATGCACTCCCCATTAAAATACCAACAGCATATTTCACAGACCTAGAAAAAACTCTCCAAAAATTCATCTGGAATAAAAAAAGACCCCGAACAGCAATCCTGAGAAAGAAGAACAAAGTAGAGGGGAACTCAATACCAGATTTCAAGCTGTATTACAAAGCCACTGTTCTCAAAACTGCCTGGTACTGGCACAAGAACAGACATATAGATCAATGGAATAGAATAGAGAACCCAGATATCGATCCAAATCACTATGCTCAATGAATATTTGACAAAGGAGGCTTGAACATACAATGGAGTCAAGAACTGTCTTCCACAAATGGTGTTGGAAAAATTGGACACATGCAAAAAAATGAAACTGGACCACCAACTTATACCATACACAAAAATAAACTCAAAATGGATAAAGGACTTAAACATATGACAGGAAACCATAAAAATACTAGAGGAATCCACAGGCAGAAAAATCTCTGACATGCCGAAGCAATTTCTTCACTGATACTGCTCCTAGGGCAATGGAAACTAAAGAGAAAATAAACAAATGGGACTACATCAAAATAAAAAGCTTTTGCACAGCAAAGGAGACCATCATTAAAACCACAGGAAAGCCCACTGCATGGGAGAACATATTTGCCAATAATATCAACGATAAGGGTTTAATCTCCAACATTCACAGGGAACTCATGCAGCTTAACAAAAAGAAGATTAACAACCCAATCAAAAAATGGGCAACTGATCTAAATAGACACTTTTCAAAAGAAGACAGAAGGAAAGCCAAGAGACATATGAAAGCCTGCTCAAAGTCACTAATTGTCAGAGAGATGCAAATCAAAACAACAATGCGGTACCATCTCACACCTGTCAGAATGGCTATTATCAACAAGTCAACAAATGACAAGTGCTGGCGAAGATGCGGAGAAAAAGAAACCCTTGTGCACTGCTGGTGGGAATGCAGACTGGTGCAGCCACTATGGAGAGTTGTATGGAATTTCCTCAAAAAACGAAAAGTGGAACTCCCATTTGACCCAGTGATCCCACTTCTAGGAATATATCCCAAGAAACTAGAAACACGAATCAGAAAGGATATATGCACCCCTATTTTCATAGCAGCACAATGTACAATAGCTAAGATTTGGAAACAGCCTAAGTGCCCATCAGCAGATGAGTGGATTAAAAAACTGTGGTACATCTACACAATGGAATACTAAGCAGCAGTAAAAAAAAAGGAGTTCTTACCATTTGCAACAACATGGATGGAGATGGAGAGCATTATGCTAAGTGAAATAAGCCAGGCAGAGAAAGATAAATATCACATGATCTCACTCATTTGTGGAATATAATGAACAACATAAACTGATGAACAAAAATAGATCCAGAGACAGAGAAACATCAATCAGAATGTCAAACCTCAAGGAAGGTAGGGGAGGGTGGGGGTAAGGGAGAGAAATCAACCAAAGGACTTATATGCATACTTATAAGCCTAATCAATGGACACAGACAACAGGGGGGGTGGGGGGCATGAATGGGAGATGGGGGGTAATGGGGGAATAAGGACACACATGTAATACCTTAATCAATAAAGAAATTGAAAAAATAAAAAAATAAAGACATGGGGGTGGAATGGGCATTCGAGGAAATGCCAATGACTAATTTAAAAAATAGAAATAATTACCACAAAGGAAAAAAATAAAGTAAAATGTGCGAAATTAACCTTAATATATTATTTTTTGTATCTTAATATCTCAAAGGCCTCAAGATCAGAACCACATTTTCATTTACATTTACATAATGGGAAAGTGTTTGTATCACCTATGGAAACAAATAGCTCTAAATTAGTTCTAATTTTTTCTATGTACTGTGGAATTTCAACACAGAATACCTTTGCCCAAGGGCAGCTGGCTGAGTGGTTTTCAAGGCTTAAATTTAGTTCCCTCTCACAGTATTTTACTGGGTAAACTTATGTATCAGTTTCCCATTGTTGTTGTAACAAATTACCACACTAGTGGCTTAAAACGAACAGCTTTCTATCTTTAAGTTCTAGAGGTTAAAAGCCTAACATGGGTTCTTAAAGGGCTTAGATCAAAATGACTGTCGAGCTTGCATTTTTCTGGGTGGTCCAAGGGAGAATGCAATCCCTCTCCAATTCCTTTCCTATTCTCAATTCCTATTCCAGATTCTAGAATCTACCGGCATTCCTTGGCCCATGGCCCTTCCTCCACCTTCAATACCAGCAGCATAGCATCTTCAAATGTCTCTCTGACTCCAATTCTTCTTCTACTCTCTTCCACATTTAGAGGACCCTTGTGATGACATTAGACCAACCTAGGTAATCTGAGCTAATCTCCTTAGCTAATAATTTTATTTCATCTATCTTAGTTACCCTGCTCTGTGAGCTAACATTCCAAAGTTCTCCTAATCAGGACGTTGACATCTTTTGAGGTCCTTATTCACCTATTACAAAGCCCCTTTCATGTATAATTTATTTTGATGTCACTTTGGAGCCCTAAAATAAAAGAATCAAATACAGAATTTATCCTCCCCTTTAGAGTGAGAGAAAACTTGTCTTTCAAAATTACATATACAGAAGATTTCTAGTGGAGAAGACCTAAATTTGCCTACACCAGACTCTGACCCAGAGCCATGACCCACCTACTCAAAGTGTGGTCCACAGACCAGGGGGACCTGCAACATCAACATCACCTGGGCATTTGTCAGAAATGCAGTCTCCAGGCCCACTGCAGACCTGATCAATCAGAATTTGCATTTGAGCTGCAAACTTTGGTGATTTGTATGCCTATGAAATGGAGAGGTGTTGTTCTAGAATAGATGTTCCCTCCGTTTCACAGTTGATACTGGGAGCTGGATAACTAGATGTGCTGGGAGCTGTCCTGTGCATTAGAGGTGTTTAGCAGACTCTTTTAGGACATTTTATTTGTTTTTTATTCATTTATTTTTTAAATATATTTTAATTGATTTCAGAGAGGAAGGGAGAGGGAGAGAGAGAAAAATCAATGATTAGAGAGAATCATTGATTGGCTGCCTCCTGCATGCCCCACACTGGGGATCCAGCCCACAACCCAGGCATGTGCCCTTGACCTGAATCAAACCTGGGACCCTTCAGTCCTCAGGGCAGCAGTCTATCCATGGATCCAAAATGGCTAGGGCTCTTTTCAGACATTTTAATATCCCCTGGGGCAAAGTCATCTCTGTTTGAGAACCACTACCCCAGACCTCAGAACTGTAAGTGTCCTGACTGATTCCACAAAAAATCTCTGGGGGAGCGATGGAGATTTGGTTGGAAAGTTTGTAAGGAGGAAATTCCGACCTAGGGGAGTTGGCTGAAGGCAACCACCCCTAATTGTCCCTTGACCTTTCCAAAGAAGTCTGTGTCCGTGCAGAACCTCGGGTGTTTACTGCAATCTTTTTTTTAATTGTTTAAAGTATTACATATGTCTCCTTTTTCCCCAATCAGACCCCCCCCCAGCTACTCCCACCCCCTAGGACAAGCCCCACCACCCCAGTGTCTGTGTGCATTGGTTATGCCAGTGGTCAGCAAACTCATTAGTCAACAGAGGCAAATATCAACAGTACAATTGAAATTCCTTTTGAGAGCCAAATTTTTTAAACTTAACCTATATAGGTAAGTACATTGTTATTAACTTAATTAGGGTACTCCTAAGCTGGCCTTTCCTAAAAACTCAAGGGGCCAAAGAGCCGCATGTGGCTCGCGAGCCACAGTTTGCCGACCACTGGGTTATGCTAATATGCATGCATACAAGTCCTTAGTTAATCTCTTAAACCCTCTGCCCCCTGCTTTCCTCTTTTCAGACAATTTGTTCAGTGTTTCTTTATCTCTGGATCTATTTTTGTTCATCAGTTTATGTTGTTCATTGTATCCCACACCAGAGGCCCAGGGCATGAAATTTGTGCAAGTGCAGGGTCCCTTGGCCTGGAAGGTGATCAGGGCCAATAGGGGCCTGCTGTCTGCCAACTGGAATCTTCCTTCCCCTGCTGCCGGCTGCTGGCTGGGGCCTTCTTAGATTTCTCACCACCCACTGGTGGTCAGCACACGTCATAGAGAGCGATCGAACTCCCTGTCTCCCAGTCGAACTCCCGAGGGGACACTTTGTATATTAACCTTTTATATATATATATATATATAGATATGCGTGAGATCATGTGATACTTATCTTTCTCAAACTGGCTTATTTCCCTTAGCATAATGTTCTCTCCTCTGCTGGCCAATTTGGTTCTGATTGGTTGGTTTCTATGCCAGTCAGCGTCAAAAGCTCAGCCTCCTAGGCAGCCATTTGCTCCTCATAGCACCCAGATTCTGTTCTGATTGGTTGGTTCCTATGCCAGTCAGCAATTCTGGGCCTATCAACAGGGCCTGATCAGAAAGGTGAGGCTGATCAGCAGCTCTGGTGGAGGACTGGAGAGAAATGGAGGTGTGGCTGCTGGCCAGACTGGGAGAGAAAGAGAGAGGCAAGTGCTGTTCAAACACAGAGGCAACGGATCAGTCCCTGCTGCTCTCTTCAGGCCTCTCTCTGGCCCTGATTCGCAACCCCCTCAGCAGTCAGTGCTGGGGCACCGGCCTGAAGTGGAAGCAGACAGCACTGGGTTTCCACAGCAACCTAGCACTGACTGCAGGACTGACTTCTGGTTGATCGAGACTCGGTCTTGACCGGTCCTTACAACCCAGTGTTTTTATATATTAGGATGGTATTCCATTGTGTAGATGTACCACAATTTTTAATCCACTCATCTTTTGATGGACACTTAGGCTATTTCCAAATCGTAGCTATGGTAAATTGTGTTGCTATGAACATAGGGAGGCACATACCACTTCTGATTGGCATTTCTGATTTCTTGAGATATATTCCTAGAGGTGGAATTACTGGGTCAAATGGGAGTTCCATTTTTTAACTTTTTGAGGAAACTCCATACTGTTTTCCACAGTGGTCGCACCAGTCTGCATTCCCTTAGCCATGCACGAGGGTTCCTTTTTCTCCACATCCTCATCAGCACTTGTCATTTGTTGATTTATTGATGATAGCCATTCTGACAGGTGTGAGATGATACCTCATTGTTGTTTTGATTTGCATCTCTCAGATGATTAGTGACCTTGAGCATGTTTTCATATGTCTCTTGCCCTTCTGTATGCCCTCTTTCTATAAGTGTCTATTTAGGTCCATTTTTTTTTATTGAATTGTTTTGTTTACCAGAATATTTCTTCTTAATCTTTAGGTGCCCTTGCTGTAAGGACACTGCAGACATGTGTCCTCCCAAGAATACTTACCCTGATGATAGTATCTAAAAGTTAAACTTTATCCCCAACTGCTGTTGCAATAAAAGCCTGAAGAGGAGGTGAACAAGGCTGTCTGGTTCCTATAACCTGGCAGTCCCTTAGCCCTCTTTGTCACACCAGTCATGTGTCAGAGTAAACATTCATCCATTACTCATGGTCTGCTGTTCAGCCACAGCAAAATTCTATCTCTTTTTTGGCTTATACCTTTGAGCACAATATTAAATCTTTCTGTTGCCGCCTATGTTGACCCAGGAGGTCATGGTTCAATTTCCAGTGAAGGTACATGCCCAGTTTGTAGTCACAATCCCCAGTAGTGGGTATACAGGAGAATCCCCAGAGGAGGAATGTAGAAGATCCCCGTAGATCACCATCATTGATATTTCTATCTCTCTCTTCCTCTCCCTTCCTCTCTGAAATAAATAAAAAAATAAATAAAGGGTAATATGCAAATTGGTCATGATGCCCTCACAGTAACAACCGAAGAGCAGGCTGCATGGGGCAACAAGGCTGGCAGGGGGGTTAGCGAAGGACTACCAAGCAACTTACCAGCAGGCTGTGTGGGGCCATCAGGCCGGTGGGGTGGGGTGGGGGGAGCAGTTAGGGATTATCAGGCTGGCAGGCAGAGGTGATTAGGGGTGATCAGGCAGGCAGGCAGGTGAGCAGTTAGAAGCCAGCGATCCCGGGTTGTGAGAGGGATGTCCGACTGCCGGGTTCGGCATGATCCAGGGGTCGGGCCAAAACCAACAGTCAGACATCCCCCAAGGGGTACCAGATTGGAGAGGGTGCAGGCTGGGCTGAGGGGACCCTCCCCCTCTGTATGAATTTCGTGCACCGGGCCTCTAGTATGTATATAAAAGCCTAAGCAATTGTCCAACCATTGAACCGGTAGCTATGACACACACTGACCAACAGGAGGCAGACACTCAACACACAGGCATGGAAATATGGGACAGACTGATGAATCTCAGAGCGGGTGGGGGAGGAGAAGGGTGGAAAGAGATTAACCAAAGATCTTATATGCATACTGGAGGGCCGGTGCACAGATCGTGCACCAGTGGGGTCCCTCAGCCTTCCCTATGGGGATTGGGCCAAATCCGAGAACCAGGCCTCTGACATCCTCCTAGGTGTCCTGGATTGTGAGAGGGTGCAGGCCATTTGGTAATTGTTATAATGTGCTAACCTGGGTTATGGTGCATAAAATCTAAACGTATCTCCTATAATTAATATACATTTTATAGTGGGGAACTAAATGGCAGCTTGTGCTTTAACTATGAAATTTCTAATTGTTTTGGCTAAACCATCATGAAGCCAAGTAGTATAGAGCCTAAGGTTTTATACTAAAGAAGCAAATATCTCCCTTTTCTTAAAGAGGGAAAAAGTAATTCCCTAGATATATCAGTGGTTGTTTCCCCACCATAAATCAATGCTTTGAAGATCCAAAGACCAGTCAGACAAATTTGTCAGTATTAGACTTTTTTCAAATACAGTTAACTTTCAGTATTATTTTGTTTGGGGTTCAGGTGTACAACACAGTGGTTAGAATGTCATATACTTCACCTAGTGTGTCCCCCTCTGGTATTTTCGGTACCAAATTGACCTCATACATAGTTATTGCAATATTATTGACCATATTCCCTATGTTGTACTTTATATCCCTGAGACTATTTTGTTGTTGTTGTTAATCATGAGGATATTTACCCATTGATTTTTTAAAAATATATTTTATTGACTTTTTACAGAGAGGAAGGGAGAGGGATAGAGAGTTAGAAACATCGATGAGAGAGAAACATCGATCAGCTGCCTCCTGCACATCCCCTATTGGGGATGTGCTCGCAACCAAGGTACATGCCCTTGACCTGAATCGAACCTGGGAACCTTGAGTCCACAGGCAAACACTCTATCCACTGAGCAAAACCGGTTACGGCATTCCCATTGATTTTTAGAGTGAGTGAAAGAGAGGGGGAGAGACGGAGAAAGAGAAACATCAATGTGAGAGAGATGCATCTATTGGTTGCCTCCAACACGCATGCTGGTCAGGGCCTGGGATCAAGCCTGCAAACAAGTCACGCGCTGTTGACCAGAAATCGAACTCAGGACCTTTCAATCCTTGAACCAAGGATCTATCCACTGAGCCAAGCCGGCTAGGGCCCCCATGACTACTTAGTAACTACCAATGTTCTCTTCTTAATCCCTTTACCGTTTAATCCCAGTTCCCCAACCTGCTCTCCCCTCTGGCAACCACCAGACTGTTCTGTCTATGAGTCTGTTGGGATTTTGTGTGTTTTTTCCTTTATTTTGCTCTTTAGATTTGATAAATACGTGAAATCATATGGCATTTGTCTTTCTCTGACTGATTTATTTCACTGAGCATAATACCCTCTAGTTCCATCCATTCAGAAACTTTAACTCAGAGTTGAGATGAGGTGCTAGGAGACATAGACTTCAGGAAGCAGGACATTTAATGAAGGACTAATCACAACTGCACTCACCTGGCTTATTACATAGTCTCCTAGGAACCCAGGATAAGCAGGGAAAATTTCCATTCTGTCCAGAGTAGTGTTCCCCAGGGGAATCCTCTGCTTAGAGGTTAGAGCAACAAGAAGTAAGAGTGCCTAATGAGCAGACACAGAGCACGTAAATAGCAGCTCTACCGCTGACCCTCACCATGTGCAACCTTTGGTTGGAAGGAACTTGGTCTTTTTTTTGAAGTCCTAAATCTGTCAGGGAGACCAATGCTTGGCTCTTGTCTGGGACAGAGCTCTGGTCTGCATCACCAACCATCCAGGCAAGGATTTGGACTTCCACAGGAAAACCTTCCTCCAGGGTTCCCAGGCAGGTGAGTCCCAGAGCCCAACAGGCATGGCAGGAGAGGATCAGAGACACTGGAAGCCACGAACTTGCACATAAAGTAACCACAGAACCATTCGAACATAGCCCAGGTACCAGTGATCACTATGGTTGTTGGCTGGCTTTACTAATACAGTAATGTGTTATTCATGATGCTCAAAGGAAAGTGAACACTGCACTCAGAAATGCATGTGCAAATGTTAACAATTAAATGGTATTAATAGCAGACAAATTAAGAAAGGGTATTGGAGCCCTGGCTGGTTTGGCTCAGTGGATAGAGTGTAGGCCTGGGGACTGAGGTATCCAGGGTTTGATTCCGGCCAAGGGAACATGCCCAGGTTGAGGGTTCAATCTCCAGTGGGGGGTGTGCAGGAGACAGCTGAGCAATGGTTCTCTCTCACCATTGATGTTTCTATCTCTCTATCTCTCTCCCTTCCTCTCTGAAATCAATAAAAATATATTTTTTAAAAAAGGAAAGGGCATTGGAGGTGTAAAGTCCTTCCAGTAGAAGTAGACCATAAGTTAAAGTACTTTGTGAATTAACAGGAATAGACAAATAGGTTATTGCCTGTGGTGGAATATACAGTGATATGTGGGGATTTTTTAAATTGTATGATGGGGCATATTAGACTATGATTCCATATGGATGAGAATGATCCAGACCCAGGAAGGCTGCAAATACACCTTTGCAATCACAGTGCATGAGACTTACATTTCACAGTATGATTACTCACCTTGGTTATTCACATTAAAAAAATTTTGTTAGGTGAAAATGAGTAAGCTAATGAAATTCACATTCTGATTATTTCATTACCTATAAGAACGAGTAATGAAATTTGTTGGTTTGTAAGCCATTTTGTGTCTGTGTTAAAATTTGTTTGTGTAAGTTATTTTCTTTACTTGTTTATTAATTTATTTTAAATTAAAGTGTAGATGGCAACCAATATAACTTTCACTGTGTTGTACCCTGAAAGTTCTTTGCTTTTGAATATATATAAAAAGCAATGTATCTTAATACCTCAAAATGTTTGATTACATTGTGATCACATTAAAATGGGTCTTAAAGGGCTTAGATAAAAATGACTGTGGGGCTTGCATTTTTCTGGCCAGTCCAAGGGAGAATGCAATCCCTTTCCAATTTCTTTCCAATTCTGACAGTCATTTTGCTTTAAGCCCTTTAAGACCCATGTTAATGTGATCACAGTATAATCAAAGTGTTTACATTTCCTTTTATGTAAGTATATTTGTATACACTATTAAAATACTTTCAGGTATACAACATATTGATTCAACATTTATACACATTACACTGTGATTGCCACACCAAGTCGAGAAATAATCTGTCACTGTGCAAACTTACCACAATATTGTTGGCTATATTCTCTTATTCACTTTTTTATTGGATTTTTTCTAAAAAAGAATTGGAGATTTTTACACAAACTGACTGTTGTACATTTAGTTCTTACATGTATTATAAAAGGATTGTGGAGAATGAATAATGTTCATTAGTTTTGTGTGGTCCAAACTGTCAGTCCTACAGTGTTCCCTCCATTGCTTTAATAAATTTTTAAATTAAAGAATAATTGACATAACACATTGTATTAGTTTCAGGAGTACCACATAATGATTCTGTATTTGTATGTATTGCATTATGACCTCCACAGTATGTCTAGTTAACATCTGTCACAACAATAGCTACATTTTTTTCTTGTCATAAGAACAGTTAAAATATACACTCTAGCTACTTCCAAGTACACAAAATAGTATTATTAACTACAGTCACCGTTTTATACCTCAACCATTCTTTTTTAATTTTTATTTTTCATAATGAAAGAATTGAGTAAGACACAAGAATTTTCCATGCGTCTTCACATGGAAAAGAAAATTGTAATGAGAAATGGAACTAGAGATATTCTAAAGGAGACCAGACATACACCAAATACAGAAATTAGTTCCTTGATTCCAAAATATAGCAGGTAGCTTTTATGCTAGCTTACTAACACTTGCTTGTTGGAAAATTAGTCATGTTACTTTTCCTATATCCTGGTAGTCACCTCCACCACATGGAACTGGGGAACCTCACAGGATTTTCAGAATTTCTTCTTCTGGGATTATCAGAAAAACCAGAATTACAACCCCTCATATTTGGGCTTTTCCTCTCTATGTACCTGATCACTGTGTTTGGAAACCTTCTCATCACCCTGGCCGTCAGCTCAGACTCCCACCTCCACACACCCATGTACTTCTTCCTCTCCAACCTGTCCTTGGTAGACATCTGTTTCACCTCCACCACCATCCCTAAGATGCTGTGGAACATCCAGACACTGAGCAAAGTCATAACCTATGAAGGCTGCATCACACAGATGTATTTTTTCGTATTATTTGTAGGATTGGACAACTTCCTGCTGACCGTGATGGCCTATGACCGGTTTGTGGCCATCTGCCACCCCCTGCACTACATGGTCATCATGAACCCCCGGCTCTGTGGACTGCTGGTTCTGGTGTGCTGGATCATGAGTGCCCTGCATTCCTTGTTACAATGCTTAATGGTGTTGCGACTGTCTTTCTATTCAGATTTGGAAATCCCCCACTTTTTCTGTGAACTCAATCAGATGGTCCAACTTGCCAGCTCTGACACCTTTCTTAATAACATGGTGATGTATTTTGTATCTGTGCTCCTGGGTGGTGGTCCCTTTGTTTGTATCCTTTACTCTTACTCTAAGATAGTGTTCTCCATCTGTGGAATCCCTTCAGCTCAGGGGAAGTACAAGGCATTTTCTACCTGTGTGTCTCACCTCTTAGTTGTCTCCCTTTTTTATGGAACAAGCCTAGGAGTGTACCTCAGCTCTGCTGTTACCCAAAGCTCACACTCAAGTGCAACAGCCTCAGTGATGTACACCATGGTCACACCCATGCTGAACCCCTTCATCTACAGTCTCAGGAACAAAGACATAAAGAGGGCTGTGAAAACATTTCTTGGGATGGCAGTTATGAAAGGACCAATTGTCCTAGGCTGAAGAAATGCACAGGATAGCTGGACTCAAAGCCTCAGAGCCCGATGTCGTGATTTTTAGATCAGTTTGTGGAAGTAGAATGTACTCTCTCTGCTCATCTTATGGATTTTCTTTTTCTATGATTTCTATATAACTTAATTGTATGGCTTTCTTAATTTCCTGATGTTGTGATATCTGACAGCTTTTCCTTTGTTGCTTTTCTCTTCTCCCAAATGATTCCCAACCTTGGATGAAATATTTGGAAATTACAATTTATCTCATGAGACTACATGAATTTCTTAAGAACAATTTTTTTGAAATGAAATTTATCATTTTGCTAATGAAAAATCACGAGTTGTACTACTTCTATTGAAATAAACTGCACTTGGTAACCAAACCCATTTATATAATTTCATAGGAGAGGAAAATATAAGAGCTCAGATTAACCCTCTTCGTACTTCATTTCTTCATATATCACTACCATAAATGCTCTTTCTGAAAATGTACATTTTAACATACGGTATGTGTTATAAGAGGTCATTGGCTTCTCTTCCCTCATTAGGACCCTGTATCTTATTTAGCTTGGTGTCCATATTCTTACCATAGTCACTGACAAACTGACAATCAAATACATGTCTCCAATTCTAGTCGATGTTGGAACACAAATTTCTATAAATTGTTTGACATAATATGCCCTTAGGGTCAAGATGATTTTAAGTATCAGGATGCAAAACTTTAAGTCATACATTTATTACTATGCAAACTATTTTTTTATGGTGTATGTTTACCTATTGATGTATGTAAGATCAGTGTTCATATGTAAAGGGATTTATTATTTTGATGCTTCGCTTGGCATAATGATGTTTTCTATTGAAGTACCTTCCTGCTTCCACTATGATTTCCTCTATTGTTCTAAATGAAGCATCTCACCCTACTCTAACTATTGTCATAACCACTAAAGATTTAGGGAATTAACCACATCATTCATCGTGTGTACTAATATGTGATCTATAGATATGTCATCTATGTACACGAGTGACCAAAGGATGACAAACTAGGGAGCTTGGATTCCTGTCCAGTTCTGTGATTATGTCCTAAGTTTAGGACAAACATGCATATTCGTTTAACCTTTTCTGGTTACCTACAAGGAAACCTCAATGGAGACACTTTTTAATGCAGTTATCTGAAATAAACTTCAATGACAGAGTAATCATGAATGTTATCTTCAAATATCTGTACAAATGCCTAGAATGGGAAAAAGCATATGATTATAATTGATCTCAGTTTTGTTTGCTTTTCTTAGTGTATCAGATAGCTATCCTGTATAATAAAGAGCTAATATGCAAATGACTGTCACGCCCTCATGCCCTCGCACCCTCGCGCCTTTGCTCCAGAACTGTTCAGACACTCATCACTGGGGAGAGAGGAATGTGGACCAGCCAGGCTGCGGCCTGGGAGAGGGGCAAGCCACCCACCCCATGGTCCTGGATTCCAGCGCCTGCAACTGTTGCCTGGGAGAGGGACAAGCCGCCTGCCCTGCAGTCCTGGGAGCCTACGGCTGTGGCCCAGGAAAAGCCGCCTGTCCAAGGTCCCCTGTGGGTGCAGTTGGCCTGGGCAAAGCTGGCCTGGTTCCTGGGTGCCTGTGGCCAGCCAGAGGTAGGGAAGCCCAGGTCCCAGGTGCCTGCACCTGGCAGTAGGAGAGAATCTTGGGTTCCAGGTGCAGGCAAGGCAGAGGTGGTTAGGGGCAATCAGGCTAGCAGGGGAGCAGTTAGGGGCAATAAGGCCAGTAAGGGAGCAGTTTGGGGTGATTAGGCCGGCAGGCAGAAGTGGTTAGGGTCAATTAGGCAGGCAGGCAGAGAGGTTAGGAGCCAGCGGTCCCAGATTGTGAGAGGCAGTCGGACATCACCTGAGAGGTCCTGGATTGGGGAGGGTGCAGGCTGGGCTGAGGGACCAGCGCCCACCCCACCCCCCCACCATGTACAAATTTTGTGCACCAGGCATCTAGTTTGTATATAACAAGTCATCCTAAAAGGATATGTTTGACTATAATGCCTTCATAATCTGATGGGATTATATGGTGGGACATTGTTCTGATCTATTCTGGGCTCATCATGAGTCACTTCCTTATGTTTCTAAACCTCTTTCATGATGTTTTGTGCATCTGTATAGCACTTCTTTCTTCAATCAATATGTGATGTTTAATACATATACTGTATATGTGTGTTTGTGTTGATCTTACCATTTATGTAAAAATAGTTTATCAAATATGAATTGCCTTAATTTAATATCACAGTTCCCATATTTACATATGAAACCTTGTTTTCTTCCCAGTTATAAGATATATTCACCACCACTGTCCTCTGTGATGCAGCTACCTGTACTCTTGATCTGACATGAGTTATCAATCACTAGAATTTTTAATTCTTACTAATTTATTGAAGTATAATTGCATAAAGCAAACTGCAAACATTTTAAATATACAACTTGCTGAATTAAAGAAGACATATATATAGAAAAGAAGCCATATATAAATTAAGAGTATATAGTTGGTAGGTCCATTTATTTGTAATTTGAGATGATGCACAATAAGTTTTAACTGCATTATGTTACTGTCAAAAAGGTACTCCACATGTCTTCTGTTTTCTTCTTTCTGCAGATAATGTGGAATAATAAACCTTACTTCAAACAGATGCTGCAAGGGATAAATAAAATGTTAAATATACTTGGTTGAGTCCAAAGAAAATGTTCAAGCATGAGCAGCGTGTGTGTGTTCACTTGTATATATATTTCATGTACACATTAACACATATATATATGCACATGCACACATGCTCATTCATAATCCCATCTATTATTTTGAAAGACACCTTGAGAGAAATTTGAAGAATATATAAATAAAAAAGAAATGTGAGAATTAACATGAAATAGAAAAAAATAGAAAATTTGACACAGATTTAAAGTGAAATGTGTGACCTTAATTTTAATGAATTATTTTTTCTATCTTAATGCCTGAAAGGCCACAAGGACAAAATCACATTTACATTTATGTAGTGGGAAATTTTTTATACCATGTATGGGGCCAATAGCTTTAAATTAGCTCTAATTTTTTTCTATGTAATGTGAAATTTCAACCCAAAATACCTTTGCCCAAGGGAAGCTAGCTGAATGATTTGCAAGGCTTAACCTCAGTTCCCTCTAACAATATCTTACTGGATAAATGTTTATATCAGTTTCCCATTGCTGTTGTAGCAAGTTACCACACTAGTGGCTTAAAACAAAACATTTTCTATCTTAAAGTTCTACAGAGCAGATGCCTGAGATGGGGAATAAAGGGCTTAGAACAAAATGCCTGCTGGGCTTGGATTTTCTGGGTGATCCAGGGTAGAATGAAATCCCTTTCCAATCCCATTCCAAATCCTTTCCTATTCTCAATTCCTATTCCAGATTCTAGAGGCCACATGTACTCCTTGGCCCATGGCCCTTCCTCCATCTTCAATACCAGCAACATAGCATCCAAAAATGTCTCTCTGACTCCAATTCTTCTACTTCTTTCCATATTTAGAGGACCATTGAGATGACATTAGTTCAATCTGGCTAATCTGAGCTAATCTCCTTAGCTAATAATTTTATTTCATCTCTTTTAGTTACCCTGCTCTGTGAGATAACATATTTTAAGGTTCTCCAAATTAGGATGGTGACATCTTTTGATGCCCTTATTCTGCCTATTACAGAGCCTTTTCCAGGTATAAACTATTTGATCTCACCAGGATCCCTAATATAAAAGAATCAAACACAGAATTTATCCTCCTCTTTAGAGTGAAAAACTTGTCTTTCAAAATTACATACACAGAAGATTCCTAGTGGAGAAGACCTAAAATTACCTACACCAGACTCTGATGCAGAGCCACAGTCCACCTACTCAAACTGCAGTTCACAGACCAGGAGGACCTCCAGCATCAACATCACCTGGGAGCTTGTCAGAAATGCAGTCTCTGGGCCCCATGGAGATTTGATCAATTAGAATTTGCATTTGAGCTACAAACTTTGGTGATCTGTTTGCCTATGAAATGGAGAGGAGCTGCTCTTGAATAGGTGTTCTCACCTTTTTACTATTGACACTTGGGGCTGCATAACTATTCCTGCTGGGTGCTGTCCTGTGAATTATACGTGTTTACCAGGCTTCCTTCAGACATTACAATATCCCCAGGGACAAAGTCATTTCTGTTTGAGAACCACTGACCCAGAATCTCAGAACTGGAAGTGTCCTGATTGATTCCAATCAAAACCCCTTTCCTTTCTTGGTTTATACCTTGGAGCACAACCTTAAATCCCTCTCTGCCCCATTTCTGTATTGGAGAAGATAGTTTACTAGTATAGATGTACTACCTCACAAAATGCATGTTTGTAAAACATACATTTGCCAATTTTTATAATGTGCTAAGCTGGGTTATGGTGCATAAAATCTAAATGTATCCCTTATATTTAATAAACATTTTATAGTGAGGGACTAAATGGCAGTTCCTAACTTGTGCTATTTCTATGAAATTCCTAATTGCTTTGTCATGAAGCCAAATAGTATAGAGCCCAAGGTTTTATACAAAAGGAACCAATATATCCCCCATTTCTTACAGAAGGAAATAGTCATTTTCTAGAGATATCAGGGGTTGTGCCCCCAACAAAAATCTATGCTTTGAAGACCCAAAGACCAGTCAGACAAATTTCTCAGTATTAGACTTGTTTCAAATACTGTTAACTTCCAATATTTTTTATTAGTTGCAGAAGCACAACATAGTGCTTAGACTATCATATACTTTACAAAGTGTTCCCCTGATATTTTTAGTATCCAACTAGCCACATAAATAGTCATTACCATATTATTGACTATATTCTCTATGCTGTACTATATAGACTATGACTATTTTGTAACTAATATTTTACTTCTTAATCCCTTCTTCTCCCAATCTCCCAATCCCCTCCTCATCTGGCAACTGCCAGTCCTCTCTCTATGCCCATGAGTGTGTTTCAATTTTATTTTTTGCTCTTTGGATTCAACATATATGTGAAATCATATGGTATTTGTCTTTCACTGAGGATAGTACCCTCGAGGTCCATTCATTTAGAAACTTGAACTCAGAGTTGAGATGAGGTGCTAGAAGATGTAGATGTCAGGAAGCAGGGCACTAATGAAGAACTAATCACAACTGCACTCACCTGCCTTATTACAAATTCTCCTAGGAACCCAGGATGAGCAGGGAAAATTTCCATTCTGTCCAGAGTAGTGCTCCCCAGGGGAATCCTCTGCTTAGAGGTTAGAGCAACAAGAAGTAAGAGTGCCTAATGAGCAGACACAGAGCACGTAAATAGCAGCTCTACCACTGACCCTCACCATGTGCAACCTTTGGTTGGAAGGAACTTGGTCTTTTTTTTGAAGTCCTAAATCTGTCTGGGAGACCAATGCTTGGCTCTTGTCTGGGACAGAGCTCTGGTCTGCATCACCAACCATCCAGGCAAGAATTTGGACCTCCACAGGAAAGCCTTCTTCCAGAGTTCCCAGGCAGGTGAGTCTGAGAGCCCAACAGACATGGCAGGAGAGGATCAGAGACACTGGAAACCACGAACTTGTACATAAAGTAACCACAGAACCATTCGAACATAGCCCAGGTACCAGTGATCACTGTGGTTGTTGGCTGGCTTTACTAATACAGTAATGTGTTATTCATGATGCTCAAAGGAAAGTGAACACTGCACTCAGAAATACAGGTGCCAGTGTTGACAAATAAATGGTACTAATAGAAGACAAATTAAGAAAGGGCATTGGAGGTATAAAGTCCTTCCAGTAGAAGTAGAACATAAGTTCAAGGACTTTATCAACTAACAGTAATAGACAAATAGGTTATGAACTGTGGAGGAATATACATTGATGTGAGAGCCTTTTTAAAGTTGTATGATGGGGCATACTAGACTATGTTTCCATACATGAGAGAAAAGTCCAGACAAAGGAAAGCTGCAAATACACCCTTGCAATAACAGTGCATGAGACATACATTTCACAATATGCTGTCTCACCTTAGCTATTCACATTTCAAAAATTTACTTGGTAAATGAAAAAGAGTAAGGAAATGAGATTCACTTTGTAATTATTTCATTATGTATAAGAATGAGTAATGAAATTTGTAGGTTTGTAAGTCATTTAGAGTATTATTAAAATTTGTCTGCATAAGTTTTTGGCTTTACTTGAATATTAATTAATTTATTTTAACTTAAAATACAGTTGACATCCAATATAACTGTCACTATATTATACGCTTGAAAATTCTTTGCTTTTGATAGTGTTATCGAAGTGTTTTTATTCTGTTTTTGTTTGTTTAAGTATAGTTTGTATACAATAATATATTAGTTTCAGGTGTACACTATAGTGATTCAACATTTATATAGATTAGAAATGTGATTGCTACACCAAGTCTAGTAATCATCTGTCACCTTTCAGACTATCACAATATTGTTTATTATATTTTCTTATTCTATTTTTTATTGGATTCTTCCTAACAAAGTACTGGAGTGTGTTAAACAAAATGTTTTCCATTTCATTCTTTTATATATGTATAAATGTTCTGTGGAGAATGAATGAAGTTCATAAATTTTACGTGGTTCAATCTGTAAGTCAGTCCTACTGGATCTTTTTTTTTGAAAAGCTTTAATTGAAGTATAATTGACATAAAAGATTAGTTTCAAGAGAACAACACAATGATTCTGTATTTGCACATACTGCAATATGTCCTCCACAATGTCCACTTCACATCTGTCACCACGCATAGTTACAATTTTTTTCTTGTGATAAGGACAATTAAAATCTACACTCTAGCAAAATTCAAATACACACTACAGTATTATTAATTATAATCAGCGTGCTGAGCCTACAGCTCAGGTATTGCTTTCTTTTATTTTGGCACTGAAAGAATTGAGTAAGACCCAAGAATTCTTCATGTGCCTTCACATGGAAAAGGAAATTCTAATGAGAAATGGCACTAGGGATGTCCTAAAGGAGACCATGCCATACACCAAATTGGGAAATTAATTCCTTAATTCTACAATATAGATGGCAGCCTTTATGCTTTGTTACTAATGCTTGTTTTGGGAAATGTCACTTTTCCTATATCCTCCACCACATGGAACTAAGGAATGTCACAGGATTTTCAAAATTTCTCCTTCTGGGATTATCAGAGAAACCAGAACTGCAGCCCCTCATATTTGGGCTTTTCCTCTGCATGTACCTGATCACTGTGTTGGGAAACCTGCTCATCATCCTGGCCGTCAGCTCAGACTCCCACCTCCACACGCCCATGTACTTCTTTCTCTCCAACCTGTCCTTGGTAGACATCTCTTTCACCTCCACCACCGTCCCAAAGATGATATGGAACATCCAGACACAGAGCAAAGTCATAACCTATGAAGGCTGCATCACCCAGATGTATTATTTCCTACTATTTGCAGGACTGGACAATTTCCTCCTGACTGTGATGGCATATGACCGGTTTGTGGCCATCTGCCACCCCCTGCACTACATGGTCATCATGAACCCCCGGCTCTGTGGACTGCTGGTTCTGGTGCCCTGGATCATGAGTGCCCTGCATTCCTTGTTACAATGCTTAGTGTTGTTGCAACTGTCTTTCTGTCCAGATTTGGAAATCCCCCACTTTTTCTGTGAACTCAATCAGATGATCCAACTCACCCGTTCTGACACCTTTCTTAATAACATGGTGATGTATTTTGGAGCTGTGCTCCTGGGTGGTGGTCCCTTTGTTTGTATCCTTTACTCTTACTCTAAGATAGTGTTCTCCATCTGTGGCATCCCATCAGCTCCGGGGAAGTACAAGGCATTTTCTACCTGTGTGTCTCACCTCTCAGTTGTCTCCTTTTTTTATAAAACAGGCGTAGGAGTGTACCTCAGTTCTGCTGTTACCCAGAGCTCATACTCAAATGCAACAGCTTCAGTGATGTACACTGTGGTCACACCCATGTTGAACCCCTTCATCTACAGTCTCAGGAACAAGGACATAAAGAGGGCTGTGAAAAGATTTCTTGGGATGGTAGCTATAAAAGGTCCAGTTGTCCTAGGGTTGAAGAAATGCACATGACAGCTGGACTCAAAGCCTCAGAGCCAGATGTTGTGATATTTTATCTAGTTGTGGAAGCAGAATTTACTCTCTGTTCATATTCTGGATTTTCTTTTTCTATGATTTCTATATAGTTTCATTGAATCACTTTATTAATTTCTTGATTTTGTGATACCTAACAGCTCTCCCTTTGTTATGTTTCTCCTCTCCCAAATTGAATCCCAACTTTGGATGAAATATTTGGAAATTCCCTTTTATCACATGAGTCTACATGGATGTCTTAAGAACAATTTCTTTTGAAATGAAATCTATCATACTGAGTACTTTTTCTTTCATTTTACTGAAAGAGTAGTTGTACTACTCCTGTGGAAAGAAACTGTACTTGATAACCAAAGCCATTTATATCATTTCATAGGAGAAGAAATTATAAGAGCACAATTTAATCTTTTTGGTATTCATTTCTTTGTAGATCACTACCATACCTGCTCTTTCTGAAAATGTAGACTTTAACATACAGTGTATGTTATAAGAGGTCATCTGGCTGTGTTCCCTCATTAGGATGCTGTATCTTATTTAGCTTTGTGTCCACCTTCTTAACATAGTCATTAGTAAACTAACAATCAATTAGTAAACTGATAGTCTCCAATTCTGGTCCTAATTGTTTGACATAATATGCCCTTAGAGTCAGCGATGACCATAAGTATAAGGAAGCAAAATTTTAAGGCATACATTTATTGCTAGGTAAACAATTTTTTTTCATGGTGTAAGTTAATCATTGATGTATGTAAGGTCGATGTCCATGTGTAAAGGATTTATCACTGTGATGCTTTGTTAGGTGTATTGATGTTTCCTATTGAACTATCTTCCTGCTTCCACTTGAAAACTTTTATTGCAGCCTACAAATAGGATTCCCTGTTATTTTTAAAGAAGCATCTTCTCCTACTTAAAAATTGTCTTAACCACTAAAGGAATAGGGAATGAACTGTATGTTATCATCTATTATATAAACTATGTGATCTATAGATATGTCATATGTGTACATAAGTGAGCAAAGGATGACTCACCAGAGAGCTTGAATTGCTGTCCAGTTCTGTGATTCAGAGTCATAGGTTTTATACAAATATGCATATTCTTTAAAGGTCTTCTGGTTACCTACAAGGGAATCTCAATGGAGTCACTTTTTTTTTATGTCTTTTTTTTTTTCAAATTTTTATTAAGGTATTATATGTGTACATATCTTACCATTGCCCCCCCCACCCCACTCCCATACCTGCCCTCACCCCCCAATGTTTTGCAGCCGTTGGTTACTCTTATATGCATGCATACAAGTCCTTCAGTTGATCTCTTATTTCCCCCACCTCTCCCTAACCTTACCACTGTAATTAGACACTCTGTTTGATGCTTTACTGCCTCTGTAACTATCTTTTGGTTCATCAGTTTATAATGTTTTTCATTATCCCTAAATGAGTGAGATTATGTGGTATTTTTCTTTCATTGACTGGCTTATTTCACTTAGCATAATGTTCTCTAATTCCATCCAGGTGTCTACAAATGGTAGTAATTCCTTCTTTTTTATGGCAGCATAGTATTCCATTGTGTAGATGTACCATAGTTTTCTGATCCAGTCATCTGCTGACGGGCACCTAGGCTGTTTCCAAATCTTAGCTATTGTAAATTGTGCTGCTATGAACATAGGGGTGCATATATCCTTTCTGATTGGTGTTTCTGGTTTCTTAGGATATATTCCTAGGAGTGGGATTACTGGGTCAAATGGAAGTTCCATTTTCAGTTTTTTGAGGAAACTCCATACTGTTCTCCACAGTGGCTGCACCAGTCTGCATTCCCACCAGCAGTGCACGAGGGTTCCTTTTTCTCCGCATCCTCGCCAACACTTGTCCTTTGTTGATTTGTTGATGATAGCCATTCTGACAGGTGTGAGATGGTATCGCATTGTCGTTTTGATTTGCATCTCTCGGATAATAAGTGACTTTGAGCATGTTTTCATGTGTCTCTTGGCCTTCCTTCTGTCTTCTTTCGAAAAGATTCTATTTAGGTCCATTGCCCATTTTTTTATTGGATCATTTATCTTCCTTTTATTAAGTTGTATAAGCTGCCTGTAGATGTTGGAAATTAAACCTTTATCAGTGATACCATTTGCAAATATGTTCTCCCATGAAGTGGTCTTTCTTATTGTTTTGTTGATGGTTTCTTTTGCTGTGCAAAAGCTTTTTATTTTGATGTAGTCCCATTTGTTTATTTTCTCTTTGGCTTCCATTGCCCTAGGGGCAGTATCACTGAAAAAGTTCTTTTGGCATATGTCTGAGATTTTGCTGCCTGTGGATTCCTCTAGTATTTTTATGGTTTCCCGTCTTATATTTAAGTCCTGTATCCATTTTGAGTTTATTTTTGTGTATGGTGTAAGTTGGTGATCTAGTTTCATTTTTTTGCATGTATCTGTCCAATTTTCCCAACACCATTTATTGAAGAGACTGTCTTGACTCCATTGTATGCTCATGCCTCCTTTGTCAAATATTAATTGCGCATATTGGTTTGGGTCGATATCTGGATTCTCTATTCTATTCCATTGATCTATATGTCTGTTCTTGTGCCAGTACCAGGCTGTTTTGAGGACAGTGGCTTTGTAATACAGCTTGAAATCTGGTATTGAGATCCCTCCTACTTTATTCTTCTTTCTCAGGATTGCTGTGGCTATTCGGGGTCTTTTTTTATTCCAGATGAATTTTTGGAGAGTTCTTTCTAGGTCTGTGAAATATGCTGTTGGTATTTTAATGGGGGAGTGCATTGAATCTATAGATTGCTTTGGGTAGTATGGACATTTTGATGATGTTGATTCTACCAATCCATGAACATGGTATGTTCTTCCATCTGTTTACATCTTCCTCTATCTCTTTTTTCAGTGTCCTGTAGTTTTCCGCATATAGGTCTTTTACCTCCTTGGTTAGGTTTATTCCTAAGTATCTTAATTTTTTTGGTGGGATGGAAAATGGGATTGCTTTTTTAGTCTCTCTTTCTGTAAGTTCACTGTTGGTGTATAGAAATGCCATAGATTTCTTGGTGTTAATTTTGTATCCTGCTACCTTGCCGAATTCATTTATTAAGTCTGTTAGTTTTTTGATGGAGTCTTTGGGGTTTTTTATGTACAATATCATGTCATCTGCAAATAAGGACAGCTTTACTTCTTCTTTTCCAATTTGGATGCCTTTTATTTCTTCTTCTTGTCTAATTGCAATGGCTAGTACTTCCAGTACTATGTCAAACAGTAGTGGTGAGAGTGGGCATCCTTGTCTTGTTCCTGTTCTTAGGGGAAATGGTTTTAGTTTTTGCCCATTGAGTATGATGTTAGCTGTGGATTTATCATATATAGCTTTTATTATGTTGAGGTATGATCCTTCTATTCCCACCTTGTTGAGAGTTTTTATCAAGAAAGGGTGTTGGATTTTGTCAAATGCTTTTTCTGCATCAATTGTTATGACTATGTGATTTTTATCTCTCAATTTGTTTATGTGATGTATCACATTTATTGATTTTCGGATATTGAACCATCCTTGCATTCCTGGGATAAACCCTACTTGGTCATGGTGTATGATCTTTCTGATGTACTGCTGGATCCGATTTGCTAGAATTTTGTTGAGGATTTGGGCATCTACATTCATGAGGGATATTGGCCTGTAATTCTCTTTCATTGTGTTGTCTTTATCTGGTTTTGGTATTAGGGTGATGCTGGCTTCATAGAAGGAGCTTGGAAGTGTTCCTTCCTCTTGAATTTTTTGGAATAGTCTGAGGAGGATAGGTTTTAGTTCTTCCTTGAATGTTTGGTAAAACTCTCCTGTGAAGCCGTCTGGCCCCGGGCTTTTGTTTGCCGGAAGCTCTCTGATGACTGCTTCAATTTCTTCCATAGTTACTGGCATATTGAGCTGTTTAGATTCTTCCTGATTGAGTTTTGGAAGGTTATATTTTTCTAGGAATATGTCCATTTCCTCCAGGTTGTCCAGTTTGTTGGAATAGAGTTGTTCGTAGTATTTTTTAACAATCCTTTGTATTTCGGCGGGATCTGTTGTTATTTCACCTCTTTCATTTCTGATTTTGTTTATTTGGGTCCTCTCTCTTTGCTTCTTGGTGAGCCTGGCTAGAGGTTCATCAATCTTGTTTATACTTTCAAAGAACCAGCTCTTGGTTTTGTTGATCTTTTGTATTGTTTCTTTGGTCTCTATGTCATTTATCTGTGCTCTGATCTTTATTATTTCCTTCCTTCTGCTTACACTGGGCTTTTCTTGTTGCTCTTTTTCTAACTCTTTGAGTTGTTGGGTTAGGTAATTTATTACCCCTGTTTCTTGTTTTTTGCAGTAGGCTTGTAGAGCTATGAACTTCCCTCTCAAGACTGCTTTCGCTGTGTCCCATAGATTTTGGATTGTAGTGTTTTCATTGTCATTTGTTGTCATGATGTTTTTTATTTCTTCTTTGATCTCTCTGGTAACCCAGTCATGGTTTAATAGCATGCTGTTTAGTCTCCATGTGTTTGATTTCTTTGGGTTGTTTTTATTGTAGTTGATTTCCAGTTTTATGCCACTGTGGTCTGAGAAGATGCTTGATATGATTTCTATCTTCTTGAATTTGAAGAGACTTTGCCTATGTCCCAACATATGGTCTATCTTTGAAAATGACCCATGTGCACTTGAGAAGAATGTATATTCTGTGGCTTTGGGGTGAAATGTTCTGAAGATGTCAATTAATTCCATCTGGTCTAGTGAGTCATTTAGGATTGATGTTTCTTTGCTGATTTTTTGTTTAGAGGATTTGTCCAATGGTGATAGTGGGGTATTAAAGTCTCCTACTATGATTGTATTGCTGTCAATCTCTCCCTTTATATCCTCCAGGAGTTTTTTTATGTATTTGGGTGCTCCTGTATTGGGTGCATATATGTTTACCAGAGTTATTTCTTCTTGTTGGATTGCTCCCTTTAGTATTATGAAGTGGCCTTCCTTATCTCTTGTTATGTCCTTCAGTTTGAGATCTAATTTGTCAGATATAAGTATTGCTACCCCAGCTTTTTTTTCATTTCCATTTGCCTGGAAAACCTTTTTCCATCCCTTCACCCTCAGTCTGTGTGCATCTTTTTTTCTGAGGTGGGTTTCTTGTAGACAGCAGATATATGGGTCATGTTTTCTTATCAAATCCATTACCCTATGTCTTTTGATTGGGGCGTTTAATCCGTTTACATTTAAAGTTATTATTGATAGGTACTTATTTGTCGCCATTCCTATTCTTTACACCTGTGTTCCTTCTTCGCTTCCTATTTCTTTTTTTTTTTACAGCAGACCCTTTAGCATTTCTTGCATTGCTGGTTTGGTGGTAATAAATTCCCTTAGTCCTTTTTTTGTCTGTGAAGCTCCTGATTTCACCTTCAATTTTGATTGACAGCCTTGCTGGGTACAGTATTCTTGGATTCAGACCCTTCTTTTGCATGACTTTATATATTTTATTCCATTCCCTTCTGGCCTGATGAGTTTCTGTTGAGAAATCAGTTGCTAGTCTGATGGGGGTTCCTTTGTATGTAACTTTATGTCTCTCTCTGGCCGCTTTTAAGATTCTTACTTTGTCGTTGGTATTTGCCATTTTAATTATAATGTGCCTTGGCGTCGGTCTTTTGGGGTTCATTTTGCTTGGGACTCTGTGAGCTTCTTGGATTTGTGTGCGTTTTTTCTTCTCTATATCAGGGAAATTTTCTGTCATTATTTCTTCAAATAGGTTTTCTATTCCTTGCTCAGCTTCCTTTCCTTCTGGAACCCCTATTATGCGGATGTTGTTTTGTTCCGTGTTGTCCCAAAGTTCCCTTAGGCTCTCCTCCTGCCTTTTAATTTTTTTTTCTAGAAGTTGCTCTACTTGGGTATTTTTTCCCATCTTGTCTTCTAGCTCACTGATGCGGTCCTCTGCTTCTTCTAGTCTACTCTTGATGCTTTCTATTGAGTTCTTTACAGCAGCGATGTCATTTTTCATTTCTTCTTAGTTCTTCTTCATTTCCTCTCATATTGTCGAATTTGTCTTCCATTCTTTTCAGCCACCTTATGACCATTTCTCTGAATTCTTTTTCTGGAAGGTTGCTTGCTTCCATTTCGTTTACTTCCTTTTCTGGTGATGCCTGCTTTTCTTTCATATGCGGGCTGTGTCTTTGTCTCCCCATGGTCTCTCTTCTCTGGGTGTCTGGTTATGTAGTTCTCTCTCTCCTGCGTCGATTTAAAGGCACAAAATACAGCACTACCAGGTACAACACACAAGGCACTGAACAGAAATTTATTCACGATATTAATAACCTCCAATAAAGGTGACCACCAGAGAAAGGCAAATTAGGGGATAGTAGAGAAAGAAGAAGAGGAAAAAGAAAGAAAGAAGAAGAAAAAAAAAGGGTGTCAAAATGAAATTGGGAAAAGGGAAAAAAAGAAGAAAAAAAAGTAAGAGAGACAAGAAAGAGACTAAGAGAGAAAGGGAAACAGACTATATATATTGGGGATAGAACTCCAATAGAACAATCACTTATCCCAGCAAATGCCAGCAACAAGTACCTGGGGATTAATACAAACTACAACACCAACTAATATTGAGTGAGGCAAGGGAAAACAGAAGCACTAAACAAACAAAAAAATAAACAAAAGAAGAATAAGCAAAACAATCTCACAAAAAAGCATAAAAATTCGATATAATCTACATTCAAGCGAACAACAACAAAAGGACAGAGAGAAAAACAATTTTTTGGATAGTTAAGACAGCGAAGAGAGAGGTGTGTAATGACTTGGAGCAGGGGATTGGAGATTAGATATATAAGTAGGGTGAAATTTTAAAAGGGGGTAAACAGAAAGAATAGGGAAAATCTAAAGCAGGAAAGGGGTAAGATAAACAGGACACTGAAAAGGGAAAAGTGAGGAAGAGAGTGATGGCATAAAGGTAGATTTGAGATAGAGTAAACTGATGCTAAAGGAAAGATAAAAATAGAATGTAGAACATTAATCCCAAAACAAAATGAAGAGAAAATAAAATGACACTTAAAAAAAAAAAAGATAAAATAGCAGTAGTAATAATACGGATTGAAAATAAAAATGTAATAATTAAAAAGGTAAAATCAAGTGAGGAAAAAAATTAGTTTCTTGAGTAAAAGATGGAAAAAATGAAAATAAAAAATAAAAATAAAATGTGGAGTAGTGAAGGTCATTCACTTCCTCTGTTTTTCTGTTTGGCACGCCTGTTTCTCAGTCCGGACAGTATTGCAGTTCCCTGCGTTCCACTGCTCTTCAGTGATGTAAGCCAGTCCTGATTTTAAGCAGGCGGTGTGTCTTAATTCGTATTCCTTTATTTTTGATTACACAAGAGTCAATTTGTGATTCAGCCCCTGGGTGGCAGTGTTTCTGGATTGACTTCCGGGTTTATCTATGGCCTCTCTAGGGAGCGTTAGAGCCTTCTTTCCCTGTGGCACTCACTACCAGTTTGTGGGAGTGGGCTGCCTCAGAGCTGGCTCTCCGATGGTCACTCCCCGCTCCGATCCCCAGGTTGCAGAAAAACAACTCTCCCCTGCAGTCTCCCAGGGTGTCCCCAACTGGGTGAACTTATGAATTGGGCTTAGTAATCAGAAGCAAGAGTTTCAAGAGGAAAAAGCCCAAGTGTGCGCACTCCGTGGCTGCGCGTAAGTCTAGCACACCCCTGAAATTCTTAGGGTGTCCCTGCACTTCAGATCAAAATGGGTTGCTTTTTAGAGAGCCCTTCTGTTAGCAGCTCTGAGGACCCCCTTCCACATTCACAGATCACGCCAGCCCCAGCAGCCACCGATTTTTCTAGGCAGAGACTTCCCTGGTCCTCCAGCTCCCGCAAAACGCGCGTTCCTCTCTCGCGCTGGGACCAGAGACCTCACCTTATCCTAGGCGAAATCTGACCTTTCCGTGGTGGAGTGTAGAGCTCCTCTGAACCCGTGTGTTTGCGCCAATTGGGGAGCGTTGTTCTGGGGCTCGCAGCTGTTCTGTGGGTGCCGCAGTTGTGGATTCTCAGGCTTCCGATAAGCTCCACTTTCCCGTTCCAGATGGCGGCGACTCCGCGTCCAAGCCCGCAGCTCCGGGAGGGGACCCAGCCGCAGTGGGAGCTGCCAGGTCAGGGGAACCCCGTTTAGCAGTCTCCCACCTTCTTCTGGAGTTCAGCTGTCCCCCAACTTGCCAACAAACACTCCTAGTGCGACCCTCAGCTGTTTTTTCTTTCTGCTCCGGGACAAGGCTCGGAACATGTCTGTCTATTCCGCCGCCATTTTTTTTCCCTCTCAATGGAGTCACTTTTGATGCAGTTATCTGAAATAAACTTTATTAACAGTATAATTTGAATGCCATCTTCAAATATCTGTACAAATGCCTAGATTGGGGAAAAGAATATTATTATAATTGATCTCAGTTTTCTTTTATTTTATTATTGTATCAGTTAGTTATTTCTGTATGACAAGCCACCTTAAAAGCACTTGTTTTAATATAATGGCTTTATAATAAAATAAGATTTTAAGTAAGAGTTTTTCTGATCTCTTCTGGACTCATCATTAGTTAGTACATTATGTTTCTAAACCTCTTTCATAATGTACTGCACTTCTTTCTTTATCCAATATGTAATATATATATATCTAGATATATATAGATATATCAAGATATATATATATATATATAGATAAAGATAAGATAAGGTATAGGTATAGATATAGAGTTAGAGAGAGAGATAGAGATAGAGACAGATATAGAGATAGATCTATGGGGGTGTATGTGTGTGTTGATCTTACAGTTTATGTAAAAAAAGTTTATCAAGTGTGAATTGCCTTAATTTAATATCAGTTCCTATACTTATATATGAGACCTTGCTCTCTTCCAGTTATCTATACTAATAAAAGGGTAATATGCTAATTAGACTGGGAGACCTTCCAGGAGACCTTCTGGCCGTTCTGGACAAAGCCATGGTGGCAGGGCCGAGGTAAAGGCGGTTAGAGGCCAAGATGGGAGGGCAGTTGTGGGTGATCAGGCCAGGATGGGACTGCAGTTGTGGGTGATCAGGCTGGTGGGGGGCTGGGCCGTTGGGGGTAAGCAGACCAGCAGGGTGGCCAGTTGGGGGCGAGCAGGCCAACAGTGGGGATCAGTTGGAGGTGATCACGACAGCAGGGGAGGGCAGTTTGGAGTGAGCAGGCCAGCAGGGGGGCAGTTGGAGGCGAGCAGGCCAGTGGGGAGGGAAGGTGGGGGCGAGCAGGCCAGTGGGGGGAGCAGTTGGGAGCAACCGGGCTGGCAGGGGAGGGCAGTTGGGGGTGATTGGGCCAGCAGGGGAGCAGTTAGGCATTGATCAGGCTAGCAGGGGAGTGGTTAGGGACAGGCAGGCCAGCGGTTGGGAGCCAGCAGTCCCGAATTGTGAGAGGAATGTCCAACTCCTGGTCTAAACCTACAGTTGGACATCTCCCAAGGTGTCCCAGATTGGAGAGGGTACAGGCTGGGCTGAGGGACACCCCACCCCGCCCCAGTGCACGAATTTCGTACACTGGGCCTCTAGTAAGATATATTTACCACTGGAGTCTGGTGTGACTCAGCTGCCTGTGCTCTTGGTCTGACATGAGTTATACATCACTAAAATGTTTAATTCTCACTAATTTATTGGAGTATAATTGAATACAATAAACTGCACAAACTTTAAATGTACAATTTGCAGAATGAAGAAGCCATACATAAGTTAATAATATATAGTGAGTGGGTCCATTTGTACATAACTTGAGGCAATACACAATAAGTTTTTAGTGTGTTATGTTATTGTTAAAAATGTAATCCACCTGGCTTCAGTTTTCTTCTTTCTGTAGATAATATGGAATAATAAACTTTAACTTCAACCTGACATGGTAAGGGATAAATAAAATGTTAAATATACTTTGTTGAGTCCAAAGAAAATGCTTAAGAGTGAGGAGTGTGTGTATGTGTGTGCACTTGTATACATCTTTCAAATAAACGCACTCATGCACACATATGTACATACACCCAGACTCAATCAGAATCCCATCTCTTATGATGAAAGAAACCTTGAGAGAAATTTAGAGAATATAGAAATTTAAAAAAAGAAATGTGTGAATTAACATGAAATAGAAAAAATATCAAAATTTTGACACAAAAATTTAAAGTAAAATATGGGAAATTAATCTTAATATATTATTTTTGTATCTTAATACATCAAAGGCCTCAAGATCAGAACCACATTTTCATTTACATGATGGGAAATTATTTGTATCATCTATGGACACAAATAGTTCTAATTTTTTCTATGTACCGTGGAATTTCAACACAAAATACTTTTGTCCAAGGGCAGCTGGCTGAATGGTTTTTGAGGCTTAAACATAGTTTCTCTCACAATATTTTACTGGGTAAATGTATGTATCAGTTTTCCATTGTTGTAACAAATTACCACACTAGTGACTTAAAACGAACAGCTTTCTATCTTTAAGTTCTAGAGGTTAAAAGCCTAACATGGGTTCTTAAAGGGCTTAGATCAAAATGACTGTCGAGCTTGCATTTTTCTGGGCAGTCCAAGGGAGAATGCAATCCCTCTCCAATTCCTTTCCTATTCCCAATTCTTTTTCCAGATTCTAGAATCTACCAACATTCCTTGGCCCATGGCCCTTCCTCCACCTTCAATACCAGCAGCATAGCATCTTCAAATGTCTCTCTGACTCCAATTCTTCTTCTACTCTCTTCCACATTTGGAGGACCCTTGTGATGACATTAGACCAACCTAGGTAATCTGACCAAATCTCCTTAGCTAATAATTTTATTTCATCTATCTTAGTTACCCTGCTCTGTGAGCTAACATTCCAAAGTTCTCCTAATCAGGACATTGACATCTTTTGAGGTCCTTATTCACATATTACAAAGCCCCTTTCATGTATAACTTACTTTGATGTCACTTTGGAGCCCTAAAATAAAAGAATCAAATACAGAATTTATCCTCCCCTTTAGAGTGAGAGAAAACTTGTCTTTCAAAATTACATATACAGAAGATTTCTAGTGGAGAAGACCTAAATTTGCCTACACCAGACTCTGACCCAGAGCCATGACCCACCTATTCAAAGTGTGGTCCACAGACCAGGAGGACCTGCAGCATCAACATCACCTGGGCATTTGTCAGAAATGCAGTCTCCAGGCCCACTGCAGACCTGATCAATCAGAATTTGCATTTGAGCTGTAAACTTCGGTGATTTGTATGCCTATGAAATGGAGAGGTGTTGTTCTAGAATATATGTTCCCTCCGTTTCACAGTTGATACTGGGAGCTGGATAACTAGATGTGCTGGGAGCTGTCCTGTGCATTATAGGTGTTTAGCAGCCTCTTTTCAGACATTTTATTTATTTTTTATTCATTTATTTTTTAAATATATTTTAATTGAGTTCAGATAGGAAGGGAGAGGGAGAGAGAGAGAGAAAAATCAATGATTAGAGAGAATCATTGATTGGCTGCCTCCTGCATTGCCCCACACTGGGGATCCAGCCCACAACCCAAGCATGTGCCCTTGACCTGAATCAAACCCGGGACCCTTCAGTCCTCAGGGCAGCAGTCTATCCACGGATCCAAAATGGCTAGGGCTCTTTTCAGACATTTTAATATCCCCTGGGGCAAAGTCATCTCTGTTTGAGAACCACTACCCCAGACCTCAGAACTGGAAGTGTCCTGACTGATTCCACAAAAAATCTCTGGGGGAGCGCTGGAGACTTGGTTGGAAAGTTTTTAAGGAGGAAATTCCGACCTAGGGGAGTTGGCTGAAGGCAACCACCCCTAAATTCCGACCTAGGGGAGTTGGCTGAAGGCAACCACCCCTTCTTTCCAAAGAAGTCTGTGTCCATGCAAAACCTCGGTTGTTTACTGCAATCTTTTTTTTAATTGTTTAAAGTATTACATATGTCTCCTTTTTCCCCAATCAGACCCCCCCCCCAGCTACTCCCACCCCCTAGGACAAACCCCATAGCCCCAGTGTCTGTGTGCATTGGTTATGCCAGTCGTCAGCAAACTCATTAGTCAACAGAGCCAAATATGAACAGTACAATTTAAATTTCTTTTGAGAGCCAAATTTTTTAAACTTAACCTATATAGGTAAGTGCATTGTTATTAACTTAATTAGGGTACTCCTAAGCTGGCCTTTGCTAAAAACTCAAGAGGCCAAAGAGCCGCATGTGGCTCGCGAGCCGCAGTTTGCCGACCACTGGGTTATGCTAATATGCATGCATACAAGTCCTTTGGTTGATCTCTTAACCCCTCCACCCCCTGCCTTTCCTCAGAAATTGGACAGTTTGTTCAGTGTTTCTTTAACTCTGGATCTATTTTTGTTCATCAGTTTATGTTGTTCATTGTATCCCACACCAGAGGCCCAGTGCATGAAATTTGTGCAAGGGCAGGGTCCCTTGGCCTGGCAGGTGATCAGGACCAATCGGGGCCTGCTGTCTGCCAACTGGAATCTTCCTTCCCCTGCTACCGGCTGCTGGCTGGGGCCTTCTTAGATTTCTCACCACCCACTGGTGGTCAACGCACGTCATAGAGAGCGATCGAACTCCCGGTCTCCCAGTCGAACTCCCGAGGGGACACTTTGTATATTAACCTCTTATATAGAGAGAGATATGAGTGAGATCATGTGATACTTATCTTTCTCCAACTGGCTTATTTCCCTTAGCATAATGTTCTCTGGGTCCATCCATGCTGTTGCAAATGGTAAGGATTCCTTCTTTTTTATAGCAGCACTAGTGGCCTGGTGCATGAAATTCGTGCACATTAAAAGGGAATTAATTAGAAGAAATATTTTAATATTGCTACTTGCCCTTTCTCAATAATAGAAGTGTCAGAGATTAAAGGAAATTAGTAAAATGTCTATAAAATCTCCCTCCTGTCAGAGTCTGGGGCATGCTATGGGACCTAGAGTCAAGTCCCCACCCACCAGCCGCATGTGCTTCAAAAACGCAGGAGATCCAGACCTGTCCGGCCCCACCCCTGTTGGGTGAGACCCAGACCCTGCCGGCCCCACATCCGTCAAGCCCCTCCAGGCAGGGGGCACAGCCTCAGGTCCCCCGGCCCAGCACTGGAGTGGTGGTGCTGCCTGAAGTCCCCTGTCAAGCCCTGCTGGGCGGGGAACACAGCCTGAGGTCCACTGGCCCAGCGCTAGGGTAGAGAGCGCAGCATAAGGTCTCTGGGCCCGGTGCCAGGGCAGGGGGTGCAGCCTGAGGTCTCCCATCAAGCCCTTCTGGGTGGGGGCCATGGCCTGAGGTCCCCATCAAGCCCCACTGGGTGGGAGGCACAGCCTGAGGTTCCCCATCAAGCCCCACCAGGCGGGGGGCACGGCCTGAGGTCTCCTGGCCTAGAGCTGGGGTGGGGGATGTGGCCTGAGGTCACCCAGGAAGCCCAGCCCCCTCCCTCAGCATCACATCAGCACTGAAAGGGGACGCATGCAGGCAGTGTCACGTCCCCAGCCGGGGATGCAGGCAGGCAGCTGTACCTCCATGCTGGCCGGAGATGCATGCAGGCAGTGTGACATTAGCACTAGGGGCAGAAGTCCCTGCCCCCGTCCCTCCCCTGCAGCTCCTGTGCACAACCCGTTGACTGGTCATGACTAGGACACTGTTAGGACCAATTAGCATATCACCTCTTATTATATAGGACTAGAGGCTTGGTGCATGAAATTTGTGCACAGAGGAGGGTGTTCCCTCAGCCCAACCTGCACCCTCTCCAATTGGGGACCCCTTGAGGGATGTCCAACTGCTGGTTTAGGCCCGATCCCATTGGTATGATGCCCTCACAATAACAACTGAAGAGCAGGCTGCATGTGGCGACAAGGAACCACTGGCTCCTAACTGCTCACCTGCCTGCCTGCCTGATCACCCATAACTGCTTCTGCCTGCCTGCCTGATCACTGATAAACTCTCTGCCTGCCTGCCTGATCACCCCTAACTGCCTCTGCCTGCCTGCCAGATCACCACTAACTACCCTCTCCTGCTGACCTGATCTTGCCCCGAACTGCCTTCCCCTGCCAGCCTGATGTCACCCCCAACTGCTCTCCTCTGCTGGCCGATTTGGTTCTGATATGTCAGTTTCTATGCCAGTCAGTGTCAAAAGCTCTGCCTCCTAGGCAGCCATTGGCTCCTCACAGCACCCAGATTTGGTTCTGATTGGTTGCTTTCTATGCCAGTCAGCATGAAAAGCTCAGCCTCCTTGGCAGCCATTTGCTCCTTATAGCACCCAGATTCTGTTCTGATTGGTTGGTTCCTATGCCAGTAAGCAATTCTGGGCCTATCAAAAGGGCATGATCAGAAAGGTGAGGCTGATCAGCAGCTCTGGTGGAGGACTGGAGAGAAATGGAGGTGTGGCTGCTGGCCAGACTGGGAGAGAAAGAGAGAGGCAAGTGCTGATCAAACACAGAGGCAACGGATCAGTCCCTGCTGCTCTCTTCAGGCCTCTCTCTGGCCCTGATTCGCAACCCCCTCAGCACTCAGTGCTGGGGCACCTCGCCTGAAGCAGAAGCAGACAGCACTGGGTTTCCACGGCAACCTAGCACTGACTGCAGGACTAACTTCTGGTAGGTCGAGACTCGGTCATGACCGGTCCTTACAACCCAGTGTTTTTATATATTAGGATGGTATTCCATTGTGTAGATGTACCACAATTTTTTAATCCACTCATCTGTTGATGGACACTTTGGCAATTTCCAAATCGTAGCTATGGTAAATTGTGTTGCTATGAACATAGGGAGGCATATACCACTTCTTATTGGCATTTCTGATTTCTTGAGATATATTCCTAGAGGTGGAATTACTGGGTCAAATGGGAGTTCCATTTTTTAACTTTTTGAGGAAACTCCATACTGTTTTCCACAGTGGTCGCACCAGTCTGCATTCCCACCAGCCATGCACGAGGGTTCCTTTTTCTCCACATCCTCATCAGCACTTGTCATTTGTTGATTTATTGATGATAGCCATTCTGACAGGTGTGAGATGATACCTCATTGTTGTTTTGATTTGCATCTCTCAGATGATTAGTGACCTTGAGCATGTTTTCATATGTCTCTTGGCCTTCTGTATGCCCTCTTTCTATAAGTGTCTATTTAGGTCCATTTTTTTTTTATTGAATTGTTTTATTTACCAGAATCTTTCTTCTTAATCTTTAGGTGCCCTTGCTGTAAGGACACTGCAGACATGTGTCCTCCCAAGAATACTTACCCTGATGATAGTATCTAAAAGTTAAACTTTATCCCCAACTGCTGTTGCAATAAAAACCTGAAGAGGAGGTGAACAAGGCTGTCTGGTTCTTATAGCATTGCAGTCCCTTAGCCCTCTTTGTCACAGCAGTCATGTGTCAGAGTAAACATTCATCCATTGCTCAGGGTCTGCTGTTCAGCCACAGCAAAATTCCATCTCCTTTTTGGCTTATACCTTTGAGCACAATATTAAATCTTTCTGTTGCCGCCTATGTTGACCCAGGAGGTCATGGTTCAATTTCCAGTGAAGGTACATGCCCAGTTTGTAGTCACAATCCCCAGTAGTGGGTATACAAGAGAATCCCCAGAGGAGGAATGTAGAAGATCCCCATAGAGCATCATCATTGATATTTCTATCTCTCTCTTCCTCTCCCTTCCTCTCTGAAATAAATAAAAAAATAAATAAAGGATAATATGCAAATTGGTCATGATGCCCTCACAGTAACAACTGAAGAGCAGGCTGCATGGGGCGACAAGGCTGGCAGGGGGGTTAGCGAAGGACTACCAAACAACTTACCAGCAGGCTGTGTGGGGTGATCAGGCCAGTGGGGTGGGGTGGGGGGAGCAGTTAGGGATTATCAGGCTGACAGGCAGAGGTGATTAGGGGTGATCAGGCTGGCAGGTGGTGCAGTTAGGGGTGATCAGGCAGGCATGCAGGTGAGCAGTTAGAAGCCAGCGATCCCGGGTTGTGAGAGGGATGTCCGACTGCCGGGTTCGGAATGATCCAGGGATCGGGCCAAAACCAACAGTCAGATATCCCCCAAGGGGTACCAGATTGGAGAGGGTGCAGGCTGGGCTGAGGGGACCCTCCCCCTCTGTATGAATTTCGTGCACCGGGCCTCTAGTATGTATATAAAAGCCTAAGCAATTGTCCAACCATTGAACCGGTAGCTATGACACACACTGACCAACAGGAGGCAGACACTCAACACACAGGCATGGAAATATGGGACAGACTGATGAATCTCAGAGCGGATGGGGGAGGAGGAGGGTGGAAAGAGATTAACCAAAGATCGTATATGCATACTGGAGGGCCGGTGCACAGATCGTGCACCAGTGGGATCCCTCAGCCTGCCCTATGGGGATTGGGCCAAATCCGAGAACCAGGCCTCTGACATCCTCCTAGGTGTCCTGGATTGTGAGAGGGTGCAGGCCATTTGGCAATTGTTATAATGTGCTAACCTGGGTTATGGTGCATAAAATCTAAACGTATCTCCTATAATTAATATATATTTTATAGTGGGGAACTAAATGGCAGCTTGTGCTTTAACTATGAAATTTCTAATTGTTTTGGCTAAACCATCATGAAGCCAAGTAGTATAGAGCCTAAGGTTTTATACTAAAGAAGCAAATATCTCCCTTTTCTTAAAGAGGGAAAAAGTAATTCCCTAGATGTATCAGTGGTTGTTTCCCCACCATAAATCAATGCTTTGAAGATCCAAAGACCAGTCAGACAAATTTGTCAGTATTAGACTTTTTTCAAATACAGTTTACTTTCAGTATTATTTTGTTTTGGGTTCAGGTGTACAACACAGTGGTTAGAATGTCATATACTTCACCTAGTGTGTCCCCCTCTGGTATTTTCGGTACCAAATTGACCTCATACATAGTTATTGCAATATTATTGACCATATTCCCTATGTTGTACTTTATATCCCTGAGACTATTTTGTTGTTGTTGTTAATCATGAGCATATTTACCCATTGATTTTTTAAAAATATATTTTATTGATTTTTTACAGAGAGGAAGGGAGAGGGATAGAGAGTTAGAATCATCGATGAGAGAGAAACATAGATCAGCTGCCTCCTGCACATCCCCTATTGGGGATGTGCCCGCAACCAAGGTACATGCCCTTGACCTGAATCGAACCTGGGAACCTTGAGTCCACAGGCCAACACTCTATCCACTGAGCAAAACCGGTTACGGCATTCCCATTGATTTTTAGAGTGAGTGAAAGGGAGGGGGAGAGATGGAGAAAGAGAAACATCAATGTGAGAGAGATGCATCTATTGGTTGCCTCCAGCACGCATGCTGGTCAGGGCCTGGGATCAAGCCTGCAAACAAGTCACGCGCTGTTGACCAGAAATCGAACTCAGGACCTTTCAATCCTTGGACCAAGGATCTATCCACTGAGCCAAACCGGCTAGGGCCCCCATGACTACTTAGTAACTACCAATGTTCTCTTCTTAATCCCTTTACCGTTTAATCCCAGTTCCCCAACCTGCTCTCCCCTCTGGCAACCACCAGACTGTTCTGTCTATGAGTCTGTTGGGATTTTGTGTGTTTTTTCCTTTATTTTGCTCTTTAGATTTGATAAATACGTGAAATCATATGGCATTTGTCTTTCTCTGACTGATTTATTTCACTGAGCATAATACCCTCTAGTTCCATCCATTCAGAAACTTTAACTCAGAGTTGAGATGAGGTGCTAGGAGACATAGACTTCAGGAAGCAGGACATTTAATGAAGGACTAATCACAACTGCACTCACCTGGCGTACTACATACTCTCCTAGGAACCCAGGATGAGCAGGGAAAATTTCCATTCTGTCCAGAGTAGTGTTCCCCAGGGGAATCCTCTGCTTAGAGGTTAGAGCAACAAGAAGTAAATGTGCGTAACGAGCATACACAGAGCACGTAAATAGCAGCTCTACCACTGACCCTCACCATGTGCAACCTTTGGTTGGAAGGAAATTGGTCATTTTTTTTTTGAAGTCCTAAATCTGTCTGGGAAACCAATGCTTGACTCCTTGTTGTCTTGTCTGGGACAGAGCTCTGGTCTGCATCATCAACCGTCCAGGCAAAGGTTTGGACCTCCACATGCAAAGATTCTTCTCAGAATTTCCATCCAGGTGAGTCTGAGAGCCCAACAGACATGGCAGGAGAGGATCAGAGAGACTGAAAGTCAAGAATTTATACATAAAGTCACCACAGAACCATCCAAACATAGCCCAGGTATCAGTGATCACTGTGGTTGTCAGCTGGCTTTACTAATACATTAATGTATTTATTTATGATGCTCAAAGGAAATTGATCACTGCACTCAGAAATGTAAGTTACAATGTTGAAAATTAAATGGTATTAATAGTAGAAATATTAAGAAAGAGCCTTGGAAATGTGAAGTCCTTCCAGTAGAAATAGACCATAAGTTCAAGCACTTCATCAATTAACAGGAATAGACCAATAGGTTATTAGCTATGGAGTAATATATATTGATGTGAGAGCATTTTAAAATTTTTATGATTGGGCATATTAGACTATGTTTCTACATGGATGAGAGAGATCCAGACCCAGGAAGGCTGCAAATACACCTTTGCAATCACAATGCATGAGACATACATTTCACAGTATGTTCTCTCACCTTGGCTATTCACATTAAAAAAGTTTTATTTGGTAGGTGAAAATGAGTAAGATAATGAGTTTCACGTTGTAATTATTACATTACCTATAAGAATGAGTAATGAAATTTGTTGGTTTGTAAGCCATTTTAAGTCTGTGTTAAAATTTGTTTGTGCAAGTTATTTTCTTTACTTGTTTATTAATTTATTTTAAATTAAAGTGTAGATGGCAACCAATATAACTTTCACTGTGTTGTACCCTGAAAGTTCTTTGCTTTTGAATAGTGTAATCAAAGTTTTTTTATTTTTATGTAAGTAATGTTTGTATACAATATTAAACTAGTTTCCGGTATAAAACATATTGATTCAACATTTATATACATTACAATGTGATTGCCACACCAAGGCTAGTAATTGCATATTGTTGGCTATATTCTCTTATTCAATTTTTTTATTGGACTCTTTCTAATAAGAATTGGAGATTTTTACAGAAACTGACTGTTTTACATTTAGTTCTTACATGTATTATAAAAGTTTTGTGGAGAATGAATAAAGTTCAACAGTTTTGTGTGGTCCAAACTGTCAGTCCTACAGTGTTCCCTCCATTGCTTTAATACATTTTTAAATTGAAGAATAATTGACATAACACATTGTATTAGTTTCAGGAGTACCACATAATGATTCTGTATTTGTATGTATTGCATTATGACCTCCACAGTATGTGTAGTTAACAGCTGTCACAACAATAGCTACATTTTTTTCTTATCATAAGAACAGTTAAAATATACACTCTAGCTACTTACAAGTACACAAAATAGTATTATTAACTATAGTCACCATTTTACACCTCAGCCATTCCTTTTTTATTTTTATTTTTCTTAATGAACGAACTGAGTAAGACAAAAGAATTTTTCATGCATCTTCACATGGAAAAATATTTAAATGAGAAATGGAACCAGAGATATTCTAAAGGAGACCAGACATACACCAAATACAGAAATTAGTTCCTTGATTCCAAAATATAGAAGGTAGCTTTTATGCTAGGTTACTAACACTTGCTTGTTGGAAAATTAGTCATGTTACTTTTCCTATATCCTGGTAGTCACCTCCACCACATGGAACTGGGGAACCTCACAGGATTTTCAGAATTTCTTCTTCTGGGATTATCAGAAAAACCAGAATTGCAACCCCTCATATTTGGGCTTTTCCTCTCCATGTACCTGATCACTGTGTTTGGAAACCTTCTCATCACCCTGGCTGTCAGCTCAGACTCCCACCTCCACACACCCATGTATTTCTTCCTCTCCAACATGTCCTTGGTAGACGTCTCTTTTACCTCCACCACCGTCCCAAAGATGCTGTGGAACATCCAGAAACTGAGCAAAGCCATAACCTATGGAGGCTGCATCACACAGATGTATTTTTTCGAATTATTTGCAGGACTGGACAGCTCCCTGCTGACCGTGATGGCCTATGACCGGTTTGTGGCCATCTGCCACCCCCTGCACTACATGGTCATCATGAACCCCCGACACTGTGGACTGCTGGTTCTGGTGTGCTGGATCATGAGTGTCCTGCATTCCTTGTTACAGTGCTTAATGGTGTTGCGACTGTCTTTCTATTCAGATTTGGAAATTCCCCACTTTTTCTGTGAACTCAATCAGATGGTCCAACTTGCCAGCTCTGACACCTTTCTTAATAACATGGTGATGTATTTTGGAGCTGTGCTCCTGGGTGGTGGTCCCTTCATTTGTATCCTTTACTCTTACTCTAAGATAGTGTTCTCCATCTATGGCATCCCATCAGCTCAGGGGAAGTATAAGGCATTTTCTACTTGTGTGTCTCACCTCTTGGTTGTCTCCCTTTTTTATGGAACAAGCCTAGGAGTGTACCTCAGCTCTGCTGTTACCCAAATCTCATACTCAAGTGCAACAGCCTCAGTGATGTATACTGTACTCACACCCATGCTGAACCCCTTCATCTACAGTCTCAGAAACAAGGACATAAAGAGGGCTCTGAAAAGATTTCTTGGGATGGCAGTTATGAAAGGACCAATTGTCCTAGGCTGAAGAAATGCACAGGATAGCTGGACTCAAAGCCTCAGAGCCCGATGTCGTGATTTTTAGATCAGTTTGTGGAAGTAGAATGTACTCTCTCTGCTCATCTTATGGATTTTCTTTTTCTATGATTTCTATATAACTTAATTGTATGGCTTTCTTAATTTCTTGATGTTGTGATATCTGACAGCTTTTCCTTTGTTGTTTTTCTCTTCTCACAAATGATTCCCAACATTGGATGAAATATTTGGAAATTACTATTTATCTCATGATACCACATGGATTTCTTAAGAACAATTTTTTTGAAATGAAACTTATCATACTGATTAATTTTTCTTTCATTTTACTAAATCAGGAGTTGCACTACTTCTACTGTAATAAACTGCACTTGGTAACCAAAGCCATTTATATAATTTCATAGGAGAGGGAAATATAAGAGCTCAGATTAACCCTGTTCATACTTCATTTCTTCATATATCACTACCATAACTGCTCTTTCTGAAAATGTAGACTTTAACATACAGTGTGTGTTATAAGAGTTCATTGGCTTCTCTTCCCTCATTAGGACCCTGTATCTTATTTAGCTTGGTGTCCATATTCTTTCCATAGTCACTGACAAAATGACAATCAAATACATGTCTCCAATTCTAGTCGATGTTGGAACACAAATTTCTATAAATTGTTTGACATAATATGCCTTTAGGTTCAGAGATGACTTGAAGGATGAGGAAGCAAAACTTTAAGTCTTACATTTATGACCATTCAAACTATTTTTTATTGTGTATGTTTACTGATTGACCTATCTAAGATCAATGTTCATATGTAAAGGGTTTATTATTTTGATGCTTTGCTTGATGTAATGATGTTTTCTATTGAAGTACCTTCCTCCTTCCCCTATGATTCCCTCTATTGTTCTAAATGAAGCATCTCACCCTACTCTAACTATTGTCATAACCACTAAATGGTTAGGAAATTAACCATATCATTCATCATGTATACTAATATGTGATCTATAGATATATCATATATGTACATGAGTGACCAAAGGATGACACACTAAGGAGCTTGGATTCCTGTCCAGTTCTGTGATTATGTCATAAGTTTTGCACAAATATGCATATTCTTTTAACCTTTTCTGTTACCTACAAGGGAACCTCAATGGAGACAATTTTTAATGCCGTTATCTGAAATAAACTTCAATAACAGAGTAATCATGAATGTTATCTTCAAATATCTGTACAAATGCCTAGAATGGGAAAAAGCATATGATTATAATTGATCTCAGTTTTGTTTGCTTTTATTATTGTACTAGAGGCCTGGTGCACAAAATTCATGCACGGAAGTGGGGGTCCCTCAGCCCAATCTGTACCCTCTCCATCTGGGACCCCTCAGGGGATGTCCGACTGCTGGTTCAGGCCCAATATGTCTGACTGCCAGTTTAGGCCTGATCCCTGGTATAGGGCCTAAACCCGCAGTTGTACATCCTTCTCACAATCCGGGACTGCTGGCCCCTAACTACTTGCCTGCCTGCCTGCTTGATCACCCCTAAAACCCTTTGCCTGCTGACCTGATCACTCCCTAACTACTCTCCCCTGCCGGCTTGTTCCCCCCCCAACCTCCTCTGCCTCTTCCCCCACCACCATGGCTTTGTCTGGAAGGACATCCAGAAGACATCTGGTCTAATAAGCTTATTACCCTGTTATTAGCATAGATCAGATAGCTATACTAATAACAGGGTAATAAGCTTATTAGATCAGATAGCTATACTGATAACAGGGTAATAAGCTTATTGATATATAACTAGCCATCCTAAAAGACTTGTTTGACTACAATGCCTTCATAATCAAATGGGATTATGTACTGTTCTGATCTATTATTCTGGGAGCATCATGAGTCGCTTCACTATGTATCTAAACCTCTTTCATGATGTTTTGTGCATCTGTATTGCACTTCTTTATTCAATAAATATGTGATGTTTAATGCATATATATGTGTGTGTTTGTGTTGATCTTACCGTTTATGTAAAAATAGTTTATCAAATGAGAATTGCCTTAACATCACAGTTCCCATATTTATATATGAAACCTTGCTTTCTTCCCAGTTACAAGATATATTCACTACCACTGTCCCGTGTGATGCAGCTACCTGTGCTCTTGATCTGACATGAGTTATCAATCACTAGAATTTTTAATTCTTACTAATTTATTGAAGTATAATTGCATAAAGCAAACTGCAAACATTTTAAATATACAACTTGCTGAATTAAAGAAGACATATATATAGAAAAGAAGCCATATATAAATTAAGAGTATATAGTGGGTTGGTCCATTTATTTGTAATTTGAGATGATGCACAATAAGTTTTAACTGCATTATGTTACTGTCAAAAAGGTACTCCACATGTCTTCTGTTTTCTTCTTTCTGCAGATAATGTGGAATAATAAACCTTACTTCAAACAGATGCTGCAAGGGATAAATAAAATGTTAAATATACTTTGTTGAGTCCAAAGAAAATGTTCAAGCATGAGCAGCGTGTGTGTGTTCACTTGTATATATATTTCATGTACACATTAACACATATATATATGCACATGCACACATGCTCATTCATAATCCCATCTATTATTTTGAAAGACACCTTGAGAGAAATTTGAAGAATATATAAATAAAAAAGAAATGTGAGAATTAATATGAAATAGAAAAAAATAGAAAATTTGACACAGATTTAAAGTGAAATGTGTGACCTTAATTTTAATGAATTATTTTTTCTATCTTAATGCCTGAAAGGCCACAAGGACAAAATCACATTTACATTTATGTAGTGGGAAATTTTTTATACCATGTATGGGGCCAATAGCTTTAAATTAGCTCTAATTTTTTCTATGTAATGTGAAATTTCAACCCAAAATACCTTTGCCCAAGGGAAGCTAGCTGAATGATTTGCAAGGCTTAACCTCAGTTCCCTCTAACAATATCTTACTGGATAAATGTTTATATCAGTTTCCCATTGCTGTTGTAGCAAGTTACCACACTAGTGGCTTAAAACAAAACATTTTCTATCTTAAAGTTCTACAGAGCAGATGCCTGAGATGGGGAATAAAGGGCTTAGAACAAAATGCCTGCTGGGCTTGGATTTTCTGGGTGATCCAGGGTAGAATGAAATCCCTTTCCAATCCCATTCCAAATCCTTTCCTATTCTCAATTCCTATTCCAGATTCTAGAGGCCACATGTACTCCTTGGCCCATGGCCCTTCCTCCATCTTCAATACCAGCAACATAGCATCCAAAAATGTCTCTCTGACTCCAATTCTTCTACTTCTTTCCATATTTAGAGGACCATTGAGATGACATTAGTTCAATCTGGCTAATCTGAGCTAATCTCCTTAGCTAATAATTTTATTTCATCTCTTTTAGTTACCCTGCTCTGTGAGATAACATATTTTAAGGTTCTCCAAATTAGGATGGTGACATCTTTTGATGCCCTTATTCTGCCTATTACAGAGCCTTTTCCAGGTATAAACTATTTGATCTCACCAGGATCCCTAATATAAAAGAATCAAACACAGAATTTATCCTCCTCTTTAGAGTGAAAAACTTGTCTTTCAAAATTACATACACAGAAGATTCCTAGTGGAGAAGACCTAAAATTACCTACACCAGACTCTGACGCAGAGCCACAGCCCACCTACTCAAAGTGCAGTTCACAGACCAGGAGGACCTCCAGCATCAACATCACCTGGGAGCTTGTCAGAAATGCAGTCTCTGGGCCCCATGGAGATTTGATCAATTAGAATTTGCATTTGAGCTACAAACTTTGGTGATCTGTTTGCCTATGAAATGGAGAGGAGCTGCTCTTGAATAGGTGTTCTCACCTTTTTACTATTGACACTTGGGGCTGCATAACTATTCCTGCTGGGTGCTGTCCTGTGAATTATACGTGTTTACCAGGCTTCCTTCAGACAGTACAATATCACCAGGGACAAAGTCATTTCTGTTTGAGAACCACTGACCCAGAATCTCAGAACTGGAAGTGTCCTGATTGATTCCAATCAAAACCCCTTTCCTTTCTTGGTTTATACCTTGGAGCACAACCTTAAATCCCTCTCTGCCCCATTTCTGTATTGGAGAAGATAGTTTACTAGTATAGATGTACTACCTCACAAAATGCATGTTTGTAAAACATACATTTGCCAATTTTTATAATGTGCTAAGCTGGGTTATGGTGCATAAAATCTAAATGTATCCCTTATATTTAATAAACATTTTATAGTGAGGGACTAAATGGCAGTTCCTAACTTGTGCTATTTCTATGAAATTCCTAATTGTTTTGTCATGAAGCCATATAGTATAGAGCCCAAGGTTTTATACAAAAGGAACCAATATATCCCCCATTTCTTAAAGAAGGAAATAGTCATTTTCTAGAGATATCAGGGGTTGTGCCCCCAACAAAAATCTATGCTTTGAAGACCCAAAGACCAGTCAGACAAATTTCTCAGTATTAGACTTGTTTCAAATACTGTTAACTTCCAATATTTTTTATTAGTTGCAGAAGCACAACATAGTGCTTAGACTATCATATGCTTTACAAAGTGTTCCCCTGATATTTTTAGTATCCAACTGGCCACATAAATAGTCATTACCATATTATTGACTATATTCTCTATGCTGTACTATATAGACTATGACTATTTTGTAACTAATATTTTACTTCTTAATCCCTTCTTCTCCTAATCTCCCAATCCCCTCCTCATCTGGCAACTGCCAGTCCTCTCTCTATGTCCATGAGTGTGTTTCACTTTTATTTTTTGCTCTTTGGATTCAACATATATGTGAAATCATATGGTATTTGTCTTTCACTGAGCATAGTACCCTCGAGGTCCATTCATTTAGAAACTTGAACTCAGAGTTGAGATGAGGTGCTAGAAGATGTAGATGTCAGGAAGCAGGGCACTAATGAAGGACTGATCACAACTGCACACACCTGCCTTATTACATAGTCTCCTAGGAACCCAGGATGAGCAGGGAAAATTTCCATTCTGTCCAGAGTAGTGCTCCCCAGGGGAATCCTCTGCTTAGAGGTTAGAGCAACAAGAAGTAAGAGTGCCTAATGAGCAGACACAGAGCACGTAAATAGCAGCTCTACCGCCGACCCTCTCCATGTGCTACCTTTTGTTGAAAGGAACTTGGTCTTTTTTTTTTTGAAGTCCTAAATCTGTCTGGGAGACCAATGCTTGGCTCTTATCTGGGACAGAGCTCTGGTCTGCATCACCAACCATCCAGGCAAGAATTTGGACCTCCACAGGAAAGCCTTCCTGCAGAGTTCCCAGGCAGGTGAGTCTGAGAGCCCAACAGACATGGCAGGAGAGGATCAGAGACACTGGAAGCCACGAACTTGCACATAAAGTAACCACAGAACCATTCGAACATAGCCCAGGTACCAGTGATCACTGTGGTTGTTGGCTGGCTTTACTAATACAGTAATGTGTTATTCATGATGCTCAAAGGAAAGTGAACACTGCACTCAGAAATGCAGGTGCCAGTGTTGACAAATAAATGGTACTAATAGAAGACAAATTAAGAAAGGGCATTGGAGGTATAAAGTCCTTCCAGTAGAAGTAGAGCATAAGTTCAAGGACTTTATCAACTAACAGTAATAGACAAATAGGTTATGAACTGTGGAGGAATATACATTGATGTTAGAGCCTTTTTAAAGTTGTATGATGGGGCATACTAGACTATGTTTCCATACATGAGAGAAAGGTCCAGACAAAGGAAAGCTGCAAATACACCCTTGCAATAACAGTGCATGAGACATACATTTCACAATATGCTGTCTCACCTTAGCTATTCACATTTCAAAAATTTACTGGTAAATGAAAAAGAGTAAGGAAATGAGATTCACTTTGTAATTATTTCATTATGTATAAGAATGAGTAATGAAATTTGTAGGTTTGTAAGTCATTTAGAGTATTATTAAAATTTGTCTGCATATTTTTTTGGCTTTACTTAAATATTAATTAATTTATTTTAACTTAAAATACAGTTGACATCCAATATAACTGTATTATACGCTTGAAAATTCTTTGCTTTTGATAGTGTTATCAAAGTGTTTTTTTTCTGTTTTTGTTTGTTTAAGTATAGTTTGTATACAAAAATATATTAGTTTCAGGTGTACACTATAATGATTCAACATTTATATAGATTAGAAATGTGATTGCTACACCAAGTCTAGTAATCATCTGTCACCTTTCAGACTATCACAATATTGTTTATTATATTTTCTTATTCTATTTTTTATTGGATTCTTCCTAACAAAGTACTGGAGTGTGTTAAACAAAATGTTTTCCATTTCATTCTTTTATATATGTATAAATGTTCTGTGGAGAATGAATGAAGTTCATAAATTTTATGTGGTTCAATCTGTAAGTCAGTCCTACTGGATCTTTTTTTTGAAAAGTTTTAATTGAAGTATAATTGACATAAAACATTAGTTTCAAGAGAACAACACAATGATTCTGTATTTGCACATATTGCAATATGTCCTCCACAATGTCCACTTCACATCTGTCACCACGCATAGTTACAATTTTTTTCTTGTGATAAGGACAATTAAAATCTACACTCTAGCAAAATTCAAATACACACTACAGTATTATTAATTATAATCAGCGTGCTGAGCCTACAGCTCATGTATTGCTTTCTTTTATTTTTGGCACTGAAAGAATTGAGTAAGACCCAAGAATTCTTAATGTGCCTTCACATGGAAAAGGAAATTCTAATGAGAAATGGCACTAGGGATGTCCTAAAGGAGACCATGCCATACACCAAATTGGGAAATTAATTCCTTAATTCTACAATTTAGATGGCAGCCTTTATGCTTTGTTACTAATGCTTGTTTTGGGAAATGTCACTTTTCCTATATCCTCCACCACATGGAACTAAGGAATGTCACAGGATTTTCAAAATTTCTCCTTCTGGGATTTTCAGAGAAACCAGAACTGCAGCCCCTAATATTTGGGCTTTTCCTCTGCATGTACCTGATCACTGTGTTGGGAAACCTGCTCATCATCCTGGCAAGCAGCTCAGACTCCCACCTCCACACACCCATGTACTTCTTTCTCTCCAACCTGTCCTTGGTAGACATCTCTTTCACCTCCACCACCGTCCCAAAGATGATATGGAACATCCAGACACAGAGCAAAGTCATAACCTATGAAGGCTGCATCACCCAGATGTATTATTTCCTACTATTTGCAGGACTGGACAATTTCCTCCTGACTGTGATGGCATATGACCGGTTTGTGGCCATTTGCCACCCCCTGCACTACATGGTCATCATGAACCCCCGGCTCTGTGGACTGCTGGTTCTGGTGCCCTGGATCATGAGTGCCCTGAATTCCTTGTTACAATGCTTAGTGTTGTTGCAACTGTCTTTCTGTCCAGATTTTGAAATCCCCACTTTTTCTGTGAACTCAATCAGATGATCCAACTCACCCGTTCTGAAACCTTTCTTAATAACATGGTGATGTATTTTGGAGCTGTGCTCCTGGGTGGTGGTCCCTTTGTTTGTATCCTTTACTCTTACTCTAAGATAGTGTTCTCCATCTGTGGCATCCCATCAGCTCAGGGGAAGTACAAGGCATTTTCTACCTGTGTGTCTCACCTCTCAGTTGTCTCCCTTTTTTATAGAACAGGCGTAGGAGTGTACCTCAGTTCTGCTGTTACCCAGAGCTCATACTCAAATGCAACAGCTTCAGTGATGTACACTGTGGTCACACCCATGTTGAACCCCTTCATCTACAGTCTCAGGAACAAAGACATAAAGAGGGCTGTGAAAAGATTTCTTGGGATGGCAGCTATAAAAGGTCCAGTTGTCCTAGGGTTGAAGAAATGCACATGACAGCTGGACTCAAAGCCTCAGAGCCAGATGTTGTGATATTTTATCTAGTTGTGGAAGCAGAATTTACTCTCTGTTCATATTCTGGATTTTCTTTTTCTATGATTTCTATATAGTTTCATTGAATCACTTTATTAATTTCTTGATTTTGTGATACCTAACAGCTCTCCCTTTGTTATGTTTCTCCTCTCCCAAATTGAATCCCAACTTTGGATGAAATATTTGGAAATTCCCTTTTATCACATGAGTCTACATGGATGTCTTAAGAACAATTTCTTTTGAAATGAAATCTATCATACTGAGTACTTTTTCTTTCATTTTACTGAAAGAGTAGTTGTACTACTCCTGTGGAAAGAAACTGTACTTGATAACCAAAGCCATTTATATCATTTCATAGGAGAAGAAATTATAAGAGCACAGTTTAATCTTTTTGGTACATCATTTCTTTGTAGATCACTACCATACCTGCTCTTTCTGAAAATGTAGACTTTAACATACAGTGTATGTTATAAGAGGTCATCTGGCTGTGTTCCCTCATTAGGATGCTGTATCTTATTTAGCTTTGTGTCCACCTTCTTAACATAGTCATTAGTAAACTAACAATCAATTAGTAAACTGATAGTCTCCAATTCTGGTCCTAATTGTTTGACATAATATGCCCTTAGAGTCAGCGATGACCATAAGTATAAGGAAGCAAAATTTTAAGGCATACATTTATTGCTATGTAAACAATTTTTTTTCATGGTGTAAGTTAATCATTGATGTATGTAAGGTCGATGTCCATGTGTAAAGGATTTATCACTGTGGTGCTTTGTTAGGTGTATTGATGTTTCCTATTGAACTATCTTCCTGCTTCCACTTGAAAACTTTTATTGCAGCCTACAAATAGGATTCCCTGTTATTTTTAAAGAAGCATCTTCTCCTACTTAAAAATTGTCTTAACCACTAAAGGAATAGGGAATGAACCGTATGTTATCATCTATTATATAAACTATGTGATCTATAGATATGTCATATGTGTACATAAGTGAGCAAAGGATGACTCACCAGAGAGCTTGAATTGCTGTCCAGTTCTGTGATTCAGAGTCATAGGTTTTATACAAATATGCATATTCTTTAAAGGTCTTCTGGTTACCTACAAGGGAATCTCAATGGAGTCACTTTTGATGCAGTTATCTGAAATAAACTTTATTAACAGTATAATTTGAATGCCATCTTCAAATATCTGTACAAATGCCTAGATTGGGGAAAAGAATATTATTATAATTGATCTCAGTTTTCTTTTATTTTATCATTGTATCAGTTAGTTATTTCTGTATGACAAGCCACCTTAAAAGCACTTGTTTTAATATAATGGCTTTATAGTAAAATAAGATTTTAAGTAGGAGCTTTTCTGATCTCTCTGGACTCATCATTAGTTAGTACATTATGTTTCTAAACCTCTTTTATAATGTATTGCACTTCTTTCTTTATCCAATATGTGATATATATATATATCTAGATATATATAGATATATCTAGATATAGATATATATATATATATAGATAGATAGATAGATAGATAAAGATAAGATATGGTATAGGTATAGATATAGAGCTAGAGCTAGAGCTAGAGATAGAGATAGAGATAGAGATAGAGACAGAGATAGAGATAGATCTATGGGGATGTATGTGTGTGTTGATCTTACAGTTTATGTAAAAAAAGTTTATCAAGTGTGAATTGCCTTAATTTAATATCAGTTCCTATACTTATATATGAGACCTTGCTCTCTTCCAGTTATCTATACTAATAAAAGGGTAATATGCTAATTGGACTGGGAGACCTTCCAGGAGACCTTCTGGCCATTCTGGACAAAGCCATGGTGGCGGGGCCGAGGTAAAGGCGGTTAGAGGCCAAGAGGGGAGGGCAGTTGTGGGTGATCAGGCCAGGATGGGACTGCAGTTGTGGGTGATCAGGCTGGTGGGGGGCCAGGCCGTTGGGGGTAAGCAGACCAGTAGGGTGGCCAGTTGGGGGCGAGCAGGCCAACAGTGGGGATCAGTTGGAGGTGATCACGACAGCAGGGGAGGGCAGTTTGGAGTGAACAGGCCAGCAGGGGGACAGTTGGAGGCGAGCAGGCCAGTGGGGAGGGAAGGTGGGGGCGAGCAGGCCAGTGGGGGGGGCAGTAGGGAGCAACCGGGCTGGCAGGGGAGGGCAGTTGGGGGTGATTGGGCCAGCAGGGGAGCAGTTAGGCATTGATCAGGCTAGCAGGGGAGTGGTTAGGGACAGGCAGGCCAGCGGTTGGGAGCCAGCAGTCCCGAATTGTGAGAGGAATGTCCGACTCCTGGTCTAAACCGACAGTTGGACATCTCCCGAGGTGTCTCAGATTGGAGAGGGTACAGGCTGGGCTGAGGGACACCCCACCCCGCCCCAGTGCACGAATTTCGTACACTGGGCCTCTAGTAAGATATATTTACCACTGGAGTCTGGTGTGACTCAGCTGCCTGTGCTCTTGGTCTGACATGAGTTATACATCACTAAAATGTTTAATTCTCACTAATTTATTGGAGTATAATTGAATACAATAAGCTGCACAAACTTTAAATGTACAATTTGCAGAATGAAGAAGCCATACATAAATTAATAATATATAGTGAGTGGGTCCATTTGTACATAACTTGAGGCAATACACAATAAGTTTTTAGTGTGTTATGTTATTGTTAAAAATGTAATCCACCTGGCTTCAGTTTTCTTCTTTCTGTAGATAATATGGAATAATAAACTTTAACTTCAACCTGACATGGTAAGGGATAAATAAAATGTTAAATATACTTTGTTGAGTCCAAAGAAAATGCTTAAGAGTGAGGAGTGTGTGTATGTGTGTGCACTTGTATACATCTTTCAAATAAACGCACTCATGCACACATATGTACATACACCCAGACTCAATCAGAATCCCATCTCTTATGATGAAAGAAACCTTGAGAGAAATTTAGAGAATATAGAAATTTAAAAAAAGAAATGTGTGAATTAACATGAAATAGAAAAAATATCAAAATTTTGACACAAAAATTTAAAGTAAAATATGGGAAATTAATCTTAATATATTATTTTTGTATCTTAATACATCAAAGGCCTCAAGATCAGAACCACATTTTCATTTACATGATGGGAAATTATTTGTATCATCTATGGACACAAATAGTTCTAATTTTTTCTATGTACCGTGGAATTTCAACACAAAATACTTTTGTCCAAGGGCAGCTGGCTGAATGGTTTTTGAGGCTTAAACATAGTTTCTCTCACAATATTTTACTGGGTAAATGTATGTATCAGTTTCCCATTGTTGTTGTAACAAATTACCACACTAGTGACTTAAAACAAAGAGCTTTCTATCTTTAAGTTCTAGAGGTTAAAAGCCTAACATGGGTTCTTAAAGGGCTTAGATCAAAATGACGGTCGAGCTTGCATTTTTCTGGGCAGTCCAAGGGAGAATGCAATCCCTCTCCAATTCCTTTCCTATTCCCAATTCTTTTTCCAGATTCTAGAATCTACCGGCATTCCTTGGCCCATGGCCCTTCCTCCACCTTCAATACCAGCAGCATAGCATCTTCAAATGTCTCTCTGACTCCAATTCTTCTTCTACTCTCTTCCACATTTAGAGGACCCTTGTGATGACATTAGACCAACCTAGGTAATCTGACCTAATCTCCTTAGCTAATAATTTTATTTTATCTATCTTAGTTACCCTGCTCTGTGAGCTAACATTCCAAAGTTCTCCTAATCAGGACATTGACATCTTTTGAGGTCCTTATTCACCTATTACAAAGCCCCTTTCATGTATAACTTATTTTGATGTCACTTTGGAGCCCTAAAATAAAAGAATCAAATACAGAATTTATCCTCCCCTTTAGAGTGAGAGAAAACTTGTCTTTCAAAATTACATATACAGAAGATTTCTAGTGGAGAAGACCTAAATTTGCCTACACCAGACTCTGACCCAGATCCATAACCCACCTACTCAAAGTGTGGTCCACAGACCAGGAGGACCTGCAGCATCAACATCACCTGGGCATTTGTCAGAAATGCAGTCTCCAGGCCCACTGCAGACCTGATCAATCAGAATTTGCATTTGAGCTGCAAACTTTGGTGATTTGTATGCCTATGAAATGGAGAGGTGTTGTTCTAGAATAGATGTTCCCTCCGTTTCACAGTTGATACTGGGAGCTGGATAACTAGATGTGCTGGGAGCTGTCCTGTGCATTAGAGGTGTTTAGCAGACTCTTTTCGGACATTTTATTTATTTTTTATTCATTTATTTTTTAAAATATATTTTAATTGATTTCAGAGAGGAAGGGAGAGGGAGAGAGAGAAAAATCAATGATTAGAGAGAATCATTGATTGGCTGCCTCCTGCATGCCCCACACTGTGGATCCAGCCCACAACCCAGGCATGTGCCCTTGACCTGAATCAAACCTGGGACCCTTCACTCCTCGGGGCAGCAGTCTATCCACGGATCCAAAATGGCTAGGGCTCTTTTCAGACATTTTAATATCCCCTGAGGCAAAGTCATCTCTGTTTGAGAACCACTACCCCAGACCTCAGAACTGGAAGTGTCCTGACTGATTCCAAAAAAAATCTCTGGGGGAGCGCTGGAAACTTGGTTGGAAAGTTTATAAGGAGGAAATTCCGACCTAGGGGAGTTGGCTGAAGGCAACCACCCCTAATTGTTCCTTGACCTTTCCAAAGAAGTCTGTGTCCGTGCAGAACCTCGGGTGTTCACTGCAATCTTTTTTTTAATTGTTTGAAGTATTACATATGTCTCCTTTTTCCCCAATCAGACCCCCCCCAGCTACTCCCACCCCCTAGGACAAGCCCCATAGCCCCAGTGTCTGTGTACATTGGTTATGCCGGTGGTCAGCAAACTCATTAGTCAACAGAGCCTAATATCAACAGAACGATTGAAATTTCTTTTGACAGCCAAATTTGTTAAACTTAACCTATATAGGTAGGTACATTGTTATTAACTTAATTAGGGTACTCCTAAGCTGGCCTTTGCTAAAAACTCAAGAGGCCAAAGAGCCGCATGTCACTCGCGAGCCGCAGTTTGCCGACCACTGGGTTATGCTAATATGCATGCATACAAGTCCTTTGGTTGATCTCTTACCCCCACCACCCCCTGCCTTTCCTCTGAAATTGGACAGTTTGTTCAGTGTTTCTTTATCTCTGGATCTATTTTTGTTCATCAGTTTATGTTGTTCATTGTATCCCACACTAGAGGCCCAGTGCATGAAATTTGTGCAAGGGCAGGGTCCCTTGGCCTGGCAGGTGATAAGGGCCAATCGGGGCCTGCTGTCTGCCAACTGGAATCTTCCTTCCCCTGCTGCCGGCTGCTGGCTGGGGCCTTCTTAGATTTCTCACCACCCACTGGTGGTCAGCGCACGTCATAGAGAGCGATCGAACTCCCGCTCTCCCAGTCGAACTCTCGAGGGGACACTTTGTATATTAACCTTTTATATAGAGAGAGATATGCGTGAGATCATGTGATACTTATCTTTCTCCAACTGGCTTATTTCCCTTAGCATAATGTTCTCTGGGTCCATCCATGCTGTTGCAAATGGTAAGAATTCCTTCTTTTTTATAGCAGCACTAGTGGCCTGGTGCATGAAATTCATGCACATTAAAAGGGAGTTAATTAGAAGAAATATTTTAATATTGCTACTTGCCCTTTCTCAATAATAGAAGTGTCAGAGATTAAAGGAAATTAGTAAGATGTCTATAAAATCTCCCTCCTGTCAGAGTCTGGGGCATGCTATGGGACCTAGAGTCAAGTCCCCACCCACCAGCCGCATGTGCTTCAAAAACGCAGGAGATCCAGACCTGTCCAGCCCCACCCCTGTTGGGTGAGACCCAGACCCTGCCGGCCCCACATCCGTCAAGCCCCTCCAGGCAGGGGGCACAGCCTCAGGTCCCCCAGCCCAGCACTGGAGTGGTCGTGCTGCCTGAAGTCCCCTGTCAAGTCCTGCTGGGCGGGGAACACAACCTGAGGTCCACTGGCCCAGCGCTAGGGTGGGGAGCGCAGCATGAGGTCTCCAGGCCCAGTGCCAGGGCAGGGGGTGCAGCCTGAGGTCTCCCATCAAGCCCTTCTGGGTGGGGGCCATGGCCTGAGGTCCCCATCAAGCCCCACTGGGTGGGAGGCACAGCCTGAGGTTCCCCATCAAGCCCCACCAGGCGGGGGGCACGGCCTGAGGTCTCCTGGCCTAGAGCTGGGGTGGGGGATGTGGCCTGAGTTCACCCAGGAAGCCCAGCCCCCTCCCTCAGCATCACATCAGCACTGAAAGGGGACGCATGCAGGCAGTGTCACGTCCCCAGCCGGGGATGCAGGCAGGCAGCTGTACCTCCATGCTGGCCGGAGATGCATGCAGGCAGTGTGACATTAGCACTAGGGGCAGAAGTCCCTGCCCCCGTCCCTCCCCTGCAGCTCCTGTGCACAACCCGTTGACTGGTCATGACTAGGACACTGTTAGGACCAATTAGCATATCACCTCTTATTATATAGGACTAGAGGCTTGGTGCATGAAATTTGTGCACAGAGGAGGGTGTTCCCTCAGCCCAACCTGCACCCTCTCCAATTGGGGACCCCTTGAGGGATGTCCGACTTCTGGTTTAGGCCCGATCCCATTGGTCATGATGCCCTCACAGTAACAACCGAAGAGCAGGCTGCATGGGGCGACAAGGAACCACTGGCTCCTAACTGCTCACCTGCCTGCCTGCCTGATCACCCGTAACTGCTTCTGCCTGCCTGCCTGATCACTGATAACCTCTCTGCCTGCCTGCCTGATCACCCCTAACTGCCTCTGCCTGCCTGCCTGATCACCCCTAACTGCCTCTGCCTGCCTGCCAGATCACCACTAACTACCCTCTCCTGCTGACCTGATCTCGCCCCGAACTGCCCTCCCCTGCCAGCCTGATATCACCCCCAACTGCTCTCCTCTGCTGGCCAATTTGGTTCTGATATGTCAGTTTCTATGCCAGTCAGTGTCAAAAGCTCTGCCTCCTAGGCAGCCATTGGCTCCTCACAGCACCCAGATTTGGTTCTGATTGGTTGCTTTCTATGCCAGTCAGCATCAATAGCTCAGCCTCCTAGGCAGCCATTTGCTCCTCATAGCACCCAGATTCTGTTCTGATTGGTTGGTTCCTATGCCAGTCAGCAATTCTGGGCCTATCAACAGGGCCTGATCAGAAAGGTGAGGCTGATCAGCAGCTCTGGTGGAGGACTGGAGAGAAATGGAGGTGTGGCTGCTGGCCAGACTGGGAGAGAAAGAGAGAGGCAAGTGCTGATCAAACACAGAGGCAACGGATCAGTCCCTGCTGCTCTCTTCAGGCCTCTCTCTGGCCCTGATTCACAACCCCCTCAGCAGTCAGTGCTGGGGCACCGTGCCTGAAGCGGAAGCAGACAGCACTGGGTTTCCACGGCAACCTAGCACTGACTGCAGGACTGACTTCTGGTAGGTCGAGACTCGGTCTTGACCGGTCCTTACAACCCAGTGTTTTTATATATTAGGATGGTATTCCATTGTGTAGATGTACCACAATTTTTTAATCCACTCATCTTTTGATGGACACTTAGGCTATTTCCAAATTGTAGCTATGGTAAATTGTGCTGCTATGAACATAGGGAGGCATATACCACTTCTTATTGGCATTTCTGATTTCTTGAGATATATTCCTAGAGCTGGAATTACTGGGTCAAATGGGAGTTCCATTTTTTAACTTTTTGAGGAAACTCCATACTGTTTTCCACAGTGGTTGCACCAGTCTGCATTCCCACCAGCCGTGCACGAGGGTTCCTTTTTCTCCACATCCTCATCAGCACTTGTCATTTGTTGATTTATTGATGATAGCCATTCTGACAGGTGAGAGATGATACCTCATTGTTGTTTTGATTTGCATCTCTCAGATGATTAGTGACTTTGAGCATGTTTTCATATGTCTCTTGGCCTTCTGTATGCCCTCTTTCTATCAGTGTCTATTTAGGTCCATTTTTTTTTTATTGAATTGTTTTATTTACCAGAGTCTTTCTTCTTAATCTTTAGGTGCTCTTGCTGTAAGGACACTGCAGACATGTGTCCTCCCAAGAATACTTACCCTGCTGATAGTATCTAAAAGTTAAACTTTATCCCCAACTGCTGTTGCAATAAAAGCCTGAAGAGGAGGTAAACAAGGCTGTATGGTTCTTATAGCATGGCAGTCCCTTAGCCCTCTTTTTCATAGCAGTCATGTGTCAGAGTAAACATACATCCATTGCTTATGGTCTGCTGTTCAGCCACAGCAAAAATCCATCTCCTTTTTGGCTTATACCTTTGAGCACAATATTAAATCTTTCTGTTGCCGCCTATGTTGACCCAGAGGTCATGGTTCAATTTCCAGTGAAGGTACATGCCCAGTTTGTAGTCACAATCCCCAGTAGTGGGTATACAGGAGAATCCCCAGAGGAGGAATGTAGAAGATCCCCATAGAGCATCATCATTGATATTTCTATCTCTCTCTTCCTCTCCCTTCCTCTCTGAAATAAATAAAAAAATAAATAAAGGGTAATATGCAAATTGGTCATGATGCCCTCACAGTAACAACCGAAGAGCAGGCTGCATGGGGCGACAAGGCTGGCAGGGGGGTTAGCGAAGGACTACCAAACAACTTACCAGCAGACTGTGTGGGGTGATCAGGCCGGTGGGGTGGGGTGGGGGGAGCAGTTAGGGATTATCAGGCTGGCAGGCAGAGGTGATTAGGGGTGATCAGGCTGGCAGGGGGTGCAGTTAGGGGTGATCAGGCAGGCAGGCAGGTGAGCAGTTAGAAGCCAGCGATCCCGGGTTGTGAGAGGGATGTCCGACTGCCGGGTTCGGCATGATCCAGGGATCGGGCCAAAACCAACAGTCAGACATCCCCCAAGGGGTACCAGATTGGAGAGGGTGCAGGCTGGGCTGAGGGGACCCTCCCCCTCTGTATGAATTTCGTGCACCGGGCCTCTAGTATGTATATAAAAGCCTAAGCAATTGTCCAACCATTGAACCGGTAGCTATGACACACACTGACCACCAGGAGGCAGACACTCAACACACAGGCATGGAAATATGAGACAGACTGATGAATCTCAGAGCGGGTGGGGGAGGAGAAGGGTGGAAAGAGATTAACCAAAGATCTTATATGCATACTGGAGGGCCGGTGCACAGATCGTGCACCAGTGGGGTCCCTCAGCCTGCCCTATGGGGATTGGGCCAAATCTGAGAATCAGGCCTCTGACATCCTCCTAGGGGTCCTGGATTGTGAGAGGGTGCAGGCCATTTGGCAATTGTTATAATGTGCTAACCTGGGTTATGGTGCATAAAATCTAAACGTATCTCCTATAATTAATACACATTTTATAATAGGGAACTAAATGTCAGCTTGTGCTTTAACTATGAAATTTCTAATTGTTTTGGCTAAACCATCATGAAGCCAAGTAGTATAGAGCCTAAGGTTTTATACTAAAGAAGCAAATATCTCCCTTTTCTTAAAGAGGTAAAAAGTAATTCCCTAGATATATCAGTGGTTGTTTCCTCACCATAAATCAATGCTTTGAAGATCCAAAGACCAGTCAGACAAATTTGTCAGTATTAGACTTTTTTCAAATACAGTTTACTTTCAGTATTATTTTGTTTTGGGCTCAGGTGTACAACACAGTGGTTAGAATGTCATATACTTCACCTAGTGTGTCCCCCTCCGGTATTTTCGGTACCAAATTGACCTCATACATACATATTGCAATATTATTGACCATATTCCCTATGTTGTACTTTATATCCCTGAGCCTATTTTGTTGTTGTTGTTAATCATGAAGATATTTACCCATTGATTTTTTAAAAATATATTTTATTGATTTTTTACAGAGAGGAAGGGAGAGGGATAGAGAGTTAGAAACATCGATGAGAGAGAAACATCGATCAGCTGCCTCCTGCACATCCCCTATTGGGGATGTGCCCGCAACCAAGGTACATGCCCTTGACCTGAATCTAACCTGAGAACCTTGAGTCCACAGGCCAACACTCTATCCACTGAGCCAAACCGGTTACGGCATTCCCATTGATTTTTAGAGTGAGTGAAAGGGAGGGGGAGAGACAGAGAAAAAGAAACATCAATGTGAGAGAGATGCATCTATTGGTTGCCTCCAGCATGCATGCTGGTCAGGGCCTAGGATCAAGCCTGCAAACAAGTCACGCGCTGTTGACCAGAAATTGAACTCAGGACCTTTCAATCCTTGGACCAAGGATCTATCCACTGAGCCAAGCTGGCTAGGGCCCCCATGACTACTTAGTAACTACCAATGTTCTCTTCTTCATCCCTTTACCATTTAATCCCAGTTCCCCTACCTGCTCTCCCCTCTGGCAACCACCAGACTGTTCTGTCTATGAGTCTGTTGGGATTTTGTGTGTTTTTTCCTTTATTTTGCTCATTAGATTTGATAAATATGTGAAATCATATGGCATTTGTCTTTCTCTGACTGATTTATTTCACTGAGCATAATACCCTCTACTTCCATCCATTCAGAAACGTAAACTCAGAGTTGAGATGAGGTGCTAGGAGACATAGACTTCAGGAAGCAGGACATTTAATGAAGGACTAATCACAACTGCACTCACCTGGCGTACTACATACTCTCCTAGGAACCCAGGATAAGCAGGGAAATTTTCCATTCTGTCCAGAGTAGTGTTCCCCAGGGGAATCCTCTGCTTAGAGGTTAGAGCAACAAGAAGTAAGAGTGCCTAATGAGCAGACACAGAGCACGTAAATAGCAGCTCTACCGCTGACCCTCACCATGTGCAACCTTTGGTTGGAAGGAACTTGGTCTTTTTTTTTAAGTCCTAAATCTGTCTGGGAGACCAATGCTTGGCTCTTGTCTGGGACAGAGCTCTGGTCTGCATCACCAACCATCCAGGCAAGGATTTGGACTTCCACAGGAAAACCTTCCTCCAGGGTTCCCAGGCAGGTGAGTCCCAGAGCCCAACAGGCATGGCAGGAGAGGATCAGAGACACTGGAAGCCACGAACTTGCACATAAAGTAACCACAGAACCATTCGAACATAGCCCAGGTACCAGTGATCACTGTGGTTGTTGGCTGGCTTTACTAATACAGTAATGTGTTATTCATGATGCTCAAAGGAAAGTGAACACTGCACTCAGAAATGCATGTGCAAATGTTTACAATTAAATGGTATTAATAGCAGACAAATTAAGAAAGGGTATTGGAGCCCTGGCTGGTTTGGCTCAGTGGATAGAGTGTCGGCCTGGGGACTGAGGTATCCCGGGTTTGATTCCGGCCAAGGGAACATGCCCAGGTTGAGGGCTCAATCTCCAGTGGGGGGTGTGCGGGAGGCAGCTGAGCAATGGTTCTCTCTCACCATGATGTTTCTATCTCTCTATCTCTCTCCCTTCCTCTCTGAAATCAATAAAAATATATTTTTTAAAAAAGGAAAGGGCATTGGAGGTGTAAAGTCCTTCCAGTAGAAGTAGACCATAAGTTAAAGTACTTTATGAATTAATAGGAATAGACAAATAGGTTATTGCCTGTGGTGGAATATACAGTGATATGTGGGGATTTTTTAAATTGTATGATGGGGCATATTAGACTATGATTCCATATGGATGAGAAAGATCCAGACCCAGGAAGGCTGCAAATACACCTTTGTAATCACAGTGTATGAGACTTACATTTCACAGTATGATTACTCACCTTGGTTATTCACATTAAAAAATTTTTGTTAGGTGAAAATGAGTAAGCTAATGAAATTCACATTGTGATTATTTCATTACCTATAGGAACGAGTAATGAAATTTGTTGGTTTGTAAGCCATTTTGTGTCTGTGTTAAAATTTGTTTGTTTAAGTTATTTTCTTTACTTGTTTATTAATTTATTTTAAATTAAAGTGTAGATGGCAACCAATATAACTTTCACTGTGTTGTACCCTGAAAGTTCTTTGCTTTTGAATATATATAAAAAGCAATGTATCTTAATACCTCAAAATGTTTGATTACATTGTGATCACATTAAAATGGGTCTTAAAGGGCTTAGATCAAAATGACTGTGGGGCTTGCATTTTTCTGGCCAGTCCAAGGGAGAATGCAATCCCTTTCCAATTCCTTTCCAATTCTGACAGTCATTTTGCTTTAAGCCCTTTAAGACCCATGTTAATGTGATCACAGTATAATCAAAGTGTTTACATTTCCTTTTATGTAAGTATATTTGTATACACTATTAAAATACTTTCAGGTATACAACATATTGATTCAACATTTATACACATTACACTGTGATTGCCACACCAAGTCGAGAAATAATCTGTCACTGTGCAAACTTACCACAATATTGTTGGCTATATTCTCTTATTCACTTTTTTATTGGATTTTTTCTAAAAAAGAATTGGAGATTTTTACACAAACTGACTGTTGTACATTTAGTTCTTACATGTATTATAAAAGTTTTGTGGAGAATGAATAAAGTTCATTAGTTTTGTGTGGTCCAAACTGTCAGTCCTACAGTGTTCCCTCCATTGCTTTAATACATTTTTAAATTAAAGAATAATTTACATAACACATTGTATTAGTTTCAGGAGTTCCACAAAATGATTCTGTATTTGTATGTATTGCATTATGACCTCCACAGTATGTCTAGTTAACATCTGTCACAACAATAGCTACATTTTTTTCTTGTCATAAGAACAGTTAAAATATACACTCTAGCTACTTCCAAGTACACAAAATAGTATTATTAACTACAGTCACCGTTTTATACCTCAACAATTCTTTTTTAATTTTTATTTTTATTAATAAAAGAATTGAGTGAGACACAAGAATTTTCATGCGTCTTCACATGGAAAAGAAAATTGTAATGAGAAATGGAACTAGAGATATTCTAAAGGAGACCAGACATACACCAAATACAGAAATTAGTTCCTTGATTCCAAAATATAGAAGGTAGCTTTTATGCTAGGTTACTAACACTTGCTTGTTGGAAAATTAGTCATGTTACTTTTCCTATATCCTGGTAGTCACCTCCACCACATGGAACTGGGGAACCTCACAAGATGTTCAGAATTTCTTCTTCTGGGATTATCAGAAAAACCAGAATTGCAACGCCTCATATTTGGGCTTTTCCTCTCTATGTACCTGATCACTGTGTTTGGAAACCTTCTCATCACCCTGGCCGTCAGCTCAGACTCCCACCTCCACACACCCATGTACTTCTTCCTCTCCAACCTGTCCTTGATAGACATCTGTTTCACCTCCACCACCATCCCTAAGATGCTGTGGAACATCCAGACACAGAGCAAAGTCATAACCTATGAAGGCTGCATCACACAGATGTATTTTTTCGTATTATTTGTAGGATTGGACAACTTCCTGCTGACCGTGATGGCCTATGACCGGTTTGTGGCCATCTGCCACCCCCTGCACTACATGGTCATCATGAACCCCCGGCTCTGTGGACTGCTGGTTCTGGTGTGCTGGATCATGAGTGCCCTGCATTCCTTGTTACAATGCTTAATGGTGTTGCGACTGTCTTTCTATTCAGATTTGGAAATTCCCCACTTTTTCTGTGAACTCAATCAGATGGTCCAACTTGCCAGCTCTGACACCTTTCTTAATAACATGGTGATGTATTTTGGAGCTGTGCTCCTGGGTGGTGGTCCCTTTGTTTGTATCCTTTACTCTTACTCTAAGATAGTGTTCTCCATCTGTGGAATCCCTTCAGCTCAGGGGAAGTATAAGGCATTTTCTACCTGTGTGTCTCACCTCTTGGTTGTCTCCCTTTTTTATGGAACAAGCCTAGGAGTGTACCTCAGCTCTGCTGTTACCCAAAGCTCACACTCAAGTGCGACAGCCTCAGTGATGTACACCGTGGTCACACCCATGCTGAACCCCTTCATCTACAGTCTCAGGAACAAAGACATAAAGAGGGCTGTGAAAAGATTTCTTGGGATGGCAGTTATGAAAGGACCAATTGTCCTAGGCTGAAGAAATGCACAGGATAGCTGGACTCAAAGCCTCGGAGCCCGATGTCGTGATTTTTAGATCAGTTTGTGGAAGTAGAATGTACTCTCTCTGCTCATTTTATGGATTTTCTTTTTCTATGATTTCTATATAACTTAATTGTATGGCTTTCTTAATTTCTTGATGTGATATCTGACAGCTTTTCCTTTGTTGCTTTTCTCTTCTCCCAAACGATTCCCAACATTGGATGAAATATTTGGAAATTACCATTTATCTCATGAGACTACATGAATTTCTTAAGAACAATTTTTTTGAAATGAAATTTATCATTTTGCTAAAGAAAAATCACGAGTTGTACTACTTCTATTGAAATAAACTGCACTTGGTAACCAAAGCCATTTATATAATTTCATAGGAGAGGAAAATATAAGAGCTCAGATTAACCCTCTTCATTCTTCATTTCTTCATATATCACTACCATAACTGCTCTTTCTGAAAATGTAGACTTTAACATACAGTGTGTATTATAAGAGGTCATTGGCTTCTCTTCCCTCATTAGGACCCTGTATCTTATTTAGCTTGGTTTCCATATTCTTACCATACTCACTGACAAACTGACAATCAAATACATGTCTCCAGTTCTAGTCGATGTTGGAACACAAATTTCTATAAATTGTTTGACATAATATGCCCTTAGGGTCAGAGATGACTTGAAGAATGAGGAAGCAAAACTTTAAGTCATACATTTATTACTATGCAAACTATTTTTTTCATGGTGTATGTTTACCTATTGATGTGTGTAAGATCAGTGTTCATATGTAAAGGGATTTATTATTTTGATGCTTTGCTTGGCGTAATGATGTTTTCTATTGAAGTACCTTCCTGCTTCCACTATGATTCCCTCTATTGTTCTAAATGAAGCATCTCACCCTACTGTTACTATTGTCATAACCACTAAAGGTTTAGGGAATTAACCATATCATTCATTGTGTATACTAATATGTGATCTATAGATATGTCATCTATGTACACGAGTGACCAAAGGATGACAAACTAGGGAGCTTGGATTCCTGTCCAGTTCTGTGATTATGTCCTAAGTTTAGGACAAACATGCATATTCGTTTAACCTTTTCTGGTTACCTACAAGGAAACCTCAATGGAGACACTTTTTAATGCAGTTATCTGAAATAAACTTCAATGACAGAGTAATCATGAATGTTATCTTCAAATATCTGTACAAATGCCTAGAATGGGAAAAAGCATATGATTATAATTGATCTCAGTTTTGTTTGCTTTTCTTAGTGTATCAGATAGCTATCCTGTATAATAAAGAGCTAATATGCAAATGACTGTCACACCCTCATGCCCTTGCGCCCTCGCGCCTTTGCTCCGGAACTGTTCAGACACTCATCACTGGGGAGAGAGGAATGTGGACCAGCCAGGCTGCGGCCTGGGAGAGGGGCAAGCCACCCACCCCATGGTGCTGGATGCCAGCGCCTGCAGCTGTTGCCTGGGAGAGGGACAAGCCGCCTGCCCTGCAGTCCTGGGAGCCTACGGCTGTGGCCCAGGAAAAGCCGCCTGTCCAAGGTCCCCTGTGGGTGCAGCTGGCCTGCGCAAAGCTGGCCTGGTTCCTGGGTGCCTGTGGCCAGCCAGAGGTAGGGAAGCCCAGGTCCCAGGTGCCTGCACCTGGCAGTAGGAGAGAATCTTGGGTCCCAGGTGCAGGCAAGGCAGAGGTGGTTAGGGGCAATCAGGCTAGCAGGGGAGCAGTTAGGGGCAATAAGGCCAGTAAGGGAGCAGTTTGGGGTGATTAGGCCGGCAGGCAGAAGTGGTTAGGGTCAATTAGGCAGGCAGTCAGAGAGGTTAGGAGCCAGTGGTCCCAGATTGTGAGAGGCAGTCGGACATCACCTGAGGGGTCCTGGATTGGGGAGGGTGCAGGCTGGGCTGAGGGACCAGCGCCCACCCCCCCCCCCACCATGTACAAATTTTGTGCACCAGGCATCTAGTTTCTATATAACAAGCCATCCTAAAAGGATATGTTTGACTATAATGCCTTCATAATCTGATGGGATTATATGGTGGGACATTGTTTGATCTATTCTGGGCTCATCATGAGTCACTTCCTTATGTTTCTAAACCTCTTTCATGATGTTTTGTGCATCTGTATAGCACTTCTTTCTTCAATCAATATGTGATGTTTAATACATATACTGTATATGTGTGTTTGTGTTGATCTTACAGTTTATGTAAAAATAGTTTATCAAATATGAATTGCCTTAATTTAATATCACAGTTCCCATATTTACATATGAAACCTTGTTTTCTTCCCAGTTATAAGATATATTCACCACCACTGTCCTCGGTGATGCAGCTACCGGTGCTCTTGATCTGACATGAGTTATCAATCACTAGAATTTTTTTTAATATTTTAAAATATATTTTATTGATTTTCACAGAGAGGAAGGGAGAAGGATAGAGAGTTAGAAACATCGATGAGAGAGAAACATTGATCAGCTGCCTCCTGCACACCCCCTACCGGGGATGTGCCCGCAACCAAGGTACATGCCCTTGAGCGGAATCGAACCCTGGACCTTTCAGTCCGCAGGCCGATGCTCTATCCATTGAGCCAAACCAGTTAGGGCAATCACTAGAATTTTTAATTATAACTAATTTATTGAAGTATAGTTGCATACAACAAACTGCAAACATTTTAAATATACAACTTGCTGAATTAAAGAAGCCATGTATAAAAAAAACAAGCCATATATAAATTAAGAGTATATAATGGGTAGGTCCATTTATATGTAATTTGAGAGACTATTTTGCTGTTGTTGTTAATCCTGAGGATATTATCCCATTGATTTTTAGAGTGAGTGAAAGGGAGGGGGAGAGACAGAGAAAGAGAAACATCCATGTGAGAGTGATGCATCTATTGGTTGCCTCCAGCATGCTCACCAGCCAGGGCCTGGGATCAAACCTGCTTACAAGTCCTGTGCTATTGGCCAGAAATCGAACTCGGGACCTTTCAATCCTTGGACCAAGGATCTATCCACTGAGCCAAGCCAGCCAGGGCCCCCATGATTACTTAGTAACTACCCATTTTCTCTTCTTCATCCCTTTACCATTTAATCCCAGTTCTCCAACCTGCTCTCCCCTCTGGCAACCACCAGACTGTTCTCTTTGTCTATGAGTCTGTTGGAATTATTTTCTTTATTTTGCTCTTTAGATTTGATAAATATGTGAAATCATATGGCATTTGTCTTTCTCTAACTGAATTATTTCACTGAGCATAATACCCTCTACTTCCATCTATTCAGAAACTTTAACTCAGAATTGACATGAGGTTGTGGGAGACATAGACTTCAGGAAGCAGGACATATAATGAAAGACTAATCACAACTGCATTCACCTGGCTAATTACATACTCTCCTAGGAACCCAGGATGAGCAGGGAAAATTTCCATTCTGTCCAGAGTAGTGTTCCCCAGGGGAATCCTCTGCTTAGAGGTTAGAGCAACAAGAAGTAAGAGTGCCTAATGAGCACACACAGAGCACGTAAATAGCAGCTCTACCGCTGACCCTCACCATGTGCAACCTTTGGTTGGAAGGAACTTGGTCTTTTTTCTTTGAAGTCCTAAATCTGTCTGGGAGACCAATGCTTGACTCCTTGTTGTCTTGTCTGGGCCAGAGCTCTGGTCTGCATCATCAACCGTCCAGGCAAAGATTTGGACCTCCACATGCAAAGATTCTTCTCAGAATTTCCATCCAGGTGAGTCTGAGAGCCCAACAGACATGGCATGAGAGGATCAGAGAGACTGAAAGCCAAGAATTTATACATAAAGTCACCACAGAAGCATCCAAACATAGCCCAGGTATCAGTGATCACTGTGGTTGTCAGCTGGCTTTACTAATACATTAATGTATTTATTTATGATGCTCAAAGGAAATTGATCACTGCACTCAGAAATGTAAGTTACAATGTTGAAAATTAAATGGTATTAATAGTAGAAATATTAAGAAAGAGCCTTGGAAATGTGAAGTCCTTCCAGTAGAAATAGACCATAAGTTCAAGCACTTCATCAATTAACAGGAATAGACCAATAGGTTATTAGCTATGGAGTAATATATATTGATGTGAGAGCATTTTAAAATTTTTATGATTGGGCATATTAGACTATGTTTCTACATGGATGAGAGAGATCCAGACCCAGGAAGGCTGCAAATACACCTTTGCAATCACAATGCATGAGACATACATTTCACAGTATGATTACTCACCTTGGCTATTCACATTTTAAAAATTTTGGTAGGTGAAAATGAGTAAGCTAAAGAAATTCACATTGTGATTATTTCATTACCTATAAGAACGAGTAATGAAATTTGTTGGTTTGTAAGCCATTTTGTGTCTGTGTTAAAATTTGTTTGTGTAAGTTATTTTCTTTACTTGTTTATTAATTTATTTTAAATTAAAATGTAGATGGCAACCAATATAACTTACACTGTGTTGTACCCTGAAAGTTCTTTGTTTTTGAATATATATAAAAAGCAATGTATCTTTATACCTCAAAGTGTTTGATTACATTGTGATCACATTAAAATGGGTCTTAAAGGGCTTAGATCAAAATGACTGTGGGGCTTGCATTTTTCTGGCCAGTCCAAGGGAAAATGCAATCCCTTTCCAATTCCTTTCCAATTCCGACAGTCATTTTGACCTAAGCCCTTTAAGACCCATGTTAATGTGATCACAGTGTAATCAAAGTGTTTTCATTTCCTTTTATGTAAGTATATTTGTATACACTATTAAAATACTTTCAGGTATACAACATATTGATTCAACATTTATATACATTACACTGTGATTGCCACACCAAGTCTAGTAATCATCTGTCACTGCGCAAACTTATCACAATATTTTTGGCTATATTCTCTTATTCAATTTTTATTGAACTTTTTCTAAAAAAGAATTGGAGATTTTTACACAAACTGACTGTTGTACATTTAGTTCTTACATGTATTATAAAAGTTTTGTGGAGAATGAATAAAGTTCATTAGTTTTGTGTGGTCCAAACTGTCAGTCCTACAGTGTTCCCTCCATTGCTTTAATAAATTTTTAAATTGAAGAATAATTGACATAACACATTGTATTAGTTTCAGGAGTACCACATAATGATTCTGTATTTGTATGTATTGCATTATGACCTCCACAGTATGTCTAATTAACATCTGTCACAACAATAGCTACATTTTTTTCATGTCATAAGAGCAGTTAAAATATACACTCTAGCTACTTCCAAGTACACAAAATAGAATTATTAACTACAGTCACCGTTTTATACCTCAACAATTCTTTTTTAATTTTTATTTTTCTTAATGAAATAATTGAGTAAGACACAAGAATTTTCCATGCGTATTCACATGGAAAAGAAAATTGTAATGAGAAATGTAACTAGAGATATTCTAAAGGAGATCAGACATACACCAAATACTGAAATTAGTTCCTTGATTCCAAAATATAGAAGGTAGCTTCTATGGTAGGTTTCTAAGGTTTCTTGTGGGAAAATTAGTCATGTTTCTTTTCCTATATCCTGATAGTCACCTCTACCACATGGAATCAGGGAACCTCACAGGATTTTCAGAATTTCTTCTTCTGGGATTATCAGAAAAAAAAGAATTGCAACCCCTCATATTTGGGCTTTTCCTCTCCATGTACCTGATCACTGTGTTTGGAAACCTTCTCATCACACTGGCCGTCAGCTCAGACTCCCACCTCCACACACCCATGTACTTCTTCCTCTCCAACCTGTCCTTGGTAGACATCTGTTTCACCTCCACCACCATCCCAAAGATGCTGTGGAACATCCAGACACAGAGCAAAGCCATAACCTATGGAGGCTGCATCACACAGATGCATTTTTTTATATTATTTGGGGGACTGGACAACTTCCTGCTGACCGTGATGGCCTATGACCGGTTTGTGGCCATCTGCCACTCTCTGCACTACATGGTCATCATGAACCCCCGGCTCTGTGGACTGCTGGTTCTGGTGTGCTGGATCATGAGTGCCCTGCATTCCTTGTTACAATGCTTAATGGTGCTGCGACTGTCTTTCTATTCAGATTTGGAAATTCCCCACTTTTTCTGTGAACTCAATCAGATGGTCCAACTTGCCAGCTCTGACACCTTTCTTAATAACATGGTGATGTATTTTGGAGCTGTGCTCCTGGGTGGTGGTCCCTTTGTTTGTATCCTTTACTCTTACTCTAAGATAGTGTTCTCCATCTGTGGAATCCCTTCAGCTCAGGGGAAGTATAAGGCATTTTCTACCTGTGTGTCTCACCTCTTGGTTGTCTCCCTTTTTTATGGAACAAGCCTAGGAGTGTACCTCAGCTCTGCTGTTACCCAAAGCTCACACTCAAGTGCGACAGCCTCAGTGATGTACAACGTGGTCACACCCATGCTGAACCCCTTCATCTACAGTCTCAGGAACAAAGACATAAAGAGGGCTGTGAAAAGATTTCTTGGGATGGCAGTTATGAAAGGACCAATTGTCCTAGGCTGAAGAAATGCACAGGATAGCTGGACTCAAAGCCTCGGAGCCCGATGTCGTGATTTTTAGATCAGTTTGTGGAAGTAGAATGTACTCTCTCTGCTCATTTTATGGATTTTCTTTTTCTATGATTTCTATATAACTTAATTGTATGGCTTTCTTAATTTCTTGATGTGATATCTGACAGCTTTTCCTTTGTTGCTTTTCTCTTCTCCCAAACGATTCCCAACATTGGATGAAATATTTGGAAATTACCATTTATCTCATGAGACTACATGAATTTCTTAAGAACAATTTTTTTGAAATGAAATTTATCATTTTGCTAAAGAAAAATCACGAGTTGTACTACTTCTATTGAAATAAACTGCACTTGGTAACCAAAGCCATTTATATAATTTCATAGGAGAGGAAAATATAAGAGCTCAGATTAACCCTCTTCATTCTTCATTTCTTCATATATCACTACCATAACTGCTCTTTCTGAAAATGTAGACTTTAACATACAGTGTGTATTATAAGAGGTCATTGGCTTCTCTTCCCTCATTAGGACCCTGTATCTTATTTAGCTTGGTTTCCATATTCTTACCATACTCACTGACAAACTGACAATCAAATACATGTCTCCAGTTCTAGTCGATGTTGGAACACAAATTTCTATAAATTGTTTGACATAATATGCCCTTAGGGTCAGAGATGACTTGAAGAATGAGGAAGCAAAACTTTAAGTCATACATTTATTACTATGCAAACTATTTTTTTCATGGTGTATGTTTACCTATTGATGTGTGTAAGATCAGTGTTCATATGTAAAGGGATTTATTATTTTGATGCTTTGCTTGGCGTAATGATGTTTTCTATTGAAGTACCTTCCTGCTTCCACTATGATTCCCTCTATTGTTCTAAATGAAACATCTCACCCTACTCTAACTATTGTCATAACCACTAAAGGTTTAGGGAATTAACCATATCATTCATCGTGTGTACTAATATGTGATCTATAGATATGTCATCTATGTACATGAGTGACCAAAGGATGACAAACTAGGGAGCTTGGATTCCTGTCCAGTTCTGTGATCATGTCCTAAGTTTAGGACAAACATGCATATTCGTTTAACCTTTTCTGGTTACCTACAAGGGAACCTCAATGGAGACACTTTTTAATGCAGTTATCTGAAATAAACTTCAATGACAGAGTAATCATGAATGTTATCTTCAAATATCTGTACAAATGCCTAGAATGGGAAAAAGCATATGATTATAGTTGATCTAAGTTTTGTTTGCTTTTATTAGTGTATCAGATAGCTATCCTCTATAATAAAGAGCTAATATGCAAATGGTCATCACACCCTCATGCCCTTGCGCCCTCGCGCCTTTGACCCGGAACTGTTCAGACACTCAACACTGGGGAGAGAGGAATGTGGACCAGCCAGGCTGAGGCCCTGGAGAAGGACAAGCCACCCACCTTGTGGTCCCAGGCACCAGCAGCTTCCCCTGTGCCTGCAGCCTGGGAGAGAGACAAGCCGCCCATCCCACAGTGCCATGCGCCAGTGGCTGGGGCTATGGCCCAGGAGAGGGACAAGCCACCCTCCCCGTGGTCCTGGAAGCCAGCGCCTGTGGCTACAGCCTGGGGGAGGGACAAGCTGCCTGCCCTGCAGTCCCGGGAGCCTGCGGCTGCGGGCCAGGCAAATGTTCAAGTGTGAGCAGTGTGTGTATGTGAGTTCACTTGTGTGTGTGTGTGTGTGTGTGTGTGTGTGTGCATGCATATATATATATATATATATATATATATATATATATATATTTCATGCACACACTAACACATATATATGTATATACACACATGCTCATTCATAATCCCATCTATTATTTTAAAAGAAACCTTGAGAAAAATTTGAAAAATATATAAATAAAAAAAGAAATGTGTGAATTAACATGAAATAGAAAAAATAGAAAATTTGACACAGATTTAAAGTAAAATGTGTGACCTTAATTTTAATGAATTCATTTTTCTATCTTAATGCCTTTCAGGCCACAAGGTCAAAATCATATTTACATTTACGTGATGGGAAATTTTTTATACCAGGTATGGGGCCAAATAGTTTTAAATTCGCTCTAAGTTTTTCTATGTAATGTGGGGTTTCAACCCAAAAATACCTTTGCCCAAGGGAAGCTAGCTGAATGATTTGCAGGGCTTAACCTCAGTTCCCTGTAACAATATCTTACTGGATAAATGTTCATATCAGTTTCCCATTGCTGTTGTAGCAAATTACCATACTAGTGCCTTAAAACAAAACATTCTCTATCTTAAAGTTCTAGAGAGCAGATGCCTGAAATGGATAATAAAGGGCTTAGAACAAAATGCCTGCTGGGCTTGGATTTTTTTGGCTGATCCAGGAGAGAATGCAATCCCTTTCCAATCCCTTTCCAACTCCTTTCCTAATCTCAGTTCCTATTCTGTATTCTAAAGGCCACCAGCATTCCTTGGCCACCCTCCATCTTCAATACCAGCAGCATGGCATCTTCAAATGTCTCTCTGACTCCAATTCTTCTTCTACTCTCTTCCACATTTAGAGGACCCTTGTGATGACATTAGTCCAACCTAGGTAATCTGAGCTAATCTCCTTAGCTAATAATTTTATTTCATCTATCTTAGTTACCCTGCTCTGTGAGCTAACATTCCAAAGTTCTCCTAATCAGGACATTGACATCTTTTGAGGTCCTTATTCACCTATTACAAAGCCCCTTTCATGTATAACTTATTTTGATGTCACTTTGGAGCCCTAACATAAAAGAATCAAACACAGAATTTATCCCCTCTTTAGAATGAGAGAAAAACTTGTCTTTCAAAATTACATACTCAGAAGAATCCTGGTGGAGACCTAAAATTACCTACACCAGACTCTGACACAGAGCCACAGCCCACCTACTCAAAGTGCAGTCCACAGACCAGGAGGACCTCCAGCATCAACATCACCTGGGAGTTTCTCAGAAATGCAGTCTCTGGGCCTCGTGGAGATTTGATCAATTAAAATTTGCATTTGAGCTACAAACTTTGGTGATCTGTTTGCCTATGAAATAAGAGGTGTTGTTCTAGAATAGGTGTTCTCACTTTTCACTATTGACACTTGGGGCTGCATAACTATTCCTGTTGGGTGCTGTCCTGTACATTGTAGGTGTTTACCAGGCTTCCTTCAAACATTACAGCACCCCAGGGAAAAGTCATCTCTGTTTGAGAACCACTGCTCCAGAATCTCAGAACTGGAAGTGTCCTGACTGATTCCAATCAAAACCCCTTCCCTTTCTTGGCTTATACCTTTGAGCACAAGAATAAATCTCTCTGGGCCCCATTTCTGTATTGGAGAAGGTAGTTTATAGATGGACTACCTCATAAAATGTATGTTGGTAAAACATACATTTTCCAATTGTTATAATCTGCTAAACTGGGTTATGGTGCATAAAATCTAAATGGATCTCTTATATTTAATGAACATTTTTATAGTGAGGAATTAAATGGCAGTTCCTAACTTGTGCTATATCTATGAAATTCCTAATTGTTTTGTCATGAAGACAAGTAATATAGAGCCCAAGGTTTTATATGAAAGAAACAAATATCCCCCATTTCTTAAAGAAGGAAATAGTCATTTTCTAGAGATATCACGGGTTGTGTCCCTGCCATAAATCTTCTTTGAAGACCCAAAGACCAGTCAGACAAATTTCTCAGTATTAGACTTCTTTTCAAATACTGTTTACTTTCAATATTTTTATTAGTTGCAGGAGCACAACATAGTGTTAGACTATCATATACTTTACAAAGTTTTCCCCTGATATTTTCAGTATCCAACTGGCCATATACATAGTTATTACAATTTTATTGACTACTAGAAATCAGAGTCTCAGTGCACGAATTTGTGCACAGGTGGAGTCCCCAGGGGTGGGGGCGGGGATGGGGGCAGGACACGATTGGCCCTCCAGGTGGGTGGTGGGACACTTGCAGGTCTGAGATCTGGATCTGTCCTGCTTGTGTTCATGCAGGTTGTCGGAAGCCACCTGGCTGCCACTTTTATGTCCTTTCTTCCTTGTGGAGCTTCTAGGGATGGGAAGCAGCCCCAGTGCCTGAGGCCAACTTCATACCAGTGGCCCTGGTCCATTGGTGCCTGGCCTGTTCTCTGAAGATTGGACCTGCAAGACTACTGAGTGAGTGGCTGCTGCTGGGTCGGTGGGCCACAGGGACAGGTCTGTCAGCTGAGCAGCACGCCTGCTGTGGGAGCCCACTGACCACTAGGGGGCAGCTCCTGCATTGGCCATCTGCCCCTGGTGGTCAGTGTGCATCATAGTGAATGGTCGTTTGGTCGTTTCGTCTTTCAGTCACTTAGGTTTTATATATAGACTAGTGACCCGGTGCACGAAATTCATGCACAGTAGGGGGTTCCCTCAGTCCAGCCTGCCCCCTCTCACAGACTGGGAGCCCTCAGAGGATGTCCTACTGAATGCTTAAGGCCTCAGCCGCAGTCTGGCCACTCTCTGTGGGAGGCAACCGGGCTGATCAGGGAAGGCACCAGCCCCATTACCCCACTGCAGCAGCCACTGCCAGCCACTGCAGCCGCCAAGGTGTTTTCATCAACAGGGACTCTAGTCCCTTCACCATGAAAAAATGACAACTTTCTTTAGGCATTTTCAAGATGTATCTTTCATAGGATATGACATTTCTTACTTTTTTTTTTTTTATCCTCACCTGAGGATATGTTTCCATTGATTTTTAGAGAGTGTGGAAGAGAGAGGGAGAGACAGAGAGAAACATCAATGTGAGAGGGATACTTTGATTGGTTGCCTCCTGCATGAGCCCTGACCTGGGCCCTGCCCAGGGAGGAGCCTGTAACCTAGGTACATGCCCTTGATCAGAATTGAACCCGGACCATGCGGTCAGCAGGCCAAGGCTCTATCCACTGAGCCAAACAGGCTAGGGCAGGATATGACATTTCTTAGCCCCCCCAGCAGCGGACCTTCATTTTTTCCTCCAGGAGTGTGGTGGAAAAACCCTAGATCACCTTCTTGGATTCTTATAACCCAAGTTACCAAGAACACTGCAAGTGGTGGCCTACAGGGAGCTTAGCCAATGAGCTGTCAGAAAAGGTATTTACTCTCAAACTGGTTTGGCTCAGTGGATAGACAGTAGGCCTGCAGACTGAAGGGTCCCAGGTTAGATTCCTGTTAAGGGCATGTACCTTGGTTGGAGGCACATCCCCAGTGGGGAGTGTGCAGGAGGCAGCTAATAGATGTTTCTCTCTCATTGATATTTCCGACTATCTATCCCTCTCCCCTCTTCTCTGTAAAAAAAAAAAAAATCAATAAAATATATATATTTTTAAAAAGGTGTTTCCTCTGCAGCCCATGCAGCCCCTGCATTGTGTCCACTGAGCTAGGGGCATGTCCCTGCCACCCGGTGGTGGCCACCAGGGTCTCCGCACACCCCAGAGGCCTGCAGCCATCCCCCCCGTCGTGGGCATGGACGCAAACCGCCCGCTTGGCACCAGAGCATGCACAAGCAGTTAGGGGCGGGGCGGGAACATCCCCATCTCCACACGCCCCAGAGGCCAGCAGCCAGCCCCGGCGTGGGCTCCGGGCTGGGGGCGTGGACCCAAACAGCTTCTTGGTGCTGGAGCATGCCCAAGCGGCTAGGGGCGGGGATGTTCCCGCCCCACCCCCAGCCGCTTGGCACCTGCACCCATAGGCCGGGAGTGGCCGGGGAGCGTTCTGGGACCCCTGCCGCTCAGGGCCTAAGCGCAGGCCTACAGGCTAGGAGTGGCCTGGGTCCAGAAGCTGTTCCTGGGACCCAGGCCACTAGGCGCCTGTGTATGCAAATTAACCGCCATCTTTGTTGGGTTAATTTGCATACTCGTCTGATTGGCTGGTGGGCATAGCAGAGTGATGGTTAATTTGCATGTTTCTCTTTTATTAGATAGGATATTCTTCATGCTGTACTATACAACCTATGACAATTTTGTAACTATCAATTTTACTTCTGAATCCCTTCTTCTCCTAGTCTCCCAAGCACCTTCTCATCTGGCAATTACCAGTCCTCTCTCTATGTCTATGAGTGTGTTTCAATTTTATTTTTTGCTCTTTGGATTCAACATATATGTGAAATCATATAGTATTTGTCTTTCACTGAGCATAACACCCTCGAGGTCCATTTATTCAGAAACTTTGACTCAGAATTGAGATGAGGTGCTAGAAGATGTAGATGTCAGGAAGCAAGGCACTAATGAGGGACTAATCACAACGGCACTCGCCTGCCTTATTACATAGTCTCCTGGGAACAGAGAATCAGCAGGAAGAGTTTCCATTCTGTCCAGACCAATGTTCCCCAGGGGAATCCTGTGCTTAGAGGTTAAAGTAGCAAGAAGTAAGAGTGCCTAATGAGCAGACACAGAGCATGTAAATTGCAACTCTACTGCAGACCCTCAGCATGTACAACCTTTGGTTGGAAGGAACGAGGACATTGCTTTTAAAGTTCTAAATCCGTCTGGCAGACCAATGCTTGACTCCTTGTTGTCTTGTCTTGGACAGAGCTCTGGTCTGCATCACCAACCATCCAGGAAAGAATTTGGACCTCCACAGAGAAACCTTCTTCTCAGAGTTCCCATGCAGGTGAGTCCCAGAGCCCAACAGACTTGGCAGGAGAGAATCAGAGAGATTGGAAACCAAGAACTGGTACCTGAAGTCACCCAAGTACCCATTAGAACATAGCCCAGGTACCAACTGTGGTTGTTGGCTGGCTTTACTAATACAGTAATGTGTTATTCATGATGCTCAAAAGGAAGTGAACACTGCACTCAGAAATGTAAGTTCCAATGTTGATATTTAAATGCTACTAATGCAAGGCAAATTAAAAAATGGCATTGGAGCGGTAGCTGGTTTTGCTCAGCGGATAGGGTGGCCTACGGACTGAACGGTCCCAGATTTGATTTTGGTCAAGGGCACATGCTGGGATTATAAGCTCGATCACCAGAAGGGTGCAAGTAGGAGGCAGCCAATCAATGATTCTCCCTCATCATTGATGTTTCTATCTCCCTCTCCCTTCCTCTCTGAAATCAATAAAGATATATATTTTTAAAAAACAGCCATCACTGTTAAAAAAAAAAGGGGGGGGTCATTGGAGGGGTAAAGTCCTTCCAGTAGAAGTAGAACATAAGTTCAATGACTTTATTAAAAGGAATAGACAGCCCTGATCGGTTTGGCTCAGTGGATAGAGCATCGGCCTACGGACTGAAGGGTCCCAGGTTCGATTCCAGTCAAGGGCATGTACCTTGGTTGCGAGCACATCCGCAGGAGGGGGTGTTGCAGGAGGCAGCTGATCAATGTTTCCCTCTCATCGATGTTTCTAATTCTCTATCCCTCTCCCTTCCTCTCTGTAAAAAAATCAATAAAATATATTTTTTTAAAAAGGAATAGACAAATAGGTTATTAACTGTGGGGGAATATTCAGTGATGTGAGGGCATTTTTTAAATTTTATGATGGGGCATATTAGACTGTTTCCATATGGGAGAGAAAGCTCCAGACCCAGGAAGGCTGCAGATACACCTTTGCAATCACAGTGCATGAGACATACATTTCACAGTGTGTTCTCTCACCTTGGCTATTCACATTTTAAAAATTTATTTGGTAGGTGAAAACAAGTAAGGTAATGAGATTCACTTTACAGTTATTTCATTACCTGTGAAACTGCCTAATGAAATTTGTCGGTTTGTAAATTATTTGGAGTCTCTATTAAAATTAGTCTATGTAAGCTTTTTCCTTTACATGCTTATCAATTTATTTATTTTAAATTAAAGTATAGTTGGCATCTAATAAACTTGCATTATGTTGTACACCTGAAATTTTCTACTTTTGGATAGTTATATCAAAGTATTTTTATTCCACTTTTTGTTTTAAGTACAGTTTGTATACAATATTATATTAGTTTTAGGTGTGCACTGTAGTAATTCAACATTTATATACATTACAATGTGATCGCCACACCTAGTCTTGTATTCATCTGTCATTGCGCAGACTTATCACAATATTATTGCCTATACTCTCTTATTTGATTTTTTATTGGATTCTTTCTAACAAGGAATTGGAGTTTTTTTATATAAACTGACTGTTTTTCATTTAGTTTTTATGTATATGTAAGTGTTTACAAAAGAATGTATAAAGTTTATAAATTGTGTGTGATCCAATCAGTCAGTCCTATACTATCCTCTCCATTACTTTAAAATTTTTTAATTAAGTATAATTGACATAAAATATTATATTAGTTTCAGGTGTATAATAATTCTGTATTTGTATATATTGCAATATGACCTGCACAGGAAGTCTAGTTAATATCTGTCACCACCATACTTACAATATTTTCTTCTTGTGATAAAGTCACTTAAAATTTACCCTCTAGACACTCTCAAATACACAATACAGTATTATTAACTATAGTTAACATGCTGACATCTGCAGCTAATCCCTTGCTTTTTAAAAATTATTTTTCTTTCTGAAAAAATTGAGTAAGACACAAGAATTCTTCATGTGCCTTCACATGGAAAAGTTTAATGAGAAACAGCATTATGGATGTCCTAAAGGAGACCAGACCTTACACCAAACACAGAAATTAATTCCTTGATTCTACAATATAGATGGTAGTGTTTATACTCAGTTACTAATGCTTGCTTGTGGGAAATTAGTCATGTTACTTTTCCTATATCCTGGTAGTTACCTCCACCACATGGACTAGGGAACCTAACAGGATTTTCAGAATTTCTTCTTCTGGGATTATCAGAGAAACCAGCACTGCAGCCCCTCATATTAGGGCTTTTCCTCTCCATGTACCTGATCACTGTGTTGGGAAACCTGCTCATCATCCTGGCCGTCACCTCAGACTCCCACCTCCACACACCCATGTACTTCTTCCTCTCCAACCTGTCCTTGGTAGACATCTGTTTCACCTCCACCACCGTCCCAAAGATGCTATGGAACATTCAGACACAGAACAAAGCCATCACCTATGAAGGCTGCATCACCCAGATGTATTTTTTCCTATTATTTGCAGGACTGGACAACTTCCTCCTGACTGTGATGGCCTATGACCGGTTTGTGGCCATCTGCCACCCCCTCCACTACATGGTCATCATGAACCCTCGTCTCTGTGGACTGCTGGTTCTGGTGTCCTGGATTATGAGTGTATTGCATTCCCTGTTACAATGCTTAGTGGTGTTGGGACTATCCTTCTGTCCAGTCCTGGAAATCCCCCACTTCTTTTGTGAAATCAAACAGATGGTCCTACTTGCCTGTTCTGACACCTTTCTTAATAACATGGTGATGTATTTTGGAGCTGGGCTCCTCGGTGGTGGTCCCTTTGTTTGTATTCTTTACTCTTACTCTAAGATAGTGTTCTCCATCTGTGGAATCCCTTCAGCTCAGGGGAAGTATAAAGCATTTTCTACCTGCGTGTCTCACCTCTCAGTTATCTCCTTGTTTTATGGGACAAGCCTAGGAGTGTACCTCAGCTCTGCTGTTACTCATAGCTCATACTCAAGTGCAACAGCCTCAGTGATGTACACCGTGGTCACACCCATGCTGAACCCCTTCATCTACAGTCTCAGGAACAAAGACATAAAGAAGGCTCTGAAAAGATTTCTTGGAATGGTAGCTGTAAAAGGACCAATTGTTCTAGGGCTGAAGAAATACACCTGATAGCTGGACTCAAAGTCTCAGAGCCAGATGTTTTGATTCTTTGATCAGTTTGTGGAAGTGCAGTTTACTCCCTCTGTTTATTCCTGGAGTTTCTGTTTCTATGATTTCTGCAGAATTTAATTCAATCACTTTATTAATTTCTTGACTTTGTGATATCTCACAGCTTTCCCTTTGTCATTTTTCTTCCCTCCCAAATTGATTACCAACTTTGGATGAAATATTTAGAAATTCTGATTTATCTCTGAGACTACATGAATTTCTTAAGAACAATTTTTTTGAAAAGAAATCTATCATACTGAGTAATGTTTCTTTCATTATATTAAAAGAAAAAAATATGGGTTGTACTAATCCTAAGGAAATAAAGTGCACTTGGTAACTAAAGCCATATATATCATTTCATAGGAAAAGAAAATATAAGAGCACCGTTTAACCATCATTGTACTTCATTATTTCATATATCACTTCCCCATTACTGCTCTTTCTGAAAATGTAGACTTTAATATACAGTGTGTGTTATAAGAGGTCTTTGAATTGGCTTCCCTCGTTACAATCATGTATCGGATTTAGCTTGGTGTCCACATTCTTACCATAGTCACTGACAAACTGACAATCAAATACATGTCTCCAATCCTAGTTGATGTGGAAACACAAATTTCTATAAATTGTTTGACATATTATGCCCTTAGAGTCAAAGATGACCTTAAGTATGAGGAAGCAAAATTTTAAGTCATACATTTATTACTATGCAAACTATTTTTATGGTGTATGTTTACCTATTGATGTAAGTTTGGTGTCCCTGTGTGAAGGGATTTAAAATTGGGGTGGAGTTTTGCTTGCCTTAATTAAGTTTCCTAATGAAATATCTCCTGCTTCCACTTGAAAACTTACATTGCTGCCTTCAAATATGATTCCCTCTATTGTTCTAAATGAAGCATCTCTCCCAACTCTAAATATTTTTTAATGTTATAATGTGATTTTTTTATTTTTTTATTAAGGTGTTATATGTGTACATACCTTACCATTGCCCCCCCACCCCACTCCCATACATGCCCTCACCCCCCAATGTTTTGCATCCGTTGGTTACTCTTATATGCATGCATATAAGTCCTTCAGATGATCTCTTATTTCTCCCACCTCTCCCTAACCTTCCCGCTGTAATTTGACAGTCTGTTTGATGCTTTACTGCCTCTGTATCTATCTTTTTGTTCATCAGTTTATACTGTTTTTCATTATCCCCAAATGAGTGAGATCATGTGGTATTTTTCTTTCATTGACTGGCTTATTTCACTTAGCATAATGTTCTCCAGTTCCATCCAGGTGCCTACAAATGGTAGTAATTCCTTCTTTTTTTATGGCAGCATAGAATTCCATTGTGTAGATGTACCATAGTTTTCTGATCCAGTCATCTGCTGACGGGCACCTAGGCTGTTTCCAAATCTTAGCTATTGCAAATTGTGCTGCTATGAACATAGGGGTGCATATATCCTTTCTGATTGGTGTTTCTAGTTTCTTAGGATATATTCCTAGGAGTGGGATTACTGGGTCAAATGGGAGTTCCATTTTCAGTTTTTTGAGGAAACTCCATACTGTTCTCCACAGTGGCTGCACCAGTCTGCATTCCCACCAGCAGTGCACGAGGGTTCCTTTTTCTCCGCATCCTCGCCAACACTTGTGTTTGTTGATTTGTTGATGATAGCCATTCTGACAGGTGTGAGATGGTATCGCATTGTCATTTGATGTACATCTCTAGGATAGTTAGTGACTTTGAGCATGTTTTCATGTGTCTCTTGGCCTTCCTTCTGGCCAACTCTAAATATTTTTGTAGTGCTCAGGCGCGGGTGCACGCGTTAGCATCCGCGGGTGGGCGGGGCTCCCAGTCCCCCTGATTCCAGACCGGGACACGCAGGTGCGGAGGCCGAGAAGGGCGGCGAGGCGGGGGCGGGTCAGGGTGAACGGACTAAGGGCAGCCCGCAGCGCCGGAGAACAGGGCGCTAAGGTCCTCGGAGAACAACGTGCTTCTCCGGCTCAGCGGCCAATGAGAAAACGCAGGCTGGGCAGGACACCGCTGCCCGGAACCACCCCCTCCACAGGGCCAGCCAGCCATGTTCTTACCCGCCTATGTCATAAACCGCCACACGGAAGGCGTATTTCCCAGAGTCCTGCGAGCCATTGCAGCAAATCATGGACCCCAGGGAGAAGGTCGTGGGAACCTGGACTTGGCCACGTCGGACAGAGGTCGTGGGTCCCCTGGGCTCCTACTGCTGGCGACGGGCTTCTGGGTCCCGGTAGCGAGTGAGAATAGGGTGACGCTGCAGGACACCCCTCTCCCTGGACACACACGTGCTCACATCAGGAACGCACAGGCACAGGACGGAGCCCCACCTGCCCTGCGCGCTGCCCCTCCCCCGACGAGGACGCTCGGTGAGGAGGAAAGGATGCCAGTCCTGCGGTTGAAGCCCAAGCCCAGGGCGGCAGTGACGTTCGTTCAGGGACCTGGCCATCTGTTTCTCCCAGGAGGAGTGGGAGAGGCTGAGCCCCGCGCAGAGGGGTCTGTGCAAGGACGTCATGTTGGAGACCTACCAGACCTGGTCTCTCTCGGACTGTCCTGGCGGAAGACAAATGTAATCACCTTGTTGGAGAAAGGGAAAGCACCCTGGATGGAGGGAAGACTCCACGGCCTGGGAGGCTGCGGGGACAACAGACGTGTTCGGGTGTGTCAGGCTGCATGCCCGCGTGGAGGCAGTACACACAGCAGAAAATGTCTGAAGAGCAACATACCTCTAATGCTGAAAGAAGGCGATGCTGGCCACGGGATTTATCTGAAGAGCAGCTATTGGCACAACGTAGATCTGCAGCTGAAAGAAGCCGGCGTTATTGACAGAAAATGTCTAAAGAGCAACGTGCTGCTGACACTGAAAGAAGGCGGCGTTGGCGACAGAATGTATCTGGAGAGAAACTATTGGCGCAAAGTAGATCTGAAGCCGAAAGAAGACGGTGTTATCCACAGAAAATATCTGAAGAGCAATGTGTCTCGAAGTTGAAAAAAGGCAGCTTCGGCGACAGAAAGCATCTCAAGGGGAACTATTGGCACAATGTAGCTCATTAAAAATGAAGCTATAGGTGCAATTGTTTCTCAAAAAAATGAGCAGATTGAAAAATTAAATGAAGAAATTTCGGATATACTCAATGGAGATTTTCACACATATTTGAGTGATGATTCCATTGATTCAACAGGTGATGCTGAAAAGGAAAATTTTCCAATCGAATTTCTTAATAGTATCACTCCTTCAGGAATGCCGTGTCATAAATTGAAATTGAAAAGTGTGTACAATCATCATGCTACTGACAAATCTTAAAATAATAAATAGGTCTTTGTAATGGTCCTTGATGTATTATCGAAAGATTGTGACCTAACATAATTGAATCAGAAGTATTAACAGGATCTGTCGAGGGAGAGATTGTTCTGATTCCAAGAATTGATTTGTTCCCACCAGACACTGGCCTCCCATTTAAATTTATTCAAAGACAGTTTCCCGTGATGCCAGCATTTGGGATGACTATTAATAAATCACAAGGACAAACTCTAGACAAAGTGGGAATATTCCTACCTGAACCCGTTTTCAGACATGGTCAGTTATATGTTGTTTCTCTTTTGAGTTCAAGGAGTGTGTGACGTTAAAGTTGTAAATATTTCATCACAAGGGAAATTAGTCAAGCATTCTGAAAGTGTTTTCACTCTTAATGTGGTGGTATACAGGGAGATACTAGAATAAGTTTAATTTATCAGTTATTGTTTGTGTCAGGGTTATTTTTCTATCATGTTTTTGTTATTTTCAGATCATGTTTTTGTTATTTTTATATTATTTCTTATGTTATTGTTTATTAATGTTATTAATGTTTATTAATGTTTCTTATGTTATTGTTTATTTTCATAGAAAAATAAATAAATAAATATTTTTGTAACCACTAAAGGGGTAGAGAATAAACCATATCATTTTCATCCATCATATATACTAATATATGATCTATAGATATGTCATATCCTATCTAATTAAAGAGTGATATGCAAACTGACCATACCTCCACTACACCCACAAGCCATGCCGACCAGCCAATCAGGAGCGAGTATGCAAATTAACCCAACCAAGATGCTGCAGCCATGGAGTGAGCAGGAGGCTTGGGTTTCCCCAGCAATGGAGGAAGCCAAGCTTTCCACACACCCTGGCAGGCCCAGGCCTCCACTCAAGGCTACAAAGTTTCAATTATAGAAGACAAATAAATCCCAACAAAAATGGCTGTGGCCACAGAGCAAGCTGGAGGCTTGGCTCCGCTCAAGGCTACAAAGTTTCAATTATAGAAGATAAATAAATCCCAGATACCGGGGCCTCTGCTTGGGTCGCCGGGGACTGTGGCCAGCCTGCAAATCACCACAGGCCCCTCGCCCAGGCCACCCCAAGCCCCAAGGGAACCCCCACCCTGACCCGGGACACTCTTCAGGGCAAACCAGCTGGGCCCCACCCGTGCAACAGGCCTCTATCCTATCTAATAAAAGAGAAATATGCAAATTGACCATCACTCCAACACACAAGATGGCTGCCCCCATGTGGTCAAATATGGCTGCCCCCATGTGGACACAAGATGGCCACCACAAGATGGCCAGCAGGGGAGGGCAGTTGGAAGAGACCAGGCCTGCAAGGGAGGGCAGTTGGGGGCAATCAAGCCTGCAAAGAAGGGCAGTTAGGGGTGACCAGGCCAGCAGGGAGGGAAGGTGGGGGTGACCAGGCCTGCAGGGGAGGGCAGTTAGAGGCAAACAGGCAGGCAGGGGAGCAGTTAGGCATCAATAAGGATGGCAGGGGAGTGGTTAGGGAGTGATCAGTCTGGCAGGCAGAAGCGGTTAGGGGCAATCAGGAAGGCAGGCAGGCGAGCAGTTGGGAGCCAGCAGTCCTGGATTGTGAGAGGGATATCCGACTGCCCGTTTAGGCCCAATCCTACTGGAATCAGGCCTAAATGGGCAATTGGACATCCCTCAAGGGGTCCCAGATTGGAGAGGGTGCAGGCTGGGCTGAGGGACACACCCCCCATGCATGAATTTCGTGCACCAGGCCTCTAGTATATACCATAAGTGACAAACTATAACTCCCTGGTGACCTTGAATTCCTGTTTAGTTTTGTGATTCAGAGTTATAGGTTTTACACAAACATACATATTCTTTTAACCTCTTCTGGTTATCCATAAGGGAATCTCAATGAAGACACTTTTTAATGCAGGTATCTGAAATAAACTTTAATAATAAACTAATCATGGATGCTATCTTCAAATATCGGTGCAAATGCCTAGAGTGGTAAAAAACATATTATTATCATTGATCTCTGTTTTCTTTTCTTTTATTATTGTATCAGCTATTTCTGCATAACAAGCCATCCTAAAAGCACTTGTTTTAATATAATGGCTTTACAATCAAAATGGACTGTATGGTGGAAAATAGGTCGGATCTCTTTTGGGCTCATCATGAGTTGCTACATTATGTTTCTAAAGCTCTTTCATGATGTTTTGTGCATCTGTATTGCACTTCTTTCATTAACCAATATGTGGTGTTTAATACATATATGTCTGTGTTGATCTTATCGTTTATGGAAAAAAATAGCTTATCAAATGTGAATTGCCTTAATTTAATATCACAGTTTCTATACTTATATATGAAACCTTGCTTTCTTCCAAGTTATAAGATACTAGAGGCCTGGTGCATGAATTCGTGCATGGGTGGGGTCTGGCTGGCCTGCCCCAATGGGGGCCGATTAGGCTGGACCGCTGGGGGGAGGGATCACGGGTGGTTGGTGGCTGGCCCCACCCCTGATCTGGGTGTTGGGGGCTGATCGGGGGCTGGGTCTGCTGGAAAGGGGCTGATCGGGGCCTGAGCAGGCTGGTTGGCTGCCACAGTGTGCATCATAACCACTGGTCATTCTGGTCATTCTGCCATTCTGGTGGCTGGGATTTTATATATGTAAATATTTCCCACCAATGTCTGGTGTGACTCAGCTGCCTATGTTCTTGATCTGACATGAGTTATACATCACTAAAATTTTTCATTCTAACTGACATATTGGAGTATAATTACATACAACAATCTGCACATGTTCTAAAAGTACAATTTGCTGAATTGAAGAAACCATACAGAAATTAAGAGTACTTGGTGGGTGGTTCCATTTGTGTATAACTTGAGATAGTGCACAATAAGTTTTAACTGCATTATGTAATTTTTAAAAATGTTATCCACCTGGCTTCAGTTTTCTTCTTTCTGAAGATAATGTGGAATAATAAACCTTACTTCAACTGGATATTGTAAAGTATAAATAAAATGTTAAATATATTTTTTGAGTCCAAAGAAAATGTTCAAGAGTGAGGAGTGTGTGTTTGTGTATGCACTTATATACATCCTTCAAATAAACACACACATATTTATGCACATGCACACAGACTCATTCATAGACTCATCTATTATGATGAAAGAAATCTTGAGAGAAATTTGGAAAATACAGAAATTTAATAAAAGAAATGTGCGAATTAACATGAAATAGAAAAAAATGGAGTAATTTGACACAAAGATTTAAAGTAAAATGTGTGAACTTAACTTTAATAAATTATTTTTTGTATCTTTTTGCTTCAAAGGCCTCCAGGTCAAAATCACATTAACACTTATTCAATGGGAAATCCTTTGTACCATTTATCAGGCCAAATAGCTCTAAATGAGCTCTCATATTTTCTATTTAATGTGGAGTTTCAACACAAAATGCCTTTGCCAAGGGAAGCTATCTGAATGATTTGCAATGCTTAAATTTAGTTCTCTCTAATAATGTCTTACTGGATAAATGTCTGCATCAGTTTCTCATTGCTGTTGTAACAAATTACCACACTAGTGACTTAAAACAAACAGCTTTCTCTCTTACAGATCTTCCAGTACCGGAAATGGGTGTTAAAGAGCTTAAACCTAAATGAATGCCAGGCTTGGATTTTTCTGGGTGATTCAGGGAAGAATGCAATCCCTTTCCAATCTCAGTCCAAATCCTTTCCTATTCTCAATTCCTATTCCAGATTCTAGAAGCCACCTGCATTGCTTGACCCAAGGCCCTTCTTCCATCTTCAATACCTGCAAAATGGCATCTTCAAATGTCTCTCTGACGCCAATTCTTCTTCTACTCTCTTCCACATTTAGAGAACTATTGAGATGACAATAGTCCAACCTGTGTAATCTGAGCTAATCTCCTTAGCTAATAATTTTATCTTTCTCAATTACCCTGCTCTGTGAGCTAACTACCAAAGTTCTCCGAATTAGGATGTTGGCATCTTTTTTTTTCTTTTTCTATTGTTTAAAGTATTACAAATAGTAGTACCTATGTTTCCTTTTTTTTTCCATTGACCTTCCCCCAGTCTCCCCTACACTCCGTCATATGCCCTCACCCCCCTCCCAGTGTCTACCGTCCATTGGTTAGGCTTATATGCATGCATACAAGTCCTTTGGTTGATTTCTTACCTCCCCCCACCCCCAACCCTCCCCAGCTTTTCCGCTTTCGTTTGACAATCTGTTCGATGCTTCTCTGCCTCTGTATCTATTTTTGTTCATCAGTTTATAATGTTCTTTATTATCCATAAATGAGTGAGATCATGTGCTATTTTTTTTCTTTCACTGACTAGCTTATTTCACTTAGCATAATGCTCTCCAGTTCCAGCCATGCTGTTGCAAATGGTAAAAAATTCCTTCTTTTTTATAGCAGCATAGTATTCCATTGTGTAGATGTACCACAGTTTTCTAATCCACTCATCTACTGATGGGCACTTAGGCTGTTTCCAAATCTTAGCTATTGTAAACTGTGCTGCTATGAACATAGGGGTGCATATATCCTTTCTGATTGCTGTTTCTGTTTTCTTAGGATATATTCCTAGAAGTGGGATCACTGCATCAAACGGCAGTTCCATTTTTAATTTTTTGAGGAGACTCCATACTGTTTGCCACAGTGACTGCACCAGTCTGCATTCCCACCAGCAGTGCACGAGGGTTCCTTTTTCTCCGCATCCTCGCCAACACTTGTCATTTGTTGATTTGTTGATGATCGCCATTCTGACAGATGTGAGGTGGTACCTCATGGTTGTTTTGATTTGCATCTCTCAGATGATTAGTGACTTTGAGCATGTTTTCATATGTCTCTTGGTTTTCTGAATGTCCTCTTTCAAAAAGTGTCTATTTAGGTAATTTGCCCATTTTTTGATTGGATTGTTTATCTTCCTTTTGTTAAGTTGTATGAGTTCCCTGTAAATGTTGGAGATTAAATCTTTATCAGAGATAACATTGGCAAATATGTTCTCCCATGCAGTGGGCTTTTTTGCTGTTTTGTTGATGGTTTCCTTTGCTGTGCAGAAGCTCTTTATTTTGATGTAGTCCCATTTGTTTATTTTCTCCTTAGTTTCCATTGCCCTAGGAGCTGTATTGTTAAATATATTTCTACAACAAATGTCTGCTATTTTGCTGCCTATGGCTTCTTCTAACATTTTTATGGTTTCCCATCTTATGTTTAAGTCCTTTATCCATTTTGAGTTTATTTTTGTGTATGATGTAAGTTGATGGTCTAGTTTCATTTTTTTTGCAAGTGTCTGTCCAGTTTTCCCAACACTATTTATTGAAGAGACTGTCTTGAATCCATTGTATGGTCTTGCCTCCTTTGTCAAATATTAATTGTGCATAATGGCTTGTGTCGATTTCTGGGTTCTCCGTTCTGTTCCACTGTTCTATATGTCTGTTCTGTGCCAGTACCAGGAAGTTTTGAGAACAATGGCTTTGTAGTATAGCTTGATATCTGGTATTGTGATCCCTCCAACATTGTTCCTCTTTCTCAAGATTGCTGCAGCTATTCAGGGTCTTTTTTTATTCCAGATGAATTTGTGGATAATTTGTTCTAGGTTTTTGAAGTATGCCATTGGTATTTTAATGGGGATTGCATTGAATTTATAGACTGCTTTGGGTAGTGTGGACATTTTGATGATGTTGATTCTACCAATCCATGAACATGGTATATTCTTCCATTTGTTCATGTCTTCCTCTATCACATTTTTCAGAGTTCTGAAATTTTCTGAATACAGGTCCTTTATCTCCTTGGTTAAGTTTATTCCTAGGTATCTTAATTTTTTTGTTGCAATGGTAAATGGGATTGATTTTTTAATTTCCCTTTCTGTGAGTTCATTATTGGTGTATAGAAAAGCCATAGACTTCTGGGTGTTTATTTTGTATCCTACTACATTGCCGAATTCATTTATTAAGTCTAGCAGTTTTTTGATGGAGTCTTTGGGGTTTTCTATGTGCAATATCATGTCATCTGCAAATAAGGACAGCTTTACTTCTTCTTTTGCAATTTGGATGCCTTTTATTTCTTCTTCTTGTCTGATCGCAGTGGCTAGTACTTCTAGTACTATGTTAAAAAGGAGTGGTAAGAGTGCGCATCCCTGTCTTGTTCCTGTTCTTAGTGGAAATGCTTTTAGTTTTTGCCCATTGAGTATGATGTTGGCTGTGGGTTTTTCATATATAGCTTTTATTATGTTGAGGTATGATCCTTCTATTCCCACCTTGCTGAGGGTTTTTATCAAGGAAGGATGTTGGATTTTGTCAAATGCTTTTTCTGCATCAATGGATATGATTATATGGTTTTTATCTCTCAGTTTGTTTATATGGTGTATCACATTTATTGATTTGTGGATATCAATACCATCCTTGCATCCCCAAAATAAATCCTACTTGGTCATGGTGTATGATCTTTCTAATGTATTGCTGGATTTGATTTGCTAGAATTTTGTTGAGGATTTTGGCGTCTATGTTCATGAGAGATATTGGCCTGTAATTCTCTTTCTTTGTATTGTCTTTATCTGGTTTTGGGATTAGGGTAATGCTGGCTTCCTAGAAAGAGCTTGGAAGTGTTCCTTCCTCTTGCATTTTTTGGAATAGTCTGAGGAAGAAAGGTTTTATTTCTTCTTTGAATGTTTTATAAAACTCCCTGTGAATCCATCTGGTCCAGGGCTTTTGTTTGTTACATTTCAAATTATTATTGATCGGTACTTGTTTGTTGCCATATTTATTCTTTACCCTTATGTTCCTTCTTTTCTCCCTATTACTTCTTTCTACAGCAGACCCTTTAGCATTTCTTTTATTGCTGGTTTGATGGTAATAAACTCACTGAGTCCTTTTTTGTCTGTGAAGCTCCTAATTTCCCCCTCAATTTTGATTGATAGCCTTGCTGGGTACAGTATTCTAGGATTCAGACCCTTCTTTTGCATGACTTTGTATATTTCATTCTATTCCCTCTGGCCTGATGTGTTATTGTTGAGAAATCAGTCACTAGTCTGATGGGGGATCCTTTGTAGGTAACTTTCTGTCTCTCTCTTACTTTGTCATTGGTGTTTGCCAATTTAATTATAATGTGCCTTGGTGTCAGTCTTTTGGGTATCATCTTGTTTGGGACTCTGTGAGTTTCTTGGATTTGTGTGAGTTTTTTCTTCCCTATATCAGGGAAGTCTTCTGTCATTATTTCTTCAAAAAGGTTTTCTATTCCTTGCTCAGTTTCCAATCCTTCTGGCAACCCTATTATGCAGATGTTGTTTCATTTCATGTTGTCCCAAATTTCCCTTAGGCTCTCCTCCTGTATTTTACGTTTTGTTTTTTTTTTCTTAGATGCTGTTCTACTTGGGTATTTTTGTCTACCTGTCTTCTAGCTCACTGATACTGTCCTCTGCTTCTTCTAGTCTACTGTTGATGCTTTCTATTGAGTTCTTTATAGCAGCAATGTCATTTTTCATTTCTTCTTGGTTCTTCTTCATTTCCTCTTGGTTCTTACACATATTGTTGAATTTATCTTCCAACCTTTTCAGTGTCTTGATGACCATTACTTTGAATTCTTTCTCTGACATATTGCTTGCCTCCATTTCATTTACTTCCTTTTCTGGTGATACCTCCTTTTCTTTCGTATGCGGGCTGTTTATCTCCCCATGATCGCTCCTCTCCAGGTGTCTGGTTATGTGGCTCTCTCTCTCTCTCCTGTGTTGACTTAAAGGTACAAAATACAATGCAACAAGATACATCACACAGGGCACCAAACACAAATGTATTCAGGATACTAATAACCCCAAATAAAGGTGACCTCACACAGGGCTCCAAACACAAATGTATTCAGGATACTAATAACCCCAAATAAAGAAAAGAAAATGTAAAGATACATCACACAGGGCACCAAACACAAATGTATTCAGGATACTAATAACCCCAAATAAAGAAAAGAAAATTAGGGAATAGAAAACAGTGCAAAAATGATATTGAGAAAAGGAAAAATAGTAAGAGAGAAAATAAAGAGAATAAAAAAAGAAGGGGAAATATATGGATAAAACTCCAACAAAACAACAACTAACCCAAAAAATGCAAACAACAAACACCCAGAAGAATCTGAGGATGCAGAGCTTATTTCCAGAACGTAAGGTCAAGGAATTGAATGAATGGGGAAATAGCCACAATTCAGTATAGAGGATGTAGAAAGAGAATGAGTATATTAGAAGAAAAGTAAAAAAAAAAAAATAGAAAAATGAAAAATATATATTAAAATATATCTATATATATAAAAGGCTCATATGCAAAGTGTCCCCTCAGGAGTTAGACCGTGAGACCAAGAGTTCAATTGCTTGCTATGACATGCACTGACCATGAGGGGGTGGTGCGGAACATAGTGGGTGATCAGCGGCAGCGGCGGAGTGCTGAGGGAGTGAGGGAAGGAGAAGGTGTGGAGGCAAAAAGGTGGGGAACCTGATTGGCACTGATTGCTGGCCAGGCCTAGGGACCCACCCATGCACGAATTTCATGCACCAGACCTCTAGTATATATAAAAAAGAAAATTTATATGTGTGTGTGTGTGTCTGTGTGTGTGTGTGTGTGTGTGTGTGTGTAAAAATGTCCGCTTTCTTCAATCTACATATCTATGCTTTTGTTTACTATTGGAAAAGGAAAATAGAGAGTAGATGGCCTGAGTTGGTGATTGGAATTAATTAAGCTATTAGTAGAAGAAGAGAACAAGAGAGGAGAGGAAAAACAGAAGCAAAATAAGAAAAGAAAACTAACCTACAATCAAACAAACAACAAAAGGAAGACAGAAAAAAGACAAATGAAAAAAAAGAGAGGAAGAAAAGGGAAAAATATTTTGGATTAGTGAAGAAAGAGAAGAGAGAAGTGTGCATGGACTTGGAGCAGGGGAGAGGAAATTAGATATATGAGTAAGATCAATTTTTAACAGGGAGTAAATAGAAAGGATAGAGAAAAAACTAAAGCAGGAACAGGGTAAGAGAAACAGGACGATTAAGGAGAAAAATGAGGAAGAGAGTGTTGGCATAAAGAAAAAATTGAGATAGAGTAAAATAATGCTAAAAGAAAAATAAAAATAAAATGTAGAACACTGATCCTAAAATAACATAAAATAAAAGAAAGAAAAAATAAAATAAACTTTTTTAAAAGGTAAAATAACAGTAGTAATAATAATAAATAATGTCAAACGTCAGGGAAGGTAGGGGACAGTGGGTGTGATGGGGAGAGATCAACCAAAGGAATTATATGCATGCATATAAGCCTAATCAATGGACACAGACAACAGGGGGGTGGGGGCATGAATGGGAGGTGGGGGCAATGGGAGAATAAGGACACATATGTAACACCTTAATCAATAAAGAAATTTAAAAATACATATATATTATAATAAAAAAGTAAAATCTAGTGAGAAAAAATTGTTGGTTTCTTAAGTAAAAGATAAAAAATAAACAACTGCGGCACCCATGGAACAGCTGCGAGCCCCAGAACAATGCTCCGCAATTGCTGCAAACACGCGGATTCAGAGGAGCTCTACACTCCACCATGGAAAGGTCAAATTTCGCCGAGGATAAGGAGAAAGAGAACTATATAACCAGACACCCAGAGAAGAGAGACCATGGGGAGACAAAGAAACAGCCTGCATATGAAAGAAAAGCAGGCATCACCAGAAAAGGAAGTAAACGAAATGGAGGCAAGCAACCTTCCAGAAAAATATTCAGAGAAATGGTCATAAGGTGGCTGAAAAGAATGGAAGACAAATTCAACAATATGAGCAAGAACCAAGAGGAAATGAAGAAGAACCAAGAAGAAATGAAAAATGACATCTCTACTCTAAAGAACTCAATAGAAAGCATCAAGAGTACGCTAGAAGAAGCAGAGGAACGCATCAGTGAGCTAGAAGACAAGATGGGAAAAAATACCCAAGTAGAGCAACTTCTAGAAAAAAAATTAAAAGGCAGGAGGAGAGCCTAAGGGAACTTTGGGACAACACGAAACAAAACAACATCCGCATAATAAGGTTTCCAGAAGGAAAGGAAGCTGAGCAAGGAATAGAAAATCTCTCTGAAGAAATAATGACGGAAAATTTCCCTAATATAGAGAAGAAAAAACCCACACAAATCCAAGAAGCTCACAGAGTCCCAGGCAAAATGAACCCCAAAAGACCGACACGAAGGCACATTATAATTAAATTGGCAAACACCAGCGACAAAGTAAGAATTTTAAAAGCGGCAAGAGAGAGACAGAAAGATACATACAAAGGAACCCCCATCAGACTAGCAACTGATTTCTCAACAGAAACTCATCAGGCTAGAAGGGAATGGAATGAAATATACAAAGTCATGCAAAGGAAGGGTCTGAATCCAAGAATACTGTACCCAGCAAGGCTGTCAATCAAAATTGAAGGTGAAATCAGGAGCTTCACAGACAAAAAAGGACTTAGGGAATTTATTACTACCAAACCAGCAATGTAAGAAATGCTAAAGGGTCTGCTGTAAAAAAAAAAAAAAAAAGAAAAAAAAAAGAAAGAAAGAAAGAAAGAAAGAAAGAAAGAAAGAAAGAAAGAAAGAAAGAAATAGGAAGCGAAGAAGGAACACAGGGGTAAAGAATAGGAATGGCAACAAATAAGTACCTATCAATAATAACTTTAAATGTAAATGGATTAAATGCCCCAATCAAAAGACATAGGGTAACGGATTGGATAAGAAAACACGACCCACATATCTGCTGTCTACAAGAAACCCACTGCAGAAAAAAGGACGCACACAGACTGACGGTGAAGGGATGGAAAAAGGTTTTCCAGGCAAATGGAAATGAAAAAAAAGCTGGGGTAGCAATACTTATATCTGACAAATTAGATCTCAAAGTGAAGGACATAACAAGAGATAAGGAAGACCACTTCATAATACTAAAGGGAGCAATCCAACAAGAAGAAATAACTCTGGTAAACATATATGCACCCAATACAGGAGCACCCAAATACATAAAAAAACTCCTGGAGGATATCCAGGGAGAGATTGTCAGCAATACAATCATAGTAGGAGACTTTAATACACCACTATCACCATTGGACAAATCCTCCAAACAAAAAATCAGCAAAGAAACATCAATCCTAAATGACTCACTAGACCAGATGGGATTAATTGACATCTTCAGAACATTTCACCCCAAAGCCACAGAATATACATTCTTCTCAAGTGCACATGGGTCATTTTCAAAGATAGACCCTATGTTGGGTCATAGGCAAAGTCTCTTCAAATTCAAGAAGACAGAAATCATATCAAGCATCTTCTCAGACCACAGAGGCATAAAACTGGAAATCATCTACAATAAAAACAACCCAAAGAAATCAAACACATGGAGACTAAACAGCATGCTATTAAACAATGGCTGGATTACCAGAGAGATCAAAGAAGAAATAAAAAACATCATGGCAACAAATGACAATGAAAACACTACAATCCAAAATCTATGGGACACAGCGAAAGCAGTCTTGAGAGGGAAGTTCATAGCTCTACAAGCCTATTGCAAAAAATAAGAAACAATGGTAATAAATTACCAACCCAACAACTCAAAGAGTTAGAAAAAGAGCAACAAGAAAAGCCCAGTGTAAGCAGAAGGAAGGAAATAATAAAGATCAGAGCAGAGATAAATGACATAGAGACCAAAGAAACAATACAAAAGATCAACAAAACCAAGAGCTGGTTCTTTGAAAGGATAAACAAGATTGATGAACCTCCAGCCAAGCTCACCAAGAAGCAAAGAGAGAGGACCCAAATAAACAAAATCAGAAATGAAAGAGGTGAAATAACAACAGATCCCGCCAAAATACAAAGGATTGTTAAAAAATACTACGAACAACTCTATTCCAACAAACTGGACAACCTGGAGGAAATGGACATATTCCTAGAAAAATATAACCTTCAAAAACTCAATCAGGAAGAATCTAAACAGCTCAACATACCAGTAACTATGGAAGAAATTGAAGCAGTCATCAAAGAGCTTCCGGCAAACTAAAGTCCGGGGGCAGACGGCTTCACTGGAGAGTTTTACCAAACATTCAAGGTAGATCTAAAACCTATCCTCCTCAGACTATTCCAAAAAATTCAAGAGGAAGGAACACTTCCAAGCTCCTTCTATAAAGCCAGCATCACCCTAATACCAAAACCAGATAAAGACAACACAATGAAGGAGAATTACAGGCCAATATCCCTCATAAATGTAGATGCCAAAATCCTGAACAAAATTCTAGCAAATTGGATCCAGCAGACATCAGAAAGATCATACACCATGACCAAGAGGGGTTTATCCCAGGAATGCAAGGATGGTACAATATCCGCAAATCAATAAATGTGATACATCACATAAACAAATTGAGAGATAAAAATCACATAGTCATATCAATTGATGCAGAAAAAACATTTGACAAAATCCAACACCCTTTCTTGATAAAAACTCTCAACAAGGTGGCAATAGAAGGATCATACCTCAACATAATAAAAGCTATATATGATAAACCCACCGCTAACATCATACTCAATGGGTAAAAACTAAAACCATTTTCCTTAAGAACAGGAACAAGACAGGGATGCCCACTCTCACCACTCCTGTTTGACATAGTACTGGAAGTATTAGCCATTGCAATTAGACAAGAAGAAGAAATAAAAGGCATCCAAGTTGGAAAAGAAGAAGTAAAGCTGTCCTTATTTGCAGATGACATGATATTGTACATAAAAAACCCAAAAGACTCCATCAAAAAACTAACAGACTTAATAAATGAATTCGGCAATGTAGCAGGATACAAAATTAATGCCAAGAAATCTATGGCATTTCTATACACCAATAGTGAACTTACAGAAAGAGAGACTAAAAAAGCAATCCCATTTTCCATCGCACCAAAAAAATTAAGATACTTAGGAATAAACCTAACCAAGGAGGTAAAGACCTATACGCGGAAAACTACAGGACACTGAAAAAAGAGATAGAGGAACATGTAAACAGATGGAAGAACATACCATGTTCATGGATTGGTAGAATCAACATCATCAAAATGTCCATACTACCCAAAGCAATCTATAGATTCAATGCACTCCCCATTAAAATACCAATGGCATATTTCACAGATCTAGAAAGAACTCTCCAAAAATTCATCTGGAATAAAAAAAGACCCCGAATAGCCACAGCAATCCTGAGAAAGAAGAATAAAGTAGGAGGGATCTCAATGCCAGATTTCAAGCTGTATTACAAAGCCACTGTCCTCAAAACAGCCTGGTACTGGCACAAGAACAGACATATAGATCAATGCAATAGAATAGAGAATCCAGATATCGACCCAAACCAATATGCGCAATTAATATTTGACAAAGGAGGCATGAGCATACAATGGAGTCAAGACAGTCTCTTCAATAAATGGTGTTGGGAAAATTGGACAGATACATGCAAAAAAATGAAACTAGATCACCAACTTACACCATACACAAAAATAAACTCAAAATGGATACAGGACTTAAATATAAGACGGGAAACCATAAAAATACTAGAGGAATCCACAGGCAGCAAAATCTCAGACATATGCCAAAAGAACTTTTTCACTGATACTGCCCCTAGGGCAATGGAAGCCAAAGAGAAAATAAACAAATAGGACTACATCAAAATAAAAAGCTTTTGCACAGCAAAAGAAATGATCAACAAAACAACAAGAAACCCCACTGTATGGGAGAACATATTTGCAAATGTTATCACTGATAAAGGTTTAATCTCCAACATCTACAGGCAGCTTATACAACTTAATAAAAGGAAGATAAATGATCCAATAAAAAAATGGGCAACGGACCTAAATAGAATCTTTTCGAAAGAAGACAGAAGAAGGCCAAGAGACACATGAAAACATGCTCAAAGTCACTAATTATCCGAGAGATGCAAATCAAAACGACAATGCGATACCATCTCACACCTGTCAGAATAGCTATCATCAACAAATCAACAAACTACATACGTTGAGACATAGGCAAAGTCTCTTCAAATTCAAGAAGATAGAAATCATATCAAGCATCTTCTCCACAAGTCTATAAATTTTTATATACTTTCATTTATAACTCTAATTGTTATTCTGAAATACTACCCTTTGCAAAACACAGCATGTCAATGCATTATAATCAAATTCATTATAATCAAATTCAAATTTTTAATTTCTTCTTGTCATTTAGAGACAGTCACTGTTTTGTTATAATGAATTTGCAAAAATCTTACATCTTTTGAGAGATCCATGGAAAAGACTGATTTATTTTAAATTACATATCTCTGAGAATAAATTTTCAGATCATCCCCTTTGAACTGGATGAAAATCATTAGAACTCTATAGAGTATCTGGATTTATAAAAGCACTGGCAAGAAAAATCAGGAGAAACTAAAATTGATTATGGGACTGAATAAACTGAAAATATGTATACTTTTTGTAATTTTATTGTTGAAAGTATTGCTTATTTTTCATATTTTTGTTTTTCAGAAATAAAGAAATTTGTTTCTTTTCTTAAAGCAGTTTGGTAAATTATTTTTTGATAAGCAATATTGAGGTATTTATATTTTTCTCCCTACTTTATCCCTCCAGAATTTGGCAATTCTTAATGAGTGAGTCATGGCAATATGTTTCTTTAAATTAATTCAATAAGACCAGTTTTCAATTGTGGTTTTATTAACCAAGACTTTGGAATGTAGTGTCTAAGAGGGAGATACACCCGGCTCCGGATGCCACCAAAAAGCCTTAAGAAGCCAATAAGAGCCCCTTGGAGAAAGCCTGGTACCTTGTTTGATCACATAGTTCATAGCAGTATTTCCAGGTAAGGAACAAAGGTTGCTCTCCTGAGAGATGGCAAGGAAGGAACCTCAAGACTTCATTGGGGATCTCAACTTGAGGAATTCACCCAAGTCTACAGGGATTGCAGGAAAACCTGATGGCAGTTAGATGGCTCAGCTTCTTTGCCTTGAGGGGCTAATTAAAGCTCAATTATGAGATTCCAGCAAAGCAGATTTTTAAAAGCCTACATGATCAATTGCTATTCGTATTGTGTTCATGCAGTCAGGCAAAATTGAAACGACTTAATACAATAAATACATTAGTCTTAATTTGACTCTTTAATAAAAATGGGATAACTTTAGGGGGAAATTGTGTTTCAATAGATTATAATACACAATTGTGAATATTAGACTAATTCAATTAATTGTCTTCAAAGCTTTCTTGCTGTTCTAACCGTTGACCCAATAATAGAAAATTTTAGACTTAAGTTTGTTTCTATCAGGTTACAAGCCCTACTCGTGTTCAGAGAATACCACCTCTAGACACCATTGCCACCTTCCTCTGTGCCCAGGCCTCATTGTCCCTCTCACAGAAAGCAAGGATCTCTTAGCTCTGAAGGAAAACTTCATCCCTTCTCAGCATGAAGCAGCTACAGAAAAGACCTGTGTTCCTTTTCTCTGAAAGAATCCAAGCCAAGATCCTTGAGGAGGGATGTGATAGGAAGTTAGACAGATATAAGCAGAGCAAGGATGATGGGCAAGGTCCTCTATATCCCTTTGAAGCAGGAGAAAAAGTTCTACTCAAAACATGGAAAACTGGATTACCAAATGAGCAACTGGAGGAAAAATGAGGGGACCCTGGGACATGCTTCTCACCACTCCAACTGCTCTGAAGCTGGCAGGGGTAAAGCTCTGGATCCAACACACCAGAGTGAAGAGAGCATCAGAAGGGGGATAATGGGTGACTGACCCCAGTGAACACCTCAAGGTCATCATCTTTCAAAGGCAACATTTGTTATAATCATGCTCTTAACCACTGCTGGTCTGGCTGAAGGATAACTAATTCCATTCAAAAGAGATGAAAATACTTGAGTGTATTTAGCAAAAATGTTCTTAAAATCTCTGACTTTTGCCTTTCAGGAGGAACCTATGTAGTACAGGCCTTTACATCCTGCCTAGTAGGACTTAGGACATCTATCGCTAATATATACAATTATATTCATTCTATTCATTTGGGGAAGAAAGTCATATACAGGGACCTTCATGAGTTGGGACCCACTGTTCGACAAAAGGATGCAGGGATGTTTTCTCTAAAGGTTGCTGCAGTAGCTTCCTGTGGCAAATGTCTGGCTTTTATCTGGTGTTCTAGTTATTGTCTTTCATCTGGTGTTCTAGTTATTGTATAACTATAATGTAAACTGTTCTGATAATTTCACTTTCCCTTATAGTAATGGACATACTAAACTGCCAGCTGATTGTTTTCTGATATGTGGGGTCATTCATATATGTTTATTCATATATACCTGCCAACAGCACTGGGGAGAGCCCGGGGGGAGTAGGGGGAAGGCTTGTTCCTTAGGACGACTGACGTCTTTATGCTCCAGAAACATCACAGGGTCTGAACCAAAAAAGGCCTCCTCACATCAGTGGCACCAGACTGCAACAATAACCTCCACCTGTGGAGCCCCACTGACTATATTGTTTTGACCGTTTTTGTTATGACGGTAATGGTAGGCTCCCTTAATTAGAAGTGACCTGGCTGGCATGTAGCCTGGTAACAGCCATGAATGTCACTTCCAGGGCTCTCCATGGGATAAATCAAGAGCTGAGTCAGGTTAGGGAGGCAGTTCTAGAGAACCGGGCAGCTCTAGATTGTTTGCTGTTGCGGCATACCCACAGTTGTGAGGAATTCAAAGGAATGTGCTGTTTTGGTATTTCTGACAACTCTCAATTGGTAGAAAACAACATTCAACAAATTAGGGAAACCATCTCCAAAGTAAAACAATGGGAAATTTTTTTTATTTTTTTACTTGTCCAAGTTAACTTCCTGGCTACCAAGCCTGTCTGGGCTGAGGGAATTCTTTTAAATTTTTATCCTGTTTATTTTTGTAATCTAATCATTTGCTGCTGTATTCAATGTCTCCCTCTTTTTAGATCCTGCATTCACTTTATTCTAGCCCCACAAACTACTTTCAAGGCAGAAGCAAATGCAGTTCAGCAGGGTGAGACTTTTCACCTAAAACTAATCTCATATATATGAGACTAGTGGCTTGGTGCACAAAATTCATGCACAGGGACGGGGGGGGTGTCCCTCAGCCCGGCCTGCACCCCCTCCAATCTGGGACCCCTTGGGGGGTGTCCAACTGCCAGTTTATACCCATTCAGGCCTAAACTGACAGTCAAACATTCCTTTCACAACCCGGGACTGCTGGCTCCTAACTGCTCACCTGCCTGCCTGCCTGATTGCCCCTAACCACTCTGCCTGCTGGCCTGCTCGCCTCCAACTGCCACCCCACCAGCCTACTCGCCCCCAACTGTCCCCCCTGCCGGCCTGCTCGCTCCCACCTGCCCTCCCCGCTGGCCTTTTTGCCCCCAACTGCCCCCCTGCTGGCCTGCGCACCCCCAACTACCCACCCCGCCAGCCTGACCACCCCCAACTGACCCCCACTGACAGCCTGCTCACCCCCAACTGGCCCCCCATGCTACCCTACTCACCCCCAAATGCCCCCCCACCAGCCTGATCACCCCCAACGCCCCCCCCCACCAGCCTGATCACCCACAACTGCCATCCCATCCTGGCCTGATCACCTGCAACTGCCCTCCTGCCCCTAACCACCTCTACCTTGGCCCCGCCACCATGGCTTTGTCCAGAAGAACGTCCAGAAGGTCTCCTGGAAGGTCTACCAGTCTAATTAGCATATTACTCTTTTATTAGTATAGATAGAGGCTTGGTGCACGGGTGGGGGCTGGCTGGTTTGCCCTAAAGGGTGTCCCGGATCAGGGTGGGGGTTCCCTAGGGGGTGGGGTGGCCCGGGCAAGGGGCCTGTGGTGGTTTGCAGGCTGGCCACGCCCCCATGGGGGGGGGGGGTTCCCACTGGGGATGGTGCCGGCCTGGGCAAGGGGCTGGGGCAGTTTGCAGGCCAGCCATGCCCCCATGGGGTGAGGGTCCCCACTGGAGGGCATGGCCAGCCTGGGTGAGGGGCTGAGGGCTGTTTTCAGGCTGGCCACACCCCCTTCAGGGTGGGGGTCCCCACTGGGGTGCCTGGCCAGCCTGAGTGAGGGGCTGATGGCTGTTTGCAGGCTGGCCAGGCCCCCCATGGGAACCCTCTACCCCATGGGGGTGTGGCCAGCCTGGTTAAAGGGCTGAGGGCTGTTTTTAGGCTGGCCACACCCCCTTCAGGGTGAGGGTCCCCGCTGGGGGGCCTGGCCAGCCTGAGTGAGGCCTGATGGCTGTTTGCAGTCTGGCCACACCCCCTATCGGGGACCCTCACCCAATGGGGGTGTGGCCAGCCTGGGTAAGGGGCTGAGGGCTGTTTTCAGGCTGGCCACACCCCCTTTAGGGTGGGTGTCCCTGCTGGGGGGTCTGGCCAGCCTAGGTGAGGGGCTGAGGGCCATTTTCAGGCTGGTTACACCCCCTTCAGGGTGGGGGTCCCTGCTGGGGTGCCTGGCCAGGCTGGGTGAGGGGCTGAGGGCCATATGCAGGCCCCTCCCTTGGCAGCTGGCCCACGCGACCCAAGCCTCCCACGCACTCAGGCTGGCTCCGTGGCCGCCACCCACAGGCCCCTCCTTCAGCAGCCAACCAGGGCGGGCGGGAAGCTTGGGTCGCCCCCAGTGATGGAGGAAGCCAAGCTTAGTCGCTGAGGGCAACCCAAGCCTCCCACTCGCTCTGGCCTGCTCCATGGCCGCCACCCACAGGCCCCTCCTTCAGCAGCCGGCCCAAGTGGGAGGGAAGCTTGGCTTCCTTCATCGCCGGGGGCGACCCAAGCCTCCCGCCTGCTCTGGCTGGCTTAATGGCTACTACCATCTTTGTCCCACTAGTTTGCATATTCCCTCCTGATTGGCTGTGGGCGTCACAGAAAGACAGTCAATTACCATATTACTCTTTTATTAGATAGGATGATAGAGATAGCAGTGGGGAATGTTAGGGACAGAAATATTAACCATGCTCTGTTAACCGTGATTGTTCCATTCTAAAGAAAGCACATTCTAACCCAGCCGTAGGCAAACTACGGCCCGCGGGCCGGATCTGGCCCGTTCGGCTGTTCTATCCAGCCCGCGGAGGGTTCTCTTGCTCTCCCCTCCGCTCCTTTACTTTGAATTTATATTAGTTCACACAAACACTCCATCCATGCTTTTGTTCTGGCCCTCCAGTCCAGTTTAAGAACCCATTGTGGCCCTCGAGTCAAAAAGTTTGCCCACCCCTGTAACCTAACTGAGAGTTGGATAACTGGGACATGGCAGTTAACCTGGAATGTGGGGAATGTGGTCCATTCTCCTTATCTGAGAATTGCCTATTATCATGGAAATATTAACAACTTTGTTGCTGAAACAATGGAGTTCCAGAGGCACCCCCCCTCCACAAGCCCTCATTGCCTGTAACCTGTGACCATTATACCCATTCTTCTTTTTAATCTTTGTTGTTGAAAATATTACAGATGTCACCCTTTTTTTCCCTTTGACCCCTCTCCTCCCCACTCCTCTCCCATCCCCAGGTCTTCAACCCACTATTATCTGTGTTCATGGGTTATGCATATAGGCATATAAATATTTTGGTTGATCTCTTCCCTCTCTTCCCTCCCCTCTGCCATTTCATCTGAGGATTCTCAGTCTGTTGAATGCTTCCATGTCTCTGGATCAATTTTGTTTGTCAGTTTATTTTGTTCATTAGATTCCATATATAAGTGAGATCATGTGATACTTGTCTTTCTCTGACTGACTTATTTAACTTAGCATAATGCTCTCCAGGTCCGTCCATGTTGTCTCAAAGGGTCATTGTGTAAATATACCATGGTTATTATACCCATTCTTATTTATTTTGCCTACCTCCCCATGCCTGTAATTCTTTTGCCCACTTCCCCGTGCAACTTTTTTCCTTCTACCCAATATAGGCTTGGGGGGTGGGGGGTGGAGAAGGGAATTGCAGAGCAGATTTTGTGGATGACCTGCTACTCTCCCATATGCCAGCATTATTGGAATAAACACTCATATATGATTCCAGCCTGTCTCTGCTTAATTGGCTCAAGTAGTGACAGGCAGCCTGGACCCATTGGTTGTCCAGTTTCAAAATAATTATTTAAAAAAAAAACCCACAACACCCCTGACCTGTTTGGCTCAGTGGATAGAGTGTTGGCCTGCGGACTGAAGGGTCCCAGGTTCGATTCGGTCAAGGGCATGTACCTTGGTTGCGAGCACATCCCCAGTGGGGGGTGTGCAGGAGGCAGCTGATTGATGTTTCTCTCTCATCGATGTTTCTAACTCTCTATCCCTCTCTCTTCCTATCTGTAAAAAATCAATTATATATATACTGAGTGGCCAGATTATTATGATCACCTGATGTTTGTAGGTGAATTAGCCGTACACTGCATCATATGGGATATGGAAGCCGAATGCCTGTTCGAACACCTTTGCTATCTGCAGTTTCCAAGATAAAATGTCTCCAATTTGCACAGGAACACAAGGATTGGATAGTTGAGCATTGGAAAAAAGTCATGTGGTCCGATGAATCACGTTTCCAGTTGCATCATGCAGATGGCAGAGTGAGAATTTCATGGAAATAGCATGAAAGCATGCACCCCACATGCATGAGTACAATCCTTCAAGTTGGTGGGGGCAGTGTTATGGCTTGGGGCATGTTTTCCTGCCATGATTTGGGCCCTTTAATTCGTGTGGAACAACGTCTGAATAGCACAACATACCTAAGTATCGTTGCTGATCAAGTTCATCCTATCACATTGATGGCGTATCCCAATGGAGATGGCTTCTTCTAACAAGACAATGCTCCATGCCACCGTGCTCGTATTGTACAGGAGTGGTTTCAAGAACATGAGGGAGACTTTACCTTGCTTAGGTGGCCCCCACAATCACCAGATCTCAATCCAATTGAGCATTTGTGGGACAAAGTTAAAAGGGCCATCAGGCAGCTGGTTCCACAGTCATCAAATCTCACAGAACTGGACAGTGCTACTCATCAGGCATGGTGTCAGATTCCTCTCATCACCTTTCAACATCTCGTGGAGTCAATGCCAAGAAGAATCGCTGCAGTATTGAAGGCAAAAGGTAGCCCAACAAAGTACTGATGGGGTGGTCATAATAATCTGGCCACTCAGTGTATATGATATATAGACATGGACAACAATATGGTGACAGGCAGAGGCAAATGGGAAGGGGGTTGGGGGAGATGGGAGTGGGCAAAGGGAAGTAGGAACAGAAAGAGACTTGACTTTGTGATAAGTGCATGATGGCAGTATGCAACTGATGTTTATTGAGTTGTACACTTGAAACCTGTATGTTTTAATTAACAAATGTCACCCCAATAGATTTGATGAAAAAATAGCATAGGTGGAAGTTCCCTATGTATAGAATACTAACCAAAGGCTTGAAAGTTTTACTTCCTGTCATGAGAGAAATACTTAAGAGGCATATATAATCTGAGTATGCAGAAGCTGAGCAACAGAGCCTAACATTTGACAGTGTAAGGCCAGATCTGAGGTGTGTGAGAAGATTCCTGTTGAAGAGGGCAAAAAACTACTTACCCCTGAATATAAAACCCACCTTGATGCTTAGAGTGGTCACAGACCAGGACCTACAGCATCAATATTCAGTAGGAGCTAGTTTCAAATGATGAATGTCTAGCTCACCCTAGACCTGCCAATCAAAATCTAGATTTGAACAAGATCCCAGATTCATGTACATATTGATGTTGGGGAAGTTCTGATCTGGAATGGTATTTCTCATCTCTGCACTGTTGACATTTCTGTCAGATACTTCTTTGTAGTGGGGCTATCCAGTGCATTGTAAGATGTTGAGAGACATCCTTGCCTTCAATCCACTAGGTGCCAGTAGCACCTCCCTAGTTGTAACAGCAAAAAAAAATCTCCAGACTTTGCTAGGTGTTCCCTAGGGAAAAATGACCTCTGGTTGCCAACCACTGGTCTAGAGCAGAGAACTAAAAACATCTTCATGGAGTTCCAATCAAAGCTCACCCCTTATTCAGTTCATAATTTTAAGCAGATCGCTTCACCCTCTAAATCCCATTTCTGCAAATGTAGAATGAAGTTCATAATAGTACAACCTCAGAGAATGGACTCATAAAAATGAAATAAGACAATCCACATAAGAATCTAATTTCAGTCCATGGTGTATAAAAAGATCTGAATATTATCTTATAATGAATAAACATTATTTAAGTGAAGTACTAAATGCCAACTCTTAACTTGTGTTACAAGCACAAATCTCCTAATTGACTTGTCAAAAGCATCATGCAGCCAAGGATTAAGGTACCATGGTATTATAGCAAAGGAACTGACCTCTCTTCCTTGTTCAAGAGAGGAATAGCAATTTCTAGAGATATGAGGAGCTGTTGCTCTCCAGCTTTCAATACTTTAGAGGTCCAGACAGGTTCCTCAGTATTAGATTTGGAGAAAATACTAACACAAGTTTGAGAAAAGGTGCAAGGAGGTTAAATCCTGGAAGGCAGGTGAGTTCATGGAAAAACAAAATTAAGGCTGGGTTCACCTGACTTCTAATATGGTCTACTAGGAATACATCAGGACAAAAGGTTCTTTCTGTCCAGATCAGTGCCCTAAGGGAAATGAGGTACTCAGAAGGGGAGGTAACAATGGAAACAGTATCTAATGAGCAGGTGTGGTTAGCTGACAATATCTCCGCTGCTGCATGTGCAACCTTGACCTGGAAAGAACATGGTTGTTGCTTTGGATTCCTTAGTTGCTGGAGACCAGTGCTTCACTCCTTCCTGTTCACTTGACTGGAGACAGAGCTTCAGTCTCCATCATCAACCATCAAGAGGAATTTGGACTTGCACACAGAAATTTTTTCTCAGAGCCTCATCCAGGTGAGTCTGAGAGCCCAGTAGGTACTGAAGAAAAGGATCTGAGAGAATGGAAGATGAGAATTTCTACCTGAGGTCACCTAAGAGCCTAGCCAGCCTCACCCAGAGCCCAGAGATTGCCAGTTTACTAATGAGTTTAAAAGTAACATATTTAATATTTTAAAAAGAGAAGTGTTCATTAGACTCAACAATACAAGGATCGTTGTTGACTGTTACATGGTGGGATGGAAGTCCAGTTGGATAAGACTGAGGAAGGAATGGGGGGCATAAAGTGGTTCCAAGGAAGTTTTGAAGTTCAGGGGAGTCGGAAAACAGTATTAGATGTGAATGTGTAAGCAGTGAAGTGAGGGCATTTAAATTTTTTTCAGATGGGGTGTATTTGAGCAAATTCTGTACTTATTAAAAGGATCCAGACCAATGTAGGTAGAGTCTGTCTTGCAACACAGGATCTTTAGACATATATGTCAAAGTATCTCTCATAAGGAGCATTACTTTCCAATTATTTTATTTCCTGGGAGGCTGAATATATTTTTCAGTTTATAGTCATTTACTTTCTACATTGCAAATTGTCTTTGGAAGCACTTTGTTTTTTGTTTGTTTTATTGAATTTATTGGGATGACATTGTGCAAGTACCTTGTTTTAATGTATTGGGGTCTCACTGTTTTTATTGGTTTTTATTGCATTCTTTCAAAAAAAGAATCACATTTTTCACCAAGTTTTCTCTTTTCCATTTACTTTTTGTATGTATGTAAAGATGCATTTATGGCATTGTGTGAGAGTTTATAAATTTTGTATGCTCAGATCTATCAGTTGGTCACATTGAGTTCCCTCATTGCTTTTGAACACTGAAAGCTCTTCTGCATCCTTAGTAGTAATGAATCATTTTGGCATCTGATTTCACATCTACTTTTTGTTATTTCTACCATTTTTTTGTGTTGTGATTAGATCTATTTTCTGAAATAGCAATCATCTTCTATGATGTTTTGAAAAATATTTTTTATATTCAACTGAAGATCACCTATACCTTTTTCATAAGTATGATGAGTCCATTTATGTTTATATAGGATGAAATTATAACTTTAGATACTGTTTTCTCCACTGTGTCTTAAAGAATATATTTTCCTAGTCTTTTATCTCCTTTTACCCATTTCACCTTGAATTAGAGATGAATTATTATGATTTTCTTTCAGCTGTGAATATTATATTTTTATTCAATTTCATTTGAACTCACTATATATAACATGGGTTTATTTTCTCTACCAATATTTATTTCATTAATTCTCTTTTTCTTAAAATTTGTTTCTATGCAAATGCACACCTTTGTGACAACATATAAGTGAGCAAAGGAGGTGAAGTCCCTGCTCATTTGACCTTACACTAGGTGGAGAAGGCCGGGTGCAGTGAAGTAAATGTGTGTATGGCACAATGTCTTTAGTTATAAACATATGAAGAAAGGGGATAGATTATCTGGCTTGTGTGGGATTTTATAAAGTATGATTTTGGGAGGACTTTGTGGACCAGAACCAGGACTAGAGTGTAACCATTGGGTATGTCACAAAAGAGATAATATCCTGAAGTTCAAGAACAACAAAGGAATGATGCCACAAAGAAAAGTAAGAGAAGGGCCAGCCTCATCCACTATTGGGTCATATGAAAACATGAAATAGATACAGGAATAACAATCAGATCAGGAGCTGAGAGGGTTGCAATGATGAGGCCAGCGCAGCAATAAAGGTCCAGTCAGTGTTTCTTGAGCCCTAGGTAACTTCAGCATCCACACTGGCTGCCTCTTCTCTCTAAACTGGCTCTCTGCTGGGTTCTTCACTCACGGTTTTCCTCTCCTTTGCAGGAACCGTTATCCTTTTAAAACAATATTTTCCTTTACAGCATTATTCCAGTTTTTAACATGTCTCACAGTATATGCCTTTTCCATTGTGATCAGGCATGTGTGCACATGAAAACACACAAATACACATGAATGTACACACAGAGAAAAACAATGAGAATTATCACCAGTGATACCCATATATTTACTAACAGGAAGAAACTGTGGTAAACTTTTGTAGCTATTGACCAAATATGTCGACCACATTAGGGGGATGGACATTGCTGCCCTCTCTATTTGGGTGAGAATATTAACATTTAGAATGGATTGGTTGTCTCTCCAAATTCAAACAGCTAACATGTGGCATATTCAAATTTCAAAATTCAGTTACATACCCCAGCCAGTGTGGCTCAGGCTCAATCCCCAGTAGGGGGCATGCAAGAAATATCATCATTGATATTTCTATCTCTCTCTCCCTTTCTCTCTAAAATCAATAGAAATATATTTTTAAAATATGTATTACATAGAAAAAATTAATAAACTGCAATGAACAACTTTTGGATAAGGGATTCCCTGTGACTTGAAATTTCATATCAGCAGAAAGGCCACCTCATTTGCCCACATTCTCTGACACCATCTCTCATCGCTCCACTCTTGCTCATTCCCCTCACCATGCTGGCTCCGTTTTGAACCTGGAATATCTGAAACAAGTATCATGGACTTTTTGCACTGGTTCTTTCACCTGCAGAGCATAGGCTTCATAAAAACCTGTATGTCTCCTGCTTTCTCTTCCTTGAGCTCCCTGTTCAAATGTTATCTTGTTCTTAGGTTTCCCTGAACTCACAGTAATTACACCTCACATCACTTTTATACATGTGTTTTGTTCCCTCATAGCATTGTAACTGTAGCATTTCCACCATGTTAGTTATGCCCATTTATGTGAAAATCAATATTTTTTATTCCTAGTCATGACCACCAGCACTTGGTACAGGCAATGATACACAAATTTCAGTATTTCTTTTTCTGGTATTTTCAGAGGAACCAGCACTGCAGCCCCTCATATTTGGGTTTTTCCTCTCCATGTACCTGATCACTGAGTTGGGAAACCTGCTCATCATCGTGGTCGTCAGCTCAGACTCCCACCTCCACACACCCATATACTTCTTCCTCTCCAACCTGTCGTTGGTTTTGTCCTTGGTAGACATCTCTTTCACCACCACCACCGTCCCCAAGATGCTCTGGAACATCCAGACACAGAGCAAAGTCATCACCTATGTCTTGGATATCTGAAACCAATGTTATCCTCAGGTCCTTTGCTCTGGCTCTTTCCTCAAACAATTTTCTAAATAACCTCATGTCTCCCACTCTGACTTCCTTAAGTTCTCTTTTCAAATGCTACCTTGTTTGCAGGTCTTCCTGAACTATCAGTAAAAAATAACACCCATCCATTCTCTCTTATACCTACTTTTTTTAGGGCACCTGACACCATCTAACATTATAAGATACTTATTTTGCATATAGTCTTTCACCATCATTACATTCTAGTGAGTTTGCTTCTCAGCATCCTACACCTTTTTCCTAAGATGGTCAGTACTCAACATATATTCCTCAGGGACATGAAAGCATTTCTCAATAAAACTGTGAAATACATTACCTCCTTGGGGAAAATAGTCTGAATGTACTTAAACTCCTAAATCAGAGATGTCACAGAGGATGCCTTAAACAGTATGATTTGTAATATATATATATATATATATATATATATATATATATATATATATATATATATATATAATAGAGAAATATGCTAATTAACCAGGACACCGTAACAGGTCGACTGGACAGGAGGAGGTTGCACGCGCAGCGTTGGGGGCGGGGTGGCAGGGGCCCCCGCACCTGCGCTGGGGGAGGGCCTGATCAGCAGTGGCTGCAGCTGTTTCAAGGGCTGGAGAGGGAGGCAGGGCCAGACCGGCAGTGGCCGCAGCTGCTGCTGGGCCCAGGGAGGGAGGCAGGGCCAGAACTGCAACTCGAGGGTGGGCGGCGTTGTACAATTTTAAATTGTGCACTGGGCTCCAGATAGATAGATAGATAGATAGATAGATAGATAGATAGATAGATAGATAGATTACATTACCACAAAATATAAATTGTAGCATTTCAATGGTTAGTAATGCCCATTTATATGAAAATTAATTATAGTATTTTTTCATTCTTAGTCATCACCTCCACCTCATGGGACCAGGGAATGACACAGGTAGTTCAGAATTTCTTCTTCTGGGATTATCAGAAAAACCAGAACTGCAGCCCCTCATATTTGGGCTTTTCCTCTCCATGTACCTGATCACTGTGTTCGGAAACCTGCTCATCATCCTGGCCGTCAGCTCAGACTCCCACCTCCACACGCCCATGTACTTCTTCCTCTCCAACCTGTCCTTGGTAGACATCTGTTTCACCTCCACCACCGTCCCAAAGATGCTGTGGAACATCCAGTCACAGATCAAAGCCATCACCTATGGAGGCTGCATCACACAGATGTATTTTCTCACACTCTTTGGAGGTTGGGACAACTTCCTTCTAACTGTGATGGCCTATGACAGGTATGTGGCCATCTGCCACCCACTGCACTACACAGTCATTATGAACCCTTGGCTCTGTGGACTGCTGGTTCTGGTGTCCTGGATCATTAGTGTTTTGAATTCCTTGTTACATAGCTTAATGATATCAAGACTGTCCTTCCCTGCAGAATTAGAAATTCCCCACTTTTTCTGTGAAATTAAGCAGATGATCAAACTTGCCTGTTCTGACACCTTTCTTAATGACACAATGATGTATTTTACAACTGGGCTGTTGGCTGGTGGTCCCCTGGCTGGGATCCTTTACTCTTACTCTAAAATAGTGTCCTCCATATGTAGAATGTCATCAGTTCAGGGAAAGTATAAAGCATTTTCTACCTGTGCATCTCACCTCTCAGTAGTCTCTTTATTTTATTGTACAGTCCTAGGCGTGTATCTCAGCTCTGCTCCTACCCGCACCTCACAGTCAAGTGCAATCACCTCAGTGATGTACACCGTGGTCACACCTATGCTGAACCCATTCATCTACAGTCTCAGGAACAAAGACATAAAGATGGCTCTGAATAGCTTCTTGGGGATGGCCGGTATAAATGGGGACAATTGTTTTGGGCTGAAAAAGTGCCCTTGATTTCATGGCTCAACACCTTGAAACCAGAAACTGTGACTGATCATGTGGGAGAGAACTGGATCCTTCTCTTTATTCCCTGGCATGTCCATTTTTTGTATTCAACTTCTATATATAAGATAATTAACTCACTTTATCAAGTTTCTGGTATAATATATAGATAGTTTTCTGTTTTTACCATTTTTATACAATCTCAAAATTTTTCTCAACCTTGCATCAAAACTATTTGGAAATTTTCATATCTTTCATGGGACAACTTGGATTTCTCTAAAATAATTTCTTCTCAATTGACATATATTATGCTAAGAAATTTTCCTCTAGTTTTCCTGAAAAAATAATCAGGGTTGTATTACTCATATGGACAAAACTATATATTGTATTTAAGGACTTTTATTTAATTTTATTGTACAGGAAAATATGAAACCAGTTTTCACTTTGTATCTGTCATTCATTTTTACATCACTATCTCTTCCTGATAATGTAGATTTTAAATGTTGTTCCATTTAAGTCTCATCCTATTGATAAGAAAGATATGCATTATAAATGCCTGGGGCACTCACGTGGGTGTGAATTCTTGTGACACTGACCTGAGCCAATGTTGTGGCTGTACCAGCCCTTGTGGTTCTTACTATGATTGCAAGATGCACACAAGCAGCAACCTTCAGGGAACCTGGTAAAAGCAAGGTCCATTGCTCACAAATCCTGCTCACACACCCTGCCTGAAGTCCACAAAGGAGGTCATGGGGAGAGGGGAGGGGGGTGAAGTAGGAGGAAAGAGGAGAATGAGGAGGAGGAAGAGAAAGAGGCAAGAGGAGGAAGAAGAGACGGGGGGTAGGAGAGAGAGAACACAACTGTGGTCTCTGCATCTATTACAGTCACTCTTTCTTGGTGAATTTAAAACTTAAGAGCAGGTGTTAGCGTGTGAAAAATGAAAAGGAGAGTTGTTCATGAGGTCAGTTATCTATGTCATCCAGGGCTTTCCATGAGGAGAACTTCCTGGGCCAGTTGGCCTGGGTGCTTATCTCATAGCTGTGTCACAGAGGTGGCCATATGTTTATCCAACATGGTTATCTTTCCAATGAATGCCTTGGAAATTAAAACTTCAGTGTCAGGCAATTACAGTACAAACATGCCACTCTGCTTTATAACTGGTCTCCTGGCTTTATTTTTTTTTATTTTTATTTTATTTTATTTTATTTTATTTTATTTTTAATAAATCTTTATTCAGATTATTACAATTATTTCTCCTTTTTCCCCCCATAGCTCCCCTCCACCCATTTCCCACCCCACCTTCTGCCCTTACCTCCCCCCCACTGTCCTCATCCATAGGTGTATGATTTTTGTCCAGTCTCTTCCCGTACCCCCCACACCCCTTTCCCCCTGAGAATTATCAGTCCACTCCCTTTCTATGCCCCTGATTCTATTATATTCACCAGATTATTCTGTTCCTCAGGTTTTTAATTCACTTGATTTTTTTAGGTTCGCTTGTTGATAGATATGTATTTGTTGTTCATAATTTTTATCTTTACTTTTTTCTTCTTCCTCTTCTTTAAGAATACCTTTCAGCATTTCATATAATACTGGTTTGGTGGTGATGAACTCCTTCAGCTTTTTCTTATCTGTGAAGCTCTTTATCTGCCCTTCAATTCTGAATGATAGCTTTGCTGGGTAGAGTAATCTTGGTTGTAGGTTCTTGCTATTCATCACATTGAAAATTTCTTGCCACTCCCGTCTGGCCTGCATAGTTTCTGTTGAGAAGTCAGCTGACAGTCGTATGGGTGCTCCCTTGTAGGTAATTAACTGTTTTTCTCTTGCTGCTTTTAATATTCTCTCTTTGTCTTTTGCTTTTGGCATTTTAATTATGATGTGTCTTGGTGTGGTCCTCTTTGGATTCCTTTTGTTTGGGATTCTGTGGGCTTCCTGGACTTGTAAGTCTATTTCTTTCACCAGGTGGGGGAAGTTTTCGGTCATTATTTCTTCAAATAGGTTTTCAGTATCTTGCTCTCTCTCTTCTTCTGGCACCCCCATAATTCTGATGTTGGTACGCTTTAAGTTGTCCCAGAGTCTTCTTACATTATCTTCAACTTTTTGGATTTTTTTTTTTTGCTTTTTGCTTTTTCGGTTGAGTGTTTTTTGCTTCTTTGTATTTCAATTCTTTGACTTGATTCTTGTGTTCCTCTATTCTGTTTTTGGGTCTCTGTATAATATTTTTTATTTCAGTCAGTGTATGTTTAATTTCTAGTTGGTCCTTTTTCATATCTTCGAGGGTCTCGTTATATTTATCGGCCTTTTCTAGGATATTCTTAAAAAGCCTTATAACCGTGGTTTTGAATTCTATATCCAGTCGTTTGTTTTCCTCCATTTTTTTCGTTTGTGATCTGATTCTTTGACACCGCATTTTCACTGCTTCCCTGAGTTGGTAAGGTAGATATTTGTGCTAGGTTTCCAATATGGCCCAGTGGGTCAGCCTCCCCAGTTAACCTGAGGTGGACACTCTTGGTGCACCCCTTTGTGGACTGTGTGTACAGCCTTGTTGTAATTAAGTCTTGATTGTTGTTGGTATCACTGGGAAGAATTGACCTCTGGGCCAGTTGGCTGTAAGGATCAGCTGTGTCTATGCTGGGAGAAGTTCGGTGCTGGAGACAGCCTTATAGGATTAGACTTGCCAAATTGCAATAGCCTCTGTGCTCAGCTTGGATGGGGTGGAGTCTCAGTCTTGGCTTCCTGTCAGCCTTGCCCTTGCGCGCATGTGCGCTTTCAGTCCTCCGCCTTCCCCAACTCGAGTCTCCGCCTGAGAGTCCAGACTCCCCCCACAAGAGCGTGGGTCCCCAGGGGCTCGCCTGGAACTGGGGTTCACTGCAGTCAGAACTGGGTCTCAGTGCCGTCAGGAGCCTCTGACTCCCTTCCACTAGGGAAAGCCTGTGGCAACCTCTGCAGCCTTTGTGCGCACTGGCATGCGCGCGCGCTTTCAGTCCTCCGCCTTCCCCGGCTCCCGAGTCTCCGCCCTAGAGTCCAGACTCCCCCCACAAGAGCGTGGGTCCCCAGGGGCTCGCCTGGAACTGGGGTTCACTGCAGTCAGAACTGGGGCTCAGTGCAGTCAGAATCCTCTGACTTCCTTCCACTAGGGAAAGCCTGTGGCAACTTCCGCAGCCTTTGTGCGCACTGGCCCGCGCGCGCCTTCAGACTTCTGCCTTTCCCAGCTCGAGTCTCCGCCCGAGAGTCCAGACTCCCCCCGTAAGAGCGTGGGTCCCCAGGGGTTCGCCCGGAACTGGGGTTCAGTGCAGTCAGAACTGGGGTTCAGTGCGGTCAGAGGCTTCCTTCCCCCTTCCGCCAGAGAAAGTCAGTCAGGCTCTCAGCCGCCCTTCCTCTCTGTGCGCACAAAGCCCCTTTGCCGTACCTCCAATTCTCTGTGAGCTTTTCTCTTTCCTTCTAGTTGTAGAATTTTCACTCAGCCAGCTTTCCTGTGGTTCTGGATGGTGTCCGTTCTGTCTTTTAGTTGTAGTTTTGAAATTGTTGTGCGAGGCAGCAGTTTAGGTGTTTACCTATGCCGCCATCTTGGTTTCTCCTCTCCTGGCTTTATGATGCTATTCAGCTCAGTGTCCCAAATTCCTACTATAGACACTGACAAAAAGTGACTATCAAATGTATGTCTACTAGTGACGTCTACCTGGAAAGGCAAGTTTTCATCAATTAATCTAATACAGCTTTAATGTTAGAGATGACCTGAAATATGAGGAAGCAAAGTTGTTAAGCACTAATTTTGTTACTACGCAAAATATTGCTTTTTCATGCTGTACTCATCAAAATATGGAAGATTGATGTCCATGTATAAGGGGCTTTATGCATTAGGGTCAGTGATTGGTTAGTGTATTTTTTTTCTTTTAATGGATTATATTTTCTTTTCTGCTTGAAAATTCCAGTGCTGTCTACAATTATGACTCCTCCATAGCTCCAAGGAAATTACTTCTCCTTTTCTAAATTTTGTCATGTGGACGAAAAAAGCACCACAAACAAAAACTGAAAAGCTCGGAGTCGGGGGGAAAGGGGGGTTGCATAGTAGCCTTAAAAACTCAAAAACCTAATGCATCCACATAAGATGGTCTGAAATTAAAACTTCCTAACTAAAAGCAGGTTATAGCAGGCAGTCATCTCCTAGGCTAGAATCTTCCATGACAAAAGTCAATCTTTGCCTTAATGAAGATATCTATTGTCTTTTTTTATTGTTGACAGTATTATAGGAATCCCCCATTCTCCTCTTTGGCCCCTCTACTCAGCACCCACCCCACCCCAGGCCTTTACCACATTATTGTCAGTGTCCATGTGTTATGCAAATGTACATATATGGTCTTTGGTTAATTCCTTCCTGTCCCCCCCAGCCCCATCTACGCTACCATGTGTCATCTGTTCCATGTATTCATGTCTCTTGACCTATTTTGTTAATCAGTTTATTTTGCTCATTATATTTCACATATAAGTGAGGTTATGTAATATTTTTCTTTCTCTGGCTGGTTTATTTCACTTAGCATTATAGATTCCAGGTCCATCCATGCTATCACAAGGGTAAGAGCTTTTTCACAGCTACTTAGTATTCCATTGTGTAAATGTACTATAGCTTTTTCGTTCACTCATTTACTCATGGGCACTTGGGTTGTTTCCAGACCTTCACTATTGTAAATAATGCTGCTATGAACATAGGGGTGCATATATTCTTCCTAATTTGGTGTTTGGGGATTCCTAGCCTATATTCCCAGAAGTGGGATCTCTGGGTCAAACAGCAGTTTGATTTTGATTTTTTTGAGGAAATTCCATACTGTTTTCCACAATCACTACAATAGTGTGCATTCTAACTAGCAGTGTACTAGTGTTCTTTTTTTTTTTCTTCGATATCCTTACCAGCACTTGTTCTTTGTTGATTTGTTGATGATGGCCATTCTGCCAGGTGCGAGGTGATACCTCATTATAGTTTTAATTTGCATCTCTCTGATGATTAGTGACCTTGAGCATTTTTTCATGTCTATTAGCCATCTGTGGGTTCTCTTTGGAGAAGTGTCTATTCAGGTCCTTTGCCCAATTTTAATTGGATTATTTGTTTTCCTGGTGTTGAGCTGTATAAGTTCTTTATATATTTTGGAAATTAACTCCTTATCAGATGGATCATTGGCAAATATGTTCTCACATACAGTCGGTTCCCATTTCATTTTGTTGATGGTTTTCTTTGGCTGTGCAGAAGCTTTTGGGTTTGATGTAGTCCCATTTGTTGATTTTATCCTTTGTTTCCCTTGCCGTAGGAGATGTATCAAGAAATATACTGCTACATGAGATGTCTGAGATATTACTGCTTATGTTTTCTTCTAGAATTTTTATGGGTTTGTGGCTTACAATTAAGTCTTTTATCCTTTTGAGTTTATTCCTGTGTATGGTGTAAGTTGGTGGTCTAATTTCATATTTTCTTTGTACCTGTCCATTTTCCCCAAATCCATTTATTGAAGAAACCATCTTGCTGCATTACATGCTCTTGACTCCTTGGACAAAAATTAATTGACCATAATGGCGTGAGTTGATTTCTGGGGTCTCTGTTCCATTCCATTAATCTGTATGCTTGTTTTTGTGCCAGTACCATGCTGTTTCAATTACAGTGGCTTTGTAGTATAGTTTGGTATCTGGTATTGTGACCATTCCAACTTTGTTCTTCTTTCTCCAGATTGCTGAGGATATTCAGAGTCTTTTTTGGTTCCATATAAATTTTTGGAGTATTTGTTTTAGATCGCTGAAATATGCTTTTGGTATTTTAATAGGGATTGCATTGAATCTATGGATTGCTTTGGATAGTATGGACATTTTATTTTTTAAAAATATATACTTTATTGATTTTTTTACATAGAGGAAGTGAGAGGGATAGAGACTTAGAAATATCGATGATGCCTCCTGCACACCCCCTATTGGGGATGTGCCCGCAACCAAGGTACAGGCCCTTGACCGGAGTTGAACCTGGGACCCTTCAGTCCGTAGGCTGCCGCTCTATCCACTGAGCCAAACCAGTAGGGCATAGTATGGACATTTTAATGACGTAAATTCTCCCAATCCATGAACACAGTATATGCTTTATTTTGTTACTATCTTCCTCTATTTCTCTCTTCACTGTCCTATGGTTTTCTGAGTACAGATCTTTTGCCTCCTTAGTTAAGTTTATTCCTAGGCACCTTATTTTTGTTGTTGTTGTTGCAGTGTAAATTGGATTGTTTTTAGTTTCTCTTTCTTAAAGTTCATTATTGGAGTATAAGAATGACACTGACTTCTGGATGTTAATTTTGTATCTTGCTACTTTGCCTAATTCATTTATTGAACCTCATAGTTTTTCAGTGGCAGCTTTAAGGTTGTCTATGTGCAATGTCATGTAACATTGAAGATGTCATGGGAAAATTGGAGAGATGCATGCAAAAAAAATTAAACTAGACTACTAACTTACACCATACACAAGAATAAACTCAAAATGCATAAAAGACTTAATTGTAAGTCATGAAACCATAGAAATCTGAAAAGAAAACATAGGCAGCAAAATCTTACACATCTCACATAGCAGAATTTTCAGATACATCTCCTAGGGCAAGAGAAACAAAGGAAAAAATAAACAAGTGGGATTACATCAAACTAAAAAGCTTCTGCACAGCAAAAAGCAAACAAACAAAAACACAACATCCTCAAAATGCAAAGGGAACCCACTGTATGAGAGAACATATCTGCCAAGAATACATGTGGTAGGTGTCACGTGGTAACTCAATAACACCAACAAACTAGTATTGGCAAGGATGTGGGGAAAAGGGAATCCTAGTACACTACTGGTGGTAATGCAGACTGGTACAGCCACTATGGAAAACAGTATAAAATTTCCTCAACAAATTAAAAATCCAACTGCTGTTTGACCTCATGGTGCCATATCTAGGAATATATCCTAAGAATCCTGAAACACCAATCAGAAAAAATATACACACCCCTGTGTTCATAGCAGGACAATTTACAACAGTTAAGATCTGGAAACAGCTCATGTGGCCATTAGTAGATGAAAAGATAAAAAAGCTGTGGAATACTATGCAGCTATAAAAAAGGATCTCTTACCCTGGAGAGTATTGTGCTAAGGGAAATAAGCTAGTCAGAGAAAAACAAGTATCACATGATCTCACTTATTTGTGGAATCTAATGAACACAATAAACTGACCAAAACAATAGGTCCAGAGGCATGGAAGCATGGAACAGACTGATGGATACCACAGGGAAGAGGGTAGGACGGGCAGGCAGAGAATAATCAACGAACGTATATGCTTGTATGCATATATGCATAATCCATGGACATAGACAATAGTGTGGTGACGGCTGGGGGAGGAGAGATGGAGGGGAGGGAACAATGGAGGAATTGGCAGACATCTGTAATACTTTCAACAATAAAAATAAAAAATGGAATAAAATGGTAATTTTTTAAATGTCTGTAGGGGTGTGTTACTTCTGGAGTCTCCAGGGGAGAATCTATTTCCTCTCCTACTACAGTTTCTCATGACACATGGCCCTTTCTCCATCTTTAAAGCCAGCTGTGTAGCATCTTTTAGTCTCCCTCTAATTCCAACAATTCTTCCTTCCTCTTCCAAATGTTAGAACCATGGTGCTTTTATTAGTCCCACCTACATTATTAAGACCAATCTTATCTTAAAGTCAGCTGATTAGCCCAACTATTCAATCTGCTACTCTAATTCTATCTTGCAATGAAAAGTAACATAATACAAGTTTCTGGGGATTATGATGTGGATATCTTTAGAAGCTCGACCTACTGTGAAAATCTTTTCAATAATGTATTCCATGGTGTCACACAAGGGCCCTTATATAAAAAAAATCAAAAAGGTATTTTTTCAGAAGACTATCATATGATATCATTTATAAATCCTTATAAAAAATAGTTGAACGATGAATTTATAACAGCTTCTAGAGTGAGTGAATACACTATACATTCAAAATTACATGCAAAATGATCTTTGGTTCTAAAAATCTAGAACTACCTACTCCTTACTCTAACACGGCCACACCCTTCTACTCTAAGTGTGATACACAGACCAGCACCTGCAGGAACAATACCACTTGGACACTTGTTTGATTCAAAGAATCTCTGGGCCCACCAAGACCTGCATTTGAACTATAATCCTGGTGACTTATACGCACATTGAAGTTGGAGAAGTGCTGGTGTACATTAGATTTTCTCACCTTCTCATGCTGACAAGTAGGGCACGATAATTATTGGTGTAGAGTATTATAGGTGTTGAGCAACCTTCCTCCAGACATTGCCAAATATTTCCAGGGACAAAATCATCTCAGGTAGAGAACCACTGGCCCAGAGTTTGAAAATTAGAAGCAACATGACAGATTCCAATCAAGGCCCATCCCTTGTTTAGGTCATAACTTCGAGCAAATCAATAAACTCCTTCAAATTCAATTTTTGCAAAGGGGAATGAAATCCATAATAGAATGGGCATTTTGAAAAATTAAATCAGGCAAAGTCTATAAGATACTAAGCTCAGACTATATGACATAAAACTTTCAAAATGTATCTCATACTTAACAAATATTTTATAATGAGGTACCAAATGACAGCTCTTCACTGGTGAAATAAGTACAAAATTCCTTATTATTTTGACAAGTGTGTCAGGAAGCCCAGGATTCCATATCAAAGGAACTCAGTCCTTTTGTTGGAGAGGAGAAGAGCAATTCTCTAGAGACATCAGGGCTGTGTCCCCACCACAGATCAGTGCTTGAGGATCACAGGGACCTGGTCCTGATGGGCTCCATAATCTCAGACGTTGAAGAAAATGGTCAATCAGTGTTGGAATAAGGTAGTGAGAGGTTAGATATCTGGAAAGCATGTAAGATCAAGACAAGGCATCATAAAAACTGAACTCACTTGATTTTTAACCTGGTCTCTTGGGATCAGAGAATCATTAGGGAAATTTTCTTTCTGTTTATTCCAGAGGCCTAGAGGGAAATCATGAGCTTAGATGTTTCAATGACACAAGGGAAATGTGCCGGATGAGCAGGGATAGAGAGAGCTGTAAATGTCTCCCCTGTGCAGTCCTCAGCTTGTACAACGCTGGGGGACAGGACATGGCTGTGGCTTTTGATTCCTAAGCTGGCTCAGGGACTGATGCTTCACTCTTTCCTGCTGTGTCGTGTGGGGCAGAGCTTCAGTCTCATCATCAAACATCCAGGGAGCATTCAGACTTCCACACGGAGACCTTCCTCTCAGAGACCCATCCAGGTGAGTCTGGTAACGCAGCAGGTACATCAGGAAAGGGTCAGAGAGGATGGAACCTCTCAGTTTTTACCAGAGTAACTGTAACCCTAATCAGCCCAGCCCAGAGACCCTATATCTCTGTTTGTATTCTTGGTTAAGTAAAGTAACTAACTTATACTCAATTTACTTAATATGTTAATATGTATGTATCTCTTTGAATCTGCAATATATGGCCCATAGTGGACAATTGGGTGGTGGAAATGGGAGTCCAGTTCTATGACATTGTAGAATAAGTGAGATGCATAAAATGGCTGTAGTGAAATGAAAACATATAGAGGAGCTTTGCTGTTCAGGGAGAAGGAGATAGAGTATTAGGTGTGAAGAACAATGTAGTGAAGTGAGAGTGTTTGAATTAAATTTCTAAGACGGGGTGTATTTGAAATTGCTTTGTGTTCTTTGAAAAGATTCAGACTCATGAGTGTAGATATAAGTAGCTTGAAACAGCAGTTAGTGAGACATACATTGCAGTCTCTCCTCTCACGCTGGTATTCACACGAAAAATATTTAATAAGTCTAAAGGGGAATACTAAATAGTTCTCCTTCATCACTCGTGAGGCTGCATATGTGTTGGGGTTTTGTACTCTTTTACTTTCTATATTGCACAGTTAGTGGAAATTCCTGCCCCACACTCAGCCTTTTCCTGCAGTGGTCATTTTTCCATACTTTGAATGAGAAATTCTGCCATGCACTTGGGGAACATAAATTGAGGACTGACCATCTTCTAGCCAAAGAGTATAGTGCGCTGAGAAACAATACTTCTTACAGTTCAGTGATAGAGAAATTAAGGCCACACATTGTACCTTAAGTCTTAATGACACAAAGGCATCATAGTTCACAACAGTTTACATCTATGTAATGAGGACTTTACTGTTCCAGATAATGGGATGGAATATCTCCAAATAGTTTAAAAATTTCTTCTTTACTTCATGTGGGATTTCATTGTAAAATCCCCTTACTCAAGGAACCTAATGAATAGAGAGACTTAAACTAAGTTCTATCAAATGTATTTTACTGAATAAATTACTCCATGTGATTTCCACTGCTGCTGTAAAATATTCCTGCAGTAGTTGTTGAAAGTGACCATATACAGGCCTAGGTGCCAGAAGCCTGAAATGAGTCTCATATCAAGATGCCTGCAGGAATGGGTTCCTTCTAGAGGCTCAGGGGAGAATCTGTTTTCTTCCCAATTCCAGTTTGCATTTCTGACCACCTGCATTCCTAGACTCGGGGCCCTTCCTCCTTCATCAAAACCAATAGTGTAGCCCTAGCTGGTTTGGCTCAGTGGATAGAGCATCAGCCTGTGGACTGAAGGGTCCCGGGTTTGATTCCAGTCAAGGGCACATGCTGGGGTTGCGGGCTCAATTCCAAGTAGGGGGCTTGCAGGAAGCAGCCAATCAATGATTCACTCTCATCATTGTTTTCTTTTTCTCAGTCTCCCTTCCTCTCTGAAATCAATAAAAATATATTTAAAACAAAATAAAACCAATCGTGTACATTTTCATCTTGTCTCCCCTTTTGCATCTAGGGGACCATTGTGTTTACCTTAGTTCCACCTGGATGACCTAGGCTCATCTTCTATTTTAAAGTCAGTCAATTAGTTCCCTAGCTGGTTTGGCTCAGTGGATAGACCAACTGTCAGTGGACTGAAGGGTCCCAGTTGGGTTTCAGTCAAGAGCACATGCCCTACTCACTGGTAAGGGGGAGAGATCAACCAAAGGACTTATATGCATGCATATAAGCCTAATCAATGGACACAGACAACAGGAAAGTGGGGGCATGAATGGAAGGTGGGGGGTAATGGGGGGATAAGGACACATATATAATACCTTAATCAATAAAGAAATTTTTTAAAAAAGAGTACATGCCCTGCATGTGCTGGGGAGTGGGAGTGCCAGAGAGAGGTCAATGTGGGGGAAAGGAGACATAAGTAATACTTTAAACAATAAAGATTTAAAGAAAATAAAAAAAGAGCACATGCCCAGGTTACGAGTTCAATCCCAATTGGGAGCGCGCAGGAGGCAGCTGATCAGTGACTATCTCTCATCATTGATGTTTCTAGCTCTCTCTCCCTCTCCCTTCCTCTCTGAAAACAATGAAAGTATATATTTTAAAAATAAAATAAAGTCAGCCAATTAACAACGCTGTTCCATCTGCTACCCTAAGTTTCCCTTGCTATAAAAAAATAATATATTTAAAGTTCTGGGAATTAGTATATGGACACCTTTGAGAGGTTCTTACTCTACCTGCTACCAATCATTTTTCAGTATTATTTTATGTCACTCAGGGCCCTTATATAAAGGAAACAATAAATAATCATAGCCTCTAGAATGCGTGAATAACTATTCCTTTAAAACTCCATGCAAAGTCAATAATTGGATCATAGACCTAAAACTGCCTGCAGCTAACTCTAACACAGAACCACAGCCTTTCTACTCAGAGAGTGGACCTCAGGCCAGGTCCTGCAGCATCACACCACCAGGGAGCTTGTCGGAAATGCAGTCTCTGAGCCCTCCAGACCTGCTGCATCAAATTCTGCATTTGAGCCCGAATCCTGGGGACTACATAGGAACACTGAAATTGGAGAAGTGCTGATCTAAACTAGGTGTTCTCACCTTTTACCATTGACATTTGGGGAGGGATCATAATTGAGGGGGGGTGCTTTTTTGTGAATTGTAGGTATTTAGTGGTATCCCTTCAGACATGGCCAGACACCCTCAGGGCAAAATCATTTCTGGTTCAGACAGATTGACTAAAATTATACTCAAGGCCCATCACATACTCGGATATTAACTTTGAGCAGATCTCTCACCATTTGTAATGTTAGTTTTATATATTTCTATTATTTGCTTCTATATTCTTTCCCCAAATTGAGTTGTAAGGACTTTTGTTCTTCAGCATCCTCTACTCACAGCCCAGATAATGCTAAAAACATGGTCAGCACTCAGTTCATATTCCTGAAATGCATGAAAATTTTCCCATTAAAACTCTAGTATACCTGACATCTTAGGTCAGTGATCGGCAAACTCATTAGTCAACAGAGCCAAATATCAACAGTACAACGAATGAAATGTCTTTGGAGAGCCAAATTTTTTAAACTTAAACTTCTTCTAACGACACTTCTTCAAAATAGACTCGCCCAGGCTGTGGTATTTTGTAGAAGAGCCACACTCAAGGGGCCAAAGAGCCACATGTGGCTCGCGAGCCGCGGTTTGCCGACCACTGTCTTAGGTAAAAAGGAGATTGGGACAAAAATTCCTACTCTGAAATGACACAAGAAGGTCTTACATGGAACCAAATCCAGACCAAAATACTGAAGCTAATTTCTTGACTGCAGGAGACGCACTGTAGCATTACAGCCACGTGAGTAACACTAGATTGTATGAAAAGTCCTCATGCTTTTTTTCTTCTTTCTTGGAAGTCACCCCCACCTCATGGAACCAGGTAATCTTACAGGAGTGTCAGAATTTCTTCTCCTGGGTTTTTCAGAGGAACCAGAACTGCAGCCCCTCATATTTGGGCTTTTCCTCTCCATGTACCTGATCACTGCGCTTGGAAACCTGCTCATCATCCTGGCCGTCAGCTCAGACTCCCACCTCCACACGCCCATGTACTTCTTCCTCTCCAACCTGTCCTTGGTAGACATCTGTGTCACCTCCACCACCGTCCCAAAGATGCTATGGAACATCCAGACACAGAACAAACGTATAACCTATGAAGGCTGCATCAGCCAGACTTATTTTTTCTCACTCTTTGCAGTGTTGGATGACTTCCTCTTGACTGTGATGGCTTATGATCGCTTCGTGGCCATTTGTCACCCCCTGCAATACACAGTCATCATGAAGCCCTGGCTCTGTGGACTGCTGGTTCTGGTGTCCTGGATCACAAGTGTCCTGCATTCCTTGTTAGAAAGTTTACTGTTATTGCGACTAACCTTCTGTACAGACTTGGAAATCCCCCACTTTTTCTGTGAACTCAGTCAGATGGCCCAACTTGCCTGTTCTGACAACTTTCTTAATAACATGGTGATGTATTTGATAACTGTGCTACTGGGTGGTGGTCCCCTCGTTGGTATCCTTTACTCTTACTCTAAGATAGTGTCCTCCATACGTGCAATCCCATCAGCTCAGGGGAAGTATAAGGCATTTTCTACCTGTGCGTCTCACCTCTCAGTCGTGTCCTTATTTTATTGTACCAGCCTAGGAGTGTACCTAGGCTCTGCTGCTGCCCACAGCTCACACTCAAGTGCAGCAGCCTCGGTGATGTACACCGTGGTCACACCCATGCTAAACCCCTTCATCTACAGTCTCAGGAACAAGGACATAAAAGGGGCCCTGAAACGAATCTTTGGGATGGCGGCCATAAAAGAACAGCTGTGCTGAGTCTGAAAAGGTGCACTTGATTTCAGGCTTCAAGACTGAAAACCAGAAATTAAGATCCTTTAATCAGATTGTGTTTGTACAACTTGCTTCTTTTATTTATTTCCCAGAATTTCCTTTTGTTTGAGTTCAACTTCTCTATACAATTTAAGTAACCATTTCATTACACTTTCTGCTACGTCTATTATACAGACAGTTATTCCCTCTCTCTTTTGTTCTAACCTAACATACCTTTTCCAACCTTGATCAGAATGCTAACTCCAGTTTATTTCATGGACAAAATGGATTTCTTAAGATTACTTTATTCTCAAATGACATACATCATTGTAAGGAAGTTGTTCTTATTTTATAGATAGAATAGTCATATGTTGTATTATTCACTGGGAAAAACTTTGCTTGGTTATTCACACTATTCATATAAATTCATTACAGAAAAATCTGACACCTCCATTTTAACTTTTATGCTTCTCATTCTTTATACATCAGCACTCTAACTGCTCTTCCTGATAATGTTGACTTTATCATTGTTCCTTATAAGTCTCAGCCTATTGATGGTAATGCTATAGGCTGAAAATGCCTGGGCACTAGCTTTGGGCCCTGCTACTTGTTCCTCAGACCACAGTCAATGTTGTGGCTGGACGGGCTCTTGTGATCCTTATTAAAATTGCAACAATTATGAGAGATCTATGAAATTACAAGGTTTATTACTCACAGGTCCTGGAGGATACACAGCATCCTAAGGGCTACATCAGAAGGTCTCAGAATGGGGGAAGTGAGAAAGAAGGTGGAGAGAGAGAGAGAGAGAGAGAGAGAGAGAGAGAGAGAGAGAGAGAGAATAGGTTGAGTTGGGAGGGGAGACCTGAGTGCTTCCCTAGTAGCTTTGTCATAAAGCTGGCAACAGGATTATTTGAGACTATAGGCCTGGTGCACGAATTCGTGCACCAGTCAGGTCCCTCGGCCTGGCCAAAACCAGCTCTCTGACATCCCCCAAGGGGTCCCGGATTGTGAGAGGGTGCAGGTCAGGCCAAGGGACCCTACCAATTCATGATCAGGGTCAGGGAGGGATGCAGGAGGTTGATCAGCTGGAGAGGGATGGTGGGAGGGCTTCAGGGCATGTCCAGTCTGTCTTGCTCAGTTTAATTGGCCAGACCTTAGCAGCAAGACAACCTAGTGGTCGGAGCATCTGGGCCCTGGTGGTCAGTGCACGTCATAGTGAGCGGTTGAGCAGCCTTAGCATATCATTAGCATATTTCACTTTGATTGGTGAATGGATGACCCGACACTTAGCATATTAAGCTATTATTATATAGGATAGATGTCTTTGAAACAGATGCCTCATACATTAAAAGTTTAATGTCAGGTATTTACACTAGTATCATGCTACTAGGATTTATAACTAATATCCTAGTTTTATTATCTTACTAGAGGCCCGGTGTATGAAATTCGTGTACGGGGTGGGGGGGGGGATGTCCCTGAGCCCAGCCTGCACCCTCTCCAATCTGGGACCCCTCAAGGGATGTCCCTCTAACAATCCAGGACTGCTGGCTCCCAACTGCTCACCTGCCTGCCTTACTGATTGCCCCTAACCATTTCTGCCTGCCAGCCTGATCACCCCCTAACCACTCCCCTACCAGCCTGATTGATGCCTAACTGCTCCCCTGCCAGCCTGTTTGCCCCTAACTGCCCTTCCCTGAAGGCCTGGTCCCCCCTAACTGCCCTCCCCTGCAGGCCTGGTCCCCCCTAACTGCCCTCCCCTGAAGGCCTGGGTCCCTCCCAACTGCCTTCCCCTGCAGGCTTGATCACCCCCAACTGCCCTCCCTTGCAGGCCTGGTCCCTCCCAACTTCCCTCCCTTGCTGGCCATCTTGTGGTGGCCATCTTGTGTCCACATGGGGGCAGGATCTTTGACCACATGGGGCAGCCATCTTGTGTGTTTGAGTGATGGTCAATCTGCATATTACTCTTTTATTAGATAGGATAGAGGCCTGGTGCATGGGTGGGGGAGAGCTGGTTTGCCCTGAAGGGTGTCCCGGATCAGGGTGGGGGTTCCCCTGGGGCGTGGGGTGACCTGGGCGAGGGGCCTATAGTGGTTTGCAGGCTGGCCACGCCCCTCAGTGACCCAAGTGGAGGCCCTGGTATCTGGGGTTTATTTATCTTCTACAATTGAAACTTTGTAGCCTGGAGCAGAGCCAAGCCTTCTGTTGGGATTTATGTATCTTCTATAATTGAAACTTTGTAGCCTTAAGCAGAGGCCTGGGCGGGCCAGGGTGTGCGGAAAGCTTGGCTTCCTCCATCACCGGGGGCAACCCCAGCCTCCTGATCTTTCCAGCTCTCTGGCTGCCACCATTTCTGTTTTGGATTTATGTATCTCCTATCATTGAAACTTTGTAGCCTTGAGTGGAGGCCTAGGCCAGCAAGGGCAGGCGGAAAGCTTGGCTTCCTCCATTGCCAGGGAAACCCAAGCCTCCCTCCTGCTCTCTATGGCCGTAGCCATCTTGGTTGGGTTTATTTGCATATTTGCTCCTGATTGGCTGGTGGGGGTGGCTTGTGGGCGTGGCTTGTGGGTGTAGCAGAGTGGTGGTTAATTTGCATATTACTCTTTTATTACATAGGATTCAACTCAGTGTCCAGAATACCTAGAATAATGCCTAGGAACATTGATTATCAAGTATATATGACCCAGGGGCTTCTATATGGATATGAGGCAGGAGCGAAAGAAACCAAAGCCTCCACATCTGGGCATGATCAAAGAGAAAGCAGTTTATGGCAGGAAACCCCCTGCAGTGGTTAGAGGTCACAACTACAAGGACTGATTAGAACCAGATCATTCCAAGATGGAAGAAAATTGACCAAAGACCGACCCCAAAGCTCATTATACCATCATTACAATGAAAACGGACACCACAAATAGAAAGGTGGCCAAGGGGGACAAACTCCATCACACTTCCACAACAACCCTGTTAGGAACAAGGCCCTCTCCCACCCAAAAGGCAGAGTCAGAATCTGGTGCTACAGCACTTGGAGACCACCCTCCCTTCCACCTTGAACACACATAAAATCCCAGGAACTAACCGATCAACTGCACAACTCACTCTTGAACTGGTCCACTCATGTGGGTACTTTTCTTTTACAGCGGCACCCACGCCCAGGCCTCTTTCATGTCTCTACCTGAATAAAACTTGCTTTATTCTCACTTTGATTCATCCTTGAAATCTTTCCTGGATGAGTCAAGGATCTGGAGGTCACCTGACACTCGAAAGCTCCTGATTGTGCTGGGGCAGGGCCAACCCCCAGCACAGAAGCGATCCAGTAATACATACATTCATGAGAGGTACAGAGACAAAGGGGAAATAAGGCATATGTGACATTCTGAGCTAAAGAGATGTATTGGAGATACTACCCTTTCCTCATTGTGTTCTGGGCGGCAAACATTGCACAGCTCCTCGGTTGCCTGGGGGCAGGATGCCTTAAGACAGAGGGAGGTGGAGTAGGTCACCGAACAATGGGTCGGTTGGAGTTTGGAGGGAGGTGGTGGTTCACGCTCTGGCCAAGCGTGCCCAGGCGTTGCACCTGTGCCCTGAGTTTCTTGGAAATTGCTGAAATAGCTTTTGTAACCTTTGGGTTGTCATTGTAACTGTCCTAACTCCCTCTTGTGGTTTCCGAGTGTAAATTTGCTTTAACACCTGTAGTCTGCACTGCAGTTTGGCCTTTGCCGCGGTGAAGTGCTGCAACTGCAGTCGCTGGCCAGCTTAATAAAGGCTCATAAATTTTGATCTGTTTCTGGTGGTCATCTCTTGCGGGTCGCCCCATAACAATTATATACTCGTGGCTCCTTCTTCCTAAATTAATGACCTATGTGCATGGGTTTATTTCTGGGCTCTCTATTCTGTTTCTTTGATCTGTGAGTCTGTTTTTATGCCAGTACTGTACTGCTTTAAGTACTATAGTTTTGTATGTAGTTTGAAACCAGTGAGCATGATGATTCCAGCTTAGTTTTGCTTTCTCAAGATTGCTTTGGCTATCCAGGATTTTTTTGCAGTGATCTACAAGTTTACGAATTATTTGTTCTATTTCTCTGAAAAATGACATTGGAATTTTGATAGAGACTGCATTGAATCTATAGATTGCTTTGAGTATTTTTAATTCAATCTAGTAAATTTGAAGATCTAATTGGCTTTATTAAGTGATTAATGAATCAGACAGCATCCCACCTAACAAGTAAGACAAATTTCTGAAGGGTTGTACAAAAGTACAAAGTTTTTACAAAAAAAAAAAAAGAATAGCATAAGGGTGCTGCTAAAAATGGAAAAGAGAGACAAAATGGCAGCAGAATAGACGGATGTGTCCTGAGCCTTGTCCTGGAACAAATAGAGTGAGCTGCAGAAACGAGTGGGACTCAGCCTGAATTGGCAAAGGAGACGCAGCTGGTGAGACAGTTTGCAGCCAGGAAGGGCAGAGGTCCCCAGGATAAAGGTGAAATCAAGGATCTAGGCAAGAGAGTCTGCCGGACCTCTATGCCCAGAGGGTCAGGGAGAAACTACACGGCGCCAAGCCATGTCCCTGAGGACAGGCAAAGTGTCTGTGAAAAAAAAGGGACAATGAGACTGCAGGAGGTAGGGGATTTTGGACCTTGGAGTCTGGATTTTGGATCTGAGCTCAGGGGCAGCCCTGAAGGGCTGGCCAGACCACGCAGTGCCAGCAAGAGAGGAGCTTGCAGAGACGCAGTCCCTCCTTGCACTGGGGCCTGTGCCTTTCTCCACTGAACCTAGTTTGTAGGACCTTTCAGATACAGACACTTACCCATGGCTGAGGTGAGGGAGAAGGTATGGACTTGTGGAATCTGGCAACCAATATAGCCACACCCAGATCCCACCCTGTATAATACAAAGGAATCTGAATACTCCCTGAGGTCATAGGAACTGGCCCAAAGAGAAATCTTTAGCCCCAGCAACCGGAAACTAAGAAACAGTGTAGTACAGATGACAGGAATCATAAGCCAGCCAAAGGAATGACACTCCACTTTTTTCACTTTTATTTTCATTTTTTTTATTATCCCTTTTTTCTTTTTTTTTTCTTCTTTTCTTCTTTGTTTTCCTGTTTTTGTTTTTTGCTTTTTTTTCTATTTCTTTTTGCATTATTTTTCCATCACTATTTTTATTTGCTATTTTTAATTTTTTATACCATTTTTAAATCATTTTTTTGTAAATTTATTATTTTTTCTTCTCATTCTCTTTCTTCTTATCCACTTATTCCCTTTCTACTTCCTCAATACTAAATTGAGGTCCTCCCTATATTCACCCAATTCTTAATCTTATTTTCACTATATAAGCTCAGCCTCTACAGATTCTGCCCCAATCCTCTTTGCTGGGTGTGTGGTGTTTGTGTTTGTTTGGTTTTTTTGGTGTTTTTGGTTTTTTTGGTGTTTTTGGTTTTTTGGTTTTTGTTTTTTTGTTGTTTTTTTTTTGGTTTATCTATTGGTTCTGTGGTGTCTTACCCCCACATACATACATATATATATATATATTCTCCTTTTTATTCCTTTGTCTTTTATCCCTTATCTTTTTCTCTCTCTTTGATAGCATTTGTGCTCTCTTTTCTCTGCTCAGTCTCTCTTTTCTCAGGTGGTCACTTATATTGGGGTTATTGGTGTCATGTGTACATTTTTGCTTAGTTCCCTCTGTGTTGTGTCTTGTTGAGGTGAATTTTATCTTGTCTGGTGAAGGGGCTTGAGAGCAAGCCACATAACCAGACACCTGGAGAGGAAACTCCATCCACAAATGGGTCAATAACACCCAGACCCAACTATAGAGGCAGGAAGAATGTGGCGGTGAGGGAAAGAGCATGAGTGAGTGAGGGAGTAAAAGAGGAGCGTGTGGTCAGGTGGTGTGTATGTGTGTGTGTGTGTGTGTGAGAGAGAGAGAGAGAGAGAGAGAGAGAGAGAGAGAGAGAGAGAGGCACAGTTAGATCCCACAGGACCTTCAGGGGCAGACTAATCAGGCTCGCCTAACTAGGCAGCTTCTGCTACCATTGCAAACAGTACCAGAAGGCCAGCTTGTCCTTAGAGGCCCAGCCTTTTTTAAGGGGAGAGCTGCTGAAACTGGGTTCCCAGCCTGATCTCCACCCAGAATGCCCTAAGATAACACCTGAGACTCTACAGCCACCCCTGCCAAGGACATGCTACCTAGGCTATGATCCCATAGTCAATGAGACTCCAGCCACCCTGGGCATAGGCTCCTGTGAGTTCAGAAGCAGGCTCCTCTCTGACTGGCCCAACACTTTAGCCCAGGGCACTGCAACCACATGAATAGCAGACACATGAGCAGCCCACTCCTGTCCAAGGAGCAGCAGCCCCGTGAGCAACCCACCACAGACCTAAGAGTAGCAGCTTCATATGGCCTGCCCCTGTCCAAGGAGCAGCAGCTGTGTGAGCAGCCAGTTCCCCCATCTGAGGAGTAGCAACCATATGAGCAGCTCGCCACAGCTGAGGAGCAGCAGCTGCTTGAGCAGCCCATCCACTACTGAGGAGCAGCAGCCCCACACAGCCGGCCCACATCTGAGGAGCAGCAGCTGTGTGAGCAGCCCGCTCACATCCAAGGAGCAGCAGCTGTGTGAGCAGCCCACCCCCTTCTGAGGAGCAGCAGCCACATAAGCAGACTGCCCATGTTCAAGGAGCAGCAGCCCTGTGCAGTCCGCACTGGTCCAAGAAGCAGCACCCACATGCAGCCTGCACCTGTCTGACAAGAAGTAGCTGGGCGAGCGGCGCGTCCCTGTCCAAGGAACATCAACAGCACGAGCAGCTCACTCCCACGGGAGGAGCAGCAGCTGCATGAGCAGACCACCCCCATCCAAGGAGAAGCAGCTGCACTAGCAGCCCGCACCTGTACAAGGAGCAGCAGCCCTGCAAGCAACCTGCTCCTGTCCAAGGAGTGGTGGCATCACGAGTAGCCCATCCCACCTAAGGAACAGCAACAGCACGCAGCCAGCCACCATCTAAAGAACAGCAGCCATGCGAGCAGTCCACCCCTATCCAAGGAGCAGCAGCCATGTGAGCAGCTGGCCCTGTCCAAGGAGCAACGGACACAAGCAACCCGTCCCCATCCGAGGAGCAACAACCTCATAATCAGCCCACCCCTATCCAAGGAACAGCAGCTATACGAGAAGCCTCCCCCACCAGCTAGAGGAGGCACCACTATTGCAAACAGCACCCACTAGAGGAGCCGCTGCCAACTGAGAAGCAGCTGCTATCATAACCGCACAAGGAACAACCACAGCAAGAGAAGCCACTGCCATCCAAGGAGTAGCCCCTGCACAGATCGACATCTAGATCAGTCAGTGATACCAAAAATGGGTAGACAAAGATACCCCCAAAGGAAAGAAAAGGAGGAATCACCAGAAAAGCAGCTAAGTGAAACAGAGGCATGCAATATGCCAGAAAAATAATTCAGAATAAGGGTCATAGAGTTCATAAACCGGATGGAAGAAAAAATCAACACCTTATGTAAGAATCAAGAATAAATGGATGAAAAAATCAACAACTTATGTAAGAATCAAGAAGAAATGAAGAGTGATATAGCTGCAATAAAAAACACCATGGAAAGTTTCAACAGTAGACTAGAAGCAGAGGACCGAATCAGTGAACTAGAAGACAGGGAAGCAAAACACAGCCAAACTGAATTGCAACTGGAGAAAAAAATTAAAAGACAGGAGGAGAGCCTAAGGGAGCTATGGGACAACATGAAACGAAGCAACATACAAATAATAGGGGTGCCAGAACAACAGGAAGAGGAACAAGGGTTAGAAGAACTATTTGAAGAAATAATGTCAGAAAACTTCCCTGATGTGGCAAAGAAAAAAGTCATGCAGGCACAGAGAGTCCCAAACAGGATGAACCTGAAAAGACCCACACCAAGACACATCATAATTACAATTGCAAATATTCAGGACAAAGAGAGAATCTTAAAGGCTACAAGAGAGAGACAGAAAGTTACATACAAGGGAGCTCCCATTAGATTATCAAATGATTTCTCAAAAGAAACACATCAGGCCAGAAAAGAATGGAAGGTAATTTGCAAAGTGATGCAAACCAAGGGACTGCATCCAAGAATACTCTATCCAGCAAGGTTATCATTCAAAATTGAAGGGGAAATAAGAAGCTTCACAGACAAAAAAATGCTAAGGGAGTTTATCATTACCAAGCCAGCAATCAAAAAATGCTAAAGGGACTTGTGTAAAAAGAAGAAATAAAAAGGTAAGAAGGAACACAGACACAAAAAATAAAAATGGCTACAAATAAGTTCCTTTCAATAATAACTTTAAACATAAATGGACTAAATGCTCCAATCAAAAGACATTGAGTGGCTGAATGGATAAAAAAACAAGACCCATATATATTCTGTCTACAAGAGACCAACCTCAGAAAAAGGGACTCATATAGACTGAAAGTGAAAGAATGGAAAAACATCTTTCTGGCAAATGGAAATGAAAAAAAAGCTGGGGTATCAATACTTATATCTGACAAAATAGACCTCAAAGTAAAGGCCATAACAAGAGCTAAGGAAGGCCACTTCATAATACTAAAGGGATCGATACAACAAGAGGATATAACCCTGATAAACATATATGCACCCAATGCAGGAGCAACAAATACATAAAAAAACTCCTAGGAGATATCAAGGGAGAGATCGATAACAATACAATCATAGTAGGGGACTTTAATACCCCACTGACATCACTGGATAAATCCTCTAGACAAAAAAAAAAAAAAAAAAAAAAAAAAAAAAAAAAAAAAAACAGCAAAGAAACAGCAATTCTAAATGACACACTAGATCAGATGGACCTAATTGACATCTTCAAAGCATTTCACTCCAAAGTCATGAAATATACGTTCTTCTCAAGTGCACATGAGACATTTTCAAAAATGCACCACATATTGGGTCACAAGCAAAGTCTCCCCAAATTCAAAAAGATTGAAATTATATTGAGCATTTTCTCAAACCACAATGGCATAATATTAGAAATATTCCAAAAAATTCAAGCACTTGGAAGCTGAATAGCATGCTATTAAACAATGATTGGGTTATCAATGAAATGAAAGAAGAAATTAAAAACATCCTGGAGACTAATGACAATAAAACCACAATAATGCAAATACTATGGGACACAATGAAAGCAGTCCAGCGAGGGAAGTTTATAGCTCTACAGGCCTACCTCAAAAAACAAGAAAAAATGGTAATAAATCATCTAACTCAACAACTCAAAGAATTAGAATGAGAGCAACAAGAAAAGCCCACAGTGAGCAAAAGGAAGAAAATATTAAAGATCAGAGCAGAAATGAATGACATAGAGACCAAAAAAAAAACAATACAAAAGATCAACAAAACCAAGAGCTGATTCTTCAAAAGGATAAACAAGATTGATGAATCTCTAGCCAGGCTCACCAAAAAGCAAAGAAAGAGAACCCAAATAAACAAAATCAGAAATGAAAGAGGAGAAATAACAACAGACCCCATAGAAATAGAAAGGATGATTTAAAAAAAACTATGAACAACTCTATTCTAACAAACTAGACAACCTGAAGGAAATGGACACATTTATAGAAAATTACAACCTTCCAAAACTTACTAAGGAAGATTCTAAAAATCTCAATAGGCTGATAACTATGGAAGAAATTGAAGCAGTTATCAAAAAGCTTCCAGCAAACAAAAGCCCGGGGCCAGATGGCTTCACAGGGAAGTTTTACCAAACATTTAAAGAAGAACTAAAACCTATCCTCCTCAGACTATTCCAGAAAATTCAAGAGGAAGAAACACTTCCAAGCTCATTCTATGAAGCCAGCATCACCCTAATACCAAAACCAGATAAAGATAACACAATGAAAGAGAATTAAGATCAATATCCCTCATGAACATAGATGGCAAAATCCTCAACAAAATTCTAGCAAATCGGATTCAGCAGTACATCAGAAAGATCATACACTATGATCAAGTAGAATTTATCCTGGGAAATGCAAGGATGCTACAAAAATTTGCAAATCAATAAACGTGATACATCACATAAGCAAATTGAGAGATAAAAATCACATAGTCATATCAATTGATGCAGAAAAAACATTTGACAAAATCCAACACCCTTTCTTGATAAAAAAAAAAAAAAAAAACTCTCAGCAAGGTGGAAATGAAGGATCATACCTCAACATAATAAAAGCCATATATGACAAACCCACAGCCAATATCATACTCAATGGGCAAAAACTAAAACCATTTCCCCTAAGAACAGGAACAAGACAGGGATGCCCACTCTCACCACTCCTATTCGACATAGTGCTAGAAGTACTAGCCATTGCAGTCAGACAAGAAGAAGAAATAAAAGGCATCCAAATTGGAAAAGAAGAAGTAAAGCTGTCCTTATTTGCAGAAGACATGATATTGTACATAAAAAATCCTAAAGATTCCATCAAAAAACTACTAGACTTAATAAATGAATTCGGCAATGCAGCAGGATACAAAATTAATGCCAAGAAATCTATGGCATTTCTATACACCAATAATGAGCTTACAGAAAGAGAGACTAAAATAGCAATCCCATTTACTATCGCACCAAAAAAATTAAGATACCTAAAAATAAACTTAACCAAGGAAGTAAAAGACCTATACGCGGAAAACTACAGGACACTGAAAAAAGAGATAGAGGAAGACAGAAACAGATGGAAGAACATACCATGTTCATGGATTGGTAGAATCAACATCATCAAAATGTCCATACTACCCAAAGCAATCTATAGATTCAATGCACTTCCCATTAAAATACCAATGGCATATTTCACAGACCTAGAAAGAACTCTCCAAAAATTCATCTGGAATAAAAAAAGACCCCAAATAGCTGCAGCAATCATGAGAAAGAAGAACAAAGTAGGTGGGATCTCAATACCAGATTTCAAGCTGTATTACAAACCCACTGTTCTCAAAACTGGCTCGTATTGGCACAAGAACAGACATATACATCAATGGAATAGAATAGAGAACCCAGAAATCGACCCAAACCACTATGCTCAATTAATATTTAACAAAGGAGGCATGAACATACAATGAAGTCAAGAGAGTCTCTTCAATAAATGGTGTTGGGAAAATTGGATAGATACATGCAAAAAATTGAAACTAGACCACCAACTTTCACCATACACAAAAATAAACTCAAAATGGATCAAGGACTTAAACATACAACGGGAAACCATAAAAATACTAGAGGAATCCACAGGCAGAAAAATCTCTGACATATGCCAAAGCAATTTCTTCACTGATACTACCCCTAGGGCAATGGAAACTAAAGAGAAAATAAACAAATGGGACTACATCAATATAAAAAGCTTTTGCACAGCAAAGGAAACCATCAATAAAACAACAAGAAAGCCCACTGCATGGGTGAACATATTTGCCAATGATATCAATGATAAGGGTTTAATCTCCAACATTTACAGGGAACTCATGCAGCTTAACAAAAAGAAGATCAACAACCCAATCAAAAAATGGGCAACTGATCTAAATAGACACTTTTCGAAAGAAGACAGAAGGAAGGCCAAGAGACATATGAAAGCCTGCTCAAAGTCACTAATTGTCAGAGAGATGCAAATCAAAACAACAATGCGGTACCATCTCACACCTGTCAGAATGGCTATCATCAACAAGTCAACAAATTACAAGTGCTGGCAAAGATGCAGAGAAAGGGGAACCCTTGTGCACTGCTGGTGGGAATGCAGACTGGTGCAGCCACTGTGGAGAACAGTATGGAGTTTCCTCAAAAAACTAAAAATGGAACTCCCATTTGACCCAGTAATCCCACTTCTAGGAATATATCCCAAGAAACTAGAAACATGAATCAGAAAGGATATATGCACCCCTGTGTTCACAGCAGCACAATTCACCATAGCTAAAATTTGGAAACAGCCTAAGTGCCCATCAGCCGATGAGTGAATTAAAAAACTGTGGTACATCTACACAATGGAATACTACACTGCGGTAAAAAAGAAGGAGTTCTTACCATTTGCAACAACATGGATGGAGATGGAGAGCATTATGCTAAGTGAAATAAGCCATGCAGAGAAAGATAAATATCACATGATCTCACTCATTTGTGGAATATAATGAACAACATAAACTGATGAACAAAAATAGATCCAGAGACAGAGAAACATCAATCAGAACATCAAACCTCAGGGAAGGTAGGGGAGGGTGGGGGTAAGGGGAAAGATCAACCAAAGGACTTATATGCATGCATATAAGCCTAATCAATGGACACAGACAACAGGGGGGTGGGGGCATGAATGGGCGGTGGGGGGTAATGGGGGAATAAGGACACATATGTAACACCTTAATCAATATTGAAATAAAAAAATGGAAAAGAAAGGATTTGGAAGAGACTTGACTTCTTTTTTGGGGGGGAGGAGATGAGAACAAGAGGGTTTTATCATGCAGATTCCTTCTACTTTACAGGGATGGAGAAGGCCCATGTGACAGATTACCTTACTGGTGCTTGACCAAAAGATTCCAAACTGGTTGATAAAAATTGTATTTCTTGGAGATGTAGACCACTTCCATTCGACCCAGTATTAAATCTGGGTTTGGTATCCTAGACTTTTAGCATGAGTAATGCCAATATTACTTCTTCCAATCAGTGACCAAAGTATACCTTTCCATTTTTTGTGTCTTTTTTTCATATTTTTTAAACATATTTTTATTGATTTCAGAAAGGAGGGCAGAGGGAAAGAAAGATAGAAACATCAATGAATAATGAGAGAGAATCATCTATCGGTTGTCTCCTACAATCCCCCCACTGGGAATCGAGCCTGAAACCCAGGCATGTGCCCTTGACCTGAATTGAACTCAGGCCTCTTCAGTCTGCAGACCAACCTTCTATCCACTGAGACAAACTGGCTAGGGCATTTTTTTTTTTTGTCTCTTCTTCAGTAACATCCAGCAATATGTTACAGTTTTCAATGTACAGGTCTTTCAATTCCTAGGTTATGTTTACTCCTAGTACTTTATTCTTTTTAATGCAGTTGTAAGTGGGATTATTTTTTTAATTTCTCTCTCTGACAGTTTGTTATTAGACACCACAGATTTCTATAAATTCATTTTGTATCCTACAATGTTGCTGAATTCATTTATTGGTTCTAACAAATTGTTTTTATTTTAAATAACTTATTGGAGTGAATGAATGAAATAAACTGAATGTATTTAAAATGCAAACTTTACTGAAATAAAGAAGCCATACAGAAATTAAGAGTGCATGTAATTACCCTGATCCTCTGATTCCTTATTTCTGGTGGTGATGTGAGGTGATAAACCTAATTCAGTCAATTTTGTTAATAAATAAAATATTTAGAAATATTTGGTGAGTCTAAGAATTCTTTCACAGGTATGGAGTATATCTATGTGACATGTGTTACATTTTATATGATTTTCTTTCTAATGAACACACACACATAGATGTCCAACACAGACTCATTGAAATGTTCATCTTTCATATTAAAGAGAACTTGAAAAAAAATTGGAGAGAATAGGAGCTAAAAGAACAAATGGTTAAAATAAAGTGAAATTAAAAGAAAGAAATGTAGACACAAAGATCTAAAGTAGAAGTGTCAAGGAAGATGGCGGCAGAGATGGTAGAAGTTGCTCTCTCCTCCTCCCAGCCTGGACTTGGAATCACAACTAAATTATACAGCAATCAACCTGAAGATCCAACTGAAAACAGCTGAACAGAAGTCTTACAACCAAATATTTGCAGAAGAAGCCACATGGAGACCAATGCCATCTTTCCTGGGGCAAACACTCCCCTCCAATCTGCACCAGCCTAAGGGACTGCACAAGCCCCATGCTCCCGGCCCCCCTGCCATCCTGTCTGAGCTCACACCCCACAAAGGAGTGTGCTGTCTGAGCCTGTACTAGGAATGGGAAGGCAGTGACCTTATTTCTAGAAACTCATATCAATGCAAATGACAATTATTTAAACCTGCATAACAACCTTACCCTGTTTACTGTGCTTTTCCTGGTAACCTTCTATATCTGACTCCCCTCCCTCAACACCTTTTTCTGTATTCAGCTAACAATGGTGATTAAGGTGGTATTTTCAGGAGTTACTTAGTTTTCCTAGTTCTCTCCCACATATATAGGAGGTATTCATATTATTAAACTTTTGTTTGTTTTTGTCCTGTCAATCTGTCTTGTATTACAAAGATGTGTAAGCCAAGAACCCAGCAGGCATAGATAAAATTATTTTTCCTCCCCTATTGTAGGGAGTGGCTCTAGGGTTAAGCCTCGGACTGACCTGTGGCAGGGCCACAAACAAGTCCCAGCTTGGAGGGCACAGCCCTCTTAGCTTAATTAAGCTTAACCTTATAGCCCTCCCTAGTTCCTTCCTAGGTAGCTAATGGGCTGTGGGAGGTGCAGCAAGTGCTGCCAAAACAAGGTGAAACTCACAAGAACATTGTAAACATGTTGACCACTACCCTTGTTTTAATCTCACTATAAAATAAAGCCTCCACTTGCAGGCTGGGTCTTTCCATGTACTCATCCAGGCACGGGAGATCCACCAAGCCTCCGATGAATTCTCTTGTCTGTCTTTTCTTTACTCTTTCACCGCCCCTCCTCAGGTTCACGGAACTCTTGGCTGTGCTGGCGCGGCACACCCTACAGAACAACAGATTATACCATATAGCCTAGGGGAGTAGAAGGATATACCATCTAGGTTTGTGTAAGTGCATTTTCTGATTTGCACTCAATGACAAAATCGCCTATGGATGCATTTCTCAGAACATATCCCTGTTTGTTAAGCAGTGCATTACTGTACATCTTTCATTCAAAATCTTAAGCCAACACAATTTTTGGTGAAGATGGCCTACAACTACTTGCCCCTTACTCTACAACAGGACGAAAACTTGCTACTCAAAGAGTGGTCCTCAGACCAGGACCTCAAAACCAGCATTTTCCTGGAACTTATGAGAAATGCAGATGCCCTGGGCCCACCAGCACCTGCTGAATCAGCATCTGTACTTGAACTAGAATTGTGGGTGATTCGTATTGATAAAGACTAACAGCAATTTAAGCAAACATAATCAGTCAGGAGGAGCTATGGGAGAAGCTAGCACTAATGGAATTTCTCACACTGTATGTAATCGGGAGAGCCCTACAGGAAGAACTCTATGTTTATAAAACTCCATGGTTCTAACTTCCCCTTCCATCTTTCTTTCCCTTCCATAAGGACCCCTCCATCTGGGCACACAGGCTAGAGTGTGCATGTGGCTTGGCATGTCTGCATGCATGGGTTGAAATACTTTCTATTTCCTGAATAAAGCCTTTTGGTGATGAAACACCTAGTCAATATTATTTTTTAAGTCAATAATATGCACTGTGAAGTTGGAGAAGGGCTCATCTAGACTAGGAATTCTAAATATGACATAAATATGTGTGTTGGGTATTGCAAGTATTTAGCAGCCTGTCTTCAGATATTCCCTCATTGGGAACCACTGAACAGTTTGAGAACTGAAAGCATCATGACAGAGTCTAATCAACACCTTACTGTCATTATAATGTTGGCTTGGTCTCTAAACTTCAAGCCCCACTCTGCAATGGAGAATGAAGTTGATAATTTTATCACTTCAGAGAAAGGACTTTTATAAACTTTAAATCAAATAATGCATATAACATACTAAACTCAGATTGGATAGTATTAAATTATATAATTATGTCTCATAATTAACAAAGGTCTTACAATGTGGGACTAAATAGCAGCTCCTATCTTCTGATATAAGTAATAAATTTCTCATTGATTTGGCAAATGTGTCAAGAAGCCAAGGAGGGTGGTGCCCAAGCTTCACATCAAAGTCACACAGTTCTCTCCCTTGTTGAAGAGAGAAATTGCAATTTTCTGGACATATCATGGCTTGTGCCTCACAAAAATAAGTGCTTTCAAAATCCAAGGTTCCTTGTCAGGCCATTTCCTCAGTCTTGGACTTTTGAGAAAATGTAATTCAAAGTTGGGTAAGGTCCTGGGAGATGAAACCTCAAGAGGGTCATAGAGAAGGAGTAACAAAAACAAGATTCACTTAACATCTAACCTGGTCCTTTGGGAACAAAGAATCAACAGGAAATTTTTCCATTCTGTTCAGACCAATGGGAAACCGGATGCTCAGAGGTGGGAGCAACAATGCAAACAGGTATCTAATGAGCAGATAAAGAAGGAGTAATATCTCCTCTGCAGCAGACTCACAACCTGTGAACATTAGGCTGGAACAGAACATAGGTTTTTGTTTTGGGGTCTCAAGTCTGACTCTGAGACTAATGCTTGACTCCTTTCTGCTCTTTTGTCTGAGAACAGAGCTTCTGCCTCCAACATTAACCATCCGGGGAGCAATTCAGACTTCTACAAGGAGCCCTTCCTTTCAGAGACCCCAACCAGGTGAGTCTGAGAGTGCAGCAGATGCTGTGGGAAGATTCAAGGAATGCATCCCAGAATTTCTCCCTGAGTAACCTGAGAGCCTAACCAGGCCAGCTCAGAGCTGAGAGACTGCCATATCTGTTTGCTAGGCAGGCGAATACATAGTTAATACATTCAGTATGCTAGATTAGTTTTCTCCTGAAAACACTGCTGTTTGGCATAGAATTCCTTTATATGTGTATAGATGGATTTAGGAGAATGGATGAAAATTTATTAATTTTGTGTGGTCAGTTCTATCAGTCTGTCATATTGTGTCTTCTCCCATTACTTTTAAATGTAAAAAGTTCTACATCTTTCACCTTGGCAAAAACAATCTTTTGCATTCAATTAATTATCTTTTCTATCCAGTTTCTAAGCATAATCTATGTTTACATAGGTAGAAATTATAACTGTATATACTGCATTCTCCACTAACTTTTAAAAGTATATTTTAGTATTTTTATTTCCACACCCTTGCCCATATATCTGGAATTGGAGACCTATACTAATGTGATTAAAGTTTTGTGGGAGGTTTTTTGGCTTTTCTTTTGTTTCACAATTTTATTCCATTTTATTAATGCATTATTTGAATACACAATATTCAACCATGTTTATTTCCCTGCCATTTATTATATTATGAATATTCCATACCTTGACTTTTTTTCCATATAAAAGCACACATTTATAAAATTACATAAATGAACAAAGTCAGTGAACTCCCTGTTCATTTCACCTCACATTATACAAAGAAGGCCCAGTACAATGCAATAAGGTGCTATGATATCACAGTCTCAGGGGTAAAAATGTAATGACAGGGGATCAATTGTTGTGGCATAAGCAGGATTTTATAAAAAAAAAATGTTCTGGGATGATTTGTAGGTTGACAAGGAACAGAACCAGGACTAGTACCCACCCATCAGTGTGTCACAAAGGAGATGAAAACTCAAAGCCAAAGTAACAAAGAAAGATGCTATTGAGCCAATAAACCACCAGAGTGACCTAATAAACGCGGCATAGGTGCAGGGATCACAATTAGATCAGAGGCTGGGGAGGACGCTGTGATGAGGCCAGTGGAGCAGGGAAGGTCCAGTCAGTGTGTGGTCCCTTGAGTCCCAGGTAACTTCAGCACCCAATCTGGCTCCCTTTTCTCTCTGCACCTGGCCCTCTGCTGGGCTTTTCACTTATTTTCCCTTCATCATCAGGAAATGGCTTTTTAAGCTGTCCTTGCATTTATTGTGTTAAATTCCAGATTTGTTTCACTGTTTCCCAAAATAAGACATGCCTTTTACATTGTGACCCAGCATTTTTGCACACACACACACACACACACACACACACACAAACACACACACACACGCACGAGAGAACAAAGGGAACCATGAAATGATTATGAAAGTACCCTCACTGTGTATGACACACTCTAACACTTTCTTTTGTGCCTCCTTGACTCCATTCTATTTCATTCTTACAACTGTAATCTGACACCCTGATGGCTCCTGAACTCAGAATATGAACACTTCTCAAGCATGTCCTCCACACCTAACTTCATAGAATCCTGTCATAGAATACATGTTTATTCAGTCACACTAAACTAAATCTGAAGGGGAGAATGAGTTTGTATAACGTGTTATATGCCTCAAGTACTCAGAGTCTTGCAAGAAACAAAGACATGGAATTAAATAAAAATCTCACCATGGGTGCCCTAACACTTAGATTAAGGGCATGAGAAAGTGACCTTTTCCTGTGCTAATGCTAGAAAAAGAAAGGTTCTTGAAGGAGAGGATCCAGTCTCTCTGAAAGAGGAATTGGAGTTTGGAGGATTGGGGGGTGGGGGGGGGCGGGAAATTCCAAAAACACCTGTGGAGAGATCCCAAGCAGAGGAAAGCAAGCCCATAAAGGCTCTGAGCCCTGAGGCTGTGGTGTCAGGTGAAGCTGGAGTCAAGATCAATGTTTAGGAGACCAGTGTGAGGGAGGCCAGGGCTCTGTGAGGGTGGAGCAGGCTGAAAGTTCACAAAAACTTTAGCCTCGTGTTTGAAGCTACGTAATTTTGGCTTCTATCTCCAGTGAGGTATGACTAGGGGAGGAATTTTAATCAGTGAGTTCAGTGATCAGCATTAAAGTTCTCTCTGAGTCAATGTGTTTATTTGGCTAGAGGGGTGCCCACCTGTTAGATGGAAGAGATAACAGGGAACTGAATTGTGAAATTGGAGACCGAGGTGTTGGGAAGCAATAAAGACATTTGAGAGGTAGAATAATCAGCCTCATCCCATCACAGTGGTAACCATTCATTTACCAACAAGAAGGAAGTACACCACGCTCTCTCTACGTACAGCATATTGATTATCTGTCCACCATCATGGGCTGATGGATACTGCAATCTTCACCATCAGATGAAGATATTAACAATTATTAGGTGTAGCATTAACTGGTTTGGCTCAGTGGATAGAGCATCGACCTGAGACTGAAGGGTCACAGGTTCAATTCCGGTCAAGGACACATTCCTGGGTTGCGGGCTTGATCCCAGTAAGGGGTGTGCAGAAGGCAGCTGACCAATGATCTTCTCTCATCATTGATGTTTCTTTCTCTTTCTCTCCTTAACCTTTCCTCTCTGAAATCAATAAAAATATATTTTTTTAGAAAAAGACAAAGAGAGAGTCTTAAAAGCAGCAAGAGAAAAGAAGTTCGTTACCTACAAGGGAGCACACATACAACTCTCAGCTGATTTCTCAACAGAAACATTGCAGGCCAGAAGGGAGTGGTAAGATATATTCAGTGATAAATATCAAGGACCTACAACCGAGATTACTCAACCCAGCCAAGTTACCATTTAAAATTAAAGGTCAGATAAAGAGCTTCACATACAACAAAAAGCTAAAGGAGTTCATCACCATCAAACCAGTATTACAAGAAATGTTGAAGGGTATTTTTTAGAAGAAGAAGAAAAAGAAGAGGAGGAGGAGGAAGGAAGGAGAAGGAAAAGGAGAGGGAGAAGAAGGAGGAGGAGGAAGAAGAGGAGGAGACAAAGGGGGAAGGGGAAGGAAAAGAAGGAGTAGGATGAGGGGGAGGAGGAAAAAAAGGAGGCAAAGAAAAAGATCGAAAACCTGAACTATAGAATTACAATAAAAACATATCTATCAATAATTGAAACTAAAAATCAAGATAAATGAACAAAGAATCTAATGAACAAAATAAACTGATGAACAAAATAGAACTAGGGGCATGGAGGCATGGGACAGACTGATGAATCTCAGAGGAAAGGGGGAGAGTAGGAAGGAGATTAACCAAAGAACTTACATACATATATGCATTACCTATGGACACAGAAAATAGGATGGTGAAGACCTGCAGTGGAGTGGCAACTGCGTAAAGGGGGTGATGGGGTGAAAAAGGGGGACATCTGCAATATTCTCAATTATAATGATTTTAAAACAAACAAACAAACAAAAACATGTGTAATCCATGACCACCTTGGGAAAAGGTCTGAGGAGGACAGAAATTCCTAATCAGAGATGTCATGGGTTGGGGTGTGTGTCTTAAAGGGTTTGATATGTTGAAAAAATAGCTATTGATTACTTTACTGCAAAATATAATTGTAGCACATCAACTATGTTAGTAATAGCCATCTGTTTAAAAATTGATCATGCTATTTTTTTCTTTCCTACTAGTCACCTACACCACATGAGACAAGGCAATGATACCCCAATTTCAGAATTTCTTCTTCTGGGATTTTCAGAGGAACCAGAACTGCAGCCCCTCATATTTGGGCTTTTCCTCTCCATGTACATGATCACTGTGTTGGGAAACCTGCTCATCATCCTGGCCGTCACCTCAGATTCTCACCTCCACACACCCATGTACTTCTTCCTCTCCAATCTGTCCTTGGTAGACATCTGTTTCACCTCCACCACCATCCCAAAGATGCTGGTGAACATCCTGACACAGAGCAAAGTCATAACCTATGAAGGCTGCATCACACAGATGTATTTTTTCATACTATTTGCGATGTTGGATAACATCCTCTTGACCGTGATGGCCTATGACCGGTTTGTGGCCATCTGCCACCCCCTGCACTACATGGTCATCATGAACCCCCGACTCTGTGGGCTGCTGGTTCTGGTGTCTTGGATCATAAGTGGCCTGAATTCCTTGTTACAAAGTGTAATGGTATTGCAGCTGTCATTCTGTACAGACATTAAAATCACACACTTTTTTTGTGAAATGAAACAGGTTGTCCAACTTGCCTGTTCCGACACCTTTCTTAGTGACATGGTGATGTATTTTGTAACTGCACTACTAGGTGGTGGTCCCCTAGCTGGTATCATCTACTCTTACTCTAAGATAGTGTCCTCCATACGTGCAATTCCATCAGCTCAGGGGAAGTATAAAGCATTTTCTACCTGTGCATCTCACCTCTCGGTTGTCTCCTTATTTTATGGTACAAGCCTAGGAGTGTATCTCAGCTCTGCTGCTACCCACAGCTCACACTCAAGTGCAGCAGCCTCAGTGATGTATGCCGTGGTCACACCCATGCTGAACCCCTTCATCTACAGTCTCAGGAACAAGGACATAAAGAGGGCCCTGAAAAGATTCCATGGGATGGCAGGTACAAAAGGGACAATCCTAATAAGGTAGAAAAAGTGCTCCAAGACCCAAAACCAGAAATTGAGATTCTTTCATGAGATTGTAGTTTTCAGACTTGGTCCTTGTATGCTGTCCTTGAATTTCCTTTGTTTGTTTCAACTCTTCTATACAATTTAAGTAAACATTTTATTAAGCTCTCTGCTTTGTCTGTTATATGACAGTTGTTCCCTTTGTCTTTTTTGTACCTTCACAAAGTTTTTTCCAACCTTGATCAGAAATATTTGGAAGTTTTCATTTAATTCACTGGCCACATTGATGTCTTAACAATAATTTCTTCTCAAATGACTTGTATCATTGTAAGTAATTTGTTCTGGTGTTCACCATGTGTCCCTCATTCTTTGTACATTGGTACCTTAACTGATCTTGCTGATACTGTAGACTTTATGACTGTTCCCTATAAGTCTCATTCTATTGATAGTGATGCAATAGGATAAGAATTCCTGGGCACTGGCCTGTGTCCTACTACTTTTTCCTCAGACCAGAGCCATTGTTATCACTAGATGGATCCTTATGATCCTTATTATGATTGCAACAACCATCATGGAGCTATGAAAATGTAAGTTTTATTACTCACAGGTCCAGCATGCCCACATGCCACACAGGATAGTGAATGCGTGTGTGTGTGTGTGTGTGTGTGTGTGTGTGTGTGTGTGTGTGTGAAAGAGAGAGACATACAGACGGAGAGACAGAAAATGGACTTCGACTGAAGGGCTCCGCCTGTATTGAGTTCCAAGACAGGATGGCTAGGCTTTTGTGGGTTCACTTTTTCTTTAAAACATAAGAGTTGGAATTAGGGCAGGGGAAGGAAAAGCAGGGTCACACAAATGGTCAGTTATCTAGGTTACTCAGAGTTTTCTACAAGGGGAATTTAATAATATGTTACTCTTGTGTGAAAATCACAAAAATTCTGTGTTTAATTCCATATAAACTTTGCTTCCTAGATATACCTATTGTTTAATGTGAACTTCCTTCCTTTGCTTGTATTGAAATTTTTTCTAATTAAAAATAACATTGCATATATTTCAAGTTCCAAATTAAATTAAAAATAAAAGGATAATTTCGTGGGTGGCAGCAACATGAGTGCTTATGTAGCAGCAGTGTCATACATCTGGCAATATGATTATCTGAGATGGATGTCCTTGAAAAACAGCTTAGTCAGGTACTTGTGCTACAAACATGCTCCTGTATTTCATACATAATTTCCAGGTTTTATTGTCTTATTTAGATGAGTGTCCAATGTGGCAATTATAAGAACCACAAGGGTCCATCTAGTCACGATATTGACTCTGGTCTCAAAAGAAGTAGTAGGACCTAGGACAGTGCCCAGGCATTCCTACCCTATTGTATCATTATCAATAGACTGAGACTTATAGAAAACAATTATTACTTCCATATTTACTGGCAAAACTTGATTACCAAATACCAATCTCCCAGTGGAATCTACTTGGAAGCATACATGAGAGGCTCAGAGACAGAAAGAGACAGTGAGGTACCGTTTATATGACATTCTGACCTAAAGATGAGGTAAAGCACCTGGAGCTACAGAAGGGAGGAAGGACATTTAGGACAATAAGAAGAAAAGGCTCAGTAATTAGAAATTTGCCCTGCCCTAGATATAGGTCACAAAATGTTATCTCTGATGATAACTCTTACTATTGGCAAGACTCAAAATTTAAATTCTTTAAGGGAGAGGTAAAAGTTCTTATCTGGGAACTAAAGGGGAGCTCAGAGGCAATGTACAAAATAGAAGGTTTTTATAGGAGAAAGGGAGGGGAAAGGAGCTATTAAAAACAGAGAAAAAAAGGGATTATTTGGGGGCCATGACATCTTTTATTTGGAGGAAGAGGAGAGGAAGGATTTCTATCAGACAAATTCTCTCTTCTTTCTGTGGGGAATATGGAGGGCCCATGTGACAGATTACCTTACTGGTTTTTGACCATAAAATTCAAGGCTGCTTGATTAAAATTAAGCTTCTGGGAGAGGTTGAAACTTCCATTAAATCCAGTATGAAATCTAGATTTAGCATCATGGGTTTTTAACTGGAGTGATGCCATTTTGGGCCTGTGGTTTTCTCTTTAACAATAGTATGCACATTAACAATATTAAACACAGAATATCCATAAACACAGAATATCTTTCATTTATTTGTGCCTTTTTCAATATTTTTAGCAATGTTTTATACTTTATTTCTAAGTATTTAATTCTTTCTGATGCAATTAGAAATTGAATTGTTCTCTTAATTTCTCTTCTGACTGATCATATAGATGTAAATGAATATTATATATTTACTTTTTATCATGTATCATTATTGAACCTATTTATGAGTTCTAAGAAATTTTTAAAATAATTCATTGGAGTATAATAACATAAAATAAAATGAACATACCAGTAGTTACAGCAATATTTGCTGAATTAAAGGAGTTATGCAAAAATTAACAGTACATACTGCAAAGGTTCATATATATAATTCAAAAAACATACAAAAGCTTTAATTGCTTTATTATATAATCATAAAAAATGTAATTAACCTGATTCTCTGTTTCCTTATTTCTGCTGGTGATATAGAATAATAAACTTAATTCTGGTAGATAATGGTAGAAATAAATAAAATGTTTTTTAAACATAGAGTATATCTAATAATTCTTCCATAGGTAGGAAGTGTATGTACATATACATGTATGCACATTTGTATATGATTTTCTTTCAAATAAACAAAACACACAAAGACCTAACACAGACACACTAATAATCTCACCTTTAATGTTGAAACAAAATTTTAAAGAAATTTGGTGACATTGAAATTAAGGAATGAATGATTAAATTAATATGAAACTAATATAATTTAGAAATTTAGATACAGTGTAACATAGAAGGTTGACCTTAATTTTAGTAACAAATTACATTTCCTATATTAATGCACAAAGACCTCAAAGTCTGAACCACATTTACTTCTGTCACTGAAGAGTTTGTCCACCAGGCACCAGGTTAGTCACACACACTAAACATGAGATTTGTAGTGGAGAGATTAGATTCACTTTATTGGTAGCCCTGTACAAGGAGAATGGAAAAGCTAGTGCTCAAAACCCTAAATCCTGGTTCCTTTACTGGCAGTTGGTTTTAATGGGTGAAATTGGGGATAGGGGTTTTCAGTGGGTGATCAGCTCATGGGTATATTCTGATTGGTTGGAGCTGGTGTTACAATGAGATTATTTTAGGAGTTGTGATCATCAGTCATCCTATGTCAGCTAAACTGGGGTTTATGTGACTGTGGTCGATGATAGTCAGTGGTTTTCTACCTGGTAGGACATTTCAGTTGTTATAAAACCAACTCAAGGTATGTGTCACTATGTTATCACAGATTCCAGAGCGGGGACTAGTGCCACAAGACCCTGATTTATCAGCAAAAGGTTCTCAGGTCTGTTTCCTTGCAAGTGGGCCATTGAGAGTAGGGGTTTGGTTGAGAAGGGATTCTGTTTTGGTTTCAATTTTACGAAATTGGGAATTCACTAGATCTGTTAATGGATCAGAATCACCAAATTGACTTTAGAATTTTTTTCCTCTGCTTAATGTGAAATTTCAACACAAATGCCCTTACCAAAGAAAGCTAATAAAATGAATTAAGAGCTAAAATTGCATTTTCTCCCAAAAATTGTTATTTGATAAATGTATTAAATTCCTGCTGCTGCTATAACAAATTACAGCAGTGGGGTACAAAAAAAAAACAATTTTATGCTTTTACTGTCTTTGCGATCAGAAGCCTGAAATGCATCTCAGTGGACTAAAATCAAAATGTTCGAAGGGCTCGGTTTCTTCTGGAAGCTTCATGGGAAAATCCAGTTCTTCTCCCATTCCAATTTCTCATGGCCACAAGCATTCCTTGGCTCGTGACCCCTTTTCTGTCTCCAAAGCCAGCAGTGTAGCATCTTTCCTCTGATTTCAACTATTCTTCCATGTTCTGTTACCACGGTGATTACATTATTTCCACCTACATAGTCACAACCAACGTTATAATTTTTTGGAATTTTTATGAATTTATTTGAGCCAAACTGACAACTGCTGGGAAGAAAATCTCAAGGGATTGGGAAAATGCTCCAGAAAATGGAAATTTTGCAGGTTATTTCATACTTTAGAATCAAAGGATGAGATGTCAGGGGTTACATGTAATTCATTGCTGGTAGAGTAAGAGGATGGAAGAAAGCAAAGCAGAGACGTCTCTGAGATTGGATAAAAAGTAAAACAAACAGATACACGTTCTTTTACATTGGTAGGTACATGATAGCTGACTTTTACAGCACATAGGGATGGTACGTGGGCAGCAAAATAACCATGTGGTCTTGTGGTCTGGTGCCATGGTTGTGACTTCGAGGGGTCTGGAAAAAAAGTTTACGCTGACCTTTCAAAGGTCTGCTATCTTAAATGCACAAAGGCAATAGGCAATTTCAAAGTTCAAGATTGACTTATGTCAAGGAAGCTACAGCCTACATGACTACCCACCATGACCTGCTTTTAGTAAAAAAAATTTACATTCAGACCACTTATGTGGTTACTTTACTCTCTGGGCTTGTAAGGCCCACCATGTGGGTTTCTCCTGAGCTTGTCAGGTTTAGTATGTGGTGCCTTCTTTATCTATACTTATGTAAATTAACTAAACACGGCATTTATCACATCCTCTGGGTCATTTTAGTCAATGATGGACCATGTATACAAAGTGGTTGCCAGATGGTGGGGCAAAGATGAAGAAACAAAGCAGGCAATGCTGTAGGATATAACAGAATTTACTATAAGGTCATTTATTTACAGAAGATTGGGTTGGAGTAGAAGAGACAACCCAGAAATTTTGCAAAGATTATTCTCCACTAACAGACCCATTTAGTTGTTTTTTTATAGTATAACTAGAGGCCTGGTGCATGAAATTCATACACTGGGGGTGGGGGGTTGTCCCTCAGTCCAGCCTGCACCATCTCCAATCTGGGACCCCTTGAGGGATGTCCCACTTTCTGATCCTGGTGGGATCGGGCCTAAACGGGCAGTCAGACATCCCTCTCACAATTCAGGACTGCTTGCTCCCAACCACTTGCCAGCCTGCCCGTCTGATTGCCCCTAACCACTCTTCTGCCATCCTGATCGACGCCTAACTGCTCCCCTGCCAGCATGGTCACTCCTAAATGCCCTCCCCTGCTGGCCTGGTCTCCCCCCAACTGCCCTCCCCTGCAGGCCTGGTCGACTCTAACTGTTCTCCCTTGCCAGCCTGGTCGTCCCTACCTGCTCTCTCCTACCTGCCTGGTTGCCCACAACTGCCCTCCTCTGCAGGCCTGGTTCCCCCCAATTGCCCTCTCCCATAGGCCTGGTCTAGCCCACCTGCCCTCCCCTGCAGGCCTGGTCCCCCCCAAACTGTCCTCCCCTGCAGGCTTCATCACCCCCAACTTCCCTCCTCTGCCAGTGCAGTCACCCCTAACTGCCCTCCCCTGCATGCCTGGTTGCCCACAACTGCCTTCCCCTGCTGACCATCCTGTGGTGGCCATCTTGTTACCACATCTTGTGTGGTAGCCATCTTGTGTGTTGGAGTGATGGTCAATTTGCATATTACCTCTTTATTATATAAGACTAGGATATTAATGATTGACAAGACAAAAGGCCAAAGATTGTCAGGGACCACACCTCCTGGTGGTCTTGTGATAGATGGCTATTTATAATCAATACTATCACCAGATTGATATTTATCTCAGTTGTCATGCCATTCCACCTATTTTTAACAACAATATTCATAGCTATATTTTAAGAAATTAGAAAGCTTCAATATGCTTACTAAGGACAGTGCAGTTAGTCAAAAGTCACAGCATGAAACTTAAAAATCAAATGAAATGCAACACACAGAATTGAAATTAGTCTGGTTCACATCTATATCTATATAGTGATTCCATAAGATTATAATTCCCATCACCTATTGACATTATAACCAGGGTAATCTCATAATGTAATGCTTGAGAGAAATACTTACCATCATGTTACAGTTACCTACCATATTCAATACAGTAACAGGCTAGACAGGTTTATAGCATAGGCACTGTAGGGGAACAGAGTTTGTCACCCCAAAATATGTCTCTTTGGCATAAAAATTATTTTAAGCTGGTTAATTTTAAGCAACAGCAGACATGGAAGACACACAAGCTGCCTTCTGTAAGAGACATTTATATCTGTAAGAAAAAACTCCATTTGTAAGGATGTCTCCCTTGCCATACCAGGAGTGGACAAGGGGACTTTATTAATGCAAAACACAATGACTTAAATATGCATAACAACTTGACCCCGTCTACTGGGCTTTTTCCAGGTAACCTCCAATAACTGACTGTCTCCTATTCCAACAGCTTCTTAAAGATGGTAGTTAATGTGGTAGCTCAGGCATTTCAAGGAGTTAGTTTTCCTAAGTCTGTCCCAGGTATACAGAGGGTATACATGCTATTAAACTTTTATTACTTTTTCTCCTATTAAGTATTTTATTATAAGGATGTATCAGCCAAGAATTCAGAAAGTAAGAGGTAAGTTTATTTTTCCTCCTCTACAGAGCAATAGGCTATAGACATCGCTTACATGTGCAGTAGGCTGTACCATCTAGTGTGTGTAAGTGACTCTATGATGTCACCTAACCTAATGATGCATTTTCAGAATGTATCCCATCATTGACTGGTACATGACTATACAGTTTTTACTCAAAATGTTATGCCAACACAAGTACACAGAAGAAAACATAGGTACAGAATTTATGAACCTTGGTCTTAGAGAGAATTTTATGAATTTGACCCTAAAGTCAAGAGAAGCAAAAGCAAAAATAAATGAATAGGCCCTGGCCAGGTGGCCCAGTTAGTTGGAGCATTGCCCTATACCCAACCCCTCTTTTGGGTACCTCTTGAAAAAATTTATTTGCAGTGATATATGTACTCCTATATTCATTGCAACATTATTCACAATGGTGAAAACATAGAAACAACCAAAGTGTCCTTTGATAGGTGATTGAATAAAGATGTGCTACATATGTATATACAATGAAAAACTACTTGGGGGGTCGGGGAATGGCAGCAGAATAGACAGACGTTTTCCGAGCCTTGTCCCGGAGCAGAAAGAAAGAATAGCTGAGGGTCGCATGAGGAGTGTTTGCTGGCAAGTTAAGGGACAGCTAAACTCCAGGAGAAGGTGGGGGACTGCTAGACGGGGTTCCCCTGACTGGGCAGCCCCCACTGTGGCTGAGTTCCCTCCCGGAGCTACAGGCTCGGACATGGAGACTACACCATCTTGAAAGGGTAAGTGGAGCTTATTGGAAGCCTGAAAATCCACAACTACAGCACCCACCGAACAGCTGCGAGCCCCAGAACACCAGTCCCCAATTGGCGCAAACACGCGGATTCAGAGGAGCTCTACACTCCACCACGGAAAGGTCAGATTTCGCCTGGGATAAGGTGAGGTCTCTGGTCCCAGCGGGAGAAATGCGTGCACTGCGGGAGCTGGAGGACCAGGGAAGTCTGGGCCTAGAAAAATCCGTGACTGTTGGGGCTGCTGTGATCCGTGAATGAGGATGGGGGTCCTCAGAGCTGCTGACAGAAGGGATCTCTAAAAAGCAACCCATTTTGATCTGACGTGCAGGGACAGCCTATGAATTTCAAAGGTGTGCCAGCTGCTTAGACTTGAGTGCAGACCCATTGTTCACACACTTGGGCTTTTTCCTCTTCAAATCCTTGCTTCTGATTACTAAGCCCAATACATAGGATCACCCAGTTAGGGACACCCTGGGAGACTGCAGGGGAAAGTTGTTTTTCTGGAACATGGGGATCGGAGTGGGGAGTGACCATCGGAGAGCCAGCTCTGAGGCAGCCCACTTCCACAAACCGGTATTGAGTGCCACAGGGAAAGAAGGCTCTAACACTGCCTAGAGAGGCCATAGATAGACCCGGAAGTCAATCCAGAAACACTGCCACCCAGGGGCTGAATCATAAATTGACTCTTGTGTAATCAAAAATAAAGGAATACGAGAAATTAAGACACACTGCCTGCTTAAAAATCAGGACTGGCTTACAACACTGAGGAGCAGTGGATTGCAGGGAACTGCAATACTGTCCAGACTGAGAAACAGGCATGCCAAACAGAACAACAGAGGAAGTGAATGACCTTCACTACTGCACATTTTATTTTTTTTATCTTTTATTTTTATTTTTTTATTTTCATTTCTTGCATCTTTTACTCAAGAAACTATTTTTTTTTCTTTTTTCCTCACTTGATTTTACCTTTTGAATTATTACATTTTTATTTTCGATCAGTATCATTACTACTACTATTTTACCATTTTTTAAGTATCATTTTATTTTCTCTTTATTTTACTTTGGGATTAGTGTTCTACTTTCTATTTTCATATTTCCTTTAGCATTGTTTTACTCCATCTCAACTCTACCTTTATGCCATCACTCTCTTCCTAACCTTTCCCCTTTTGGTGTCCTGTTTATCTTACCCCTTTCCTGCTTTAGATTTTCCCTATTCTTTCTGTTTACCTCTTGATAAAATTTCACCCTACTTATATATCTAATCTACAATCTCCTGCTCCAAGTCCATACACACCTCACTCTTCGCTGTCTTAAATATCCAAAAAATTGTTTTTCTCTCTATACTTTTGTTGTTGTTTACTCAAATATTGATTACATCAAACTTTTATGTTTTTTTGTAAGATTGTTTTGCTTATTCTTTTTGTTTGTTTGTTTTCTTGCTTTGTTTTTGTTTGTTTTTTGCTTCTGTTTTCCCTTGCCTTGCTTGATATTAGTTGGTGTTGTAGTTTGTATTAATCCCCAGGTACTTGTTGCTGGCATTTGCTGGGATTAGTGGTTGTTCTATTGGAGTTTTCTCCCCAAATATATAGTTTGTTCCCCTTTCTCTCTTAGTCTCTTTCTTGTCTCTCTTACTTTTTTATTCCTTTTCCCAATTTCATTTTCACACTCCTTTTTTTTTTCTTCTTATTTCTTTCTTTTTCCTCTTCTTCTTTCTCTCCTATCCCCTAATTTGCCTTTCTCTGGTGGTCACCTTTATTGGAGGTTATTAATATCATGAATACATTTCTGTTCAGTGCCTTGTGTGTTGTACCTGGTTGTGTTGTATTTTGTGCCTTTAAATCAACGAAGGAGAGAGAGAACTACATAACCAGACATCCAGAGAAGGGAGACCATGGGGAGACAAAGAAACAACCTGCATATGAAAGAAAAGCAGGCATCACCAGAAAAGGAAGTAAACGAAATGGAGGCAGGCAACCTGCCAGAGAAAGAATTCAGAGAAATGGTCATAAGGTGGCTGAAAAGAATGGAAGACAAATTCAACAATATGAGTAAGAACCAAGAGGAAATGAAGAAGAACCAAGAAGAAATGAAAAATGACATCGCTGCTGTAAATAACTCAATAGAAAGCATGAAGAGTAGACTAGAAGAAGCAGAGGACCGCATCAGTGAGCTAGAAGACAAGATGGGAAAAAATACCCAAGTAGAGCAGTTTCTAGAAAAAAAAAAAAAAAGCTGGAGGAGAGCCTAAGGGAACTTTGGGACAACACAAAACAAAACAACATCCAAAAAATAAAGGTTCCAGAAGGAAAGGAAACTGAGCAAGGAAAAGAAAACCTTTTTGAAGAAATAATGACAGAAAACTTCCCTGATATAGAGAAGAAAAAACCCACACAAATCCAAGAAGCTCACAGAGTTCCAAGCAAAATGAACCCCAAAAGACCGACACGAAGGCACATTATAATTAAGTTGGCAAACACCAACGACAAAGTAAGAATCTTAAAAGCGGCCAGAGAGAGACAGAAAGTTACCTACAAAGGAACCCCCATCAGACTAGCGACTGATTTCTCAACAGAAACTCATCAGGCCAGAAGGGAATGGAATGAAATATACAAAGTCATGCAAAGGAAGGGTCTGAATCCAAGAATACTGTACCCAGCAAGGCTATCAATCAAAATTGAAGGTAAAATTAGGAGCTTCACAGACAAAAAAGGACTAAGGCAATTTATTACCACCAAACCAGCAATGCAAGAAATGCTAAAGGATCTGCTGTAAAAAAAAAAAAAAGAAATAGGAAGCGAAGAAGGAACACAGGTGTAAAGAATAGGAATGGCGACAAATAAGTACCTATCAATAATAACTTTAAATGTAAACGGATTAAATGCCCCAATCAAAAGACATAGGGTAATGGATTGGATAAGAAAACACGACCCATATATCTGCTGTCTACAAGAAACCCACCTCAGAAAAAAAGACGCACACAGACTGAGGGTGAAGGGATGGAAAAAGGTTTTCCAGGCAAATGGAACTGAAAAAAAAGCTGGGGTAGCAATACTTATATCTGACAAATTAGATCTCAAACTGAAGGACATAACAAGAGATAAGGAAGGCCACTTCATAATACTAAAGGGAGCAATCCAACAAGAAGAAATAACTCTGGTAAACATATATGCACCCAATACAGGAGCACCCAAATACATAAAAAAACTCCTGGAGGATATCAAGGGAGAGATTGACAGCAATACAATCATAGTAGGAGACTTTAATACCCCACTATCACCATTGGACAAATCCTCTAAACAAAAAATCAGCAAAGAAACATCAATCCTAAATGACTCACTAGACCAGATGGAATTAATTGACATCTTCAGAACATTTCACCCCAAAGCCACAGAATATACATTCTTCTCAAGTGCACATGGGTCATTTTCAAAGATAGACCATATGTTGGGACATAGGCAAAGTCTCTTCAAATTCAAGAAGATAGAAATCATATCAAGCATCTTCACAGACCACAGTGGCATAAAACTGGAAATCAACTACAATAAAAACAACCCAAAGAAATCAAACACATGGAGACTAAACAGCATGCTATTAAACCATGACTGGGTTACCAGAGAGATCAAAGAAGAAATAAAAAACATCATGACAACCAATGACAATGAAAACACTACAATCCAAAATCTATGGGACACAGCGAAAGCAGTGCTGAGAGGGAAGTTCTTAGCTCTACAAGCCTACTGCAAAAAACAAGAAACAGGGGTAATAAATTACCTAACCCAACAACTCAAAGAGTTAGAAAAAGAGCAACAAGAAAAGCCCAGTGTAAGCAGAAGGAAGGAAATAATAAAGATCAGAGCACAGATAAACGACATAGAGACCAAAGAAACAATACAAAAGATCAACAAAACCAAGAGCTGGTTCTTTGAAAGGATAAACAAGATTGATGAACCTCTAGCCAGGCTCACCAAGAAGCAAAGAGAGATGACCCAAATAAACAAAATCAGAAATGAAAGAGGTGAAATAACAACAGATCTCGCCGAAATACAAAGGATGGTTAAAAAATACTACGAACAACTCTATTCCAACAAACTGGACAACCTGGAGGAAATGGACATATTCCTTGAAAAATATAACCTTCCAAAACTCAATCAGGAAGAATCTAAACAGCTCAATATGCCAGTAACTATGGAAGAAATTGAAGCAGTCATCAAAGAGCTTCCGGCAAACAAAAGCCCGGGGCCAGACGGCTTCACAGGAGAGTTTTACCAAACATTCAAGGAAGAACTAAAACCTATCCTCCTCAGACTATTCCAAAAAATTCAAGAGGAAGGAACACTTCCAAGCTCCTTCTATGAAGCCAGCATCACCCTAATACCAAAATCAGATAAAGACAACACAATGAAAGAGAATTACAGGCCAATATCCCTCATGAATGTAGATGCCAAAATCCTCAATAAAATTCTAGCAAATCGGATCCAGCAGTACATTAGAAAGATCATACACCATGACCAAGTAGGGTTTATCCCAGGAATGTAAGGATGGTTCAATATCCGAAAATCAATAAATGTGATACATCACATAAACAAATTGAAAGATAAAAATCACATAGTCATATCAATTGATGCAGAAAAAGCATTTGACAAAATCCAACACCCTTTCTTGATAAAAACTCTCAACAAGGTGGGAATAGAAGGATCATACCTCAACATAATAAAAGCTATATATGATAAACCCACAGCTAACATCATACTCAATGGGCAAAAACTAAAACCATTTCCCCTAAGAACAGGAACAAGACAAGGATGCCGACTCTCACCACTCCTGTTTGACATAGTACTGGAAGTATTAGCCATTGCAATTAGACAAGAAGAAGAAATAAAAGGCATCCAAATTGGAAAAGAAGAAGTAAAGCTGTCCTTATTTGCAGATGACATGATATTGTACATAAAAAACCCGAAAGACTCTATCAAAAAACTAACAGACTTAATAAATGAATTCGGCAAGGTAGCAGGATACAAAATTAACGCCAAGAAATCTATGGCATTTCTATACACCAACAGTGAACTTACAGAAAGAGAGACTAAAAAAGCAATCCCATTTTCCATCGCACCAAAAAAATTAAGATACTTAGGAATAAACCTAACCAAGGAGGTAAAAGACCTATATGCGGAAAACTACAGGACACTGAAAAAAGAGATAGAGGAAGATGTAAACAGATGGAAGAACATACCGTGTTCATGGATTGGTAGAATCAACATCATTAAAATGTCCATACTACCCAAAGCAATCTATAGATTCAATGCACTCCCCATTAAAATACCAACAGCATATTTCACAGACCTAGAAAGAACTCTCCAAAAATTCATCTGGAATAAAAAAAGACCCCGAATAGCCACAGCAATCCTGAGAAAGAAGAATAAAGTAGGAGGGATCTCAATACCAGATTTCAAGCTGTATTACAAAGCCACTGTCCTCAAAACAGCCTGGTACTGGCACAAGAACAGACATATAGATCAATGGAATAGAATAGAGAATCCAGATATCGACCCAAACCAATATGCGCAATTAATATTTGACAAAGGAGGCATGAGCATACAATGGAGTCAAGACAGTCTCTTCAATAAATGGTGTTGGGAAAATTGGACAGATACATGCAAAAAAAATGAAACTAGATCACCAACTTACACCATACACAAAAATAAACTCAAAATGGATACAGGACTTAAATATAAGACGGGAAACCATAAAAATACTAGAGGAATCCTCAGGCAGCAAAATCTCAGACATATGCCAAAAGAACTTCTTCACTGATACTGCCCCTAGGGCAATGGAAGCCAAAGAGAAAATAAACAAATGGGACTACATCAAAATAAAAAGCTTTTGCACAGCAAAAGAAACCATCAACAAAACAACAAGAAACCCCACTGTATGGGAGAACATATTTGCAAATGGTATCACTGATAAAGGTTTAATTTCCAACATCTACAGGCAGCTTATACAACTTAATAAAAGGAAGATAAATGATCCAATAAAAAAATGGGCAACGGACCTAAATAGAATCTTTTCGAAAGAAGACAGAAGGAAGGCCAAGAGACACATGAAAACATGCTCAAAGTCACTAATTATCCGAGAGATGCAAATCAAAACGACAATGCGATACCATCTCACACCTGTCAGAATGGCTATCATCAACAAATCAACAAACGACAAGTGTTGGCGAGGATGCGGAGAAAAAGGAACCCTCGTGCACTGCTGGTGGGAATGCAGACTGGTGCAGCCACTGTGGAGAACAGTATGGAGTTTCCTCAAAAAACTGAAAATGGAACTCCCATTTGACCCAGTAATCCCACTCCTAGGAATATATCCTAAGAAACCAGAAACACCAATCAGAAAGGATATATGCACCCCTATGTTCATAGCAGCACAATTTACAATGGCTAAGATTTGGAAACAGCCTAGGTGCCCGTCAGCAGATGACTGGATCAGAAAACTATGGTACATCTACACAATGGAATACTATGCTGCCATAAAAAAGAAGGAATTACTACCATTTGTAGACACCTGGATGGAATTAGAGAACATTATGCTAAGTGAAATAAGCCAGTCAATGAAAGAAAAATACCACATGATCTCACTCATTTAGGGATAATGAAAAACATTATAAACTGATGAACCAAAAGATAGTTACAGAGGCAGTAAAGCATCAAACAGAGTGTCTAATTACAGCGGTAAGGTTAGGGAGAGGTGGGGGAAATAAGAGATCAACTGAAGGACTTGTATGCATGCAAAATATTGGGGGGTGAGGGCAAGTATGGGAGTGGGGTGGGGGGGGGGGGCAATGGTAAGATATGTACACATATAATACCTTAATAAAAAATTTTGAAAAAAAAAGAAAGTTACCTACAAAGGAACCCCCCTCAGACTAGCGACTGATTTCTCAACAGAAACTCATCAGGCCAGAAGGGAATGGAATGAAATATACAAAGTCATGCAAAGGAAGGGTCTGAATCCAAGAATACTGTACCCAGCAAGGCTATCAATCAAAATTGAAGGTAAAATTAGGAGCTTCACAGACAAAAAAGGACTAAGGCAATTTATTACCACCAAACCAGCAATGCAAGAAATGCTAAAGGGTCTGCTGTAAAAAAAAAAGAAATAGGAAGCAAAGAAGGAACACAGGGGTAAAGAATAAAAATGGCAACAAATAAGTACCTATCAATAATAACTTTAAATGTAAATGGATTAAATGCCCCAATCAAAAGACATAGGGTAACGGATTGGATAAGAAAACAAGACCCATATATCTGCTGTCTACAAGAAACCCACCACAGAAAAAAAGACGCACACAGACTGAGGGTGAAAGGATGGAAAAAGGTTTTCCAGGCGAATGGAAATGAAAAGAAAGCTGGGGTAGAAATACTTATATCTGACAAAATAGATCTCAAAGTGAAGGACATAACAAGAGAAGGGAGGAGAAACCAAAATGGCGGCATAGGTAAGCACCTAAACTGCTGCCTGGCACAACAATTTCAAAACTACAACTAAAAGACAGAACGGACACCATCAAGAACCACAGGAAAGCTGGCTGAGTGGAAATTCTACAACTAGAAGGAAAGAGAAAAGCTCACAGAGAATTGGAGGTACGGCAAGGGGTCTTTGTGCGTGCAGAGAGGAAGGGAAGCTGAGAGCCTGGCTGACTTTCTCTGGCAGAAGGAGGAAGGAAGCCCCCGACCGCACTGAACCCCAGTTCTGACTGCACTGAACCCCAATCCCAGGCGAAACCCCATGGACCCAGGCTCATACGGGGGGGGGGGGGGGAGAGTTTGGACTGTCAGAGAAAGGCACCTGTAGACTTGGAGATTAGGGGGAGTCAGAGGGGAGCGACTGCGGGCAGGGGACTGGAGGCGGGCGCACCAGTGTGCACAAAGGCTGTGGAGGTTGCCACAGGCTTTCCCTAGCAGAAAGGAGTTGGAAGCTCCTGACACTAAACCCCAGTTCTGACTGCACTGAACCCCAGTTCCAGGTTAGCCCCTGGGGACCCATGCTCTTGTGGGGAGAATCTGAACTCTTAGGGGGAGACTCGGGAGCCGGGGAAGGCAGAGGTCTGGAGGCACGCACGTGCCAGTGCGCTCAAAGGCTGCACTGAGCCCCAGTTCTGACTGCACTGAACCCCAGTTCCAGGCGAGCCCCTGGGAACCCACGCTCTTATGGGTGGAATCTGGACTCTCAGGCAGAGACTCGGGAGCAGGGGAAGGCAGAGGTCTGGAGACGCGGGTGCACAAGGGCAAGGCTGACTGGAAGCCAAGACTGTCTGCTCCGCCGTGAGACCCCACCCCATCAAAGCTGAGCACAGAGGCTATTGCAATTTGGCAAGTCTAATCCTATAAGGCTGTCTCCAGCACCGAACTTCTCCCAGCGTAGACACAGCTGATCCTTACAGCCAACTGGCCTGCAGGTCAATTCCTCCCAGTGATACCAACAACAATCAAGACTTAACTACAACAAGGCTGTACACACAGTCCACAAAGGGGTGCACCAAGAGTATCCACCTCAGGGTAAGTGGGGAGGCCGACCCACTGGGCCATATCGGAAACCTAGCACACAAATCTACCCTACCAACTCAGGGAAGCAGTGAAAATGGGGCATCAAAGAAACAGATCACAAATGAAAGAAATGGAGGAAAACAAATGACTGGATATAGAATTCAAAACCATGGTTATAAGGCTTTTCAAGAATATCCTAGAAAAGGCCTATAAATATAACGAGACCCTAGAAGATATGAAAAAAGACCAACTAGAAATTAAACATACACTGACTGAAATAAAAAATATTATACAGAGACCCAACAACAGACTAGAGGAACACAAGAATCAAGTCAAAGAATTGAAATACAAAGAAGCAAAAAACACTCAACCAAAAAAGCAAAAAGAAAAAAAAATCCAAAAAGTTGAAGATAGTGTAAGAAGCCTCTGGGACAACTTCAAGCGTACCAACATCAGAATTATGGGGGTGCCAGAAGAAGAGAAAGAGCAAGATACTGAAAACCTATTTGAAGAAATAATGACTGAAAACCTCCCCCACCTGGTGAAAGAAATAGACTTACAAGTCCAGAAAGCACAGAGAACCCCAAACAAAAGGAATCCAAAGAGGACCACACCAAGACACATCATAATTAAAATGCCAAGAGCAAAAGACAAAGAGAGAATCTTAAAAGCAGCAAGAGAAAAACAGTTAATTACCTACAAGGGAGCACCCATACGATTGTCAGCTGATTTCTCAACAGAAACTATGCAGGCCAGACGGGAGTGGCAAGAAATTTCAAAGTGATGAATAGCAAGAACCTACAACCAAGATTACTCTACCCAGCAAAGCTATCATTCAGAATTGAAGGGCAGATAAAGAGCTTCACAGATAAGAAAAACCTAAAGGAGTTAATCACTAAAAAATCAGTATTATATGAAATGCTTAAAGGTATTCTTAAAGAAGAGGAAGAAGAAAAAAGTAAAGATAAAAATTATGAACAACAAATACATATCTATCAACAAGTGAACCTAAAAATCAAGTGAATTAAAAACCTGAGGAACAGAATAATCTGGTGAATATAATAGAATCAGGGGCATAGAAAGGAAGTGGACTGATAATTCTCAGGGGAATAGGGGTATGGGGGGTTCAGGAAGAGACTGGACAAAAATCATACACCTATGGATGAGGACAGTGCGGGGGAGGTAAGGGCAGATGGTGGGGTAGGAACCGGGTGGAGGGGAGCTATGGGAGGAAAAAGGAGAAACAATTGAAATAATCTGAATAAAGATTTATTTTTTAAAAAACCAAGAGATAAGGAAGGCTACTTTATAATACTAAAGGGAGCAATCCAACAAGAAGAAATAACTCTGGTAAACATATATGCACCCAATACAGGAGCACCCAAATACATAAAAAATCTTCTGGAGGATATCAAGGGAGAGATTGACAGCAATACAATCACAGTAGGAGACTTTAATACACCACTATCACCATTGGACAAATCCTCTAAACTAAAAATCAGCAAAGAAACATCAATCCTAAATGACTCACTAGACCAGATGGAATTAATTGACATCTTCAGAACATTTCACCCCAAAGCCACAGAATATACATTCTTCTCAAGTGCACATGGGTCATTTTCAAAGATAGACCATATGTTGGGTCATAGGCAAAGTCTCTTCAAATTCAAGAAGATAGAAATCATATCAAGCATCTTCTCAGATCACAGAGGCATAAAACTGGAAATCAACTACAATAAAAACAATTCAAAGAAATCAAACACATGGAGACTAAACAGCATGCTATTAAACAATGACTGGGTTACCAGAGAGATCAAGGAAGAAATAAAAAACATCATGACAACAAATGACAATGAAAACACAACAATCCAAAATCTATGGGACACCGCGAAAGCAGTCTTGAGAGGGAAGTTCATAGCTCACAAGCATACTGCAAAAAACAAGAAACAATGGTAATAAATTACCTAACTCTACAACTCAAAGAGTTAGAAAAAGCACACAAGAAAACCCCAGTGTAAGCAGAAGGAAGAAAATAATAAAGATCAGGGCAGAAATGAATTACATAGAGACCAAAGAAACAATACAAGAGATCAACAAAACCAAGAGCTGGTTCTTTGAAAGGATAAACAAGATTGATGAACCTCTAGCTAGGCTCACCAAGAAGCAAAGAGAGATGACCCAAATAAACAAAATCAGAAATGAACGAGGTGAAATAACAACAGATCCCACCAAAATACAAAGGATTGTTAAAAATACTATGAACAACTCTATTCCAACAAACTGGACAACCTGGAGGAAATGGACATAGTCCTAGAAAAATATAATCTTGCAAAACTCAATCAGGAAAAATCTAAACATCTTAATAGGCCAATAACTATAGAAGAAATTGAAGCAGTCATCAAAAAGCGTCCGGCAAACAAAAGCCCGGGGCCAGATGGCTTCACAGGGAAGTTTAACCAAACATTCAAGGAAGAACTAAAACCTATATTCCTCAGACTATTCCAGAAAATTCAAGAGGAAGGAACACTTCCAAGCCCTTCTATGAAGCCAGCATCACCCTAATACCAAAACCAGATAAAGACAAAACAATGAAAGAGAATTACAGGCCAATATCCCTCATGAACATAGATGCCAAAATCCTCAACAAAATTCTAGCAAATCGGATCCAACAGTACATCAGAAAGATCATACACAATGACCAAGTAGGATTTATCCCAGGAATGCAAGGATGGTACAATATCGGCAAATCAATTAACGTGATACATCACATAAACAAATTGAGAGATAAAAATCACAAAGTCATACCAATTGATGCAGAAAAAGCATTTGACAAAATCCAACACTCTTTCTTGATAAAAACTCTCAACAAGGTGGAAATGAAGGATCATACCTCAACATAATAAAAGTTATATATGATAAACCCACAGCTAACATCATACTCAATGGGCAAAAACTAAAACCATTTCCCCTAAGAACAGGAACAAGACAGCGATGCCCACTCTCACCACTCCTGTTCGATATAGTACTGGAAGTATTAGCCATTGCAATTAGACAAGAAGAAGAAATAAAAGGCATCCAAATTGGAAAAGAAGAAGTAAAGCTGTCCTTATTTGCAGAAGACATGATATTGTACATAAAAAACCCGAAAGACTCCATCAAAATACTAACAGACTTAATAAATGAATTCGGCAATGTAGCAGGATACAAATTAATGCCAAGAAATCTATGGCATTTCTATACAGCAATAGTGAACTTATAGAAAGAGAGACTAAAAAAGCAATCCTATTTACCATCAAACCAAAAAAAATTAAGATAACTAGGAATAAACCTAACCAAGGAGGTAAAAGGCCTATATGCAGAAAACTACAGGACACTGAAAAAAGAGATAGAGGAAGACGTAAACAGATGGAAGAACATACCATGTTCATGGATTGGGAGAATCAATATCATTAAAATGTCCATACTACCCAAAGCAATCTATAGATTCAATGCACTTCCCATTAAAATACCAACGGCGTATTTCACAGACCTAGAAAGAACTCTCCAAAAATTCATCTGGAATAAAAAAAGACCCCGAATAGCCACAGCAATCCTGAGAAAGAAGAATAAAGTAGGAGGGATCTCAATACCAGATTTCAAGCTGTATTACAAAGCCACTGTTCTCAAAACAGCCTGGCACTGGCACAAGAACAGACATATAGATAATGGAATAGAATAGAGAATCCAGATATCGACCCAAACCACTATGCACAATAAATATTTGACAAAAGAGGTATGAACATACAATGAAGTCAAGACAGTCTCTTCAACAAATGGTGTTGGGAAAATGGACAGATACATGAAAAAAATGAAACTAGATCACCAACTTACACCATACACAAAAATAAACTCAAAATGGATACAGTACTTAAACATATGATGGGAAACCATAAAAATACTAGAGGAATCCACAGACAGCAAAATCTCAGACATATGCCAAAAGAACTTCTTCACTGATACTGCCCCTAGGGCAATGGAAGCCAAACAGAAAATAAACAAATGGGACTACATCAAAATAAAAAGCTTTTGCACAGCAAAAGAAACCATCAACAAAACAACAAGAAACCCCACTGTATGGGAGAACATATTTGCAAATGTTATCACTGATAAAGCTTTAATCTCCAACATCTATAGGCAGCTTATACAACTTAATAAAAGGAAGATAAATGATCCAATAAAAAAAATGGGCAACGGACCTAAATAGAATCTTTTTGAAAGAAGACAGAAGGAAGGCCAAGAGACACATGAAAACATGCTCAAAGTCACTAATTATCCTAGAGATGCAAATCAAAATGACAATGTGATACCATCTCACACCTGTCAGAATGGCTATCATCAACAAATCAACAAACGACAAGTGTTGGCGAGGATGTGGAGAAAAAGGAACCCTTGTGCACTGCTGGTGGGAATGCAGACTGGTGCAGCCACTGTGGAGAACAGTATGGAATTTCCTCAAAAAACTGAAAATGGAACTCCCATTTGACCCAGTAATTCGACCCCTAGGAATATATCCTAAGAAACTAGAAACACCAATCAGAAAGGATATATGCACCCCTATGTTCATAGCAGCACAATTTACAATGGCTAAGATCTGGAAACAGCCTAGGTGCCCGTCAGCAGATGACTGGATCAGAAAACTATGGTACATCTACACAATGGAATACTATGCTGCCATAAAAAAGAAGGACTTCTTACCATTTGTAGCAACCTGGATGGAATTGGAGAACATTATGCTAAGTGAAATAAGCCAGTCAATGAAAGAAAAATACCACATGATCTCACTCATTTGTTGATAATAAAAAACATTATAAACTGATGAACAAAAAGATAGATACAGAGGCAGTAAAGCATCAAACAGATTATCAAATTACAGCAGGAAGGTTTGGGAGGGGTGGGGGAAATAAGAGATCAACCGATGGACTTACATGCATGCATATAAGAATAACCAACGGATGCAAAACATTGGGGGGTGAGTGCATGTATGGGAGTGGGGTGGGGGAAGGCCAATGGTAAGATATGTACACATATAATACCTTAATTAAAAAAATGGGGGGAAAAATAAAAACTACTCGGCCACAAGAAAAGATGAAATACTGACATTTGTGACAACATGGATAGATCTTGAGAGTATCATGCTAAGCAAAATAAGTGAGATGGAAAAAGTCAACAACTATATGATTTCACTTATATGTGAGATATAAAACTGAAAGCAATAAAAAAGACAAAAAACCAGTAAACAGAAACCCATAGACAAAGACAACAGTAAGGTGATTAATAGAGGGAAAGGGTGTGGGGGCAGGTAGAAGAGAGAAAGAAGGTCAGCTCTATGGTGACAAGAGGAGACTTATTTTCTGTGGTGAGCACACAATACAAAATACAGAGGATGTATTATAGACTTGTACTTGAAACCTGCATAATTTAATTAGCCAATGTTTCTCTCTCATATCAATGTTTCTCACTCCCTCTCCTTTCCTTTCTCTCTCAACTCAATCCTATATAATAAAGAGGCAATATGCCAATTGACTGTCACACCTTCACAAGATGGCAGTGCCCACAGCCACAAGTTGGTGGCACCCAGTCCCCTCAGCCCTGCCAGCAGTGAATTTTCATGTGACCATTACCTTTTTAAGAAATTCTTACCCGTGGATATGATTATTTCTTTTAGATCATCTGTTCCCAGGGAGTAGGACCAAGCCAGCAGGTGGACATCCCCCAAGGGTCCAAGATTGTGAGAGGGTGCAGGATGGGCTGAGGGACCCTCATGTGCATAAATTTTCATGCACTGGGCCTCTAGTAAAAACATATTTTTTTAAAGGAAAGGAAAAGTTGAAGTGTGCAGACAGAATTCCAACCAACACCTATTCCGTATTCCAATTATAACTTTGGGTAGATCACTAAACTCCTTACAGCCCCATTCCTGCAATGGAGAAAGAAGTTCATAGAATGGATTTTCCTAAAATTTAAATCAAACAAAGCCTGTAAGATACTAAAAACAGATGATATGGTATAAGTTATATAACTAGGGTTCATAATTAATAAAGGTCTTACAATGTGGAACTAAATAGCAGCTCTTATCTTCTGATATAAGTATGAAATTTCTCATTGATTTGATAAATGTGTCATGAAGCCAAGGAGTATGACTTTACATCAAAGTCTCCCTTGTTGAAGAGAGAAATTGCAATTTTCTGGAGGTATCATTGCTTGTGCCTCACAACAATCAGTGCTTTCAAAATCCAAGATTCCTAATCAAGACGGTCTCCATAGTCTTGGACCTTTGAGAAAATGTAATTCAAAGTTGGGTAAGGTGCTGGGAGATGAAACCTCCAGAGAGTCATGGAGAAGGAGTAACAAAAACAGGATTCACTTGACATCTAACCTAGTCCCTTGAGAACAGATAATTGGCAGGAAATATTTCCATTCTGTTCAGACCAGTGTGTTCCACAGGGAAACCGGGTGCTCAGAGGTGGGAGCAACAATGCCAACAGCATCTAATGAGCAGATAAAGGAGGAGTAATATCTCCTCTGCAGCAGACTCGCAACCTGTGAACATTAGGCTGGAACAGAACATATTTGTTTCTTTTGGAGTCTCAAGTCTGACTCTGAGACTAATGCTTGACTCCTTCCTGCTCTTTTGTCTGAGAACAGAGCTTCAGTCTCCCACATGAACCATCCAGGGAGCAATTCAGACTTCTACAAGGAGCCCTTCCTTTCAGAGACCCCAACCAGGTGAGTCTGAGAGTGCAGCAAATGCTGTGGGAAGATTCAAGGAATGCATCCCAGAATTTCTCCCTGAGTAACCTGAGAGCCTAACCAGGCCAGCTCAGAGCTGAGAGACTGCCATATCTGTTTGCTAGGCAGGCGAATACGTAGTTAATACATTCAGTATGCTAGATTAGTTTTCTCCTAAAAACATTGCTGTTTGGCATAGAATTCCTTTATATGTGTATAGATGGATTTAGGAGAATGGATGAAAATTTATTAATTTTGTGTGGTCAGTTCTATCAGTCTGTCATATTGTGTCTTCTCCCATTGCTTTTAAACATAAACAGTTCTACATCTTTCACCTTGGCAAAAACATTCTTTTGCATTCAATTAATGATCTTTTCTATCTATTTTCTAACCATAATCTATTTATGCTTACATAGGTAGAAATTTTAACTGTAGGTACTGCTTACTCCACTGCCTTTTCAAAGTATATTTTTGTATTTTTATTTCCACACCCTTGCCCATATATATGGCATTGGAAGCCTATATGTGATGTGATTATAGTTTTGTGTGTGGGGTAGGGGGGGGTTGGCTTTTCTTTTGTTTTGTAATTTTTTTCCATTTTATTAATGCCATTATTAGAATACACAATATTTAACCATGTTTATTTTCCCTGCCATTTATTACATTATGAATATCCTATACCTTAAGGTTTTTTTCCACATAAAAGCAAACATTTATAAAACTACATAAATGAACAAAGGCAGTGAGCTCCCTGCTCATTTGACCTCACATTATGCAAAGAAGGCCCAGTATAATGAAATAAGTGTGCTATAATATCGAATTCTTAGGGGTAAATATCTAAAGAAAGGCGATCAATTGTTGTGGCATAAGCAGGATTTTATTAAAAATGGTCAGGGATGATTTGTAGGTTGACAAGGAACAGAACCAGGACTGGTGCCCACCCATCAGTTGTGTCACAAAGGAGGTGAAAAGTCAAAGCCAAAAATAACAAAGGAAAGATGCTATTGAGCCATATAAACACCAGAGTGACCTAATATACGCGGCATAGGTGCAGGAATCACAATTAGATCAGAGGCTGGGGAGGACGCTGTGATGAGGCCAGTGGAGCAGGGAAGGTCCAGTCAGTGTGTGGTCCCTTGAGTCCCAGGTAACTTCAGCACCCAATCTGTCTCCCTCTTCTCTCTGCACTGGCCCTCTGCTGGGCTCTTCACTGTTATTTTCCCCTCATTATCAGGAAATGGCCTTTTAAGCTGTCCTAGCATTTATTGTGTTAAATTCCAGATTTGTTTCACTGTTTCCCAAAATAAGACATGCCTTTTACATTGTGACCCAGCATTTTTGCACACAGACACACAAATACACACACACACACACACACACACACACACACACACCCATGCATGAGTGAACAAAGGGAGCCATGAAATGATTATGTATGTATCCTCACTGTGTATGACAAACTCTAACACTTTCTTTTGTGCCTCCTTGATTCCATTCTATTTCATTTTTACAACTGTAATCTCACACCCTAATGGCTCCTGAACTCAGAATATAGAGAACTTCCTCAAGCATGTCCTCCACACCTAACTTCATAGAATCCTGTCATAGAATACATGTTTATTCAGTCACACTAAACTATATCTGAAGGGAGAGAATGAGGTTGTATAACATGCTATATACCTCAGGTACTCACAGTCTTGCAAGGAACAAAGACATGGAATTAAATAAAAGTCTCACCATGGGTGCCCAACACTTAGATTAAGGGCATGAAAAAGTGACCTTTTCCTGTGCTAATGCTAGAAAAAGAAAAGGTTCATGAAGGAGGGGATCCAGTCTCTCTGAAAGAGGACTTGAAATTTGGAGGGGGGAGAGGGTTTAAAAAAATTCCAGTGGTGAGACCCCAAGCAGAGGAAAGCAAGCCCATAAAGGCTCTGAGCCCTGAGGCTGTGGTGTCAGGTAAAGCGGGAGTCAAGATCAATGTGTAGGAGACCAGTGTGAGGGAGGCCAGGGCTCTGTGAGGGTGGAGCTGGCTGTAAGTTCACAGACACTTGAGCCTTGTGTTTGAAGCTAAGGAATTTTGGCTTCTATCTCTGGTGAGGTATGACTAGGGGAGGAATTTTAATCAGAGAGTTCAATGATCAGCATTAAAGTTCTCTCTGAGTCAATGTGTGCATTTGTCAGAGGGGTGCCCACCTATTAGATGGAAGAGATGACAGGGAACTGGAGACCGAGGTTTTGTGAAGCAATAAAGATATTTGAGAGGTAGAATAATCAGCCTCATCCCATCACAGTGGTAACCATTCACTTACCAACAAGAAGATAGTACACCAAACTCTCTACATACAGCATATTGATTATCTGTCCACTATCATGGACCGATGGATACTGCAATCTTCACCATCAGGTGAGGATATTAACAATTATTAGGCTGTAGCACTAACCAGTTTGGCTCAGTGGATAGAGCATCAACCTGAGACTGAAGAGTCCCATGTTCAATTCTGGTCAAGGACACATTCCTGGGTTGCAGGCTTGATCCCCAGTAAGGGGTGTGCAGGAGGCAGCCGATCAATGATCCTCTCTCATCATTGATGTTTCTATCTTTTTCTCTCCTTCTCCTTTCCTCTCTGAAATCAATAAAAAATATATTTATTGGAAAAATACAAAGAGAGAACCCTAAAAGCAGCAAGAGAAAATCAGTTAGTTACCTACAAGGGAATACCAGTATGACTCTCAGCTGATTTCTCAACAGAAACGTTGCAGGCCAGAAAGGAGTGGTAAGAAATAATCAGTGATGAATATCAAGGACCTACAACTAAGATTACTCTACTCACCCAAGTTACCATTTAGAATTAAAGATCAGATAAAGAGCTTCACATACAAGAAAAAGCTAAAGGAGCTCAACACCATCAAACCAGTATTACATGAAATGATGAAGGGTATTCTTTAAGAAGAAAAAAAGAAGAGGAGGAGGAGGAGGAAGGAAGGAGGAGAAGAAGGAAGAGGGGGAGGAGAAGGACGAGGAGGAGGAGGAGGTGCGGGAGGAGGAAAAAAAGAGGTAAAAAAAAGATCAAAAACATGAACAATAGAAAGGCAATAAAAACCTATCTATCAATAATTGAAACTAAAAATCAAGATAAATGAACAAAGAATCTAATGAACAAAATAAACTGATGAACAAAATAGAACCAGAGGTATAGAAACATGAAACAGACTGATGAATCTCAGAGGGAAGGGGGAGAGTAGGAAAGAGATTAACCAAAGAACTTACATACATATATGCATTACCTATGGACACAGAAAATAGGATGGTGAAGGTCTGCAGTGGAGTGGGAACTGGTTAAAGGGGGTGAAGGGGTGAAAAGGGGGGACATCTGTAATACTTTCAATAATAATGATTTTAAAACAAACAAACAAAAAACCTGTGTAATCCATGACCACCTTGGGAAAAGGTCTGAGGAGGACAGAAATTCCTAATCAGAGATGTCATGGGTTGGGGTGTGTGTCTTAAAGGGTTTGATATGTTGAAAAAATAGCTATTGATTACTTTACTGCAAAATATAATTGTAGCACATCAACTATGTTAGTAATAGCCATCTGTTTAAAAATTGATCATGCTATTTTTTCTTTCCTGCTAGTCACCTACACCACATGGGACAAGGCAATGATACCCCAATTTCAGAATTTCTTCTTCTGGGATTTTCAGAGGAACCAGAACTGCAGCCCCTCATATTTGGGCTTTTCTTCTCCATGTACATGATCACTGTGTTGGGAAACCTGCTCATCATCCTGGCTGTCAGCTCAGACTCCCACCTCCATACACCCATGTACTTCTTCCTCTCCAACCTGTCCTTGGTAGACATCTGTTTCACCTCCACCACCATCCCAAAGATGCTGGTGAACATCCTGACACAGAGAAAAGTCATCACCTATGCAGGCTGCATCACCCAGATTTATTTTTTCATACTATTTGCAGTGTTGGATGACATCCTCTTGACCGTGATGGCCTATGACCGCTTTGTAGCCATCTGCCACCCCCTGCTCTACACAGTGATCATGAACCCCCGGCTCTGTGGACTGCTGGTTCTGGTGTCTTGGATCATGTGTATCCTGAATTCCTTGTTACAAAGTGTAATGGTATTGCAGCTGTCATTCTGTACAGACATTAAAATCACACACTTTTTTTGTGAAATGAAACAGGTCGTCCAACTTGCCTGTTCTGACACCTTTCTTAATAACATGGTGATGTATTTTGTAACTGCACTACTGGGTGGTGGTCCCCTAGCTGGTATCATTTACTCTTACTCTAAGATAGTGTCCTCCATACGTGCAATCCCATCAGCTCAGGGGAAGTATAAAGCATTTTCTACCTGTGCATCTCACCTCTCGGTTGTCTCCTTATTTTATGGTACAAGCCTAGGAGTGTATCTCAGCTCTGCTGCTACCCACAGCTCACACTCAAGTGCAGCAGCCTCAGTGATGTATGCCGTGGTCACACCCATGCTGAACCCCTTCATCTACAGTCTCAGGAACAAGGACATAAAGAGGGCCCTGAAAAGATTCCATGGGATGGCAGGTACAAAAGGGACAATCCTAATAAGGTAGAAAAGGTGCTCCAAGACCCAAAACCAGAAATTGAGATTCTTTCATGAGATTGTAGTTTTCAGACTTGGTCCTTGTATGCTGTCCTTGAATTTCCTTTGTTTGTTTCAACTCTTCTATACAATTTAAGTAACCATTTTATTAAGCTCTCTGCTTTGTCTGTTATATGACAGTTGTTCCCTTTGTCTTTTTTATACCTTCACAAAGCTTTTTCCAGCCTTGATCAGAAATATTTGGAAGTTTTCATTTAATTCACTGGCCACATTGATGTCTTAACAATAATTTCTTCTCAAATGACTTGTATCATTGTAAGTAATTTGTTCTGGTGTTCACCATGTGTCCCTCATTCTTTGTACATTGGTACCTTAACTGATCTTGCTGATACTGTAGACTTTATGACTGTTCCCTATAAGTCTCATTCTATTGATAGTGATGCAATAGGATAAGAATTCCTGGGCACTGGTCTGTGTCCTACTACTTTTTCCTCAGACCAGAGCCATTGTTATGACTAGATGGATCCTTATGATCCTTATTATGATTGCAACAACCATCATGGAGCTATGAAAATGTAAGTTTTATTAATCCCAGTTCCAGCATGCCCACATGCCACACAGGAAAGTGAGTGTGTGTGTGTGTGTGTGTGTGTGTGTGTGAAAGAGAGAGACATACAGATGGAGAGACAGAAAATGGACTTCAACTGAAGTGCTCTGCCTATACTGAGATCCTGACAGGATGGCTAGGCTTTTGTGGGTTCACTTTTTCTTTAAAACATAAGAGTTGGAATTAGGGCAGGGGAAGGAAAAGCAGGGTCACACAAATGGTCAGTCATCTAGGTTACTCAGGTTTTTCTACAAGGGGAATTTTATAACATATTAATCTTGTGTAAAAATCACAAAAATTCTGTGTTTAATTCCAAATAAACTTTTCTTCCTAGATATACCTATTGTTTAATGTGAACTCCTTCCTTTGCTTGTATTGAAGTTGTTTCTAATTAAAAATAAAATTGCATATATTTCAAGTTCCAAATTAAATTAAAAATAAAAGGGGAACTTCGTGGGTGGTGGCAACATGAGTGCTTATGTAGCAGCACTGTCATACATCTGGCAATGTGATTATCTGAGATGGATGTCCTTGAAAAACAGCTTAGTCAGGTACTTGTGCTACAAACATGCTCCTGTATTTCACACATAATTTCCAGGTTTTATTGTCTTATTTAGATGAGTGTCCAATGTGGCAATTATAAGAACCACAAGGGTCCATCTAGTCACGATATTGACTCTGGTCTCAAAAGAAGTAGTAGGACCTAGGACAGTGCCCAGGCATTCCTACCCTATTGTATCATTATCAATAGACTGAGACTTATAGGGAATAATCATGAACTACCATAGTTACTGGCAAAACTTGATTACCAAATACCAATCTCCCAGTGGAATCTACTTGGAAGCATACATGAGAGGCTCAGAGACAGAAAGAGACAGTGAGGTACCGTTTATATGACATTCTGAGCTGAAGATGAGGTAAAGCACCTGGAGCTACAGAAGGGAGGAAGGACTTTGTAGGACAGTAAGAAGAAAAGATGCTCAGTAATTAGAAATTTGCCCTGCCCTAGATATAGGTCACAAAATGTTATCTCTGATGATAACTCTTATTATTGGCAAGAATCAAAATTTAAATTCTTTAAGGGAGAGGTAAAAGTTCCTATCTGGCAACTAAAGGGGAGCTCAGAGGGGATGTACAAAATAGAAGGTTTTTTTAGGAAAGTGGGAGGGACAAAGAAGCTATTAAAAACAGAGAAAAAAGGGATTATTTGGGGGCCATGACATCTTTTATTTGGAGGAAGAGGAGAGGAAGGATTTCTATCATATAGATTCTCTCTTCTTTCTGTAGGAGATGGGGAGGGCCCAAGTGACAGATTACCTTACTGGTTCTTGACCAGAAAATTCAAGGCTGCTTGATTAAAATTAAGCTTCTGGGAGAGGTTGAAATTTCCATTAAATCCAGTATGAAATCTAGATTTAGCATCATGGGTTTTTAACTGGAGTGATGCCATTTTGGGCCTGTGGTTTTCTCTTTAACAATAGTATGGACATTAACAATATTAAACACATAATAGCCATAAACACAGAATATCTTTCCATTTATTTGTGCCTTTTTCAATATTTTTAGCAATGTTTTATACTTTTTTTCTAGGTATTTAATTCTTTGTGATGGCATTAGAAATGGAATTGTTCTCTTAATTTCTCTTCATATAGATGAAAATGATTATTACATATTTTGTATCATGTATCATTATTGAACCTGTTTATTGGTTCTAAGAAATTTTTAAAATAATTTATTGGAGTATAATAACATAAAATAAACTGAACATACTAGTAGTTAACAGTAATATTTGCTGAATTAAAGGAGTTATGCAAAAATTAACAGTACATACTGCGTAGGTTCATATATATAACTCAAAAAACATACAAAAGCTTTAATTGCTTTGTTATATAATTATAAAACATGTAATTAGCCTTATCCTCTGTTTCCTTATTTCTGCTGGTGATGTGGAATAATAAACTTAATTCCGGTAGATAATGGTAGAAATAAAGAAAATGTTTTTTAAACATAGAGTATGTCTAATAACTCTTCCATAGGTAGGAAGTGTATGTACATTTGTACATGATTTTCTTTCAAATAAACAAAACACACAAAGACATAACACAGACACACTAATATTCTCACTTTTAATGTTGAAAGAAAATTTTAAAGAAATTTGGTGACAATAGAAATTAAAGAATGAATGATTAAATTAAAATGAAACTAATATAATTTAGATACAACGATGTAACGGAGAAGGTTGACCTTAATTTTAGTAACGAATTACATTTCCTATATTAACACACGAAGACCTCAAAGTCAGAACCACATTTACTTCTGTAACTGAAGAGTTTGTCCACCAGGCACCAGGTGAGTCACACACACTAAACATGAGATTTGTAGTGGAGAAATTAGATTCAATTTATTTGTAGCACTGTGCAAGGAGAATGGAAAAGCTAGTGTTCAAAACCCAAACTCCTGGTTCTTTTACTGGCAGTTGGTTTTAATGGGTGAAATTGAGGATAAGGGTCTTCAATGGGTGATCAGCTCATGGGTATATTCTGATTGGTTGGAGCTGGTGTTACAATGAGATATTTTAGGAGTTGTGATCATCAGTCATCCAATGGTAGCTAGTCTGTGGTTTGTGTGACTGTGGTCCATGATAGTCAGTGGTTTTCTACCTGGTAGGACATTTCAGTTGTTATAAAACCAACTCAAGGTATGTGTCACTATGTTATCACAGATTCCAGAGCGGGGACTAGTGCCACAAGACCCTGATTTATCAGCAAAAGGTTCTCAGGTCTGTTTCCTTGCAAGTGGGCCATTGAGAGTAGGGGTTTGGTTGAGAAGGGATTCTGTTTTAGTTTCAATTTTACGAAATTGGAAATTCACTAGATCTCTTAATGGATCAGAATCACCAAATTGACTTTAGAATTTTATTCTTCTACTTAATGTGAAATTTCAACACAAATGCTAATAAAATGAATTAAGAGCTAAAATTGCATTTTCTCCCAAAAATTGTTATTCGATAAATGTATTAAATTCCTGCTGCTGCTATAACAAATTACAGCAGTGGGGTACAAAAAAAAACAATTTTATGCTTTTACTGTCTTTGCGATCAGAAGCCTGAAATGTATCTCAGTGGACTGAAATCAAAATGTTCGAAGGGCTCGGTTTCTTCTGGAAGCTTCATGGGAAAATCCAGTTCTTCTCCCATTCCAATTTCTCATGGCCACAAGCATTCCTTGGCTCGTGACCCCTTTTCTGTCTCCAAAGCCAGCAGTGTAGCATCTTTCCTCTGATTTCAACTATTCTTCCATGTTCTGTTACCACGGTGATTACATTATTTCCACCTACATAGTCACAACCAACGTTATAATTTTTTGGAATTTTTATGAATTTATTTGAGCCAAACTGACAACTGCTGGGAAGAAAATCTCAAGGGATTGGGAAAATGCTCCAGAAAATGGAAATTTTGCAGGTTATTTCATACTTTAGAATCAAAGGATGAGATGTCAGGGGTTACATGTAATTCATTGCTGGTAGAGTAAGAGGATGGAAGAAAGCAAAGCAGAGACGTCTCTGAGATTGGATAAAAAGTAAAACAAACAGATACACATTCTTTTACATTGGTAGGTACATGATAGTTGACTTTTACAGCACATAGGGATGGTACGTGGGCAGCAAAATAACCATGTGGTCTTGTGGTCTGGTGCCATGGTTGTGACTTCGAGGGGTCTGGAAAAAAAGTTTACGCTGACCTTTCAAAGGTCTGCTATCTTAAATGCACAAAGGCAATAGACAATTTCAAAGTTCAAGATTGACTTATGTCAAGGAAGCTACAGCCTACATGACTACTCACCATGACCTGCTTTTAGTAAAAAAAATTTACATTCAGACCACCTATGTGGTTACTTCACTCTCTGGGCTTGTAAGGCCCACCATGTGGGTTTCCCCTGAGCTTGTCAGGTTTAGTATGTGGTGCCTACTTTATTGATACTTACATAAATTAACTAAACACAGCATTTATCACATCCTCTGGGTCATTTCAGACAATGATGGACCACGTATACAAGGTGGTTGCCAGATGGTGGCGCAAAGATGTAATGGCCACCATAAGGTGAAATTATCTTAAGATAAAGAAACAAAGCAGGCAATGCTGTGGGATATAACAGAATTTACTATAAGGTAATTTATTTACAGAAGATTGGGTTGGAGTAGAAGAGACAACCCAGAAATTTTGCACAGATTATTTTCCACTAACAAACCCATTAAGTGATTTTTCTTATAGTATAACTAGGATGTTAATGATTGACAAAACAAAGGGCCAAAGATTGTCAGGGACCACACATCCTGGTGGTCTTGTGATAGATGGTTGTTTATAATCACCAGATTGATATTTATCTCAGTTGACAAGCCATTCCAGCTATTATTAACAAAAATATTTATAGCTATATTTTAAGAAATTAGAAAGCTTCAATATGCTTACTAAGGACAGTGAGGTTAGTCAAAAGTCACAGCATGAAACTTAAAAATCAAATGAAATGCAGCACACAAAATTGAAATAAGTTTGGTTCACATCTATATCAATACAGTGATTCCGTAAGATTATAAAGTTGCTGAAAAATTCCCCTGACCTATTGACATCATAACCAGGGTAACCTCATAATGTAATGCTTGAGAGAAATACCATCATGTTACCGTTGCTTACCGTATTCAGTACAGTAACATGCTGAACAGGTTTATAGCCTAGGAGCTATAGGGGAACAGAGTTTGTCACCCCAAAATATGTCTCTTTGGCATAAAAATTATTTTTAAGCTGGTTAATCTTAAGCAACAGCAGACATGTTAGAAATACAAGCTGCCTTCTGTAAGAGACATTTATATCTGTAAGAAAAAACTCCATTTGTAAGGATGTCTCCCTTGCCATACCAGGAGTGGACAAGGGGACTTTATTAATGCAAAACACAATGACTTAAATATGCATAACAACTTGACCCCGTTTACTGGGCTTTTTCCAGGTAACCTCCAATAACTGACTGTCTCCTATTCCAACAGCTTCTTAAAGATGGTAGTTAATGTGGTAGCTCAGGCATTTCAAGGAGTTAGTTTTCCTAAGTCTGTCCCAGGTATACAGAGGGTATACATGTTATTAAACTTTTATTACTTTTTCTCCTATTAAGTATTTTATTATAAGGATGTATCAGCCAAGAATTCAGAAAGTAAGAGGTAAGTTTATTTTTCCTCCTCTACAGAGCAATAGGCTATAGACATCGCTTACATGTGCAGTAGGCTGTACCATCTAGTGTGTGTAAGTGACTCTATGATGTCACCTAACCTAACGATGCATTTTCAGAATGTATCCCATCATTGACTGGTACATGACTATACAGTTTTTACTCAAAATGTTATGCCAACACAAGTACACAGAAGAAAACATAGGTACAGAATTTATGAACCTTGGTCTTAGAGAGAATTTTATGAATTTGACCCTAAAGTCAAGAGAAGCAAAAGCAAAAATAAATGAATAGGCCCTGGCCAGGTGGCCCAGTTAGCTGGAGCATTGCCCTATACCCAAACCCACTTTTGGATACCTACCTGAAAAAATTGAAAACATTTATTTGCAATGATATATGTACCCTATATTCATTGCAACATTATTCACAGTGGCCAAAACATAGAAACAACCAAAGTGTCCTTTGATAGGTGATTGAATAAAGACGTGCCATATATATAAAATGAAATACTACTCAGCCACAAGAAAAGATGAGATACTGAGTTTGTGACAACATGGATAGATCTTGAGAGTATCATGCTAAGCAAAATAAGTGAGATGGAAAAAGTCAACAACTATATGATTTCACTTATATGTGAGATATAAAACTGAAAGCAATAAAAAAGACAAAAAAAACAAATAAACAAAAATCCATAGTCAAAGACAATAGTAAGGTGATTAATAAAGGGAAAGGGTGTGGGGGCAGGTAGAAGAGAGAAAGAAGGTCAGCTATATGGTGACAAGAGGAGACTTATTTTCTGTGGTGAGCACACAATACAAAATACAGAGGATGTATTATAGACTTGTACACTTGAAACCTGCATAATTTTATTAGCCAGTTTCTCTCTCATACCAATGTTTCTCTCCCCCTCTCCTTTCCTCTTTTTCTCAAATCAATCCTACATAATAAAGAGGCAATATGCTAATTGACTGTCACGCCCTCACAAGATGACAGTGCCCACAGCCACAAAATGGCGGCGCCCAGTCCCCTCAGCCCCGCTGACAATTGAATTTTCATGAGACCATTACCATTTTTAAAAATCCTTACCCATGGATATGATTATTTCTTTTAGATCATCTGTTCCCAGGGAGTAGGACCAAGCCAGCAGGTGGACATCCCCCAAGGGTCCAAGATTGTGAGAGAGTGCAGGATGGGCTGAGGGACCCTCGTGTGCATGAATTTTCATGCACTGGGCCTCTAGTAAAAACATATTTTTTTAAAGGAAAGGAAAAGTTGAAGTGTGCAGACAGAATTCCAATCAATACCTATTTCTTATTCCAATTATAACTTTGGGTAGATCACTAAAATCCTTACAGCCCCATTCCTGCAATGGAGAATGAAGTTCATAGAATGGACTTTTCTAAAATTTAAATCAAACAAAGCCTGTAAGATACTAAAAACAGATGATATGGCATAAGTTATATAACTATGGCTCCAAATTAACAAAGATCTTACAATGTGGGACTAAATAGCAGCTCTTATCTTCTGATAGAAGTATGAAATTTCTCATTGATTTGATAAATGTGTCATGAAGCCAAGGAGTATGGCTTTACATCAAAGTCACACAGTCCTCTCCCTTGTTGAAGAGAGAAATTGCAATCATGGCTTATGCCCCACAACAAGTCAGTGCTTTGAAAATCCAAGGTTCCTTGTCAGGCCATTTCCTCAGTCTTGGACTTTTGAGAAAATGTAATTCAAAGTTGGGTAAGGTGCTGGGAGATGAAACCTCAAGAGGGTCATGGAGAAGGAGTAACAAAAACAGGATTCACTTAACTTCTAACCTGGTCCCTTGGGAACAAAGAATCGGCAGGAAAATTTTCCATTCTGTTCAGACCAGTGTGTCCCACAGGGAAACCGGGTGCTCAGAGGTGGGAGCAACAATGCCAACAGCATCTAATGAGCAGATAAAGGAGGAGTAATATCTCCTCTGCAGCAGACTCAAAACCTGTGAACATTAGGCTGGAACAGAACATATTTGTTTCTTTGGAGTCTCAAGTCTGACTCTGAGACTAATGCTTGACTCCTTCGCGCTCTTTTGTCTGAGAACAGAGCTTCTGCCTCCAACATTAACCATCCAGGGAGCAATTCAGACTTCTACAAGGAGCCCTTCCTTTCAGAGACCCCATCCAGGTGAGTCTGAGAGTGCAGCAAATGCTGTGGGAAGATTCAAGGAATGCATCCCAGAATTTCTCCCTGAGTAACCTGAGAGCCTAACCAGGCCAGCTCAGAGCTGAGAGATTGCCATATCTGTTTGTTAGGCAGGCGAATACATAGTTAAGACATTTAGTATGCTAGATTAGTTTTCTCCTGAAAACACTGCTGTTTGGCATAGAATTCCTTTATACGTGTATAGATGGATTTAGGAGAATGGATGATAATGTATTAATTTTGTGTGGTCAGTTCTATCAGTCTGTCATATTGTGTCTTCTCCCATTATTTTTAAACGTAAACAGTTCTACATTTTTCACCTTGGCATAAACATTCTTTTACATTCAATTAATGATCTTTTCTATCCATTTTCTAAGCATAATCTATTTATGTTTAATAGGTAGAAATTATAACTGTAGATTCTGCTTTCTCCACTGCCTTTTAAAAGTGTATTTTTGTATTTATATTTCCACACACTTGCCCATCTATCTGGAATTGGAGACCTATATTGATGTGATTAAAGTTTTATACTTTTTTGCTTTTCTTTTGAAATTAGTTTTACAGTTTTATTCAATTTTATTAAAGCCATTATGTGAATACATAATATTCAACCATGTTTATTTTCCCCTGCCATTTTTATATTATGAATATTTCATACCTTAACTTTTTTCTATATAAAAGCACACATTTACAAAACTACATAAATGAGGAAAATCAGTGGGCTCCCTGCTCATTTGATCTCACATTATGCAAAGAAGGCCCAGTATAATGAAATAAGTATGCTATGATGTCGTATTCTCAGGAATAATTACATGAAGAAAGGGGATCAATAGTTGTGGCATAAGCAGGATTTTATTAAAAATGTTCTGGGATGATTTGTAGGTTGACAAGGAACAGAACCAGGACTAGTGCCCACCCATCAGTTGTGTCACAAAGGAGGTGAAAACTCAAAGCCAAAAATAACAAAGGAAAGATGCTATTGAGCCATGTAACCACCAGAGTGATCTAATATACGTGGCATAGGTGCAGGGATCACAATTAGAACAGAGGCTGGGGAGGACGCTGTGATGAGGCCAGTGGAGCAGGGAAGGTCCAGTTGGTGTGTGGTCTCTTGAGTCCCAGGTAACTTCAGCACCCACGCTGGCTCCCTCTTCTCTCTGCACCTGGCCCTCTGCTGGGCTCTTCACTCTTATTACTTTTCCTTCATTAGCAGGAAATGGCCTTTTACACAGGTCTTGCATTTCTTGTGTTGAATTCCAGATGTGTTTTACTGTGTCTCAAAATAAGACACACCTTTTACATTGTTATCCAGCATTTTGCACATACACACACACACACACATACACACACACACACACACACACACACACACACACGAGAGAACAAGGAGAACCATGAAATGATTATGTATGTACCCTCACTGTGTATGACACACTCTAATACTTTCTTTTGTGCCTCCTTGATTCCATTCTATTTCATTTTTACAACTGTAATCTCACACCCTAATGGCTCCTGAACTCAGAATATAGAGAACTTCCTCAAGCATGTCCTCCACACCTAACTTCATAGAATCCTGTCATAGAATACATGTTTATTCAGTCACACTAAACTAAATCTGAAGGGGGAATGAGTTTGTATAACATGCTCTATGCCTCAGGTACTCACAGTCTAACAGGGAACAAAGACATGGGCTTAAATAAAAATCTCACCATGGGTGCCCTAACACTTAGATTAAGAGAATGAGAAAGTGACCTTTTCCTGTGCTAATGTTAGAAAAAGAAAAGGTTCATGAAGGAGAGGATCCAGTCTCTCTGAAAGAGGAGTTGGAGTTTGGAGGATGGAGGGGGGTGAAAAATTCCACAAGACCAGTGGGGTGACCCCAAGCAGAGGAAAGCAAGCCCATAAAGGCTCTGAGCCCTGCAGCTGTGGTGTCAGGTGAAGCTGGAGTCAAGTTCAATGTTTAGGAGACCAGTGTGAGGGAGGCCAGGGCTCTGTGAGGTGGAGCTGGCTGAAAGTTCACAGATACTTGAGCCTCGTGTTTGAAGCTACAGAATTTGGGCTTCTATCTCCAGTAAGGAGTCACTAGGGGAGGAATTTAAATCAGAGAGTTCAATGATCAGCATTAAAGTTCTCTCTGAGTCAATGTGAGTATTTGACTAAAGGGGTGCCTGCCTGTTAGGTGGGAGAGATGACAGGGAATTGAAACATGTCTGTGGAACTGGAGACCAAGATGTTGGGAAGCATTAATGACATTTGAGAGGTAGAATAATCAGCCTCATCCCATCACAGTGGTAACCATTCATTTACCAACAAGAAGGAAGTACCAAGCACTCTACATACAGTATATTGATTGTCTGACCATCACCATAGGCTGATGGATGTTGCAATCTTCACCATCAGGTGAGGATATTAATAATTATCATGTTGTATACCTGAAACTTAGATAATGTCATAAACCAATGTTACCTCATTTTTTAAAAAGGCATATAGTTCTGGCCAGTGTTGCTCAGTGGTAGAGTGTTGTCCTGCACACCCAAGGGTCATGGGATGAATTCCCAGTCAAGGCCACATACCTGGGTTGCAAGTTCATTCCCTGGCCCCAGGTCAGGCATGTGCAGGAGGCAATCAATCAATGTTTTTCACATTGCTATTCCTCTCTCTCTCTCTCTCTCTCTCTCTCTCTCTCTCTCTCTCTCTCTCTCTCTCTCTTTCTCTGTTTCTCTCTCTCCCTCTTTCTGTCTTTCTCCCCCTCCCTTCCTCTACTGTCTCTAGAATCAATGGAAAAAATATTTTCAGGTAAGGATTAACAAAAAATAAATTTGCTCAGCCAGTGTTGCTCAGTGGTTAAGAATCAACCTATGGCCGAAACCGGTTTGGCTCAGTGGATAGAGCGTCGGCCTGCGGACTGAGGGGTCCTGGGTTCGATTCCGGTCAAGGGCATGTACCTTGGTTGCGGGCACATCCCCAGTAGGAGGTGTGCAGGAGGTAGCTGATCGATGTTTCTCTCTCATCGATGTTTCTAGCTCTCTATCCCTCTCCCTTTCTCTCTGTAAAATATCAATAAAATATATTTTAAAAAAAAAAAAAAGAATCAACCTATGAACCAGGAGGTCACAGTCTGATTCCTGGTCAGGGCACAAACCCAGGATGCGGGCTCCATCCCTGGTGTGGTGGTGCAGGAAGTAGCCAATCAATTATTCTCTCTCATCATTGACGTTTCTATCTCTCTCTCTCCTGCTCCCTTCCTCTCTGAAATCAATAAAAAAAAATTTTATTAATTAATTAATTGATTAAAAAAATAAAGAAAGCATGTAATAACCATGTAGGCTGCACCAAAAAATATAATTAATTTAAAGAAATGAAATGGTTCAAGTGGCCTGCAAGTTTAAACAGCTAATATGTGGTAGTTAAACTGAAAAGTCAGTCATCGAATTACAAAAGGCTGGCATGTATTAGTGCCATTTACAAACTGTTTTCCATTTCATCTTTTTTTTAATATATTTTTATTGATTTCAGAGAGGAAGGAAGAGGGAGAGAGAGATAGAAACATCCATGATGAGAGAGAATCATGGATCAGCTGCCTCCTGCAAGTCCCCCACTGGGGATCAAGCCCACAACCCGGGCATGTGCCCTTGACCAGAATCGAACCTGGGACCAACGCTCTATCCACTGAGCCAAACCGGCTAGGGCCGTGGTCGGCAAATTGTGCAGCTCGCTAGCCACATGCGGCTCTTTGGCCCCTTGAGTGTGGCTCTTCCACAAAATACCACGGCCTGGGCGAGTCTATTTTGAAGAAGTGGCGTTAGAAGAAGTTTAAGTTTAAAAAATTTGGCTCTCAAAAGAAATTTCAATCGTCATACTGTTGATATTTGGCTCTGTTGTCTAATGAGTTTGCCGACCACTGGGCTAGGGTATCCATTTCATCTTTAATGACCCCCATTACTGTATGTTGTATTTGCTGATGTAGATTGTGTGTTTGTTTCCTTTGCTCCTTTTTCCAAAGGAATGTTCAATCAGTACAGCATCTTGACAATGTAAACTATCACTTCTTTCTCTTGGATAAACTGCTTTTTGTTGCTTCATTAGTTATTCTGGGCATCAGGTGACAGAACTGGGGTTGGAATTCTGCCAGAACTAAGGAGCTCTGCCTCATCTCAGTCACTCACCTGCGCTATTAGATCTTTTCCCCCTTTTTGTCCATTTTTTCTCTTTGTTTTTTTTAACCAGTTTTTAAAGTTTCTTTAAATAGGGGACACAACATAGCCATAAGAAAATACATGTCCACAGGAGGCTTACCAACTGGAATTTGATACTACTTCTATATTCTTCAGATAAAGATAAACTGGTGTTGACATTATTCCTTGTATCATTATTTTTCTAATTATTATGAAGGGGTGAGAAAAGCCTGGTGATAACATGGCCCCAGAACGTAATTCGTAGTGCACTCTGGTGTGTGTAGGGAGGGGATGTGTGTGTGTGTGTTTTATAGGGCAGTTGGGTCTGAGCCCATATACTCCAAAATGTGTTCCTTAACCATTTGTACGCCGTAAGAGTCCATAGACGCAAGCGGCAGACTATTTTTAATTAAATTTAAAATATCGTGGCAGTTAACTGGTTAAAATACAGATGCCAGAATGTTAACCAACACATGAATTTAAAAGTGGAATCCATTAGTATTTACAATACTTTTTGAAACAAAATTAATAAAGTGCAGAGAACAACACGTGAACAGGGATTCTTTGTGAGCACGGAGGCCACCTTGCTCCTTCACTCCCTCTGACACCATCTGTTAGAGTTCCCCTCCTGGTTATCCCCCTCACCATGCTGGATCCTTTCTGAGTCTTGAATATTGGGAACAAGTGTCATCTCAGGGCTTCTGCACTGACTCTTTTCCTGCACCCCTACTAACCTTGTGTCTCCCCCTCTGTCTTCCTCGAGGTCCCTGTTCAAATGTCACCTTGTTTGCAGGGCCTCCTGAACTCGCAGTATAAACTAACATCCCATCCACTCTCTTTTATATGTACTTTCTTTTTCTTCACATGGCACCATATGGCATGGTATATATGACCTATATTTTGTGTATATTCTTTCATCATCATTATATTTTAAGGATTTTTTTTCTCAGCATCCTATACCCTTTCCCTAGAGATGGCCATTACTCAACATATATCCCTCAAGTGCATGAAAACATTTCTCACTCAAACTGTGTAGGAGAACCAAGATGGTTGCATAGGTAAACACGGTACTCACTGCCTCCCACAACCACATCAAAATTACAACTAAAATACAGAACAACCATCATTTAAAAGTGCCTTAAAGCTGTCTGAATGGAAGTCCCACAACTAGAGAAGCAAAAAAGAAAGTACACCGAGACTGGCAGGATGGGCGGAGGGGCTGAATGGGCTGGTCTGACACCACATGTGCCATTTTTTCGAGTAGGAGGGATATCTCATCTGTGAAGGCCTCCCATGAGGAGCAAGGGGTCCCAGCCCAACACCAGGCCCCTCAGCTCAGGGTTCTAGTGCCAGGAAGAGAAGTTTCTATAACTTCAGGCCATAAAAACCAGTGGGAATTGTGGTTGAATGGCATGGAGGCTTCAGGAGCGCGAGTTCCTCTTAAAGGGCCAAAACATGAACTTACCCAGACTCGCTCCCTCTGAGCCCCAGAACTAAGGCAGAAGATTGGGGGGATCATGGGACATACAGAGAAGAACTGGATTGTCTGGCATCAGGGCAAGAACTTGGGGGTGGATTTCTCCCAGACTGGGGTGCTCACAGAGCTTATTATTCCTACGCTGAGACCTCCTCCATCACAGAGCTGACTGGCAGCCATATCTGAGTCTCCATCAGCCTAGAGCACACTGTTTGCTCCACCCTATTGATTCCCTGAGACCTCACCCCACCAAATTTGCAGCCCCGCCCAAGCTATTTTCAGCAGCTTTTCCATATGAATGGCCTGTCCTGGCGCAGGCTTCAGAGTTCCCTAAAATCTTTCAAACAAGCAGCAGCTGCAATCAGCACGCCCCATACCTCTCAATAAAAGGCCCAAGGCCTGGCACTAGCAGCAGCCTGCCTTGCTTCACAGTTCAGCCTCTCATAGGCACTGGTAAGCCGAACACAAGTAGCAGCCATCTGCAGATATCTCTGTGGCACCTGCCAGGTGGCCCCAGGAAGTGGCTAACTTTGCACTTCTGGGAGGACTCAGAGCCAGTGCACCCAGTGGACAGCTTCAGACCACAGCAGATTACAACTCTACACATCCAGAAGCAACACAATCAAGGGGAAGACTCAGTGAGCACCAAAGCCCCACTGAAGCAAGTCCTGCTCCACAGGGGTATTTCCTGCACAGCAACTCTTCTGCTATAGAAATAGCTGGTCCTCACAGTCAATTGGTTTGGAGCTCAATTCTTCCCAGTGATTCCAACAGCAATCAGGGCTCAACTACAACAAGACTGTGCACACAGCCCACATAGGGGTGCACCTAGAGTGCCCAGCTCAGGTGACTGAGGAAGCTGAGCCATTGGGCCCTACAGGACACCTACTATACAAGGCCATTTTAACAACTCCAGGAGACATAGCATCTCTACCTAATGCATAGAAACAAACACAGGGAAGCAGCCAAAATGCAGAGACAAAGAAACATGTCACAAATGAAAGAACAGAAAAAATCTCCAGAAAACTAACTAAATGAAATGGAAGAAAACAAACTATAAGATACCGAGTTCAAAACAATGGTTATGAGAGGGTGGAAAAAAGGCAGTGGAATAGACAGATGTGTCCCGAGCCTTGTCCCGGAGCAGATAGAAAGAACAGCTGAGGGTCGCATGGGGAGTGTCTGTTGGAGAGTTAAGGGACAGCTGTACTCCAGGAGAAGGTGGGGGACTGCTGGACGGGGGTCACCTGACCAGGCAACCCTCACTGCTGCCAGGTCCCTCCCGGAGCCACCGTCTCAGAAGCGGAGACTGCGCCATCTTGAAGGGGAAAGTGGATGTTATTGGAAACCTGAAAATCTACAACTGCGGCACCCACCGAACAGCTGCGCACCCCAGAGCACCAGTCCCCAATTGATGCAAACATGCAGATTCAGAGGAACTCTACACTCCACCAAGGAAAGGTCAGATTTCGCCTGGGATAAGGAGAGAGAGAACTACTTAACCAGACACCCAGAGAAGAGAGACCATGGGGAGACAAAGACACAGCCCGCATATGAAAGAAAAGAGGGCATCACCAGAAAAGGAAGTAAACGAAATGGAGGCAAGCAACCTTCCAGAAAAAGAATTCAGAGAAATGGTCATAAGGTGGCTGAAAAGAATGGAAGACAAATTCGACAATATGAGCAAGAACCAAGAGGAAATGAAGAAGAACCAAGAAGAAATGAAAAATGACATCGCTGCTGTAAAGAACTCAACAGAAAGCATCAAGAGTAGTCTAGAAGAAGCAGAGGACCGCATCAGTGAGCTAGAAGACAAGATAGGAAAAAATACCCAAGTAGAGCAGTTTCTAGAAAAAAAATTAAAAAGCAGGAGGAGAGCCTAAGGGAACTTTGGGACAACACGAAACAAAACAACATCTGCATACTAGGGGTTCCAGAAGAAGAGGAAACTGAGCAAGGAATAGAAAACTTGTTTGAAGAAATAATGACAGAAAACTTCCCTGATATAGGGAAGAAAAAAAAAACAAACAAATCCAAGAAGCTCACAGAGTCCCAAGCAAAATGAACCCCAAAAGACCGACGCCAAGGCACATTATAATTAAATTGACAAACACCAACAACAAAGTAAGAATCTTAAAAGTGGCCAGAGAGAGACAGAAAGTTACATACAAAGGAACCCCCATCAGACTAGTGACTGATTTCTCAACAGAAACTCATCAGGCCAGAAGGGAAAGGAATGAAATATACAAAGTCATGCAAAGGAAGGGTCTGAATCCAAGAATACTGTTACCCAGCAAGGCTATCAATCAAAATTGAAAGTGAAATCAGGAGCTTCACAGACAAAAAAGGACTAAGGCAATTTATTACCACCAAATCAGCAATGCAAGAAATGCAAAAGGGTCTGCTGTAAAAAAAAAAAGAAATAGGAAGCGAAGAAGGAACACAGTGGTAAAGAATAAAAATGGCGACAAATAAGTACCTATCAATAATAACTTTAAATGCAAATGGATTAAATGCCCCAATCAAAAGACACATGGTAACGGATTGGATAAGAAAACAGGACCCATATATCTGCTGTCTACAAGAAACCCACCTCAGAAAAAAAGACGCACACAGACGGAGGGTGAAGGGATGGAAAAAGGTTTTCCGGGCAAATGGAAGTGAAATAGCAATACTTGTATCTGACAAATTAGATCTCAAAGTGAAGGACATAACAAGAGATAAGGAAGGCCACTTCATAATACTAAAGGGGGCAATCCAACAAGAAGAAATAACTGTGGTAAACATATACACACCCAATACTGGAGCACCCAAATACATAAAAAAATCTCCTGGAAGATATCAAGGGAGAGATTGAAAGCAATACAATCATAGTAGGAGACTTTAATACCCCACTATCACCATTGGACAAATCCTCTAAACAAAAAATCAGCAAAGAAACATCAATCCAGAATGACTCACGAGACCAGATGGAATTAATTGACATCTTAAGAACATTTCACCCCAAAGCCACAGAATATACATTCTTCTCAAGTGCACATGGGTCATTTTCAAAGATAGACCATATGTTGGGTCACAAGCAAAATCTCTACAAATTCAAGAAGATAGAAATCATATCAAGCATCTTCTCAGATCACAGTGGCATAAAACTGGAAATCAACTACAATAAAAACAATCCAAAAAAATCAAACACATGGAGACTAAACAGCATGCTATTAAACAATGACTGGGTTACCAGAGAGATCAAGGAAGAAATAAAAAACATCATGGCAACAAACGACAATGAAAACACAACAATCCAAAATCTATGGGACACAGCAAAAGCAGTCTTGAGAGGGAAGTTCACAGCTCTACAAGCATACTGCAAAAAACAAGAAACAATGGTAAAAATTACCTAACCCTTCAACTCAAAGAGTTAGAAAGAGAGCAACAAGAAAAGCCCAGTGTAAGCAGAAGGAAGGAAATAATAAAGATCAGAGTGGAGATAAATGACATAGAGACCAAAAAAAAAAAAAAAAAAAAAATACAAAAGATCAACAAAACCAAGAGCTGGTTCTTCGAAAGGATAAACAAGATTGATGAACCTCTAGCCAGGCTCACCAAGAAGCAAAGAGAGAGGACCCAAATAAACAAAAGCAGAAATGAAAAAGTTGAAATAACAACAAACCCCATTGAAATACAAAGGATTGTTAAAAAATACTATGAACAACTCTATTCCAACAAACTGGACAACCTGGAGGTACATATTTCTAGAAAAATATAATCTTCCAAAACTCAATCAGAAGAATCTAAAGATCTCAATAGGCCAATAACCATGGAAGAAATTGAAGCAGTCGTCAAAAGCTTCCAGCAAACAAAAGCCCAGGACCAGATGGCTTCACAGGGGAGTTTTACCAAACATTCAAGGAAGAACTAAAACCTATCCTCCTCCAACTATTCCAGAAAATTCAAGAGAAAGGAACACTTCCAAGCTCTTTCTATGAAGCCAGCATCACCCTAATACCAAAACCAGATAAAGAAAACACAATGAAAGAGAATTACAGGCCAATATCCCTCATGAACATAAATGCCAAAATCCTCAACAAAATTCTAGCAAATAGGATCCAGCAGTACATCAGAAAGATCACACACCATGACCAAGTAGGATTTATCCCAGGAATGCAAGGATGGTACAATATCCACAAATCAATAAACATGATACATCACATAAACAAACTGAGAGATAAAAATCACATAGTCATATCAATTGATGCAGAAAAAGCATTTGACAAAATCCAATACCCTTTCTTGATAAAAACTCTCAGCAAGGTGGGAATGAAGGATCATACCTCAACATAATAAAAGTTATATATGATAAACCCACAGCTAACATAATACTCAATAGGCAAAAAATAAAACCATTTATCCTAAGAACAGGAACAAGACAGGGATGCCCACTCTCACCACTCCTGTTCAACATAGTATTGGAAGTATTAGCCATTGCAATTAGACAAGAAGAAGAAATAAAAGGCATCCAAGTTGGAAAAGAAGAAGTAAAGCTGTCCTTATTTGCAGATGACATGATATTGTACATAAAAAACCCGAAAGACTCCATCAAAAAACTAATAGACTTAATACATGAATTCGGCAATGTAGCAGGATACAAAATTAACACCAAGAAATCTATGGCATTTCTATACACCAATAGTGAACTTACAGAAAGAGAGACTAAAAAAGCAATCCCATTTACCATCAAACCAAAAAAATTAAGATAACTAGGAATAAACCTAACCAAGGAGGTAAAAGGCCTATATGCAGAAAACTACATGACACTGAAAAAAGAGATAGAGGAAGATGTAAACAGATGGAAGAACATACCATGTTCATGGATTGGGAGAATCACTATCATTAAAATGTCCATACTACCCAAAGCAATCTATAGATTCAATGCACTCCCCATCAAAATACCAATGGCATATTTCACAGACCTAGAAAGAACTCTCCAAAAATTCATCTGGAATAAAAAAAAAAAAGACCCCGAATAGCCACAGCAATCCTGAGAAAGAAGAACAAAGTAGGTGGGATCTCAATACCAGATTTCAAGCTGTATTACAAAGCCACTGTTCTCAAAACTGGCTCGTATTGGCACAAGAACAGACGTATACATCAATGGAATAGAATAGAGAACCCAAAAATCGACCCAAATCACTATGCTCAATTAATATTTGACAAAGGAGGCATGAACATACAATGGAGTCAAGACAGTCTCTTCAACAAATGGTGTTGGAAAAATTGGACAGATACATGCAAAAAAAATGAAACTAAACCATCAACTTACACCATACACAAAATAAACTCAAAACGGATCAAGGACTTAAACATACAACGAGAAACCATAAAAATACTAGAGGAATCAGAAAGGATGTATGCACCCTGTGTTCATAGCAGCACAATTCACCATTGCTAAGATTTGGAAACAGCCTAAGTGCCCATCAGCAGATGAGTGGATTAAAAAACTGTGGTACATCTACACAATGGAATACTATGCTGCGGTAAAAAAGAAGGAGTTCTTACCATTTGCAACAACATGGATGGAGATGGAGAGCATTATGCTAAGTGAAATAAGCCATGCAGAGAAAGATAAATATCACATGATCTCACTCATTTGTGGAATATAATGAACAACATAAACTGATGAACAAAAATAGATCCAGAGACAGAGAAACATCAATCAGAACATCAAACCTCAGGGAAGGTAGGGGAGGGTGGGGGTAAGGGGGAGAGATCAACCAAAGGACTTACATGCAGGCATGTAAGCCTAATCAGTGGACACAGACAACAGGGGGGTGGGGGCATGAATGGGCGGTGGGGGGTAATGGGGGAATAAGGACACATATGTAATACCTTAATCCATAAAGAAATTTAAAAAAAAACAATGGTTATAAGAATGCTCAAGGATCTTAATGAGAGCTTCAAGGGCCTTAGTCACAATTTCAAAAATCTTAGAGAGAACAGCAAAAACATGAAAAAGAACCAGTCAGAAATTAAGCACTATCTGAAGTAAAGAAGAATTTACAGAGATTCAACAGTAGAATAGAGGATGCCAAGAATCAAATCAGTAATTTCAAATATGAGGAAACAAAAACACCCAATCGGGAGAGCAAAAAGAAAGAAGAATCCAAAAATATGAGGATAGTGTAAGGAGCCTCTGGGACAACTGAAGTGTACCAACATTTGCATTATGGGGGTGCCAGAAGGAGAAAAGAGAGAGCAAGATATTGAAAACCTATTTGAATAAACCAAAGAACTTATGCACTTATATGCATAGCCCATGGACCCGGGCAATAGGGTAGTGAAGACCTGGGGGGCTGGGAAGGGGCTGGGTGGAGGGGAAATGGGGGGATGGGATATATCTGTAATACTATCAACAATAAAAATATATATTTAAAAATAATAATAATGACAGAAAACCTCCCCTACCTGGTGAAATAAACAGACTTACAACTTCAGGAAGTGCAGAGAATCCCAAACAAGAGGAACCCAAAGAGGCCTACACCAAGACACATCATAATTAAAATGCCCAAGGTTAAAGTCAAAGAGAGAATCTTAATTTTCTCCAAAAAGAGAAAAGCAGTTAGTTACCTATGAGGGAGTGCCCATACAACTGTCAACTGATTTCTCAACAGAAACGTTGAAAAAGAAAAAGATAAAAAATATGAACAATAAAATGGCAATAAAAACATATCTATCATCAATGGAATCTAAAAATCAAGACAGATGAACAAGGAATCTAATGAATAAAATCAACTGATGAATAAAATACAACCAGAGGCATGGAAACATGGAACAGACTGACCAATCTCAGAGGGAAGCGGGGAGGGGGCGCAGGAAGAGATTAACCAAAGAAGTTATTTGCATATATACATTACCTATGGACACAAGCGGTAGGGTGGTGAAGGACTGGGGTGGGGTGGGAACTGGGTGGAGGGGTATAATAGTGGGAGAAAGGGGGACATCTATAATACTCTCAACAATAAAGATTTGAAAACAAAATAAAAACACTATGTAATCCATGACCACCTTGGGGAAAAGGTCTGAGGAGGACAGAAAGTCCAAATCAGAGTTGTCATGGGCTGGGTTGTGTCTTATAGGCCATGATACATACAAAAAGTATATATTACTTCACTGCAAAATATAATTGTAGCATTTTAACTATATTAATAATGCCCATTTATGTAAAAACTAATCATGCTATTTTTTTTTCCTACTAGTCACCTACACCACATGGGACGAGGCAATGATACCCCAATTTCAGAATTTCTTCTTCTGGGATTTTCAGAAGGACCAGAATTACAGCCCCTCATATTTGGGTTTTTCCTCTCCATGTACCTGATCACTGTGTTGGGAAACATGCTCATCATCCTGGCTGTCAGCTCAGACTCCCACCTCCACACACCCATGTACTTCTTCCTCTCCAACCTATCCTTGGTAGACATCTGTTTCACCTCCACCACCGTCCCAAAGATGCTGGTGAACATCCTGAAACAGAGCAAAATCATAACCTATAAAGGTTGCATCACCCAGATGCATTTTTTCATACTCTTTGCAATGTTGGATGACATCCTCTTGACCATAATGGCCTATGACCGCTTTGTAGCCATCTGCCACCCTTTGCACTACACAGTCATCATGAACCCCCGGCTCTGTGGACTGCTGGTTCTGGTGACCTGGATCATGAGTGCCCTGAATTCCTTGTTACAAAGCATAATGGTATTGCAGCTGTCCTTCTGTATGGACTTGGAAATCCCCCACTTTTTCTGTGAACTTAAACAGGTGGTCCAACTTGCCTGTTCCGACACCTTCCTTAATAACATGGTGATGTATTTTCTAACTGTGCTACTGGGTGGTGGTCCCCTCGCTGGTATCATTTACTCTTACTCTAAGATAGTGTCCTCCATTTGTGCAATCCCATCAGCTCAGGGGAAGTATAAGGCATTTTCTACCTGTGCATCTCACCTCTCGGTTGTCTCCTTATTTTATGGTACAATCTTAGGTGAGTACCTCAGCTCTGCTGCTACCCACAGCTCTCACTCAAGTGCAGCAGCCTCAGTGATGTACACTGTGGTCACACCCATGCTGAACCCCTTCATCTACAGTCTCAGGAACAAAGACATAAAGAGGGCCCTGAAAAGATTTTTTGGGATGGCAGGTACAAAGGGGATAATCATCCTGAGGTAGAAAAAGTGACCTTGATTTTGAGGCTCCAAGGCTCAAAATCAGAAATTGTGATTCTTTAATCAGATGGTCGTTTTTCAGACTCGCTCCTTTTATTTCTGTCCTTGAGTTTCCTATCTTTGTTTTAACTTCTCTATACAATTTCAGGTTCCATTTTATTAAGCTTTCTGCTTTGTCTATTATGTACACAGTTTTTCCCTTTGTCCTTTTTTCCAACTGTGATCAGAAATATTTGGAAATTTTCCTTTACTTCATTGGCAACATTGATGTCTTAACAATAATTTCTTCTCAAATGACATACTATATCATTGTAAGTAATTTGTTCTTGTATTCACCATGTGTCCCTCATTCTTTGTACATTGGTACCTTAACTGATCTTCTTGATACTGTAGACTTTATGATTGTTCCCTATAAGTCTCAGTCTGTTGATAGTGATGCAATAGGATAGGAATGCCTGGGCACTGGCCTGGGTCCTACTACTTGTTCCTCAGACCCCAGTCAATGTTGTGACTAGATGGACCCTTTTGACACTTATTATAATTGAAATAACCATCATGGAGCTATGAAAATGTAAGTTTTATTACTCATAGGTCCTGCAAGCCCAAAAGCTATACAGGAAAGTGTGTGTGTGTGTGTGTGTGTGTGTGTGTGTGTGTGTGTGTGTGAAAGAGAGAGACAGAGAGAGAGAAAATAGACTTTGACTAAAGGGCTCTGCCTTCATTGGAGGCCAAAGGCAGGATGGTAGGGTTTTGTGGGTTTGCTTTTTATTTAAAACATAGGAGTTGGAATTGGGGCCAGGGAAGGAAAAGCAGAGTCAACCCTATGGTCAGTTATCTAGGTTACTCAGGGTTTTATACAAGGGCAATTTTATAATATGTTAATTCTTGTGTAAAAATCAAAAAAATTCTATATGTGATTCCAAATAAACTTTGCTCCCTCAATATATCCATTGTCTAATGTGAACTTTCTCCCTTTGCTCATATTGAAATTGCTTCTCATTAAAAATAAAATTGCATATATTTCAAGTTCTAAAAAAAATAATTAAATCAAATCCTATATAATAAAGAGCTAATATACTAATTAGACTGGACGGCAGAATGACCTTCTGGAATGACCTTCCAGAACAACTAGTGGGCGGGGTATGGGGCCGCAAAGCAGCGGAGGCCTCAAGGGCCTACTCTTGTAGGAATTTTGTGCATCTGGCCTCTAGTTAAAAATAAAAGGGGAACTTCATGGGTGGGGGCAACATGAGTGCTTATGTAGTAGCTGTTTTGTATTCATTAAAAAGATTCAGCTCTATGGCAGTAGCTAAAACCTTGCCACATCCATTCCTGAGAGAAACATTTCATAGTATCATCTCTCATTAACTATTCACATAAAAATATATTTAGTAAGTCTATAAGAGAATACTAAATAATTTTACTTTGCAATTATTTTATTCCTGGTGCAAATGTTTATATTTAGGATTATAAGCCTTTTACTTCACTGTAAATTGTGCAAGCTCTTTACACAGTTTATAGATTGAGAGCTGGTTTCTTGTGGTTTTGAATTCCATACTTTTTGTGGTTTTGAATTCCATACTTTCAAACAAAATTGGAGTTTCTGTCAAAGTTTTTTAGTGCTTGACCGTGTATTATTTTATATATGTGTAGATGTATTGGGGGAATGTGTGAATTTTATAAATTTTGTGTGGTCAGTTCTGTCAGTCAGTCATATTATATCCCCCATTATTTTTTTAATTTAATTCTTTTTTTAATTTAATAAATCTTTATTGTTCAGATTATTACAATTGTTCCTCTTTTTTCCCCCATAGCTCCCCTCCACCTGGTTCCCACCCCACCCTCTGCCCTTAACCCCCCGCCACTGTCCTCATTCATAGGTGTACGATTTTTATCCAGTCTCTTCCCGCACCCCCCACACCCCTTTCCCCCCGAGAATTGTCAGTCCACTCCCTTTCTATGCTCCTGATTCTATTATATTCACCAGTTTATTCTGTTCATCAGATTTTTTTATTCACTTGATTTTTAGATTCACTTGTTGATAGATAGGTATTTGTTGTTCATAATTTTTATCTTTACCTTTTTCTTCTTCTTCCTCTTCTTAAAGAATACCTTTCAGCATTTCATATAATACTGGTTTGTTGGTGATGAACTCCTTTAGCTTTTTATCTGTGAAGCTCTTCATCTGACCTTCAATTCTGAATGATAGCTTTGTGGGTAGAGTAATCTTGGTTGTAGGTTCTTGCTATTCATCACTTTGAAAATTTCTTGCCACTCCCATCTGGCCTGCATAGTTTCTGTTGAGAAATCAGCTGGCAGTCGTATGGGTGCTCCTTTGTAGGTAACTAACTGTTTTTCTCTTGCTGCTTTTAATATTCTCTCTTTGTCTTTTGCTCTTGGCATTTTAATTATGATGTGTCTTGGTGTGGTCCTCTTTGGATTCCTTTTGTTTGGGGTTCTCTGTGCTTTCTGGACTTGTAAGTCTATTTCTTTCACCAGGTGGGGGAGGTTTTCAGTCATTATTTCTTCAAATAGGTTTTCAGTATCTTGATCTCTCTCTCTTCTTCTGGCACCCCCATAATTCTGATGTTGCTACTCTTGAAGTTGTCCCAGAGGCTCCTTACACTATCTTCATATTTTTGGATTCTTTTTTCTTTTTGCTTTTCCAGTTGAGTGTTTTTTGCTTCTTTATATTTCAAATCTTTGACTTGATTCTTGCAATCCTCTAGTCTGCTGTTAGATCTCTGTATAATATTTTTTATTTCAGTCAGTGTATGCTTAATTTCTAGTTGGTCCTTTTTCATATCCTCGAGGGTCTTGCTAAATTTATCGGCCTTTTCTAGGAAATTCTTAAAAAACCTTATAACTGTGGTTTTGAACTCTATATCCAGTCGTTTGCTTTTCTCCATTTCTTTCATTTGTGATCTGTTTCTTTGTTTCTGCATTTGGCTGCTTCCCTGAGTTGATAGAGTAGCTTTGTGTGCTAGGTGTCCTATAGGGCCCAGTGGCTCAGCCTCCCCAGTTACCTAAGGTGGACACTCTTGGTGCACCCTTTGTGGGCTGTGTGCACAGTCTTGTTGTTGTTAAGCCTTGATTGTTGTTGATATCACTGGGAGGAATTGACCTCCAGGCCAATTGGCTGTGAGAATCAGCTGTGTCTATGCTGGGAGAACTTCTCTGCTGGAGACACCCTTATGAGACAAGACTTGCAAAAGCCTCTGTGCTCAGCTTGGATGGGGTGGAGTCTCAGGGTGGAGCAGACAGCATTGGTTTCCCGTCAGCCCTGCCCTAATAGGCCCCTGTGTCTCAGTGTCCCATGGTAATTGATGCAAGCACCTCTGAGAGAAAGCTGCCCTCAAGTTCCTCCCGCTGCCAGACAGTCCAGTTTCTCCCCGAATGAGTCTGGGTCCCAGAGTCTCACCAAGAACTGGAGTTCAGTGCAGTCAGGAGCTTTTGTCTCCCTCCTGCTTGAGAAAGCCAGCCGCGTACTCAGTTGCCAGTCCTCTACGCGCACGCATCTCAGTACCTCTGCCTCCTGCAGCTCCTCTGAGTCTCAATGTGCTTTTCTCTTTCTTTCTTGTTGTAGAATTTCCACTCAGCCAGCCTTCCTGTGGTTCTGGATGATGTCCGTTTTGTCTTTTAGTTGCAGTTTTGAAATTGTTGTGAGAGGCAGCAGTTTAGGTGTTTACCTATGCTGCCATCTTGGTTTCTCCCCTAATTTAATTCTTTATTGTTTAAAGTATTACATATGTCTTCTTTTTCCCCCATTGACCTCTCTCCAGTCATTCCCCCCTCCCCAACCTCCCCAGCACCTGTCCTCACCCCCCTACTGTCTGTGTCCATGGGTTATGCTTATATGCATGCATACAAGTCCTTTGGTTGATCTTTCACCACCCCCCACCCCTCTCCCTCCACCCCTCACCCACTCCTTCCCTATGAGGTTGAATGGTCTGTTCAATACTTCTATGTCTCTGGATTCAACAACAAAACAACAAGAGAGCCCACTGCATGGGAGAACATATTTGCCAATGTTACTAGTATATCGACAAGGGTTTAATCTCCAAAATTTATAGGGAACTCATACAACTTAACAAAAGGAAGAGAAACAATCCAATCAAAAAAAATGGGCAAAGGACCTGAATAGACCCCTTTCAAAAGAAGACATACAGAAGCCTAAGAGACATATGAAAACATGTTCAAAGCCACTAATCATCCAAGAGACGAAAATCAAAATGACAGAGAAGGAATAATGGCGGCGGAATAGACAGACGTGTTCCGAGCCTTGTCCCAGAGCAGAAAGAAAGAACAGCTGAGGGTCGCACTAGGAGTGTTTGTTGGCTGGTTGGGGGACAGCTGAACTCCAGAAGAAGGTGGGAGACTGCTAGACGGGGTTCCCCTGACCTGGCAGCTCCCACTGCGGCTGGGTCCCCTCCCGGAGCTGCGGGCTTGGACATGGAGTCTGCGCCATCTGGAACCAGAAAGTGGAGCTTATCGGAAGCCTGAGAATCCACAACTGCGGCACCCACGGAACAGCTGCGAGCCCCAGAACAACGCTCCCCAATTGGTGCAAACACACGGGTTCAGAGGAGCTCTACACTCCACCACGGAAAGGTCAGATTTCGCCTAGGATAAGGTGAGGTCTCTGGTCCCGGCGGCGCGAGAGAGGAACGCGCGTTTTGCGGGAGCTGGAGGACCAGGGAAGTCTGTGCCTAGAAAAATCCGTGGCTGTTGGGGCTGGCGTGATCTGTGAATGTGGAAGGGGGTCCTCAGAGCTGCTAACAGAAGGGCTCTCTAAAAAGCAACCCATTTTGATCTGACGTGCAGGGACACCCTAAGAATTTCAGGGGTGTGCTAGTCTTTCGCGCAGCCACGGAGTGCGCACACTTGGGCTTTTTCCTCTTGAAATTCTTGCTTCTGATTACTAAGCCCAATACATAGGATCACCCAGTTGGGGACACCCTGGGAGACTGCAGGGGAAAGTTGTTTTTCTGGAACCTGGGGATCGGAGCAGGGAGTGACCATCGGAGAGCCAGCTCTGAGGCAGCCCACTCCCACAAACCGGTAGTGAGTGCCACAGGGAAAGAAGGCTCTAACACTGCCTAGAGAGGCCATAGATAAACCCGGAAGTCAATCCAGAAACACTGCCACCCAGGGGCTGAATCACAAATTGACTCTTGTGTAATCAAAAATAAAGGAATACGAATTAAGACACACCACCTGCTTAAAATCAGGACTGGCTTACATGACTGAAGAGCAGTGGAATGCAGGGAATTGCAATACTGTCCGGATTGAGAAACAGGCGCGCCAAACAGAACAACAGAGGAAGTGAATGACCTTCACTACTCCACATTTTATTTTTATTTTTTATTTTTTTATTTTCATTTTTTGCATCTTTTACTCAAGAAACTAATTTTTTTTCTTTTTTCCTCACTTGATTTTACCTTTTTAATTATTACATTTTTATTTTCAATCCGTATTATTACTACTGCTATTTTATCTTTTTTTTTTTAAGTGTCATTTTATTTTCTCTTCATTTTGTTTTGGGATTAATGTTCTACATTCTATTTTTATCTTTCCTTTAGCATCATTTTACTCTATCTCAACTCTACCTTTATGCCATCACTCTCTTCCTCACTTTTCCCTTTTCGGGGTCCTGTTTATCTTACCCCTTTCCTGCTTTAGATTTTCCCTATTCTTTCTGTTTACCCCCATTAAAATTTCACCCTACTTATATATCTAATCTCCAATCCCCTGCTCCAAGTCCATACACACCTCTCTTCGCTGTCTTAACTATCCAAAAAATTGTTTTTCTCTCTGTCCTTTTGTTGTTGTTCGCTTGAATGTAGATTATATCGAATTTTTATGCTTTTTTGGTTGATTGTTTTGCTTATTCTTCTTTTGTTTATTTTTTTTGTTTGTTTAGTGCTACTGTCTTCCCTTGCCTCACTCAATATTAGTTGGTGTTGTAGTTTGTATTAATCCCCAGGTACTTGTTGCGGGCATTTGCTGGGATAAGTGATGGCTCTATTGGAGTTTTATCCCCAATATATATAGTCTGTTTCCCTTTCTCTCTTAGTCTCTTTCTTGTCTCTCTTATTTTTTTTTATCTTCTTTTTTTCCCTTTTCACAATTTCATTTTGACACTCCTTTTTTTATTTTTTTTCTTCTTCTTTCTTTCTTTTTCCTCTTCTTCTTTCTCTCCTATCCCCTAATTTGCCTTTCTCTGGTGGTCACCTTTATTGGAGGTTATTAATATCGTGAATACATTTCTGTTCAAGTGCCTTCTGTGTTGTACCTGGTAGTGCTGTATTTTGTGCCTTTAAATCAACGCAGGAGAGAGAGAACTACATAACCAGACACCCAGAGAAGAGAGACCATGGGGAGACAAAGACACAGCCCGCATATGAAAGAAAAGCAGGCATCACCAGAAAAGGAAGTAAACGAAATGGAGGCAAGCAACCTTCCAGAAAAAGAATTCAGAGAAATGGTCATAAGGTGGCTGAAAAGAATGGAAGACAAATTCGACAATATGAGCAAGAACCAAGAGGAAATGAAGAAGAACCAAGAAGAAATGAAAAATGACATCGCTGCTGTAAAGAACTCGATAGAAAGCATCAAGAGTAGACTAGAAGAAGCAGAGGACCGCATCAGTGAGCTAGAAGACAAGATGGGAAAAAATACCCAAGTAGAGCAACTTCTAGAAAAAAAATTAAAAGGCAGGAGGAGAGCCTAAGGGAACTTTGGGACAATACGAAACAAAACAACATCCGCATAATTGGGGTTCCAGAAGGAAAGGAAGCTGAGCAAGGAATAGAAAACCTCTTTGAAGAAATAATGACAGAAAATTTCCCTGATATAGAGAAGAAAAAACCCACACAAATCCAAGAAGCTCACAGAGTCCCAAGCAAAATGAACCCCAAAAGACCGACGCCAAGGCACATTATAATTAAATTGGCAAACACCAACGACAAAGTAAGAATCTTAAAAGCGTCAAGAGAGAGACAGAAAGTTACATACAAAGGAACTCCCATCAGACTAGCAACTGATTTCTCAACAGAAACTCATCAGGCCAGAAGGGAATGGAATGAAATATACAAAGTCATGCACAGGAAGGGTCTGAATCCAAGAATACTGTACCCAGCAAGGCTATCAATCAAAATTGAAGGTGAAATCAGGAGCTTCACAGACAAAAAAGGACTAAGGGAATTTATTACCACCAAACCAGCAATGCAAGAAATGCTAAAGGGTCTACTTTAAAAAAAAAAAGAAATAGGAAGCGAAGAAGGAACACAGTGGTAAAGAATAGGATGGCGACAAATAAGTACCTATCAATAATAACTTTAAATGTAAATGGATTAAATGCCCAAATCAAAAGACATAGGGTAACGGATTGGATAAGAAAACACGACCCATATATCTGCTGTCTACAAGAAACCCACCTCAGAAAAAAAGACGCACACAGACTGAGGGTGAAGGGATGAAAAAAGGTTTTCCAGGCAAATGGAACTGAAAAAAAAGCTGGGGTAGCAATACTTATTTCTGACAAATTAGATCTCAAACTGAAGGACATAACAAGAGATAAGGAAGGCCATTTCATAATACTAAAGGGAGCAATCCAACAAGAAGAAATAACTCTAGTAAACATATATGCACCCAATACAGGAGCACCCAAATACATAAAAAAACTCCTGGAGGATATCAAGGGAGAGATTGACAGCAATACAATCATAGTAGGAGACTTTAATACCCCACTATCACCATTGGACAAATCCTCTAAACAAAACATCAGCAAAGAAACATCAATCCTAAATGACTCACTAGACCAGATGGAATTAATTGACATCTTCAGAACATTTCACCCCAAAGCCACAGAATATACATTCTTCTCAAGTGCACATGGGTCATTTTCAAAGATAGACCATATGTTGGGACATAGGCAAAGTCTCTTCAAATTCAAGAAGATAGAAATCATATCAAGCATCTTCTCAGACCACAGTGGCATAAAACTGGAAATCAACTACAATAAAAACAACCCAAAGAAATCAAACACATGGAGACTTAACAGCATGCTATTAAACCATGACTGGGTTACCAGAGAGATCAAAGAAGAAATAAAAAACATCATGACAACAAATGACAATGAAAACACAACAATCCAAAATCTATGGGACACAGCGAAAGCAGTCTTGAGAGGGAAGTTCATAGCTCTACAAGCCTACTGCAAAAAAACAAGAAACAGGGGTAATAAATTACCTAACCCAACAACTCAAAGAGTTAGAAAAAGAGCAACAAGAAAAGCCCAGTGTAAGCAGAAGGAAGGAAATAATAAAGATCAGAGCACAGATAAACGACATAGAGACCAAAGAAACAATACAAAAGATCAACAAAACCAAGAGCTGGTTCTTTGAAAGGATAAACAAGATTGATGAACCTCTAGCCAGGCTCACCAAGAAGCAAAGAGAGAGGACCCAAATAAACAAGATCAGAAATGAAAGAGGTGAAATAACAACAGATCCCGCCGAAATACAAAGGATTGTTAAAAAATACTACGAACAACTCTATTCCAACAAACTGGACAACCTGGAGGAAATGGACATATTCCTAGAAAAATATAACCTTCCAAAACTCAATCAGGAAGAATCTAAACAGCTCAACATGCCAGTAACTATGGAAGAAATTGAAGCAGTCATCAAAGAGCTTCTGGCAAACAAAAGCCCGGGGCCAGACGGCTTCACAGGAGAGTTCTACCAAACATTCAAGGAAGAACTCAAACCTATCCTCCTCAGACTATTCCAAAAAATTCAAGAGAAAGGAACACTTCCAAGCTCCTTCTATGAAGCCAGCATCACCCTAATACCAAAACCAGATAAAGACAACACAATGAAGGAGAATTACAGGCCAATATCCCTCATGAATGTAGATGCCAAAATCCTCAACAAAATTCTAGCAAATAGGATCCAGCAGTACATCAGAAAGATCATACACCATGACCAAGTAGGGTTTATCCCAGGAATGCAAGGATGGTTCAATATCCGCAAATCAATAAATGTGATACATCACATAAACAAATTGAGAGATAAAAATCACATAGTCATATCAATTGATGCAGAAAAAGCATTTGATAAAATCCAACACCCTTTCTTGATAAAAACTCTCAACAAGTTGGGAATAGAAGGATCATACCTCAACATAATAAAAGCTATATATGATAAACCCACAGCTAACATCATACTCAATGGGCAAAAACTAAAACCATTTCCCCTAAGAACAGGAACAAGACAGGGATGCCCACTCTCACCACTCCTGTTTGACATAGTACTGGAAGTATTAGCCACTGCAATTAGACAAGAAGAAGAAATAAAAGGCATCCAAATTGGAAAAGAATAAGTAAAGCTGTCCTTATTTGCAGATGACATGATATTGTACATAAAAAACTCCAAAGACTCTATCAAAAAACTAACAGACTTAATAAATGAATTCGGCAATGTAGCAGGATACAAAATTAACACCAAGAAATCTATGGCATTTCTATACACCAACAATGAACTTACAGAAAGAGAGACTTAAAAAGCAATTAAGATACTTAGGAATAAACCTAACCAAGGAGGTAAAAGACCTATATGTGGAAAACTACAGGACACTGAAAAAAGAGATAGAGGAAGATGTAAACAGATGGAAGAACATACCATGTTCATGGATTGGTAGAATCAACATCATTAAAATGTCCATACTACCCAAAGCAATCTATAGATTCAATGCACTCCCCATTAAAACACCAACGGCGTATTTCACAGACCTAGAAAGAACTCTCCAAAAATTTATCTGGAATAAAAAAAGACCCCGAATAGCCACAGCAATCCTGAGAAAGACGAATAAAGTAGGAGGGATCTCAATACCAGATTTCAAGCTGTATTACAAAGCCACTGTCATCAAAACAGCCTGGTACTGGCACAAGAACAGACATATAGATCAATGGAACAGAATAGAGAATCCAGATATCGACCCAAACCAATATGCGCATTTAATATTTGACAAAGGAGGCATGAGCATACAATGGAGTCAAGACAGTCTCTTTAATAAATGGTGTTCGGAAAATTGGACAGATACATGCAAAAAAATGAAACTAGATCACCAACTTACACCATACACAAAAATAAACTCAAAATGGGTACAGGACTTAAATATAAGACGGGAAACCATAAAAATACTAGAGGAATCCACAGGCAGCAAAATCTCAGACATATGCCAAAAGAACTTTTTCAGTGATACTGCCCCTAGGGCAATGGAAGCCAAACAGAAAATAAACAAATGGACTACATCAAAATAAAAAGCTTTTGCACAGCAAAAGAAACCATCAACAAAACAACAAGAAACCCCACTGTATGGGAGAACATATTTGCAAATGGTATCACTGATAAAGGTTTAATTTCCAACATCTACAGGCAGCTTATACAACTTAATAAAAGGAAGATAAATGATCCAATAAAAAAATGGGCAACGGACCTAAATAGAATCTTTTCGAAAGAAGACAGAAGTAAGGCCAAGAGACACATGAAAACATGCTCAAAGTCACTAATTATCCGAGAGATGCAAATCAAAACAACAATGCGATACCATCTCACACCTGTCAGAATGGCTATCATCAACAAATCAACAAACGACAAGTGTTGGCGAGGATGTGGAGAAAAAGGAACCCTCGTGCACTGCTGGTGGGAATGCAGACTGGTGCAGCCACTGTGGAGAACAGTATGGAGTTTCCTCAAAAAACTGAAAATGGAACTCCCATTTGACCCAGTAATCCCACTCCTAGGAATATATCCTAAGAAACCAGAAACACCAATCAGAAAGGATATATGCACCCCTATGTTCATAGCAGCACAATTTACAATAGCTAAGATTTGGAAACAGCCTAGGTGCCCATCAGCAGATGACTGGATCAGAAAACTATGGTACATCTACACAATGGAATACTATGCTGCCGTAAAAAAGAAGGAATTACTACCATTTGTAGGCACTTGGATGGAATTAGAGAACATTATGCTAAGTGAAATAAGCCAGTCAATGAAAGAAAAATACCACATGATCCCACTCATTTGGGGATAATGAAAAACATTATAAACTGATGAACAAAAAGATAGTTACAGAGGCAGTAAAGCATCAAACAGACTGTCAAGTTACAGTGGTAAGGTTAGGGAGAGGTGGGGGAAATAAGAGATCAACTGAAGGACTTGTATGCATGCATATAAGAGTAACCAACGGATGCAAAACATTGGGGGGTGAGGGCATGTATGGGAGTGGGTTGGGGGTGGGGGACAATGGTAAGATATGTACACATATAATACCTTAATAAAAATTTGAAAAAAAAAAAAAGAAAATCAAAATGACAATGAGGTACCATCTCACACCTGTCAGAATGGCTATCATCAACAAATCAACAAACGACAAGTGTTGGCGAGGATGTGGAGAAAAAGGAACCCTCGTGCACTGCTGGTGGGAATGCAGACTGGTGCAGCCACTGTGGAAAACAGTATGGAATTTCCTCAAAAAAATTAAAAAATGAAACCCCCATTATATTTTTTAATTGAATTTATTGGGGTGATGTTGGTTTGCAAAACCATACAGGCTTCAAGTGTACAACTCAAAAAAACATCATCTGCACACTACATTGTGAGCCCATCATCACAAACAAAGTCTCTTCCATTTCCATTTCCCCCCCCTTTGCCCACCTCCCCCTAGCCTCCACCCCCCTTTCTTTCTGGCTATCACCACACTGTTGTATGTGTCTATGTGTTATGCATATATGTTTTTGGCTAATCCCTTCATCTTCTTTCTTCCAGTCCCCCCACTCCCCTCTCCTCTGACAGCTATCTGTCTTACCACGTATCCATGTCGATATTTCTATTTTGTTCTTAAGTTTATTTTGTTCATGATATTCCACATATAAGTGAGATCACATGGTATTTGTCTTTCTCTGATTGGCTGATTTCACTTAACATAATAACCTCCAGGTCCAAGGGTGTTCAAGATAGTAGTGGGGTGCCGGAGGCTAAAGCAAACAGCAGTTAGCATATTAATGCAAAAAGAAACATTGGAATACCAATGGAATTTGATATTCAGCAGGGCTGAAAATCAGCATAATATTACCCTGCTGTGGGCTCAATGGCTCAAGGCAATTTCCTACCCTGATAATTGTTATGCTGTTTACCAAACCTTACCTTTGATCTGCCTGTATGCATTGCTAAAGGGAAAATGTGTATTTAAGTAAATAAAAAACGAACCAGGCAAGAGGTCGGTCTACCTCTTCAAGAAAGAGATCTCCACCTGGCCCCCAATGCCTCCTAAATTCATATTTCTTGTACAGTATTTTCATTTGTGCATTGGCCCCTCCTTCAGATCCTGAACCCCGCCGCGAAGGTCGCGGCAGTGAGGTAGGTGGATCTTTATTGCACCTCCTCACAGATCCAAACTGGAAATATAACTATATTGGGAACATTTACTCTCAAATAGCAACTGAAGACTAGCTGAAGAAGAGACTTTTTTAAAAAACCCTTATATTTATTTTTTTAATTCTTTTTTTCTAATTTTTTACTTTTAATATATACTCTTATTGTTAATAGATTACAGTTGTCTCCCATTTCCCCACCCCCTTTACCCCCTTCCTCCCAGCCTCTACCCCCCACCCCCACCCAGGTCTTCATCACTCTATTGCCTGTGTCCATGGACTATGCATGTAAGTATGTAAGTTCTTTGGTTCATCTCTTCTTGTCCTCCCATCCCCACATCGAGGTATGTCAGTCTGTTCCATGCCTTCATGCTTCGGGCCTTATTTTGTTGGTCAACTCATTTTGTTCATTAGATTCCACAAATATGTAAGATGATGTGATATTTGTCTTTCTCAGATTGGCTTATTTCACTTAGCATAATAGTCTCCAGGACCATCCATGCTGTCCTGAAGGGTAAGGGATCCCTCTTTTTTACAGCTGCATAGTATTCCATTGTGTAAATGTCCCACAGCTTTTTTATCCATTCATCTACTGATGGGCACTTAGGCTGTTTCCAAATCTTAGCTACTGTAAAGAACATAGCTTAGCTGGCCTATGAAAATAGAGTACAAATACCCAATTAAAGCCATTTGTGCCAGCTAAACCCAAGGACAAATGAAGTCAGGGGAACAAATAACAAAAACTCCATTAAAGCCAGACAGACCCAAAATAAAAGTAAAACAGTAAATCAGACCAAAGATTAAACCAAAACTCCCCTCTACACTCATTTTGATGCATCAGGATATTAAAAATGCACCTGGAAAGCTGATGAATATTCTACTAAATCCTCCCCTAAGATTCTTGCCTGCAGGGGAAAAAAGGATAAAAAGCCCTCGGGACAAAGACTCAATGTGAGCTTGCCCTAGAGCACCCATGCCCCTTCCCAGGCATGAACTTTTTATTTCTAAGTGTCCCCACTCGACTTGCAACCAGGGGGACATGGGCAGTGGTAGCTCCACCCCTGATCCTGTCTCCAAGGCCCCCTTTATCTCTGACCTCTCAGTGAGCTAAAGCAGCCCCACTAGGCTCACTTCTTTCCTGTAACATTTCTAGAGAGCCAAGAAAACAGCCTCGTCAGAGGAATGGCGGTGTAAGGGCGCATCTATCCTCTCCCCCTAACATCTCAACAAAATAACCACCTACAATTCAATAAAGAAGTCCCTGCTCAACACAAATGCACGCCTGAGAGACCTGCACAATGGAACAACTAAGGTGGGCTCCTTGGAATAAGCGGAGAGACGAGAAGGGAGGGGTGCCAAACACGGCTACAGCGCAGCAGCGTGTCTGCGCGGCTGGAAAGTGGCAGCGGCAATTACGGGCACTTCCCTCAGCTGGTTGGGACGAACGGAGAGCTAACCCGAACGGAGAGCTAACCCGGCAAGTGGCTAGCTGTTGGAGTTGCCACTGGAGTAGCGGCATTGTGTGGTCATGCACGCAAGCAGTGAGTGTCTGAAGCTGAGGGAGTGTTGTGAATGGGGTCTAAGTTGCATGCGTGAGCTGCGAGTCAGCAGACACCCGCCCTACAGAGCTGCTCTGCAAAGGAAGGAAATCGCAGAGCCCTGCCACTGATTAGACTCCCAAATTTCGCTTCCCATCACCCTTGGAGTTGGCACCAGGAGTGTATTATCTGTAGGCCAAGTGCTGTTGCAGTAGAAACACAATTTCCCTCTGTGACTGAACCCCAGGAGGGGTGCTTGGGCTGGACCTAAAGAGGTCAGGAGTAGCCATTACTGTCAGGGAAAAACAAACCTCACCCCCAAGCAACAAAGGTGGTACAGCCCTATGGACGCCCCAGAGGCTCAAAACTGTGAGGCCACAGAGGCTAAAAATCTTGCAATTCAGCGCCATCTACTGGAACAGAGTAGAAAGACTGCCTCAGAGATAAATGGAAAAACAAAGAACAGTGAATGCGTGAACAATCACAACAAGGATGACCAGAAAAAAAAAAGAAAAATCCCCAGAAAACAGACTGGAACACATGGCATTATGCAAGTTGAATGACAGAGATTTCATGGTTGCAGTTCTGAAAATATTCAATGAGATGCGAGAAAATGCTGAAAGGCAATTCAGGGCACTCAGAAAACAAATCAATGAACAAAATGAGTATTTCTCCAAAGAAATTGAAATTTTAAAAAAAAATCAAGTAGAAATCCTGGAAATGAAGCAGGCAATTAAAGAAATTAAGAGTGATCTGATGAGCATAGAAAATAGAACCAACCAGTTAGAGGAAAGAATTTGTGATATTGAAGATAGGAATCAAGAAATGATGCAGAGGGGAGAAGAGCGAGACCTGAGAATAAAGAAGTATGTAATGGCCCTATGAGACCTCTTTGATTACATAAAAAAAAAATAACATCAGAATCATAGGCATAGCAAAGGAGGAAGAGAGAGAATATGGGATGGAGAGTGTATTAAAACAAATAGTCGATGAGAACTTCCCAAATCTATGGAAAGAACTAGATCCTCAAATCCAAGAAACAAACAGAACACCTAGTTACCTCAATCCAAAGAGGTCCTTTCCAAGGTACTTGGTAATAAAGCTGTCAAAAATTAGTGACAAAGGAAAAAAATCTTCAAAGCATCCAGGGAAAAGAAGGAAGTGACCTACAAAGGAAAACCCATCAGAATTTCACCTGACTTCTCAGCAGAAACTCTACAAGCCAGAAGAGAGTGGAACCAAATATTCAAATGTCTGAAAGAGAGAACTTACCAGCCATGCATGTAATACCCAGCAAAATTATCCTTTAAATATAAAGGAGAAATAACAACATTCCCAGACATACAGAAGCTGAGGTATTTTATCACTAGAAAATCTTCATTGCAGGAAATACTTAAGGAAGTTATTCTACCTGAAACAAAGAACATAGGGTCATAACACTATCGGTAGGATTGCCAAAAAACTCGTAGCATAAATAGGGATAATTTGTGAGAACAAAAACATATAAGGGGAAGAGGGACAGCTCTGAATAGGCAAAGGAAGATGAAGATTAGATGCACTCAAAAGGGAAAAAACTATGGTATATATGCACTTCACTTTTTATGGAACTAATGGCAATCACACACAAAAATCCCCAAACAAGACATATAGCTTTAAAAAAAAAAGGAAACAGGGGAAACATGTATGGAATACCACCAAACAAAAACAACAGATAGAAGCACAAAGAAAAAGAACCAATGGAGGCACAGAGATACCAGAAAACAAAAGATAAAATGGCTATAGGAAACCCTCATACATCAATAATTACCCTAAATATACATGGTCTAAATTCACCAGTAAAGAGGCACAGAGTAGCAGAGTGGGTCAAAAAACAAAACCCAACTATATGCTGCCTACAAGAGACTCATCTAGACAGCAGAGACAAAGGTGGATTCAAATTAAAAGGGTGAAAAACTATTCTCTAAGCAAATAACATCTATAAAAAAGCAGGTGTAGCCATAATTATATCTGATAAAATAAATCTCAAGGTAACAAGAGACAAAGATGGACACTTTACAATGATAAAAGGGACACTACATCAAGAAAACATAACACTTCTTAATATTTATGCACCCAACCAGGGAGCACCAAAATATATTAAACAGCTACTCACAGAACTAAAGGGACAATCAGATCAAAACACAATTATAGTTGGAGGCCTTAATAATCCATTGACAGCTCTAGACAGATCAACCAAATAAAAAATCAATAAAGAAATATAGGCCTTAAATGAAACACTAGACCAAATAGATATAATCGACATTTACAGAACATTTTATCCCAGAACATCAGATTATGCATTCTTCTCCAGTGCACATGGAACATTCTCAAGGATAGACCATATGTTGGGTCACAGAACAAGCATCAACAAATTCAAAAAGATTGAAATTATTCCAAGCATATTTTCTGACCACGATGCCTTGAGATTAGAAAGCAACAGCAAAAAGGAGGTTAACAAAAGACCTACAAATACATGGAGATTAAACAGCATACTACTCAAAAATGACTGGGTCAAAGAAGAAATAAAAGATGAGATCAAAAGAAACATAGAGACAAATGAGAATGATAACACAACATATCAAAACCTCTGGGATGCAGCGAAAGCTGTAATAAGAGGGAAGTTTATATCACTACAGGCCTATCTCAAAAAACAAGAGAAGTTCCAAGTAAACAACCTAATATCACACCTTAAAAGACTAGAGAAAGAAGAACAAAATCAACCCAAAATTAGCATAAGAAAGGAAATAATAAAAAGAGCAGAATTAAATGAAATAGAGAACAAAAAGACTATACAAAAAAAATCAATAAAACAAAGAGCTGGTTCTTTGAAAAGATTAATAAAATTGACAAACCCCTAGCTAGACTCACTAAGGAAAAAAGGGGGAAGACCCATATAAACAAAATCAGAAATGAGAGAGGAGAAATCACCACAGACATCACAGATATACAAAGGATCATGCTAGAATATTATGAAAGCATTTATGCCACCAAATTCAATAACCTAGAAGAAACTGATAAATTCCTAGAAATATATAACCTTCGTAGACTAAATTATGAAGAACTGGAAAATCTAAATAGACCCATCAGCAGTGAGGAAATTGAAACAACCATCAAAAACCTCCCAAAAAACAAAAGTCCAGGACCAGATGGTTTCACCAGTGAATTCTACCAAACGTACAAGGAAGAATTAAAGCCTATTCTTTTCAAACTCTTTCAAAAAATTGAATAAGAGGCAATACTTCCTATCACATTCTATGAAGCCAACATAACCCTGATACCAAAACCTGGCAAAGATAACACACAAAAAAAGAAAACTACATACCAATATCCCTGATGAATATAGACACAAAAATCCTAAACAAAATACTAACTAATCGAATACAACAGTACATCCAAAAAATAATACATCACGATCAAGTGGGATTCATTCCAGGGGAACAAGGATGGTTCAACATCCATAAATCAATCAACATAATACACCACATTAACAAAAGAAAGGATAAAAATCATATGATCTCGTCAATAGATGCAGAAAAAAAGCATTTGATAGGATACAGCATCAATTTATGATTAAAATGCTCAATAAAATAGGAATAGAAGAAAAGTACCTCAACGTAATAAAGGCCATATATGATAAACCCTCAGCCAATATTATACTCAATGGTGAAAAACTGAAAGCTTTTCCCCTAAGATCAGGAAAAAGACAAGGATGTCCACTCTCACCACTCTTATTCAACATAGTACTGGAAGTTCTAGCCAGAGCAATAAGGCAAGAGAAAGAAATAAAAGTCATCCAAATAGCGAAAGAAGAAGTCAAACTGTCACTTTTTGTGGATGACATGATGCTGTATATAGAAAACCCTAAAGACTCTACCAAAAAAATTACTGGAAACAATAAACAAATACAGTCAACTTGCAGGGATACAAAATCAATGTACAAAAATCCATTGCCTTCCTGTATACTAGCAACAAACCTTCAGAAAAAGAAATGGAGAAAACAATTCCTTTTGCAATAGCAACCAAAAGAATAAAATACCTAGGAATAAACTTAACAAAGAATGTGAGATGCCTACATACTGAAAATTACAAAACATTATTAAAAGAGATTGAAAAAGACACAAAGAAATGGAAAAATATCCCTTATTCATGAATTGGAATAATCAACATAGTTAAAATGGCCATTTTACCCAAAGCAATATACAGATTTAATGCAATCCCCATCAAAATCCCAATGTCATTTTTTAAAGAAATAGAATGAGAAATCATTAGATATGTATGGAAGCACAAAAGACCCAGAATAGCCAAAGCAATCATGAAAAAATAAATAACAAGGTTGGAGGTATCACGCTACCTGATTTCAAAATATACTGCAGAGCAGCAACAATACTCAAAACAGCATGGTATTGGCAGAGAAACAGTTACACAGATCAATGGAACAGAATAGAGAGCCCAGCTATAAAACCACACATATATGGACAGATAATTTTTGACAAAGGAACCAGAAATGCATATTGGAGTAAAGAGTCTCTTCAATAAATGGTGCTGGGAAAACTGGAAAGCCACATGCAAACAGATGAAACTGGATTGCAGTCTGTCCCCATGTACAAAAATTAATTCAAAATGGATCAAAGGCTAAGACCCAAAACTATGAGTCACATAGAGAAAAATATAGAACCAAACTTATGGACCTGGGTGGTAGAGAACATTTTATGGATTTGACCCCAAAGGCTAGGGAGGTAAAGGCAAAAATAAATGAATGGGATTATATCAAACTGAAGAGCTTCTACACAGCAAAAGAAACGGACAACAAAACAAACAGGCAGCCAACCAGATGGGAAATAATATTTGCAAACAGTAGCTCTGACAAAGGTTTAATTTCCAAAATGTATAAAGGACTCATAAAACTCAACACCAAACAAATAAACAATCCAATCAAAAAGTGGGCAGAGGACCTGAAAATACACCTTTCCCAAGAAGACATACAAACAGCCAATAGACACTAGTATATGAATAGATATTCAACCTCACTGGCAATTAAGGAAATGCAAATTAAAACTACAATGAGACATCACCTTACACCAGTTAGAGTGGCCATTATCAACAAGACAAGCAACAACAAGTGTTGGAGAGGTTGTGGGAAAAAGGGAACCCTCATTCATTGCTGGTGGGAATGTAGACTGGTACAACCACTATGGAAAGCGGTCTGGCAATTCCTAAAAAATTAATAATAGAGCTACCATATGACCCAACAAACCCCTCCTGGGCATGCACCCGAAAAACTCAAAATCGTTTATATGCAAAGATATATGCACCCCTATGTTCATTACAGCATTATTCACAGTGGCCAAGACATGGAAACAACCAAAGTACCCTGCAATAGAGGCCTGGATAAAGAAGATGTGGTATATACACAATGGAGTACTACACGGCCATAAGAAAGGATGAAATAGCGTCATTTACATCAACATGGATGGGCCTTGAGAAAACTATACTAGGTCAGTGGTCGGCAAACCACGGCTCGCGAGCCACATGCGGCTCTTTGACCCCTTGAGTGTGGCTCTTCCACAAAATACCATGGCCTGGGCGAGTCTATTTTGAAGAAGTGGCATTAGAAGAAGTTTAAGTTTAAAAAATTTGGCTCTCAAAAGAAATTTCAATCATTGTACTGTTGATATTTGGCTCTGTTGACTAATGAGTTTGCCGACCACGGTGCTAGGTGAATAAGTCAGACAGAAAAAGCTAAGAACTATATGATTTCACTCATATGTGGAATATAAAACTGAAACTTATGAACACAAACAGCAGTGTGGTGGTTGCCAGAGGGAGGGGGTGGGGGAAGAAAGGGGTCCTAATATGAGGTGACAGGAAAATATTTGACTTTGGGTGGTGGACACATGGTCCTATATACAGATTTTGTAACTTAGTAATCCACACATGAAACTTATATGTTCATGTTGACTAATGTCACCCCAATAAAATTTAATTTCAAAAATAAAACAAAAATAAAACAGCCTAAGATAATCTCAAAAAAAAAAAAAAAATCATGCACCACCTAGGCTCTCCCCTGTTGCTTCTTCTACCCTTGTTTCTTCCTTTGTTTCACTGTCCCCAGCGTTAATGAACATACTCTCAAGTCCACCTGGACTCATGTTGTGAAATCTTTCCTACAGGAAGTCAAGGACCCACACAGTAGAGGCCAGCCTGAGGCAAACCCACTCCAGTAATAAGGGGATGAGATAAATGTAGCTGGCCTCTAAAATGACCCCAAGGGTACAAAACTAGAAGAAAAAAAGTTCTGTTTTATTTTTGTTCCTTCACTCATGGGAACCAAATTGCTCAGAGAATAGAGTAACCATGGAACAGTTATTTTAATGAAGATTTGTGAGAATTCAATCCCTAAAGCCCCAGAAACAGTACCTATGTCCCTTACTTCTCTCACCTGTAGATCAACTATTCCAGGAAGGAGGGAGTCCAACTGTGCCTTTCAGAGCACAGATGCCTGATGCCCCCTCCCTGCCCTTCCTTGGAGCTGGGTTAAATATCCATCACCTAGGGAAGGAAGGACCAAGGAAAACTAGTGGTTCGGCAATACCATCAGATATCTGCTGTGGCAAACAGGTATGGAGGCAGGCAGAGCTCTCAAAGGATGAACTTTGATAGTATCAATGGGGATAGCACAATAGTGAGAATCCATTTACTTAAAACATTCTATACAATACAATTCCTGTGTCTCTTTCCATTTCTCTTTCTCTCAACTTCCTTTTCTCCCTCTTCTGGGGCTCAATTCTAAGGATCTCTGACCTTCCTAAAGGAAATTGACTTTCTCTCTGCCCCCAACATCTGTCAAGAGTTTCATACCCAACCATCTTAGCCATTTATTCAGGAGCCACTACAAGTTCCTCTATCAAAAATTCACCCATATTCTTCTATCTATAAAATTGTATTCAGTCATTTACTCACTCATTCATTCAAACATTCTCTGGAATTCTGCCTAGCGAGGACTTATAAGTTTATTCATGCCTCTTGTGATCTCAAGTTAACTAATGTTTCTGTGTCTTAGTTTCCACATTTGTAAAATGAGAATACTGATAGTATCCTCTTCATAAGGATAATATGAGAACTAAATTTAAAAAGATAAACAATGGGAAGATTTTTGTGTCTGTCACCTAGTGAACACCTATACATTTTAATCGTCACCATTGTATTAGCATAAGCAAATATTCATTGTTAAATAAAAAAAAATAGTGATGATGATAAAATAAGCCAAGGCATATAAAATATAGCACAAGTGCTCAACACATGGAGAGCCTCAAGAAACTTTAGCTAATTTAGTAAATTTATCACTCTCATTTTTGTGTATTTGCAAGTTTCCAGTCCCTGTTACAAGACATTTAAATTTTTGTTAATATGTGAAATAATTGTAATCTATTTTCTAAGAGATTTTCCTAGACATGTAAACACTGCTGGGTTTTTTTTTTTCCCTTGTACCAACTTTTTGTTAATTTTTATTTTTGAATAATTTTAGATTTATAGAAAACTTACAAAGACAGTGCAGTGAGTTCCCATAATGATGAAATGTTTTGGAACTAGATGGAAACAATGGTTGCAAAACATTCTGAAAATACTTTATGTCACTGAATGCCACTTTAAAATGGCTACTGGTGCCCTGGCCACGTGGCTCAGTTGGCTGGATCTTTGACCCATACAGCAAAAGGTTCAATTCTCCATCAGGCCACATACCTAGGTTGCAGTTCGATCCCCTGGTCGGGGCATGTCTGAGAGGCAACTGATTGATGTTTCTCTCTCTCTCTCTCTCTCTCTCTCTCTCTCTCTCTCTCTCTCTCTCTCTCATCAACAACAAAAAAATATCCTTGAGTGATTATTTAAAAATAAATATAAATAAATATAAAAATAAGTGGCTACTGGTTTACATATTCGTTTTGTGGTAACTGCCTTACTAAAACTATACACAGCTAAAAGAGGTTTTCAGCTGCCAATTCATTATCTCCAGCCCATGCATCATCTTCAAACAATGAAGAGTTGCCTTTTCAATACTTAGGACTCTTATATCTTTTTCTCCTTGCATTGCATTGGTTGAAACTTCCCAAGAGTTAATAAATAACCATTAATGATGGCAGACTTTCTTTTCTTCTTTAATACTTAAAGGAGAATTCTTCTATTGTTCCTGCCAGAAGATCCCATCAGGCATTTTTGGTGGTAAGGTGGTGAGTTTTAATGTGTATTTAATTCCTTCCTGTATTGTTGATCTGTTATCCTACATCCTGAATCAACTTTGGACTCTCATATTTTCTTAAAAAACAAATTCATGCCTAAACCGGTTTGGCTCAGTGGATAGAGCGTCGGCCTGCGGACTGAAGGGTCCCGGGTTCGATTCCGGTCAAGGGCATGTACCTTGGTTGCGGGCACATCCCCAGTGGGGGGTGTGCAGGAGGCAGCTGATCGATGTTTCTCTCTCATCGATGTTTCTGGCTCTCTATCCCTCTCCCTTCCTCTCTGTAAAAATATCAATAAAATATATTTTTAAAAAAAAATTCATAATATTACTTACCCAGTGAATTTAAGCATTTCCTTACCTCTGTGTTCATTTTTCTCATTCCTAATTTTAGGCATTTCTGTTCTTCCTCTCTTTTTGTCTTTTTTTATTAGATGCCTGTCTAATTTTGTCTAGTTGTTTGCTTTTGTCAAGAATTAGCTATACATTTTATTTTTCAGTTCTAAAATTGTTCGTCTTTTTAATGCATTAACTCTGCTTTTACCTTAATTTTCTGCTATACCTAGGTTTGTTTGCTTAACATCTTCACATTTTATTAAGTGTTTGTTTCTTGAAGATAGACTGCATGTGTGTTCATTTGTACTTTTGAATGAAGTAGTAGAAGAAAGTAAGTTTAAAAATCAAGATTCATGTTACCACTCAAAGATTATTCTGGTCCTATTTTGGTGTATCTTGCTTTAGATCAGTTTTTCTTGATGTTGTGCAAATATGTGTTTAAGTATAAAAGATATGTATGTTGTTTTGATTTCTCCAGTCCAGGAACGTAGACAAAGTATCCTTTTATAGCAGTGTCTTAGTATTATTTCTCTTTCCACATGATGAATTTTGCATTTTTCTTTCTTTTTTAAAAGGCTTCTTAATTCCCTCAGTGAAAAAGGTGTCTACTTTAATTTCACCCTTGTAAATTTAGAGTAAGAATAAAAATTTTCTCAAATATTTAATTACCCTTTTTTTGTTGTTGTTAATCCTCACCCGGGGATATTTTTCCCATTGATTTTTTTAGAGAATGGAAGGGAGGGGGAGAGACAGAGAGAGAGAAACACCAATGTGAGAGAGACACATCGATTGGTTGCCTCCCAGGGCTCGGCACTGAGCCTGCAACCGAGGTACATGCCCTTAACCTGAGACTCTTCAGTCTGCAAGCCAACTCTCTAACCACTGAACAAACCAGCTAGGTCACCCTTATGTTTCATTTTATGAATCATTAACAATGCATGCCTTTTTCCTAGTTAACACATTAATCTTTTTATAATTTATGATAAAGGCTTTATAAAGATATTAAAATTTATCAACCAAATAGGGTATTTTTGCATTCTAATTTTCTGCAAGGCATATTTTCTCATTCAGAATTTTTCAATTTATGACCCAATTATTGATTTTTTTCCTTTTATTTATACCAAAGTCTTTATAGTCAGAGAGAACTTCTACTTTCAAAGAGTACATATAGTCATGTTTAAATTTATATTACCTATATATGTATCTATTTTCTTCTAATAGTCTCTTGCTCCACACTTAACATTTGAAATTTGTTTGGGAACATGAAGATAGGATTTAACATTGTTTTTTCTAAATAGTTACTCTCTAAACAATTATTTGTACCTTTAAAAGTCCCTTTAAGGTATCCAGGGATAAAAATTGCAAGTTGATGCTAGACACACAAGATTGCTTTCCCTTGACCCTTTGCAATTAGGTGTGGCAGTGTCAGGAGTTCTGGCTAATCAATGGGCAATATGGATATGTGTGAATTCTGTGTCAAAGTGCTTAATTGTCATTGCAGTTAGTCTATCTCCCCTTTTCACCTGCTGTCATGCTTGTGGATGAGACTTCACACGATTGAAGCTTCCAGATGATTGGTGAGATGACCGCCCAAAATTCAAAGAAGCCTCGGTTACTTCATAAAGAACAATTGGCTTGGAAAATTGTTTGTGCTTACATGAGATTTTGCATGAATGAAAAATAAACATTTATTGTGTTAGCCTCTGAAATTTTGGACTGTTAGTCGCTGCAGCATAACTGAGTCCATTCAGACTCATACAGGTATTTTCCTACATTAATGAAAGAAATGTGAAGTGCTAAGCTTCTTTGGAAGGTAATCTAATAGCACCTACTAAAATAAAAGATATATAAACCCTTTGACTGATCTAATTCACCTTTGGGAATTTATATCACAGAAATAAAAGTACCAATTCATAAAGCCAAAAAAAGTTTATTTTTTTAAAAGTATATATCCTAAATTATGGTGAATATGAAATTAAATCACAAAATGCTAGGATTATTCCCATGAAAGAAAGAAAGAATAAGAATTCCAACTATTACCATAAATTTAAAGTGTTCTCAAATTTCATACCAATGCAATAAGACTTAAAGATAATTAGGTGTTGTAAATTAATATTATTTGGAGAAAGTAGGTAAATATTAGAAAAAATCTTTAAAGTATAGCATGGGAAATATAGTCAATATTATTGTAATAATATTGTATCATATATGGTGCCAAGTGGGTTTGGGAAATAGGGAGAATGCTTTGTAAAGTATGGGATTGTCTAACCACTACTATGCTGTAAACCTGAAACTAATACAAAATAATATTGAATGTAAACTGTATTTGAATTTTTTTATTTTCTTAAATCTTAAAATTAATCAGAAAATGAGTAGGACACCTTACAAATGCAGAAAAATTAAAAGTTTTCCTAACATAATAATAATACCAGAGATAAAATGTAGAGGAGCATTATTCTTAATGACATTATGCCTAAAATGCATGAAAATACTATGTAGAAATCCTGCCATTTGCAATACCATGTATGAACCTGGAGGACACCATGCTAAGTGAAATAAGCCAGACATCAAAGGATAAATACTGCATTATTCCACTGATATGGGATCTCTAAAATAGTCACAAACACATAGAAGCAGGGGCCAGGGGGAGGGGAAATGGGAAAGGGTTGCTCAATGGATATAAAACTTCTGTTATGCAAGGTAAGTTCTAGAGATCTGCTATCGTGCAGTATTGTGCACTTTAAAGTGTCAAGAGGCTATATCCTAAGTATTCTTACCACACACACACACACATACACACACAAAGAATACTTGAACATTTCTTAAGGTGATGGTTATATTTATTACCTTGATTGTAGTGTTGGTATCATGGTTGTATGCATATGTTTAAACTTATCAAGATATATAGTATACATTAAATAGGTACAAATTTTTATAAATCTTATACCTCAGTAAAGCTAAAAAGAAAAGATGAACTCATGTGAAAAACAAACTGAATGTTTAGAAGCATGAGGAGGTTA